>NC_087342.1:184418520-185668520 GCF_030014295.1 Loxodonta africana
TTTTAGAAAAGGCTGCTGAAAGCTCTGAGCAGAATGTCAAGGCCTCAAATACTGATACAGAAAGCCATTGACTTTTCTTTTAAATTTCACAGATAAAATACCCCTTATTAGTTAAACCCCAAAAAACTCTTCAGATATTCTTTACATGGAGCATAGGCGACCTAGAGAGAAATGTTGATTCTACTCTCAGTTTGACAGGGTAAAATTTAACACAAAAAAGCAATGCTGTTTTGTAACCATTGTATCTAGTTTGTGGATGTTTGCTGCCACCTGCAGTTTAAACTTGGTATTCACGCTTGACGTTACCTGTAGTTGAAGCATAATGACCTGGTTAGTGAAAAGGAAGAAAATTGCTGTAAAATCATTCTCTCATTGCTGCAGCTAGGCTTACCCAAAATTGTCAGGGAAGTAAATAAGCTGATTCTGAAGAACATAAAAACTGGGATGTACTCTAACTTACATTATCGTGCAGTGATATATTGGCACCAAGTCTTTTGGGTTTCCCCCACTCTCTGAAAAAGAGGTTCCTTGCCTGTTGCTGGACAGACTGACATGTTCTCAGCACCATGCAAATGGTTGTGGCAGTGTCCGGGATGCAGGAATTAGGTCGTCTACAAAAAGGATGTAGGAGGCTCAGCAGCAGGGAAGGAAGTGTAATTTGCACAATTCACACTTCTCTAAAAAAGCGATTTCGTGGTACGTGGAGTTGAATATTTTCATTACAAGAAATAGTTTTTGGACTGTTTAACAACCCTAGAGAAATTAACAAATTCATTTTCATGGTCTTTGGGTAGTTTTTGAACATAGCAAAATAGCATGGCCGTGAACGTAACATATATAGTATGTTAAGTGTTTAAAACTATATAATCCCTGGATTTTCTTTATTCTGGAATGAAAGGATATGGGAACTTCCTATGTCCATTAAATGACATAGGAAGTGTTTCTGAATGGTCGTATTTCCAATTGAACATGTCATATATAATGACGTCCACCCAGGTTATGTTTAAATCATTTGAAAAATCTTTAAGATAATATTTTTAGCTTTGTGGTCATTGAAAGTGTTCTGGCCTCTAGAGTAAACCAGTCTCCTGATGCCTTTTTTCCTTTCAGTTTAACTGGTTTCCACTCCAGCACTTAGATTCAGACCCCCAGCAGCCATTACCCTCTGGCCCTGAAGCATGTGTGACCCACCTGACGCGAGTCACGCTGAAGAGAAACAGCGTTTTATTCTTTAGGAAAATGAACACAATCCATTTTCATTACGAGAGGTAGTCAGACTATCTTTTAAAAGGAAATCTGTGTAGAGAAGATGGAAACTGAATTGAGAAAGACATTTAAAATATCAGAAAAGATGAACCAGGATATCCATGGAAAGCTTGTCTGTGTGGAATAGAGAGTGACTTCTGCAAAGAAAAGCAACAGAATTACCAACTGCCTGAAAGAGTGTTTAAAATACATATTTCCTTACGCTAAGTGCTAAGTGGGACTGTTGATCCCAAGTATTTAATAGCCGTAGTTATACCATGTTGCTATCATCTCTCTCACTCATGGAAGACTTTAGTTTACAGTTCAGTGTTGCCCTACACCTGGGGCTGACAGATTTAGCAAAAAAAACCCCAGAGATGCTCAATTAAATGTGATTTTCAGATAAACAACAAGTAAGTTTGTGTTTGATAATGCTTGCTACACCCTTGCTCCCTCGTCAGTTTCAGTGATTTCAGTATCCACGTGGCCTCTCTAGCATTGAACTCCTACCTTCTAATGATCTTTCTGCTACACTAGGGTAACACTCTAAATCAGAAACTTCCCCAACACTGAATCTCAGTTTCAAATATGCACTTTCTAGTTCATGTGCTCTAGAACAAGGGTTGGCAAAATATGGCCTGCAGGTTAAATGTGGCACAATGACTGTTTGTACAGCCCATGAGCTGAGAACAGCTTTTACGTTTTTAAAGAGTTGTAAAATAAAGAAGAATATGCAACAGAGACTATGTGGACTGCAAAGTCCAAAATCTTTACTCTCTAGCACTTTATAGAAAAAGGGTGCTGATCCCTGTACTAGAATCATCTCCGTTGCAACTCTGACCTCACTGAGATCTCTAATCCATAGATCTCCCTTCTTTCTCAATATCTTTCAGTCCTCTCCTAGCTTCACTCTTCTCTCTGTCCAGCTTGGGTTCCCTGCCCTTCGTCCACTATCATTCTTATTTATCCCTACCTCAGTCAAGGTGAATCTAAGTCCACCTTCTTTGTACCTGCACCTCGGTGGCTGAATTTTGCTCGACAAAAATCAGAAAACCAGGCTGACAGGGATGACACGATCATAAGCCTCATGTAGATGCCCAACATGGTCCAGCAATTCTATCAAAAACAAAAACCAAATCCGTTGCCGTCTAGTCAATTCCAACTCATGGCAACCCTACAGGACACAGTAGAACTGCCCTATAGGGTTTCCAAGGTTGTAAACATTATGGAAGCACAGTGCCACATCTTTCCCTCATGGAGCAACTGGTGGGTTTGAACCACCGACCTATGGGTTAGCAGCCCAGTCCTTACCCACTGTACCACCAGGGCTCCTTCTAGCAATTCTATCACTTTTCACTAATGAATGGACATTCCTACATTCTGAGGTCACCATTTCATTGCTTGTCTTTTCTTCAGTGCTCCTCCAGCTACTGCCCTTTCCTCTGTCATTTCAAAGCAAAACTTTTCAGTACAGCTATCTATGTTCATCACAAAATGATTCTTGATTTTTGGCAATAAATCTATTCCTCTCTGTCTTAGCTAGAATTCTGGAAAAAATAGAGATCGTGACTAGGTTTAGTGCTAATGCTTATTTGAGAAGTGCAATATCTGGGGCAGTGAGAAGATAGAAAAGGAAAGTGAGGCAGGAAGGAATGGAAGCAATGCAAGGTGCTATGTTATCGCCCTGGTCACTGCAAAGAAGTGGGCCAGCTTGGCCATGTGGGGCATTTTGGAAAGACTGAATGGAAAAATCACTCTTGGGGAATGTCCCTCATGGGGAGAAGGAAAGAGGGAAATTATCTTCTTGGCTTTCTCCCAGCTCCTTTCTCACAGTGGAGATAGTAAAAGCATTTCTGTGGAGTCCAGAGTGGCAGAAAGACCCAGAGACCCTGGGTGTGAGATTGATTTGCCAGTCTCCATGACAGAACAGTGTCAGCCTAATTGGTGACTGGGATAGAACACAATGTCAGAAGGCCCAGAAGGCAGGTAAGCCTGAAAGGATCTGTCAAGTTGCATAAGATATACCAGATACGCTCTCCCAGGTTTCCCCTTTTCAGTAAATCCACTCCTTATCCAACATATTTTTTTCCAGCAGGAAACCTAAGATGCTTCCTTGATGATTTCTGTTCTTTCACTGGCCTCATTCAATAAATCTGCATTACTGTCAGCTGTCTCTCCAAAATATAGCCTGGGTCCATTCTCCAGCTCCCCTGACAGCACATCACCTATACTTCTGCAGTAGCTTCCTAACTTGTCTTTTGGTTTCCTTTATTTATTTATTTATTTTTAACTTTCATAATCCATGCTCCATATAACAACCAAAGTTTTCTTTCAAAAAGTAAATCAGATTACATCAAATCTGTCAATGGCTTTGATATTATTTAGAATATAATCCAAGTATGTCACCGTGTACTGTGATTAAAACACTATTTATTGAGTCTTTCCTCTGTGGTAGACATGGTTCTTAAACACTTGGGTACAAAAGCAAACAGAACAGAGAAAAATCCCTGCCTTACAGAGCTTATATCCTGGTGACAGGAAAAAATTAATCAACAATGAATTTTATAGTAGGTTCAGAAGTGATAAGGGTAATGATAAAAATAAAAAGTACAGTAGGGTTGGAAGATTTTGGAATCATGGGGAAATGAGTGGCAATTTAAAAAGGGTGGTTAGGTTTGGGCTTAATGAGAAGGTGACATTAATGAATTTTAAAGGAGGTGAGAGTTTGCTGTGCAGAAATCTGGGGGAAAGCATCCAGGCAACACAAATCTTGAAGGCAGGAATGCCTTTAAAATACCAGCAAGGAGGCCAGTGTGGCTAAAGCATGAGTGAGGTCAGTGAGTAACTGGGACCAGTTATTATTATTATTAAGTAGGCCAATATGGGGACTTTTGCTTTAAAAAAAAATTTTTTTTTTATTGTACTTTAGATGAAGATTTACAGAACAAACTAGTTTCTCATTAAACAGTCAGTACACACATTGTTCTATGACATTGGTTAACAACCCCACAACATGTCAATACTCTCCATTTTCAGCCTTGCATTCTCTATTACCAACTTTGCACTTTGGCTTTTTCTCTGAGAAAAGTGGAAAGCCACTGCAGTGATTTGAGCAGATGAGTACCATGATGTGACTTATATTTTTAAAGGATTGTAGCAGTCAGCAAGTGTAAAAGCAGGGACACCTAGTAGGAGGCGGTTATGGGTTATGTCGTGTCCTCTCAAAAGACCTGTGAATATGACCTTATTTGGAAATAGGGTTATTGCCAATATAATTAGTTAACATGAGGTCATACTGGAGTAGGGTGGGCTGTACTCATTATTGAATGAGGCCAGTGTCCTTATACAGTGAGGAAAAGCGACATAGACACAGACAGACACTCAGGGAAGACGGCATGTGAAGACAGAGGTAGAGACTAGTTGTGCTGCCATAAGCAAGGAATTCCTGGTGCTGTTAGAAAGCAGGAAAGGCAAGAAAAAATCCTCCCCAAGAGCCTCCAGAGAGAGCATGGCCCTCGGACGTTCTGAATTCAGACTTCCAGTCTACAGAATTGTGAGGGAGTACATTTCTGTTGTTTTAAGGTATCCAGTTTGTGGTACTTAGTTACCACAGCCCTAGGAAACTAATACAGATGTTATAGCAGTAATACAGTAATACAGATGATGGTAGCAGGCAATGGTGGAGTGGTGAGATGTGTCTGATCCTGGATGATACATTCGGAAAGTAGACATAACAGCGTTTCTTGGTGGAGTGGATGAGGGGTATGAGAGAAACAGAGGAGTGAAGGATGACGCCAAGGAATTGGAAGAATGGAGTTGCCATCCACTGAGATGGACGAGGCTGGAGATGGACTAGGCTTGGGGAAGCAGAGACAGTGACAGTGAGCAAGGAGTTAAAGTTACTGAAAAATAAGGATAAATGAGCCAGAGTTTGGTAGATGACAGTTTCAGTGACAGATATCAGACTATACCAATTGCTGAGGAGTCAGTTCTGACTAACAGGGACCCCATGTGTGTCAGAGCACAGCTGTGTTCCATCGGGTTGTCGGAGGCTGATTTTTTGGGTGTTGATCCTCAGGCCTTTCTTCTGAAGCACTTCTGAGTGGACTTGAACCGCCAACTTTTTGGTTAGCAGTCAAGTGTGTTAACCATTTGCACCACCCAGGGACTCCATAGTAACAGGTAGTTGGTGATATAATATGATGACATGAAATTTAAAGTGCGGGGGTGTCTAGGTGGAGGGAGGAAAATTGGTGTGAAAACACCAGTAAGAACCTCTGCCCACCTCCAAGTCATATGGTCTGTGGGGTGTGGGAGAAACAAGCCACTGCTTGAAAAAGGTGCAGGGAAGGCAGTATCTTCAGGTGAGAGTCAAAATTCCACTATAGCAAGAAAATGAAGAGAACTATTCAAAGAAGGGGTTGAGGTTTTGGGAAATTTTGCTGATGAGGGACTGTGAATCCCAGAGGGCTCTGTAGAAGGATTTCAGGAACTAGTGAGGGATGAGAGCGGGGAAAAAAAAGACAAGATGTACAGAGCCTTGTGGGGATTGTTGTGTGCCATTGAGTCAATTCCAACTCATAGCAACCCAACAGGACAGACAGTGAGTCCTGGTGGTGCAATGGTTAAGAGCTCTATTGTTAACAAAAAGGTTGGCAGTTCAAATCCACCAGCCACTCCTTGGAAACCTAATGGGGTAGTTCTACTCTGTTTCATAGGTTCGCTGTGTGTTAGAATTGAACTCTACGGTAATAGGTATATATGGTATAGTATAGGACAAAGTAGAACTGCCCTATAGGGTTTCCAAGGAGTGGCTGGTAGATTCAAACTGCTGACCTTTTGGTTAGTAGTCATAGCTCTTAACCACTGCACCGTCAGGGTCCAGTTAAGTGCTCAGTTAAGTAACTACTGAATAAATAAAACTCAACCAGGACAACAAGAACCCAAAGGTGGAAGGAGTATTTTTTTTAAAAAGACATGAAGCAGTTAACTGCCCATCTTAACTTCAGCATGTCAGTTCTGTAAAACAAAAACAAACAAACCAAACCCGAAACACTGTTGGTGTAGTGGTTAAGAGCTATGGCTGCTGACAAAAAGGTCGGCAGTTCAAATCCACCAGGCATTCCTTGGAAACCGTATGGGGCAGTTCTACTTTCCCCTATAGGGTCGCTATGAGCCAGTTCTGTAAAGTGAATATTAAAACCTGCCACCTTTGGGAGGAAGGGGCAGCAACCCAGAAAAGAAGACGGTTTATCATTATGCTGGCTTACTGGTTCCTCTGGTCCTTGGCTGGAAAAGCCACCCTCCAGAGCACCACAGAGCAAAAAGTGGAGACCTCAGCCCCTGAGGGTAACATCAATTGCCCGTGGCCTCCCTGTCTTGTTTCCCTTTATTGACTTAAGAATGTCTTGGTGATGGCTGCAAAGAATTACAGATGTGAAACTTGTTTGGACTGTGAAAGTAATAGTGAAGTAGTTTTTGGTTCTGATCAAAACAATTAGAAGCTAAAAGGAAGAAGAAAATTTTCTACTTAGCTTAAATGTACTCCTCAGCTGAGGGATCTCGCTCATGGAAAAAATGCAACAGAATTAAAAACAAAACCAAAATAAAACAAGTTATACAAATCATTCTCTACTCCCCTCTCATTAATTCTCCAACATTAAAAAGTAAGGATATATGAATATAACGGAATATTACAGATCACTTAAAATTTATAAATATGTAGATTTTATATAAACACGGAATAAGACATGATGTGCTGTGTGAAAATAGTAGAAGATACATTCATATATACACTGTAATTTCTAATGTGAAAATATGTATTCATATGAATAAGAGTTAAAGCAACATGCAAAATGAAAATAGTTATGTTGGAGTGGCAGATTCAGGAATCTTTTTTTTTTTTTTTTTTAGTGTTCTTTTATAGCATTATATTTTTAAACTGAAAAATTTAAATTCCTTTAAGAGCCCATATGTAGAGGGGCAGTGTTATGAACACTGTTCTTTCTTATGGAAACATTCCCTCACGGATACTAAGGGACAACTGTAATGCCTGAAATTGAGTGACCTAGGAAACTAATAACCATCTGGCAGTTTGCCGTACTGTCATGGCTTGTGTGTTAACTGTGATGCTGGAAGCTATGTAACCGGTATTTCAAATACCAGCAGAATCACCCATGGTGGACAGTTTCCAGCGAAGTTTCCAGGCTAAGACAGACTAGGAAGAAGGACCTGGAAGTCTCCTTCTGAAAAAACTGGCCAGTGAACACCTTATGAATAGCAGTGGAACATTGACTGGTATAGTGCCGGATGATGAGCCCCTCAAGTTGGAAGGCACTCAAAATATGACTGGGGAAGAGCTGCCTCCTCAAAGTAAAGTCGACCTTAATGATGTGGATGGAATAAAACTTTCTGGACCTTCATTTGCTGATGTGGCACAACTCAAAATGAGAAGAAACAGCTGCAAATACCCATTAATAATCGAAACATGGAATGTACGAAGTATGAATCTAGAAAAATTAGAAGTCATTAAAAAATGAAATGAACCACATAAAGACTGATATCCTAGGCATTAGTGAGCTGAAATGGGCTGGTATTGGCCATTGTGAATCAGACAATCATTTAGTCTACTATGCTGGGAATGACAAATTGAAGAGAAATGGCATCACATTCATCATCAAAAAGAACATTTTAAGATCTATCCTGAAGTATAATGCTGTCAGTAATAGGATAATATCCATATGCCTACAAGGAAGACCAGTAACATGACTATTATTCAAATTTATGTACCAACCACTAATGCCAAAGATGAAGAAATTGAAGATTTATACCAACTTCTACAGTCTGAAATTGATCAAACATGCAATCAGGATACATTGATAATTACCAGTGGTTGCAGTGTGAAGGTTGGAAACAAAGAAGCACTGGTTGTTGGAAAATTTACAGCCTTGGTGATAGAAATGATGCTGGAGATTGCATGATAGAATTTTGAAAAACCAACAACTTCTTCATTGCAAATATCTTTTTTCGGCAATATAAACAGTGGCTATACATGCGGACCTCACCAGATGGAATACACAGCAATCAAATCGACTACATCTGTGGAAGGAGAAGATGGAAAAGCTCAATATCATCAGAATGAGGCCAAGGGCTAACTGCGGAACAGACCATCAATTAATTGCTCCTAAAAAAAAAAAAATTTTTTTTCTTTTTATGCAAGTTCAACTTGAAGCTGAAGAAAATTAGAACAAGTCCACAAGAGACAAAATATGACCTCAAGGATACCAAAACCCAAACCCACTGTAGTCGAGTCGATTCTGACTCATAGCGACCCTATGGGACAGAGTAGAACTGCTCCATAGAGTTTCCAAGGAGTGCCTGGTGGATCCGAACTGTCGACCTTTGGTTAGCAGCTGTAGCACTTAACCACTACACCACCAGGGTTTCCACCTTTAGTATGTCCCACCTGAATTTAGAGACCGTCTCCAGAATAGATTTGATGTATTAAATACTAACGACCAAAGACCAGATGAGTTTTGGGATGACATCAAGGATACTATGAATGAAGAAAGCAAAATGTCATTAAAAAGACAGGAAAGAGAAAAAAGACAAAAACTTGTGTCAGAAGAGACTCTGAAACTTGTTCTTGAATCTAGAGTAGCTAAAGGGAAAGGAAGAAATGATGAAGTAAAAGAACTGAACAGAAGATTTCAAAGGGCAGTTTGAGAAAACAAAGTAAATTGTTTTAATGAAATGTGCAAAGACCTGGAGTTAGAAAACCAAAAGGGAAGGATACACTCAGCATTTCTCAAGCTGAAAGAAATGAAGAAAAAATTCAAGCCTCAAGTTTCAATACTGAAGGATTCTATGGGGAAAATATTGAACGATGCAGAAAGTATCAAAAGAAGATGGAAGGAATACAGAGTCACTGTACCATAAAGAATTGGTCAATGTTCAACCATTTCAGGAGGTAGCATACGATCAAGAACAAATGGTACTGAAGGAAGAAGCCCAAGGTGCACTGAAGGCAAAAAACAAGGCTCCAGGAATTGACGGAATACCAGTTGAGTTTTTTCCATAAATGGATGCAGAGCTGGAGGTGCTCACTTGTCTATGTTAAGAAATTTGGAAGACAGCTACCTGGCCAACTGACTGGAAGAAATCCGTATTTGGGCCCATTCAATAGAATGTGGAAATTATCGAACAATACCATTAATACCACACACAAGTGGAATTTTGCTGAAGGTAATGCAAAAGCGGTTGCAGCAGTACCTCAGCAGGGAACTGCCAAAAGTTCTACCTGGATTCCGAAGAGGCGATCGAGCAAGGGATATCATTGCTAATGTCAAATGGATCATGGCTGAAAGCAGAGAATATTAGAAGGATGTTTACCTGTGTTTTATTGACTATGCAAATGCATTTGACTATGAATCATGACAAAGTATGGATAACATTGTGAAGAATGGGAATTCCAGAATACTTTATTGTGGTTATGAGGAACATGTATGTAGACAAAGAGGCAGTAGTTTGACCAAAACAAGGGGATACTTCATGGTTTAAAGTCAAGAAAGGTGTATGCCAAGGTTGTATCCTTTTACCATACTTATTCAATCCGTATGCTGAGTAAATAACCTGAGAAGCTGGACTATATGAAGAAGAAGGGGGCATCAGGATTGGAGGAAGACTCATTATCAGTGTACAATCTGTAGGTGACACAACATTGCTTGCTGAAAGTGAAGAGGACTTGAAGCACTTACTCATGAAGATCAAAGACTACAGCCTCAGTGTCGATTACACCTCAACATAAAGAAAATAAAAATCCTCACAACTGGACCAATAAGGAACATCATGATCAACGGAGAAAAGATTGAAGTTGTGAAGGATTTCATTTTACTTGGATCTATAATCGATGTCCATGGGAGCAATGGTCAGGAAATGAAACGACATGTTACACTGGGAAAATCTGCTGCAAAAGATCTCTTTAAAGTGTTGAAAAGTGAAGATGTCACTTTGAGGACTAAGGCGCACCTGATCCAAGCCATGGTATTTAGTTTTATAGGCACAGGAAAACTGGACAATGAATAAGGTAGACCAAAGAAGAATTGACGCCTTTGAATTACGGCTTTGGTCAAGAATATTGGCTATACTATACACTGCCAGAAGAACAAACAAATCTGTCTTGGAAGAAGTACAGCCAGAATGTTTCTTAGAAGCAAGGATGGCAAGATTTCATCTCACATACTTTGAACATATTATCGGCAGAGCCAGTCCCTAGAGGAGGACATCATGCTTGGTAAAGTAGAAGATCAGCTAAGAAGAGGAAGACCTCAACTAATTGAAATTGACACAATGGCTGCAACAATGGGCTCAAACATAGCAAATATTGTGAGGATGGCGCAGGACCGGGCAGCGTTTCGTTCTGTTATAGTTAGGTTACCTGTGAGAACCAACTTGACGGCAACTAACAACTAACAACAACAGGAAGTTAACAGAACCAATGACAGCAGTTAATCTGAAGTGACACACTTATTTATTAATTTTTCAGCAGCACTAACATTCTAGTGCAGACTTCTATGACATTGCTATTGGTTGAGTGATTATTTGGTATTAAAGTGTAAATTAACCCATCAGCTCTATCACTTACACCTGACTTCATGCTAAATCGATTAGAAGGCTAAGTGGAGTGAGAATGAGAGACATGCAAAGTAATTTCTCAACAAAGCATGAAGATATGAACTGTAAATGAAAGAGAAACCTGCCATACTCTGCTTTGCCAAGGAAAGTGATGTGGTACTTAACAGAATTTGGCTCTATTTATAATCCTTTCTAAGTAGATTATTTGTCACTGTTTAATGCAGCTCTTTTCTAAAATAGTGAATTAATTGACCCTTTACCTAGGCATGCTACTGGTCTTTGTGTGGGGGGATGAGCATCTCTATGGAAGCACCAGAGGACAGGCCTCCCTGTGCTGGACCTTCGAGCCTCAGTGGCCAGAAGGAAATGGGAAAAGGCCTCCTAAGGGCATGTCTTGCATAAAGAAGGCTTCTAGAATTCTGGCATCACTGGCCTAACGAGAGCAAGCTCCCTTTTTCAACCTCTGCTGTTTAGGTTGGCAAATTGATTACTTCTCACACTATTCTCAGTTTGTACTGATGTATTGGCCATGGAATCTTCGGAGAGAGGAGCATTAGGAAATAAATATGGGCAAAGCTATTTTTTTTTAACTCTAGGGAAATATATTCAGAAGCTTTTGTTTCTTCCCTACTTTATTTTTAATTTGCCATATCTAAGTCACCCATTTGCTGATTTGAGGCTACATTACCGTGTTAATACGCAGGTTTAGACAAATATTCAGACAGAAATGTTTTTATAAACTACACCCCCAAATACTACTTTTTACATCCCAAAAATATACTATCAATTGCTATTTATGGAACCTGATATTACTGGTTAAAAGTAAAATCTCCCTTGAAAATTCCCATTTTATTTCTTTTTTAAATTTAAAAATCTTCTTGGTTATTCCTAGTCGTAGTGAATCAATGTTTATGGTCTTAAAGATGACAGCCAAATACATTTTTCAATACAAAGCATTTTTATTTTTCCCTTTCATTTGCTTTAATTATCTGGCCTATAACAAATTTCAGCAGGGCACTAGGTTTTTTGGGACTATTACTCCAATTCTTAGCCACTGCACTGAAGAAATCTCATATATGTTAACTGTGCAAAGACCTTTACAATATCAGAGTTCATCTTAGAGGTTCAACAACTTTTATCGACCAACAGTATTTCATGGAATTTTTAGAATTAAGTTTTCCTGTTGAAACTTATGACGGTATCTCAAATTTTTAAATCAAGGCAATAATTATTATAACTAGTCCATTGGCTTTAATTTGATGCCAGTAATTATACTAATAATAATTGAGAAATCCACATTTATTTATGTAATTTTACCTGGGGGCGTAAAAGCCTTCTCATCCTTTATTAAAAAGATGATGGTTTTATATGCTATTAAAATGAGTCATGCTGAAATCATTGCTTACAAGGGGTTCATCTAAATGATAATGGGTATAAAAAGTAAGTCCCACCCTGGTAGTAGAGATCTTTTTTTTTTCATCTGGCAAATGTTATAGTACTTGAAAAGACAGTTAAAGTCATGAACAAACTAATAATACAATTAGAAGATCAAATAAAGCATGCCCTTGGTGGTTTATTTATTTTACATCTTTAAAGTAGTTTTGGTAACAATTATTAATGTGTATACTCAGAATAGATACAACCTCAGAACCTTAGAGTATAGCAGCTGCTTCTAGCATTCTTGGGGTTACATATCTGATGAATGATATGTAACCCCAAGAATGATGAACTCTTTGCCCCAAGAAAATGCACGTGTGCTTACTAATCATTCCTTATAAATATGGTTGTACCTTAATATTCAGGCATTTTAACTCATATCCAGACCATAGCTTCTGTTAATAGATTTCTTTAGGATAAGCTCTCAGAAAATTTGTATACAAGCCTGGACTCAGTGACCTGGCTTTATTAATTAACCAATCAACAATTGTATGGGTAACAATTATTGTGTGACCATCTTTAAGCAAGTCTAATAATATGAAATTTTTTTTTCTTCAAATTTATGCTCTTACATTCATTGAAGAGTTACTTATAAACCTAGATGAACACACCAGTTGCTTAACGTTGTTAGGGATTTTGCATTTTCTGGAATATGATGTACCCACAATTGGCTAAATACTTTCGAATTTCCAGAAGAGCTTATCTAATTCCATTCTGTTGTGCATAGGACTGCCATGACAGGCTGACTAGATGGGCAGCCAACAATTCCACAATGAATCATAGGTCAACTTCTGTGAGGGGGAGCTTTCAGAGTGTTGCCTCAGGGAATTGGTATGGAGGAAGTAGCAAGCCATCAAGTGGGATACTTTTCCCAGTAGCAGTCCCATCCAGGGGGAGTTTGACAGTGGAAGTTAGGATGCAAATGTGAAGAAAGAACTTCTGAGTAGTGTGGTCAAGGTCCCAACAGGAAATAGATGGCACATTCAAATTAGGATAATGGTGGAAGAGGTTCACTTACAAAAGGGATAATCGCTAAACATGGATCAGTGTAGGGACACTGCTGATAGTGCAGGAACCTGGAGCTACAAACAGTAGGATTGTCATTACCCTGAAGTCTGAAGAGCCAGTAGAAAGGAGAGGTTATCAGAAGCTAGAAGGGGAAAGAATGGCAGAGAGCAGGTCACCTTCTGTAAGGACACAGCCACCTTGGGTGGCCTCACAGGGAAGGGTCAGGGGAATAAGTACCTCTACTCTCCTCTCACCCTGTAGTCTCTTGCTGGGCTCTCTTTTGGCAGGAACCCAACTAGATTCCATACAGGTCAGCCTCCTGGGGCAGAAAGTGGTGTAGGAAAGGGTGGAGGGTGGATCTTCAGGCAAAAGGAAGATATCCAGCACATGGGGAAGGTCCTTTCAGACAATCCTCAACTCTGGATGGCATATTTAAGGGTGGCATTCATAGATATTTTGCAGAAACAGTTCCCGTCATTAATAGAGGGTTTTCACTTTGGAAGAGCATTCTGCTTCCTGAAGATTCCAAATTTTGTGGATTTGTGGCATAACAATTAGTAACAGAAATGGGGAATTAGAAATACAGTCGATAAAAATCAGTGCACTATATAGCTAGAGAAAAAAATGTAATGAATATATTGAATTCAAAACAAAGATGTGATGGTCAAATGTAAAAAGGTGTGATCAGTGTAGGACAAAATAATGGAGCAGTGGCTAATGTATAATTTGCACTACAAAGGAGGAGATGGGTCAGTGACCCTGGTTTGGACAAGAACTGGACAAGGACAGTGTCAGTGGACATGGAGAGAAGCAGGCAGATTTTTAAAAGATTCGGAAAGTAGAATCAACAGCATAGTGGTTGGTTGGTTGGTTGATTGGACGCAAGGGGTGAGTTGTGTATCTCCAATTACAGGACCTAAAGGATTAAATATGGCTGCATGTAATTTAATTCAGAGTTGTCCCTCTTATGCTGTTTAACCTGTGTCTTGTCCATTCATAAGAGCTTTAGGATGCAACAAGACAGCAAGGTGCACAGGAATAAGCACGGAAGATGTTAATTCTGGGGCTGTGTTTCCCTATCTGCTCTATGAGGGGGCTGAATTAGAAACCTCAAAGACTGATTCTAGGGGCTGACCCTTCCTGAACTCATGGAAGCCAGTCAGAGGCACTGGACTCACCTCAGTTTTTTTCCAGGCGGCCTGTGTTACTGAGTGCATTAACTCTTTCATGACTCCCAAGTGCAGTGCACATTTGGAAAAACTTTTGCACTACTCCAGCCCCAGGAGTAATACAAAGGTAGTAGTTGAAGACTGCTAATGCCTGTAAAATTCTACTAGATAGGTGTCTTCAGAATTTGCCCAACAGGTCACATGACAAGGTTATCTAATGTGTTCACATGGGGTATTCAACCATATTCAATTTCCCTTTAATTTCTCCTTTCTCAGTAGAAGATGCATTAAGTATAGTGAATGATATAAATTCAACATAAAATGTACTAAGTTCTAATATTTCATTTTTCTCTGTCCTCAGGAATCTCGGTGGGGACCCGGGGCTGAACAGAGACACCTGAACACAAATGGCAGTGGTTGCTGTTGAGAAAATTCTGCTTGTGCCAACCCTGTGGGCTCCCCCATCAAAACCAGCCAGGAAGCAAAGATGGTCAGGCTTTTTCACTGTGCTGGAATGCATGTTACCTTTTTCTAAAGGTGTCTCTTAATTTGTCTTTATGTACATTTTAGTTTAATGTCACCTGTGGGTGGGAATGGGGAGGGTAGAATGTGGTTCACCTGGTACTCATCCTGAGGTCCCATCATGCTCCAATATTGTTAGTTGCTGTCCAGTCGATTCCGACTCATGGTGACCCCATGTGTGCAGGGTTGAACTGCTCCATGGGGTTTTCAGGGCTGTGACCTTTCGATCACCAGGCATGTCTCCTGAGATGCCTCTGGGTGGGTTCAAACTGCCAACCTTTTGGCTAGTAGTTGAGCGCTTGTTTGTCCACCCAGGGACTTCTATGATGCTCCAGTAATGGCTCAAATTGTAGAAAGTGCATTTTATTTTAGGCCACGAGAGGGAATCAGAGGGATTCAGGCTTTAGAGCCAGCGCGGCTCATCTAAGCTTCTCAATGTTGTCTGTATTAGAGAAATTCCCAGGGGTTCTCAAAACATGAGGCTGGTTGTCAGAATCATTTCAGGAACTTAAAAAATATGTAAGTTTTGGGGCCCTTCCTTAGATCCACAAAAATCAGAATCTTTAGGGGTGAGGCCTGGGAATCTCTATTTTAAGGCTTGGGGGAATCCCTGCCTTTGCCAAAATATGCTGGGCTATATAAACTTAAAACCAGGAATAAGGGCAGGAACGCACTGAGTGTTCTGCAGAATACACAGCAGGGTGTAAGATCAGAGGCTCCCAGGAATTTAAACATAAACTGAAAGAGGTGAAACACCTGGAGATTGTCAATATTTGGATATGAGTCATGTATTTTTCCAATTAAACAATTTCAATGGCTAAATAGAATCCACATGATTTACTTAGAGCTGAGAAAAATCTGAACACTACCATCAGAGGAAGACTTCTCGCTCCAGAAATGAAATTTTAGGAAGCCTCCAAATTAAGTAACTATATATTGCTTCTGCAATAAGCATCTCATGAAAAACAGACGGATTTCTGTGGATCTTATAACCAAGGAATAGAAATAAATGCCCTAAATCCGATTACCGTCAGACACAGATGTTTCCATTGTATCAAACACTTTCTGGCAAACTGACCTAAAGACACAAGCTGCTTAAAGAATTACAGGAAGAAAAGAGGGCACAGGGCTCCTCATAGGAGAGGATTTCAATCCTTTCACATTAAAACTGCTTCAAATAAAATGAAGGTAATCTTAATCTTACTGATTTATAGGAAATCCAAATGATACGAAATGAATTAGCAATCTAGTTTAAGAAACACTGGACTGCTTGCCCCATGGAGGAGCCAGAGTCTGCTGGCTCTGTGGGAATTCACAAATGGGTTTGTTTATATTAATACCAATAGCCAGAATCCTTATTTTTGTAACAGGTCTTTGAAAACCCTGACTTGAATTCCAGACGAAAGCCCAGAATGCTGTCCTGCCCCTACACTATGAGGGTAGTGTGTTTGTATTTGCTGATGCCCAGGCATTTCCTAAACCAAAGGTGAAAGGGAACACCCTCTGACTTACTTACTTCATGTGAAGACAAAGATTCTGAACGCTGGCCAGACTTGAAATGTTTCTTCTAAAAGACTGTTCTGGATTAATTAACTAAAACATAGTTTGGGGAAAAAAAAAAGTTTCAGTGCCCAACAGGTCAAACAACCCCTCGCCCTCCCCCCGCCAAAAAAACCCAAACCCATTGCCATGGAGTCGATTCTGACTCATAGTGACCCTATAGGACAGAGTAGAACTGCCCCATAGAGTTTCCAAGGAGTGCCTGGCGGATTTCAGCTGCTGCCTTTTTGTTTAGCAGCCCTAACACTTAACCACTACACCACTAGGGTTTCCACCCAAGCAACAGACCCTGATAAATGTGGAAAGAGGATTCCACTCTTAAAGCTTTTGCCTGTGGAATCAGGACAGACTGGTAGCAGTCTTTGAAGTCTTCATTGTTCTTTCTTCAAAGGTTTAATTACTGCATATGGAGGGCGCTCAGACACCTTTTTTTTTTTTAAATTGTGATGAAATCTAACAAAATAGTTGCCGTTTTAATCACTTTTATGTGTACAATTGAGGGACTTTAATTACAGTCACCGTATTGTACAACTATCACCACTATCCATTTCCAATTTTTTTTATCTCCCTTAATAGAAACTCAGGGAGCCCTGATGGCGCAAGTTAAGTGCTAGGCTGCTAACTGAAAGGTTAGCGGTTGGAACCCACCCAGCCACACTGCATGAGAAAGATCTGGCGGTCTCCTTCTGTAAAGATTATAGCCAAGGGAACCCAACAGGGCAGTTCTACTCTGTCATATGGGGACACTGAGTCTAAAATCTATTTGATGGTACCTAACAACACAGACCTTAGCACCCCTTATGCAACTGGGCCACCCACTTCTTCCCTCTCACCTCCCCTGGTAACCTCTAATAAGCTTTGGTCTCTATGCATTTGCCTATTTTGGATATTTCATATAAGTGGGACCACATACACTTTTATAATCTAAGCTACTCGATCATAAAATACAGTCTTGTATTGTGTTTTATGCTATAGATGCATTTCCACACAGAAAAACAATACAGTGAGTATTGGGAACTGTAGGTAAATCTATTCTTTTTTATTCTACAAATGGCATTTGGAAGGGAGGTTATGTGAGAAAGAACGACATAGTAGTTTACACATGACTCTTCAAGTAAAGCATGCAAGTGAGCAGAATTCCATTTCTAGCTAACTTGATTATATTTTCTTCTATATAACCAACTTTCACTTTGAGAATAAAGTTAAAAAAAAGTTTTTTCCCCATAAACACATTTCTTTATTTATTTTTTGTTTCTTGGCATTTCTGAAATAACAAATGCCAAGTTCCTGAAGGTTTCAATGATATTGAGTATCAGAATGTATATCATTTCTCTCATAACACAGAATAAACCTACAGGAAGCCTCTGTTAGCTAGTCCCTAATAACTGCAGAGTCAGCTTCAGTCTCTTGCCTGCCCCTTTCTGTAAGTGTTTTTCTCCTATCAACCTATGGTAGAAAATGCAATAAATTTGCAATGAGGTAGTTGGCTGCAAACCCTATTAACCTCTGCTGGGCTGGCTTGAAGAAACCCTGGTGGCATAGTGGCTAAGTGCTACAGCTGCTAACCATAGGGTCGGCAGTTCAGATCCACCAGGTGCTCCTTGGAAACTCTATGGGGCAGTTCTACTCTGTCCTATAGGGTCGCTTTGAGTTGGAATCAACTTGACAGCACTGGGTTTTTTGGGGGGCTTTTTTTTTTTTTGGCTACGGGCCAGAGCTCTCGTTTGGGGTTCTGATACCGCTCCAACCCTACGAGATCATTAAAACACCTGCCCAGATTTGGCTCAATAACTCTTGCACTCCAAACGTACATTTTTGAAGAGAAAATAATTAATGCTAATCGTAAATGCCATTTTTCATTCATTTGCAAATTTCTTCTTTCTTACTTAATCGATCTCGATTCCCTCATGCTTAGCTACTCCCTACTGCCCTTACTCTGCCTATCAGACCTATAAGAAACATTTCTAATGGATTACAGCTCCATTTTCATTTGAATAGGGATGTAGCACTATATTCCTTTGTAACACAGTGCTCTAAGTAGTCACTACCAGTTGTTGAATGTTGGCACTTACGGTGAAATCTATTCACTACCCTGCTTTTAAGTTATGCCTTTCACAAACATTAGATTTCAATTAACTTTTCCCTTGGTGGTAAGAAGCTTAGAGGATGGGTTGAACTGGGACCCAGATGTTCACATAATGCTCCCTTCATTTTAATCAACATTTACAGTTGAAAATATCAGGGGACAAAAAGCCAAATCAGGCAATAAAGACAGAATTTGGTCATAAATATTACTGGTCTAAGACTTCTTGCTGAGTTGAAGAACTGGGTCATAGTAAATCTCTTTCATTTTATTTGTGTATACTTAATTGTGGATATTTTTGTATGAGTAATAAGTGGTAATCTCATCAGAGATTTGAGAATTAGTAAATTCTCCGGAGAAAGTACGTGTTCAGAGGAGCAAGTCTGGCAAAAAGTTTGGCACTTAAGAAAATGCTAGTAATTGTTGCTGCCAACTACATTCTACAGCACTGTTCCTACATAGGCTTTTTCGTGTGAGTTTGTAGTTTCTTCTGGATCGTGTTATTAATTTATCCTGAATTACCTTAATTAATTAAAAAAATGTTAGAAAGATCATTTATATTTCCACATCTGATAGTGTGGTTGTTAGCTGTCATGGAGCCAGACCCATAGCTTATGGCAAACCCATAAACAACAGAAGGGCAGATTTTCAGAAGTAGATTAACAGGGAGATTGCCAGGCCTTTCTTGCTAGTTCCACCTTAGTTTGGAAGCTCTGCTGAAACCTGTTCAGTATCATAGCAACACACAAGTCTCCACTGACAGATGGGTGGTAACTGCGTACTAAGTACATTGGCTGGGAATTGAGCCCACGTCTCCCGCATGGAAGGTGAGAATTCTACCACTGACCCACCAGTGCCCCCATGGTAGTGTGGTGTAATAGGTGAGTTATCAAGAATTACTTTCCTATTCGAAACACTAAAATCTTAGGTAAATAGTTTTTTTTTTAATTTTAACTAAGAGTTTTTAAACATAAACTTTTAATTTTAGAATAGTTTTAAATGTACCGAAAAATTGTGAAGATAGCATAGAGTTCCCACAGTCCCACATCCAGTTTCCCCTACTATTATCATCTTACATTAAGATGGTGCATGTCACAATTGAGAGGAAGAAGATCCTACCACCACCAAAGAAGCACAGCCAGGAGCGGAGAGCTCGTCATTTGGACCAGAATCCCTGTGCTGAGAAGCTCCTGGAAGCAGGAGACTGAGAGAGACAGCAAGCTGTAACCCAGAAGTTGGTGAGAAGCAGTGGCAGGAGAGACCCAGCAGCAGAGACCCTGCAGGAGACAGTGCAGTGGGCTTCCTGGCCCATGGAGAGAGAAAGCTGAGTGCCTTTGGGGAGAGGCCTAGGGCCAGGAAGAGACGTGCTTGACAGCACAGTTGGGAAGAGGCTGTCCTGATGGAAGAACTGTATCCTGAGTGTTCCTGAGCCTGAATTGTAACTGTTACTTCCCTAACAAACCCCATAATCATGAGTATGGTCTGTGAGTTTTGTGTGGCCATTGCAATGAATTATCAAACCCAGCAGAGAAGTAGAGAGTGCTGTGCCAGGGACGGTTGGTATCAGCATTAGTAAAGATGGCAGAGAGAGGAGGCTTGTCTGGCCTCCACCTCATGGGAGTCAGCCTTGTGCTGCTGATCTTGGTTCTTCTTCCCCCTTATTGGGTTGAAGGAGGTGAGACATTGCCTCCATGCCATTTTTAAAGCAACTAACAACAACAACAAAGATGTATATAACACAGTTGTCAATTCAATGTTTTTCATGTGTATCATTTAGTGATATCAATTATATTAATCATGTGCAACCATCACCAATAATTGTTGCCAAATTTTTCACCATCATAAGCAGAAGCTCACTGCTTCCTAAACAATGACTCCCTCTTTCCCTCTCCCTCCTGCCCCTGATAACCACTAATAAAACTTCAGTCTCTATACCTCTGCTAAATCTAGATATTCCATATAAATGGGATCATACAATATTTGTCTTTTTTGTGATTGTCTTATTTCACTCAGCAAGTTTCTAAGATTCATCCATGTAGCATGTATCAGGACTTCATTTCTTTTTATGACAGTAATATTCCATTGTCTGTATATACCACATTTTGTTTATCCATTCATCAGTTGATGGACTTTTAGGTTGTTTCCACCTTTGGTTATCGTGGATAGTGCTTCAGTGAACATTGGTGTACATGTCTGTTTGGTTGCTGCTTTCAAGTCTCTTAGTTTTATATTCAGGAGTGAAATTGCTGAGTCATATGGTAGTTTTATGTTTAACCTTTTGAGGAACCATCAAACTGTTTTGCACAGCAGCCGTACCATATAATATTTCCACCAGTAATAGATAAAGGTTCCAATTTCTTCATGTCCTCACCAACACTTGTTTTTTGCTTAGGTAAATAGTTTTCAAAGTTTTTCTTTCTTTCTTTCTTTCTTTTAATGCTCAGGTAATTTAGCATGGAAGTAAGGAAATTAAATCTTCCAAACAGAAGTGAAAGCCAGAACTCTGGAAGGATGTTGTTGTTGTGTGCCACTGAGTCAATTCTAACTCACAGGGACACTATAGGACAGAGCAGAACTGCCCGATAGGGTTTCCTAAGCTGTAATCTTTACAGGAGCAAATCACCAGGTCTTTTCTGACATGGAGCCACTGGTAGGTTTGAACCACTGGCCTTTCAATTGGCAGCTGAGTGCTTAACCATTATACCACCAGTGACCCTTCTCTGGAAGGTAAGCAGATTTAAACTGATCTTCACTGTGAGTGTGTCTGTGAAACCTTGGAGATCTTGAGATTCTGCAGATCAATGCATAGAGTATGGGGACAGGAGATGAAGCCTAGGGCCTGCTCCAAGTAAAAATTAATCTGAAACATTCATATAAAACTGAGATCCCCAAAGAGTTACACTTCTCAGACTCAGGGCAAAGAAGAACTAAAACCCCATATACAGAAGGAACAGCAAGGACACTGGTCCATCTGGACCTTGGCACTGATGTAATGCTCCCGGTTGGTGGTCCCATAGATGACTGGCAGAAATGAATACAAATCTTCTCTGGGAAGACTCAGGCTCCAAGCAAATAGACGTGGAGAGAGTTGCCACTAAATATACTGACACATTCCTTGGGGAGAAGGAAATTCTCAAGTATGTACCTTGGGGAGAAGAAAAATTATCCCAGTTGGAAGATCAAAGAATTAAGAAGAAGTGGGGAGCAAAAATATTGATAAAAATATGTGGATAAATACAAAGACACGTTGACTATATATAAAAAAACCAATAATAATACCCCTGAAGTCTTCTTGGAAACCCTGGTGGCATAGTGGTTAAGTGCTACAGCTGCTAACCAAAGGGTCGGCAGTTCGAATCTGCCAGGCGCTCTTTGGAAACTCTATGGGGCAGTTCTACTCTGGCGTATAGGGTCACTATGAATCTACTCGATGGCACTGGTTTGGGAAGTTTTCTTAAAACCAAACAGTAGTTTAGCTTAAGTAATAAAGAATGTCTGTCTTGAGCATTGTGCTCTTTCAAGATCTATCCATATGGGAACAAATTGACAACATCAACTCGAAAGATTAAATAGAAAACTTTGGGGGCAGTAAGTTTATGCTAAAGAACGGGAAAGGAACGACTCAGAAAAGAGTGAGAATGGTTGTATAACTGGAAGAATGTAATCAATGTCACTGAATTGTACATGTAGAAATGGTTGAATTGGTGTCTGTTTTGCTGTGTATATTCTCAACAACAAAACAAATAAAATTTTAAAAAGAAAGAAAAAACCAATAATGATGATAATGTTTTATTTGTGGGGGAAAAACAACGTAGAACTAAAATATTAGAAACTAGAGGTAGGAAAAAGTAAGGAGTTAAAAGATTTCTAAGGCTCTTACACTATTCAGAGGGGGAGAAGATATTCATTAAGTTTAAGTATTTATGTTAAAATAGCTTGGGTTGCCATTGTTGTTGTTGTTAGTTGCGATTGAGTTGACACCTACTCATGGTGACCCCATGTATGCAGAGTAGAACTGTCCCATAGGGTTTTCAAGGCTGTGACCTTTTAGAAGCAGATTGCTAGGCCTGTCTTCTGAGGCACCTCTGGGTGAGTTCAATCCACCAAACTTTCAGGTAGTAGTCGAATACTTAGCCCATTTGTGCCACCCAGGGACTTCATTAAAAGGTGAGAAATAGTATGACTTCCAAGTAAATACAGGGGAAAATGAAATGGGAAAAACAAGTCTTAATTAATCTAAAAGAAGGCAAGAAGTTTTTTTTTTTTTTCTTAAAGGCAAAACAGAAAGTAACACAAAAAACACGTGATAGAGTGCTAGAAGTAAATCCAACATATAAATAATTACAATAATCATCAGGCACTCTTTGGAAACCCTGTGGGGCAATTCTACTTTGTCCTGTAGGGTCACTGTGATTCAGAATTGACTCGATGGCAACGGGTTTTGGGTTTTTATATGTCATAAAAGTTAAATTCATCTGGATGATAACGTTGCTATTAGGTGCCATTCAGCCAGTTCTGACTCATAATGACCCTATGTACAGCACAACATAACACTGCTTGGCTCTATGCCATCCTCACAATCCTTGCTATGCTTGAGCCATTGTTGCAGCCACTGTGTCAGTCCATCTCGTTGAGGGTCTTCCTCTTTTTTGCTGACCCTCTGCTTTACTAAGCATGATGCCCATTTCCAGGGACTGGTCCCTCCTGATAACATGTTCAAAGTACGTGAGAGGAAGTCTCACTATCCTTGCTTCTAAGGAGCATTCTGGCTATACTTCTTTCAAGACAGATTTGCTCGTTCTTCTGACAGTCCGTGGTATACTCAATATTCTTTGCCAACGCCATAATTCAAAGGCGTCAATTCTCTTTGGTCTTCCTTATTCATTGTCCAGCTTTCCCGTGCATATGAGGCAATTGAAAATACCATGGTTTGGGTCAGGTGCATCTTAGTTCTCAAAGTGACATCTTCACCTTTTAACACTTAAAAAACGTCTTTTGTAGCAGATTTGCCCAATGCAATATGTTTGATTTCTTGATTGCTGCTTCCATGGGCTTTGCTTGTGGATCCAAGTAAATTGAAATCTTTGACAACTCCTATCTTTTCTCTGTTTATCATGATGTTGCTTATGGGTTCAGCCGTGAGGATTTTTATTTTCTTTATGTTGAAGTGTAATCCATACCGAAGGCTGTGTGGTCTTTGATCTTCATCAGTAGGTGCTTCAAGTCCTCTTTGCTTTCCGTAAGCAAGATTGTGTCATCTGCATATCGCTGATTGGTAATAAGCCTTCCTCCAATCCTGGTGCCATATTCCTTTTCATATAGTCCAGCTTCTCAGATTTCTGTTCAGAGTATAGATTGAATAATTACGATGAAAGAATACAGCTGTGATGCACAACTTTCCTGATTTTCAACCATACAGTAGTCCCTTGTTCTGTTTGAATGACTGCCTGTTGGTCTATGTACAGGTTCCTCATGAGCACAATTCAGTGTTCTGGAATTCCCATTCTTCCCAATGTTACCCATAATTTGTTATGATCCACACAGTCAAATGCCTTTGCACAGTGAAAAAAATACAGTTTTTTAAACATCTCTCTGGTATTCTCTGCTTTCAGCCAGAATCCATCTGACATCAACGGTGATATCCCTCTTTCCATATCCTCTTCTGAATCTGGCTTGAATTTCTGGCAGTTCCCTGTCCATGTACGGCTGCAACCATTTTTTAATTATCTTTAGCGAAATTTTACTCGTGTGTGATATTAATGATATTGTTCAATAATTTCTTCATTCTGTTGTATCACCTTTCTTTGGAAAGGGCACAAATGTGGGTCTTTTACAGTCAGTTGGCCAGGTAGTTGTCTTCCAAATTTCTTGGCATAGACAAGTGAGTGCTTCCAGCGTTGCATTCGTTTGTTGAAACATCACAATTGGTATTCCATCAACTCCTGGAGTTTTGCCAAAGCCTTCAGTTTGGATTTCTTCCTTCAGTACCATCAGTTCTTGATCATATGCTACCTCCTGAAATGGCTGAGCTTCTACCAAATCTTTGTGGTACAGTGACTCTGTATTCCTTCCATCTTCTTTTGATGCTTTCTGTGTCATTCAATATTTTGCTCATAGAATCCTTCAATATTGGAACTCGAGGCTTGAATTTTTTCTTCAGTTCTTTCAGCTTGATAAATGCTGAGTTTAGAAACCTTTTGGTTTTCTATCTCCAGGTCTTTGCACCCTTCTCAAGCCACCTTTGAAATCTTCTGTTCGGCTCTTTAATTTCATCATTTTTTCCATTCACTTTAACTACTCTACTTTTAAGAGCAAGTTTCAGAGTCTCTTCTGACATCCATTTTGATCTTTTCTTTCTCTTCTGCCTTTTTAATGACCTCTTGCTTTCTTCATGTATGATGTCCTTTATGTCATCCCAGAACTTGTCTGATCTTTGGCCATTTGTGTTCAATGCATCAGTCTATTTTTGAGACGGTCTCTAAATTCAGGTGGGATATATTCAAGGTTGTACTTTGGTTCTTCTGGTCTTGTTTTAATTTTCTTCAGCTTCAACTTGAACTTATGTAGGAACAATTGATGGTTTGTTGCACAGTTGACCCTGGCCTTATTCTGACTGAATAAATTGAACTTCTCCATCATCTCTTTGCACCTTTGTGAGTCAATTTGATTCCTGTGTATTCCTTCCAGCGAGGCCTACGTGTATAATCACCATTTATGTTGCTGAAAAATGTATTTGGAATGAGTAAGTCGTTGGTCTTGCAAAATTCTATCATGCAGTCTCCGGCATCATTTTTATCACCTAAGCCGTACTTTCCAGCTACCAATCCTTCTTCTCTGTTTCCAACTTTTGCATTCCAATTACCCATAATGATCAATGCATCTTGATCACATGTTTGATCAATTTCAGACTGCAGAAGTTGGTAAAAATCTTTAATTTCTTCATGATATAACAAGTCAAAACTTGAATCCACACAGTAAAGTCTCAAAATATATAAATAAAAATGGGTATAACTATAAAGATAAATTGGTAAATCCACAAGTTTAGTGAAAGATATTAAATGCCTCTCATATAAATGATAGATAAGGTAGACAAAATATCTGCAGGGATACAGAAGATTTCAAGATCAAAATCAACAAATTTAATACCTCAAATTATAATACACACATTTTTGAAGCACTCAGGAAACATTTTTGAAATTTGATAGTGTGCTATGTCACAACCAGAGTTTCCATATCTACCTTGTATAAAGCCACTTTAAATGAAAGGTCTGGCATCGTATAGATCACTTTATCTGTGATTCAACTAAATTAGAAATCATCAAACAAACATAACTGGGAAAATCCTATACATTTAGATATTAAAAAAAAAAAATACTTCCAAGGGTCAAAAGTAAAAAAAAAAACAACACAGAAATTAGAACTATTAAGATTTGAGCAATATTAAAACTAACCAAAACCAAACCAAACCAAACCCACTGTCATTGAGTTGATTCTCATAGCTACTCTATACAACAGATTAGAACTGACCCATAGGGTTTCCAAGCCTGTAAATCTTTACAGGAGCAGACTATCACATCTTTCCCTTGGAGAGTGGCTGGTGGGTTTGGACAAGGTTTCAAGTTTAAGTAGCCTAGCGCTTAACCGCTGTGCCACCCCAAAACCCACTGCTATCAAGTCGATTCCAACTCATAGTGACCCTGTAGGATAGAGTAGAACTGCCCCATAGGGTTTCCAAGGCTGTAATCTTTACAGAGTCAAACTACCACACCTTTCTCCCCTGGAGAGGACTGTGGGTTCGAACCGCTGACCTTTTGGTTAGCAGGCTAACACTAAACCAGTGCACCACCAGGGTTCCTTACTGTGCCACCAAGGCTCCTAATATTAAAAGTACTACCCATCAAATTTTGGGGGATACAAATAAAGTGATACTTAGAGAAAACTTACCCACATTTTAGTTAGCAGCCTAGCACTTAAACAGTGTACCAGCAGCATTCCTTACTGTGCCACCAGGGCCCCTAATATTAAAAGCACTACCCATCAAATTTTGGGGGATACAAATAAAGTGATATTTACAGAAAACTTACATTAGAAAAGAAAAAGGCTTAAAATTAGTGAGTTAAGTATCTAAAGTTAGAAAAAGAACAGGAGAATAAACACAAAGAATGTAAAAAGAAGAAAATAATGAAATGTGAGCAGAAAATAAGTAGGAAAAAAAATAGGATCAGCATAGTCTAAAGTTGTTTCTTTGAAAAGACTAATAAGGTAGCAAACCTCTGGAAAAAATAAGAAAAAAGGTAAAGTCTGATCAAATAATATCATGAGTGAAAAGAGAGACATAACTATAGATGTCACAGGTTCATTATGAAAAAAATACCAGTTTTAAACCTACGTGAAATGGATACATTCTTATAAAATACAATTTGTTAAGTCAGACTCAAGAAGTGAAGAATCTGAATAGTCCTATAACCATTAAAGAAATGAAATTAGTAGTTAAAAATCTTTGCACAAAGAAATTAAGATCTCTAGATAATTGCTATCTTACTCAAACTCTTTCAGAGGATAGAAAATAATACTCCCCAATTTATAAGAATGGCTGCTAGGAGACAAGAATGATTGAGGACCATCTTGGATGCCACAGCTACCACTGTATACATAACAGATATGTAAAAATTAGAGTCCATCACTCCCTGTCATGAAAAGGGCATTCATTCACATTAGTATCCCATGGGAAAAACTTACAGGCAAAAGAGTCATCATGTTGTGTGAATCCCCCATCATTTTGCTACCCCTTTGGGGAAAGAGAGAAAGGCACCGGGGCCATTAAACCATGTTATCTCTTCTCAATCCAAGGATATGGATGAGAGGGCCCTGAACAATACAAGACAGGTCTTCCCCATAAAGGACGATGGGGAAGAAACAGTACCTGACGGAGCAGTGACCTGAACCAGGAAAAAAAAACCAAACACCTAACTCCATGGTAACTTCAATTGAGGCCCATTAACTAGTACAAAAACAACCGCATAAACCATTGTTTAGACTCCTCTGCAGGTAGGCATGTTGTTTTCCCTATGTGGTAAAATTAGATAGCAGGGTATACAAACACCCAATCCTCACTATTTTGCACTGGACCTCTATCCGGGGTGACTTTTGATTCTTTGCTGTCTGTGGTGAGATTCCTGGTGCTGATCTCTGTTTGTAAGTTCCCAAATAAAGCCTTGTCTAATCAACCTAGCTTTTACTGCCTTTTTTTTTTTTTGAAACTGACTTGTGCCCCTCAGAGCCAAACCTGCTGCTGGTCTCGTGGGGTGCCACAATGGAGCTATAGAAACTCTATCTCCTGCTTGTGGGAACACAAATTGGTACAGCCATGATAAAAACATTTTCTTTTTTGTAGTAGAGTTGAACTTATGCATGCTGTAATCCTGCAGTTCCATTCATGATATGTACCAAAAGATTCTCTTATACATGTGCAGTGGAAAACATGTTCATAGCAGCCTTATTCTTAAGATCAAAAATCCATAGACAACAGTAGAATGGATAAACAAATTGTGATATACTTATAAAGTGGAATACTATACAGTAAAGAAAAGTGAATGAGCCACAGGTACATGCATCAGCCTTAGGTAGCTAGTTAGGTGCTGTCGAGTCAGTTCCAACCCATAGCTACCCTATGTACAACAAAAGGAAACACTGCCCAGACCTGGGCCATCCTCATAGTCGTTGCTATGTTTGAGCCCATTGTTGCAGCCCCTGGGTCAATCCATCTTGTTGAGGGTCAGTCGTAGGTAATCTATCTAAATCTAAGAAACAATGTTGAATGAAAGATGCAAGTCACAAAGGAATAAAACCAAAAACCAAAACCAAACCCAGCGCTGTCGAGTCGATTCCGACTCATAGCGACCCTATAGGACAGGGTAGAACTGCCCCATAGAGTTTCCAAGGAATGCCTGGCGGATTTGAACTGCTGACCCTTTGGTTAACAGCCATAGCACTTAACCACTACGCCACCAGGGTTTCCTCACAAAGGAATGCATACAATATATTCCTTAGAGATCCATACATACGAGATAGAGCCATAAACAAAAGCAGAAGAACGACCAGTACAAAGGATGGTAGTTACTTCTGTGGGAGCAGGATTTGGAATTAATTGGAGAGGAGACCACAGAGGTTCTAAGAAGCTGGTATTGTTCTATTTTTCAAACACCATGGGAGTTTGTTATTATTCTTTAAACTCTACAGATAACATTTTACATAGTTCTTTTATGAGAATGATATACTTCATAATAAAAAATTGAAGATAAATGTGTTCTAAAAAACCACATAATTTAAAATGTCAGGGCTGTTTCAGTGAGCAAACAAATTGTTCTTAAATATTTATCATTATGCATCAAGCATTCACCCGTCCTCTACTCATCCCTGTCAAAATAGGAAAGCATGAATGTACCAAGTCTGGGAAAGAGAGCTGAGTTTCCTCAATTGACAAATTTACCACCAAAGCCATAGGTTCATTCCTGGTGATACTTGCCCTCAGAGCTCCCTCTGATTCAGTGTCTCGCTCCAGAGCTCTGATGTGGATTTTTGGGAAAGAGCTAAAATAGCCTGAGAATACTAAGCTCAAATTCAAATTTCTTGCAAAAGAAAAATTAGGAATTTGATTTAAATTGATCCACTTACCAAATTCTCTTTTTTGGGTCTGTGACATCAATGTCATTTTAATATTAAAATATATATTACCCTATTTATTCACTTCATTGTTCTGCAAACGTTTCAGGCTAGAAATCTCATTAGCTCCATTGTTACCTACATGGCCTTAAATATTGGAGCTCTCCTGTTCATAAAAAATCTGCAGAAAGAATATTTCCAAAAATATAGTACATTTTTTTCTAATGCATATAAAAGTCATTAAACTTTTAAAAAATAAAATTCTTGGCAAATCATACACAACTTTCAATAATGTATATGTATTTTAATTGCATAATAATATCAAAATAATCATTAATATTAAAAAAAGATCAGCACCACATATTTGATAGACTAGTGTATCAATCAGAATTCTTTGGCTACAAGCAACCAAAACCAAATCTAACTGATTCAAGCTATAAAAGAATTTATTGGAATGATATGGCATGTTTCAATGAAGTACAAGAAGCAATGAGCAACAAGACTTAGGAAAGGGCAGGAATTAGGGTAGCTCTAGGAATCTAAACAGTGGAACTTATTGGACAGTATTTTCTCATAGATACTATCATTAAAGTTTACCACCCATCTGTCAGTTTGTTGTATTGTGATAGATTGTGTGTTGCTATGATGCTAGAAGCTGAGACATTGATATCTGTCAGTTTGTGGTATTGTGGTAGCTTGTGTGTTGCTATGGTACTGGAATCTTTGCCACCAGTATTTCAAATACCAGCAGGGTCACTCTTGGTGGAAGGTTTCAGCAGCACTTCCAGACCAGGAAGAAGGACCTGACAGTCTACTTCTGAAAAAATGGGCCAGTGAACACCTTATGAATAGCAGTGGAACATTGTCTGATATAGTGCCGGAAGATGAGCCCCTCAGGTTGGAAGGCACTCGAAAGATGACTGGGGAAGAGCTGCCTCCTCAAAGTAGAGTCAACCTTAATGACGTAGACAGAATAAAGCTTTTAGGACCTTCATTTGCTGAGGTGATGAGAAGAAACAGCTGCAAACATCCATTCATAATCAGAACATGGAATGCACAAAGTATGAATCCAGGAAAATTGGAAGTCATCAGAAATAAAATGGGATGCATAAACATCGATATTCTTGGCATTGGTGAGCCGAAATGGACTGGTATTGGCCATTTTGAATCAGACCATCATATGGTCTACAATGCTGGGAATGACAAAGTGAAGAGGAACGGTGTTGCTTTCATCGTCAAAAAGAACATTTCAAGATCCATGCCGAAGTTGATAAACCAAAAAACCAAACCCGTTGCCATTGAGTTGATTCCGACTCATAGTGACCCTAATAGGACAGAGTAGAACTTCCCTGTAGAGTTTCCAAGGAGGACCTGGTGGATTCGAAGTGCTGACTTTTTGGTTAGCAGCTGTAGCACTTAAACAGTATGCCACCAGGGTTTCCGCTGAACTGATAGACAGGGTAATACTCAGATGCCTACGAGGAAGACTAGTTAATACAGCTATTATTCAAATTTATGCACCAACAACTAAGGCCAAAGATGAAGAAGTCGAAGATTTTTACCAACTTCTGCAGTCTGAAATGGATCAAACATGCACTCAAGATGCATTGTAATTACAAAGAAGAAAGACTGGTAGTTGGAAAATATGATCTTGGTGATAGAAATGATGCATGATAGAATTTTGGAGGACCAACGACTCCTTCATTGCAAATATATACATATTTTTAACAACATAAATGGTGACTATATACATGAACCTCATCAGATGGCATACACAGAAATCAAATCAACTACATCTGTGGAAAGAGATGATGAAAAAGCTCAATATCATCAATCAGAACAAGGTTAGGTGCTTCTGTGGAACAGACCATCAACTGTTCATATGCAAGTTCAAGCTGAAATTGAAGAAAATTAGAACAAGTCCACAAGAGCCAAAAAATAACCTTGAGTACATCCCACCTGAATTTAGAGACCATCTCAAGAATAGAATTGATGCATTAAACACTAATGACCAAAGGCCAGATGAGTTGCAGAATGACATCAAGAACATCATACATGAAGAAAGCAAGAGGTCATTAAAAACGACAGGAAAGAAAGAAAAGATCAAAATGGATGTCAGAAGAGACTCTTATACTTGCTCTTGAAAGTAGATAAAGCAAAAGAAAAAAATGATGAAGTAAAAGAGCTGAACAGAAGATTTCAAATAGCCGTTTGAGAAGACAAAGTATTATAATGAAATGTGCAAAGATCTGGAGATAGAAAACCAAAAGGAAGAACGCGCTTGGCACCTCTCAAGCTGGAAGAACTGGAGAAAAAATTCAAGCCTCGAGTTGCATTATTCAACCATTTCAGGAGGTTGCATATGATCAAGAATTAATGGTGCTGAAGGAAGAAATCCAAGCTGCACTGAAGACATTGTTGAAAAACGAGGCTGTAGGAATTGACGGAATACCAGTTGAGACGTTTCAGCAAGTGGGTGCAGAGCTGGAAGTGCTCACTTGTCTATGTCAAGAAATTTGGAAAACAGTTACTTGGCCAACTGACTGGAAGAGATCCATATTTGTGCCCATTCCAAAGAAAGGTGATGCAGCAGAATGAGGAAATTATTGAACAATATCATTAATATCACACGCAAGTAAAATTTTGCTGAAGGTCATTCAAAAGCCGTTATAGCAGTGCATCGACAGGGAACTACCAGAAATTCAAGCCAGATTCAGAAGAGAACATGGAACCAGGGATATCATTGCTGGCATCAGATGGATCATGGCTGAAGGCAGAGAATACCTGTGTTTTATTGACTATGCAAAGGCATTTAACTGTTTGGCCCATAACAAATTATGGATAACATTGGAAGAATGGGAATTCCAGAACACTTAATTTTGCTCATGAGAAAACTATACTTAGATCAAGAGGCAGTCATTCAAACAGAACAAGGGAGTACGGAGAAGTTTAAAGTCAAGAAAGATGTGCAATTAGGATTTTATCCTTTCACAAAACTTATTCAATCTCTATGCTGAGCAAAAATCCGGGAAGCTCCACTATATGAAGAACTCGGCATTGGTTTTGAAGGAAGGCTCATTAAGAGTGTGCAATATGCAGATGACACAACCTTCCTTGCTGAAAATGAAGAGAACTTGAAGCACTTACTGATGAAGATCAAAGACCATAGCCTTCAGTATAGGTTACACCTCAACATAAAGAAATCTAAAATCCTTGCAACTGGACTGATAAACAACATCATGATAAAAAGAGAAAATACTGAATTTGTCAAGGATTTCATTTTACTTGGATACAAAATCAATGCCCTTTGAAGCAGCAGTCAAGAAATCAAAGGATGCATTGCACTGGGCAAATTTGCTGCAAAAGACCTCTTTTTAAAAGCAAACATGACACTTTGAGGACTAAGGTGCCCCTGACCCAAGCCATAGTGTTTTCAGTCACCTCATATGCATGTGAAAACTGGACAATGAATAAGGAAGACTGAAGAACTGATGCCTTTGAGTTATGGTGTTGGCAAAGAATATTGAATATATCATGGACTGCTGGAAGAATGAACAAACCTGTCTCAGAAGAAGTACAACCAGAATATTCATTAGAATCGGGGATGACGAAACTTCATCTCACATACTTTGGACATATTATCGGGAGGGACCAATCCCTGGAGAAGGACATCATGCTTGGTAAAGAGAGAGTCACTGAAAAGGAGGAAGACCCTCAATGAGATGGTTTAACACAGTGGCTGAAACAATGGATTCAAATATAACAATGATTGTGAGGATGGCACAGGACCAGGCCATATTTCATCGTGTTGTATATAGAGTTGGTATGAGTCGGAACCGACTCAATGGCACCTAACAGCAACGACAACATGCCACTGATATTTCAAATATTGGCAGGGTTGCCCATGGTGGACAGGTTTCAATGGAGCTTCTAGGCTAAGATAGATTAGGAAGAAAGGCCTGGTGATTTACTTCCAAAAAAAAAAAATTAGCCAATGAAAATCTTATGGGTCACAACAGAACATTGTCTAGGCTGGCTTGCTTTGGACATGTCATCAGGAGGGATCAGTCTCTGGAGGAGGACATTATTTTTCATGAAGGAGAAGACCAGCGAGGGTAAGGGAGACCCTTAGCGAAATGGGTTGTCATAATATCTGCAGTGATGAATATGCTGGCAATCTATAATCAACTCCCATGGAAACAGCAATGTTTCACTCTGTTGTACATCAGAGTTAACTCAATGGTGGCTAGCTGTCTGTCTATCTGTCTAATCATCAAAATAAATTAGCTTCAATTTTTTTTTCAGTTCTATGTCATTGTTCTCAACTTTCAAGTCTCTGTTACAGTCTGGCCAGGCGTGGACCATGTGATCACTTCTTGGCAAGAGCGCTGTGATAATTAATAGGGACGGGGTTGGGAAGAGGTGCAGTATTTTCCAAAGGAAAACCAAGGTGCTGTTCACTGAAGATGAGGGCATTGACGTTGGGCCAGCAGAAGAGCAGATATTCATATAACTCTTTAGAAGAAATTAATTTTGCTGTAATCCTCTTATCCAAATTCAGTGTACAATTTAAATTAATGCAACACTTGGGCGCCAACAGTGGGGCTCACGATTTGCTAACTCACCTTGGATAGTCTTCTCGTCCTCATGTGCAAATATGATTGCAAAGCCCAGCAAGCGAGTGCCAGTTGTTTCCTGAGTGATATGTCAAGGATTTGTCAGGCTCTGTAGAGTTTATTGCTGTTGGCAGCCCTGCCTCCCCTCCTCCTGGACTGAAAGACACTGTGCTCCAAGCCAGAGGCCCCATCTCAGATGTCTGCGTGCCAGCCTGGCTTCTCTGAGCCTATTACTTTTCTGCAGTTCAGCTCTACAGCAGTCACAGCTTTAATGTTGGTAGTATTTCCTCTTCATTTTTCAGACACCCCAACAGGAATTATTTAGAGAGGCCACGTGGAAGGTGGAACGCTATGGAAGTCAGAACACCTGTGTACTATTCCTAGTTCCTGAACTTACACAAGCTGTGTGACCTCAGGGGAATCACTTAACCTTCAACAAGTTTCACTTATGCCACAAATGTTTATTGCTTTTTTTACAAGTTTTGTGCTAGGTGTTGAGAACTCAGCGACACATGCTATGAAGGCAAAGTTCAGGGTGCTGTGAGAGCATACTGTGAGGATGAGGAAGCCTTGTCTGGTGGTGTAGGTTGCAGAAAGCTTGTCTGAGGAAATGACTTTTGATCAAAGAAATGAAGGCTGAGCAGGAGTTACTTGGAGAAATGGTGAGGGCAGGGCCGGGGAGGAAACACATTCAAGACACAGGCCCTGAGATAGGAGAGGCTTGACCCATTAAACTTGTGGTCGGATTGAAGAGAGGCTGGGGGTGATTTGAGATGAGTACGGGCAGGGACATGCCAGCTGTCAGGCCCTCTCAAAGATTTTGTATCTGTCTCAAGACCTGAGGTAGGAGTAGGGGAGTGACGTGCTCAGATATGTATTTTAAAAAGATTATTTGGACTAGAATATGGAGGAACTTTGGAGAAGGGTGGAGCCGGCTGTGGCTAGGTCAGTGAAGCGGCCAGGGAGGGCAGTGGTTTGGGATAGGGTGGGGACAGTAGAGAGAATAAACATGTTAGTCATTTTAAACAAAGGTTACTATGCCTGCAGATTGTATTACAGCTATCTGACTAGGCTGGAATGTTGTTTGCTGATTAATGCTTTCGAAAATATTTACTGAGCAATTACTCTGGGCCAGACATTTTTGTAGGTACTGAGAAAACAGCAGTGAACAAAGGAGACTCCTCCTTCTTATTTCTAGTAAAATGGTTTACATTCTAGTGGAGCTGTTGTCAGATCAAATGAGACATGTAAACTACCCAACTGTGAATGGTTACTTTGGGATCTTTAGTTCCTTAATTTCTAGAGAACACTGTTTTTCAAATTTCTTCCTGTATTAGTTGTTTACTATTGCTGCTATAACAAATTATCACAAACTTTGTGGCTTAACACAACACAATATTATCATCTTACAGTTCTAAAGGTCAGAAGTTTGAAATGGGTCTCCCTGGGCTAAAATCAAGATGTCGGCAGGTCTGTGTTCCTTCTGGAGGCTCTCGGGAGAATTTTTCCTTGCCTTTTCCAATTTATAGAGGCTGCCTGCATTCCTGGCTCATGACTCCCTTCTGTCTTCAAAGCCGGCAGTGACTGGTCTAGTCTTTCTCACATTGAATCAGCCTGACTCTGATTCTCCTGCTTGCCTCTTTTACTTATAAGGATACTTGCGATTACACTTGGGCCACCCAGATAATCCAGGATAATCTCTTCCTCTCAAGATTCTTAATCAATCACACCTGCAAACCCCCTTTTGCCATGTATGGTAACATATTTAAAGGGCCTGGGGATTAGGATGTGGACGTTTTAAGCCAAAAAACCAAATCTGTTGCCCTTGAGTCAATTCTGACTCATGGTGACCCCATGTGTTACAGAGTGGAACTGCTCCATATGGTTTTTTTGGGCTGTAATCTTTATGGAAACACATCACCAGGCTTTTTTTCCAAGGCACCTCTGGTGGGTTTGAATCACCAATCTTTTGGTTAGTAGTCATGCACTTAACCATCACTCCACACAGGAACTCCTGGAACATATTTACCAAAAACAACAACAAAAAATAACACACTAAACCTGTTGCCATCAAGTTGATTCTGACTCATAGCAATTCTATAGGACAGAGTAGAATTGCCCCATAGGGTTTCCAAGGCTGTAGTCTTTATAGGAGCAGGCTACCATATCTTTCTCTGCAGAGCAGCTGGTGGGTTCGAACTGCCAGCCTTTTGGTTAGCAGCCTAGTGCTTAACTACGGTAATGCTAGGGATCTTTGGGACATCTTTAACAAAACACCCCTCTCTCCCCTAAAAAACTTGTAGCCATTGAGTCAATTCTGACTTGTAGCGACCCTATAGGTTGGAGTAGAACTGCTCCACAGGTTTCCAAGGCTGTAATCGTTGCGGAAGTTGACTGCCGCAGCTTTCTCCTGAAGAGCAGCCAGTGGGTTGAAACCACCAACCTTTCTGTTAGCAGCTGAGCACTCAACCACTGCACCGCTAGGGCTCTTTGGGATACCTGTGGGGGGCATTATTCTGCCTACCACTTCCCCAGTGCAGCTTTAGTATATCTAAATCATGAAATGCAATGACTTTTTTTCATCTCTCCTTTCAGTTTTGCTCTCAGTGTGTTACTGAGCAGTAAAGTGACTAAAAGTCAGAGACAGCCACAGTTAAATCAGTCTCTTTGCTTTGTGTCTAAGACATTTCAAGAGAATCCCAGAGAGCTTTCTCTTTATTAGAGAGTCAAGTGTCAAAACCCCAGGCCTTTTCCCGGAGCTTCTGGGGAGAAGAGCTCAGCAGGTTGTTTCTGTTATCACAGCTGACTCACTGTTCTCTGAATATTCCAGCCAGTATCTGGAAATCTTTAACTGTGAGTGCTCTGTAGAGCAAGATTTCCTACCTACAGACTTACTAGTGGGAAAAAAAATTAGACGCTTTAAAGAATATCCCCTGACACATTTTATAGCACAGAGAGAGGAAAAAGATTCAGGTGAATAAGAGAAGATATGCACCTTGTTTCAATTGCTTAGAGTATCGCACTTTCCCACAGCGCTACTATTAAGGCATGAAGAAAAATGCCACTGGGGATATTTAGTGACCCATTTATAACCAAATTAATTGACATTTCATCTTCAGAGACCAGACTGCAAGTTTTGAAATAAACCTCTCCTGTGGCCCCTCAGAGCAGCTCTGAAAAGGAAACAAAGGGTTGTGTTCAAGTTCTCTTTTTCCCTTCAGGCAAATGACTAGATTTCTTTCTAGATTCCAGGCAAGAAACTACTGGCTCAATAACAGCAAGAAAAATATTAACCTTTCAGGTGCACATATTTGTGAGGTGCACGTGAAGTCCATGGCTACTGTAAATGTTGGTGTCCACTCTTCAGCTTTGAAGTAGCTGCACTTTGCTGGAATTGCCAAAGTCAGTGTGGACACCAAGACTTTGTAAGCATCAGCACATGGGGACTGGCAGTGGGAGTGTTTAAAAAGTGGATGAAAGTGAGGTTGAAAGGTAGCTTGAATACTAGAGTGTTCAAGAAGACGAGACCAGTGTCTTAGTTACCTTGTGCTCCTATAACAGAAATACCACAAGTGGATGGCTTTAACAAAGAGAAATTTATTCTCTCACAGTCTAGGAGACTAGAAGTCCAAATTCAGGGTGCCAGCTCCAGGGAAAGGCATTCTCTATCTGTTGGTTCTGGGGGATGGTCCTTGTCATCAATCTTCCCCAGTCAAGGAGCTTCTCAGCACAGATACCCCAGGTCCAAAGGACGTGCTATTCTATTGGCTCTTGTTTCTTGGTGGTATGAGGTCCCCATGTCTCTCTGCTCTCTTCTGTCTTCTATATTTAAAAGAGATTGGCTTAAGACACATCCTAGTCTTGTAGATTAAGTCCTTCCTCATAAGCATAACTGCTTCTAATCCTGCCTCATTAATGTCATTGAGGTAGGATCCAACACATAGGGAAATCACATCAGATGACAAAATGGTGGACAATCACACAATACTAGGAATCATGGCCTAGCCAAGTTGACACATATTTTGGGGGAACAAAATTCAATCCATGATAACCAGTATCTGGGAGAGGAAGATGTTGCAATGTGACCCTCTGAGTTGCCTCAGGTGTGATAAGGAAAGAGTGGTGACAATGTAAGGGTATGCCGAGAAAGGGGGCTGTCTCAGTCATCTAGCACTGCTGTAACAGAAATACTGTAAGTGGTTGGCTTTAACAAACGGAAATTTATTCTCTCACAGTGTAGGAGGACAGAAGTCCAAATTTAGGGTGCCAGCTCCAGGGGAAGGCTTTCTCTCTCTGGTGGCTCTTAGGAAAGGCCTTTTGTCGTCTATCTTCCCCTGGTCTAGGAGCTTCTCAGTGCAGGGACCCTGGGTCCAAAGTATGTGCACGCTCCTGGCTTTTCTTGCTTGATGGTAATGAGGTCCCCCTGTCTCTCTGCTCACTTCTCTCTTTTATATCTCAAAAGAGATTGACTCAAGGTATAATCTAATCTAGTAGATTGAGTCCTGCCTCACTAACATAACTGCCTCGTAGGATTTACAACACATAGAAAAATCACTTCAGATAACAAAATGGTGGACAATCATACAATACTGGGAATCGTGGCCTAGCCAAGTTGACACACATTTTGGGGGGACACAATTCAATCCATAACAGGGACTGTCTTTATTGTTTGCCATTTCCTACGCTAGTGGGTCTTGAGGTCAGATTTGCTTCTTCAGTGAAAATGATTCTTCATTTTCCCTGACCTCATGAGAGGGTCTCTGGGAGAAGCAGCCATACCAGCTGGATGGGCCTCACCTGTGAAGGGCAAGTGCACAAGAGGTACCCAATATGCAATATCCACTTTCCTGGACTCAGCAGGGCATTTCTTTTTTCCTTTCTCAGTCATTTTCAGAATGCTGCTCTCTGTTTTCTTTCAATCCTTGTAATCAGCATCATCTCATCCGTACCTTTCAGCTGCTGGCAACTCAATGCCTGCCACCTCATTCTTTGCCTTATTTCTTGGTTGCTGCAGTCTCAAGGGCAACTGAAGAAAAACAGAGGCTGCTGCTGCTGCCGCCAGAAATGGAGACTGTCCTTCCCCACACCCCAAGCAGGAAAATTGGTGAAAGGGAGATGAGAGAAGCTCTCTCCCTTTCAGAATCCTGGCATCAAAACCCCGCGAGGATTTACACGCAGTACTTTACTGTGCTTTGCGGTCTACAGCAAACGTCTTTTCTATTAAAGCTAGGATTGATTCACTAGGTAATAAATGAAAGAGTCTTCTTAGGGGTTTCCAGCAAAATTACTTGTGCTATTAGTAGCATTAAGCAGACTTTTAGAACTGGAATTAAGCCACTCTGAAGCTCTGTCTGCCAGGATGCGTGGAACCTCGGGCTACTTTATGTGGTCATGAGTCGGTGACAAGGACAGAGGAGAATGTGTCTTTAGTTCCTTCTTATATTTGTTCATATTAGGAATTGCCCCTTAAGTTTTTCACTAGAAAGCTAAAGCTTATGAGACTAACTGGTAGACACAGAAAACATAACGTGACTTTTAAACTCTGACTTTGCCTTAGGCTTTAGCTACCTGCCTAGTCAAATTGCCTTGTGGTGATCTTAAAGCAAAGCTGCCGCTATAAATAGAGCATGAAGTGGCCCTGCCTAAGCCTCTGAGAAGTCTGTGTCACCCTGCTTGTCAGTTTTCTAGTTGCCACAGATCAACAATTGAGGGCACAGTTGGCACCACCTGAACCTCCTGGTTACTGTGCCGCTGAGTTGTTAAACGGGGGAAGATAAGGTGAGTCCTTTGACTATACATGTTTAAAAGTACCCTCTCAGGGGCCCGTCGTTTCATATCCTGGAAAGAGACTGTGTGAGAGATAATCAGTACTGAGGGATAACCAGTAGCACTTTTTTAATAGATGGGCTCAGAAAAATTTAAGCAAAATCTTATTTTAAATTTCAGTATTATTACTATTGTCATTGTAGTTTTCTCCTTAAAGGAATCACATAACAAATCCTTTTTAAACATGAATAATCACCCCTTAACTTTTATCTCTTCTAGAAATGCTGATTTTCACGTTAGAAAATGGTAATACCTCTAGACTACAGGCGAATGAGTAATTAAACCATTTAGCAGCAATATAAAGTATTGAGAGTTAATAATTTCTATTTCTACTACCAGTAAATCCATTTTGTGTGTCCCAGCTTAAAGAACATTATGTAGGTATGGGTGAACATCTGAAGAAAATAAATCAGTTAGGCAGCGGGGCCTCTCTGGAGTGCAGTATTTATGGATGTGGTGACTGTTGAATGGGCTTGGGAAGGTCGCGGTGACCTCGCAGCCCTGATGGACTCATTTCCCAACAATGTCCCAGGCACACTGTTTCTGGTATCCTCTGGGAAAAGGGGTAACACAAAGCAGCAGAGGGCATGTTCTTCAGAGACCAAAAGCAACAAAAAATCAAAAGCTTAAGGAGGCAGACTTGATCTAGTACACACTCAATGTCTTTCCTCCTCTCTAGGTAGGATGGAAACTATATTGATCACTCAACAACATACGGCAAGTGCGGTCCAGCTGGGACTGAACCAAAAATAAACCAATCCCAGTGCCGTCGAGTCCATTCGTACTAATAGTGACCCAACAGGACAGAGTAGAACTGCACCATAGAGTTTCCAAGGAGCACCTGGCAGATTCAAACTGCCGACCTTTTGGTTAGCAGTCATATCACTTAACCACTGTGCCACCAGGGTTTCCTTGGACTGAGGGGTACTCAACAAACAAGAATGAACACTGTAAACTAAACAGCAGAGGGAGCAGGAAGTTCTTCCATTCAGAAGACACAAGCTAAATGTCAGCCCAACAGTAGCCGTTACTCCCACCCAGTAGATGCTTCAGCCTCTACAAAATGCATCTAATCCTCACAGAAATCCTAGAGGATATGTGTTATGATATTTCCACTTTATAGGAGAAAACCCCAGGTTTCAGAGATGTTAAGGAACTTGCTCAAGATTACACAGCGAGGAAAATGTTAGCATGGAGACTTAAACCCCAGATCTGTGATTTCCAATCCTAGGCTCTTCCCCTCACGTGAGCTTGCTTGATGGGATGCCTGGAGAAGTTGCACTTTTCTGCTCAGAAAATCAACTAATCTATACATCTGGAAACATTTGGTGTGGAGGTGAGTGAAAAAAGAAATATGGATTGGGCTTGCTGAGATAACAGGATTGCTATCCCGTCTTAGCTATGAGAAAGCAGCCAGATGGAACAGCCTGGTCTCCTCACTCAAGAATATATTGTTTCTACCTACCTGGGACATGCACTCTGTGGAAACATCCAAAGAAGGGAGTTGGTCTGCCTTATTCCAAGGGCCTGGGATCCCACAGTTCTGACAGGGGCCAGTGTGCCCTTCACACCAGCACACACACTCTGCCAGTTATTCCAAACTGCTGTTAGAGGTAGATTGGGTCAGGTGTTTAGCATCTACCCGCGAGATTTTCAGTGCTCTGTTCTTCTTTTGGAAACTCTGGTGGCTTAGTGGTTAAGTGCTATTACTGCTAACCAAAAAGGTTGGCAGTTTGAATCCACCAGGTGCTCCTTGGAAACTCTATGGGGCAGTTTGTCCTATAGGGTCGCTGTGAGTTGGAATTGACTTGAGGGCAACAGGTTTGGTTTTGATTTTTTTTGGTTCTTCTCTCAAAAGCCTAGGAGAGCACACCTTTTTTTTGTTAGATCTTATTGGGTGCCTTTGAGGTGACTCTGACTGATAGTGAGCCCACGTGACAGAGTAGAACAACCTCACAGGTATTCCTAAGCTGAAATCTTTACAGGAGCACTTCCACTAGACTTTGTGACCTTGACACATATCACAGTCTGATTTGTTTGAAGTTTACAGGTCATTCCACTGAGAGTTTAAGGAGTGCAAAGGGGCATCACAGATATATAAGCATCATAATGTTATGTGGGTGTGGTGGTTATTCTCCATCGGGCCTTCCAGAATCCATTCTCCTCCCTTCTTTGCTGACCGCCCTCTAAAGATGGCATGTTCTAGGATCCTCTTCCAATTGGGCTCAGCCCTGGAAGGGTAGTGGCAGGAGACAGGCAGGAAAGAGGAAAATACATTCATGATAGGTGTTCTCTCTGCTCCCTCCCTGCTGGCTCTGAGGCTATATTCATCTAACTAAAACCAGGGCTCCTGTGGTGGGGTGAGGGATGGGTGGACTCTCAAGACTGCTACCTCTCCCAGGGTTCCAGCAACAGCTTCCTCCCCTTGGCCTTTACACTGAGGGAATGTAACATCCCTGGGTGCTTCATTATCTTTTGTTGGCTTTTCTAATTCTTTGTGGGCCACCTCTGTAAATAGTTGTATCATTAAACTCTTCAATTCACTTTTGGGTACCAGCTGATTCCTACTGGGACCCTTACTGATAACAGTAAGCCCCAGGAGGAAAAAAAAAAAAAATTTCATGGAGAACCAAGTGGCTGGGAAAGGACCAAATCAAAAAACTCATTGCCACAGAGTCAACTCTGACTCATAGCAACCCTATAGGACAGAGTAGAACTACTCCATAGGGTTTCCAAGGAGCAGCTGGTAGATTCCAATTGTCAGCCTCTTGGTTAGCAGCTGAGCTCTTAACCACTGTTGCCACCAGGGGGCCAGGAAAGAATAGGTTATGTTAAAAAAAAAAAAAAAAAGTTGTAGTTAAAAGTTTTCTGGCTAGCTGAATTGGGTTTTTAACATGAGGGGTTCGGCGGCTCCACTGACTTGATCCTGAGGCTCTTTATTTTTCATAGCCTGCCTATCTTTCAAGTCACCCACTGTATATTCTGGCCACTATCCCTGTCCATAGATAAAATGTGAATGTTTTGAGGACCAGCTATTAACAGGAGCTACACACTGGTGACAGTCCAAAAGGATGATAACAACAATAATAATAGTGACAGTAATAGTAACAGTTAATATTTATTATTTATCATGTCCCCCATGTGTCTGTCAGTTTGTCTTACTGTGAGTGTTTGTGTGTTGTGATGCCAGAAGGGTCACTCATGATGGACAGGTTTCAACCGAGCTTCCAGACTAAAACAGACTAGGAAGAAGGACCCAGCAGTCTACTTCTGAAAAGAATTAGCCAGTGAAAACCTTATGAATAGCAGTAAACATTGTCTGATATAGTGTCAGAAGATGAGCCCCTTAGGTTGGAAGGCACTTAAAAGACAACTGGGGAAGAGCGGCCCCCTCTAACAAGAGGTGACCTTAATGATGTGGATGGAGTCAAGCTTTCAGGACCTTCATTTGCTGATGTGGCATGACTCGAAATGAGAAGAAACAGCTGGAAACATCCATTAATAATCAGAACATGAAATGTATGAAGTATGAATCTAGGAAAATTGGAAATCATCAAAAATGAAATGGAACACATAACGATCAAAAATATCCTAGGCTTTAGTGAGCTGAAATGGACTGTTATTGATCATTTCAAATCAGACAATCATATGATGTACTATGCTAGGAATAGTATTGCATTCATCGTCAAAAAGAACGTTGCAAGATCTATCCTGAAGTACAATGCTGTCAGTGATAGGATAATATCCATATGCCTACAAGGAATACCAGTTAATACAACCATTATTCAAATTTATACTCCAACCACTAAGGCCAAAGATCAAGAAATTGAAGATTTCTACTAACATCTGCAGTCTGAAATTGATCAAACATGAAACCAGGATGCATTGATAATTACTGGTGGTTGGAATATGAAAGTTGGAAACAAACAAGAAGGATAAGTAGTTGGAAAATATGGCCTTGGTGATAGAAACAACGCTGGAGATTGCATACTAGAATTTTGCAAGACCAACAACTTCTTCATTGCAAGTACCTTTTTTCATCAATGTAAATGGCAACTATACACATGGACCTGGCCAGATGGCATATGCAGGAATCAAATCAACTACATCTGTAGACAGAGACAATAGAAAAGCTCAATATCATCAGTCAGAACAAGGGCAGGGGCAGACTGAGAATCAGACTATCAATTAATCATATGCAAGTTCATGTTGAAACTGAAGAAAATTAGAACAAAAGAGCCAAAGTACGACCTTGAGTATGTTCTTGTTGTTAGGTGCTGTCTAGTCGGTTCTGACTCATAGCGACCCTATGCACAACAGAACGAAACACTGCCCGGTCCTGAGCCATCCTTACAATCATTGTTATGCTTGAGCTCATTGTTGCAGCTACTGTGCCAATCCACCTCATTTAGGGTCTTCCTCTTTTCTGCTGACCCTGTACTCTGCCAAGCATGATGTCCTTCTCCAGGGACTGAACTCTCCTGAGAACATATCCGAAGTATGTAAGACGTAGTTTCGCCATTCTTGCCTTTAAGGAGCATTCTGGCTGTGCTTCTTCTAAGACAGATTTGTTTGTTCTTTTGGCAGTCCATGGTGTATTCAATATTCTTTGCCAACACCACAATTCAAAGGCGTCAGTTCTTCGGTCTTCCTTATTCATTGTCCAGTTTTCAAAGCATATGATCTGATTGAAAATACCATGCCTTGGGTCAGGCTCACCTTAGTTTTCAAGGTGACACCTTTACTCTTCAACACTTTGAAGAAGTCCTTTGCAGCAGATTTACCCAATGCAATGCATCTTTTGATTTCTTGACTGCTGCTTCCATGGCTGTGGATTGTGGCTCCAAGTAAAATGAAATCCTTGACAACTTCAATCTTTTCTCTGTTTATCATGCTGTTTTTCATTGGTCCAGTTGTGAGGATTTTCGCTTTTTTTATGTTGAGGTGCACCTCAACATACCTTGAGTATATCCCATTTGAATTCAGAGACCATCACAAGAATAGATTTGATGCACTGAACACTAATGACTGAAGACCAGACGAATTGTGGAATGACATGAAGGCCATCATGCATGAAGAAAACAAGAAGTCATTACAAAGACAGGAGAGAAAGAAAAGACCTAAATGAATGTCAGAAGAGGCTCTGGAACTTGCTCTTGAACGTTGAGTAGCTAAGGCAAAAGGAAAAAATGATAAAGTAAAAGAGCTGAACTGAATATTTCAAAGGGCAGCACGAGAAGACAAAATAAAGTATTATGATGACATGTGCAAAGACCTGGAGATAGAAAATCAAAAAAGAAGAACACACTCAGCATTTCTCAAGCTGAAAGAACTGAAGAAAAAATTCAAGCCTCGAATTGCAATACTGAAGGATTCTGCAGGGAAAATATTAAACGATGCAGGAAGCATCAAAAGAAAATGGAAGGATACAGAGTCACTATACCAAAAAGAATTGGCCAATATTGAACCATTTCAGGAGGTAACATATGATCAGGAACCAATGGTACTGAAGGAAGTCCAAGCTGCTTTGAAGGCAGTGGTGAAAAACAAGGCTTCAGGAATTGACGGAATACTAACTGAGATGTTTCAACAAATAGATGCTAGAGCTGGAAGTGCTCACTTATCTGTGCCAAGAAATTTGGAAGACAGCTACCTGGCCAACTGACTAGAAAAGATCCATATTTATGCCTATTCCCAAGAAAGGTGATCCAACTGAATGCAGAAATTATCAAACAATATCATTAATACCACAAGCAAGCAAAATGTTGCTGAAGATCATTCCAAATTGGTTGCAGCAGCATAGCACAAGGAACTGCAGAAATTCAAGCCAGATTTAGAAGAGGATGTGGAACCAGGGATATCACTGCCGATATCAGATGGATCCTGGGTGAAAGCAGAGAATACCGGAAAGATGTTTACCTGTGTTTTATTGACTATGCTAAGGCATTCGACTGGGTGGATCATTACAAATTATGGATAACATTGCTGAGAATGGGAATTCCAGAACACTTCATTGTGTTCATGAAGGACCTTTACATAGATCAAGAGGCAGTCATTTGAACAGAAGGGGATACTGCATGGTTTAAAGTCAGGAAAAGGGTGCATAAGGATTGTATTCTTTCTCCATACCTATTCAATCTGTATACTGAGCAAATAATCTGAGAAGGTAGGCTATATGATGAACGAGGTATCAGGACAGCAGGAAGACTCATTAACAACCTGTGTTATTCAAATGACACAACCTTGCTTACTGAAAGTGAAGAGGACTTGAAGAACTTACCGATGAAGATCAAAGACCACCGTCTTCAGTATGGATTACATCTCAACATAAAGAAAACAAAAACCCTCAGAATGGGACCAATAAGCAACATCATGATAAATGGAGAAAAGGTTGAAGTTGTTAAGGATTTCATTTTACTTGGGTCCACAATCAACATTCATGGAAACAGCAGTCAAGAAATCAAAAGACACATTGCATTGGGCAAATCTGCTGCAAAAGTCCTCTTTAAAGTGTTGAAAAGCAAAGATACCACCTTGAGAACTAAAGTGCGCCTGACCTAAGCCATAGTGTTTTCAGTTGCCTCATATGTGCGGGAAAGCTGGACAATGAATAAGGAAGACAGAAGAAGACTCGATGCCTTTGAATTGTGGCATTGGAAAAGAATATTGAATATACCATGGACTGCCAAAAGAAGAAACAAATCTATCTGGGAAGAAGTATATCCAGAATACTCTTTAGAAGCAAGGATGGTGAGTCTGCGTCTCACATACTTTGGACATATGATCCAGAAGGATCAGTCCCTGGAGAAGGACATCATGCTTGGTAAAGTAGAGGATCAACGAAAAAGAGGAACACCCTCAACGAGATGGATTGACAAGGTGCCTGCAACAATGGGCTCAAGCATAGCAACAACTGTAAGGATGGTGCAGGACCGGGCAGTGCTTCATTCTGTTGTGCATGGGGTCGCTATAAGTCAGAATTGACTTGACTGCACCCAACAGCAACAACATTTATCACGTACCAGGCATTATGCTAAATCTTTTGTGTATCATCTCATTGAACCCTCACAGTGGCTCCATGATTAAACCCTATTTTACAGATGTGGAAATAAAAACTTAGAGAGGCTAGATATTTGCTCAAGAGTTTACAGCTAGAATTTGAACCCAGGCAATCTGACTCCAGAGTCTGAGATCTTAACATCTGCATGAGTATTTCCCCAAATATGGCCCTAGTAGTGCTGGTGGAAGAGATCACTTCAAGGCAGTGTATGGGCACCCGTTACCCGTTGCCATCCAGTTGATTCTGACTCATAGTGACCCTATAAAACAGAGTAGAACTACCCCATAGGGTTTCCAAGGTTGTAAATCCCTACGGAAGCAGACTGCCACATCTTTCTCCCGCAGAGAAGGTGGTGGGTTTAAACCATCGACCTTCCAGTTAGCAGCTGAATGCTTAACCACTGTGCCACCAGGGTGCCTCGATGTATGGGTAAAGAGTTTTTTTTTTTTTAATTAGTTATGTGTTTATTTTCAGGATAACCTATTTATGACAACTAATATTGGTTTTCTATTTTCAATAGTGATGAAATTTCCCTTTCAAAATAAATTTGATAAAAAAGAGTAAATGTTAATAAAATAAAGACATGTTAGGCTGAATACGGACAGGGCCAAAATTATGACCGAAGTTTGGGGAATACTCTACCACTCCACACTGTCCCTCAGTGAGCCCCAGTTATCCATACAGAACAAGATTCTACTAGAAACTTAAAAATTTATAATATCTACCCATCTGCTCCCAAATGCCTTTCTTGGTTAACTCACACATATTTTGCCTGTTTCCAAAGACTGTTTATAACTGTCAGTTTTGCATCAATAGAGTTTCTGTGCCACGAATTGTCTCATATGGGGTTGATAAATAAGGGAATAAGGTCAGTATAACATGGCAGTAGCGTTGGCTCAGTTGAGGGGCTTTGTAATAGTGGGAGTAGAGTTATAACCAGCAACAGGAAAGGAAAATTTCTCAGGAATCTTTTGCACAGATTGGAGACTAATATGCTCTGATTGAATGAAACAGGAGTGCCTCCCTCCCAGTGATGTGCACCCGCAGCTTTATATTTGCAGCACCCCTGTCCTTTCCAAATGATGGCCACTGCATTTCTAGGAAGTCAAATATAGTTCGTCACCAGCAGAGGACCAGGGTCCCAGTTCCTGATCAGAGGGACCAAGGTGAAGATGCCCAGTGGGCAATAGAAGGCCCTGCTTTAAGTTCCTTACCTTCTGCCCACAAAATGTGCCACCCCATTACCACCACCACCAACACCACATCTTTCTCTTAAACTTAAAGCTTTTCCCAGTTTCTCATCCAGTCCTAAGGTAACAAACAATCAAGCCACTTCAGCCACATATTAGTGGCCAGGACAGGGTTTAGCATGGGTCATCTTTGCTGTTGATCTGAGCCAAGATACATCCCAGCACTGATCATTAGGATTCCAAGGTTTCCTACATCCTATCCCCTCTAAGACTTGAGTCTGGCTGAGGCTGGGTGGGTGAGGACCTTTACCAATTACAAGTCCTTATTGTTTATTTGACTGAAGATGAGGCATCCCAGTATTGACCACTTGCTCCTAAACTGACCCTTGATCCTGACTCCTCAGAACCCTGCTATCCTCCTACCCCCATCACCTTAACACCTTGCCTGATGATGAGACTCCAGGCACCAGTTATCCTGTGTGGACATGATTCCCCTCCTCTGCTGGGGAGAAGAGTGTGGCAAGCAGTGTGTGAGCTGGAGCACTTTGCTGAGGAGTATGCAGGCAGGGCTTGGCTGCACTCTGTGCTCTCTCCTGAATGAGGTGTACGGCTTTCTTTAAGAGCTAGTGACCAGGCAAGACTGAAACTGAGTTTTAGCTGCAGTCCCTACTTTATGTCCCAGTCCCACCCACCCCAGGAGGATGGGAGCCTAGCCTTCCTTTTGCCAATCCCTCCTTCTCAAGGATTAAAGTCTTGCTTTTTGAACCTGACCCACTAGTTATGTCTCTAATCCCCTGTGGATACATTTCCTCTTTGTTAGCCGCCAGACTATATGGCTAAGTTTGGCTACCTGGATTCGTCTTGTCCCATCCCTGCTCTGCCACCAGGAAGCCCCTCAGCTCTTTTTTTCCTCCCCCATCCCCCAGCGCTCACACTACTGATGCTAATATAAGATGTGTTACTAGCAAGCAATGTTCTCACAAGCCACTCATCATGGTGCTAACTGAGCCATTCAGTCACCCTGCCATGCTTGGCTCTAGCAGAGCAAAATGAGAAGTGACCACATGATGGCACTACAAAGCCACCAATGCTCTCAGAGAGTTAGCAAACTACGAAGCTCCGGAGAGTCAAGATCTGTATTGCTCTGTTTTTGTGAAGTCGGAAAACTGAAAACCAGTAATGGTCAACAACCCTGAGAAATTCTTAATATTGTCTTGCCAAGGATTCCTCACAATTAATGGCCATTTGTGCCTGACACTTGCCAAACACCAGCTATTCTTCCTTGGCACACACCCCACTGCCCAAGGCCCTCTTTTCTTTGCACTCAACACACACATATTTCTGTCTTCAATAGTCTGCCAGTTGCTATGAACACAAAAATAGACACACAGAGATTTAAGAAGGATTGAAATGTCTTACCTGAGCATGAGTGAAGTGATTTCTCCTTTTGTTTTGGTCCATCATTATGCTAAATAAACAGAGGCCTTTCCCTTTTCCACATACATATCTGGGCAAATCATCCACACAAAGGAAAACTGCTTATTTATAGAAAAAAAAAAAAATCCCTGGGCCACCCTGGGTGATTAGTCAAGACATATTTACATAGTCCAGGCAGCGTTGCTCAGGTAATCACACAAACACTGTGATATTTCCCTACACCCTTCCTGGCTGATTCAAATTCTTTTGAGTTGAAGTTTGCTTTTTGCTTGTTTTTAAAGCCAGAGCATTGGCGAGATTGACTTGGAAGTCATGGTTTTTAATATGACCGAAGGAGAGCCTGCTGTTGCCCAAGCTCTGTGTGAACAGCAGCATAGCACAGCAGGGGAAATACATCTTCAGGGTCAAACAGAGGGAGATCTGACTGCTGACTCTACCCTGGCTTGTTTTGTGACCTCGGGCAAATTGTCTCAACTTCTTTGATCTTCAGTTGGCTTATCTGTGAAAAGAATATTTAATCTTCAAAGTTATTTTAGAGTTCCTGGGTGCCACAAATGGTAAGACCTCAACTACTAGCCGAAAGTTTGGAGGTTCAAATCCACCCAGTGTCTCTCTGGAAGACAGACCTGGTGATCTGCTTCTGAAAGGTCGAAGCCTTGAAAACCCTATGGAATACTTCTACTCTGTACACATGGAGTCGTGGTGAGTCGGAATCTACTTGGCCAGCAACTAACAACAACAATGGTATTTCTGTGGGAGTTCCTGGGTGGTACAAAGCGTTAACATGCTGGTTGCTAACCGAAAGGTTTGAGGTTTGAGTCCACCTAGAGGCCTCTTGGAAGCAAGGCCTGGCAATCCACTTCTGAAAAATCTGCTATCGAAAACCCTATGGAACATAGTTCTACTCTGACACACGTGGGGTCGCCATGACTTGGAATCGACTTGACAGCTACTGGTTTGGTTTAGTATCTCTGTGAGTAGATTTGATCATCACAGGGCACCAGCCCTGGCCAAGCAACCGAAACATCAGGAATGTTCCCTCTGTTCCTTGGGAAGCTCTGTGTGGCAGTTTGGAGCACAGTCTCTTGAGTCAAACGGTCTGCACCCAAACTCTGTTTCTGCCATTTGTACAGTAGAGGAATTCAGGAAAAGTAATCAGAGCTTTCCAAACCTTAGTGTTCCGGTTTCCAATGGTGATAATCATAGCCCCTGCCTTATGAAGTGAGTGTGAGCTTTGAGTGAGATAATGCACAGATGCCCACAACGCAGTGCTAGGCATCTACCTAGTAAGCATTCAGTAAATATGAGGTATTGTTGCTTTTGGCATTGGCCAGTGAGATCTCTTACCTCTTCTAGTCAGAGTTCCTTTGCACGGGAATATTCCCAGCTGTTTTTTCTTGTTCATTGTGATGCTTACCCATGTGCAGAAAGGAATATATAAACACAGATTTCAATCAAACTGCTGTTTACATATTTAAAAGAATTTAAACACCTTGAGCAGTGCACCACTAAATAGAAAGCCCAGTGTATAGAAATGGTTTTGCACAAGGTGCAGATGGAACCAGACGACACTCGTGATTAAATTGCAAGGCATTCTGGCAGGTGTCAGCCTCGTTGCTAGCACAAGACAAACCAGGAGTACTAAGGGAGGGATGCAGCCTCCTGATTTGCTATTCAGGCATTTTCAGGGAGGGGGAGTTCACCTTATGCAAAGCATAAGATGCACAGCAGGGCTCCTTGGTGTCTGCTTTCTCCCCACTTGTTCTGTGACAGTACAAACAAGGCAGTTTTATTCTCATTACTTGATATGAACTGTCTTGCTGATAACAACCATGCAGCAGTCTTGTGGAACCAATCCGGCCTGTGACTTGCTTTTGGTTTTTGGTATCCAAACTCTCTCTAAACCAGCAGAATCTCTATAGCCACCCACACAGCAGATAGCCTAGCACAGCTCCTGACTCACAGAAGGTGTTTGCTATGGATTAAATTTTGTCTCCTGAAAATATGTGTTGGAATCCTAGCCCTTATACCTGTGGATAGATTCCTGGGTGGTACAGTTTGCTCTCGACTACTAACGTAAAGCTTGTTGGTTCGAACCCACCCAGGGGCTCTGTGGAAGAAAGGCCTTGTAACCTGCTTTTGTAAAAATTACAGCCAAGGAAACCCTACAGAGCAGTTCTACTCTGTATCACATGGGGTCACCATCAGTCAGGATGAACTTGATGGCAATGGATACTCGCCAGTATACCTACAGATGTAATCCTGTTTGGGGGTAGAGTTTTCTTTGTTATATCAATGAGCCATATCACTGTAGGTGTGTTCTAAATCTAGTCACTTCTGAGTTATAAAAAGAACAGGTTAGACACAGGAGCAAGTACAAATAGGGGGAGAGAGATGCCATGTGAAGATCACCGAAGAACCAACAAACACCAGGCTACAGAAGCTGAGACTGGATCTTCCCCCAGAGCTGAGAGAGAGAGAGAAAGAAACTTCCCCTAGAGCTGGTACCCTGAAAACTGTGAGCCCCTGAGGATGGTGCAGGACTGGGCAGTGTTTCTTTCTGTTGTACGTAGGGTCGCTGTGAGTCAGAACTGACTCGATGGCACCTAACAACAACAACAAACTGTGAGAAAATAAATTTCTGTTTTTTACAGTCCCCCATTTGTGGTATTTCTGTTATAGCAGCACTAAGAAACGAAGACTGTTCAGTCAGCATTTGTTGCAAGAATAAATGAACTACCAGATAAATACGTAATTTACTAATATTTGAGTCTGGGATTTATAGATCATTGGGGTACCTTCACAGGAAAAGACACTTTTAAATCTTGGGGTAGAAAGCACTGGTGGGCTTTCGTAATTAAGAAATTAAAATTACAAGCATTTCCATCCTCTCACACATGCTGTGTGCAAACAATCCCCAGAAATGAATTGTCTGGAGTATTTTATTTCTTAATTAATCTAGTTTGCTATTTGGCGTAAATAGGATGATGTTCGGGCTGAATGAAAAAGCAGGAAAGTTTAGGGGATACAATCCAAGGAGGAGTTTCAACTCCCTCCGCATCTGCTGCTCTATTTTGTTTTAAATTAGATTTTAAAAATAATTTAATTTTTCATTCAAAACTGCTCACCTCTCCCCCATCCCTTTCTCTTTCCTTCCAGCAGCTGGTTGTCCTGCTGGTGTTACTGTCCTTCCTAGGAGATCAAATCCTACTTTCTGCATCATCTCACAATTTTTTTCCTATCATTTTTCCATCCTTTAGCTAGACAGGTAGGGTTTAAGTAAGAAGTATACGACATCAGTTGACAGGATCAGGTTTATTGGTATATGAAAAAGACGAAGGTCCCGCTCACTGATGTTAGAAATCCCCCTAGACGCTTTAGTTCTTTCAATTAAACGCATCACCTTTTTTTAAGCTTTTAATATTCAGGGCTAACCCAACTGAATGCAGCTCCACCCATCTTCATTTTAGTTTCCACATCTGGGAAGCTGAGATGCAGCACTGGCCTATTTAACAGGGCTATTGTTGGAGAAGGACGTCATGCTTGGTAAAGAAGAGCGTCAGCGAAAAAGAGGAAGAGCCTCAAGAAGATGGAATGACACAGAGGCTGCAACAATGGGCTCAAACATAGCAATGATTGTCAAGATGGCGAAGAACCAGGCAGAGTTTTGTTCTGTTGTACGTAGTGTCACTAAGAGTTAGAACCAACTCGATGGCACCTAACAACAACGACAACAACTTTTGTAAATCAGAATCCCTGGGTGGCGCAACCTGTTCAACTCTTGGCTACTAGCTGAAAGTTTGATGGTTCAAACCCACCCAGAGGTGTCTCAGGAGACAGGCCTGGCGATTTGCTTCCGAAAGGTCATAGCCTTGAAAACCCTATGAAGCTGATCTTCTCTGCACACATGGGGTCGTCATGAGTCAGAAAGGCAACTAACAACAACGTTGGAAATCACATTTCTATGTATTTATTAATACTCAGCTTCCCACCGAACAAGATTTTCATCTGCTGACCACATGAACCATGTAAAAGAAAATAATGGTAAAATAAAATGAAAGAATGAGGAACAAGGAAATCACACACAATAGTAGAAAGTTAAGACTAGGTTAAGAAAAACCGGTTGGCGTGAATAGGGGTTTAGGTGTTGGCTACATAGTTCTGTTTTGAATAGGACTCTGAGATTCTTGAAAGTTACAAGGTCAGTTACATGGTTTTCATGACCAGAGAGAAGAGTGAGGCAGCTAAGAGATGACGTATGGAAACTGAATGTCCTCAGCCCCACAAGCATGTAGGTGCAATGAGGTGACATTTTCACTAATAGTCTGCTTTCCCTCAACTCCTAGCCCCTGCTGGTTAATCTTAGCCCCTTGGCCTTCGTTTATTGCTGTCCTCCATTTTCCTGCATCTTCACTTCCCCCAGTTAAGGCTTACAAGCAGCAACAGTGGCAACAATCACAAACAAGAACAATTTCCTGTAGGCATCAATTTGTGCAAACATACGTGGGCAGAGAGTAGTCACCAGTCTCTAGCTAATTCCGTGAAGGCAGATTCTGGATCCTTCTTAGGCTCAGCTGGGCTCTTACCGTTACAAGAAATTTCCTATGGAAAAAAGCAAAACCAAACCTGTTCCTGTAGAGTTAATTCCAACTCCTGGTGACCTCATGTTCAATAGAGTAGAACTGCTCCATAGGATTTTCTTGGCTATAATCTTTACAGAAGCAGATCGCTGCCAACGTTTAGGTTAGTAGTCGAGAGCAAACTTTTTGCACCATCCAGGGACCTCCTATGGGAAGTGCTACACAAATGTAGGATTTTATCAGTGTGTCACCTAGGACATTTAAAAGGTAAAAAGAAGAGATGGAGATTGAAGACAAATGTTGGTCCCTTCCCTAAATCTGAGCTTTTTTTTTTTTTTTTTTAAATCCTAATGTCCTTAGTGTTCTTGATAAACAAAGGTGGCATTCTCCTCTGTTTAGTAGTGGGGTGGGTATGGATATGGAGAACTCGTGTTTTTTGGTTTTTTTTTTAATTAAATAAAGACTTTAAAGTTGCTTATTATTAACACAGTTGAAACCCCTTGCATAGGAGGATAATGGAATACTTAGAGATCTAATATAGTGGACGCTGGTGGTTCAGTGGTAGAATTCTAATCTACCACTGAATTGAGAGAGGGTTCAATTCCTGGCCAATGTGCTTCATGTGCAGCTACCACCTGTATGTCAGTGGAGGTTTGTGAATTGTTGTGATGCTAAACAGACTTTATGGAGCTTCCAGGCTGATATAGACTAGGAAGAAAGGCCTGGCAATCTTCCAAAAATCAGTTAATAAAAACCCTATGGATCACAATGGCCCAACCCAAAACTGATCATGGGTTGGCACAGGACCCCTCAGTGTTTTGTTTTGTTATGCATGGGGTTGTCATAAGTCAGGGGCAACTAGGAGGCAGCTAACAACAACAACAACAAGGGAGTTAATATAAGCCAAAGGAAAAAAAACCATGAGGAGCTTACCTGCATTATGGCCGGGAACTAAGCTCCTGACCTATGAATAGTCCCCATTATGCCATCTTCCTTTCCGTACCCTGATGTACCTCAGTACAGATGAACCCTCAAGCCAAAAATCATCATTTTTTTATAAAATTAATTTGTCTGTCTCTCTCTCTGGACTGTGGTGTTGCTTGAGAGAAGTGATTTTGTCTTTTACCCCAGTATCACCAATTCTAGGAGGTTCTTAGGTCCAAGAGGGCAGGGAATCTATTTTGTGCCTTTCTGTAACCCCACTTCAGTTTATGATAAATATTTGTTGAGTACATAAATGAATTATCTGGCAGATTGTAGGCACTTAATACATGTTTGTTCAATTAATGAATTGTACATGGAAGTTAATCATGTTTTCATGCAGTAGGGGAAATAACTCTTTTGAGGAACATTAAAAAAAAAAAAAGTAGTGACTGTCTTATCCTCTTAAAATCGCTAGTTCTCTCCGATTATACCAGTAATACAGGTTCCTTGCAGGAAATCTGTAAAACACAGAAGTAGACAAAGAAGAAAAAAGGAATGATACAGAATCCTACTTCCAAATGAGAACTGTCAACATAACTCCACTTACACTGCGTCCACTTTTTTTTATCCTCTTTTTTAACTTAATCAGGAATGTTTTCCCATATGATTTAATTTTGGGGTAGTGGAGAGTAATGTCCTTTTCAATAACTATGAAATATTCTGATTTATTAATGCACTAATCTTATTTAGTCATTTCTCTTACAACTTACAACACGTTGCCGTTGAGTTGATTCCGACTCAGTGACCTTGTAGGACCAAGTATACAGCATAGGGTTTCCAAGAAGCAGCTGGTGGATTTGCACTGCTCACCTTTTGGTTAGCAGTTGAGCTCTTAACCACTGCGCCACTGGTTAATTTTGATTTTTCACTGTTATAATAATATTGCAAAGAAAAATCTGAATATAAATTTATTCATATTTTTCATTGTGTACTTAGAATAGATTTCTAAAAATTTTCCTGTTCTCCTAAATTGTTCAGGGCAGCATATTTGAGTAAATGCTGGCAATTTCTGGCTTTCATTATTGACCCTGGATAAAAGGCCATGGATAAAGGTCAACAATCACTACTAGCCATTAGTTTGTCAATTGTCCTTTTATTTTATTTTATTTAAGATAGTGGCCCAATAACTTCCCCTTCTCTAGCCTTGTGACCACCTCTTGAATTGCATCTTTCCCAGCCAAGCTCACAATGCCCCTCAGAGAAGTTCTGGGTACTCTGGACATTTCCATGACAGCTGAAAATGGGTTGTGAAAAAGCGGAGATTGATCGGGTCCATTCAGGAGTGTGCTCTTTAGGTGGAAAGGATAAAAGGTAAGTGCATTTTTATGATATCTTTCAGTCATCCTGAACAACTGTAGACCTAACCAACCCCCCGAGTTTATGCTCTTTGTATCCTGGACTCTAATACAAACTCAAGGACATGCTGATGCTATAAACAGTGTGGGGCAGTACATTGCCCTTTCCTCTTTCTGCCTAAAATACCTCATTAGAAGAGGAGATGAGTATTCTTCAGCCCCAAAAATTGTATAAGAAATGTCAGCGTCTGGAGCTGGAAGGACAGCATATGTTTATGGTTTGGCTGGAGGTAGTCCTTGCATGGGTAGGACAAAAATGGCTACCAATTTTAAACTGGGCTAAATAGAAATTGATACGGGGCTAAAGGCATTGAACTGCTTATGGTCACTAGCTCTGCACCACTGAGGCAACTGTGTAAATCCCTTCCATCAGGAGCCTATGCTCTCCATCTGCAACTGGGATAGAAGCTGAGAGTGACCTGCCTAGCAAGCCACAACTGGTGGAGCAAGAGGAGGTCATGTGGCTCACAGGTGGGTCAGAATGTCAGGTGCCCAGGGCCGGATTACCCAATAAGCAAGGTACACACGAGCCCAATTGTGCTTCCCACCAATCTGCAGTGCACAATTTTACCGATTCCCTGCCACATCAAAGATGAGGTAAAACTCATGTGAAGTTGCTCACACGGATTAGCAAGTAAATACAATTAAGCCTATGTGTATCTTGCTCAATGCAAGCCAGTGCATACTGTGCTTACTGGTTAATCCACCCCTGCAAGCGCTCATTTCTACTTTTGGCAGTTTTATGGGATACTGAGCTATTGGCTGATTCAGAAGAAACCCTTAGAGAGTCAGTGGCATTGGAATTATACCAAGGAAGGCTGCATATCCCAGGCATAAGAGGGCACAGAGGCAAGGACAGGGTCAGATGGGCTGTAGAGTGAGGGTGCAGTTTTAACTGTTAGTTAATATGTCCAAGTGTGTTGCCAACTAGTTCATTCTGCTACTCTGATTTTTTGTTTGTTTGTTTTAGAATAGAAGGAACACTTTGTCTAGAAATAGATGACAGACAGGACTAAAACAGGCATTTATTAATTAACAGCGTGAACTTTAAATAAGTGATACACACAACAGTAGACAAAACACTGTGGTTAAAAAAAAAATCACATGGCCAACAACCCTTGCCAATATATTTTTACAAGGCTGTTAAATACTGCCAACACTCTGCAACATTAAGCCAAATTACTCCGGAATATCTTGGTACATAGTAGAGCACCATGTTTTTGTGAAAGACTAGAGATACCAGGGGAATGATCCATTTAGCCAGTATATGTGTCAGTGTGTACCAGGCCCTCACTGCAGCCACTTGCCCCTCTGTACCTTGGATGGGATGTGAGGATAGAGTAAGTCTGAGTAGGACTTCTTACTTGGGAGGTCGGGAAACCAAGATCTGGCATTTGTCTTTTAAAATCCTTAATATATTTCATAACTAGAGTTATGAACTTCTCCCAGCCTAGCCTTTGCCTCAGTGTGTATTACCCTATAACGTGCCAGTGATCTTTTCCAAGAGCCCATTTCTGCACTGGCTGGAGCTCAGCTTGCAAGAGCCTAGAGCAGCTTCCCTTAGATCATTGACTTCAAAGCACGCTCTGTGTCCAGCTTTTACCAAATCCTCAGTGCACTCATGGCCAGGCCAGGTCTACCTGCCTTAATAGATGCTACCCTGGCCAGTGCTGCTTCCCACCTCTCCCAGGGGACTTGTTTCCTGCCTTACTGACCAGCGCCAGTTGCCATCAAGTTGTTGCACACCATAAAGTTTTCAGTGGCTGATTTTTCAGAAGTAGTTTGCCAGGGCTTTCTTCTGAGATGCCTCTGGGTGGACAGGAGCCTCTAACCTTTCAGTTTGCAGCAGGGTGTGTTAACCATTCGTGCCATTCAGGGACTCCTGCCTTACTGAAACCCCTCTTAATTTCTGGACATTTAATCAAATTGCATAATTAGTAAAGTTAGGCTTAGTTTGTACTTCAGTACAAGCAGATGCAGAGGCCTGGCAGTTTGGCTAAGATTTGAGTGGTACATAGAACAGAATAGGGCTGAGATTTTGCTGACTGGGCAGACGGTTTCTTAACCCAACCTTTTCCAGAGATTCTCTAAACACTTGGCTCCCACCTTGTTGCATAGTGCATGATCTCCCACACTGCTAATGGAGGTGGGCGTATGGGTACACGGTGAAGGCTTGGAAAATTACTGGAGTATAGTAACTACACAGCTCATCAATATAAGCTTATAACCCAGGTCATGTAGCACAGGGTAAGTATGCCACAACTATTTACTGAAGGGAGAAATCAATAATTTTAACCATGGATACCAATGTAAGTCAGAGAAAGAAAACATTTTTTTATACTAGGAAATGTAGATCACTAGTTCTTTTCCCAAGGAGCTCTGGTGGCACAACGGGTAAGTGCTTGGCTGCTAACCGAAAGGTTGGTAGTTCAACTCACCCAGTGACTCTGCAGGAGAAAGACCTGGTCATCTGTTTCTGTAAAGATTACAGTCTAGAAAACCCTCTGGGGCTTTCCGTCTTCTCTGTCACATGGGGTCACTATGATTCAAAAATCAACTCAATGGCACCCAATAACAACAGTCCTTTTCCTATCAGCAATTCCCCTCTCCATGCCAACCACCACCCTTGGAAGGGAGGACAATATGGAATGTATAATGGGAATACATTTACTTTTTCATTTCATCCCCTGCAGTTTTTCTGTTATTAAAACTAAGGCACAAAGCCCAGAGTAGTGAAGAAAGATTTGGCCTAAGGGAAGTACTTGCCAGATGGGACAGTGAAAGGAGAATGCTCTTTCTGTAGTGGGTAGGTATAAAAATGAGAGAGACCATGAAGCGAAAGACAGGGAGTCCAATATGAGTGTCCTGACCACTGTTAAAAAAAAAAAAAAAAAAAATTTTTTTTTTTGGGACCACTGTTTAGGCAAGGGGTTGCCACAGCCAGAAGAGTGGACTCTGTCAACCAGGAACGGACTCTGGAGTCCCTCCTCACTTCTCCTATCTCTTGACCCAACTTAGCTATTCCCTGTCATGAAATGTGTCCTGACCCACTGTGGTTGGAACCTGAAAATGCAAAATAAAAGAACAAAAATGATTGGTGCCAAAAAAATGCAGTCTGTGCTTGCCATCTGTGAGTTTTCAGTGTGATATTGCTTCCAACCTTCCCTCCAGAGGCGGCTGACATTGTTTTCATATGTAGAGCTTCTGATATCCTGGCAGCCTTTTTTGACTGCCAGAAATAGAGTATCCAGGTCGCAAAGCTTCCCTAGAGATCTGATCCACTCAAGAAGAACATTCTCTGTGGCTGCCCACTCACTGGGACCTGAGCAGCATTTGTTCCTGGTGATGAATTGAGCGTGTGACGCACTGTCAGGAGGCAGCCTTATGCATGATGTGAAGCTGAGAGGGCTGTGCAGCAGCTCTTTCATCAACATTGGCCCAACACATGAAAACTTCAATGACCCCGTATTTCTTAACAGTTTCTTAATGGAGAAGTCTAAACCTTTTTTCCTTTCTTTCAACACCCTACCTTGCTTGGCCCTACCCTGCCTATGCAACTTGTTTTGCACTTGTCCTCAACATCCCTTCCTCAGTCTGGTGGCCCTGCAGGCCTCATTCTGAAATTCCTCATCTTCCATGGAATCTTCCAGGTCTTCTGTCTCCCCTCTTTTCTAATCACTGGTGGCATTTATCACAGGGTTGGTATTAATTATATACTCTCTCCCAAAGCTCACGCTGGTCTCTCTTATCAGATTTGTCTCCCTCAACTCATTTAAAAATACGATAAACAGAAACGAAGTTATATATGCCATGGATGAAACTTGAAAACATTATACTGAGTGAAATAAGTCGCTCACAAAAAGACAAATATTGTGTGATCTCGCTAATATGAAACACTTAGACAGGCGAATGTATAGAAATCAGAGCTAAACAGTGGTTACCAGGGGCGAGAGGGAAGGGGAAAAAGGAGAGCCTTTGTTTAGCACTGAGTTTCTGTTTATGGGAATGGAAAATATGACAACGGATGTTGGTGATGAATGCACAACATGATTGATATAATTGGCTTCATTGAATTGTACAAGTGAAAAATGTTGAATTGGCAAATACTGTGTTACCTATATTTTTACAAAACAGTAGAAAGAAAAGAAATGGGGATGGCACAATGAGAGAAATGACTCATTGAAAATTCAGGTGTTTTTTTGTTCTTCCTGAAGACCAGGACATTCTGTCACCCCACAGAATAATAATAATGTTAAAACCCAAAACCTAGTGCTGTCGAGTCGACTCCTACTCTTAGTGACCCTACAGGACAGAGTAGAACTACCCCATAATAATGTTAACACTGTAATAAAATAATTAAGTAAGATAAAATTTGAGTTAAAAAAATGCACTAAGGTCAAGGTTGTTGCCAAATTTTTCTCTCTGAAGCCTCATCTTGTTAAACAAACAAGGGCGAAACTTTCCCTGAGTTTCAGGAATTGGGTCTCTGACCTGGAACTGAACACTTTTAGCTGTCAAACAGGGAGGGAGGGACCAGGTAGCTGGTTCTCAGAAGGGGAAGAGAAATGGGGTAGCTGCTGACTGACAACTAGCGCTAAGAATTTCTGGAACTCATTACATGCAAGCTCAGCAGGTCCTGGGACGGCCACTGGTGCTCATGCCCCTCCCTCTCCTTCCTCATCTTCTCTTCTCCCTCAAGGCCGTACTTGGTGTTCATTCCGACCTGAGGTCAGGGCTGCAAAAGAAACCACAACCTACCACCCTGCTGACAAGGAATCCACATCACTTCATTGATGGGGCCCCTGGGTACAAAGAATCTGTGTGAAGGACAGAGGCATTTTTCATAAGAAATCGTGCTTTTGGAAGTGTCTGGCTGCAGTAGGCTTCCATTCAAGAGCCTGCACTTCTGCTGAGGGAGCAAAAGGAGGCTTCTCCCTCCTGGTGTCCACATTTCACTTCCTCTCATTGCCCGTAGGGAGAGATGGGTAAAGACCCAGTCAGAGCAGATGCAACTAGTTTCCCCTACTCCAAGGAGGACCAGAGAGGGCCAGCCCTCCAGATTCTCTGGAGCTAAGCATCCTTCTACTGGGAAGGCCTCCCATTTTCTCTCTGTCCCATCTCCAGTGGGCCCTCCTCCTTCCCAAGAACCTGCTGGTCCACATTCACTTCTGTCCTCAAAGAAGAAAGTGAGAAACTCTTAGTTGTACCCAGTGGCACACAACTAGGAGAGTCCATGCCACTCTGTGCAGAAGGATTTATCCCCTTACCACAGTTTTGGACATGGCCAAACATGAGGATGGAGAGTGAGAGGAGACAGGGAAGGGAAGGGACACTCCTTGTGAATAAAAGCTCCCTGTCTCGAACTCTTCCCCTTGACATTGAGTATCTAGGTCATGCAGTCTCTACCCATTGCCAGAGGGACTGCTGCGAGCTTGGAATGCTGGCTGGGACCTGTTGAAAAACGGGATGGTGAAAAATGAGTTTGAATTTTTCTGAAAAATCTTTAAACATCTATTTTAAAATGCTTGTACTCTGATTTTTATTGTTGGGCACAGTCCCAGTTGCCCAGCCCTAATTTGGGCTCATTTTTACTAGTTTCACCATCTGGGGTGAAAGAGATGGAAAGAAAAACCACTGACATTTATGGAGGCTGCACTGTGTGTGATGCCAAGCTCTTCACTCCTGTTATCATATACCCACAACCTTGAGCAGAAGACACTTTTATATACAACATACCCACGAGGAAATAAGGGTCTAGAGGAGGTGACTTGCTCCTGATGATGGTCTCCAAGTCCCCCTCCTGCAGTCCTTTCCCCTCAATCTTGCTCTTCCTTGTCCTCTCCACTCCCGCCCCCTAGTCTCCTCGCTGTTTCTCCACCTTCCATGACCCATTATATCTTAGTCCTTTGCTCTAACCAGTCCCTCTGCCTAGAACACTCTTCCCAACAACTGGATGTGCTGGATATCTCAACAACTGCTTGGCTAATTCTTTAAACCCTTCACGCCTTTGCTTCAATCTTCCTTTCTCAATGAGTCCCACCCTGACCTTCAATTTTAGTACTACAACATGTGCAGCATCCACCCCTGCACCCCTGCTTGTCGTACCTGTTCCACTTTTAAACTTTTCTGTAGTTCTTATCGTCTAACATTTTTATAATTTACTTATTTATACCATTTATTTTCATCTTCTGCTAGAATGTATGCTTCACAGGAGCAGGGGACGTGTTCTGTTTTGTCTACTGGTGTCTCCCAAGTGCTTGGAATGGTGACTAGCACATAGCAGACACTCAATAAATATTTGATGAATGAATTTAATGAAAGGCCACCCTAGCCTAGACTTAGTAAGAGGCAGAGCCTATCATAGAACCCCAAGGCCCATCCTGGTAAAGAGCATATTGCTGGCTGCTCAAGACATGCTTAGTGGTTTAGATTTCCCCATCAGGCTGTTCCCTCATAGCAGAGATACCAGAATTATGTCTGTGAACATAGAGCCTTGCCTTATTTTTCCTGAGTGACAGGTTTGCTCCATGGTTGCACTTGCTGCTGACATCCTGCACGATCAGACAAGGTGGCACACTCCTGGTCCATGGGAGTGTCCCAAATGAACCCTCTCTGAAAAGAGCAGAAGCTGTTGGGTCCATGCTGGGTGATCCAGACACATGCTTGAGATCTTGCCAAGTTAGGCACCTATCATATCCTGAGCTGGCTCCAGGGCTTAGCTTGGAGGACTCGCTCTCTAGAAAATGATGGATGGAAACAACTGAAGCTTGTAAGGCATGAGCTGGAGGTGTCAGAGCAGGACAGAGCCTGAGAAGATGTGAGAAGCTGGTGGAACAGGGAACCCTGCTTTCTGGGCAGGAATGCAACTGTGTCCTTGAGGGTAGGGCTGGTGCAATGGTTTGGTCGGTTTATTTTTAATTAGGGCTCAGGGATGAAGGTGCTTTATTGTGAAGGGAACTCTGTATCATGAGAAAAGAATTAGGCCACCTTGGGTCCACCAGCTTTAAGGATGGAAACATTTTGCAGTTCACCTCTATTTCAGCCCTATTCTCCCACTCAACTGATTCTTTGACTTGTTAGACTTGTGGTTCTGGTTTCTGTTTTATTTTTCTTGTTTTTGTTTGTGTTATTAGCTGGCCTTGTTTATGTTGACATTAAGGACATAATTTTTATTGTAATCTCAGTAGCTTGGTAATACAAGGTCCAACATCGTATGGATGTTGGGTGAAAGGGAACATCATCTTTATCCTCATACTGACTCACTGTTAGTGTTTCTAGGATAGCCTGGGAATTAATGTTTTAATGAATGCTCTAAGTGCTCAGGAAGAGTATTCTGGAATACAGTATCTCAATCAGAAAGCAGCCAGTTAGTCTGGTCAACAACAAGCATTTCTTCCCACAAAAGAGAGTAATGGGATTAATTTAGCATTTCCTAGCTTGCAGCATCTATTTAGACATAAATCTCTTCATAGAGATTGATTGCACATACAACTATAAAAGAGAGTGTTTTAGGGAGTATTTCTGGTTTTTTTATGATGAGGAAAATCAGAACACAAGCACAAATCAGAACTTGGCTGATGGTATGCAGGGAACCAACGCAGGTTCTTGGGAATGGCACTTAGGAAGTGGACTTAATGAAAATAAATCACTTCTGTGTGATTTCTGGAGCCCTAGTGGTTTTTTTTTTTTTTTTTTTTAGTGGTGCAGTAGTTAAGAGCCTGCCTCCTAACAAAAAAAAAAGTTTGGCAGTTTGAATCCACCAGCCACTCCTTGGAAATCTTATGGGTCAGTTCTATTCTGTCCTACAGGGTCGCTATGAATTGGAATTGACTTGATGGCAATGATTTTTAAATGTGATTTCAGACTGCAAAAAGTTAATATCTGCACAAGTCTTAGTACTTGGAATGAGAATGGCATTATTTTAGTTAATTATGAGTGAATCGCTTAGTTTTGTCCCCAGTGAATACATATTCTCTCTTCATGAGTTGCTTTGTCACGGAAGATCACCAATCATGTCCCAGGATTCAGATCGTCACTTTATGATCACCTAAAATATAAATAAAACAAGTCTTTTACTGGTTTATCTTATTTATTGTGCTTTAGGTGAAAGCTTACAAATCAAGTCAGTCTCTCACGCAAAAAACCATGCACACCCCGCCGTGCACTCCCAGCTGCTCTCCCCTTAATGAGATGGCACATTCCTCCTCTCCACCCTGTATTGCCCGTGTCCGTGTCCATCCAACCAACTCCTGTACTCCTCTTCCTTCTCATCTCACCACCAGACAGGAGTCGATCACATAGTTTCATGTGTCTACTTGAGCCTTGAAGTTCACTCCTCACCAGCATCAGGGTCTACCTTATAGTCCAGGCCAATCCCTGTCTGTAGAGTTGGTTTCAGGAATGGTTCCAACCTTGGGCTATCAAAGGGTCTGGGGACCATGACTGTCAGGGTCCACCTGGTCTCAGTCAGACCATTAAGCCTGGTCTTTTTATGAGAAATTAAGATCTGCATCCCACTGTTTTCCTGCTCCATCAGGGATTCTCTGTTGTGTTCCCTGCCAGGGCAGTCATCGATGGTAGTCATGTACCATGTAGTTCTTTGTGTCTCAGGCTGATGGAATCTCTGGTTTACGTGGCCCTTTCTTTCTCTTGGGGTCATATTTTCCTTGAGTCTTTGGTGTTCTTCATTTTCCTTTGCTCCAGGTGGGTTGAGACCATTGATGCATCTTAGATGGCTGCTTGTAGCTTTTAAGGCCCCAGACACCACTCACCAAAGTGGGATGCAGAAGGTTTTCTTAATACATTTTGTTATGCCATTTGACCTAGATGTCCCCTGAAACCATGGTCCCCAGACCCCTGTCCCTGCAACTCTGGCCTTCGAAGCTTTTGGTTGTCTTGAGGAAATTTCTTTGCTTTTGGTTTAGTCCAGTTGTATTGACTATCCCTGTGTTATGAGTTGCCCTTCCCTTCACCTAAAAAAATTTTTATCTACTCTCAGTTAGTGAATATCCCTCTCCCTCCCTCACTATCCTCGTAACCATCAAAGAATATTTTCTTCTGTGTTTAAACTGTATCTGGAGTTTTTATAATAGTGGTCTTATACAATATTTGTCCTTTTGCAACTGACTAATTTCACTCAGCATAATGCCTTCCAGATTCCTCCATGTTATGAGATGTTTCACAGATTCATCATTGTTCTTAATCGTTGTGTAGTATTCTGTTGTGTGAATATATCATAATTTATTTATCCATTCATCCATTGATGGGCACCTTGGTTGCTTCCAACTTTTTGCTATTGTAAACAGTGCTGCAATGAACATGGGCGTGTATATATTTGTTTGTGTTAAGGCTCTTATTTCTTTAGGTTGTATTCCAAGGAGTGGAATTGGTGGGTTATATGGCAGTTCTATTTATAGCTTTTTAAGGAAGCACCAAATTGATTTCCAAAGTAGCTGTACCATTTTACATTCCTGCCAGCAGCGTATAAGTGTTCCAGCCTCTCTACAACCTCTCCAACATTTATTATTTTGTGTTTTTTGGATTAATGCCAGCCTTATTGGGGTGAGATGGAATCTCATTGTAGTTTTGATTTGCATTTCTCTGATACCTAATGCTCTTGAGCATTTCGTCATGTATCTGTTAGCAGCCTGAATGTCTTCTTTGGTAAACTGCCTGTTCATATCCTTTGCCCATTTTTTAATTGGGTTATTTCTATTTTTGTTGTTGAGTTTTTGCAGTATCATATAGATTTTTAGAGAACAGATGCTGATTGGATATGTCATAGTTAAAAATTTTTTCTCGATTGTAGGTAATCTTTTTACTCTTTTGGTAAAGTCTTTGGATGAGCATAGGTATTTGACTTTTAGGAGATCCCAGTTATCTAATTTCTCTTCTGGTGTTTGTACAATGTTAGTAATGTTTTGTATACTGTTTATGCCATGTATTATGGCTCCTAACATTGTCCCTATTTTTTCTTCTATGATCTTTATTGTTTTAGATTTTATATTTAGGTCTTTGATCCATTTTGAGTTCATTTTTGTGCATGGTGTGAGGTCTTGTTTCATTTTTTTGCAGATGGATATCCAGTTATGCCAGCACCATTTGTTAAAGAGACTGTCTTTTCCGCACTTAACTGACTTTGGGCCTTTGTCAAACACCAGCTGCTCATATGTGGATGGATTTATGTCTGGATTCTCAATTCTGTTCCATTGGTCTATGTATCTGCTGTTGTACCAGTACCAGGCTCTTTTGACTTCTGTGGTGGTATAATAGGTTCTAAAATCTTTTTTTTTTAAAATCAGGTAGAGTAAGGCCTCCCACTTTGTTCTTCTTTTCCAGTAATGCTTTACTTATCTAAGGCCTCTTTCCCTTCCATATGAAGTTGGGATTTGTTTCTCCATCTCATTAAAAAATGTCACTGGTATTTGTATCGGGACTGCATTTGTAGATCGCTTTGGGTAGAATAGACATTTTTACAATGTTGAGTCTTTCTATTGGGGAGCAAGGTATGTTTTTCCACTTACGTAGGTCTCTTGGTTTCTTGCAGTAGTGTCTTATAGTTTTCTTTGTATAGGTCTTTTATGTCTCTGGTTAGATTTATTTATAAGTATTTTATCTTCTGAGGGGCTATTGTAAATGGTATTGATTTTGTGATTTCCTCTTCAACTTTTTTTTGTTAGTGTAGAGGAATCCAACTGATTTATGTGTGTTTATCTTGTTCCTGATACTCTGCTGAACTCTTCTATTAGTTTTAGTGTTTTTCTTGAGAATTCTTTATGTTTTTCTGTAAGTAAGATCATGTCATCTGCAAACAGAGATACCTTTACTTCTTCTTCATCAATTTGGATGCCGTTTATTTTATTATCTAGCCTAATATCTCTGGCTAGGACCTCCAGCACAATGTTGAATAAGAGTGGTGAAAAAGGGCATCCTTGTCTGGTTACTGTTCTCAAGCGGAATGCTTTCAGACTCTCTCCATTTAGGATGATGTTGGCTGTTGGCTTTGTACAAATGTCCTTTATAATGTTTAGGAATTTTCCTTCTATTCCTATTGAAAACAAGTCTTTTAAATAACACCCTGGAGTGAATATACTCAGCTTTCTAAAGTGTACAGTTTATGCCAACATGTGGTTTGCCCATGACCTATTTATGAGCTCACCTGGTCTGGCAGAACATACACATGGTATTATCCACAGTAACAACATCTTTTTTTTACTTGTGTATTTCTTCCTTGGTATTCCTAATAAAAACTCCCAAATAAGTAAAAAGGAGGATCACCTTGTTCACTGTGTGCTAAGTAAGAGCAGGGAAGAAAAATGAGCAATTTTGGCAGAATTGAAATAGTGCAACAAATCTACATTTGGGGAGCTCCTGGGTTAACTGAACCATTTATATTTACTTGTTAACTGGAGCACTCATCTAAAACAGTGGTTTCCAATCTTTTCCAGGTCACAGACGTTACCTCCATCATACAGTTTGAGAATCTGATTGAAGATTTAGAACCTCATGACTGAAAAAATGCACATTTACATCTCCTGAGGCCTCATTCATAGATGTCTAGGTCGAGAATCACTCATCTGATGCCACGCCAGACATTTCGTGTATTTATTATGTTCTTTGGTATGCACTCTAGAAATGTGGCAGAAGTTATGCTCTTTGCATAAATATGTACACACACACATATGCATACACAAATAAATGAATACTGAAATAATATATGTGAAAATATGTCATAAAATATAAAGTTCTAACCAAATGTGAGATTGTTGTTATTATTAGTTGCATAAACCATAAACCAAACCCATTGCCACTGAGTTGATTCTGACTCATAGTGACCCTAGAGGACAGACTAGAACTGCCCCATAGTGTTTCCAAGGAGCAGCTGGTGGATTTGAACTGCTGACATTTTAGTTAGCTACTGTAACACATTATTTGCATTGGCCACTTAAAAATTCAGCACTAAAGCTGCTGGGCAATGTTGTAGCAGATAATTCATTTTATGAAAACTACTCTCAAATATGATCTATCCATTCCATAATCCAAAAATGCCTCTGTTCTTTTTTCATTTAATGATTCACTTTGAAGATTGCAATATTCTTACTCTTCAATCCTGCACAGGACGGATTTTTTTTTTTTTTTTTTGAGTGTATGCTATATATGAAGGAGTCCCTGAGAGGTGCAAAGAGTAATTTCCACTACTAGCTGAAAGGTTGGAGGTTCGATCACACCCAGCGGTGCCTTGGAAGACAGGTCTGGAGAGCTTCTGAAAGGTCACAGCCTTGAAAAACCTATGAAGCAGTTCTACTTTGCACACTTGGAGTAACTATGAATCAGAACTGACTCTACATCAACTGACAACAGTAACAAATATATATATAAAACCTTCAATTCTGTAAAAAAAGAAAAAGAAAAAACCAATCCTGATGAGCTTGCATGTAGCCATAACTTCAAAAAAAGGTCTTGCGAAAAGCAATTACATCCTGACCTGAGTTAGTAATTTCACTAATTACATTTCAAGCAAGCCAATTAACTGTTTGTTTAACTGATTTCTTCTTATAAACTGATTATGGGCCATTAAGGTTCATTACCACCACTTGTCTGTCAGTTTGTCATACTGTGGTGGCTTGTATGTTGCTGTGATACTGAAAGTTATGCCACCGGTATTTCAAACACCAGCAGGGCCACTGATGGTGAACGGGTTTCAGCGGAGTTTCTAGACTAGTCAGACTTTGAGAACTAAGGTGCACCTGACCTAAGCCATGGTATTTTCACTTGTCTCATATCCATTCAAAAGCTGAACAATTAATAAGGAAGACCAAAGAAGAATTGATGCCTTTCAGCTATGGTGTCGGCAAAGAATATTGAATATACCATGGACTGCCAGAAGGATGAACAGATCTGTCTTGGAAGAAGTACAGCCAGAATACTCTTCAGAAGTGAGGATGGCAAGACATCATCTCACATACTTTGGACATGTTATTAGGAGGGACCTGCTCCTGAAGAAGGATATCATGCTTGGTAGAAGGTCAGTGAAAAAGAGGAAGATCCTCAACGAGATAGATTGACACAGTTAATGCTACAACGGGCTCAAAAGAAGCAACAATTGTGAGGACGGCACAAGACTGGATGGCACAGGACTGAGCAGCATTTTATTTTGTCATGCGTAGAGTCACTATGAGTTGGAACTGACTCAATGGCACCTAGCAACAACAACAACAATGTTCATTAATACACCAAATTGTGTATATTAGATTTCGTATCTCCTGCACCATATACTGGAAATAACACCAGTCAGCACTTTGCTAGGATCTGGGATTTGGTTATAAAACTTTTGCAATTACGCTCTCAGTCTTTGGAAGTAGATAACTACTCAAAAACAATTTGTGAGCTTACTAATTCTTTTTTTCTGGTGTCTTTAGCTGTAAGACAAAACTCTGATATGGAGGGCTTGCAGGAGTGTTGTCAAATTGCACTTCTTAGAGTTGGGCAGAAAACAATTTATAGAAAGAATAACTGTCCTGGCATATGGTTTATGCATAGTAATACTTTGGTTAACATTTGGGGAATGGAAGGAACAGGAACATGAAAAAACAGACTTCTATTTGAAAGAAGAGTAAAGAGAGAAACAACACTTTCATTCCATTTTGAAAAATAGCATTGTAGCTCAGTAGAGTTAAGTTTGAACTAGTACATTCATGCAAAATCTAAAGGCTTTGTTAAACGAAGACCTGTGGTGGACAATATATACCCTCTTGTTGAATGCTTAAAGGAGTGGGTATTATCTATTAATATGGATTGAACTCAGAAAAAAAAATTTTCATGCATATGTGTGATAGTTAATATTATGCACTAACTAGGCTAGACTATGGTGTCCAGCTGTTTGGTCAAACACTAGTCTAGATGTTGCTATGAAGGGATTTAGATAGATTAAAATTAGATTCAGTTGACTTTAAGTAAAGTGTATTTCCCTCCACAATGTAGATGGGCCTCATCCAATCAGTTGAAAGTCTTAAGATGAAAAACAGGTTTCCTGAAAGAAGGATTCTGCCTCAAGACTGTAATGTGGATATCCTGCCGGAGTTTCCAGCCCGTTGCCTGACTTACTCATGTAGGACTTGTCAACTCCACAATCTTGTGAGTCAAGTCCTTAAAGTAAATCTCTCTCTCTGTATATTTATACCCTGCTGGTTCTGTTTGTCTGGGGAACCCTGACTAATACAACGCTCATTTATGAGAGGCTTATTATACCATAAGCTAGAGTCAGGTGTGATTATAATAGTTTTCTATAAAAAGGAAAACGTAACTTACAAATTGTTTTTCAGCCAATTAATTTTGGACTTTAAGGTTGTCCCAATTTTTCTCCTAAAACTGAAAATTTAAGTTTTTTCAAACACTCTTCTAGAATTTGATATTTTGTGTTTCAACTTTCACTTTTTACAAATATCACAGAGCAGTAACTAGCTGAAAATAAACTCATGAAAAATCAGAAAAAGCCCCAGCCCCAATTCTAAAGAAATTGAAAAATATATGTGTAAATTCTGGACCTACGAAGAATTGCAAAACCACCAAATTCTACAACAAAATTATCAAACTTGGCAACATCTACTTCAAACGTTCAGTTTTGAACAAATTATAGTACTGACCAACTTACACTTGTCCAAGTTGTAAAGTTAAATTGCTTTTGACAAGTTATTTTGGTCTAAATCACTAGTAGAGAGAGAGAAATTGGCAACAAATAATTGCAATATAAGGTAATAAGTATCCCCATCAAGGTTTGTGCAAGGCACTAACAGAGCAGGAAAGATGAAGAGGTTTCTGTTTTGAGGAAATAGGGAAGGATTCAGAGGCTACTTTTGACCTTAGCTATAAAGAGTAGAAATTGCCGTATAAGCCCTGTGAGGCCAGCATATAGAATGAAATACTCCAAAATATCTTTTAAGTAATTGAAAATATTTTTTTTTTCAATTACGTGATTCTATGCTGGTGAGTACTATTAAACTAATAGTAAGGAATTTAAAACATCTAAGTTCTCTTTATTGCACAATCATTTAGCTTTCATCATTTTTATGCTCCACAAAGTAGGGTATAAAACTAGGCTGATGTATTTGGGTTGGCAGATGAAGGCTCAGGAAAGCGCAACTATCAGTCATGGGAAAATTTGCTGCTAAGATCAGTTGTGCTCCAAAGCAGTTTGGCCAAAGTTTAATTACTGACATCTAAAATGATCATTTTGATCATATGCCTTCTGCAGATTTTATTTTAGGCCAATCTGTCCTTCCATCCTCTTAGAACAAGTGCTTCATGGATTCACAGATTTCCTTCTTTGAAGTCTATTCTTCAACTGAGAGACTTATTAAACATTGTTTTTGAACTTTCATGGATGGCCAGAAATAGCTCCTCACTTTTTTTTTTAGCAGGTTCACTACTGAGATGTGAAGGAGTGCATATAACCTCAAAAATGCATCTTAATGTTTTTTCTGGGTAGCTTAGGGAGGTCATATATATCATTGAAATCAAAGTTCTAAATCTGCCAGTTCCCAGTGGCTGGTGGTGTCAAGGCTTCTTTTTTCAGTAAAGACCTCTCAAGCTAAGTGTTGTTGTTAGATGCCGACAAGTCAATTCCTGCTAATAGCAACCTTCTATTTTTTTTTTTTTTTGTGACAGAGTAGAACTGCTTCAGAGGGTTTTCTAGGCTGTAAATCTTTACCAGAGCAGATCGCCAGGTCTTTCTGCTTCAGGGCTGCTGTGTGCTTAACCACTGTGCCACCAGGGCTCCCTCAAGCTAAGCAGAGGTGCCAAATAGTGAGATAAGCTATAGCCACATTTATCAGACATTTATCCATTTTCCTTCATATCTATTTTATATGCTTTCTCAGCTTGGCTCTGCATCTCAGGGAACTACATTTTCTGATTCCCTTGCTTTCTGTTGACCAGTGGGAGACATTGGTAGAAGATTGGAAGGCAGGCGTTGGGGAGAAGACTATTTCTCCCAATCTGTGTGCTTCTAGTGGCATATCCGGTAGGTGTTGCATCTTCTTTATGACTCTATTCCTATTGGACTACTACTACTCTTCGTGATCTCAGTTCTGCAGGGCAGTTCTCCATGGAAATCTGGCTCCTGTTTCTGGTCCCCACTTCTGGTTTTTGGAATAATTGTCTCCACCCTGGGTCCTTCTTACTTCTGCCCTAGACACTGCCTTCTTGCTGTTGTGAATTTCTTTTCTTTTTTTTTTTAAATTGTGCTTTAGGTGAAAGTTTAAAGAGCAAATTAGTTTCTCATTAAGCAGTTAATACACAAATTGTTTTGTGACGTTGGTTGCCAAGCCTTCCGTGTGTCAACACTCTCCCGTTCTTCATGCTGAGTTCCCTTTTCCCATTCGTCCAGTTTTCCTGTGCCTTGTTGCCCTCTAGTCTTTGTTTTGGGTCTGATGTGTCTATTAGTCTAGTATACATGATTAAACTACAAAACACGTTCCTCATGTGTGTTATTTTTGGCCCTATAGACCTGTCTAATCTTTGGCAGAAGCAACCTCAGGAGTGACTGCCGTACTGAGTTAAAAGGGTGTCCGGGGGCCATATTCTCAGGGTTTCCCCAGTCTCTGTCAGACCAGCAAGCCTGGTCTTGTATGTGTGTGTGTGTGTGTGAATTTGAATTTTGTTCTACATTTTTCTCCCCCTCTGTCCTGGACCCTCTATTGTGATCCCTGCCAGAGCAGTTGGTAATGGTAACCAGGCACCATCTAGATGTTCTGGGCTCAATCTGGTGGAGATTGTGGTAGTTGTGGTTCATTAGTCCTTTGGACTAATCTTTCCCTTGTGTTTTTGGCTTTCTTCATTCTCCTTTGCTCCAGCCAGGATGGGACCAGGAGATGTATCTTAGATGGCCACTTGCAGGCTTTTGAGATCTCAGACGCTACACACCACAGTTGGATGTAGAACAGTTTTATAGACTATGTTATGCCACTTGAGGTTGATGTTCCCTGAGACTGTGGTCCCCAGCCCTCAGCCCAGTAATTTGGTCCCTCAGGGCATTTGGATATGTCTGTGAAGCTTGTATGACTTTGCCCTGGTCAAGTTGTGCTGACTTCCCCAGTATTGTGTACTGTCTTACCTTTCACCAAGATGACCACTTATCTGCTCTCTAGGTAGTATTTTTCCTTCCCCACCCCTCTCCTCCCTCATAACCATCAAAGATTGTTTCTTTCTGTGTATAAACCTTTTCATGAGTTTTTATAATAGTGGTCTCATACAGTATTTGTCCTTTGGTGATTGACTTATTGCACTCAGCATAATGCCCTCCAGATTCAGCCATGTTGTGAGATGTTTCGCAGATCATCATTGTTCTTTATCTTTGCATAGTATTCCATTGTGTGTATGTTCAACTGTTTGTTTATCCGTTCATCATTTGATGGGCACTTAGGTTATTTCCATCTTTTTGCTGTCATGAATAATGCTGCAATGAACATGGGTGTGCATATGTTTATTCGTGTGATGGTTCTTATTTCTCTAGGATATATTTCTAGGAGTGTGATTGCTGGATAGTGTGGTATTTCTATTTCTAGCATTTTAAGGAAGGGTCATATCATTTCCCAAAATGTTTGTACCATTTTGCATTCCCCCCAGCAGTGCATAAGAGTTCCAAACTCCCCAAAACCTCTGCAATATTTGTTATTTTCTGTTTTTTTGATTCATGGTGGTAATGTCAGGGTAAGATGGTATCTCATTGTAGTTTTGATTTGCATTTCTCTAATGGATGATGACTGTGAGCGTTTCTTCATGAGTCTCTTAGCCACCTGAATATCTTCTATGGTGAAGTGTCTGTTTATATCCTTTATCCATTTTTTAATTGAAATATTTGTCTTTTTGTTGTAGAGGTGTTAAATTTCTCTATAGATTTTAGAAATTAGAACTTTGTCGGATAAGTCATAGCCAAAATTTTTTTCCTAGCCTGTAAGCTCTCTTTTTACTCTTTTGATGAAGCCTTTTGATGAGCATAAGTGTTTAATTTTCAGAAGATCCCATTTGTTTAGCTTAATTTTTGGTGTTTCTGTATTGTTATTTATGGGTTGTATCCTGTTTATGCTATGTATTAGGTCTCCTAGTGGACTCCATTTTTTTCTTCCATGATTTTAAAATTATTTACTTTTATATTTAGGTCTTTGATGCATTTTGAATTAGTTTTTGTGTATGTTGTGAGGTATGGGTCCTATTTCATTTTTTTACAGGTGGACATCCAATTTTCCCAGCACTATTTGTTAAAAAGAATGCCTTTTCCCCATTTAATGGACTTTGGGTCTTTGTCAAAGATCAGGTGACCGTTTTGTATCTGGATTTATATCTGGGTTCTCGATTCTATTCCATTGGTCAATGTGTCTGTCATTGTGACAGTACCAGGCTGTTTTGACTACCATAGCTGTATAGTAGGTTCTGAGGTCAGGTAGTGCAAGGCCTCCTACTTTGCTCTTCTTCTTCAACAATGCTTTACTTATCCTGGGCCTCTTTCCTTCCCATATAAAGTTAATGATTATTTTTTCCATCTCATTAAAGAATGCTGTTGGTATTTGGATTAGAATTGCATTGTATTTGTAGATCTTTTTGGGTAGAACTGACATATTCACAATGTTGAGTCTACCTATCCATGAGCATGGTACATTTTTCCATTTATGTATCTTTTGGTTTTCTGCAGTAGTGTTTTGTAGTTTTCTTTGTGTAGGTCTTTTATGTCCCTGGATAGATTTATTCCTAAGTATTTTATTTTAAGTGCTATTAGAAATCGTATTGCTTTCCCATTTCCTTTTTGTAGTTCTTTTTTATTGGTGTATAGGAATCCAACTGATTTTTGTATGTTTATCTTGTATCCTGCTACTCTGCTGAATCTTTCTATTAGTTCCAATAGTTATCCTGTGGAGTCTTTAGGGTTCTCTGTATATAGTATCTTATTATCCTCAAATAGGGATAGTGTTACTTCTTCATTACCAATTTGGATACTTTTTATTTCTTTTTCTTGCATCATTGGTGTAGCTAGGACTTCCAGCACAATGTTAAATAGGAGTGGTGATAAAGGGCATCCTTGTCTTGTTCTCGTTCTCTGGGGGAATGTTTTCAGCCTCTCTGCATTAAGGATGATGTTAAACCCAGATAATGTTAGCTGCTGGATTTGTATAGATGCCCTTTATCATGTTGAAGAGTTTCCCGTCTACTCCTGTCTTCTGAGAGTTTTTATCGGGAACGGGTGTTGGACTTTATCTAGTGCCGTTTCTGCATTGATAGATGTGATCATGTGATCCTTTTCTTTTGCTTTATTTATGTGATTGAATTTCTAATGTTGAACCATCCTTGCATACCTCGTATGAATCCTACTTGGTTGTAGTGTATTATTTCTTTTAATATGGTGCTGATTTCTATTGATTAGAATTTTGTTGAGAATTTTTGCATCTACATTCATGATAGGTATTGATCTGTAATTTTCTTTTTTTTTGTATGTGATGTCTTTGCCTGGTTTTGGTATCAGGGTTATACTGGCTTCCTTGGAAGTATTCCTTCCTTTTCTATGTTCTGAAATATTTTGATTAGTGCTGGTGCAATCTCTTCTCTGAATGTTTGGTAGAATTATCCAGTGAAGGCATTTGGGCCAGGGCTCTTTTTCTGTTGGTTGTTTTTTAAATTAGCTTTTCAATCTCGTTTTGGGTCTGTTCAGATTTTCTACCTCAGCTTGTGTTATTTTAGGTAGGTAATGTGTTTCTAGAAATTTGTCCATTTCCTCTGGGCTTTCAAATTTGGTGGAGTTACAGTTTTTCATAGTACTCTGCTATGATCCTTTTTATTTCAGTTGGGCCTGTTGTAATATCCGCCATTTCATTTCTTATTTGGGTTATTTGCTCCTGTCCTGTTTTTCTTCTGTCAATTTGGCCAATGGTTTGTTGATTTTTTGATGCTTTCAAACAACCAGCTTTCGATTTTGTTGATTCTTTCTATTCTGTATTTCATTTATTTCTGCTCCAATGTTTATTATTTCTTTTCTTCTGGTGGCTGTGGGCTTCTTTTGCTGTTCTCTTGCTATTTGCTCAAGTTGTAGGGTTAACGTTTTGATTTTGCCTCTTTCTTCTTTTTTGATGTGTGTGGCTGTTGCTATAAATTCACCTCTGAGCACAGCCTTTGCGTGTCCCAAAGGTTTTGGTATGATATGTTTTCATTCTCATTTGATTTTAGATTTTCTTTTATTCCATCTTGGATTTCTTATATTACCAGTGATTTTTAACTTTTTTTTTTCTTTGCTCTTCCTGTTATTAATTTCTACTTTTATGGCATTGTGATCAAAGAAGATGCTTTGTATTATTTCAGTGTTTTGGATTTTGTTGAGGTTTGCTTTGTGGCCTAGATGTGTTCTATTCTGGAGAATGTTCCACGTGTGTTGGAAAAGAATGTATACTTTGATGCTGTAGGGTGGAGTGTTCTACACGTATCTATGAGGTCAAGGTGGTTGACTGTGGCCTTTAGATCTTCTGTGTCTTTGCCGAGTTTCTCTCTAGATGTTCTGTCCTTTACTGAGAGTGGTTTGTTGAAGTCTCTACTATTTTTGTGGAACTTGTCAATTTCTCTTTTCAGTGCTGTTAGAGTTCGTTTTATGTATTTTGGAGCCCTGTCATTGTATGTATAGATTTTAATTATGGTTATGTCATCATGACGAATTGTCTCTTTAATCATTATATAATGTCCTTCCTTGAGTTTTTATAGTGGTATTGTTTTAAAGTCTAGTTTATCTGAGATTAGTATTGCCACTCCTGCTCTTTTTTGCTTGCTATTCACTTGATGTATTTTTCCATCCTTTGATTTTTAATATATTTATGTTTTTGTGTCTAAGGTGTGTCCCTTGTAGACAGCACATTGATGGGTCCTTTTTTTTTTTTTAAATCTATTCTTTCACTCTTTATCAGCGCATTTAAGCCATTTTTGTTCAGCATGATTATCAATAGGTGTGAGTTTATTGCTGTCATTTTGCAGTGATTTTTTTTTTTTTTTTTTTTTGTGGTGCTGATGTTTTCTTTGTTCCTCTTACTCTCCTGTGCTGAGTTTATTTTATTGTGCAATTTCTTTTCATTTTTGTAGATTTTGTGTTTACTGAGGCTGTTTTTTGTCTATATTTTGATAAATAGATTTGTTAAATTTACCCTTATCTTCCTAAGTTTGAACGAGTATTTTATTACTTGATATAGCCTTGGCTTCCTCTCCTTTTGAAAGTCCTATACCTATACCCTTCTCCGACACGTCTGTCAGTTTACGATACTGTGGGAACTTGTGTGTTGCTATGATGCTGGAAGCTATGCCACCAGTATTCAAATTCCAGAGGGTCATCCTTGGTGGACAGGTTTCAGCTGAGCATCAAGATTAAGACAGACTAGGAAGAAGGACTGGCAGTCTACTGTTGAAAAAAAATAAGCCAGTGGAAACCTTATGAATAGCAGTGAAACATTGTCAGATATTGTGCTGGAAGATGAGCCCCTTAGGATGGAAGGCACTAAAAAAAAAAAGATGTCTGGGGAAGAGCTGCCTCTTTAGAGTCTACCTTAATGCAGTGGATGGAGTCAAGCTTTTGGGACCTTCATATGCTTATGCGGCAAGACTCAGAATGAGAAGAAGCAGCTGCAAACATCCATTAATGCTCAGAACATGGAATGTACAAAGTATGAATCTAGGAAAACTGAAAATCATCAAAAATGAAATGGAATGCTTTAAATTGATATCCTAGGCATTAGTGAGCTGAAATGCAATGGTATTGGCCATTTTGAATTGGACGATCATATGGTCTACTAGGCCAGGAATGACAAATTGAAGAGGGATGGCATTGCACTCATTGTTAAAAAGAACATTTCAGGATCAATTCTAAAGTGTAATCCTATCAATAACAGGATAATATCCATATGGCTACAAGGAAGAGCAGTTAATATGATTATTGTTCAAATTTATGAACCAACCACTAAGGCCAAAGATGAAGAAATTGAAGATTTTTACCAACTTCTGCATTCTGAAATTGATCAAACACGCAATCAAGATGCATTGATGATTACTGGTGATTGGAATGGGAAAGTTGGAAACAAAGAATAAGGATCTGTAGTTGGAAAATATAGCTTGGTGAAAGAAATGATGCCAGAGACCTCATCATAGAATTTTGCAAGACCAATGACTTTCTAATTTTAAATACCTTTTTTCAACAACATAAATGGAGACTATACATGTGGACCTCATCAGATGGAATACACAGGAATCAAATTGATTACATCTGCAGAAAGAGACGATGGAAAAGCTCCATATCATCAGTCAGGACAAGGCCAGGGGCAGAGTGTGGAACAGACCATCAATTACTTATATGCAATTCAAACTGAAACTGAAGAAAATTAGAACAAGCTCATGAGAGCCAAAGTACAACCTTGAGTATATCCCACCTGAATTTAGAGACCATCTCAAGAATAGATTTGACACATTGAACGCTAATGGCTGAAGACCAGAAGAGTTGTGAAATGACATCAAGGACATCATACATGAAGAAAGCAAGAGGTCAATAAAAAGACAGAAAAGAAAGAAAAAAACAAAATGGATGACAGAAGAGACTCTGAAAATTGCTCTTCAATGTCGAGTAGCTAAAGCAAAAGGAAAAAATGATGAAGTAAAAGAGCTGAACGGGAGATTTCAAAGGGTGGCACGGGAAGACAAAGTAAAGTACTATAATGACATGTGCAAAGGCCTGGAGTTAGAAAATCAAAAGAGAAGAACATGCTAGGAATTGCAATATTGAAGGATTCTGTGAGCAAATTGTTGTACAACACAGGAAACATCAAAAGAAGATGGAAGAAATGCACAGTCACTCTACCAAAAAGAATTGATTGATGTTCAATCATTTTTGGAGGTAGCATATGAAGAAGAACTTATTGTATTGAAGGAAGAGGTCCAAGCTGCACGGAAGACATTGGTGAAATACAAAGATCCAAGAATTGACGGAATACCAATTGAGATGTTTCACCAAACAATGCAGTGCTGGAGCTGCTCACTCGTCTATGCCAAGAAATTTGGAAGACAGCTACCTGGCCAACCGACTGGAAAAGATCCATATTTGTGCCCATTCCAAAGAAAGGTGACCCAACAGAATGCAGAAATTATGGAAAAATATCATTAATATCACACTCAAGTAAAATTTTGCTGAAAATCATTCAAAAGCAGTTGTAGCAGTACATTGGCAAGGAACTGCCAGAAATTCAAGCTGGATTTAGAAGGGGACATAAAATGAAGGATATCATTGCTGATGTCTGATGGATCCTGACTGAAAGCAGAGAATGCCAGAAAGATATTTTCCTGTGTTTTATTGTCTATGCAAAGGCATTCAACTGTGTGGACCATAACAAATTATGGGTAACATTTTGAAGAATGGGTGTTCTAGGACACTGTACTATGCTTATGAGGAACCTGTACATAGATGAAGGGGCAGTAGTTTGAACAGAACAAGGGGATACTGCGTGGCTTAAAGTTAAGAAAGGTGTGTGTCAGCGTTTTATCCTTTCACCATACTTATTCAATCTGTATGCTGAGAAAATAATCCAAAAAACTGGACTATATGAAGGTCATGGCATCAGGATTGGAGGAAGACTCATTAACAACATGCATTATGCAGATGACACAACTTAGCTTGCTGAAAGTAAAGAGGACTTGAAGCACATGCTGATGAAGATCAAAGATGACAGCCTTCAGTATGGATTACACCTTAAAATAAAGAAAACAAAAATCCTTACAACTGGACCAATAACCAACATCATGACAAATGGAGAAAAGATTGAAGTTGTCAAGGATTCAAGGATTTTGTTTTACTTGGATCCACAATGAACACCCATGGAAGCAGCAGTCAATAAATCAAATAACTCATTGTATTGGGCAAATCTGCAGCAAAAGACCTCTTTAAAGTGTTAAATACCAAAGATGCCACTTTAAAGATTAAGGTACGCCTGAGTTAAGCCTTGGTGTTTTCAATCACCTCGTATGTATGTGAAAGCTGGACAGTGAATAAGGAAGACTGAAGACGAATTGATGCCTTTGAATTATGGTGTTGGAGAAGAATATTCAATATATTATGGACAGCCAGGAGAATGAACAAATCCACCTTTGAAGATGTACAGCCAAGAAAGAATCTCAGAAGCGAGAATGGCGAGACTTCTTCTCACATACTTTTGACATGTTATCAGGAGGGTTCAGTGCCTGGATAAGGACATCATGCTTGGTAAAGTAGAGGGTCAGCAAAAAAAACACAAGTTGGAACAGTGCAGTTTCTGTGTTCCTGGCTGACACATCACTTGTAATAATTACAAAGATAATGACCATAAAAGAACCCTGGAGGAATTTTCACTTTTTACTCATCTCTTTCTATTTGATGCCTGCTCTGTGTGTTCTATCGAGGACTCGGTATTTTCTGAACTATCAGGATCACAGAAAAAGGAAAGTTTTTCTGTCCTTTGAGATGGCAGGCCCATCAGTTGTTTAACCAAAGATCTCAAGACAGTTCGTAATGTATACTGGGAGTTGCCAAGTGACTTCTGATCAACCAAGTAATAACTGGCACTTGATCTTGAGTTTCCATCTCAGGAGGAAAAATACAATCTCACTGCCAAAGGGATTTTTTTTTTTTCTGGTTCTAGTTTTTCATAGAAATATCATGGGCAAAAATGTAACATATTTGCAGAGAGGGGGAGAAGAAGTACCTATGTCTCACTTTTCTCTTTACACACTTCACTTGAAATAGAGTAAAACATTTATTTTAGAGAATATTCAAGATTCATTTTAACCAGAATAGTGCTACAGTTAATCAATAGCCTCAGATTCTGGAGAAGTCTTTGCTCTTGCCTAGACGTGCAGAAACTCCTATTTAAAGAATGAACTGTGTCTATGAGCCAAGAATGCTTTTTGGTTTGGCAGTCTTTATCTGATCTTTTGGAGAGGTTAAAAGCCCAGATATACAGTGTGGAAGTTTTGAAACTTCTCCTTAATGTAATCATCATTGCATGAAGGAGATCAGAAAGAAGAAAACAACTTATCCTATATATTTTCAAAGCAACAAAATAAATTCAAGATCTTATTAAAATTCATTATATTTATTTACCTTTTAATCATGGTTTTGATGCACTGTATGGTTTCTATCTAGTTTTTAAATAAATTCTGTATATTGATTTATAATAGTGACAAAAGCCACTTTCAGATTTTTAGGGGCCAATTAATCTCTTGGAGATCCTTTGTTTTTCTACCTCTCTGACCTTTGCTCATTTATAATAGCACTTTCCCTAGAAGTTAGGGACAAAAAAGATAAGTTGAATGAGGATGAAGTTCTAATCAATCATTTTTGTCACCTGTTAGGATAGCTGAAGAAAGACCAGCTTGGGAGAAGGAAACGGAACTTATTTTTTTAAGTGTAATAATATATTAATCGATTTATTAGGGGTATAATATGGAGTCCCTGGTGGGGGGGGGCAGATGGCTAACATGCTCAGCTGATAACCGAAAGGTTGGAGGTTTGAGTTTACCCAGAGGGACCTTGGAAGAAAGGCCTGGCAATCTAGTGCCAAAAAACCAGCCATTAAAACTCTATGGAGCACAGTTCTACTGATTCACATGGGGTTGGCACAGTGGCATCACTAGGACTGGTGTCACCCAGGGTGGTAGCTCCTGGTGTCACTCCCCACCCCATCCCTCCACCCCAAGGGCCAAGCACCATGTGACCCTGCCCCTGTATGGCTCCCCACGGCTCCTCCCCCTCCTACTGGCCAAGTCAGAGACCCTTCTCTATGTCCAGTGCAGACACAGCTGCCCGGCCTCCCACACCCTAATGACTGATGGGTGGCAGGGGGTGGGGTGATGAGTTACTACTGCATTGGGTGATGGGTGACACCACTGCCTTGGCTGCCCCTCCCCCGATGGCACTAGCCTGCCCGTGACTGCCATTGCTGCTACCACTACCACCACCATGGACCTTGGGGTCATTTTGGTGTCACCCTGTGTTGCAGGTGCAGTCTGCATTCTCCCCCCTTCTACCTCTGGCACTTGCCTAGTGGTACAACCCCGCTGGGTTGCCATGAATTGGATTCTACTCGAGAACAACTGGTTATGGTTTTATCCTTTGTCCCATTACTAGAGTGTTACAAAAAGGCTGCAGTCACTACAGAGAATTTTTTTTTTTTATCATTTATGGCACTGACTGTCACTGACATTGACCAGAAGGCAGCTCCATGTGGCACTATGCCAGTGAACAGCCTTTATCTACAATGGCACAAACAGACAGACAGACAGACACTCTACCCACATAAAAACAAAACAAAATAAACAAGCCAAATCTCAATAGAGTTGAGAATATCTGATACATCTGTTGATTTTAAAGACAGCATGTAGGGGAGAAGCGATTACAATGGAGGAATATGTCTTGGACTGCTGTGGGTTTTCCCTGAGATAGTTGGTATATTTTGAACATACTAAAAGATGAGAGAACTGTCCTATTTTTGGTGAGTTTGCTTTTGCAAGTACAGTGATGGAATTTTTCTAATGACAGCTTATAATTAGGTATCTCACAGTTAAGGTAAACACTAGATTATCCACTAAAAATAGAATTTGTATTCAACTTCTCAGATGTAATACTACTTTGACTTAGGAGGGCCTAGCAGGGACTATGTTCTATTGCAGGCAAACTTAAGATGAAAATTATGTTTACAGTTTTGAATAAAAGTTTGAGACTAACTTTTTCTCCCTTCCTTAACATTTGTTCACTCCTCACCAAATGCTCACTGAGTATCTCCTATGTGTTGGATGGAAGTGTGCAATTGGGTGGAAAACAAATATGTGCCAGATGCCGCTAAGCCCTGGATTTATATTGATGAATAAGCCATGGCAACTGCCTTCTAAATTTATTTATTTATTTTTACATATTTGCCTTTTTTTCACCCTAGTCTTTGAGCTCTAGGAAAACAAGACGTAAACTTGCTCACTGCTGAAGGTAAATAGACTGCTGGGAGGAAAGTAGGCTTTCAATCAAAATCACTTCCTGCATTTTTCTTCAGATATGATTAGTTAAAGTCGCTATAAATGATTTTCAAACATATAAGCTGATTTTGGAAGCAATACTGGCTCTTTCGGAAGAGTTATTTCAATAATCCTTCTTAGTTCAGAAAATTGATTTTGATGGTTTCCAAAGTTATGCTAAGATGAAAACAAAACTGCACTGAGAGGCATTCTTAACTCTTGGGAGTCACTGTTTTATTTTCCCTGGATTATCTGATTACATAAATGATACAATAATGTTCTTATCAGTGCAACAATCATGCAATTTGATCCTTATTTCTTTTCTTCTAGAAATGCTAACAGAAAACCTCTTGCTCTTCAACAAAACAAATAAGTGGAAAAATGTTCAATTAATGCATGTATAGGTGTGAAGAAAAAGAGCTGGATATTTCTGCCTTCTCGTGCCAGAAATAAGAGCTAAACTCTGACCTTGGAAGAGGAGAAAATAATACGTGTTGGAAGCAGGCTGATTGAAGGAAGTTATTCAAAAAAGCCTAAGGTGGTTGGAAACAGCAAGCAAAATAATAGATGTGTTGTCATAACAAAACAAGTTGGAGGCTTCCCAAGATAGAGGAGAGGTGGCTCCTTCATAGGGTGCTGGAGCTGAAAGTGGGGTTGGCACTCATGTTAACAAGCAAAGTGACTTGGACACTTTGAAAATTTAAAAGCAAAGAGATTTATTAAGCCTTTAAAATAATTGCAACTGGGGAAATACATAGCCCATTGAAAATGGAACAAGGTAGTTTGGGTGGTTTTACCATACAACTATTCTTATGGGGTAAAAAGAGGAACCAAACCATAGAGAGGACAGTCACAGGAAAATCAGTGAATATTATAATGATCACACTCTGATTACTGGTTATTAATGGTTACAGTGAGTGGTTACAGATAGTTCCACAGGATGCTTAGACCATGGTCACAAGATGATTATTTTCTTTGTCTCTCTTACAGAAAATACCTGTTGGCAATAGCACCCAGACAGCACTCTTCCTGAGTCCGTGTATTTTCAGGGGTGCAGATGGTCACTTGGTCAAGACCCCTTGGGGCTTATGGCTTCACATTTTGATTTTCATTACTGAGGAAAAACATGTTTTTCTAAAAAGAAAATAGCTGTTAGACTAGAAATCCAGATTAAAATTAGACAGCAGGGTCAGCATATTATATGCCTCTGTCTCACTGTCGGCACTGAAAGTTTTCTTTTCCCTTGAGACAACCCCTCCTTTTGATCAAAGATCTTGCAGAGCACTCTTTAATCACAGATGAATTGAGTAGTCTCCCTCACATGGACATGCTTGCTATTGTTGTTTATTCTAGCGGCTGCTTGAATCATCAAGCATTTAAGACCTTGGGTACCACATGGCAGTGGTGACTGGGCACCACTGAGTAGTTTTCTTTTATCTTGACGTAGTGGAATTTTCCTCTTCAGGGAGAGCTGGTCTCATGTCGCCTACAAAGGAGTAACTTGTCTTCTGCAAAATTTTCCCTAACTTCACTATGCTTTAGAGGGAGACACTCTGGTGGGCCTCAAAAGGAGGAAGGGAAGAGGCGGCAGTGTCAGGTACAATGGACCAGAGGCACAAAGTGCTTATCTTTCAGTCCCTCAAACAGGGTTTCATCAAGGTCATTACTAACCTGGGTGGTTTCCATATACATTATCGTTTTTATGGGTACCATGTTAGCTCTCGAGCTCAAAACATGAATGGTTAATTTTATGTAATATTTAACAGTGTCAATTATGATGTTTCAAGGGAATGGTGAGCCATAGTAGAATGATACCTAAGATAAGCTTTATAAAGAAAAAAAAAAAAAAAAAAAAGGCTTTATAGCAAAGGAAAACTGTCCAGAAATAATAAACTAAGGCAAAAAGGCAGCAAATTGTGGCTAAAACAAAACAAACTCTTTCAATTATTATTATTGGACAAATGGAATATAAACATTACTGAGATTATAACTAATAGGCTAAGCACAAGTTAATGTGCTGATTCAATTTTAAATAAGTCCTTTAAGGTTTCTATGGCTGATTAAAAAAAAAAAAACTTAATAGTTAAGAGGTGACACTATAAACAGGCTATAAAGTCAACACTATCAAAATAACGGTGGCAGAAGGAAAGCATGTTTTTCTCAAAAAACACAGCTATCATTTTTTTTTTTTTTTTTATCAGACTAGAAATCCAGATTAAAATTAGCATGGTCAGCATACTATGCCTCTGTTTCACTGACTGTGTTGAAAAGTTTTTTTTTTTTTTTAAAAACCAAAACACAAAAATTCTCAGGTGCATGCCATTTTGGGAAATGCTATTTGAACAGAAGTACATTCATGGCCTTGCTTGAAGAACTATGAATTAATATGGGCTAATATCCTATCCTAAGGCCACAGTATCTCAGTAGGTGGAAGTTTTTTTTTTTTTTTTTTTTTTTAAAGTTATACATCCATCACTGTTTTCTGAGGTTTTGTGGTAATTTGCATTCACTGGAAATTAAATGGATCTGTGGCACAATCCGAATTATTCAGCAAGTAATGACATATTTTAAGGGGATTCAGAGTAATCATAATAATAGTGAGCCAACAAATTTTTGATGATTAGCATTGCAGTGAATGTAAAAACACCAGAGGAGGGAAAATGAGGCACTTTTCAGAGATCATTTCCAAGAACGTCTTTTACATTTACATGACCTATGGCCACACTTGGATTTCTGTGTAGTCTATGCAAGTAACAATCACGTCAAAATCAACAAGAACAGAGGAAGCAATTTGAGAACTGACCTTGAAAGCAGCCATCAGGAGAAGAAAGCAAATGAAATAGTCACCAATAGAAACAGGCATGATTGAAGTTAACACTTTTAGGATTTCCCCCAGGAGAAAGAATTACGCTTACAAACCCAGTGTAAATCTGTTTCTAAAAGACTTAGGTATATAGCTCATTGCTTGGAAACACTTTTGTGAAAAAGGATGAGTCTACATTTCCAAAGTGATCAAAATTTTGTCTCAAGTTCTTGTGATTGAACTTTGAGGTAGAAACAAAAATAAAGAAAAAGGTACATATGCTAGTTATGACCAGCTAATTAATTACTTCACTAGTGTTGGAACTTGCACAGACTTCTAGCTTAAAATTATGCTTCTTGAACTTTACTATGCAAAGGAATAACACAAACAGCTAGTTAACATGTATATTCCAGGGAGGAGCCCTGGTGATACAGTGGTTAAGAGTTTGGCTGCTAACCAAAATGTCTGCAGTTGGAACCCACCAGCCACTCCTTAGAAACCCTATGAAGCAGTTCTACTCTGTCCTATAGGGTTGCTATGAGTTGGAATCCACTGGATGATAATGGGTGGGACCACAATTTTGATTTGTTAAATCTGGAGTAAGCCTCTTGAATCTGCATTTTAATAAAACTGCCAAGAGATTCTGATGTAAGTGAACTATCGCCCGCACTTTGGGAAATAGCCTTAGACAAATTCCCAAGACTGGATTCTGAATTTGCACCTTTATTTAGTCAAAAGGAGTGGGTGGTTGGACAGAAACATACTCTCATACACTTTTTTTTCATTAGTATAAAATCTTACCCCCATATCATATCCCTGCATCTTCACAGCACAGCGCCAGTGTAGCAAAGTTTCTATATCTTGGAAAAATCCCTCAGTTTCCTCATATTTAAAATAAGAGAGTTGGACTAAATGACATCTAGACCCCCATGTAGTTCTAAAACTTTATGTGCATATCTTGATGCTTGGCAAATATTGCTTGAAGATTATGACTCATGTTGGCTAGTGTGAATGGAATGATCTGGAAAAAATAGAAATCGGTCTCCAGGCCATCAAATCAGTTAAAAAAGATTAAATAAGATTCTCCTCCTCACCTGCACATTTCAGCTGCAATCCAGGGAGCTCAAATGGCAATTAGATACATGTACGCTATGTCTAAATGAAAAAAGATTTTCTGTTAGCTTCTCAAAAAACTTTAAGCAAATGTCTCTATACAGTTATCAGAGATCAGAAATATGAGCTGCCAAGCTGACATCTCTGTGTGGATGGCTGACAGTGTAAATAAAAATCATGCTTAGACTAATTTTTAATAATTCTATCACCACAGAGTAAATACAACCAGTGTCAAAGATATGTTACAAATGGTTGAATTCAGAAGGTTCCCATTTGACTGTAAGAAACCAATTCCTTTGCTTGATGCTGCTGAAATATTTTCTTTATATGAGACAGGGACTGTGAAATTATGTCACAGAAAACAATAGAAGGCTATTTAAATCATAACACTAAAAAACTATCGTAGGATAGCACTTTAATCATCTGAGTAGTTTTTAAAAAAAATCTGTTGAGTTGATTCCAATCACAAACACAAACACAAATATCCTCTATAATCCCTTAAAACCACTACCAGTAGCAATAAAAACAATGCCCATTCTTATGATAGTTCAATTGAAACATCCTTATGTAATACAAGTACTTTTTTTTTTTTAATTAATGCTCATTAAAAGGCTTTTGCAAATAGTTGAAGCAAAGCCTATGAATATAAAGTGGAATTTCATTTGTTCATTCATTCACCACTCATTGTACGGTATCAAGAGCTGGATACTGTCTGAGGCATTGGAGTTAAGAGCAATGGAAAAAAGAAGTCCAAATAGTTTCTGCTCTCATGGAGCTTAAATTACAAGGGGTTAGGCAGACAATAAACAAATAAGGAAGTAAATATGTAATATAAAGAGCCCTGGTGGTGCAAAGGTTGGCAGTTCAAATCCACTCAGCGGCTCTACAGGAGAAAGACCTGGTGATCTGCTACTTATCAGAGGTATCATAAGCTCTCCTATAGCTTCTCTCTTTCCACTAAGCCTCTCTGACTACTCAACTCCTACTGACCTCCAGCTCACCTGGACTTCTACAGAAGAATTTAACTTGTAATTTAACACAACTAAATGCTGTTGTCTTGTTTCTGGGTGGTTAGTCTAATCTCCTTGTTCAGATTGCAAACTTAAACACAAGGATCACATTTTGCGCTATTTCTGATACCAACCCCGCCCCCTCACCCCTACCCTGCGTGGCCTAGTGTTTAACATACGCTAGATTCTTCATAAAGGTATTTGATTAACTAAATGCACAATCAGTTTGAAGTTTTTAATGGGAAATGTTTCCTTGTCAAGATTCTCTACGTGTGGTACGGAAACACTAAAAGGATCTAATATTTACATTTCCAACTGTTGGCACTCACCTCTAGATATACAGTAGCTTACTTAAAGGAGAAAAACAACAAATAAGGAGATATATTAAAAGGCTTTATTCACAATAGAGAAATTTTACAAATATAGCTTTTAAAAATTATGCATCAATCTATTATGTATCCCATAACATTAGAGATTTATATAAAGTTAGAAATGACAGAATGGATTTATGTACAAATCAAAAACAACCAATGTGAAGAATGGGTAATACACATGAAGAAGTTATGACAAACATCAGTGGGTTCTGTAAACTGCCATACTACTTATATGTGTAATATTAATTGCACAAAGTATATCCAAAACATATTGCATAAACACAAAATTAAGTGCTTTTTTAATTATTCACCCTTCAGGATGTGAATATATATATGTAAACTTAACTGCACGGTTTTGGTGAAAATGAACAAAAGACAATATCTACCTAACAACTTCATTTGTTTAAAATATAATTAACATAAAATATAACTAATTAAATTACATCACCATATTATTAATCTCTTGTTTACATTTTTGGTGTTTTTGGAATTTTCTTTAAAAAAATCCAAGTTTTGGAATTTAAAAAAACTTTATTCTTGCCACTGGCAGAGCAATGTGCAGTACAATCTTGTCTACTTATACCAGGATACGAATGGTAATTATAGGGCAGTGTGTACATAGAGCCTGATTGAAATACTCTGTGCTGCAGAAATACGTTATCAGCTTTGTGCTCTTTTAAATCAAAAAAGCAAATAATTAAGTTGCTAGTCAAAGGATGTTTATATGAAAATTATAACCTAAATACATATAGCCCAATTTTGGCAATAATTTTTTATACTTTGCTTTACATTCTGGATAAAAGGTACCCTCACTATCCGTTTGTTTCACTAGGTGAGCTGAAAATATGGGTGGGAGAAGTTATTCTGGGTCACAGAGACACATTAACAAGGCAATCATGATGTACTGAAGGATACTTCCATTTACTAATTTTATTAACTTATTCTTTGAGATATACCCCATGTACAGTACTGAAAAAAAAAAAAAAGCTCACACAAGTTGGTCCTTTCAGACAAAGGCAAGCTTTTAAAGCACTTTATAGCAGAAGCTATTAAGTCTATGGAGACCTAAGAAAACTATAACTATCTTTAAAAAATATTAGGCTGAACCATAGAAAATTGCTGATATTTGTCAGTTTATGAACTACAAATATGGCAATTTCCTGTGGTTCTGTCTAACCTATGGGGTTACACTGATCTGTTCGACCACTACAGGTTGAAAATTTGGGTGGTTCAAAGTCTGTATGTACCTCAGTATGCATCATGTTAGCCCTTTCATGGAAATATATATAAAATATAAACGAATGTGATAGAAAACACAAGCTATAACCAATCTATTCTTGGAAAAAGAGTTAATATCTCAAAACTTAATGTTCTGAAGAATTGTATTATTATTTTGATCTGCTGCAGGTTTGTGGGGGGTTGGGAGTAGGCATACCTATGTGTTGCTTCTAAGCTGGGATCTCTATGTTGAGTTTAATCACACTAAATATACTATATTCTTATTTGGCCTAAAAGTGTGTTAGATTTTCCTCAAATGACCATGAATAGATAAATGGCAAAGTTTCCTTCACAAAGTCAAATCTTGCTTTCATAAATTAAAATGAAATAATTGACTGCATTTGAGAAAGGGCCCTTTTCCAATCCGAACCAAATAGAATGATTTCTTTTTCTCAAGAAAAATAAAAAAATAGATAAAATGCAAACATAAACTAAAAGCCATCTGAAATATCTTCTCTTTAGAGAGACCCAATTTCTTCATATACTCAGTTAAAAGCAAGAGTGGACACACTAAAAATTATAGTTTTTCCCTTTTAAAAATACAATTCAGTGGTAGCAGAGCTCTGCAAAACTTCTGAGTTCCACCATGTAGTAGGAAATGAAAGAAATTAACCAATACAGATCCAGAAATGACACAGGACATTTAAAGTAAAATCTGAGAACAAATTCACAAATTATAATTAATCAACAAAAACATACTTCAGTTCCAATGAAATGAGGTCAACATGAGATGATCCTTTTGGGATGACTTCCTAATTTGAATTACAATGTGAGTGAAGGTTTTAGAAGATACTCTATCAAATAACGATAGACCCGCATAAGAAGGAGGCTGTCACAGTCATAAGATTTGTCTCTGGTGGGTAGACAAACCAGATTAACATGAAGTTGAAAAGAAGAGAGCTTTTTAATACTTTATTATTATGGCTTTTTGCAACATGGCAAAACATTACAGCTTAAAGCAGACATCATCTCCTCATAGAGGAGGAAAAAGTTTTGCAGTCAAATCAGAACTGTAATTAAGAGGTCACTGGTAGACCATCCTATTCAGTTTAATAAAAGTGATACTATGAATTCACAAACTTCAGAGATAACAGATTACTTAAAAAAGAAAAACCCTGTGGTTCCACTGGTGGAATAATAAAGGATACAATCAGAAATTTAGGTCCGTCTATGCTTACAATTGGAGCCCTGGTGGCTCAGTGGTTAAAAGCTCAGCTGCCAAACAAAAGGTTGGCAGTTCAAATCCACCAACTGCTCCTTGGAAACCCTATAGGGCAGTTCTACTCTGTCCTATAGGGTTGCTATGAGCTGGAATCGACTTGATAGCAATAGGTGATGCTTATGATAATAAACATAATAGACTGCAAAACAAGTTTAAAACTTAGAATAATCACAGATCTATTAGTAAAAACTTGTCATGTGCCTGAATACCAGAAAGGAATTATTAAGGTATGCAGTGAAGGGAATGGAGCAGAGTAAAATATAAAGGGTCTTTTTATTTTTTTTTGACTTCAACTGCCTTTTTATCTGTCCGGAGTACAGGGAGAAGATGTGCCTCGGTATTAAAGACCCAGTGTTCCAGTGGGAGAAGATCATCATCAGAAAATAGTACGTACAAATACCTGGTGAGAGAAACAAGAACATATGAGACCCAAGAGACCATGTTAGGCAGTAAAACCACAAAGACATAGCAAAAACCACATCTATGTCGCCATTCATTCTATGGAGAGTCATAGGGAACAGTCAAGTATATCAAAACCCTGAGACGACATACATATTAACACGGAGCAAAAGCTCCTCTGCGCTTTAGTGTTAGTGGATGAGAACTATACAAGGCAGTTCCAAGCCATTAACTTTAGTAACAACTGAAGACACACTTGCAATTATTCTCAAGTGTGTAGAACAGCATCCTGAACAAGGTTCCACATCAGTCATGGCCTCAGGGGGCCACAGTAAAGCAAATCTAACCCGCAGGCCACACGAATAAAGAAAGCGTCTGAGATTTGATACTTTTTAAAAGAGTGAGTCCCTGGGCGGTGCAAATGGTTAAGGTACTTGGCTGCTAACTGCAAGGTTGGGGGTTTGAGACCACTCAGAAGATGGCCTGGAAATTTGCTTCTGAAAAATCTATTGATACACATGGAGTTGCCATGAGTTGAAGTCTACTCCTTGGCAAACTTTTTTTTTTCTTTAATATTTGGGGTTATATGCTGTGTTTGACTTGATGGCAATAGGTTAGGCTTTTTTTGGTTTTATGCTCACGATAAAGACAGCTGTAAAGATCTGTCCAGCCACCTGAGCCACATACTGTCAGAGTAATTGTTACTCACTTCAGTGTCTCTGCCAGGAAGAAACTCTGCTGCACATCATCGTAACTCTCGTGTCTGGCGTAAACATCCCGCAGGCCCGAATAGCCTCCGTTCACTTTGCAGTAACTTTCCAGGGCCTAAATTAGAGAGGAGAGGGAAAATGGTTAGCATTTAACTAGACTGATTGCCACTAATCCTGGCTGTTAGATCATCAAATTCAAATGAAGTAAGGATTCAGAGTGAATGAAAACTTGTAAAAGAGTTTTAGGTAAAAATTCACTTCTACATTTAGCTCAAGAGTAATTTTTCACTGACTTTTTTTTTTTTTTTTTTTACCATTTTCTCCTATGGCCTAGAGCAGGGTTCTACAGACTACAGACCAGAGGCAAATCCAGTCCACAGCTTGTTTTTGTAAATATTGTTTTACCGGACCACGGCCATGCTCATTTGTTCATGTACTGTCCGTGGCTGTTTGCCTCCCAGCGGAAAATATTTACTCTCTATCCTTTACAGAAAGAGTCTGCTGACCACTGGTCTAGGGCTATTGTTCATGTCAATTGAGATCATAAACCAGTAGCTAAGGAAGTGTACTGGACCGAAAACAGCTGCTACTATAATCAGCACATCTTACTTCTTAAAAATAGATTGTGGGATACTAAGAAGTGATATTGGTGACAGAGCTCAAAGGAGAAAATGGAGGGCAGTGAGAAAAACGGGGCTGGCATTTAGTCCTCAAATCTGCTTTTCTTTAGTCCGGGTTAGGTGCAGCTGGGGTGAATCCACTGCAGCTACTTAGGGAGAGAAATGATCCTACATTCCTGTAGCTGTCTGAATATGATGAGTATTTGGGGAACAGGTAGGTTGGGGAGTGTGGGGATGAAATTTAGACAGCAACCTAAAAGTGACATGTCTTCCACTTTGCCAGCTACCACTGAGTTGACTACTGTTTGTATTTTGAAACTACATTAGCTGCTTTGTTGTTTAGCAGGCATATTCATCTCTAGGAAAGCTATTTTCTAATCTCTGCATCCTACTAATCCTATTAATTATACGGTCAAATAAAAATTTCTATTGTAAAAAAACTGCCATCTGAAATCTGGTTCTGATTCAAAAGAACATGAAGAAAAAGAATACAGTTGAAGACTCAAATCCTAATATTTGTAATGAAATAAAGAACATACAGAAAATATAAACAAGGTAAAGTTAATCTAAGGTTCTCATGTCATTTTTCATTGACTTGCCAATTTTCTCTTATGAATCATATCCCTGCCCTTTTGTTTTTACATACGTAATTATATACCATTTTCCTCCCATTTAGTCCAGCTATCAAGAAGATAGAAAGCACAGACACCTTGATATGTTAGTTGAGAAAATCCTCCATGGCTAGAAAAGGCTTCGAGGAAAATAGGGCCCTAAGAACGTGGCTCCAAGACAAGAGAAGGCAGGTGAACACTAGCCAGTTTCTCATTAACGGGAATACTGCTCAGCTTCCTTCTGCAGATACTGATAATGAGGCTATTGATTTTTCTCACCAGGGCTGGAGGGCAGAGGGAGGGAGCTTGGGGCCATGAGAAGAAGCATTTAATTATCGTGCTAAAGCAAACCTGATCAGCAAGCTACGTGAATAAAGAAAATGCCTCATAATTTGGTCCTTTTTCAAAGCCCCTAGGAAAATAAGAACAATCAGCTCAAAAAAAAAAAAACAAAAAGCTTTGAATAAACTCCACATTCCAGACAGTGAGTCAATGAAGGAAAAGTATGAAGAAACCTTCAGGTCCCATTATTTTTCCCTCCCTTCCTCTTTTGATCCTTTGTACAATTAAAAAGGTCAAATGCCAGATGCCTAAAATAGGCTAAAATACATATTTAAAAAAGGTAAAACAAACAAAATCAAGATTTAGAAAAAATGAGCAAGCCTGTTATGGAACATAATGAAAGCCCATTTCCAGGCATTTCCTAGAAAATATTTTGGCCACAAAGCTTTCTTCTTGGTTGTTCCCTTGAGGTTCTTTTGTGACATGCCAATGAAGGGCCAGGCAAGTTAAACAGCCACCACGCCCCCCCCACCAAAGAAATTCCTGTAAGTTAGAAAAAACTTGCTTTGGGATATTCAGACAATGTCTAATCATTTTCCTCTTTCCAGTTCACCCCCATGCATTCTGTACTCCCACAGTCCTCAGGTGGCAAGCTATAGTAGTTAAGAGTACAATCTACAGTGCCAGAGTGGCAGGCCCATTCCCAGCTCTAGACCCCCTTGCTGTGGCCTCAGAGATTCCTTGACCCAGCCAGCATCACCTTCCTCATACGTAAGTTGGGGGTAAGATGCCCTCCACATGGGGTTGTAGTGAGAATAAAACAAGATAATGAAGTACATGGTGTTGTTAGGTGCCACGGAGTCCATTTTTGACTCATAGCGACCCCATGTGACCAATCAGAACTGCCCCATAGAGTTTTCTAGGCTGTGACATTTATGGAAGAAACATGCCAGGTCTTCCTCCTGAGGAGCTACTTGGGTGGGTTTGAAGCGCCAAACTTTCAATTAGCAGCTGGATGCTTAACTTGTGCCACCAAAAAGGCCTTTCATTTTGTCAGGCTTTTGGTAAATTAAAAAAAATAAAATGATAAAATAGGCATTTTCAACATTTGAAAACTGAAATGCCTTCGCGTCAAAAGTCTAAATTTCAGGGCTTTAGGAATGTGAAGATCTCCTGGGCCCTCATAAACCAAACTGGTTGCTGTAGAGTTGATTCTGTCTAATAGCGACCCTACAGCAAAGGGCAGAACTGCCCCACAGGGTTTACAGGGAGCGGCTGTTGGATTCAAACTGCTGACCTTTTGGTCGGCAGCCAAACGCTTAACCACAGCACCAGCAGGGCCCTCATAACAGGTCCTTGGTTTATTAATATCTCAGGAGACGCAGCAGCCACATGTCTACGCATTGAAGCCTCGTCAGAATATCATTTTACTAAGCTTTTGGGACTCTTAGCCCCTAGGCACAGGAACCACCTAGATTTTATTCACATGACTATACTATCAGTGATCATGTATGACTAAGATGTGCTAACTGCAGGGAGAGGAAGAATATGAGAGTTTACCGTAATTGTAGCTCTAAACATGGGATAAAAGACAAACCTGGCTGTAAATGACTGCAAGATAATAGCGAGCAGCATGAGTTGGATCACAACATGCCACACAGCTTTCTCTCGAGGACAGAAAAGCATTCTCTGACCTACCGGATTAAAGGTGGGAAGTAAACAGCTGGAAAAATGCAACTAAGGCTGTCTGTTAGAATTTGGTCTAAGCTCAGGTGCAGAATACACAGCGCCAGGCAAAACTGGCATATCAAATAGTTTGAAGACAAGGGTCAAGCCTGGGGAAGAAGGTGAAGTCATAGAATGAACTGGGAAGACAAATCACTCACTCTGATGAGACGGATTTTCCATGTAGAAAAGGGCTGGGTCTAGGAGACTAGAGAAAAATGTCTATGCTAAAAAAAATCCCCGCCCCCCCCCCCCCCCCCGCCAAAGAACCAAACCCAGTGCCGTCAAGTCGATTCCAACTCATAGTGACCCTGTAGGGCAGAGTAGAACTGCCCCATAGAGCTTCCAAGGAGCGCCTGGTGGATTCAAACTGCCGACCCTTTGGTTAGCAGCTGTAGCACTTAACCACTAAGCCACCAGAGTTGCCAAGATAAGGTTTATCCTCCACAGTGGACCAGTTATGTAATCTATATACACCTATACATCACAGGCATTATGTAACCTGTAGTTACCTACACACAAATGTATATATACAACTAATATTCTAATAAAGCTCATACCATGAAGTTATCAGTAGTTTAATTCATACTTTTCATAACATCATTGTGAAAAACTAGAGGAAATATTAGTTAGATGCTATTTCTGTTAGGTAGATCCATCTCAGTGTATGAATCACGGATTGCTGCTAATTGTTAGAGGAAGTTTCTAGTATTGTACTGCTGGATTACATACTTTTGCATATCTTTTTCAACATTATTAAGAAATTTTGTTAAGATATGGAAAGCAGGTTTATAAAGTACATGAGTAAGTCTGGGAAGAGATGATTTAAAGGTATCTTCACAAATTGAAAATATGGGTGGAAACGAACAACTGAAAAAAAGAGATGTGACACAAGAATAGCTAATGTGATAGCTAACATTGCTTGACTGTAATTTCAGTGTAAGCCAGGGGTTTTATAAATCTACTAAAAAAAGCAAACTGGACCCTAAGCTATGGGAACTCACATTCAAAAGAGAGGTTCTTGCGTTATAATGCTCAGCCCTCAGAGACTACATCTAGAAACCCTGTTATGAGAAGTTGGAAGAATATGACGGATGAGGAAGGGAAGAGTTAGCACAATATATGGTTTTCAGATAACTGACGAGTTGAAATGTAGAAGAGAGATGGAATTTTTTTCCTATACCCCTGGAGCACAGAACATTATAAATTCTGGCTCAAAAGGGGTAACTTTTTAACACTTTCACTCATTTAAAAAAAAAGGGATGAATTACTTTATTAGTGCATTCCTCTTTGCTGAGAAGTACTAAAATAGATGAGGATGAGCCATCTGGCAAAGATATAGAGAGAAGTTTTGAGTGGAAGACTGGAGCAGGTGATTTCTAAGATCCCCCATGTTTTACTTGGGGTTTTTCAGAAAAAATGCAAGTCAAGGAATGGATTCAGAAAGTTTGTTGGGGAGGTGATACCTGGAAGTGAGCAAGTGAGGAGAGTGAAATAGGGACAGGAAAAGAGCCAATAAAATACGCTACAGAGTAAATCAGAGCAGTGTACAGCTGGGGCTCAATCCCTTTGGAAGCCCTCTGGAAAACTTTGCAGAATGCATCTTAGAATTATTCTTCAAAGAAAAAAGATCAGGATAATTATCCAACAACAAACCTCATTGGGTGAGGGTTGACCCTGGGGATGTTAACTCTCCCCCATTCTCGGAAGCCAGCTTCCTGGAAAAAAGCTCTGAGTAAGAACAGGTGAGAAGCACTGGGTGCTTGACGTAGGATGCTGCCAGCAGTCAAGGGGGCTGCCCACTGCAGTTACAGCTGAAACACTGGGATTTGGGAGGGGATATGACACGGGAAAAGTACTGCCATGCTGTCAAATTCTTTAATCTTTGTGTGTTAAAAAAAGGCAAGAGCCCCCAGTCCTCCCCCCTCACCATTATGTATCAACTATTAGCAGAAGTTACTAGTGGCAAAAACAGCGACAACCCTCGTGTTTTGACACAGGGAAACATTTTCACATCATACACTACACTTGAGTTGATAATGTTGTTGTTGTTAGATGCCATTGAGTTGGTTCTGACTCATTGCGACCCTTATGTACAACAGAAGGAAACACTGCCTGGTCCTGCACCATCCTCATAATCGTGATGCTTGAGTCCACTGTTTCAGCCACTGTGTCAATCCATCTCATTGAGGGTCTTCCTCTTTTTTGATGACCGTCTACTTTACCAAGCATGATTCCTTCTCCAGGGACTGATCCCTCCTGATAACATATCCAAAGTATGTGAGACATAGTCTCGCCATTTTTGCTTCTAAGGAACATTCTGGTTGTACTTCTTCCAAGACAGATTTGTTTGTTCTTCTGGCAGGCCATGGTATAATCAATATTCTTCACCGACACATTTCAAAGGCATCAATTTTTCTTCGGTCTTCCTTATTCATAGCCCAGCTTTCGCGTGCATATAAGGTGACTGAAAACACTATCTCTTAGATCAGGCACACATTAGCCTTCAAGGTGACATCTTTGCTTTTTTACATTTTAAAGAGATCTTCTGCAGCAGATTTGCCCAGTGCAATGTGTCTTTGATTTCTTGACTGCTGCTTCCATGGGTGTTGACTATGGATCCAAGTAAAATGAAATCCTTGACAATTTCAATCTTTTCTCCGTTTATCATGATGTTGCTTATTGGTACTTTTGTGAGGATTTCTGTCTGCTTTATTTTGAGATGTAATCCACGCTGAAGGCTGTGGTCTTTGATCTTCATCAACAAGTGCTTCAAGTTCTCTTCACTTTGAGCAGGCAAGGCTGTGTCATCTGCATAACGTAGGTTGTTGACTTCCTACAATCCTAATGCCTCACACTTCTTCATACAGTCCAGTATCTCGGATTATTTAGTCAGCATACAGACTACATAACTATGGTAAAAGGATACAACCCTGATGCATATTGTATCTGATAAAAAAAAAAAAAACCACATAAAACCAACTTTATTATCCCACAAATAAGCACACATCCTGAAGAATCAAGCAAACCAAAGTTTCCTACCCACGTGGTAACAGAGATTTACTTTCTTTCTATTTTTGACCAATTCTGTCATAATTTTTTTTTACATTTTACATCTCTGAAATTGGGATGCATTTTAAAATTAAGATGAATGTCATAATTTGTCAGTGGTTTTCTGGTGTTTCCTACATGTTATGGTGTCTCAGATTTGATAAAATTTATTATTCCTGACATTTTCAACTTAAATTTGTATTTGTAAAGTGAGTATTAGCCTACAATTTTCCATTGCCATTTGGCAAAAGAATTCTCTATAACGAAAGCTTAAATAATTTTAATCTCAATTTTTAACACATTTTTCAGAGAATTAACGCAGATTTATAGAAATTGGAATTACCACTGATTTAACATAATAGAAAATTTGCCAAAAAAAGAGTCTAAAGAATTGCTATTATTTAAAATGACTAATGATTATTGATAAGACACAAATGAAGAATAAGCATGACTTATCAAAGACTTCCTAAGATATTAAATTTTACACAAAGACAATATTCAGTTTAGATTTCCTGAGAGAAGCTATTCCTAATGGACAGTTTTTAAAGACAGCTAACTTTCTAACAGGAGCCTTGGTGCCACAGTGCTTAAGTGCTTTGCTGCTAAGCCAAAGGTTGGTAGTTTGAACCCACCAGCCACTCCACAGCAGAAAGATGTGGCAGTCTGCTTCCATAAAGATTTACAGCCTTGGAAACTCTATTGGGCAGTCCTACTCTGTCCCATAAGGTCGCTATGAGATGGAACAGACTCGACGGCAATGGGTTTGGTTTTCTAATTTTGTATAACTTTCTAAAAAAGTGTGTTAGAGAATGAGAAAGTGTAATTAAAACATTTGCTTGTTCATATCCCCTCGTTCCCTCCCAATCCTTTCAGAATAATAGCTCTTAAGATTAGACATTGTTTGATACACATCCTGGAGGGTGCCCTCTCTGGCACCCAGCACACAAAGCGTACAACAGATTAGGAAGATGATGGATCACATTTGGCATGAAGAGAACCAAGAGGTGGAAAGACAAAACCATACACTGGGCAGATGGAAAGCTTATAGATATTCGGAGAAACCTAAAAACAGTGAAGTAGTTCTTCTATAAGTTCTTTCTAAAAGTTAGATCTAAGTAGCTAATTTAAATAAATGCATACACTATCATTTCATTGTCTAAGGACTAATCAGCAAAACCATGCAGTGGTTTCTTGAAACAGGCAATAGGCAGGGGTGAGCATCCCTTAGTTGGCAGTAGCCCTTTGTGAAATCAAGTGATTATCATTTCTATAGTCATGAAACTTAATTTTATAATATGCCTTTCCAGATATCTCCTTCAATATCAAAGTCTTCCAGTAGATATTTTTGTATCGTTGTTACACAAAAAGGAGTCCTTGGATGGTGTGGTATAAACAGATAATCTGCTTAGCTGCTAAATGAAATGCTGGAGATTCAAGTCTACCCAGAGGCACCTCGGAAGAAAGGTATGGTCATCTATTTCTGAAAAATCAACCAATGAAAACCCTATGGATCACAGTTCTACCCTGACACACATGGGGTCGCCATGAGTCTGGCTCGACTCAACATCAACTGGCTACTAGCAAAAGTGAACCAGGGATACAAAATGACTTAACTGAAAACACCCAGTCCTCAATGGAAAAAACTCTGGTCACAGCTTTAAAAATCACAGAAAAGTTGATATGCCAGATTTACCGGTATCACAGAACGTTTTTTACTGAGACATTTAACTATAAGAAACATAAGCAAATTAAAACATCACCTCTACAGCTTCCCAGGCCCATTTCCTGTACTTTGGATCATGAGTCAGTCGCCACATGTACATGTAAGTCTCAACGACTTCTGGCCGTAGGATGTAGTATTTTTCATTTTGCCTTGTAGCAATGGCTTCAACGCCACCATCAAATCTGAAAGCTTCTGGTCCCAGCTTCACATCTAAAGGACACACAATGGATGATAAGGGTTACAGGTCTGGATGACACTTAGTGTCTATAACTTCAACACCACTAGACTGCTTGAAAACACTCAAGAGAGATGCAAAAAGAAATCATTTTAAGAAACAGATATAAACCTCACAGAATTTACAATATTCAATGTTATTTTTAAAATTCAGTCATCTGAAACAGTCCATTTTAGAAAACGGTAACGAGGCTTATTTTCCTTCATTTAACCACCATTTACTGAGAATCCACCAGATCAATGGTTGAGAATTCTAAGTTATTATGTAATGAAAGGCCAGCTATTTAATCTTGGTGCTTCAGCCTCTTAAGATGCTGAATCATAAATAGATTCATGATGAATTTCATGGAGATAGTGGGAAGATTAATAATGGTTTATGAAACACTAAGTTTCTTTTTTGCAGTAGGACAGAGGCCTTTGCTCAATGTTATTTACCTAAATCAGGGGTCAATAAATTAGACTGGCTTAATGCTTTATGGCCTGGATTTTTGTTTCTAGGTAAACTGAGGGTAGATGTTTTCCTGTAGAAAAACAGTATCTTTTAACATAAAAATATATATTCCTTTCTGCTATCAGTCATCATCATCATGCACAGTAGATATTCTTTCAATGGCAGCAATGGCAGAGTTCCTTCTTGAACAAAATAAAGGCACGTGGGAATAGATTGTAAATGAAGTATAACATGTACTCACATGTGCGATTGTAAGATTCATGACAGGTACGGGCAATTTCAGCCCCGAGCTCGAGATAATGCTGGGCCAGGCCTGCGGGAGCTCCGTCAGCACCAAGTGCAAACATGCCTCCTGCAAAGCAGGTCAGGTGGCCCATCTTGTGCTCCAGGAGGCCTCCTTTCCACTCAGCGATGTAAGTCAGTCCCCCGCTAGACCTGCGGATCAAGTGAGTCTCAATCGCCTGAAAAACAGAACTTATTTTCAATATTTCATAATGTTGAATTTATACTCAAATTTATACTCTTCTCAAAGTTATATCAAAACACCCCCAATATTAAATAAACAAATAAATAAATAAATAAACAGTACTCATAATTTGAGTTTGGTGCTACAAAACCAATTTAATCTGAGATTTTATGTTATTGTTTTCCGTATTCTTCCTCTAGTCTGTATTAGTTCAGTTAGTTAGAATTATTGCTGGGGGGCCAGCCCCAGTTGGTTTTGTTTGGTTCTATGACCGAACACTCACAGCCCTCACGCCCAAATCTGCCCCCTCTCAAAAACAGGCCACAGAGCAGTAGAACAGCGGGTTTAGTGCATTTCCATTCCTACAACTGGAGAAACAACGTGAGGCACAGGCACACCAAGGATGCAGAATAGAGCATATTTGTGGATAAAATCTAGGCTGGTAGCATTAACTCTTTTTGGATGGGAGTCGCCAACTAGAAAACTGCCTCAGGCTCGGAGGGGTAAGAAAACAGTAACAAAAGGAGTTGTTCTGGAGCCAGACTGCTTGGCTTCAAATTCCAGCTCTGACACTTACTGTGTGTGAACTTCGTGGGTAATTTGGCTTACTGTATCCCTAAGTCTCAGTATCCCGATCCATAATATGGGAACACCATCATCTACTGAGGACTTCAGCAATATTCTGTCTAGAAAGCAGTCAGTACTGTGGCTGGCACTTGATAAATGTTATTTATCATCAGCATTTCCATTTCCATTGTGTTAACACTTCAATCAAGTTCCTGTTTAACAATCCTATTAAAAAGGACATTAGTATACAATGAAAAAAAATTTTTTTAAAAAAGAGTAAAAATGTTTAACCTCGAAGGAAAAGGTAATGTTTACAAAAATAATTTATTAAACATCTTTTATTTCTGTCCTAGGACTGTTAATATTTTAAACAAGATAAACAGAGAAAATAAAGCCATTGCCGTTGAGTCCACGCCAACTTGTAGCGATCCTAAACGACAGAGTAGAATTGCCCCATAGGGTTTCCAAGGAGCGCTTGGTGGATTCGAACTGCCAACCTTTTGGTTAGCAGCCATAGCTCTTAATCACTACAGCACGAGGGTTTCTGAAGTGTGCTTAGAATTACTAATGTCCACTTAACAAGAACCATTCCCCCCCACCCTCCAATTACTTCATAGAAAGAAAAGGGCTCTGACCCTGTCTATACCTGTTTACACTACTGTTGGAAAAGAGGAGTTTTTTGGAAGCATATTTGGGAACAACAGACAGAGAAAAAAGTTCTGATAGAGAAAATGAATTCATAGGCAGATAAAGCCTTTCCTACCTTTATCAGAAATAAACAAATGATACCAAAAGTGCAGGAAATAAATGAATATAATACTGTGCTCATTAACTGTGGTTAAGCTAATTTTATTGATGGTCTAGTTTCACATTAATATTTCACTCTTATTTAATGCAACAGAACATCTTAGCTATTTGCACTTCTCACAGCACAAATTGCCATAAAGTCCTTCAAGCAGGTACTTGTTCATCACCCAAGAAATTATTCTTTCTACATGGCAAGAGTAATAGCTTTTGAGCATGGATTACAGAAACATTATTACCCAGTTATGGATCTTGAATAAAGTACTATATTATTTCTGGCATCATTCTGACCAAGTTGCTACCTCTCAAAATAAACTACAATGAAGTTCCAAGATCTGCAAAGCTGTGGCTTTGTGTGGCAATGTGAAATGTAAATAAATACAAAGGAGGAAAAAACAGTCATCAGTGATGCTACCAAAAACTTTGTGTTAAGCCTACAGAGAACTGAGTAGGAAATAAGAGTACTGTATACTTTATTTCTTTTTAGATTAAAAAAAAAAAAATTTTTTTTTTTTTTTTTTTGATAAGGCTCTTAGAATCTGAAATGTGTGTCACCTGCTCAGGTACCACACACTCCAATGGACAACTGGCACAGTGAGTATCTACCACCAAGGATTCTTAGCGTGGTCTGCAGATAGGGCCATAAGAGCCAGTTTAAAGATTATTTTGTTATTAAAACAACCAAAGAAAATATACCCCACCTTTGGGGTTAAGTGTTTTCCTAAATCCATGTTGATGCTGAAACAGAGTAATCCTACCTCTAATAATTCAACTCTTCAGAGCAATAATGTAAGTGATCCTTTGTTGATAACAATGATTCTTTTTTTTTAAATTATGGTAAAATATATATAAAATCTACCATTTTAACACTCATTTTATATTCAGTAGTTTCCAAAACTTTCCCATCACTTCAAATGGAAACTCTACGTATTAAGCAATATCTCCCTATTCCTCCCTCTCCACAGCCATGGTAACCACTAATCTACTTTATGTCACGATGCAGTTGTCTCTTCTGGATATTCCATTTAAATGGAATCATACAATATTTGTCCTTTTGTATCTGGCTTATGTCACTTAGCATAATGCTTTCAAGGTTCATCTATGTCACAGCATGTATTAGAACTTCATTCCTTTACCACATTTTGTGGAAATAATGATGGTCTTTAAAACCATAATTTAGCAAAAATAACTTTGCTATGTAAGACTTCGCTACTTGCTACTTCTCAAATCAGGTCATTCAAGCTTTGCCTTCTAAGTTGAGAACATATAATAATGCATTGAAACTGATTTTACTGTTAAGAGAAACAGGAAACACTTTGACTTCATTTGTTCTTAGTGTATTTCTGTCAATGATTTGTCTAAGTACAATATATTAAAATCTCTGTGGTCACAGTTCTAGAAACTAGGGAAAAATATTTCCATCTGCCTTTCCTAGAACAATAAGCTCTTAGGGGGCTACTTCAAAATTAGAATAATTAAAATGAATGCCAGTATGATAATTAGAAGATGATACAACGAAAACCATAATATATGGACTACAGAAGTCTCTAGATTAATGCCTGAAACCTTATAGGAATAAAGAAAACTAAGCCTGGAAGAGGTCTTATGGACCATTCTTAGTTTGCTTTTGACACTTACCATGAGCCTTAATAAATGAAGGTTAACGTTAAACTAAGGTGTTTCTGGTTTCCATATATGAAATAATAAAAGCTGTATCTGCTCTGGTGGTGTAGTGGTTCAGAGCTACAGCCCCTAATCAAAAGGCTGGCAGTTCAAATCCACCAGGCGCTCCTTGGAAACCCTATGGGGCAGTTCTACTCTGTCCTATAGGGTTGCTATGAGTCGGAACCGACTTGACGGCAACGGGTTTGGTTTTTTTGGTTTTTGTTCTGCTCAGTGAAGCTCCCAACTGACCTTGGGATGGGAACCAACACAATATTTAAAGTAGTCTAACTAGAACAAGGGAAACCCTGGTGGCATAGTGGTTAAGTGCTACGGCTGCTAACCAAAGGGTCGGCAGTTTCAATCTGCCAGGCGCTCCTCGCAAACTCTATGGGGCAGTTCTACTCTGTCTTATAGGGTCGCTATGAGTCGGAATTGACTCGATGGCACTGGGTTTTTGGTTTTGGTAACTAGAACAAAGCAACCTTCATTTACAGTTAAATAAAATGGTCTATGTCAAAATCATCCAGACCTCCTTATGGATATATTACCGTAATTACAAATTTCCTTTTTTTTTCCAACTACTAATTACTATTCTTGATTGTAAAAAATTTCTAAGCAGTCAATAAATAGGTCAATTTTCTAAGAGTTTAGTCACAATTTTATAACATTATTTGAGATGACTTATAATTAATATTTAAAAAACTATATATATACATTTATAATATTTACCAATGACAAAGGTACCCAATTCTCCTAAAATAGTTTGTTCTCGAAAAGCTGAGTATGAGTTCAAGTGTTTCACATAAAATAATTTTCTTCTTGACTTTGTTCATATTCTAACTTTATTTTTATTTTTGATTGAGGCTTAGCTACAGCTGTTTCTTAGTTTACTTTTATATTGGCGACCTGCTACATTGGGTTTACCTGCTACATGCTTTGATGCTAGTTTGTAACTTACCTCTGCCTATAAATAAACATCTAAATGTAGTATGGAAGTTCTTATTCATAAATGAACCTTAGTGGTGAAGTAAAAAGGGACAGGTACCACTACGAATTTCAGTTTGAATTCTGGTTCTACACTGAACCTATCTGAGGTTTAGTTCTCATATTGTGAAAACTCGGTGAATAGCATCTACCTTCAAGTATTGTGAGGAAAAGTCCAAACAACACTGATTTAAAGTGCTTCCCTAACATACTGCTTAGCACACATTAGCTAATTCAACAAATGTTTGCTCCTACTCATTCCTTTTCCATAAGGGGTCTTTAAAAATTATTAATAATCTACCCTTAAGTATTCAATTAATTCAGATTTTTCTAAGTGGATTTCCTTAGAAATAATAACACATCTGCATAACCGCATGTCCATGTATCTCTGGAGACAAATTTATTTCACATGGAGACAACCATTAGGACTGTTTGCAATTCTGGACAATTTTAACTTGGTCCATTTTCAGAATACAAATATAAGATTTTTAAAGAAGTTTTAATTGTGGCTTTAAGCAGGTAACTCATATTCATAGAAAAAATGCCTCTCTTTCAGATATATGAATCTTGATTGAGGTCTGAATCATGTAAAAAATGTCTCACTGCCCTATTAGAACTAAACACATTAAGTATGATGACTATTGTAATGATATTAGCAGATCTTGAACTCTATCTTACTGGAAATGCTTCGTAACCCACTCATGTAGTATTTCATCATTTCACAAAAGCTTGATTAATACGCAAGTTATAAGTTAGACCTCAGTGGAAAAGATGGTTTAAATATTGGGTTTACCTGAATAGCATCAAAATACATCTTCTTAGCTTCTAGATCTGTCTTATCAGACATTAACCATGCCTTTAGCAAATATTCATAAAAGCTGTCTCCTAGTCCTCCAACTGATACATGATCTGAAAAGAGAGGGAAATGAAGAAGTTTAGAGCGATTCAGCCTTTAAATCAGGTAATACAGCAAAGTCACATTAGCAACTGGGATAGAAAACCCTGCGCAAACTGCAATTCCATGTTACATTTAAACTCCAACAGATCTCTGATTTTCAGAAAGATATTCTGAAGTGAGCAGATGTGCTGTTAACTAATGTGATATACTCAAAATAATTACTATGGCAGTTTTGTGAATATGGAGATAATCTCCTCTAATGCCAAAAAATATGGTTGTCTAGTAAAAAATGGCAAATTAAAATGTTTCACAGGATATATTTAAATACAATTTTTAATTGCTTTGACTCTCAATAATGAAAAACCCTGTCAAAGCTATAAGCATTAGTTTATAATACCAGCTTCGCTATGAGTCGGAATCGACTCGACGCAAGTGGTGGGTGGGTTTGATAAAACATGTAGCTCCTTGGTGGGTCCTCAGGTTTGTGCCATTATTATTTGATAAGTTTTCTAGTGTCATAACCTGAAGAGTGGGGCAGGCAGTAAGAGAGGAAACAGTGAGGGCAGGAGAAGCTTTCCTTCCTAATACTCCATCCCTACAATCCTCCTCTATGGTCGCCGCCATTTATTTCACCAGATCCGCTATGTATGCTGCCGACAACCTTGCAACTTGTAGGGTAGATATCATTATCCTCATCGTAAAAGTTAGAAAGCAAGCTTAAAGAGCTTTAATGAGATTAAAATGTTGATAAATGCCATCTGACTCCAGAAGCCATACAGCCTCACATTTGGATCTATTTGCTCTCCATCATATAACTCTAAATATATTCTTTTTCCTACTACTTGAATTAATACTTTTGTTATTCAAGCATGTTTGCCTATAAAAACCGAAACACAATGAAATATCATTCCTGGAGTTCTCAGAGAATCTAAGCATTAATAAAACTGCCCTACTTTGGAAAGCTGAATGTTAAGTTTCGTAACGCAAAACTAATTTTATTCATCTACTTAAAAAAAAAAACAAAACCTTTATTTGTTGAATTAGTTATATAAAAGCAAATCTGTACTTATACAGTTACCAAGACAATTTTTCTCCTGATGCCTACCCAACAATTTCACTTGGATGTCTATAGGGGCATCTGAGATTGAACAGGTTAAAAACTGAATTAATTATCTTTTACTTCTCAAACTTATCTTCTGCTTTGGTGCCTATCTCAGTAAACGGTACCATCATACCCCCAACCGCATGTACCAGAAATCAAGTAGGCATCCTGCACTGCTCCTCTTCCTGTTTCCATACCCAAAAGGTAGCCAAAATTTACTATTTTTTCTTCCTACATACCTCTTGCATCCACCCCCTCCTCTCTGTCCTCAACAATATAATCCTAGCCCAAGGTGACACTATCTCTTATGTTTGAGTTTGCAGTGACTATTATCTGGTCTCCTACATTCTTTCTGATAGCATGTGGCTACTGAGTTTTAAATTAATTAAAATAACAAAATAAAAAAATTCAGTTCTTTTTTTTTTAGTCACACTAGTACTCAAGGGTTACACGTGGCCCTTGGCTACTATACTGGGCAGAGAAGATGTAGAACATTTCCGTCATTGCAGAAAGTTCTAATGGCAGCACCACTCCAATCCAATCCCTACGTTAATGCCGGAGGAGCCATTATAACGCATGAATCTGATCGCTCCCTTACTTGAAGTCGTCAATGGCAAAGACCCAAATCCTGAAGGGAGTCCTGGGAGCCCTGCATGATCTCAATCTTCTTTATAGCATCAGTCTTGCTTCACTTGCTCTCTGCCCTCTTAGCACATTGCCTTTCTTTTGGTCCATCAAAAACATCAGGCCCCCTCCCACCTCAAGGCTTCTATAGGTGTTTTTCTCTTTGCCTGAAATGTACTCCCAGGCCACTTCCCTCTTTAGTTAATTCTTATTCATACTTCAGATCTGGGATCAAACGTTACTGCTCTGACCTCCACACCCTCCCCCCTCCAACTAGGTTCCCTTATTATATGCTTTTTTGATAGCACACATCTACCACACCTGTACTTCCATAATATGGTAGAATTTTTTTCTGTCTCCTCTATGAGACCAGGATCCAGGAGGGCAGGGACAAGGCCTATTACACCAGCTCCTAGAAAGTGTCTTGCACATAGTAGGTACTCAATAAACAACTGATGAATGCAGCAAAGTTTTCCTAAATGAACCTTAGTAAGAATTACACCTGGTCAAGCTAGAAGGGCCATACTTTTAAGTATATTGAATATACAATTTTCTAATTGCAGAAAGTACAAAATTAAAGTTTTAACTTTAACGTAAAAATCTGTTTTTAAAATCATAAGGCTGATTCTTAAAATAGCAGTGTTTGAAGTGACCTTTACAGCTTCCTAAATAAATCACCACGGAAACCTCTGACATTTGCAAACTAAACAGACTAAGTACTATCTCATCAATAATAAGCCCTGTTGTTATAAACACGATTGCAAGAGACAAATGCAAGTGATTCACAGTAAAGCAAATCACTGTCAGATCACTGTCAAAACAACAAGGACTAAATGGAGTAATGGTAAATGATGGCCATGAGCCAGACATGTCCTTCAGAATTAAAATGATGAGAGTTGAGAACTAACAGTCAGAAGCAGCTTGATTTTTTGCCCCCCTTGGGTTATGATTCTGTAATGGATGGAAGAAGCAAGTTTAGGCATTTGGAGGATTTTTTAAAAAGGAAAAAGGATTATATAACAATACATTTGTTTTAACTAATTTTGGTAAGTGCTAGGAAATTTTCTGTTTTGTATTTCCTGCCTAATTTTTTTTTTTTTTTTTACATTTGGAAAGAATATGTAGAGGAGGAGCAAGAGAGAGTCTTAATTTTGATAATTTAGCATATCACTCACTAAGCTTCCTCCAGGTCTGGATGACTGTGTTGGCAACAGAGTCCTGTGTAAACAACTTAGTGGATGTGGGAGAGAATATGTCTGATTTTATCAGCATAAAAGGATCACCTACTTCTAGAAACAACATACATTGTAGTTTGACGTCCAAGTGGTCTAAATGTAATGTGTACCGTTAGTCACTCAAATACTATGCTCTTCTCTAAAGGAGGCAATTTATCCTTTTCTTTCTGCCTGCAATACATGCTGCTGCCAAGTGGATTCTGACTCATAGTGGCCTTATAGGACAGGGTAGAACTGTCCCATAGGGTTTCCAAGGCTGTAATCTTTATGGAAGCAAATTGCCACATCTTTCTGCCGTGGAGCAGCTGGTGGGTCCGAGCCGGTGACCTTTCTGTTAGCAGCCTATCGCTTAACCACTGTACCACCAGGGCTCCTCCTGATAGGAATAGGTCCCATAAAAGTATCTGAAATGAGAATAAATGTTTGAGGTTAAGCATTCCTAACACCTAAAAGAGAAAAAGTGAAAAGAGCAAAAGAATCAAGGCTAAGAATCAGAATATTCAATATTGTTATATTTTCATTTTCTGTAGACTTCATTGAATCTGAAATTCTTTCCTCAAAGCAATCCCTGTAACGCCAGTGATGATTATGCCATTATATAAAGCACAGACAAGTGATAACTGTTTTGTCCATAGGCACAGAGTCCCATATTCTGGGCTTAACGGCCACAAGAGCTGTTTATATTATCAGTGACGGCCCCAGATGCTACCTCTCAGATCCAGCCAAGGAGTAGGAGTTAATTATTAAAAGAGAATAAATAGAAAAAAAATTATTAAAATCAGAAGCAGAAAGTCAAGCTGGACACGGAGCACACAAGTATTCACAAAATTCAAGAAAGTAAACACCTACTAGATAATGTATGCTGGTTAACAAATATGAGTAAAACACAGTCAATTGCCCTCAAAAGCTTTAGATCAATAGGGAGATAGGCATGTATATGAATCATTAGGAAAAGGACTGAGAAAAGTCACGGCAGGAGAGGAAGAAGGGATGAACAGAGGAGGAGTGAGTACTTGAAGAAGAATGCCTCACGGAAGAAATGACAATTGAGCTGGCCTTGGTAAAGAAGAGAGGTAGAGGGCTATGGAAACAGTACGAGCAAATGTCTGGATATGGCAGGTGGGCCTGATTAGAGAATAAAAAAATAAGTGTGCCTTCGTTGTGGATGGAACAGGATGGGGGTGGGGGATGAGACATGGAACTCATCAATCCTGTTTGTTTCTCCATCAGGAAATTGGCCCATAAATAACTGAAACATAAAGGGCTCTTTGTACCAGGAAGCACGGCCAAACACACAGCATATGGGTGACCCGGAAGTTGAAACCGGAATGTTCCAGCACAACTGGCTGCTTTTGTCTCTCTTCACACTAAATCGTAAAGGAAGAAAGCAGTAAACAAGAGAGTATTTTCTTCAACTTTTAAACCTTTTGTGAGAAGGAGAACTTAAAATATCTGTCCTTCTAGAGAACTTAAATCTAGTTATCTTGTATTTAGAAAGCCATTCAATGTTCTTGTGGTCCTGAAACTTTTTAGTGTCAGAATATCTTTATACGTTAAAATAATTGAGGACCCCAAAGAGTTTTTATGTGAATAATTTCTATATTTACCATATTAGAAATTAAAACAAAACTTTAATCTTTATAAACTCATTAAAAATAACAGTAATACATGCATTATCTTAACATGTATAGCTATTTTTTCATAAAAATATACTTTATAAAACAAAAAATTTACTATCAAGAGTGACACTTTTATATTTTTGAAAATTTTTAATTTTGGCTTACTGGAAGACAGCCGGATTCTCGTACGTGCTTCAACATTCAATGCGTTGCATATGTTGTTTTGGCTAAAGTATATGAAGAAAACTCAGCCTCATAGAGATACATAGTCGGGAAAGAAAAGAGTGCTTAATAGCCTTTTCATATCGTTGTGGATATTTTTCTTTGATACTTCAAAAAACTCGACAAGTGCTTTTTTTTAAAGGTTATAAAGTTTTTAAAGATTAGTTGCGATATGAAATGACATTAGTGAATTTTTGTTCCTTGTTACATTAAAATTCATTGATTTATCTTGCACTTTGGATGTTTTTCTTACACGATTTTATAACAGCGTGTATGGGTCATTTGGAAGATAATGGTTCACTGAATTACAAAGACTTTCCAGATATCGACATACTTCATTATATAATAAAAACTTATTTGTTAACATCATTACCAATTTCATCAAAAAATCTTTAAATTTTGCGAAGTTAGTAAGCTCATGGTGATGAATGCAAGTTTTCCAAAACTCTAACTTTCATTTAGAATCTCAAAATTTTATCTGTTTTATGACATTCTGTTTTCCTTGAGGTGACAGACTTATTTTTAAGAAGAACTCTACCAATTACCTGAGTCTGAATATCTATGGTTGGACTTTCAAGTAAAAATGGTGTTTCACGAAACAAGTGGTTAGTTCAGCTTGTAACTCAAATAATCTTGCAAGTGCTTTTCTCAAGGCAACCACCATTTTTCATTATGCAGCAAAAGTGCTTTATTTGTACTTTCCATTTCATCTCACAGAACAGTGCAAATATATAAGATCAGGGATTGAGATTTACTAGAATCAATAATTTTTACTGCTTTAAGAACATCCATAACTGAAACTGGCATCTTTTTTTTTTTTAAACTTCAGTGAAGAATACAACAGCTATTAGTGTAATTTAGTGCATATGTCTCGGTTCTCATTAATGGTTCTGCAGTTGTTTTTTTTTTTACCTACCATTGCTTTTGCACCATAAATGCATATGTCAACACATTAAAAAAAAAAGGCAAAAAAAAAATGCCTTAGTATTATTATAAAAATAGCTTTGACCTTCTGGATGCCTTGAAAGGTCTCAGGGGACTTTCAGGGACCTGCAGACCACCACCTTTTGAGAAATGCTCTAGAAATTGGTACAGTTTTAAGTAAAAGTTTAGTGCTTTCTTTGACTTTGCTCATTCTCTCCCTTCTTATCTCCTCCTCCTCCAACTCTTTAATCCCACTCTGAAGTATTAAGGCCCAGCTTCAGCCAAGTCTCCCCTTCCTGAGCCATGACAGTTCACATTGATCTTTGCCTTCTCTGCAACCCAACAGTGCTTACAATCTGAACTACAGAAATGACAATTTTGTCATCAGTGACATATTGTAATATTTCATGTTTTTCTAATGCTTCAACCTACGAAACTTGCTAGCACCTTGTATGAACTATTTATTTGCCCCTTTTCCTATTTTAGCCGCCACCACCACCACCACAACAGCAACAGCAGCTAACTTTATTGAGCATTAAATATATTGGAGGTACAGTTCTAAGCACTTATTATTATTTTAGATTTGTTGTACTTTTATTGACATGAAGTAAAAAAGGCAAGCAGCAAAATACTATATGGCATATAGTTCATTAAGATATATACACAAATATGTTAGTACAAACAAAAACTCGTTGCCCTCAAGTGGATTCTGACTCATAGCCACCGTAAAGGACAGAGTCGAACTGCCCCGTAGGGTTTCCAAGGCTGTAATCTTTTTTTTTTTTCCTCTTCCTAAAAAATTTTTTTTATTGTGATTTAGGTGAAAGTTTACAGCTCAATTTCTCATTCAGAAATTTATACACATATTGTTTTGTGACATTGGTTGCAATTACTGCAATGTGATAGCATGACCTCCTTTTCTACCCCAGGTTCCCTGTGTCCATTCATCCAGCTTCTCTCCTTTCCTGCCTCTCATCCTGCTTTGGATAGGACCTGCTCATTTGGTCTCATGTATTTGACTGAACTAAGAAGCATGCTCCTCACGTGTATTATTTTTGGTTTTATAGGCTTGTCTAATCTTTGTCTGAAACATGGGCTTCGCGAATGGTTTTAGTTCTTGGTTAACAAAGCATCTGGGGCTCACGGTTTTGGGGGTTCCACCAGTCTCTGCAAGACCAATAAGTCCATTTTTTTTTTTCACATCTAAGCACTTATTATTAATCCTTAAACAAAAATACTAGGGGCATACAAAACCACCAGCTAAGCCACCCATAGTAGACCCAAGTCTACCAAAAGCTTCCAGGTACTCAGCTCTCTATGTGCACATTCTGTAAGCAAAGGTAAGTGCAAACTTGACTATGGCCTTATGGTCTCAATAGTTAGGCCTTCTATAGTCTTTACTAACACAAAGACATAGATTTTAACACTTTTTTTTTTAACCAAATTATTCTTCAAAAAATACTTCTATGCTGATCCTGTTCCATCTGGAGCAAAGGAGAATAAAGAAAATTGAAGACACAAGGGAAAGATTAGTCCAAAGGACTAATGGACCACAACTACCACAGTCTCCACTAGAACGAGTCCAGCATAACAAGATGGGTTTCTGGCTACCACCACCAACTGCTCTGACAGGGATTACAACAAAGGGTCCTAGACAGAGCTGGAGAAAAATGTAGAACAAAATTATAACTCACAAAAAAAACTGGACTTACTGGTCTGACAAAGACTGGAGAAACTCTGAGAGTACGGTCCCCAGACACCCTTTTAAGTTAGTAATGAAGTAACTCCTCAGGTTCACCCTTTAGCTACAGGCCCATAAAACAAGACTAAATGGGCACACCAGACGAGTGGCAAGGATGAGAACGCAGGAGGGGACAGAAAAACTGGTAACAGGGAACCCAAGGTTGAGAAGGGGAGAGCGTTGACGTGTTGTGGGGTTGACAACCAATGTCACAAAACAATATGTGTATTAATTGGTTAATGAGAAACTAATTTGCTCCGTGAAACTTCATCTAAAGTAAAATTAAAAAAAAAAACTATATGGGATCAAATTGACAACAGCAACTCGAAAGACTGGATGGGAATTTTAGGGGCAGTGAATTTATGTTAATGAGGGAGAAACAACTCAGAAAAGGAGGGTGAAAATGATTGCACAAATCAAAGAATGTAATCGCTGTCACTGAATGGTACATGTAGAAACTGCTGAATTGGTGTATGTTTTGCTGTGTATATTCTCAACAACAACAAAGTAGATAAAATTTAAAGAAAAAGATAATTCTAAAGTAACAGTGATGCATAATCATCTAAGAATATGATATTTAAATATAAAGAAAATATCCAAATTAGAGTAAAATTTTAAGGCACTGTGGACTATAGACATATCTAGGTACCTCACTTGGTATTCTTTACTTGCTTTCAGTCGCTGCTTAATATGGCACTGCTTTTCCAAATCAGCTTGAGAACATTTCTGTCAACTACTATGAATCCTTATACCCCTAGTCAAAAGTCCCTCAAGGTCTGAAGTGAGAACTTCTGGCATCAAAAGTCCTGAATGATACATTCTTCCACCCATAAGGTAGCTCTATTGGCAAGAAACCTTTTTCTGCCGCCTTCAAACTAAGTAGAGAAAACACCCTGCTTGGTCTTCCAATTTCTCATTTCTTAAAGATTCAGGCTCCTCTCTAATCTTGTAGCTAAGCAGAAAGAGAGAAATGTTATGAAGTAGAATGATAAAGGTGCTCTGTGCAAAACCATGATAGTCATTAGTACAACCGAACAACTTTCCCTTTTACCCACATGATCAGCTTATCCCTGCGTAGCATCCCCACACAACCCTGACCAGATCTTCCCTTAGGGGGTCGACAGGTTTAAACATGCTTTTATGCCATCATACGTACAGTTATACATGGAAAAAAAAAAACTCCAGTTCCCTAGTAACACTTAAATCTGTCTTATGGCAGAAGTCTGTTTGTTAAAAGAACCATGCCCCCTTTTCTCTTTTCTAAACTCTCAACAAGATTTGTGTCTTTTAAAATGTAGAATAAAATTCTAACTCATAAAAAAAAAAAAAAATGCCCAGACTTACTGGCCAGACAGAGACTGGAGAAAACCCGAGAGTATGGCTCCTGGATACCCTTTTAGCCCAGTAATGAAGTCACTCCTCAGGTTCACACTTCAGCCAAAGATTAGACAGGCCCATAAAACAAGACAAGACTAAAGGGGCACCAGCCCAGGGGCAAGGACTAGAACACAGGAGAGAACAGGAAATCTGGTAATAGGGAACCCAAGGTCGAGAAGGGGAAAGTGTTGCCACGACATGGGGTTGATAAGCAATGTCATAAAACAATATTTTATGACAATAAAATGAGAAGCTAGTTTGTTCTGTAAACCTTCATCTCAAGTATGATGATTTAAAAAAAAATACTTGTGTTTCTTTTGCCCTCCATCTTTCTGCCCCTAGCATAGTGCTGGGTACCATTAAGAGCTAAAACAATGCTGTTCTTTTGACTTACGTTGACCCCACTGTCCACTACTGGGATTCAGATAGTTAGGATAAAGGCCTTGTGGTTTTTCCAGGTTGTTCAGGACTGTTCGAATATTCATTACCTATAAGACAAAATGAAATGTTACTTTAAAAATCTAAAAAACTTTAGTGCCACTCTTCCTGCTTTCTTGATTACATTTCTTTATTTTTTTTTTTTAAAGTAAACTGCATTAAACGATATAAACTTAAAACAAAGACAGCTCTAGCCCATTATTATTATTACAAAAAAAAATAGTGGTAAGTGAATATAATCACACTGATTGATCGATTCTGTACTATATTCTGGACACTGTTCTAAGAATTAGGGATATATCAGTGGATAAACAAGGTTCTCACTCTCTAGGAATTGCATTCTAGTGAATGATACAAATAATAAACAAATACATACAATACGTCAGACAATGATAAATGCAATGAAAAAAATAAATACATAAAGAGTGTAGCAGTACAGCATGATGTAGGTAAAGAGGCTGTAGTACATCAGTCAGGGTGGTCCAGGCCTGGCATTCACCCCCAGGGAGCAGAAAAGAGAGGTAGCCATACCCAGTTCATGCAGGCCTCAGGGGCCATATTTTAGGACTCATTTTATTATGAGTGTGATAGAAAGCCACTGAAGACCTGTGTTTTTACAGGATCAGCGTGGCTGAGGGGGCAAGGTTGGAAGCAGCAGTCAGGGGGCTACTACAGAAGTCCAAGTGAGAGATGATGGCTCCTTATACCAGGTTGGCAGTGGAGGTAATAGGACAGACCCAAAGGATTTCTGGTTTAAGCAACGGGGTAAACTGAGATACTATTTACTAAGATAGTGAAGACTTGGGTAGAAGCAGGTCTGGGAGGTGGCTCTCAGGCATTTTAAGTAGGAGTTGTCTATTAAAACTCTTAGTGGAGATACTGACTGGTTAGTTAGATACAGAGTCTGGAGTTCAAGGGAAAGGTAGGGCTGGAATTATAAATACGGATTCGACAGCATGTACATGGTATGTAAAGTCATGGCACCGGATGAGATAGTATAGGTAGTGAAGTTAAAAAGAAGAGATCCAGGTTTGAGTCCTTTCCAATATTTTGAGGTTGGGGTGATGAGGAGGACCCATTAAAGGAGACTGAGAAGGAGCACCAAGGAGGAAGAAGGCAAACCAGGGAAGTACTGTATGCCTGACTAAAAAGTGAAGAGAATGTTTCATGATGGAAGTGTCAATGCTGACAGGGCAAAGGAAGATGAGAGGTGAGGATGGAATACTAGATTTCCAGAGTGGAGGTCACAGTCACCATGACAGGTGTGGCTGGGAGAAAAACACAACTGGAGAGGGTCTCAAGAGAAGGGTAGTGAAGACAGCATATACAGACAACGCTTTCAAGGAATTTTGTTGTAATGTGGAGCAGAGAAGCAGGGTGAAAGCTAGAGGTACAGAGTAGTGGGGGCGAACATGAATTTATCTAAATATCTATGTGTTTGCTGCCTAAAAATTAGAAATTGATTCAGTGGTGACCTCTCATTTGTATAATACTTTGAGTTGAAAAAGTTTTTCATATGCTTGGCTCCTATAGTCCATACAATGCTCTGTATCTTCACATGAGGGAAAAACTCAGAGAGATAAAGAGATGTGCTTGAGGTACAGACAGCTGGATGTGAAAGACAGTTCCTCTCACTCTGAGTTAGAATGGGGCCATGGAAAGAATGTGAGTTTACAATTTAGTTAAATGAAATGCTGCATGTAACAAAACTTCATAAATTGCTGTATAAACCTTGGTTGTTCTTTTCCACATCCAACAGTACTATATCTCCCAGGCTGTTTCCAATAAGCGCAACTTTGCAATGCAAAACATATTGGAGAACCTTACCTTTTCAGCAAAGATGGGGTTTCCTGATAAGTAGCTCAAGTGCATAAACTCCAAATGCAGGGTTCCAAATTCTGCCAGAATACTGCTGCCTCCTGAGGCCCAGGGCCAGTTACTTCCAATCCCACTAAAGAAGAGAAGACACTGAAGAGTTATAGGTCAGATTAATTCCACTTTCACAACTCTTAATCCTAAAGGTTGGCGATTCGAACCCACTGAACAGTACCATGGAAGAAAGACCTGGTAATCTGCTTCCATTAAGATGACAGTCAAGAAAACCCCATAAAGCAGTTCTACTCTGCAACACATGGGGGCTGCCATGAATTGGAATTGACTTGATGGCAACAAGTTTTTTTTTAAGTAGAAGTGAAAGATAGCTTTTTAATAGTGACATCATAGCTAACAGTCCACTATGGATGTTTTAAAAGTGAACATAGTTTTCTCTGACTGGCTAATGGTTTCAATTTTTGACTTCTATCTCCAAATTTAAAACTAGTGTTGACTTCAGTGAGAAAGAAGTTACTGGGTCTTCACTGCTGATGAACAGGCAAATATTTTGGAAGGTACACGTGTTAGGTCAAGATGTACAACCAGCCCAAGTAGTATATACAACAAAATCAGACCAAAAACACACCACCATACCCAAAATCCTATAAAAATCCCTTCAACATTTTAATTTCAGCCTGAGATTCCATGGAATTTTAATGACATTCATATTATACACAAACATTTACTTGGATATAAGATAAATTTCAAAGATTCATTAGTTATATACTCACTCTAGCCCTCTCCAAACCCTCCATCCACCTAATGAACTTCCTTTCTTCTTCCTTCTTTCATACTACCTATATGTGTAAATATACACAAACAGTTATGTTCTAAGGTACTCACTCATTCCCTGACCTATTTAATCCACGCTCAAGTATCTCAACAAAATCATTTAACTCAATTCTGATACAGGTCAAAGGCACGAGCTTCAGAAATCTGGACCATGGCCCATCTTGGAGAAATGCTTTTTAAAAAGAGTTAGACCTAAACATACACATACATAGATACACGTAATGTGGCACTTGAGATACGGTCATACTCTCCAGCAGAGTTCATTTCTGGACAGCCACTCAAAACTTCAAGACATATTGGGTGATTCAAATAAAGGATAAAATCAATTATTCTTCTAACCAATAAATTCCCTCTAAGATACCCAAAAAAACCTACATTTTGGTCTTAGTTCAGCTGCACATTTATTGTATGTCTACTACCTACCAGGAACTACGTATGGCACTGGGTTCCAAGGATGGTTATGATGAATAAATCATTCTGCCCTCAGAGAGCTTATGGTGTAATGGCAAAGACAGACCTAGACATAAATAATTCCAGTCTAAAACCAAACCAAACCCAGTGCCGCTGAGTCGATTCCGACTCATAGCGACCCTCTACGACAGAGTAGAACTGCCCCATAGAGTTTCCAAGGAGCACCTGGTGGATCTGAACTGCTGGCCCTTTTGTTAGCAGCTGTAGCACTTAACTACTACACCACCAGGGTTTCCAAATAATTCTAGTAGATATGGTAAATGCCAAGATAAATTTGTGAAGAGTTCTTTACGCATGTAAAGCCAGAACATGTGATCTAACGTGATGAGATGACAGAAAGGCTTCTTCAAGGAGGAGGATCCTGAGCTAAGTCTTACAGTATAAGTCAGTGAGCAAAGAAAGGTGAGAAGAAGAATCTGGGCATGGAGGGAACACACAAGCAGAGGGAGGGGCTAGCCAGGAACAAGAGGGAGCTCCCTACACTGTTGAAATGCAGGACCAGAAGTTGGTGTAAGAGAAAGCTATAAGAGTACTGGGAGGCTTGTGGACTTCTCAGTTTCTTCTCTTTCCAAGCTGGACCCCATTTAAACGCTGCTTTTGGTGTCTCTTAGATTTCCTAACCCCCTTGTTCTTTGCCTTGTATCATTCCCACATCTGGGTGAATCCTTTCAGTTCTTTCACGGCCTCTCCCACCAGGCTGCTGAAGAACATGGGAGAAAAGAAAAAGAAAAAAAAAAACAAGGATACAGGTATTTGAAATTGCAGGTTGTTGCTTTTTAGAACAAACTCTGTATTTTATTCCAAATACAGGTTTACTTGCAAACCTAACAAAAAGTAAACAGAAATAAAAGACAGATAAATTCATTTATTTTAGAAAATGTTCTAAATTTATGGGGATCTGAGAATGAGTCAGCTTTTATTTTCATGGGTGGCTTACAGCAAAGGAATATACCAGCATCCAAATAGGATGAACAGCTACTTTCAAGTTTTATTAAAAAAAAAAAAAACTTTTTTTCACATACGGTAAATGCAAAAATAATTGGCCATAAATTTCTTGTTATGACATATTATTTTTTTATTCCATCCATCATCAACCAAAGTCGGTGGTGGGCCTATTAAACAAACTACAACTTCTATGTCATGGAGGAACTATTAAAAACAAGCTACAACATAAGGCAGTATCTGGGTAGAGGGGATGATGACTTCATCCTGGGGGAGAGGACATGACGCTGAAGAAGGCCAGTCCGCTTTCCAGGTCTTCAGGGAGCAGTTCCTGGTTGGTGACATTGAGGGTGTGCTACTATGCCTGGTTGTGAAAGGTAAGAAGTGAATGTGTACTTAACTAATACACAAATTACTTTTGGGTTATCCACGTACTTGTTCTCTGCCACTAATATGGTTCATCAAGAGAAAACCAGAGATATACTAAAACACTTTCAATATGATAAAAAAAAAATAAGATTTAAAATGGGTTATATACTCTCCCCTCCTCCTTCTTTGTACACATTCTACTGGGAAGAAAACAGCACCCTTTTCTATCACCACTTAATTATACAGGAAGCAAGAGCATTAAAAGCACTGGCAAAGGATATGTTGTGCTAATAGAAAGGAAGCTGGGTTTAGAATAGATGGTATGTTTATTTTTTTTTTATATGAAAAGATGGCTATTATTAACATTCTTCTAACTTATAGAATTAATGCATTTCAGTAAAAAGATCAATGGTTCCACTGGTTTTTAAATATAGTCAGGGAGAAGGTTCAAGAAGTCAGAAAGGGCAGAACTACATCCAGATATTAAAGCAGGTCACTTGCCTTTTCTTAGGCAAAGCTGGAAAGGCCTGGGGACTGGTCTGGGGGAGAGGATGGAGCAAATGCATGGCCACAGGCCACTATCGGGCCATGAGCTAACATCACAGTTCGTGTGTGCGTGGGCATGCCCGCGTGTGCACACACGCATACGTTTTTCTGGGGAATGGCTGCCTCCTCTCTTGTATAGCAAACCTGGACTGAGTCAAAACTAAGTCTTGATCACTTACAAGATGAGTGGGATGAACAAAATGATCTCTAGGATCTTTTCTGTTTTCAAATTCTGAGTCTACTGAGGACTCTATGTATTTGAATGACTCTAATTTCATACATACACAAAGTAGGCATTTGACATTAAAATGGTGGGTTAGTGACAAAAGGAAATGAACCCAGAGAGCGTTCTGCTCCCTTGGTCTGGGGTTATGGTGTCCTGGACATTCCATGTTACCAAAGGTCAGGCATTCTAGAGTTCTGGTCAAGATGAATCTCATCTGTGGGGTGGAGAGATTTGAAATGTCTATAACTTCGCTTCCTTCCTTATGTATGTTAAAAGTAATTGTGGTATTATCTGGCCTATTTTACAAACACTAAAAATACTTTAGAAAAATATTTTCAAGATAAAATAATAGTTTGTGTTCAGAAATGATTAGTTCCATAAGGCAAGCATGAAAGGGAAGCATATTTAAATATTCCCAATCTTGTTATAATGACTACATTTTAAGCCAAAATGATGAGCCAGCATATGGAAATGTATACACAAAAAGGCAACTAACATGATCTGGGGAGCTGCCAAGTGTTTGGTTCAAAGAATCCTAGAACAGAATTTCAAACATTTGTATCACTCTAATTTCATTTATTTAATTAATTTATTTCATTTTTTATCCTGCAATTCCCTAGTTCTTCCATTTGAAATTGGAGTATTATTTAATATATGTTTCAATTTCAATTAAAATTTTCAGTATTCTGCAAAGGTTGTAATTCTTTGAAAAAACATATAACAATAAAAGTAACTGATCTTGGCAATTGCAATGAGAAAGAAGTCTTTAAAGGAATTGGGCCCCTATGATTCTTTGGAAAATGTGGAATGTTGTTTTGTTGCTTTAATGACAGTAATCTGAACGCAGTTTGTTATCAGTGCTGACACAATTCCACAGCCTACTATACTCATAAAAGAAGAAAATATAATCTTTCACTGACCCTACAGATCTGATATGCAATAGGCAGCATATGTTTTGCTTTTTCTCTCCTGGGAATAGTCAACAGGGTCACAGGAAGCAACTGCAGTATTAATGATGCTATTCTACTCACGTTTGAATCCTATGGGAGAGCTGCTAACTCCTTTCGTAGAGCCTGTAATGATTCAAGTGAAAAAACCAAACCAAAGCTGGTGCCATTGAGTCGATTCCGACTCATAGTAACCCTATAGGACAGAGGGGAATTGTCCCATAGGGCTTCCAAGGAGCAGATGATGGATTCAAACTGCCAACACCTTTTGGTCAGCAGCTGAGTTCATAACCTCTGTGCCATCAGGGCTCCAATGATCCAAGTAGCTGGACAGTTTTTCTGGTTTGACGGTGTATTCTTTTGAAAATAATCTTAAACCGAGGTACCAAAAGTTATATCCTATAGCAACTGCCCAGATACAATTTGGATCATTAATATGATTTGGCTACTTAGTATAATTAAATGCAACAGATAAAGAATTTATAGAACAATGGAAATATTTTTTTAAATTCCCACATGAATATCTAAAAAAAAATTAAGTAGCTATAAAATCTTGATTAACTTTCAATTTACTCTTCCCTGATGCTTACTATTCTATGAAAAATGGGATAAAAAAAACTGGCCAATAAAAAATTTTCTTGAGGATCTTGCCTGAATAATTTCTGATTAGCTGATTAGTAAACAAACTCCCTTCAAGTTCATAGTCTAGAATATAGTTTACTCCTGAAGGATACAGTGTTATTAAGTTTTGAAAGAAAAAAATTTCCTATATCCCCTATATTATAATAAAACCTTACACATTTATGTAAATACAGGGATATTTAATACAAAAGACAGATAAGCAGGTATTATTACTTATGGATTTCAGCACAAATTAGGGAAGAATAATTAGAAATTTCATGAATGATTGTTTCATTTAGTCACATTCCCAAAGTTAATTGATTTTGAGATTAAGCAATTTCAGCTTCACTTGTCACAAACGCTTCCTTTTTGAGGGGTTTGCACAGAGCCGATCTTTGAAGTACACTAAGATTTCACTAAGAGTTGCACTAATGATGCCAGGGGATTGTCACTCCAAGACTAGTCAACACATTCTACTGCAGCTCATCTGCAGAAAATCCTACTACTTCCCCATGGGCCCTCTGACTAGGGAAAAGTATCTAATAAAGAAATTTTTTTTTTTATTTGACTGAGTTAATTTTAATTCAGAATTTACCACTTCTGAACAGCAACATGTGGGTTAAATCCACTAAGAATTTATTCCCTGAAACTTTTTAACCAAGGGCCAAAATAATGTTTTAATATTAGCCATAACTTGCTCCATTTCATGGGTAGTTATTTTAGACCATGTTAAAATTGAATTTTTATTTTAGTTCATTTTTACCCTCAATACTGCTATCCTGGATTTGGGGAAGGGCACGTGTCAAGAAAACAGACGGTGAGGATCCCTATCTAATTCTATAACTAGCCTGGTTCTTGAGGTCCAAAGATGCTGTAACTCTCTCTTTTCCAGCTGTCCTTTAGGAAAGCTCTCCCGTCAACCATTATCAAGAGGCTGCAGATAAGGTGAATGCAGTTTCTGCCCAGTTATTGGGCAAATTGGATATATTATCATAAGATAAAGCAGAGGGTCAGTGAAAAAGAGGAAGACCCTCAAGGATTGGTACAGTGGCTACAACAATGGGCTCAAACATGGCAACAACATGAGGATGGTGTGGGACTGGGTGGCATTTTGTTCTGTTGTACATAGGGTCATCATGAGTTGCAACAGACTTGACAACACCTAACAACAGCAATCGTAAGATTCAGGGAATACCATCAAAAAGAGCAGAAGAACTGAGAAGAAAGCATTTTGGTGCATTTAGGATGTGTGTGCACACACAAGCATTTACTTTATTAAAAAAAAAAGATTGATAATTTGCATGCTGCTTTAAACCTACATTACATTTTCCATGCCAATCAATGTACGTCATCATTGTTACTGTATGCATAGTATCTGACTGAATAGATATATTCTAATGTATTTAGATATACCTACATACACCTACTGGTGTACACTGAAGCTAATTTATTTTTATTTGCTTTTTGCCAATAGGAAAAATTTAGTGGTATAGCTAGTTCTTTTTAAAAACTAACATTTTCAGACAAAAATGTCCACATAGATTCCAGCTGGAAGATGTCAGTTTAATCATCCAAGCTGATAGATAAAAAAGGTGGATTTGAGAATGTCTACTCGAGGCGTAATGTCTGCTGTTAACGGAGTTATTTCTCTTTACAGTATGCGCCTATCACCTCTGGTAGCCTTAGAACTCTTGGGCTCTCTAAATCCACCTGCTGTAAATCATCACATCAAGCCCTTAAAAACTGGAGAAGGAGCAGCTATTATTATCTATGATGATTATTTATATCCAGTCTTTTTTCTAATAAACCCCAAGATGGGTGGATTAAAAAATCAGATAACCCGTTTTCAGAAACAGTAATTTGCTAAAATGAGTATGCAGGCACCCCCTTAAAACTCCCCCTTTCTTTGATATTAGGCTTTAGATACAATTGTTCCATTACTGCAAGAGTTTAACACATATCATCGTTCTAAGACATTACTTAAGATGCAAAGACTGTAGTGATATTTGGCTATGTTTATTCATCCAAGTGTCTGTCTGTCATTCTACAGATCTATGGATCATCTGTGAATCAAGCTATATGAAGTCAGTATAGACCCCAAGGTTTTCATAATTCTTAAAATTCTGTTCTACAGTCTCTTCCATTATCAGTGTGGCCAGGACTGCTCACTTCTACTAGGTTTTAAGATCCTCAGGAACTGAAACCCTGCTTTATGCACCTGTGTAATCTCAAAGTCTAGGGAAGTGCCTAGAAATTGAGGTACTCAATACACGCTTAATAAATAAATTTTTAAAAAAGCAATATTGAAAAGGCTGGGTCATGTCTTCTGCCTCTAACTTATACCTAAATACACCTTCTCCTCACCTATTATCTCATTATCTGACATTTCACATTTATGACAATAGTTAAAAATCTACCGACTATTTTGTGCATTAACAATGAACATATGGTAGTAACCAATGCCAAGGGGCGAGGCAAGAGTAACGCTGGCTTTGATGGTCAAAGTTATGTGTCAAATTAGCTGGACCAGGGTTCTCAGTGGTTTAGCAGTTATGTAATGATGTAATTTGGCGGTTATGTAACGATACAGTCATCATCCATTTTGTGATCTGATGTGGTCATCCTCCATTTTTGTATAACACTGACTTCACATAATGACTTGGTCTTTGGAACCTAACCATGTCAGTAAGTGAGAAGGGGGTGTAATACAATCTTACATTTGGTGCAATCACACACACGCCTCCTTATAACCAACTTAAGAAAAACATCTTGCTCCATGCTGTTCACATAGTTTATCATCACAAACCTGAAATGCTCTGAAGTTGTGATTTCTAAGAGTTAGAGTATGATGAAATTAGGAAAATAAGGACAGGGTGGCAAATTTTTACGAAGACTAAACTGTATTCAATTTAAAGGACCCTTTTATTCAAAATATATGTCCTTCCTATACTCTTGATGCTATGCTCATCTCCCTTTCTTTTTAAAAATAATGATTATAGTAGGTAGTTGGTTTTTTTTCTTAACCTTTAAAATTAATGTCCTTGTTCAGTGGAAAAAAAAAATGGTAACCTAAGTCTGGCTCTCAATAATTAGGGAAATTTTACTAATTCATGAAAGCTAAAAGCCCGAAACCAGTGACCTTAAGGCACAACTTAAGCTATGAAGCAATTACTATTGGAAAGAACAATTCAATAGCAAATTAAATGCCAAAATTAGATTTTTGGAAAAAAATTCTGATGTGTAAAAGGATAATATTAAACATTTCTGTTCAGCAGGTTAAAAAAATAAGCTTTTTGGGGTGGATCTTGGCAAGTTCAGCAAGTATGACTGAGCCAGTGAGTAAACCATAATTTATTGAGTGCTTACTATGTGCCAGGTACTGTGCAATGCAATATCAAAAACTACAGGAAACATGATTAGGTTCTTTCATGGTCAAGGTGGCTTGTCCTGAAATGTTGGTGGGGAGGGGTGGAATCTCAACTGTACCTCAGTTAAATTTTTGTTCAGATACTTGAGCAGCGGCCAAAAGGCTTTTGGAGAATGACATCTGCCATTCATTCCTATGGGCATTCCTCTGAGCCTCTCAGCCAAGAAATCAAGTGGGTCTAATTAAATTTTTATAAAAGAAAGTGAAGTTCATCTGACTGGTATATCAGCAGACCCTCACTTTAGGTCTTCTCCAGATTAAAACACTTGGGAGTAATTGGAAAAGATTTATTCCTTGATACATTACAGTTATCACTATACTTCAGAGTGGGCAAAAAAAAATTGTTTTTTAGGCAAGATCAGTAAAATGAATGTTAAATTAAGGAACCCACAGAGGGAAAAATGTAGCTGAATGCTACACACGCTATTCAAATTCCAAAACGATGAATTAACAGCAAGAACATTCAAGAGGATAGATGATGTCTAGGTGATCAATACAATAACTGGCATGTTCTTTTAAACTGCATTATATTAAGTTCATGTATTTCTCTTTACATCTAGTATAAAACCAACCAAAAGATAGACAGCTAATTAAACCACCTTATACTTTAAAACTGCAGTTTTTCTAAGACGGGAATTTTTATGTAGGAAGTACCACACAAACGAAAATGTGTGCACAGCTAGGTAAGAACAGACTCAAAGATTATTTTCAACAGATGCTGGAGAATAAAGCTACCAAGCGACTTCATTCTCATTTTCCGGCCTTCTGCTTACAACTTCTGTTTTGGAGGCTGCTGTAAGCTATGTTATGCAACAGTTTGGCAACTAAAGTTAAAGACATAAAGATTAGAAAAAATATGACAGGAGAATAAAGAGGACAATGCAGAATAAAGAGGAAAACTCAACAATAAATTCAGGCATTCCCAACAGAACATGAACAACTACAATGGACTCAGCATCTGCCTTTTTTGGTCCTCAGTAACATTCTTAAAATACATAGTCAGTGCTAAAGGATGATCTGTTTATAACTAGCGATACGTTGCCTTGTGACATCTTCTGTGTCATTCACCTTTTTACATGCTTAAGCTTATCTCCCTAACTGAGAATAAGATCCGAAGGCAGGGATACAATTTTTTTTTTTTTTTTTAAACCACCATTCCCTCTAATAGATATTCACATATTACCCCATATGGTTTCCAAAGACCAGCTGGTGGATTTGAACTGCTGCCCTTTTGGTTAGCAGCGGTAGGCCTTAACCACTGCACCACCAGGATTCGCTTCACATAGTAGGTGTCATCATTTCATAATTGCTACATTGATATCAAGCAGCAACAAATCTATTCCAATGTATTTCTGTAATCTAAGATAATACCCTAAGTAATGTTTATCATCCATAGTTAAAGTATTTTATATGAATTGATGCTTTTAATTTATATTCCTAGTTTTAATTTACATATTTTCAGTTGTTAACATTTTTTATATTATAGGAAAAATATTTTGATAAATGCAATAAAACTCCTAACAACTTCTATGAGGTAAGAATAATAAAAATGGGTAGTTCACATGGTCTGAACTTCTGGTAGGTAGTCTACTAATGCTGATATTAGCACTGAAAAAATGTTTCAAAGTACTAAACAACAGGTTGGTGAAACTTTGATAATAAAACTACATGTTTTCTAGAAGAAATATTCAAATATATGAGCTATGGCAGACGTAATTGTAGATTTTTAAAACTTTAATGTATGTTAGCTCTGTAAAGTACTAAAAATGAAAATATCATTATAATAATATTGTGAGACAAGAAATTACAATCATTCTTATTTTACCTTTGTGGAAGTAGATAAATGGGTGCTGACACAAACAACTTGTAGCTTTTGGCAACTTAATTTCATTTGTTAGAAAGCATTATAAAATGCTAAAATGAAAACATCAAAATAGTATTTTAAGATAAGAAATCATAATCATTTTCATTTTACCTTTATGGAAGAGGAAGGAAAAAAAAAAAACTTTCCTCTTTACCTTCCACTAATAGACTCGGGCTTTAAAGGGCATTAGGGTGCAGAATAAACTGCTGGCTCACAGAATTTCATATACTAACCAGGCCCAAAGCACTGCTGTTCTTAATCATTGAGAATGGGGACTGGTGATATGATGAGAGCTGGTTTACCTCTGGGCATCTCTGAGGTAGAAGCAAGTGTGATAAAGAAAAACACGAGTTCTGTTTTTGAGATTTTGCTGTAATAACCATCATTCGCAACTACGAGGAAAAAACCAAATTTGAGCACTTTAATTTTCCTTTTAGTTTTTTTCTAAAGATCGATTTATGCAACTTGAGGAATAACTTTTTGCAATAGCTTTGCTGAAATTATTTAAAAATTAGGAAAATAACATGCATATGATTAAAAAAAAAATTAAAAGATGCTGTTGTTAGGTGCTGTCGAGTTGGTTCCAACTCATTGCTACCCTGTGTACAAAGGAATGAAACACTTCCCGGTCCTGCACCATCCTCACAATCATCGCCCTGTTTGAGCTCATCGCTGCAGCCACTGTGCCAACCTGTCTCATTGAGGGTCATCCTCTTTCTCTTTTTTGATGACCTTCTACTTTACTAAGCATGATGTCCTTCTCCAGGGACTGACTGCTCCTGATAACATGTCCAAGTATGTGAGATGAAGTCTTGCCATCCTCACTGCTAAGGAGCATTCTGGCCGTACTTCTTCCAGGATAGATTTTACTCATTCTTCTGGCAGTCCACAATAAATTCAATAATTTTTGTCAACATGGCAATTTAAAATGGATCAATTCTTCTTTGGTCTTCCTTATTCACTGTCCAGCTTTTGCATGCATATGAGGCGACTGAAAATACCATGGCTTGGGTCAGGCACACCTTAGTTCTCAAGGTGACATCTGTGCTTCTGAACACTTTAGAGAGATCTTTTGCAGATTTGCCCAATGCAATATGTTGTTTGATTTCCTGACTGCTGCTTCTATGGGCATTGATTGTGGATCCAAGTAAAATGAAATCCTTGCCAACTTCAATTTTTTCTCCATTTATCATGATGTTGCTTATTGGTCCAGTTGTGAGGATGTGTTTTCTTTATGCTGAGGTATAATTCACAGTGAAGGCTGTGGTCTTTGATCTTCATCGGTAAGTGCTTCAAGTCCACTTTGCTTTCAGCAAGCAGGGCTGTATCATCTGCATAATGCAGATTGTTAATGAGTCTTCCTCCAATCCTGATGCCACATTCTTCTTCATATGGTCCAGCTTCTCGGAGTATCTGCTCAGCATACTGACTGAATAAATATAGTGAAAGGATAGAACACTGACACACACCTTTCTTGATTTTAAACCATGCAGTATCCCTATGTTCTGTCTGAACGACTGCTTCATGGTCTATGTACAGGTTCCTCATGAACACAATTGTTTTAGAACTCTCATTCTTTGTAATGTTATCCATAACGTGTTATGATCCACACAGTCAAATGCCTTTGCATAGTCAATAAAACACACATAAACATCTTTCTGGTATTCTCTGCTTTCAGCCAAGGTCCATCTGACATCAGCAATGATACCCCTGGTTCCATGTCCTCTTCTGAATCTGGCTTGAATTACTTTCAGTTCCCTGTTGATGTTTTGCTACAACCATTTTTTAATCATCTTCAGCAGAATTTTACTTTCGTGTGCTATTAGTGCTATTATTCCATAATTCCTTTAAAATTTTTTTTTAAGATACAAAAGATGATAAAATTCAGATGAATCGACCTCATACTCCAGATTATACTCTCATTCCCTAGAGTAAACACCATCAACCATTTATTGTAATACCTTCCAAAACATTCTAGTGCATGGTCTTGTAAACAACTTTTTTTTTTTTTTTTAAAAGCACAAACAGAATTAAACTATGCTTTTTTTTTTCCCCCCTGGAACAGGGTGCACATGAGGTGCATTGGCTGGGAATCTAAGCGGGATCCCTGCATGGAAGGTGAGAATTCTAGCACTGAATATAACCTGCCTATTTTTATGCAATGCACTTGTTTTTTTAAAAAAAGAAACTACTTGTGAACTTGCCTCATTTATGTATTAAGTACTTCTTCTCCACTTCTTTTGGAGCTCTGGTAGCACAGTAGTTAAGAGCTCAGCTGCTAACCAAAAGATCGGCAGTTTGAATCCACCAGCTGCTCCTTGGAAACCCTACGGGGCAGCTCTACTCTGTCCTACAGGGTCACTATGAGTCCAAATCGACTCAGCAGCAATAGGTTTGGTTTGGTTTAGTTTTTAGTTTTTCTCCACTTTTATTACTTTTTACAAATTTTTAAAAATTCACAAGTAAGGCATACTCATTTTAATGAGTGAAACAATGTAAATATGAATTAAGGAAATGCTAATAATCTACCCCTACTTCCACTGCAATTCATCCTGTACTTCCCACCTGCCAATCCCAGTTAACAAATATTAGCCATCCACGTGCATATAAACATATGGACATATACATCAGGGATATGGTATTATCACTAAAATGGGATCACACTGTATACATTACTTAGCAACATGCCTGTCTCAATTGGTTGCTCACCATGGACAACTTTCTAGGACAATCATTTTTAACAGCTGCAGTGATAACAGTCCATAAAATGGATAATTAAAATTTATTAAACCAATCAATCTCCTACCGATAAACAGGCAGGCCTCTTCTAATTGCTTCAGAACTACAATTATGTCGCATTAACTACCACCCTCTTCATACAAATGCCTTTAGAAAGAGCTTTTTATACATTAAGAAAACATGCCTTTTATGTATCTATGTTTTCCATTTTTTTTCCCCAATTTATTTTGTCTTTTGATTTTAGTTATTTTTTACTATACTAATTCTTATTTTTATTTGGTCAAATTTTCCATTTCTCCCTATATATCTTCTAGCTTCTGTGCCCTGTTTTGAAAGCCTTCTCCTCTCCCTCAATATTGTTTTAAACACCCAGAAATCTGGGCAATAACATCTTTCCTTTTAGTTAGGTTCATCAGTGAAAATTACAGCAGAATAGTACATAAATAGGAAATCTGTATTTTTTAACTATAAATACTTCGTTTCTGGCATCATATAACACATTTTTATTGCGTTATGCTTACTGTTTAATAGCGTAGCTAACTATTAAGAAAACTATTACAAAAAGAAACTATAAAAAAACTATTACAAAAAGAAACTATAGCCACTGAATATTTAAGTATTCTAATTTTTACTTAACATTTCTGTTTTTGATCTTACTGAAAAATTTCACTGCTTTACTTCTTCCTTATAGTGATTTAGTAGTTTCATCAATATTTCCCCTTTAAGAGAAGGAAAAAAGAAAAGTTGCATTAAAACAGGAACGAGAACTCTTATTCAGAAAAAATTTGGTAATAGAGAGGCTATAGGTAAATAAGGAAATGAGCCAGGTAATCTCTAAACATAATTCATGCATTTAGAGAATTTTCAGGTGTGACTTGGGGCAAGTTCCTTAAAGTTTTCAAGGCAGCAATCTCTCGATCTATAAAACAATGTAACACCTGCCTAACTCATCTGTTAGGGTTTTAGCGGGATCAAATGAGATAATACACATGAAAGTGCTTTGAAAACTATAGTTTAGCCCAGAAAAGTATTTTTATCTTTTGCATTAAGCAACTGACATTTAGCTAACCAAAAGAAATCTGTTTTCAGGGGTTTCTCTTCAATTTTAGAGATGTCTACTCAATAAAGATATATTCACCAAATGTTCACTTGGATATGGAAATTATAACACAAGTAATAATGAAACAAAGTAAGGCATTCCCAGCATTTAAAAATGTAACAAATTGCCACCGTTAACAGGCAACTTCCTTAAAGTAATTTAATTGCTATACAACTACCAAATATGCAGCACTTTAAGAATGCTCTTACTTACCTCATAAGTCTTCCAGAAAAAGATATTTAGAAACTATTTTTAGTGGTACAAGACAGTCATAGTTGTATGGGTTAATCAGGAAGGCTAGCAAAGTCTTGTCCACTCATTATTTTTCCCCCCTGAAAAGGTAAGAAATCTTAGTGTGCTTGGGAAAGGGTTGGTGTACTCTTTCTGCGAAGTGGCTAAATAATCAACTATGAGTCCTTTAGATTTAGATTATTTAATATTTAAATATTAAATATTTAAAAATATTATTACTTATGAATATTCATATGCATAGTAAATTGTAAACATAACTGTCTCAAATTACCCTTGGCCAGAGAGGACTTTTGCCACAATATTAATTTTAGAATTATTTCCAAAAGCTGACCACAGAAATTGTTCTGAGGCCCCAATTTGTCCAGCATATTGACTAGCTTTACCACAGGCCATATATAATGTTTTAAAGGATATTATAATTTCCAGAGCTGCTGACCCAGTCAACTGTGAACTCATGAGTCAAGTGCAAGCAGACAGTTTACAGCAGGATTCTAAAGTGCAAAAATTTCATAACTGAGGATTTCTTTTAGTTGCAAGTTTGAAAGGACATTGATGCTAAATAAGTGTATTTTAACTTAAAATTTTAATTTTAATTCAAAAACAACTTTACTCTCATATAATGTCCTGTGCGCATGTAAAAGATTTTTAAATGTGAATTCTCCACAGAATTACCTCTAAGTAAAGCAAGCAGCAGAGCCAATATCAAAAATGATAGTCCTTCATAGATTAATCGGTAATCCACACTTTAAAAGTAAGCCATGGGAAAAAATAAAATACAAATAAACCATGGGTGTTTTAAACGAGGGTGTGACATGTAATAGGTTGTTTATATAATTCAGTTAATCTTCCCACTATGGAGGCAGTATTATCTTACCGTTTACCAAAGGAAACCAGGACTCAGCAAGGTTAAGTGACTTGCTTAAAGGCTCACAGATAGTAAGTGCCGGAGACGGGGTGGGTTTGCACACCAGGTCTGACATGTTCTACAGTGTGTGCTCCACTCTTTTCTCATATTACATTTTGTCATATTCATGCTCCTAGCTATATATGTTAATGGCTGAATTAGCCAGTTTCCTATGTCTTTGATAGCAAATGGACTTTATTAGCAATAAAAATTAAGATATCATCAATCAGTATTTATTTATTTGCAATAAATGGTATTAAAAAAAAGTAATGTATGCAAAATTAACTCATAATAAACTTTTTTTCTTTAAAATAAAATTCCCCAGTGAAAGCATAGTATAGGTAATAAAAGGAAAAAAAAAATGCTGACACATGACAACAAAGTCAAACACGTTCAGTTTTTAGTACCCTAAAAGCAAATTCTAAATGAACTATCACCTGGTCAATAATAGTTACTAGATCCGCAAGCCAAAAAGTTTTCATCAAAATCTGAAGTCTTTTGACAATGAAAAAAATTTTTTCTTTTATTTTTTAAGATTCAATCTCTGAAAGGCAAATTAAGACTATGTTCTCTCTCTCCCTCTCTTAATATGTAACTTTTATTAAATAAGATGTTTCATAATACCATATAACATAAAAAAGTAAAAAATGAGCTTGACTTCCATCTCTGCCCCATCCTCTTTTCTTACTCTCTCTCCACAGAAAATCAGTTATTTGTTTCTTGAATTGCATTACAAAGATAATTTTTTTTGCACACAGTAACAAATATGAATAAATATCCTCCCCCTTTTACAGAAATAGTAGACTAAAGACACTATTAAGACCATTTTTTGTTTCGTGTCTAAAATGTTTACAGACCCATTTTTCAAAGCTTTATTTTTAATAAAAAAATTATACAGACAAGGTGAAATAAGAATATAATAAACACTCATATGACCACCACTTAGATTTCTACCATTATTAATATTTATCTTGCCATATTTGCTTCACCTATCTATATGAAAGTGTATGTACACACACACACACACATATTTCCTTTTGAGGAATTATCTTAAAGAAGTTATAGATACCAAGTCAGCAAATATTTCATTATGACAGCACACCCCTCCAAAACATAGGAACATTTTGTTACATGACTACAATATCACATGGTACCAAAGAATATTAACATCATTTTCTAAAATCCTGTAATACCTAGTCCATGTTCAAATTTCTCCAATTGACCCCAAAGTGTGAAGAATCATTTTTTCCCACAGAGCTCATTTTTGTTACAGTAATGCCAGTATAAAAGAACCACCACAGCCTTTATCTAATAGCAAAATTTACTGTATTTTTTTAAAAATTATTTTTGGTTGTTGTTGTGGTCTTATTTTTATTATTTTCATCTCTATTGACATCCCAGATGGAGGTTGCACACATGTTGGGTTTGCATCACAGCTGATGAAACCTCGATCTTTTAAAGGGGTGACAGCCAATCTGCTCAAACTTTGCTCCAGAGGGAGATGTTATTTTTATTATCCTGGACAGCGAAATCATGTGCCTTATACCACAGAAAAAGACATTGAATCTTTCAGGGCTCTTTATCCTGTAAGTATGCTTGAAAAGATAGTTTGGAACCAAAGCTGATATTATCCAACAACTCTACTTCTAGGTATTTATCTAGAAGTCCATACAGGGACCTGAATAAGAACTTTCATAGTCAGCTTTAGTCATAATGGCCAAAAATTGGAAACAACACAAAGGTCCACTATCAGGGAAATAAATAAACTATGGTAAACCCATACAATGGAATACTACTCACCAATAAAAGGAAATTATACCCACAGAAATATTAATGAATTTCAAGTACTATGTCGAATGAAAGATGCCAGACAGAAAAGAGCACATACTGTGTAACTCTCTTTGCATATCATTCTAAAAAGGGCAATACTAATTTATAGTGACAGCAATATATCAGTTGTTGCCTTGGGCCAGAGCAGGGGGAGTGAAAGATGGCAAAGGGTCACAAGGTAAGTCTTTGGGGGATGAGAGTACTGCACATCTTGATTGTGGTGGTACTTCAACAAGTGTATACATCTGTCAAAACTCACTGAAATTTACAACTTCATTTTCTCCATTCAACATGTTCAGTTTCTTTTATAATTCACTGAAATTTACAACTTCATTTTCTCCATTCAACATGTTCAGTTTCTTTTATAATCAGAAAAAAGAAATTACAAATTTTATTAAAAGTAATGGGCTTACAAGAAGAGTGTTTCCTAATGTATCATAGCATTTTTAAGAGTTACATTTTGTTAGCTCTTAGTTTTAACATATTCAACTAAAAGTTAAACAATGTTAAAATATTAAACCTATTAGACTTTTGAAAAGTGACATGACTCAGAGAGACTGCTGTAATGCAGCTGGTGGTAATTACTTATTGATTGCTCACTAACATTTACTCCTTGATAAGTTACTTGAAGGAAGTTTCACCTTCAGGAGCAAAGAATCTGATTAACTTCATTCTAACCCTACTGGTATTTCATATGCTTACAATGAGTATAAGCCTTTGGTGAATAAAAATGATCACACTCTGAAAATATCATATATTATAGCATTGACTTGAGTTTTCCTTAATAATTCATATTGATAATTCTCCAACATCTTTTAATGAATCTCTTAACACATTTCCTTTTTTTTTAACTGAGGAACTCAACCATGTGGATTCGCCATTGACATGTGCATCACGGTTTAAGTAATCTGCACACAAAAGGCACTTGCATTTCAGGAAAACAGAGTTCTATTGTACCTTAAAATTTTCTCACAAAATCAAATAGTTCAGGAAACTAATTGTTAAAAAAAAAAAAAACCTAACTGCTTAGTCACAAGATTATCAGAAACAGAATAAATCTGAAGAACTATTAAAAATGAATAAACATGAAAGGCAATATTAAAATCTATAGAAAGATGCAAATGATTTACCTACATATAAATGAAAATGAGTATCTATAGTCTGTGTCAATCTTATATCTTTTAAGAATTAAAAAATATAGAAATTAGAAGTGTGGACAGTCACACTGATGATGAACAAAGCTCCACTATGTGGCAGTTGCTCCACCACGGCCCCACTACTTACCGTCCCATCGTTCAATACTCTCACTGATGGCAAAAATGTAGGCCTGTCTTTTTTGATTAAAAAAGAATGCATACACCTAAACGGTAAGGCTATTTTTCTGCAACGGGTATACTTTTGGATTAAGATTTCATCCTACTCAACAACTGGTATTCACATTAGTAACTAACATAAATGAGTAATAAATGACTTACTTCAAATTATTTCCAAATATATTTTGGGCAACAAGTTTATTACTAGAATAATGTTATACTTTGTATGATGACTACTTTGAAGGGTATATAACAACACGCATCTGAATTAGCCACTACCATACTGAGTTCTGAAGATGAGAGATGCTGATGAGAAACGGTAATAGCTGTTCAGGGTGAAATAAGTTTGGGAGGTAATGTATAATAAAGCTCCACCCCCGAGATTAGCGATGCACAGCACATTTGCCAGTTAACTGCTCTGAGAAGCGTGACAGCAGGGTAACCTTTTTAACCCAGTGTTCAAACTTACTTGCCCTCAGAGCCCTGTTTTCTTTTCTGTAGATTATCTATTAGTATTTCATGAATCTAGTCTGTGAAACAGTTTGGGAAATACTGCTAATTTTTAAAAGACCTTTATGATGATTTACACAAGTGAAGCTGGGTTGCAAGCATTTTTGATTGAGAATCTATACCACATACTTATGTCCAGTGAGTCTAAATGCTTTAACAATACTAGAGTAGAATGTTTTATCCGTCATGAACCTTTCTTTTGGTTTTCTTTATTCACTTCCTCTGTCACGTTCTCAACTCATGCAAACCCCCTATCTATTGATTGATCAATCCATCTACCTACCTACTTACCTATCTATCCTGATAAAAATAACTACGTATCTGTATCTGTCTATCCTGAAAAAGATACGCATGTATACCTGCACTTTCTAAATTTAGTTTTAGTTTTCTGGAGACTAGATACATGGCCTGCTGTAGAAATTTTGAACCTAATTCCATTTTAAATGTTTTCTTCTCCAAATTAAATGAACGGGTACCTGTTTTCTTTTTTTACTATCTGAAACCAATTAAAATTGAAGTGGACAGAACTATAAAATACAAACGTACTGACTGTATAAACTTCATGCTTTTTCTCTTCAGAGTTTAGTACTGCCTCCACGATGACTGCATTCGAAAGGCCTAGCCAGCTGTGAACTTCCACGTGCAGGATTCGATAAGCTTACGTTCTGGCGGAAAAGTAAACAGGTGACAAAGAAGTACAATATGGAGATCCCAAACTAACCCAGTCAGCTCCTGGTATGATGTGTCCTTGCTTCAAGGACTCTCCAGATAGGGATGAGCAGTAAATGTAACCCAGCTAAACTCAGTGTAGTCATGTGGCCTCTGCTGCTTAAAATCCCAGCGAAACTCGATGTGGTCATGTTACCTTTGCTGATCAAAATCTTCAGCGGCTTCCCACTGATGCTAAGATAAACATGAACTCCTTAACAGGAGATGGCTTTTGCCTCTCTAGCTTTTTGCTCTCTCTGTTCCGGGTGGCTTGCCTTCATTCAGTGCCTTGACTTTATGCAGCTCCTTCCAGACACATACTCTTCACTACGTGTCCCACTGCTTGTACGGTCCAATGTCCCTGCTTCACCTAGATCTCATCTACACATCCCTTTTATCGCTGACCTCCTTGACAAGATCCTCTGTCAGAGATGTCCACAGTGTTCTGCACCACCTCTTTGTAGTAATCGGTACATTTGCAATTTTATATGTTTGCTTGATAGTTGATGTCTGTGTCTTCCACAGACTAAATTTCTTGGGAGGCAATAAAAAAGTATTTTTCTTTACCATTTTATTCCCTGCACCTAGCACAAGGTCTGGAAGAGGAGGATGGTCACCTGAGACTTGAATAAACGGAAATATCCTTTATTTCAGAATATAGATCTAGTTCCCCAACTACTTTAACTGAATAGCTTCTCTGTACTGGTGCTCACCTCAGTTTAATATAATTTCCAGGACAATGACTTAAACATAAAATGGGACCTCAGGTAATAGTCTCATAATATGTCCTGAACCACATGGTCCACCTGTTGATGATGCGACCAATGCTTGCTCTTAAGTGAGCATGCTACTTTCTTACCTTGCCCAAGTATTAGCGAAATGTATTTTTAACCTGTCATTAAACCTTGGAAACACTTACCAGAATATTAGTTGGATAAGATTTATTCAGTGTTAAAACTATAGTTTGGAGACAGAAAAAATTTCATACAAGGAATTTACCTAGAGTTTAAAAGAGAAAGGTAAGAAAAACGCACTGCTGGGCATTGTCTAAGAACTAGCTTGGTGATTAATGGGAAATATTTGTCACACTGCTCTGGGATGTTCTCCTTTTATCATTCTAGAGATTGTAACAAAGATTCATGTTCACACATTCTTAATAGAACTTACTTTACACACCCCATCCTCTAATTAGAAAGTTCTCATACCAGAAAATTAAAGTGTTTTCTCAAACAAGGCATCGCTATTGTTTCAATCAGCCTACCTGAACAAAGGAGCCCTGGTGGCAAAGTGGTTAAGAGCTCAGGCTGCTAACTAAATAAGGTCAGTGGTTTGAATCCACCAGCCCTTGGAAACCCAATGGGGCAGTTCTACTCTGTCCTATAGAGTTGCTATGAGTTGGAATCGACTCAACGGCACACAACGACAACCTGAATAAAACTTTTGCTTCCATCTCTGAAGTATGAAGATGAGCAATTTTCATCTTTCCTACAATTTATATGTTCAAAAGTCTTGTTTTCTTACTATGCCAGAATAAGAGAATCTAAACAGTATTTAGATAAATCCATGGACGTGGTATACCGGTTTTAAGAGTTAGATTCTCAGTGTTTTCAGATGATAGAGGGAGCCTTAACCTCTTATCTAAATCTAGCTATATAAAACAAAAGCATAGCAAATGATAAAATGCCACTTGGGTGAATCAAAAGATGCCGACATTATTTTTCACTAAATAATAACATATTTACATGATAGATTTCCCAAAGTGTGTGTGTGTGTGTGTGTGCGTGCGCATGCGCGCACAGGTGTGTATGTGTTACCTACTTATGTCGAGATGCATCATTCTTTGGGGTGTTAGGGGAAAACATAATTGGTCATATCACTTTTTAATTCAGCCAGGAGACTTCATTCGCATACATTCAACATACATTTATGCAGAACTTCCAGGAACCCCACAACAGTGGTACAGCTTATGTTAGCAGTAGGAGCCAGAGTTCTAAGAGCTTACAGAGGCGTAGATGATTAATTTTGTCCAAGGTGCGGAGAGGACAAGGTACAAGGGTGCTGATGGAATCTTTTACAGAAGAGGGGACACAATTGGACCTTTAATACAGCATGGTTTTGTTGGAGGTGAGAGGGCCATTCTAGGCAAAGGGGCTATAAATGCATGGACGCGGGGGATTGAGAGCAGAGTACCTGTTTTCAGAAAAGCCCTGCAGCATTTTATTTAAGATTCTTGATTAAGTGTGGAGAGAAGAGGGACGACAGGTTTTGAGATGATTTGTGTGGCTGTGACATGTGTGTATGCAGTCAAACTGGAGGGAAGAGAAACTGGTGGCAGAGAAACTATGTCCACAACTATTGCCCTAGCCCGTAACTGAACCGACAGGGGGCTAGACCAAGGCAATGACACGAGAATGGGAGAGAAGGTTTGGCTGTGAGAGGTGTCAAAAGTATCACCGAAATGAAGTTGACAGGATTTGATGATAGGCTAGCTATCAGGAAAAAGTATTTCAAGACAACCTCAAGATTTCTGAACTGAGGTTACTCGTATAACAAAAGGTGAGCCTAGAAGAGAAACTTCGTTTGGAGATAAAAATGATACAGATGGCTTTAGACTGGTTAAGTTTAGGAGCTATTTAGCACTCAGCTGGACATGAGAAATTAAACTCACTAGTGACGACTGGGCTAGAGATTTGGCCTTAGGAGTGGTTGTTGTCTTAAAATGTAAAGTGGCCGAAAGAGCCAATAGAGCTAGAGAATCTAAATTGTCCATTCCCTTATGTTTTACCTGTGTCTAACCTTGTGCTGGAAAGTGAAAGATACTCAAAGGCACAGATGAAAGAGCTCTTACTCCCCAGGTGAGTGGCTCCTTGAAGCCATGTGAGCTGCCTGTGCCACGCAGCCAGGGTCACACCAAATTGAAGACATAACACTCTCACATTGCTGATAACAGCAGTCCTTTACCACTTGCCCAAAGGTAACAATGCTTCTCAACCTTCTGGGAGTTTATCTAGGCATGAAGGACTTGGACACCTGCCACTGACCTGTCACTGAAAGAGTGATCCCAACCTGGCGGAAGTTAGAGATAAGGCCACTCCATCTGGGCAGTGAGGGATGCTGGGGGCATTAGAACAGCACCGCAGATGCAGGTAGGGGTGAGAAACCCCTCCTGGAAGTGGTGATGCCTATGCTGAGTCTTGGAGGGGAAGGGAAAAAGGGAAAGGTTTTTCTAGACAGGGAGAACAACATGAGCTCACACAGGGAAGAGAAACTGTGACAAATTTGACAAAATGCATAGTTTTGTATAACAAAAATATGGATGACATAGGATCTTTCTGCCTGGCTAATTTTGATTTTACACTGAAGGTAATGAATAACAACTAAAGAAAAAGGTATGAGGAAGTGACATGATAAAATCTCCATTTTAAAAACGTTTGAACAGTGTGGAAATTTGGAAGATGGCTTAAGAAACCAGAAGCAGAAGATACATTAAAGACTACTGCAACGGTCTAGGTAAGCAGTGATGAGGATCTGAAGGAAACAGAAGGGCACGAGGGAATGGCAAAACAGACTGCTGTGAAACATTAGGAGTGGAGACTCAGCAAGCGAGATAAAGGATGGAGGGTTGGAGGTGGGAGGCAGGAGATTGGAAAACAAGCTCCTAGAAGTTAGAATGGAATGCAATCAATAGTATAAGTCTAGCACTTGACTGCTAACTGAAAGGTCAGCAGTTCCAAACCACCAGTGGCTCCATGGGAGAAATATGTGGCAGTCTGCCTCTGTAGAGAATTACAGCCTTGGAAACCCTATGGGGTCACTATGAGTCGGAATCGACTTGATGGTAGTGGGTTTCTGAAGAAAAGAATGGGAGGTTATTCAGGTATATTTCTGGGGATTTAACAATAGTTACTGAGATGGTTTATCTGGGGAAGGCTCACTGGAGAGTATCCTAATCATCTCTACCGAGTAGGGAAGATGAAGTAGGGAAGAGAGAAGGATTGGGGCCTTCAAGTGTCAAAACAAGGTGGGAAGAAAGACCAAAGTCCTCCCCCACTGGATCAAGGTCTGGCCAACATATTAAAGGAGATAAGAAGCAATGGTGCTAAAGAGAAATGCTTGCACTCTTCCTATATCAATAATACTCTTATCGAGTACGGCTTCAAATTTTTACCATGTCATCTGTCCATGGATGGCACAAACAGTTAAGCATTCGACTACTAAATGAAAGGTTAGAGGTTTGAACCCACTCAGAGGCACCTCGGAAGACAGGCCTGGTGATCTACTTCTGAAAGGTCACAGCCCTGAAAACCCTATGGAGCACAGTTCTATTCTGAGACACATGGGGTCACTGACGGTAACTGGTTTTGGTTTATCATGCTATCAGAAAGGTGGGAAGAAAGCAGAGAAGTCACAAAGATGGCAGGAAGGAAGGAAAATCTGTTTTAACAGAAAAATGTTTAAAAGAATTGGGGTTCTTTATTCTAGATGAATAAATGGAAGAAGATGAAGGGAAGTTTTACATCATCCTAGCTTTTGCTTCTAGATAAGAAAGATGCTATGTACATAATCTTCCATTTTAAAATCTTTAGGGAGGAGAGTCCATAAGTTTACATTAATTTTTACCCTTAAATAATGAGACGAGTATAACGAAAGATTGCCATGTGTACATCGAGCCTTAGCGTTATTGGTAAAATTTAGTTCAGGAAGGCATATAGAATTCAACCAGGTCCATCCATTTTTTTTTTTTTTAACTCCAATATAGTACAAACAGACAAACACAGTAATAACCCGCAGTGGCAGTGAAACACTAACATAATTTCTCTTCCCTGTCCTTCTCTGGGTACTGCAAGTTTAAGAGTATAAAATTATTTTGTTTTCAATAAACCAAAAAAAAAAAAACCAAACCCACTGCTGTCAAGTTGGTTCTGACTCCTAGTGAACCTACAGGACGGAAAAGAACTGTCCCATAGGGCTTCCAAGGAGCACCTGGTGGATTCGAACTGCCAACCTTTTGGTTAGCAGCTGTAGCTCTCAACCACTACACCACCAGGGTTTCCTTGATTCTAATAGTTCCAAAGTATTTCAAAAGGAAATTCAAATCACAGAATTGGATACTCATGTCTTTATTAGATTAGATTAATGAGACTTTATAAATGTACATCTTTGAAAATCCTTTGTAACCTGTAGAGAATTACAGAAGCATAAGGCATTTCGAATCTGCCAGGCACTCCTTGGAAACTCTATGGGGCAGTTCTACTCTGTCCTACAGGGTCGCTGTAAGTCGGAATCGACTCGACGGCACTGGGGTTCTGGGTTAGGGCATTAATATTAGCTTGTCTGGCTTGGCTGCCTATAGCTTGTATATTCATAATTCCTCTGACCTCCTCCCCTTTACATTCTTTCCCTCTGTTGTTGCTAGCTGCCGTGGAGCCCACCCCCAACTCATGACGATCCCATGCACGAGAGAACGAAAGAGCGCCCAGTCCTGCGCCATCTCCGTGATTGGTTGTGGATCGGACCATTGTGATCCATAGGGTTTTCACTGGCTCATTTTCAAAATAGATCGCCAACACTTTCTTCCTAGTCCATCGTGGTCTGTAAACTTCCCTGAGACCTGTTCCGCATCACAGCAACACATAAACCTCCACTGAGAAATGAGTGGTGGCTGCTCACGAGGTACATTAGCTGGGAATTAAACTAGGGTCTCCCTCATGGGAGGTGAGAATTCTACCACTGCTCCTTTCTTTTTCGTTAGAAGCAACATAACAATAAATATATTTTGTAGTGCCCTAGTTTAAAAAAAGACTTAGGTTTTACTATCTTTAGAAAAACACGAAAAGCAAATTTTATTAGTGTAATATTCTATTTACAGCTCACGCTTACTTTATAAATTTCAGCTTCTGAAACTTCTTTGTCAAATACAAATACAAAATCAACACTCCCTAACTCATACCAACCAAACCAAACCTGTTCCTGTCAAGTTGATTCCAACTCATAGCGACCCTATAAGACAGAGTACAACTGCCCCATAGAGTTTCCAAAGAGCACCTGGTGGATTTGAACTGCTGACCTTTTGGTTAGCAGCAGTAGCTCTTAACCATTAAGCCACCAGGTTTACCTCTAACTCATAACTCATAGGCCTCAGAAATTCAGATTAGTGAATACTATAATTGGAATCCCTTTGAGTCTAGGCCTCTAATTAAATCTAGCAAAAATTTTGGATACTAGCACCAAATATGTCATTTATTTTAAAATATTCGCCAATTTAGACTGACACCTTCAACCATTTTATTGCTTCCCAAAACAATATTAAAGACTGAACTCTTTTTAGCACTTTGACTTATTGCATATTAAAACCAAACTCACCAAATAAAAGCTCTTTAAGCACCTTCTGACTTATTTCATATTAATACCAATAACTCACCAAAGAAAAGCTTTGATCTAATTAATATCCTTTTCAGATACATTACTACAGTTGGCCCCCTTTAAAGTGGTGAAAATTAATACAAATGAAGGAGATTGTATCACACAGTTACTTATTTAGTCTTGTAATATTTACACCTGGAGCTCAGAATTTTCTTTTAAACCAGTTTAAAAAATATTCTCGAGAGTAACCTGAATGAGAATCAAAGTCTGCTTAATTAATCAGACATTATGCCCATGATAAACTGCCACATGATAAGAAATTGGTCTGGGCTTGATAAAGGTAAATGACATTTAGATATTTATTATTTAACGGCAATAGCCTATGAAGCGGAATACAAGACTTTTTAGGGTACACGAAGGGGCTTCTATCAAAGCTTCTATTTCTATAGTTTTTAATCTAAAAATAAGATAAAGCTTTATTAAAACTAAATATCCAGCTATACACTGCCCCCTTCCCTTGTGCTTTTGAAAGGCTTTATACAAGAGACCCCCAGAGGTTCCTCTGGCGTCTCCACAATGAGGAAAGGTCAGCAGTGGGACCCCCCTCCCCCGCCCTCACTTATTCCACAACTGTGTTAGTTATCTGGAGCTGTTATAACAAATACCACAAGTGGGTGGCTTTAACAAACAGAAATTAATTTTCTCACAGTTTAGGAGCCAGAAGTCTGAATTCAGGGTGCTGGCTCTAGGGGAAGGCTTTCTCTCTCTGCTGGCTCTGGAGGAAGGTCCTTGTCTTTTCAATCTTCATGTAGTTTGGCATCTCTCTTCCCCCTATCTCTGCTCTCTTGCTTGCTTGTTTAATCTCTTTTATATCTCAAAAGAGACTGACGTAAAACACACCCTACACTAATACTGTCTCATTGACGTAAGAAAGAAAGCCCATTACCAAATGGGATTATAACCACTACAGGGGTTAGGATTTACAACATATCTTTTTGGGGGACACAATTCATTCCACAGCAACAGCTTTCAAGGATTTTGGATGCACTGCAGTTTATGTGCTACAGGATGTCATTGATGTGGTTAATTTTTAAAACCAAGTCCCTTTATACAATAGAATAATTATAATACTTTGTAAAGAGCTTAAGAGTGACCATGAAAATATCCTGCAGCACACAGGTTTTCTCATTGTCTTGAAGCAGAATATAACCAAGAGTTGTCATTTCACAAAAAGAAATGTGTCCCACATTTGCTGATGTTTTCTCTGACAAGTGGTTGCCAGTAGTATGCTATCTACCAAACGATTAAAAAGAAAAAAAAAGGAAGAAAACAACACACTTAATCAACCACTTCAAGATAGAGGTGACAATTTAACAAGAATAAAAAAAAAAAAAAAAATCTGCCTTTTGAAAGAAACACATTCAAAGGAAAGATCATTTTGAATCTGGTTGTTTACAATAGTATTTGTGAAGGTGGTTCACCTTTAAAACTCCTTTTTGTATCAGACCTGGAAACTCAATTTTCTAACTTGTTTTAAAATCTTACAAAGGAAGAGTTTCAGAGTTTTTGAACCCATTAAATAAAGAAAGGTGTGTGTGTATGCATGCACAATGCCTTCTATTTATCTGCAAGGACAAATGATGGTATCAGCAAAGACAGAAGTTTACTAAAGGAATTTCAAGAAAATTCTTTGTGTAACTAGTGGTTAAGACTTAAAATAAACATCATGTTTTAGGAAGGTCAGCCAGCAGCACACTTCTTTCATCAAACATAAGGAGCCCTGGTGGCTTGGTGGTTAAGCACTCGGCTGCTAACCAAAAGGCTGATGGTTTGAACCCACCAGGTGCTCTGCAGGAGAAAGACGGGGCAGTTCTATTCTGTCTTATAATGTCACATGAATCAGAATTGACTGGATGGCAACAGTTTTGGTTTTCATCAAGATAACTCTGTATTTTTTCAGCTGCTAAGACGTTAAAATCAAGTTTGAAATAAACAATACAGAGCAATACTTTTTTGAATCACTGTATCACATCCATTAAACTGAAATTAAAGAAAATAACAAATCACACTGCTCTAATGATATCGTTGTTGTTAGCTGCTATTAAGTTTGCTCCCAACTTGTGTTGACCCTATGCATAATGGAATCAGGCCATTATGATCGACAGGGTTTTTGTTGCTGATTTTTAGAATCTGTTGCCAGGCCTTTCTTCCTTAGTCTGTCTTAATCTGGAAGCTCCACTGAAATCCATTCAGCATCAGAGCGACATGTAAGCTTCGCTGATGGACAAGTGGTACCTGCCCCTTGAGGTGCACCGGCCAGGAATGAAACCTGGGTCTCCTGCACAGAAGGCAAGAATTTTGCCACTAAACCACCTATGTCTTCATTAATATACTGTTGAACTATTTACAAATATTTTATTTCTTCATCTATAACTTTTTCTTTTACAATTTTATTTTTAAATGTTTTAAGATGAACATGACCTATTAGTGTGGTGTTTATATATAATGCTTATATATAATTTATAACCAAGAACACATGCTTTGAGGTGAGTGCTCCAGAATATTTCACTAATGGGAGAGCAATTTAAAAAAAGTCTGATGACCACTGGTTCATGGTCCTGATACAACTGTGGAGTGCAAACTCCTATACCATCATTTATGTAATTAGCTACAGTAACTTGCACGCAAATAAACAGCTAAAAGTGCTGCAGCGTTAACCTTATTTTTTCCTGCTAAATTTAAGTACTACAATTTTAATACCTCACAATTAATAAAATCTCCATAATTAAATACTTATTCCATCTTCATTTTAGGTTACTCCAATAATTTAAAAATAACCCTCTTCAGCTGGGCAGTTTCACTGTGTGTGTCCTTTGTTGTCCCAGATGATGACAACTACTAGAAGGACTCTGTACCGCTTCCTTTGTCTGTGGAAGGTGTGTATTATAAACCCAGCACATGGGAGGATGGTTAGAATTACAGATGTGTGCATATATCATACACACACAAAGTTCTTCACTTGAAAATCCATCCTTCAATGCTAAGGTCTGACTTAAATGTGGGTGGCATGGACGGACGGCTGCCTTCAGATGATTTCAGTCCTGGAAGGGTGCTGCTGGCAGCAACCTGCCCGGAATCCTGAAATTCCACAGTGAGCTGCACTTCTGGGTCTAGAAGGTCCCCAGCTCCTCTAATTTCAAGGTCTTGTCATAAACATTATCCCTGTAAAACTGGTACTATTTATTAACCCCCTTTAAAAGATGAGAAACCAAGGCTTAGAGAAAGAAGTTACATGATCACACTACTTTTTATAGAGTTGTAACTACATTCACTAAAACGCAGTATCTTAAGTGCATAGTTCTGCGCCCTTTGACAAACCTATATACCTCTCACACCATTCTGAAAGTGGTGGAAGCAGGATTCACACCCCTGCTCTTTTTGTTGTCATTTTCTTAAACACAATCAGCACAGTTACAGGAATTGGCAGTCAGGTAAAAAAAAAAAAAAAAATTATGGCAAATTTGCAATGCATAATTCATTCGTTTTCTAATGTCTATTTGCAGAGTGCCTATGAAGGATAAAAAATCACTATGCTGACAGCTATGGGACAAAGAGAGCAGGACAGGACATTTTATCATCTCAGAACACAGAGGGCATCAAGCCAAGGGCACAAGGCACAGAAAAGCAGAGATGAGAGTACCTCTGAGCATGTAGTAGTTTTATCCAATGCATGTAACAAGTCTCTTATAACATCATATCCTTTAAGTGCTTGGCAAGTAATTTCCCTGATCTTTGAAATAAAAAATCCAGTCACATTTAAAAAGAAACACACAAATATCCAGCTTACTCATACACCGCACTCACTTATAGCTAGAAATGATATCCACCTTAAAATGGTTTATGTGATTTTTATTGTTCTTCCAGGGTGGCAGAATAGATGAACAAAATTTGGAAAACTGCTCACTGATAAAGCCATTATAGTAATTGCACTGGTTCTGTTTATTAATTTGTCACAATTAAGTCAATAAGAGCTTTACTAATGTCCTATTACTTTATTAGTTTTGAAAGTGATTATCTTAAGAACTTGACTTAATTGGAAGCCTCTCAATTTACAAGGTACATTAAACTCTTAGTATCATCTTAAGAGTATTCAACATATGCAGGTCAATTACCAGTAATCACTGTTTTGTACAAATGTTCCATAAAAACTATAGCATTACATGATGAAGAGGAAAAGGGAGCTTTAATTAATAATGCTAAACCTCGATTGGCATTTTCAGGATAAAAGGGCAACATGCGCGTTCCTACGAAGTCTTCCTGAAACTGGGTCTGTTAGTAAAGACTGAATAATGGGACGCCGACAACGCCACATTACAGAAGAAGGTAATTTGTCATGATCGCTAAAACACCAAATTGCACTGCCTGTCCTCTTGTCCAGCTGCACACTAATTTCCAGATTAGTAAATTACAATTAGTTCTTAGTATTGCTCCATCACTTTTCTTTTTTCAGTTAATAAAAGAGACTGCAAATCAATTATTGTTCATCCCTTTTTTTTTTTTGAACAGATCAACGACAGCTGTTATTGCACACGCAGGAAACATCATGGAGTGGTTAATGCGCGACTGAAACCATGACGCCTTTAGAAATTATTGCCTGCGGTATAAATATTTTATATTGACCTTCCAATTCCCACTCAAAGATTCAATGCAGTTAGCTGAATAATTACAATGATTAACAATTATGAGGGCTCATAAAGTGCCTTGATAGCAGGGCTGATTTTCAAAAACCCCTACTGAAACTATTTCATAAACTATTACAGTAAACTTTATTAATTAAATATCTGAAAGGTTTGTCCCACACTCACAACATAAGCCTGATTTTGGGATTAATCACAGGAAAAATGGTTGCTGGTTCATTACAAGCCTGGGGAAGCCAGTTCCTTGAAAAGATTATTCCATCGTTAATACGTGAAGGTGTTGCATGAAGTATGTGTCCTGACTGGCTCCTGATCTACATCCTGTATACAGCATAAACTTGACATTGCCAAGGGCGATTCACCGGTTGTGTGAATACAGTGAACAAAGCTGAATCTGTAAAACACTAATACTGTGCATTTGAAAAACTTGAGATGAAAGCCACTTTGAGTTTGTTGCCTTCAAATAACTATAATTGTCCTTAAACAAAATCTTCCTGGTGAGTGAACTGCTTAAAAGTGGTAGATGATGTGGGGGAAGTAGCGGTCAGATTTAACAATTCAGTCCCACAGATTTGTACCTACCGAGGTTCTAACTGCCAAAAATTGAAGGGCAAGGAAGGGCTCTTTAACAGCCTTGCCACATATCACAAAAAAAAAAAAAAAAACTTTTAAAACGGCTTCAAGCAATCGTCTTAAGAATATAAGATCAAATGCTAAATTGTCTACACATCACTTTTGAGAAATTTCTGATCCTCATATATTTCAATTTAGCCTTAAAATGTAGGACCTCCATTTTTCAGCATCTGATCCACGGATGAATAAAATGTCAGCCAGACTACACTCATCAATTTTCTGCTCTTGCTCTATCAGAAGCACAGCAGAAGGGTCTGTGCTGGTGGAAATTGGTGGAGAAAGAGGTGGGGTGAAGATGTAATGAGGACTGCTGGAGCCACGTTTGGGGACAGATGTGGTTTCCTCCTTCCTCCAGGGAATAAAAGACACTGAAAACCCCATTTACCTGGGTGTTACCTTTAATTATGACCAGGTGAGTGGAAGGAAAGGCAATAGTTCAGGCACCCTGAGGCTCTTCATATTCTGCTGCCCCACAATGCAGGGCTAAGAATCAGCAAAGCATCTTTTGTTCTGACTGCTTATCCCATAAGCCTCAAAAAAGAGGCTGTATACAAAGTACATTGAAATTAAGAGTTGCTGTCCTTATTGCTCACTTGTAATGATAAATCCCTTTAGTTTGGAAAAGTTGACTGTGTGCCTGGCATAGACTTCATGACTGAAGCTTTGTGAGAGGATTAAAATGACCTCAGAATCACTACTTTCCCTCCTACTACTCTGGTGGGGGAAGAATTGACTCTGTGCTTTGCCCTTTGCAATGCCTTTAGGTACAGGGCCAGGTCACCAGTTGCTTTATAATAAAGTTGCTTTGCCTAAAGCCACGAGAACTACTTTGCAGAAATGGCTCTGTTTTTTAAATAGTTACCCTGGTTAATTAAAAAAATGCCTTTCCCCGGCTCTGCTAAAATGGTCCAAAATTTGCTTTGTATTTCATTAGATTAAAAAAAAAAAAGAAAAAAGTGCAAGGGGAAAAAAGAACATGTAAGCTCTTTTGGGGTAATTAATGTCTGGAATTAGCTGCTTTCCAGAAGAAGCAACAAACTGCTAAAAGTTAAATGGAAACTTCTGAGTTATTATTAACAAAAGTAAATTCATCACAGAAACAGAAACTCCCCCCACTGGGAATGTTTGGAGTTGGTTGTCTCACTAAGCAGGTCTGAGACTGAAGAACCCAATAGTTCTGAAGGCTCACAGTCATTTTCTATTACTATGGTTCTCAAAATGTGGCCCCCAGACCACTAGCATCAGCTAGGATCTAGTTAGAAACGTAAATTCTTAAGCCTCAACAAAAATCTGCTTCAGAAATTCTGGGGGTAGGGCCCAGCAATAGTGTCTTAACAAACCCTCCAGCCAATTCTGATGCTTCTAACCACCATTCTATTAAAACTGGTTATTTTCAAACCAATTTTCTAAAATTTCTAGATTTCAATAATTAAATTGACCATCAGTGGGCAGAGAAAACTTTTCAAAGGCAACTGGGATGAGAAATGAAGTTTTCCTGAGCATGTACGTACTAGACTTAAAGCAGTGACTATTAAACCTAGATGCTCTGGGGGCTTTAAAAAAATGCCAGGACTGTACTCCTAACTAACTTAAACCGAATGTAGGGAAGGTGGTGCACCAAGGGGGAGGGAAACAGCAATGATAATTTTTAAAAATTTCCCCAGTTATCTAAAGCACTTGGGAAGGTTGAGGATCATTGAGATAAGGTAGCCACATCAGTTAGACCCTTAATAAAAGTGTAACAGCCTTTGTACACCCCTAAAAAGTTGAACTGGCAGAAGTTTTATGATAGCCACCAACTGCTCTGACAGGGATCACAAAAGAAGGTCCCAGACAGGGCTGGCGAACAATATGGAACAAAATTCTAACTCACAAAACCAAAAACAAAACAAACCACCACACTTGCTGGTCTGACAAAGGCTGGAGAAACCCTGAGAGTATGGCCCCTGGACACCATTTCAGCTCAGTAATGAATTCGGTCCTGAGTTTCACCCTTCAGTCAAAGATTAGACAGGCCCATAAAACAAAACGAGACTAAATGGACACACCAGCCCTGGGGCAAGGACAAGAAGTTAGGAGGGGACAGGAAAGCTGGTAATGAGGAACCCAAGGTCGAGAAAGGGAGAGTGCTGACATATGGGGTTGGCAACCAATGTCACAAAGCAATATGTGTACTAATTGTTTAATGAGAAGCTAGTTTGTTCTGTAAACCTTCATCTAAAGCTGTTGTTGTTGTTGTTAGGTGCCACCCAGTTGGTTCTGACTCACAGAGACCCTCTGCACAACAGAATGAAACACTGCCTGGTCTTGTGCCATCCTCACCGTTGTTGCTATGCTTGAGCCCACTGTTGCAGTCACTGTGTCAATTCATTTCCTTAAAACCTTGCGAATAGCAGCAGAACATTGTTATCTAAAGTACAATGAGAAAAAAGTTGTGTTATATTTACAACAGTGACAAAAAAGAAAGAAAAAAGAGAGTAGCTGCTGAGGCTGCTTATGTACGACCAAAAGCCTCAAGGAATTTGGTTTCTTGGTTTGGAGGTCTAGGGTCATGGTTTTGTGGGACATACTAGTGAAGTGGCCTAATAACATGTTTAGTGCTTCTGTTCTACCCCCTAATTCACTGCATAGTGCCGGGGGAGGGGGCGGTGGGTGGGTGTCTTAAAAGCTTGCAAGCAGCCATGCAAGACACAACAACTGGTATCTATTTACCTGGAGCAACAGGGAAGGAAGGAGAGTCAGGAATAGGAGGATATGGAATGTGTGGATAATTGCCTTGAAGAACAACTACCTCCTTTGCCATAAGACCAGAAAAACTGGATGGTGTCTGGCTACCATGACTGAACATTCTGATCAAAGACTCTACAGCAGAATCCTGATCAAAAGGGGGGAAATGTAGAACAGAATTTCAAATTCTCATGGACTCCAGACTTCCTGGAGCCATGAAGGTTGAATGAACCCCTGAAACTACTGCCCTGAGATAATCTTTAAACCTTAAACCAAAAATATCCCCTGAAGTCTTCTTAAAACCAAACAATAGTTTAGCTTGCTGTTGTTGTTAGGTGCTGTTGAGTCAGTTCTGACTCATAGCAACCCTATGTACAAGAGAACAGAACACTGCCCAGTCCTGAGCCATCCTTACAATCGTTGTTATGCTTGAGCTAACTGTCACAGCCACTGTGTGAATCCACCTCGTTGAGGGTCTTCCTCTTTTCTGCTGACCCTGTACTCTGCCAAGCATGATGTCCTTCTCCAGGGACTGACCCCTCCTGGCAACATGTACAAAGTATGTAAGACGCAGTCTCGCCATCCTTGCTTCTAAGGAGCATTCTGGTTGTACTTCTTCTAAGACAGATTTGTTCATTCTTTTGGCAGCCCATGGTATATTCGATATTCTTCGCCAAAACCACAATTCAAAGGCGTCAATTCTTCAGTCTTCCTTATTCATTGTCCAGTTTTCATATGCGTATGATGCAACTGACAATACCATGGCTTGGGTCAGGTGCACCTTAGTCTTCAAGATGACATCTTTGCTCTTCCACACTTTAAAGGGGTCCTTTGCAGCAGATTTACCTAATGCAATGCGTCTTTTGATTTCTTGACTGCTGCCTCCATGGCTATAGTTAAGCTTAACTAGTGAAAAATATCTGCTTTGAGAATTATGCTCTTGTAAGGACTATTTATAGGGGATCAAATTGATAAAAGCAGCTCAAAAGATTAGACAGGAACCTTAGGGAGACAGTAAATTTATGTTAATGGGGGAGGAACAACTCAGAAAAGGAGAGTGAGAATGCTTGTACAACTTGAAGAATGTAATCAATGTCACCAAACGGTACATGTGGAAACTGCTGAATGTTTTGCTTTGTATGGTCTCAACACCAACAAAATAAATAAAATTATATATGAAAAAAATTGTACCAGCCTAAGAACTAGGAAAACAGGGCTATGTGGATATTTATACCAAGAATACATTGACTGGGTTTATACTCTATCAATTACACATTAGCTAGCACGAGGGAGTTACAAAAGGAATATAACATTTTACTACCTCACTCTCTTCTTAAATATTATGGATTGAGCTGTTCTAATTTCTAGAAGAGCTAATTCAGCAATAAGTGTAACTTTGGGAAATAATTTGAATTTTGATCATACAGGTTGCATTTAAAAAATAATAAATGCTTGAGCACTGAGCCACCATCATCCCATATGTGCCACATGGAGATAATATCTACATTTCCAGCTGGTTCTACCAATACCTCCTCCCTTCCTGACATAGGAAAGTGAGGCTCAAGCTTAGAAAAGAGGTTGGGAGCCCTGGTGGCTTAAAAACTAACACCACCACACAAAAATTGCTGTCAAGTTGATTCCGACTCATGTTGACCCCATGCGTGTCATGGCAGAACTGTGCTCCATAGGGTTTTCAATGACTGATTTTTCAGAAGCATATTTCCAGGCCTTTCTTCCAAGGTGCCTTTGGGTGAGCTCGAACCTCCAACCTTTTGGTTAGCAGCTGAAAGCCTTAACCATTTGCACCACCCAGGGACTCATGAAGACTACCATAAAAGGGCATCAAACCAAGGTAATGAAATACTGAGAACAAGACTATAAATAATAATTACACTTTACTTTTATCTATATAACACCTCGTAGTTTTTAACTTCCTTTCACATATTAATCATTAGATTCCCACAAAAGCTTTGTGAGGCCATCAGGATAGATACCATTTTTACTTATGAGAACACAAACTCAGGTAGGTTAAGTGAATTATCCAAGGCTGACAGCTATACAGGTAGTCCCCAACTTACAATGGGGTTCTGTTTCAACGACTCCTTCATAAGTCAGTTCTGACATAAGTCTAATACTTTTTTTTTTTTTAGTTTTCATTATTATTGCCTTTTATTATTAGCATCTTTATAAATCCAATCTTTATTTGTCTTTGGGGGTTGGCATGAGAATGATAACATCAGCAAATTACATGCTGCAACACTGTGTGTAGTAAAATGACAAAATGTACAAGAAAAAAAAGGCCATTTCTAAGAGCAGTTCAGTGGAGCTCAAATACGCTGCAAACCAATGTTAATAAATAATATTCTAATGAATGATGTTAATAGCTTTGTACATGTCAGTTTTAAAACCTTAAAGTGTAGTTAATTGGTATTTCTGGAATAGTATAAATGGATAGATAAATTAAAATAGATAAAAGACAAGCATCCAGTATAATAAAACATCCAATCGGGAGAAAAAAGTCCAGAAAGCAGGATAGCTAGCTTAAAACACTTGGAAAGACTTTTTTTTTCTTTTCTGGAGTTGGTAGAACTTGTCTTTGAATTCTTAACAGATCCATAAAACACATAAATAAAACAAACTGTGAGATGCAGCTCTGATTTTATACTCAGGCTTATATCATTGCTATAGAACATTTTTAGATAATTAAGCAATATTTTCTGCCTCTTAGAATACCAGCAAATCATCAAATCAGTTTGGTTTGTTTATGTCAGAAAATTTGCTTATTGCTATTTTTATATAATTCTTACAATGTTAAAGTATGAAATTATATGCTGCTTCATTTTAAAACATACTTTTTTTCAAATCTAAAACCAAAAACTTTGAAAAAGGATTAGCAAATTTAACAATGCATCAATCTGTATTTCCATCGTCAAGAAAAAGACAGGGAGATATATGGAAACTTAAAAAAAAAAATTTAACCTGATTAGACTGTCTTTCATAGTTTGTTTTTATTAAAACTAACCAACTATAACTTAATACTTAAGCATTTATACCACCAAAGTATTAAGAAATCTAACAAGGGATGTTGGAGTATACTTAATTAGACTATACAACACAATCTTTCACTATTAGGAAACATCAAGCTATGTACCATTCTTAATTAAAGCCCCCATTTCAGTTAAAGTAAAGCAATTTGCAATTTAATTATAATAATACAAACTACAATGTAACTAAAAACACAGTATGCATTTGTGTTAGATAATTGGAAGAGTCAGTAAATAAAGCTGACAAAGAGTAAACAAAAACAGGTGAAGGAGCTGTGCTTCCTTCACCACCTTGCTAACTAATGAGTCTAAATGGAGATCAGTCATTACCCAGCACGTGCCTTGACGGTACCCAAAAGGCACACAGTCGACAGTTCCACTAACCTAATGTAACCACCAGACAAGTGTCAGTTCAGAAAAACTCACAAGAGAAATAAGTCATAAAATAATATATAGCTAAAACAAACTCATTTATCAAGAAAGACAGAATTATTATTAGGAAAGCCCAGACTGTACGCCCTGTGATAGAAATGAATAATAGGAACATTAACTACATGATTTTAAATTGAGGACACACTTTAGGAAACCCAAAATCTAATAAGTTTACTCTACCTGGGCTTGAATTATACCTAGAAATATGAAAGTGGTGAAATGCTTAATTTTACAAGCCACCGAGGTAATTTTTCTTAAGTTGGAGAAAAGAAATGTATTGCTGATAGTAATAACATCAGACATCAAACTTTGGCATTTTCACATTAGGAATATTGAGTTCTAACCAAAATCTAATCTATTGAAAAGGCAATGATTTTCTTTTAGCAAAGATGTTAATGTAACATATGCATCTTCATTCTACGACTGTATTGGTGAGGCGAGCATATTAGTCTAGTCAGCTACTGTCTAACACATAGGTTGTTTTTCAGTCAAATTACTAATTGCTATTAAATCACAACTCTTATTAACTTACAACTTAATACAACAGCTCTTCAGTAAATATGGATGTAGCAAAACAGATAATTTTAAAGTATTTTTTTAGAGATCAGATTTTGGGGCAGAGTTCCTATCGCAGCACATGGATAAATTATTTAGGTCTCTGCAGAGTCTGAGTTTGCACAAATACTGAAAATCCAATTTGGCTTCTTAGCGTTTTGGCTTCAAATACATAGATCTCTCCTGATCAAAATGCTACTTGCTTTAAATCCAACCTGGTGAGTACTTATTATCTCTCCTTGGCACAGACTAACACTTGTCCATTACATATGTGAGTGTATAATATAACATAAAAAAAAATACATATTCTGCTTTACCAACCAGGTGTAAATCCCCTGAGGGCAAAGACCATGTCTGTTATCTTCCTGAATATAGTGAAAAGAAGCAGAAAATGTTCCAATATCGCAATATACTCAGGACCTCGCATAAAATCTTCATCACAGCAGGGACTTAAATAAATGCTTATTATTATTATTTCGGACAAAGGTAAAGAAACTATCTTTAGACAATAACCTGAATACTAGAGGAATGTGAACAGGTAATGGCAGTAAGTTCACATTTTTGTTAATATACAGGTGTTGGCAAAGAGCAGCATCTATCACTATTTTCAAAATTGAGAGGGGAGAGCAGAATTATGATACTACAGCCAGCATAATCTGTGCCTCTCCCATCGTAATTCCTGCCAAGAGCTTCAAAAAGCCAGTCAACAGTGAATATGTAGAAATTCTAAAAAGTAGCTTCAGACACTCTGTCTCTCTTGGGCATTCTTTTACAAACACTCCCTTATTGTGAGAACGCAATTAAGAAGCTATGATTTTGCCCGACATATTTTCCCCCTCTTTTTTGAAACTTCCACTGGTGACAGGCTTCAGAAAACTACAAAAGTGTCTCCACGCCAGCTGTCCCTTATCCTCCGGCCCATACTGTGAAAATAGAGAGATTCAGAAGTAACAGCACATATGTGCCACTGACATGAGGCGCACATCCCGAAATGTAATTATTGCAGGTAAATATGATATGTCATTTTCTTCCCCTACAGGAAATTCCTTCAGATGAGAAATCAGCTTCACAGCTGGGAGGATAGTGGGTTAGAGGAGTGCATGTGATTGACTGGGCAAAGGGACAGAAAGAATTCCAGCGGATTGATGCTACAATTAATTTTGCCAATGCTTGTTGTGTGAATTTGGGTAAGTATCTGCTATTAGTAAATGGGGCTGAGGGTAGGTGACATATATAATTAAAAAAAAAAATTCACACAAGTTGCCAAGAACAAATTAAAACCGTTCTTATTAGCTGCCAGATGGTCACCTAATTTCCTCTAGTTTAATTTGAAAACATTAGAGAAAACACAAGTAAATATGGTACATTATTTTTCACAATTGCAGTTTTCTTCCACATAAACAATTTTTTCTTTCTTTGAAACCAAACATAAAAACTCTAATGTAAAATACTGTAAATACAATATAAGATCTTATAAAGATTTTTGAATGCCCCAGTTAATGAGTTTCTAGGAAGCATAGACATGAAAGAGGGGATTAAGCACTTAATAATTTTTAGAAGTATTCCTTTATTGTATTGAAATATATCTCTACTGTACACTAAGATAGATTTAACTAAGGAACAATCCACTTGGTTGTTAGAAGAAACACTAAGTGAAATACATGCTTTGAAATAATCCAGTTTCTCATGTTTATTTCAAGAGAGTAATTAAAAGATACCAGCACCTCACCATAACATACTGAACTATTGCAAAAATATAGGCCCACACTCCTGACTAGAAGGATTACTCAACCTCACTGCCTTCCAAAAAGCAAGAGGAACTAATTCCACAGAATCTTAGGCAAGAAGGTTTGAGCAGTCACCCACTCCAGGATTTTAAACATGCAGTCCTTACCTTTCTAGGTGGGCTCCCATGGTACTGTCAACTTTTTGAAATTAAGTAAAAATCTGTTTACTCAGGAATATGTATTTCATGAGAAAAGCCCATGTTAATCACAATCTCAAAGTGTTCTGGGAACCCCACAAGGTTAGGAACTGTGAGCTAGCCACATTCCAGTTTACAAGCATGCCTGTCATGTTTAAGTGACTACCCCACAGGCAGATCTAAAGCAGCCATGAAAGTCCTAGAGCCAGGTCTCTTGCTAACCAACAAACTCAGCGCACTACTATGTCCATGTCATTTTTCTCAGAGGGGAGTTAAGGAAAATGTGGTAATCTTGCACAACATTTTTGTGAGCAGATTTTATTACAGGAAAGAGTAGTGTCTTGGTCAAAATACTACCCATAAATACAAAGTCTTGGAAGCTAATATAGAAGGCCTACATGAGCTAATTAAAAAAAAAAAGTCATGGGCCTTTGAACTAACACCAAGCCAAGCTTAAACTCAGTCCAGCCTTAAGACCCTGCAGCATATGCTGAGATCTTCAAGATGACACAAAGTGTTAGGACCTCTGAAGGGAAAAACTGACCCTCAGACATCACATAGAACACTAGAGCACTACCTCAACTTAACCTGGCCTAGAGGTGTGGACTCTCCGCAGGTCACTGCCTCCGCACCTGTGCCCAAGCCCTAAACATACACGCACTACAGACAGGTACAGGGTAATTTATTTCATGGTCGAGGTATATGACATACAAATGAAAACATACGGTATTTAACTGATTTATTAGCCAAAGAAAAAAGGAAAGCTATCCAACAATAATTAATTTCATGAGTGAAGTGTTTAGGTAAGATGTTGCTAAAATAATTTAAAAAATGTGCATTGCCATAGTCCTGCCAGATCACCCAATACTTGGTGCTTTTAAAAAGAGAAAACTGTTTAATTTGTTCCTACGTATCAAGATGTATAAACTCCTGAGAACTATTTCTAACTTGACCCTTTTTTTACTGTATGACGTTAGGCAAATTAAGGAGCCCTGGCGACACAATGGTTAAAGCACTAATTGCTTTACACAGGTCAGCAGTTCCAACCCACCAGCCACTGCACAGGAGAAAGATGTGGCAGTCTGTTTCCATAAAGATTGACAACCTTGGAAACCCTATAGGGCAGTTCTACTCTGTCCTATATGCTATATGGTCGCTCTGAGTTGGAACAGACTCCAAGGCAACAGTCCCCTTTTTTTGGTTAGGCAAATTACTTAATCTCACTGACTCAAGTTCCTTATTATTAAAATGGAGGTAACAACCTTATTGGTTGCTGTGAGGATTCATGTTGTAATGCTTGTAAAGAGCCTAGAACAATGCCCCACATTTTATTTTGATAACAACAACTACCATCATCATCATCACTGTCACAAAGAAGCACATATGCAACTGATTGCCTACAGAGAGAAAGAACTCAGAAAAAAAGCCTAAGACAAAATTGTTAATTAACAAATGTTCAAGCTTTCATAAAAATTCAAAGTACTCCCTCAATGAACACTAGGAAATCTGTTCAGCCCATGTTTTTCTTGGGGGCACATTTCCATGGATTTAGCATACCACGGTCCTTCAACCAAAAGGGATAAGAAGACTGGATTAGTCTGTCAGTGGAGCAGCTCCTTCTTACAACTGTGGGCTGAGCAATCTAAAGTGCTCCAGTCTCAATGACGCCAACCTCCCTGTATGAAGGATCTGACTGGGCCACGTGTTTTGGCCTCTGTAGTATCTCTGACCAATAGCTTAACTGAAGTAAGTGCTTTTAGGAAGCTGAGAAGTAAAATGTTTTGATGACAATTTTAAAGGTAATATCTGGCTTGGATGGCTCTGTTGGGGTCATGCTATTCCATGACCGGGATCCATCAGAGACAATGGAACAATGAAAAGCTAATAGCTTCCAACACAAGGACAGGCCCTAAGACTTCCAATGGAGTCAGTTAGTCACTGATATCATTCAAGTAGTTATTCATCTAGTTATCTATCTACTGTCTACTTGTCAGACCACAATCTCCAATATTTCAACTTAAATATGTTGTCAAAAATGAAGAGTTTTACCTTTTCATATTCAGCAATGCCCAAGGTATTCCAGAGGGAGTATGAAATGCAGGTAGCAATTTTACCCCAAGTTCCACTGCTTTCTTTCGAAAGATCTGAAAAGTTAAACAGTTAAATAAGCTACTGTTACAAGAAAAACAAAATGTAGTCATAGTGCTAGTAGTGGAATAGTACTGTTCTACCTTAAAATTCTCTGTATCTGAAAAAGGAAAGGTTTTCTCAAATTAATAGAACAGCTTCCTTTTTTTTTTTTTTTTTAAATGAAGTATTTACTGAGCGAAGCAAGGATGGTCCAGAAGGCCAGCATGCTGCAGGGTATTTATTCTCAATCTTGGCTGCACATTAGAGTCACATGGGGGGGAGGATGGAATGGTTTGAATAGTACTGCTGTCTGAGTCCCACTCTTGAGATTTCTGACATGGGGCCCCAGGATCAGAACTTTTGAAAGTTCCCCAAGTGATGCCATGTAATTTCAATGTTCAAGCCAGGTTGAGAACCACTGATGCTGGCGAATAAATACTGGACTCAGAATCAGGAGATCCGGCCCCGCCCTGTCCGAGCTTCAGCACACTTACTTGCTAGGGCACAGAGAAAGAAGAGATTCTAAAAAGACTTATTGTATTGAATAATCTATATGCCCTCTCAGGCCCTTGCAGCTTTAACTTTCTCTTACTTTAAGTGTAGGTGACGACGAAGATACACCGTTAAATTATGTACAGCTTCTGCCCATATGGAGGTCAGAGTTCAGTAGACAAGATAATACATGCACATAAATACCGAGAACACAGAAAAAATGAGGGAGACGTGCAAGGAGAAAAAATCTTATGAGTTTAGTAAAGCCAGCACTTAGATGGGGGTTGTATGTAGCATTATGGCGCCCTGGCAGCGCAGTGGTTAAGAGCTCAGGCTGCTAACCAAAAGGTTGGCAGTTCCAATCCACCAGCTGCTCCTCGGAAGCACTATGGGGCAGTTCTACTCCGTCCTATGGGGTAACTATGGGTTGGAATCAACGTGGCGGCAACGGGTTTGGTTTCTGTCCTTTTTTTTTTTTTTTTGGTATGAAGCATTTAATTGGGGCTAATTAAATAATAGGGATTGGAGTGAGAAGTGGAAAGTGAAGAGATGTTCCTGAAGGGATCAATTTGAGTACAGATGGAGGTAAATGGGGGCCAGCAAAAAAAAAAAAAACAGGGAATAGGTCTGTTTGCCTGACAGAATGCGAATACTGGTAAATAAATTTGGACATCTACTGCATGAGCCCCAAATCGTGGAGGGTCATGAACGTAAAAGGCTAGGAATATTATTCTGTTAAGATGGGAAAATAGTGAAAAATTTTGAGTAACCTACTCATTTGAGTAAACCTGTGCTTTCACAAGACTAATAGAGGATATCCACTCACAGTCTTAGGTCACTGAAGGAAGGACTGGTGCTTTGTCCCTTCTCCTTACCTACAGTGCATGACTAAGCATCGTGGGCTGGAAACTTAATATTTCCATCTGCCTCCTCCTCAAACAAGGGAGACATGAGAGAGGCTGGAAGAGAGGTAAAAAGCATGCAGAATGGGAGCAAAGCCTTCTCTCAGTCTGTGCGGAAGAATCTGTTAAAACTACACCAAAGAAGTCACACGTGGCTTTTCCAGAGGAAAGGGTTCCAGCCCTAACTCTTGCTTCAAGGCCTGAGCCTCTCCACAAAGAAGTCCAGGCACCAAGACCAAAGATGATCAAGTAATGCCAATGTTGAGGCTACTTCCAAAACCCTTCTCTTCTGGCATCTAATTCTCATTTAGTAATGAAAGTCAAGAAAAAATGAGTTTGAAAATAAAACTTTGGTTGACAGTCAATTTGGATAAACTGACTTCCTTATATACAAATAAGGACAAGTATACATTTGTAGTATATAAAACCAAAAAACCAAACCCGTTGCTGTCAAGTTGATTGTGACTCATATAGAAAGCAGTAAAAAGAGAGGTTAACATTTATTTTTTCTTGAATTACTACGCAATTCTCTTCAATGGGGACAATTTCCTGTTTCAACAACTAATGGTATTTGGGAGGAGAGGAAAAAGAAAATATATACCAAAAGTTTATCTTTCCTTCCCTTTTTCTGCCTTACTCTAGAGCATTCCAGGTTACCTTCTACTATAAGGGTTTATCTAATCACTGGCAGGCCATCTGTTGACTTTCTGGTTTCCATCCAATTTTTTAAGCTGTTAACTTCTTTTCAAGAAACTTACATAACACACAAGTCAAACTATATAATTAAACACCATCTTGGATGCTGTAACCATATGGTATGGGAGTTAAGGGCCCAGGCTTGGATGTCACAATGCCTGTTTTTGAATCCCAGCTTCACTTCTTCAAGCTGGGTAATCTTGAACAAGTTGCTTAAAGTCTCTGTGCCTAAGCTTCCTCATCTATAAAATGGGGATAAGAATAGTACAGTTTACTTTTTAAAGGTTGTAGAAAGAAATAAATGAATTACTATATTTAAAGAGCTTAGGACACACAGTCATCATTCAAAAAAGGTCAGTTTTAATTTTTATGATACTAATGAGGATTTATTTTCCCAAGAACTTTCCTTATTTACTGCCTGAAATTCTTTCCTGTTCTGAGTTTTATCCAACTGCTGTTTTGGTGCCTTCTACTCAAATTTGTTCTTTCTTTCTTACTCTCCACCTCTCATGCCTCTAACTCCTCACCCCCATCACACACACAAAACTTAAAAAAAAAGAAAAAACAAATCAGTTGCTGTTGGGTAGATTCTGACTCATGGTGACCCCATTTGTAATGGAATTGAATTGCTCCATAGGGTTTTCAAGGCTGTTACTTTTCAGAAGCAAATCACCAGCCCTTTGTTCCGAGGTGTCTTCTGGGTGGGTTTGAACCACCAATCTTTTGGTTAGTAGATGGCTGCATTACTGTTTATGCCGCACACCCACCCCCCCCCCACACAAGCCCTATGAGTGTTTATTTTTAGAGGCTAATGGAAAGTTAATTCGCATGTGTATGGCTTCTCTAGGAGCCCTGGTGGCACAGTGGTTAAGTGCTCTGCTCGGCTGCTAACCGAAAGGTCTATGGTTTGAACTGACCAGCTGTTTCATGGGAGAAAGATGTGGTAGTCTCCTTCCATAAAAATCACTGCCCTATGGGGCAGTTCTACTTTGTCCCATAGGATTTCTATGAGTTGGAATCAGCTCAACGGCAGACGGTTTTAGAGAAGTTATGTTGTTATTGTTGTGTGTCATTGAGTCGATTATGACTTGCAGCGACCCTATAGGACAGAGTAGAGCTGCCCCAGACGATTTCCTCGGCTATAAGTTTTTATGGGAGCAGACTGCCAAGTCTTTTCTCCTGTGAAGAGAATGGCAGGTTGGAACCATCAACCTTCAGTTAGCAGCTGAGCGCTTAACTATTGCTCCACCAGGGCTTCTAGAAAAGCCATACATGTGTTAATTTAACTTTCCATTTTTGTTCTAGCTCTGTATTCCAATTTGTGGGCTCAACATTACGATTTGGGTGTTTTGTTGTTTTCTGAAATTTAACATGTCTAAAATGGAATCAGTGATTTAATATCCCAGGAAAATTCCCCAGTTCCATCAGTAACATCACTGTTTGGTCAATTCCTGGGACATGAGGGAGCAGACATTTTGCCTTTTGATTTATTACTCTTCAGTTATTACCTTGCAGTCACCACTGATTTCTCTAAAAAGTCTTGAATACAACTCACTCCCTTTCCCTGATAGCACCATAGTCTGCATTTTCATCACCAAACACAATGAAATAGTATGATTTAAAAAAAAGGAAAGGAAGTCTCACCTAGTCTCCCATTCTCCAAATTTTTCTTCTTGTTTCCATTAATCTGTATCTGTATTAGTAAATATCTCTTTTATCATACAACGCGGTTGTTCTGTGGTCTCAAAAACATCAAGTCAAAACTTTTCCACTAGCTTTTTAGGGGCCTCCCTCTATGAATCAGACCTACCTATTATAAAACCACTATCTCTATTTTCTCAAAGACCACCCTGGCTTCAGCTTGAGTCGTCATGACCTGAAGCATTCATTCAAATTCAGTCTACCTTATTATCTCTACTTGCACAATTCTCTCATCCTGACATTCCCTCTTCTGCATACTGCTTGCCAATCCAAATTCAACCATTCTTCAAGGGCCAGGTCAAGTCCCAACTGCAGGTCAAGACCTTTGCCTTAATGGATTCCCACACTGACAACCAGCATCACATGATATAGTATTTGGTTACACAAGGCAAGATACAAATTTTTACAATTTTCCTTGTGTTACTCTCTTATACCCCCCATTATTTTTTTCCTTTTTAAAGGCAGAGAGAAAGGCCTCCGTATCTCCTTCATTGCCTGTCATACACATTCAACCCAAATTAGCTCATTTTTTATTTAAATTTATTGATATCACCACAGTATTCCCATGAAATAAAAAAAAAGAAGGTATGTATATTGTCAGTTAACAGATGAGGAAACAGAGGGACTTTCCCACCTCAGGGTTTCTGCCATTGCTGTTCTCTCTGCCTGCAGTGCTCTTCCCTTAGCTCTATATTTGGCTCATTCATTCGTATCTTCCGGAAACAGATGAAATGTTCTCTCTTAGGAAAGGCTTTTTCTAACCACCCCATGTAAAACTGGCCATCCTCATTTATTATTTATTTCTGTCCCATTATTCATCATATCCTACTTATTTGCTTACGTGTTTACTACCTGAGAATTCCACTACATGTAAGCTCAGTGAAGGCGTGGATTTTGTCATGTTCCTTGCTATACATCTACCCAGTATCCAGCAGAGTAGCTGGTGTGCAATAAATGGTCATTTAATGAACAAATGAATGAATCAAAGATTAATTATTATATCTGGGCCACCATAATGAGAAACCATTGATACTCCAGTGTTTGCACAGTGCTCCATCCTATTCACTAGCTTCCATTGTCTATAAACAGTTATCTCAGGTATTCTTGCAGTGCAATGGATTGCTTTTGTGTGGCCTTTCTTGCCACGGTATTGCAACTCCCACCCAAGTGACTGGGCAGGACTGTATAGATAGGGTAATTGTGGCCCACCAAGGGGATTCATCAATTTTGCCTTAAGATAGAGCCAATTCCAGAGCAGAGAAAGAACCAAGGAAGAACAGAAGAACAGCCAGGACCAGAGAGCACATCCTTTGGACCTGGGATCCCTGCACTGAGAAGCTCTGGGAACTAGGAAACTGGGAGAGAGAGAGCAAGAGCGAGAGCAAGAGTGAGAGTGAGAGTGAGAGAAGAGTGAGATGTAGCCCAGCCCACGGAGGGAGAAAGCTGAGTGCCTGGGGTGCCCCTGGGGACTTACTGACAAGGGCTAAAAGAGCTTTGTAACACTTGCCTGAGCAAGGCAGAGGCCTAGAGCCAGAGAAGTGTGCCTTCAAGCACAGCTGGGAAGAGACTGTCCTGCTGGAAGAACTATCCTGGGCATTCCTGAACCTGAATTTCAACCTGATTAAAAAAAAAAAAAAAAAACCTGATACTTCCCTAATAAACCCTGTAATTGTTGAGTATTGTCTGTGAGTTCTGTGTGGCCATTGCAATGAACTATCAAACCCAGTGGAGAAGTAGAGAGCACCGTGGGAGGGATGGTTGGTGTCAGAATTGGTGAAGATGGCGGAAAGACGAGGCATGTCTGACCTCCACCTCACAGGATTCAGCCTTGGGCTGTTCTTGATTCTCTTTCCCCTTTGCGAAGTTAGAGGAGGTCAGAGACCTCCCCCACACTGTTTTTATAATTCTAGAGTCTCAACCTCAGATACAATTGTGAATAGTATTGGATGAAAATATTAATGAACCCACTGGCTTTAAATGAAATCATATGTGAACCTGAATCAATTTCAATTCTCAACATTTTATGTGTCACCTCCTCTTGAGATACGAACAGAGGTTACCTCTTAGAGAGGAAACCAAGATCTTACAGAGAATATCTTTCCCCTGAATTGAATCTCTAATAAAATCCCAAACTAGTATTTAAAATTAATATTAAAAAAATGAAGGAGAAACATCACAAATCATTCTAAAGAACAATTAAGTTATAACTAGTACATCTTGGGTAATGTGTTGAAGAACAAATTACCATAAAAAGGACACAAAACGGCACGTCAGTGCTCCTTCTAATGGTGACAGGCATGATGGAAAGAGGACCAGGCGCAAGGACCTGGATCCTAGCTTTGGTTCTTCCACTGCTTCACTGTGAGGCCTGGGCTCGTCCCCTAATTTTTCCAGTTTTCCCAGTGAAATGGAAGAACTGGATTGATGATCTCTAATATCACTTTATCACTGGAAAAACTAGGACTCTGAATCGACAAAACTAGTACCCAAACGAGAGTGGCAAAGAAGCAAAATTATTAGCATTTTTTTGAAATACAGGAAGTGTTAATTTGCCATCCAATTCTTAGTCAATCTTGGTATCCAAGATTTGGATATAGAGGGAAGGAGTTTACAAAGTTTAGAAAGCAAGATGAAAAATGGAAGTTAATAATATATAATCCCTGCTAATAGAAAATATTTTCTTATATCTTAATGGCCATTAAAAGAAAATATGGCTTTTGCGCAACTAGCACTGATCAGTTTAAGATGGGCAGACATTTTATGAACCAACAAGAATCTTCAAAAATATTCTGCATTATAGAGACTCTGATTACATTCATAGCAAAAACCAAAACTAATTTAATTTGCTGACAGAAGGGTAGTGAAGTAGCTGCTGTGATAATCTTTCAAGCATGTAACTAACAAATAACTTTAAATAAAAACTTATTGTCTAAAGTTAAGAATTTCAAAATAACTATGTCAAAACTGCATCTTTTCATTACACTTGAGTAACATCACCACAGTTTTATTGCTATTTTTGATCGATGTTTAAAAAACTTCACATTTTAAAATCTACCAAATCAAAGCATTTATTGTTTTACTTTACCCTTAGAGATAGGATTAGGCAAGGCTGTAAACAAGATGTATGGCTTTTTTTGCCTTTCCAGTTTGCAGTTCCCCAAAGAACTGTATAAGAATATTCACATGCCAGACCAAAGAGTAAGGAAAGAAGAAATGAACAGGAACAGATGGCTCTGGAAAGAAACATTTTCAGTTCAGACATGTTTCAGTTTGAAATGCACAATCGTTATCAAAGCCTGTGTTCAAATTCTCATGCTGAAAACTTTACTGTTAAAAGATCAAACACTAATTCCCCATTAGTATAAGCAGAGTTTACCTATTACTCAATTTCATTACATAAAGCTTTCAGCCCAAGATGCCACAGATATGATAAATATCCTCAGCTGAAAATAGATGAAATAACTCATGTACTGTTAGCTGAATTGATGAACTCACACAGAATATGGGCCAAATTCAATCACTCAACCAATAAGTACTTATTGAGCTACTCTGGCTTTTCAATTTAGAGTGGAAACTCTAACAGTTTAAATATTAAGAATAAAGATACATAAAAATATCTTTATTAACCCTGCAGAAACATCAAAGGTCATCTAGTTCCATCATTTTGGTGTATAGATGAAGAAACTGAGGTTCAGAGAGGCCCTATAATCTTGATGTGGGATAGTTTTCCAATGTGCAGTGGTTTACTGACAGCAACAGACAAGTGAATGCCAGTTTCATGCCATCTCAAATGCCTGTAATCCTTTTAACTCAGAGGGACTGTCCCCTGTGGGCCCCTCCTTGCACCTGCACCCTTCTTCCTTTAACTGCCTTTCTGATCTTCTTGCCATTCTTTCTCTTTAATTGATCAAAACCTGAAACTAAAGTTTTTTTCTCCCCCTAATTAAAAAAAAAAATTATTTGTTATACCTGTCAAATTGCACTATGGACTTAATTTTTTAAATTATACATTTAATTAGCTGACTACTTTTGTCAGAATTTTCCCTTTTGTGATTCATTACAGGGGAGACAATTCAATCCACAGTCTTCAGGCAATTAAAAAAAAAGCATGTTCTTTATTTTCCTGAAAAATGAAAGCACTAAATCTCCCCAACTTGTTCATTAAAAAAAAAAAAAAGCTGAAGACATTGACATGCATGCTAACTTGCCAGTAACCATGGATTATATATAACCAAGAACAAGAAATGAAGCAATGTTACTAATGTATGAAAGCACAAAACGTCAATGAAGGGAAAAACTTCTGAGAAGTACAATTTAAAAATCTAAATGTAGAATGCCCTAGTGAATAGGCATCATAGGTTTATCTTGCTATTAAAAGACATTTATTTCCAGGAAAAAATTAATAGCTAGTGAAATTTTTTAAATACTTTATTTTGTTTTTGTTGTTTAGAATATGCACAGCAGAGCACCCACCAATTTAACAATCTATGCATGTGCAATTCAGTGACACTGATTACATTTTTCAAGTTGTGCAACCATCCTAACCCTCCTTTTCTGAGTTATTCCACTCCCTTAACATAAACTCACTGCTCCCTAAATTTCCTATTTAATCCTTTGAGTTGCTGTTATCAATTTGATTCCATATAGATAGATCTGAAAAGAGCACGATGCGCAAAGTGGATATTCTTTACTAGTTAAGTTAAATAGCCAGTGAAATTTTAAAAAGAAGTTGCTTTTATATCACCTCCTAGTCAAAATGAGTAAATACTGTATTGATATATGAATGAATAAAATCCTTTACTGTATTCTGATATAGGTTTTTCTTCAAAGAGGGCTCCAATTTCAATCTCTAGAGCTCCTCAGTGGCTCTTCTGATGAGAATTTCAGGCTGTTATTTAGAGCAGATATTTTGCCAGGATCCATGTGGGCAGCAACCAATGCCATCTATTCTTGGAACTTCGTCCTGTGTTTTTCCTGAACCTAGCCAGAGTCAGTGTTGCCTGGTAACAGACACAGTGAACTGGGACTGAGGACTGTTACACACCAGTCCTGTCACAATGAAGATGGGTCACTTTCTAGAACTTTATTGTCTCTTTTCTAAAATGAGGGCCCTAGACAAGACACTTTCTGAGGTACTTTTCTGCCCTATACATTATGATTTCAGGACTTAATAAACACTTACTACATGTTTGGAGTCCCTGGGTATTGCAAATGGTTAATGCATTCAGCTGCTAACTCAAACGGTGGTGGTTTGCGTCTACCTAAAGGGCCCTCAAAAGAAAGGCCTGGCAATCTAATTCCAAAAAATCAACCACTGAAAATTCTATGGAGCACAGTTCTATTCTGACATACATGGAATGGCCTTTTTTTTTTTTTTTTTAAATTACATGTTTACCATTGTGGTGAGGTACATGAGAAAATAAGATCTCAGATCTCAAGGAGCTTACAACCAGAAGACAAGTCAGCAATACAAAGCTATACAAATATAAAATGTGATTAAAACAACAATATAAACCAACATATAAGAGCATATAAAATGAGTAACATAGGCTATAACTGTGGGAATAAAGAAAAAGAAAGACTGAGTTAAGTTTCTTAGTGGAGAGGCAAAAATGGATAGATGGCACACGTGGGTGCAGGTGTGTGCCAATTTGGGGTGAGGAGACATATATTTGCACGAAGACTCTGGGTTAATGTGGCAGAAGACATGAGACAAGCAAAAGGGGAGAGGAAGGAGCATGGAGCTTTTTATGAGAGACAGCAGGGTAGAGAGGCAAATCAAGAGAGTGTTGAAAATAGAAAGAAATGCACAAATTCAATAATACAAGCTAATGACCTTAAATCCCAGAGAGAGAAGCTAAAGACTGGTTAAAAGAGCACATCAGAAGTCTAAAGGAAGCCCCAACACTTGCTGTCTGTGCCTCCCATTCAGCACAAAACCCTCTGCTGTCTAGTCGACTCTGACTCATAGCGACCCCTATAGGACAGGGCAGAACTGCCCCATAGAGTTTCTGCCAACCTCTTGGTTATCAGCCATAGTACTTAACCACTACGCCACCAGGGTTTCCCCATTTAGCACAAGCAGAGTCATTTCTAGATCATAAGGGTAATGAGAAATGGGGCAGGGAGAAAAGCAGTAGTTCTCATTGGTTATGGAACTTTTCTGAGTTGTAAGGGGCAAGAATAAATAAAGGACGATACCAGGAAGCACTACCAACTTCTAGATAAAGAGGACAAATCTTAAGAAATAATTGATTTGTTGTGTGCCGCCGAGTTGATTCCAACTCATAGTGACCAACAGAGTCCTTTAAAAAAGGGTTTTCTCAAGCAAAAAGTATATACTTTTATTGCAAAGGTCAATGTGTGTAGGGGGAGGGCTGGAAGAAAGGAGATAGGATGATGATGGAAAGTTATTACATCCCTTTTGTAATACAAATCAACTCTCTAAACTTAGAGCCATAGAAAAAACAGGCTACATGCTTGGCTACTTTCAAAAAATTATTATCCAAATTCAACATGCAGTGTTAAAAGTTCACAGAAATGGGACAGAAGACAAATGGCTATACAGCTCTCATACTCAGGTGCTCTAACTCTCGGCCAGGAACTAGTAACAGCACAATAATCCAAGCCATTATACACTACCTAGACAGGTGATTGGCTGCTCATTCTATCTCAATTTAGGTTTAATAAATGGGCAAATCACCAACATGACACTTATGAAACATGTAGTATATTATTAATTAATAGTTAATATTATGTAAGTATGGCAAATAGTTTCAGAACAAAAATTTCACATCAAAAAGAAAGCATCTTTCCTTTTTTGAAAAAAGGAACACTTGCTAGAGACAGGGAATTATGAAAGCACGTACTCTATCTGGCTATGATTAGAAATATAATTTGTAAAGCCACCACATAGAGGTTGTTAGGATGTGATATCAGTGTTAAAACAGGGGCTGTTTTATTTACTATTACTTTTCCAGGTAGACAGCACATACCATTGGAAATATACAGAACCCAGGCTTGGAAACATTTGTTCAACAAAAAGGTAGGAAGAAAAAATGACAGCCTCCTTTGGCAAGGACACTATGATTCCCTGGCATTTTTGCCTTAAGATGCATTCTTTGTCGGGGAATTTTTGCAGATAAGTGAACCTCCCATTCGAAACACTTAAGAGCATCAAACCATTTAGAACTTAACCTGTTTATTGTATCAACTTTTTAAAACATGTTTATCTACTATTTTGACTTAGTGGAATATACAATGATCACAACTGATGACTCAGCTTTACCACCACATATGAAAACACCGAGCTGGGACCAGATGATACAGATTCTCATTATTAACTGGATACTCTGTACAAAACTGAATACTTTGTTCACGTAACCCCCTCTAGGCCTCAGTTTCTAAACACATAATAGGGAATCATTCAATCATGACAGAGTTTTAACTAAATGCACAAGTGCTTTTTAAAATGCAGTAATAACCATCTTCATCATCATTCCTCGCTATACAATAGTGGCTCCCTCAGAAATAATCAAAGGATAGTTGATTTTCTGTCCAGACACTAAATGGTTCAAAAATTGCTGAGCGTTTATATCTGCTTTTTATAGTCCTGTTTCTTTCTGGTATTAGCCACCAGTTCATTACAAAGAAGACTTGTCACTGTTGTAGTGTGTTCTCTTTCCTTCTAAATTGCTGCCCATTATAAACAGTTGCCTGAATGAGGGCCTGAGAGTATGTCAAATGTCTCTTTCAAGTCTATCCTACAGTAAAGAGTGTGAACTTCAGGACATGTGCCTTTTTTGCTGTCAGATGACTGTAACTCCATAGTTATATGAAAAATCAGTGGAGTAGTATACTATTGAAGTAGTATATTAAATGAAATAGTATGTTATTTAGCAGTAATAGTTTACAAATTTATGAAGTAAACCTAATACCTACGTGCATATAAGTTTTGTTTTTTTTTTTTAGTATATATAATGTAACTCCACTTGGTTTTCGTTCTATCTAAACAAATGTAAGCTTACCTGGTGGGCTGGAGGCCTTCGATTTCTGCAATAACCCTTCTTTTTCATATATTATACACTAATATCTCTAAATTGCCTTTGGGCATACAGCCCATGATTTTATGTCATTCAACAGATAAACACGTTTAATTTTCAATGGTGCTTCTTCTGGACAGATTTGGCAGCATTGCTATGTCTGTCTTGCGTTTGTGTCCCCCGTAAGTTAATTAATCTCTTAGTCTCAGTTTCGTCATCTAAAAAAATGGAGAAATATACCTTTGCCCCTTACAAATCAGAAAAGTTCTCTCTTTTTGCCTGTTCTTTTTTATATTATTGATATTGATATATATCAATATATTTTTTTCTCATTTTAAAATGATTACATTCTCTTTACTGAAAAATCATAAAATGAGACAGACACAAAAATACAGAGCTCCATTAATCCTACCTACCCAGACACAATCATTGTTAAAATCTTAAGTGTCTATCCTTCCAAATACCCTTGGTTGCATTTTTTTAAAAAATGGCATCATTCCATATATATTATTCTGTAATGTTTTTAATCTAACCCCTACTTACTTTATCTACAGTAAATACAACATTCTATATCAGGACTCAACAAACGTCCTGTAAAGAGTCAGATAGCAAATATTTTAGGCTTTGCTAACAACGGTATTTATGTCATTTTTTTTTCTTTTATAATCCTTTAAAATGTAAAAATTATTCTTAGCTCTGTTAGTACAAAAACAGGACTCAGGCTAAATTTAGTGGCGGGGGGAGGGTGTCATTTGCTGACCCATATTGTAGAAAGAAGCCCTCTTACCGCAATGGTTAAAACACTTGGTTGCTAACCAAAAGGTTGTTAGTTTGAACCCACTAGCCACTCTGAGGGAGAAAAGACCTGGTGATCTGCTCCTATAAAGATTACAGCCCAGGAAACCCTATGGAGGCAGTTCTACTCTGTCCTACAAGGTCAGTATGAGTCAAAATTGACTCAACAACATATAATGATGTTCTATATCAATGTGCAAATTTCAAACCATTGATTTTAAAAGTAGCTAAATAACATACTAATATATCGATATACTAGAACTTTTTTAAGCAGTCCCCTGTAACTTGACTTTAAGGCTTCATTGTTTTAAAAATGCAAACTGCTATAACATGAATTTTCCTGCACAAACTTACTTGTATACATGACTGTTTTTTCAAATTAAATGTCTGAAAGTGGAACTTCTGTTCAGAGGGCATGCACACACTCACTCACTCACTCACCCACCAAGTATTTATTGAGCGACCACTAAAAGCCAGGCACAATTCTAGGCGTAGAACAAAATCCCCAATCTCCTGGGGCAGACATTCTAGTGAGGGGCAGAGGTTATAAACACATACATCTACAACACAAAGTCAGGTAGTAGTAAGTACTACAGGAAAATACAAAACAAGGTAAAAGAATAGAGTGACAGGGATTGCTACTTTAGATATGGTGTCAGGGGATAAGCTCCATGGAGGTGACATGGGAACTAAATGAAATGACGGTACATTCCCTGCATATATGTCAGGGAACACCAAGTCCAAGCACGATTGGTGTGCTGAAAGAACAGTGGAAAGACAAGGTGGCTGGAGTGGCATGACCACTGGGAGTGGGTAACAGGTCTGGTAGGCAGTCCACTGCCTCATGTAGGGCATTAAGATTATAGAAATTTTGGCTTTTCCTCAAGTGGGATAGCAAATCATTGAAAGAATCTGAGGAAACATCTACGGGTTAGGGCTTTTAACATATTCTGACAAACAACCATCCAAAAAGACTACCTTAATTTATGCTTCTACTTGCAGTGGATAAGAAAGCCTTTCCCAAATCATTACTAGAACTGTTATTTTTGAAAGAACCGTTTTTCTAATTTTAAAGAACAATATCCCACTGCTACTCTGGTTTGCATTTCTTTAATTATTAATGAAGGTGACTATTTTAAAATGTTTACTGGCCAAAAATAAAAACAGTTCTTTCAAGACCTGTCTTTTGGTTTCCTTAGCCTATTTTTCCACAGCAAGAAAATTCCTCCTGTAGCAATAATTTCTATTGATTCAAAATAACTCTTTATATATTAAAATATACGATATTATTCTTTCTAAAGTCACTTTTTGAAGGAATATTTCTACTAATAGAAAAAATAATGGTTGTACAGGTGTGTTTTATTGCACGTAAAACAACCTGTATGTTGAATATACCATTTCAGTAGCAATGTTTAAAAAAAAAAAAAAAATCCCCAAATAGTGCTAAGAATAGTCACATGCTAAAGTATACAAAAAAAAAAAAAAAAGTATACATCATAATAATGTGACAGCATGTGATTTACTGGATTAGATTAAGGGCTGTCAAACTTTTTCTATAAAGGGCCTAAAAAAACCCAGAAATACCCATTGAGTCAATTTCAACTCATAGGACCCTACAGGGCAGAGCCATTAGATTTCAATGACAAATACTAACTGCAGTTGTACAGCCATAAGCAAAATGTAAATGGATGGGTGTGGCTGAAGTTTGCTGACCTCAGAGTACACATTAAGGAGCCCTGGTGGTGCAATGTAAGTACCTGGCTGCGAACCAAAAGGTTGGTGGTTCAAACCCACCAGCAGCTCTGCAGGAGAAAAGACCTGACAATCTCCTCCTGTAAAGATCATTGCCTAGGAAACCCTATGGGACAGTTCTACTCTGTCATATAGGGTTGCTAGTGAGTTGGAACTGACTTGACGGGACACAACAACAAAAAACAGAGTACACATTAACCTCACTGAAAGCATTTTAAGCATTTTCTATTTAATTAAGAGGTTTTAAAATATTCTCATATGTCGTATTATATGATGACACTATCTGTTTTTAATAGATCAGTGTTATTACAGTACCATAAACAACTGAATGAAGCACTGACTTGTATTAATAACAATCATCACTGTAATATCAAAATGTCACATCACTCAACACTTTCCTCAGTAGAAGAGTTTCTAAAATATCAAATTGAAACCACTTGGAAGGCATTTTTAAAAATTCAAACGTAAATAACAACAGGAAACAATTTATCCTGTTCATTGTGGCCACTCTTACACTATCGAATGCTTTAAAGCTATTACACACACACACACATCCAAATAGTTTAAACTTCCTAAATTGTAAACTTTCAAAAAAGGAACTACTCCTATAATTTTGACCTTTTAAAAATGTCAATTCATTTATTCAACAAATATTTATTGAGTACCCGTGTGCTGCATGCCAAGTTTCACAAAGCATTGGAATATATAAGTAAACAAGACCGCTGTGGTCAATGAGTCATAAGAACACCTGTTTTGAAGTGTGTCACTGGAAAGATGCCCACAGGGTAGTATTTTATGATACACAGGAAAGGATCAAATAATAACTTTATTTTCTCTCCAAAAAGAAAATGAATGTAATAGTGCTTCGAGTACTGCATAAGGCAATCAGACAAATCCTTGCCATCCGTCTTACTACATAAAATTGGCAAAAATACAACAGACATATAGAGGGAAAATTGTAGCAAAGTACAGAACGAGTTATCAGTGCATTTGAAGATCCTACATTCAGCTTCAGACAAAGTAGATGGCCTCCAATATGATCTATGAATACCATACGTACTTATTTTCTTCTGTGACTGGTCACTAGTTTGCAAGTTATCGTTGAGATGGGAATCACCACTAGTAATCAAAGAATGGACCTATTAGATCTCTTCAAAAGAACTAGTTTTGAGAGAAGGAGTGGGAGAGCAGCTCCATGTGATTAAGAGAGTAAGATGCAAAGTTGTGAGTTAAAAGCACAGTGGAGAAAATGTAAGCAAAGATAAAACCAAACCAAATCCAACCCACTGCTGTGCAGTCGATTCTGACTCATAGCGACCCTACAAAACAGAGTACAACTGCCCTCTAGGGTTTCCAAGGCTTTTTTAATCTTTACTGAAGCAGACTGCCACATCTTTCTCCCGTGGAGTGGCTGGTCTAACGCCAACCTTTCGGTTAGCAGCCCAAACACTTAACCATTGCAGGATCAGTCCTCCTGAGCAAAGACAAAAGGGGAGTAAAACACAAGTGACTGGGAATGAGGTGCAGTCCAGTCCCATGGCCAAGCAGCAGACACAGACTGTTGATAAAACCCACAGATTTAAGGTACAAAAGAAATGGAGTTAAGCTATTTTAATGTTAAATAACAACATCACACTGGATAAAAGCTTGGCATAAACACTGAAAATTTTATCTGTTATAGAGTAGGAGCAGGGCATCGTTACTCTGGCCCTAATTTTAGTCACTAAAAGCCTGTGCTGTTGAGGGCAAATGACTGAGAACCCTGTGAAAAAGAAACTATCAGTATTAGAGTTTGTGATAGAAAAATAAAAACAAAAAAATTCTGGCAAAGTCCAACGGAGATCTTGGACTTTAAGGAGATAGGACTTCAAAAGGCTCTTGGAAAACATCTTCATTATACATCAGAGTAATCACAGAAAATGGTGTCACATATTCTTCAGGGGTAAGAGGGATCTATTATTTGCTTTATTAAACTGGACTTTTCTTTAATATAAATGAAACCCCAAATAGCTTAAAGCTCCATTAAGTACAATGTTGGATTTTAGGCAATGAGCTTTATTATGATCCCTTGAAGACTAAGGTGAACTTGACCCAAGCCATGGTGTCAATAGCCTCATATGCATACAAAAGCTGAACAATGAATAAGGAAGACCAAGGAATTGACACCTTGGAACTGTAGTGTTGGGAAATAATACTGAATATACCATGGGCTGCCAAAAGAACAAACAAACCTGTCTTGGAAGAAGTATAATCAGAAGGCACCTTAGAAGCAAGGATACCGAGACGAGACTAGGTCTCACATATTCTGGACATGTTAGCAGGAGGGATCAGCCCCTAGAGAAGGACATCATGCTCAGTAAAGCACAGGGTCAGAAAAAAGAGAGATCTCAAGGAGATGGATTGACACAGTGGCTGCAACAATGGACTCAAGCATAATGACAATTGTGAGAATGGCGCAGGACGGGGCAGTGTTTCGTTCTGTTGTACATAGGATTGCTATGAGTTGGAACCAACTCGAAGGCACCTATCATCAACAATAGAGGAAATGTTTCCTTTAGTTTTTGACCTAGGTATTGTTTCCTAAACAATGGCGACAGCCAAATCATGATGCCTATTTTCTAAGTGCATTTTTAAAAGAAAGAATTCTGTTCATTGCAGAGAGAAGGATTTCACAGTCAGTTGTTTCTCAAAATGTGGTTCTCAGACCAGCAGCATCAGCATTACCTGGGAACTTAAAAGAAGTACAGATTATCAGGTCCCATATCTAGATCTAGAGAATCGGAAACTCTGGGAGTGGGGCACAGAAATCTGTGTTGTAACAAGGCCTCGAAGGGATTCTGATACACACCATAGTTTGAGAAACACTGCATTAGCTTTTTAACGACTCTCATAATGCAGTAAGAATGGGAAATGAGTTGATTTGGAGCAATACTTAAAACCAAATATTTGTGTCACATGACAGGTATTATACTGTTTCTGCAGCGAACCAAGCAAAAATCTTTAATAATTTCTAAGTTTAGCAAATAGTACGAGAGGTACGAGCCCCGTGATGCTAAATTCACAGTCTTAGCAACTAACTCTCCATTTTCTGTTAGCCTCATATATAAGAGCAAACGCGACAGCCAATGCCTAAACAAATGGCATGTCATCACTGAATAATTTCAGTCTTTTTTATGGGCTTGCCACTGTGGTTTAGGAGCTTATTTTACTGTTAAGTCATGTCTCTAAGTCACTTAATAGCATTAGAATGGAAAGATACAGCCAAATTTATGAGGCCGAGAATGAAGCTCCTGTGAGTGCTTTATACCACACTGAGAATCTAATTATTGGTTCACAACACAGCATTTATTAGTTTTCTCCTCCTCGTACAGACTCTGTCTGTTGCAAATCAGCACACAATAGTATCTAGTTTTGAAAGACTACTTATATGTAAAGTAGCCCCTTTATCTATGTATGGTAGTTCAGAGGTAAAATAACCCTGTTTTGGCAGAGGACTAGTCATACAAGGTTAAAAATACTTTTTAAAAGTAATTATTTTTCAGTTGTGAGAGCTTTGCCAATACGGTAGACTGGGAATAAGGTAACTGAGAAATATCTGCAAAATGAGGCATGGCTTAAATTAATAGCGTGAAGAAGATGTACGTACAACTTTCTCACAATAAATTTTTAGCTTCCTTTCATAGAAGTAGCTTAATAAGCAAATCAACAGGAAGGAAATGGAAACTAGTGAATATATGTAATTGTTTCTTGATGTCTAGATCCTTCAGGAAACTTGGAAAATTTAAATAAGTAATCATTTTTAAAAGTACATTTTTCTAATTTCTAAGGTCTTTCCAAACTCTTTGCACACAGGCTAAATTTCATTTAGCAATGATTAATTACAATCCAGAACTGGGGGGGAAAAAAAAAAACCATCATATTGATTTTGTGCTGGTTGAATAACTTTAAATTTGAAAAACTGTAATATTTTCCACTAAGAAATGCAAATGTATTTAAATAATCATGCATCTAATTATAACCACTGACCACATGCACTGTAGTAAAATGAATTGTAAATCAAATATTTTAAGGCTTATTCTCTTTTTTTCCCATGGCTTACTTATTTTCTTTCTTTCCCCTCCCTCTTTCTTTTCTTTCTTTCTTGGCTTCCCTCCCTTTCTTCCTCTTTTATAGTTCTTCGAATCATATACACCTACACTGCATATTTCAATGTACAATGAACATAGAGATTTCACTCCAAGTTATATCTAATACACTAAATATATTTGAAACTAAACATTCAGATATAAAATATAAAATCTGAATAATATCCTTTGTTTATATTACTATCTATATTGAGCTTTTAAATAGGATAACAACCTCTGCTATAATACAACTACTTAGTGATCACACCCAAGTTCAGTGACACTAGGAATGAGGATGCTTAAGTAAGCTTTCAGCTATGTAACTCCCAAAGGTGAGTCACATAAATGATTATGGCCAAATAATAACAGCTGATGTTCATACAGCAATTGCTATATCCCAGGAGGAATCCCTGGGTGGTAGAAAGGATTAAAGGTAGAAAGTTTGGAGGTTTGAGTTCACCCAGAAGCACCTCAGAAGAACTGCTTGGCAAGCTACTTCTGAAAAATAAGACATTGAAAACCCTGCGGAGCACAGTTCCACTCTGACACACAAGGGGTCACCATGAGCCAGAATCAATTCAGTGGCAACTGGTTTGATTTGATCCATATGTCTATGACTACTAATCATTTAATCCTCCCAACATCCCTCTGAGGTGGGAAAGGTTATCATCCCTACACAAAGCCAGTAAATGGTAGAGCTGGGATTTGAACACTGCAATCTGGTGCGCCAGAGTCCATTGTCTTGACCACTACTCCATGCGGAAACTGGGTTTTATTTAGGACAGCCCTGAACAAAAGCAACATTTGTTGTAAAGTAAGAAAACAACTGAAGAATTACTCAGTGTCCTCTCACAGTGTATGCTATATCACAGCGCATGCTATTTAATATACAGTACGCTTATGACTTGAAAACCTACTGCCATATCTAAAAATGTTAAATAAAAAACTATTTCAACCTTTGGGGTACCTAATAAAGTATTAACCAGACAATTTCTCTTCCATAAAACACAAGATTTTCCCTCTTCTGTTTTCATTCCCAGATATTTGCATATCTGGACTATATTTGGCATCGTACACCAAGATGTACAACTTCACATTTCATGGTGTTTGTACCCAAAAATAAGAAGTTTTAAGTTATGGGAAACAAGCTTCTTCTGCCACCACCTCCACCAGTTATTACATGTTGTGAACTTGATAGTCAGTATATCATAGTCCTAGAATACTGGGGCTAGAGGGGCGCTTAAAGGACATCTACTCAAATTCCACTATTTTAAATCAATGAAAAAAACCCCAAAGCGGTAAAAGGGCTTGCTCAAGGGAATGCAGGGAGCCAATAACCAACCAAGATTTGAGAAGCTAGGATTCCAGATTCTAAGGGCAATGGTCTTTTGTCTCCACAAGAGCTACGTTGTAGATTTACTAGGTAGATGTCTCCAGTACAATGACTATTTCAAGTAGTCCCCTATTTTCAAACGAGCTACCTACAGACTCGTAAGTTATCAATTTCACTTAGAAATACAATTATAACATAGGTAATGGAGAGTCTCAGGCCATTACATTACAGGTTCTCAGACAAGTAGCTAATATCCCTTAACTAGGAAGATGGTTTTAGGTGAGCAGGGAGTCAAGTGAAAGAAGACATTGTTAGCTTTCTAATCACATCTACAGATTATCCCATTTTTTAAAAAATTAGGTATTTCAAAAAGAAAATTTCAACATATGGATACCAACTCACATTATGTAGTCATAGAGTTCTATTTGCTTTGGATTTGTAAATATAAAGTAAAATATTACAAATATAAAAAAAATAACAGTTTCTAATTACCCTGTGTTTCCATCACAAAGCAAGTCTAGATTTTCACTTGTGAAGCCTCACGAGTGTCTGGCCCACTGTGTGCGTCCCTGTTCATCGTCACCTCTTTTATCTCTCAACCAAGGTTCTTCCTTTTCCCTGGTTCATTACTGAATAGTTCTCTTTCTTCTTCAAGTGAGCATGCATTCCATTCGGAGTGTCCTAAGGGATACTACTGTTCATAACAACAGGAAAAAGGTTCCCTGCTATGTCTTCCCTAACACCTTCTTTCAATTAGGTCCTGCAGGGAAAGACAATATCATAGATCGTGCCAGGTGCCCAAGTATTCCCCCAGGTTTTCCTCTATTTTGGCAATGAATGTAAACTTTAATTATTATTGAAGTCTACATACACTTATCACAAATATTTCCACTCTTTTTCCTTTTAAATGGTTGATAGAAAATGCAAAGAAACTTCAAATGCATGTTTTTGTTTTTACAATATAAAATACTCTATATGCTATTTTTTTAAATTTTGTAACTCTATGTACTATTTTGTATCACACCTTTGAACTGATCTCCTGTGCATCTGTCTGTAAGTGTTTGTGTGTGTGCATGTGTAACAGAGAGATCTTGTTACTATCCAGCTGCCTTTGCCTTTTTAAACCACTTTTGATAACACAAAGACTAAGTAGTTGGATCTGAGACTGTGAAGGGATTTATGACCAATCTGGTTACTAAGTTTTGTGTCAAACATCTAATAGATGTTACTGTAAATAAACCTTCTGAAATGGAAATCTATAAATTGACTATAAAGAAGAAAATTCAATTATCATTAAATAATTTGCTTTATAAAACAGATGTCAGAAAGGGAAAAAAGTAACTTTGAAGATTTTACAGGCTGAATCCTAGGACCAAAAAAAAAACCAAACCTATTGCCATCGAACTGATCCTAATAAGCAAAGTTTGAAAAATTTAAATTTTAAGAGAGGCTAGAATAATTGAATTCTGTTAGACTCAGCAGCAGAAGTTTAATAATAACTTTTTAAGTCTACTGTAATTTTCCTTTAATATTTTTTCTGATCATAAGAATATTATAAGCTCACTGTGGAAATTCTGATAAGTACAGAAGAACAAAGAGGTAGATGAAAAAGACCATGTACCATCTTGAAGCAAATAAATATTGTTTATATTCAGAGATTGTTTCCTAAGTATTTTGTTTACGTTTTATACAACTGAAATCACATTATACGTGGAGTTTTGTATACTGTTTTACTTATTTATTATATTAACACTTGCCCATGTCAAATAAATTCACAAGCACAAATTTTAATGGCTGTACAATATTCCATTATGCAGATATTTCTTGATTTGCTCCACCATTCCCTAATGTTGGCTATTTGGGATGTTCTCTCTTTTTTTTACTGAATATATGAAATATATCCATTAACTTTTTTAGGCAGAAATACGATTACATTTTCAATTATTTCCTTTGGTTAGATTTCACAATGTAGAAAATAGAACTATGTAAACATATTTACTAAAGATCTTCATATACAGTACTTAATAGCTTTTCAGAACAACTATCAAATTATGTGCCCATCAACAATATGACACTTTTTTGTCATATTGCTGTTTTTAGGTGCTGTTGAGTTATTTTCGACTCATCGTAACCCCACATGACAGAGCAGAACTGCCCCCATAGAGTTTTCTTGACTGTAATCTTTATGGAAGCAGATTGTCAGGTTTTTCTCCTATGGAGCTGCTGGGTGGGTTCGAACTGCCAGCCTTTGGTTAACAGCCAAGCGCTTAACCATTTGACTCACCAATGCTCCTTATTTTTGTCCTAGTCTTACTCAAATGGCTATTAATGTGGTTTTTAGTCTTTAGTAATTTGCTATGAAGAAAAGGAGGGCAAGGAAAGAAACTGAAGTATTGGTATTTTACTCTGAGTATTTACAACCAGGTATCATGGACTGAATTATGTCCCCCCAAAAATGTGTCTATCAATTTGGCTGGGCCATGATTCCCAGTATTATGTGGTTATCCTCCATTTTGTGACACTAATTTTCTGTTAAAGAGGATTAGTGGGATTGTAACACCTTCACTAAGGTCACATTCCTGAGTCAATGTAAAGGGAGTCTGCCCGGTGTGTGGCCTGTACCACCTTTTATCTTACAAGAGATGATAGGGAAGCAAGCAGAGAGTTGGGGACCTCATACCACCAAGAAAGCAGTACCAGGAGCAGAGTGTGTCCTTTGGATCCGGGTTCCTGCGTGGAGAAGCTCCCACACTAAGGGAGGACTAATGACAAGAATCTTCCTCCAGAGCCAAGAGACAAAGCCTTCCCCTGAAGCTGACACCCTGAATTTGGGCTTGTAGCCTACCAGACTGTGAGAGAATAAATTTCTCTTTGTTAAAGGCATCTGCTTGTGGTATTTGTTACGGCAGCACTAGATGGCTAAGACACAGGGTAAACAATTATTCTGCAACTGTCTGGACACAGGAAAAAAAGATTGAATGGATAAGAAAAATAGTGGGAAGTGCAACACCAGGCAGAGGGGAAATGGGATTGGCAATACTTGAAGGTGTGGAAACTTCCTATTTGTCTGAATGCTAATTAAATACCCCCCCCCACAAAAAAAAAAATGACAAAAACCTATTGCCATCAAGTAGATTCCAACTCATAGCAACCCTATCAGACAGAGCACAACTGCCCTTTAGGGTTTCCAGGGAGCGTCTGGTGGATTCGAACTGCCTACCTTTTGGTTAGCAATTAAATAAAGGTTCATAATTTGTAGTGGCTTCTTGAAATTCCATAATGGGATAGAGTCCTAAGAAAAACTCCTAGAGACATGCCAGGTCACTGGATCTTAGTTTATCCTCAGAGGCATTGGTGTTGACCCTTGTCTTTCGACTATAGTCAACATAATTGAAGAAAACACCCACTAGAAAGTGTTGGTTCCCTGCAAATCTATAATGACCATGATAAATAGATATATTTCAATGATGTTTTTGCAGTTACTTTTATTATATGGGTAACACTGGTGGCGTAGTTGTTAAGAGTTTGGTTGCTAACCAAAAGGTCGGCAGTTCGAATCCACCAGGCACTTCTTGGAAACCCTATGGGGCAGCTCTACTCTGTCCCTGTAGGGTTGCTAAGAGTCAGAATCGAATCGATGGCAACAGGTTTGGTTTTGGTTTACGATACATGACAATAAATCTGAGCTTTCCTTCCTCTTTGTCTAAGTGAATAACATATAAAAAGTAGATAGGCAACTGGGTTCCAATTTTTATTCATAGTCTGGAAAAGTTATTAAAGTGCTGTCAACATATGGCAGATTTACAAGCTATTTCTAAAAGCTTTTTGGAATTCTCTAATTACACGAAAGCATTCCAATTGTATTGTTAAACCTTCACAATTTATGTCTGTTGATAAAACATAATATTAACATGTTGAATAAAAATCTCGTTATTCACTAACAAGTCTTAGGAATATATCATGGTTTAGTTTTCATAACTTAATTATTCTTTACTGCTCAGGAAGCAGAAGATTTCATGGATTATAGAAGAGTGTTGCTAGCTCATTTCATGAGGTTTAGATGGTGAACTGATGAGCAAGGAAATAAGAATAAAAAATTGTGGCAGTAAAAAATTGGAAACAATGTGTGGGTAGGGTCACTGGCTTTGGAGCAGATAGAGAGGGTCTAATTCCAGCTCTGTCATTTCCACTGAGGCTAAAGAATTAGCTTCTCAGAGCGTGTCAGTGTATCTCCAACATGGAGATTATACCCTTTCCCTAGTACTAGTACTGCATACCTAGCACACAACAAACCCTCAAAAACGGTCCTGTTCCCACCCTCAGTATCACCATCCTCCTCCTCTTCTTGCTTCCTCTCAAAGGAAAAAGAGAAATCTACCGTAAACTCAGAACCTTCAAGTTCCTTAGAATGTTCTTTTCTCCAGATTTTCAAAGGCTGGCTCCTTCATGTCATTCTGCTCTCAGCCCCAGGTTGACCTGAAATAGCCCCCCTTATCTTCCAACCCTTCCCTCCATTACTTTATATCAATGAATTTACTGTATTGCAATTATTCATGATCTGAAATTATACTGTGAACTTATTTAACATTTTACTCCACTAACATATAAATTTTATGAGAGCAGAGATTTTGTCTAACTTGGTCACTGCTGACCCTCAGAGGATAGAACATGGCCTGGCATATAACAGATGCTCAGTACATATTCGTTGAATAAAGACATGAATCACAAAGGACTAACCATGCTAATAACTGAGAGCTTGACCAAATGACAGAGCTTTAAAGTCTACTATAATTCACTCTTCAGAGTTGAACTCTGGGTTAGTATTATTCTAAAAAAAAATAAGCCTAGTCAAAATGCAAAGACTGAATATAAGTGCTGTAATTGTTATCTGAATTAACATTTAAGCTTAAATTGTATAATTGAATGTATTTTCTACCTGAGTTGAGGCAGTTCATGAGAGAAGGCTAAGGTAAGAAAACACTTTTTAGTAATTTTAAAAGGAAGTTACGCCTGAGAATTGAAACACAGACATTAGCAGTGGTTTCTAAATTAGAGCAATTGTGATTATTAAATCAACAACTTAAAAAAAATCTGTTAAAATAAGATTAAACAAGTAAATGTGCCAACCTAAACAGTATTTATAAAACAAAGGTAACAATCTCTGCTGCTTAACTTGTCTGACCCTAGCCTTTTACCTAAAGGCAAGAATAAAAAACAAAACAAGTGTTTAGAATAAAGGGCTTTGAAAAAAAATCTTGTGTTCTATTCTTGTACAATTAAAGTTCTTGGATTTTTCTCTTTTTGCAAGTCACATTAATCATTATTTGTGCTGCTTCAGAGGAATGCGATACTTCAAATTAAAATAAAGATCAATTATTAAGTTACCAACATTACCCTCAAGGTTTATTTTTACCATCAATGTAAATGAATTTTCAGCTAAATTATAGAACTGGAACTGTGTGCTTTCAAATGCAAAATTAATGATGTCATACTCAGATATATCAACAGACTGCTCTTGGAGAAGTACTTCATAATGAAGCAGAAATAGAATTAGTTACTAAAATGATAACCCTAGGATTTGTCAATGAACTATTTTCTGAAATGTTTTAAAGAGAAAACTAAAAAAAGTACATATAACACCACATCAACATCATAAAAAGGTAACACAAGAAAGCTTCATAAATGAAATCTTTAAAGGACTCACTTTAGAAAGTACTTAATTCCCAAACCACTGAAATTTTAACCAAAGCAAATATTTGCAAATCAAATGAAAGTTTCATACACTAGGTAAGATTTAATTTTTAAGGAAAATTCAAAATAATTTACCTTACCATGATCAAATTTACTGCTTTTATCAATGAAGACAAAATTACACCTAATTATAGTTTAAAAGAAACAGCTCTGCATAGGTATATTACATTAAATCTAACTAGATCCAACTAATTAGCCTATATGTTTTGTTTACATTTCTACTGCCAACTCTAATCATCTCTACCAACTTCTTAAGGCTCCAGAGTTGTATTTGCCCAACAATCATGTATTTAAGTTTCATACTACATGAATATTTTTTTCTCTTTTTTTAAGTGGCAATCTTAGTCTAATGCATATTTTCATATAGACTTATGTATTATTACATAAACAGTGTTTGTATCTCAGCAATTTAAAAATAAGTTCACTGATGTCTGGTAGTTTTTTTTAAGACCGATTTTTATATGGATTTTTACTTTTTTTTTTTTTTCCAGTTAGGATATATTGCATAGTCATTCATGCAGATAGATTCTGGCAAAATCTTCCCTCAACCACAGTGTCATGATCTTATCCTGCATCATGACATCACTCAAAACTGCTCTACTTTTTAACCTCTAGTTTGGACATTCATTGTACAGCCTTTACTGCCTGAGGTTCCAGTCACCTCCTAAACTACTCCCTCTATCCTATTCTTCTTCAGCTGAACTTCAAACACTTTATCCAGTCCATTTTCTAATCACCATGCACCTGCTTTTTTCACTATTACCTTATACTCAGCTTGGATTTCATAGTCTATAATTTCAATAAAAATTTTGCACATACCTTGGAATCCACACCTTTCTTTTTGTCACATCTCACTAGCAAAATCCAACTAAACCAACTAACTATTTCTTCATGCTTGCATGTGAACTGTTAAGCACTACTAGAGAAATACATACGTATACACCTGGAAGGATTGATGCTACCATGAATTTATGGTCACAAACCTTGACACTGTCCAGAAACTCTACCATGTTTCTCTAGTTAGCAGTCTCTATCCAGCGTGACAATTTTAAATTATACACACTCATCTCAAATGTCCATCCTCTCCCCATGAGTCTCAGAAAATGTCTTTGCTTTCTTCTTCTCCAAAGAGTTAACAGGGGTCATCAGATAATAATTACCTCAACTCCACTGCCAATAAATCTACCATGTTATCAACATGTGCACCCATCTTCGCCACTTTCTCATACTGCAATGGTGGAAGGGCCCCTCCCTAATGCTCTCTTGTCTTCTGAATGCCACCCTTTCCATCTTGTCAAAGGACCTTGAACTAATCTTTATTTCCTCATTACGTTCTCTTCTTCAGTTAAAACCATCTGGATTCTATCTCACTGCCCTACCAAAAGTGCTCTTAGTAAAGTCATTTATGATCTCCCTATTGCTATATCCCATATATATTTTTCAGTCCTTATACAACGTATCCCAGCAGGAGCAATTGATACAACTGAATACTGTGTCATTTTTCACAATACCATCTTCCCTTGCTTTCTGTGGTATCATACTCTATTGGTTTCTTCCTACTTCTGGGACCACCACTGTAGTATCAAGTGCAGTCCCTCATAGCAGGCATTCACTAAGCACCTGCTGATTCACTAAATGAATGAACTTACTAGATGGTACAATTATTACAATTCTGAGGAATTTTCCATTAGCCCTAATAGATTTTAAATTCCTTGCTATATCTATCTCATGATACCTTTCTAAAAGAAACAATTTTAAAGAAAAGGAATATTCAAGAATATTCTTGGCGGTGGGGGGGAGCTAATTTCTTTTTAAAAAATACACACACACTAAAATCTAGTACTATAAATACATGTCAATATGATCCAGGCAATAAAAATGATCTGCAGTATTGGCCTTAACAGTCATTATGAATTAAAAAATGATTCAATGTAAATTTAAATACAGGCATACTACCTCATCTTTTTCATTAGGTTTTTGTAAAACAGGAAATAATTAACATGGGGAACATTTAAATCAAAGAGAAAGTGGATGAAGGAAAAGCTTCAGTTATCCATGTCCAGTCAACCCAGCACAGTGTTGCCAAAGAGTAATGATTAGCCCCACAGCAGACAACTCCAGTGGGGGAGGCAGACATTCTCTTTCTATAGAATAATTTACGTCTGTTTGTCGACTTTACTGTTTGAAATTTGAAGGGCTGAGGAGAAGCTTACAGAGTAGAAGGAATTTCTTGGGGAAGCAAAACTTTGTAATTAAGTGCTGGAGGAATGGCATATTACTTGAAAAATTAGTAAAGATGTGTATTTCTATCCCAAGTCTCTACTCTCTTCTCTTACTACCTTGGTGCCACAGTCTGGAAGGCTTTTCCTAGTGGTGCTATTTGGTTCCAGGTTGAGACCTGTGACGGTTAAGGGTGTGTGTCAACTTGGCTGGGCCATGATTCTCAGTGATTTGATAGTCGTGTGATAGTGTGATCACATCCATGATGAGATTTGATGTTATGTGATCACCTCCATGATGGGATCTGCTGTAAGCAGCCAACCAGTTGAAAGGGAGTTTCCTTGGACATGTGGTCTGCATTGAATATAAGTGGATATTCTAGCAAGGCTTGTGGCTTTTGTTAGTTCTGGATCCTACAGCTGGCTCCTGTTCATCTGATCTCCAGTTCCTGGAACTTGAGCTAGCAGCTTACCTGTGGTCTTGCCTGCTGATCTTTGGGATTCAACGATTTTCACAGCCTGTGAACAAGAGCCCTGCTCTAAGACTTGCCGATCTTGGGTTCACCAGCCCCTGTGACTATGTGCGTCAGGAGAAGCCTCTATTCTGACCCACGGACTTGGGATGTTCCAGCCTCTACAACTGTGTGAGCCATTTCCTTGACATAAATCTCCTTCTCTCTGTATTGTGCTCATGAGGAACCTTTACGTAGGTCAAGAGGCAGTTGTTCGGACAGAACAAGAGGATATTGATTGGTTTGAAGTCAGGAAAGGTACGTGTCAGGGTTGTATTCGTTCACCATACCTATTCAATCTGTATGCTGAGCAAATAATGCGAGATGCTGGACTATATGAAGAAGAACGGGGCATCAGGATTGAAGGAAGACTTGTTAACAACTTGCTTTATGCAGATGACACAACCTTGCTTGCTGAAGTGAAGAGGACTTGAAGCACTTACTAATGAAGATCAAAGACCACAGCCTTCAGTATGGATTGCACCTCAACATAAAGAAAACAAAAATCCTCACAACTGGACCAATGAGCAACATCATGATAAACGGAGAAGAGACTGAAGTTGTCAAGGATTTCATTTTACTTGTATCCACAAATAACAGCCATGGAAGCAGCAGTCAAGAAATCAAAAGACCCACTGCACTGGGTAAATCTGCTACAAAGGACCTCTTTAAAGTGCTGAAGAGCAAAGGTGTCACCTGGAAGACTAAGGTGGGCCTGACCCAAGCCATGATACTTTCAATCACATCATATGCGTGTGAAAGCTGGTCGATGAGTAAGGGAGACCGAAGAAGAATTGATGCCTTTGAGTTGTGGTGTTGGCGAAGAATACTGAATATACCATGGACTGCCAAAAGAACAAACAAATCTGTCTCAGAAGAAGTACAACCAGATGCTCCTTAGAAGGAAGGATGGCAAGACTGCGTCTTACATTCTTTGGACATGTTGTTAGGAGGGATCAGTCCCTGGAGAAGGACATCACGCTTGGCAGAGTACAGGGTCTGTGGAAAAGAGGAAGACCCTCGACGAGGTGGACTGACACAGTGGCTGCAACAATGAGCTCAAGCGTAACAACGATTGTAAGGATGGCTCAGGACTGGGCAGTGTTTCGGTCTGTTGCTATGAGTAGGAACTGACTCGATGACACCTAACAACAACAACAACTCTCTCTATATATTTATACACCTTTTTGGTTTTGCTTCTCTAGAGAACCCAGCCTAAGACAAGACCCTAGAAAAATATCTTTCTTCTCATTAATTTTTTATCTTCAGCCCCTCTGGCAATTCAGTGGCTACTTATTAATGCAGTTCACCAAATTCTCCTCCAGGGCACATGGTAATGCTGCAGCCCTCCCCAACCCTCGTGAATTACAGTGGCCATGTGACTTGCTCATATGAGCTGATATAACATATATCTTTCAGAAGTGGTATGTTAAAAGTCTGTGATTTACTCCTACCACTCCCACTCCATAGCAAGTAGAAATGCCCAAGAGGGTGGATGCTCCATCGGTCTGGGCTGAAATGTACATAGCATGTGGTCTTAGACAACTGAGATTTTGAGGCTGGAGGTTACTGCATCATAACCTAGGTCTCTCTTCGCTGACATGAATTTGTAACCTGCTTACTATATGCAAGGTGGGGTGCTAAACTAGAAGAGATAAAAAATATTTCATTAAAAACAAGCTGATTTTGTGACTCTCCCTTTAGTTGCCAAGCACCCTTGTTTGGTCCACTATATCAATCAAACCTAATAGCTAGGACAGCTTCCACCATTTATACATCAGTATGAGTAAATGTTAGAGTTGGAATTATTAGCGAGCTGTAGAACTAACTGCCTTCTGAATCACGGAGATAAAGTTTCCTACAGCTGATAAAACCTATGCTTTCTAAAACAATTATAAATACAGGATAGAGGTTTACACAGAGGGAGATGCATATAATGAATATCAGTTAAAGAGTAAGCATGATTTCTGTAATTCACTCTAGACAAGAATTTTACTCTAGATAAGAAAAGGTGATTTCATTCAACTGTTATTATTTTAGAGTCAATTCCATATTGTCATGGATTGAACTGTACCTCCCCAAAATATGTACCAACTTGGCTAAAATTCCCAGTATTGTGTGGTTGTCCTCCATTATGTGACTGATGTGATTTTCCTATTTGTGGTAGATCTTATCACTGTGATGTTAATGCAGTGGATTAGCAGCAGTTATGTTGATGAGATACAGGCGATCAGATTGTGTCTTAAGCCAATCTTTTTTGAGATACAAAAGAGAGAAGTGAGCAGAGAGAAAGGGGGACCTCATACTACCAAGAAAGCAGTGCTAGGAGCAGAGCTTGTCCTTTGGACCTGAGGTTCCTGTGCAGAGAAGCTCTAGGCCAAAGGAAGATTGATGACAAGGACCTTTCTCCAGAGCTGACAGAGAAGAGAAAGCTGACAGAGAAGAGAAAGCCTTCCCCAGGAGCTGACATCCTGAGTTTGGACTTGTAGCCTACTAGACTGTGAGAGAATAAATTTCTCTTTGTTAAAGCCATCTACTTGTGGTATTTCTATTACAGCAGCACTAGATGACTAGGACACATATACTCCTACATCTCTTTTAAAGTACCATTTAAACGTACTAACCATAATGTAACATTCACTGTGATACAATTATACTTCATTAACCACAGAAACTTAATTATAAATACAAGCGAAATTACTGTTCTCTAATATGATGTTTAAGGAGCACTGGTGGTGCAATGGTTAAGTGCCCAGCTGCCAACCAAAAGATTGGCAGTTCAAATCCACCAGCAGCTCTCCAGGAGAAACTACCTGGAGATCTGCTCCTGTAAAGATTACAGCCTTGGAAACCCTATGGGGCAGTTCTACTCTGTCCTATAGGGTCGCTATGAGTCAGAATCGACTCGAAGGCAATGGATTTTTTTAATATCATGTTTTACCAAATTAAACCTTTTTAAATGAAAATGCTAGCTATTCAGTATATCACATTCCTTTGTCTTATAAAAAGTTCAATAATCAATGCTAAATAAGAGATTAATATACAAAATATCCCTAAGGGTGAATCTAAATGTTTAAGAAACATAACCCGTTGCCATTTAGTCGATTCCAACTCATAAAGCCAATAACATTAGCACGAAACATAAGGAAACAATCAATACTCTTTTAATAAATATGACTAAAATTGTTAAGAAAAAAAGTAAAAAAAAAAATTGTTACCCTCTAGAAAATTAGCATAGATCTGTCATTTCAGTGGTTTAGAAAGTCTCAGCTGGATAGTTCACTCAGATTAAAGAAAATATAAGTTCAGATTTACCTCTTTACATTCACCTTTTATAATTCCTTTTTAGGTTTATAATTTCAAAAACCACTCTAACAATGTCAACTCTATTTAAGAAGTCCATATTAATGATCAACTACATTAGGAATATTTTGAATTTAGATACAGTCTCTAGCTCACTAGTTTTTAAAACTCTCTTTCAGAAAACCTGCCTGTATAGAGTAGATAAAAAGAAAGAAGTTCTGTAGGGGGTACGGGCGTGGGCTGGAGTTGCATGGAGGTACAGAGCTTTTGCCTATTTTCCCATCACCTTGTTGAACCACCTCCCTTACCCCTCACCCCCACCGTCCCGGCCAATCGCTCACTTATGTTATCAACGTGCAGATTTTACTTCAGAAGGTAATGGAAGAATTTTCCGCTGGGATTTAAAAAAATAAAGGTCACAGAAAACATAATGAAAATTTAGACAATAAACATTTACTAAACGTTTTCTAGTGCTGGGCACACAGTCTAGGAGCCCTGGTGGCGCAGTGGTTAAAGTGCTTGGCTGCTAACCGAAAGGTTGCTCCGCGGTAGAAAGATGTGGCAGTCTGCTTCTGTAAAGATTTCCAGCCTTGGAGACCCTACGGGGCAGGTCTACCCTGTTCTGTAGGGTCTCTATGCATCAGAATTGAGTTAATGGCAATCGATTTTAGGCACACGGTGCTAAGTAAGTGGGATATAAAAACAGTGAGAACTTAATCCTTATTTTTGAGTTTTACAAATTCTACCAGGGAAAGGGGGGTGAGGAAGTAAGAAAACTCGCAGACCCATCAACAATGAACTGTAACTGGAGAGAAGCAGAGGATGCAGGAAAGGAAGTACTTGCAGGAGGTATGGGGAGGCAAGCACAATACAGTCAGGATGACATCACAGAGGGGCAACATCCAGGTTGGGAGGCGAAAGGCATTCTAGGTAGAGAAGATGGGGGGTATAAAAAGCACATAAATGTGCTTAGGGCATTTTGGAAAAAGTCCATTGTGGCTAGAGAGGAAGGTGCGTGAGGGAAGGTAGGCTGAGACCAGACTGTAAAGGCTGTGTAGGTCAAATCAAAAAGACTGAACTTTTAAGGCCACAGGGACCAGGGAAGCTTTGCAAGCAGGACTGTGTGGCATGATTACAACTTTCTTTAGTGTCAAAGTGGCATGCGCTGAAAAGGAAAGATGCTGCAAGTGTGAAGATCAGTTCAGGTGTGTATCTCTACGTCAGTTTTCTGATTTTTATCCTGTCATACCAAAAACAAAGCTAACAACCCAAAAAACAAACAAATTTTTTTCTTAAAAGTCTGTTCAGATTTTCCAGTTTTGATTGTATGCAAGTTACATGTCCTCAAGAAAACATGAGCTCCAGGGCAGGGATTTATTCTCAGATATATCCCAAGGCCAAGAGCAGCATCTGGAGCACAGTAGGCACTCAACAAACATCTGTTAACGACACACATGACTTCTCCCAGTTGTGACTGTGTCTTTGAGTAGATCTCTCAGTGCTTAATGGGAATCACTGCCCAATCCTATGACAACGTGCTGCTTCACCCAGGTCAGGAGACTACAAACACACACACCTGTGAGCGTTCCTGCTGAGGGGCCCGTTCAAACCCATCCTTCATCAAATCCCACTGTCTCCTAAGAGATGAATAATGTGGCTCTTACTGTTACCAAGTTCTTTCCCAGAAAATTATTTTCAGTGGGGATGCTGATGAGAGAGAGATAAAGCTTTGCAATTTCTAAGTCCAGCTCTTTTCTCACTTTACAATCTATTTATGTTATTTTTTATTCTTTCCCTTGGTTCTTTTTTTCCAAATTAATGAAATCTAGACTTAGTTAACTGTATATTTATTTCTTCTTGATATACATATTTAAAGCTATGTATTTCCCTAAGTACAACTTTGGCTGCTTTCCCACAGAATTTAATGTGATCTTTTTATTTTAGTTGTCTGTTAAGTAGCCTATTTTAGTATAATAGATTCATTCCTTGATCCAGTTGTTATTTAAGATATTATTTTTAAATATTCATGTGACTTTACATTTTAAATATGTGTCATATATTTCTAATGTTATATTTGGGTTGGAAGTATGGATATGTATTTCACTGAAAAATCCTCATTGTCTGTAGGAAATGATGAATATTGGCAAAGAATCTGATTATGTAATCTTTCTATTTCATTTTGTCATTCTTTCAATCCTATCTTTTGACTGTAATGCACAGGCTTGTCATTTCTTCATAGTATTAAAAACAAACAAGCAGGTGCTATCGAGTCGATTCCAACTCACAGCAACCCTATAGGACAGAGTAGAACTGCCCCATAGGGTTTCCAACAAGAGGCTGGTGGATTCAAACTGCCAACCTTTTGGTTAGCAGCCAAGCTCTTAACCACTGTGCCACCAGGGCTCATCTTCATTGTGTATTTGACTCTAGGGTACCATGATTATGTCTTCCCAGTTTCTGTCACTCATTTTGCAATTTATTACGCTCTTTGCTAATATATCTGATTTCAGAATTTAAATCCACTTTATTAGAGATCATAGTTAAAAGATCTTCCATACATTTGAAAAGGCATGATAAATATAAGCCCCATTTTGCTCATTTAGGCAGCATTTGGGAGGATGTTAATGTATTTCTGATGAATCCAACTGTATTTAGATTTTTCTCATTTATATCTGATAGCTCTATGTTTTATGGAGAATTTAGTATGTATATTTTTTTGGTTTTTTATACATGTAATATTATATGTAGGTTATTTTATGTTATCAATATTTTGGTGTTCATAAAAATAGAAAAACCAAATAACTATTAATCCACTCCTTTCTTTGTTCTGGCCGCCAAGAATCCTGAAGCCGAATTTCTGTCCAAAGCCTAGATACTGTACAAGTTGGGAGAATGCACTGCCGGGTACTAATCTTACCTGTAATTTAAATATTCCCTGACTGTATTCTGTTTTCCATAGCTCCATTTGCATTATGTACATTTTCTGTAAGTCACTTCAATTTCTTTGCAAAAGGAGGGAGGCAACAAATGGACAGTCTAGGAGATGACTGTATCTTTCTAGGGACTAGGGTAAAAAAAAAAAATCACTGCCATCGAGTTCATTCTGACTCATAGCAACCCTACAGTACAGAGCAGAACTACCCCACAGTGTTTCCAAGGAAGAGCTGATGGATTCAAACTGCCGACTTTTTGGTTAGCAGCCATGATCTTAACCCCTATGCCACCAGGGCTCAAAAAAAACCTTTGTCGAGTCAATTCCAACTCATAGTGACCCTATACGGAACCCTGGTGCTGCAGTGGCTGCTAACTAAAAGGTTGGCAGTTCGAATCCACCAGCTGCTCCTTGAAAACCCTATGGGGCAGTTCTACCCTGTCCTATAGGGTCCTTGTGAGTTGGAATTCACTCAACAGCAATGGGTTGGGGACTAGAGTAGGCACTGTGAATATGAAAGGGAATCTACACATCAATACATCCTAATTTGCTAAGGAATTTCCTAAACACATTTGTAATTACCCATCACTAAAAAAAAAAAAAAAAAAACTCATAAAAAAATATATTTCTAACTCCAAAAACACCCCAAATGTCTGAATCCTATTGAGGAAGAAACTGGCCTCTGTATTACTAAACTCACATTCTCAATCTTATCTCACTGTTCCAAGCTCCTCAATCTCACCCCCTTCCTCACATGTTTTCCCCCCTTGATATTCTTAAACTTGATCCCTGCCCTCCCTTCTCCTTTTTAAGTCAGATAGGTTTCATATTCTATTTCCATTATTATTCCACCATTGTGTTGGTTGGTGATGTTAGCCACTTCTCTTTTTTCCATAAATCTCCCTCAGCAATCTTTTGTAACTGTGTCTGGGACAGTGAATTTCTTTTGCGGAGTTTGCTGCCTTCAAAATGAAAGGATATCATGGCCTAGTAAAGTGATCTAATCTAAGACTCCATGGTTTTTAAATGTTTTACATTATTTCCCCAGTCTTGGATCAGAAGTACTTCTTATCATTTTTTCATGAAAGCTTCCTGTAGTTGGCTTTTTTTTTTTTTTCCTCTAGTTCACAAACTTAAAGCATACTCATCAGAATGTTTCCTTTGAGGATTAAATACTCTGGCTGTTCTACATATTCTCTTTTAATTTATAGAATAAAGTTGGTTTTCAAAACAGGAAAAGTTTTTTTTTTTTTTGGAATTTCATTAAATTATCAGTTTCTATTCAGCTTTGTGTATTTCCTCTAACACTCTATTCACTGTAGTGGACTTAAGTCTTTTTTTTTTGGCTGCCAAACACCTACTCCCCCCACCCTTCTAACAGGGCCTCAATTTCCTGTTTAGGAATTACTAGGTTTCCTTATACTCACTTCCGGGGACACTGAGTGCAAATCCTGCTGGCGACTTTTATCAAATCCTCTCTTTCATTCCCCAAGGGGCTGCATGTGACTGAAACACTGTTAGTTGACCTCTTTCTTCTGGGGCTATGTGTCTTGAGCAGACTAAGACTAGGGTAGAAGAAAGAGTCCAAGGTTTAATAACTGCAGGATGCCCCTGGGTGACAGGTGAACCACGGGCATCCTCTGTAGTAACTTGAAACTGTTCTGAGTTCTTCTTTGGCCTTCCCTCAGATTCCGTGGCACCACTGTATCCTATCAATTTTACTTTCTGCTCAACATAGCCATTGTTTTCTGTTGTAAAACAAATAATTTTATATATGTACACATAGATGTCCCCGAGTAGCGCAAATGGTTACGCACTTGGCTACTAATCAAAAGATTGGAGGTTCAAGCCCACTCCAAGGCACCTCACAAGACAAGCCTGGCTATCAGCTTCCGGAAGTTCACAGCCATTAAAATTCTATGGAGCGCCGTTCTACTCCGACATACATGGAGTTGCCATGACTCAGAATCGAATTGACAGCAACTTTTTTTTTTTAAAATGTATACCTGCTCTTTTCTGTATGAGCCATCTTCTTTTGCAATGTCTTAGGTTAATTTTACTCATTTCTGTTTCACACTTGTCAATTTTCAATATCATTTTTGTTTCGGTTACCCTTATCATATAGTAGCATTTTCCCAAGTTTGCTTTGGGAAACAATAATTGTACCTCAATGTTAGCAGATATTACATGAAAAAAGAAGAGGGGAGTTACAGTTAAGTAAGTTTGGAAAACACGGGGATAGATAAAATTAGATTCTTTTCGTGTGTATAGTGATTTTCCAATGTAGGAAGAACATAGCATGTAGCTTTTTCCAAGTTTATTTTATCAGTGAACCCTATTTAACCTGCCATATCAAAAGAAACCAGTTGTCTGTTGAACATATTTTGGGTAATGATATTCTGTTGTTGTGAGGTGCCGCGGAGTCGGTTCTGACTCATAGTAACTCTCTGCACAACAGAACGCAACACTGCCCAGTCCTGCACCATCCTCACAATTGTTGCTTGAGCCCATTGTTGCAGCCACTGTGCCATTCCATCTCCTTGAGGGTCCTCCTCTTTTTTGCTGACCTTCTACTTTACCAAGCATGATGTCCTTCTCCAGGGCCTGATCCCTCCAAAACATGTCCAAAGTAGGTGAGATATTCTAGATGCTGTTATTTACTGCCTCCAGTGAGGACTTTAGTTCTTGTGCTTTCAATAGCGCACTGCTCTCTCTTTCATTGTCTTTTCCTTTTAAATACTGGTCATTCCTACTTAGTATTCATCTTCCCCCATCCTATCTGTTTGTGATTCTTGTGGTTACTTGAATGTCTCATGTATACTTTTAAAATCTTGAGGCTTGATTTTTTTTTTTTTATGGAATTACAAAATTTTTTTTTAACTGATCTAGGTGGTTTAAATTTTTCAACATGCGCCTATGATCAAAGCTTATATTTTTAAAGTCTTTTTGTTGTTGTTGTTTACTACTGGTATTTCCTGTTTCTATTGCTCTTTGGTAGATTAGAGTTCCACTGGCATTCTTGATTATTGCTCAGTGTTTATAACTGTAACTTTCCTGAAGCAGGCAACACCTTGGTGGTACTTTCTTTACTGTTTCTGCAACACAAATTTCAGAATTTTGAGCTTCTATTTTTATCAATGTGGACCTATAAACTTCTAGTGGTGATTTATAAGATATTCTCAAAAATACTCCTGAACCTCAGTGATGAAATCAGAATGTTAAATCATGGTGGTTCATAGGATAATTTAGGAAGATGAATTTCTTTAGACTCCCTTAGTAAATTCCTTGATCTACATAAAGGTGTGTGGTATAGAACTTTATCAACAATCTCAAACCAGCTTATCTGTAACTTGGTCATGTTGGTGTTTTTTTTTCTGTTAAGTGAATGTTCAATTTTTTTCATTTTGATATGTAGACAAATAGACAAATAGCTCAAGCACAGACCTGGAGTAAAATATTTTTTCCTGATCACTTTCCTGATAGCCAATTCCTCTGACTGCACTGGCCAAATGAAAGGCAACTGTCAGTAACAAGGACACTGGGAGCAAGAGGCAACAGATGATGTTAAAACAATATACTAATACTTTTTCACCTGATGATTACACTTGAGAGAAAAAATATTTCCTGACTGATCATAGCTACATTACTCAACAAATGGAGCACTGGAAACAATCTAATTGACTAACATTTAGAGAATTGTTAAGAAAAATATGCTGAGATGAATCCTTACAAACTATACTTAAATTTTATTCTTTAGAAGCATAGAAGACTACATAAGGGAATATCTTAAGTAACTTTTTATCATAAAAATTAGAAAAAAAATACAAAATCTAGGTATAATAAAAACAGTATTTGCACAGTGATAAGGATATGCTAAATATACTAAAGGAAATGCTGTTATTTGCAATGGAGATGTTCTTTGTATTCTTTTATTTACTAAAGTTAACTAATAAAAAAATACAGGTTCTTAGACAAACCATTTTATCTATAGGCAAACGATAATGTGGGTATTATATTTACACAAGTTTATAAATAGATTTATATATAATAACATATACACACTTATATGTATATAAATCACACATATACACGTATATATGTATATAAACATAAAATATTGCTATGGGTAAAAAGGCTTTCTCATTAAATACGATGCACATTTAGACAAAATACACATTTGTTTCTTTATAAGAATACAGTCAATTTTCCTATTTGGGATGTAGTCCTTATTTTCCCCAAACTGTCTTGTCTCCACATAAATTATGGAGGAAGTTAAAAACCAAGGTCATTCTAAGTATGCCATGTCAAAGGCAACAAGAACACCCAGACATTGTATACTCAAACAAACAAGTATTCTAAAAGCAGAGACTTAATTAAATAAAATTAGTTAGTTTTAAGTATGACTTTTTAAAAAATGTGGATTCCTTGGCTTAAATCTAGGAATACCCTAAACCAAAGTGAACAAATGCAGTTACTTGGGATTGGAAAAAGGGAAGAAGAGGCATACTGTACCTGAGGGTCTCATTACCCTGACTGTGAAGGTGACACGAGTTCATAATGAAGAACAGAATCTAACGTTTAAACAGGATAGATCTAAGGGAATGTAGAAGCCACCTACATACTCTGAAAAGATCTATGGTAGAAAAAAATCTAAAGAGGGAGAGGCCGTGAGGACTGGTTTGTTATGGCCAGGAAACTAGCTGAGAGGCAGGAACAAAGCCAAGCAGCTTTTCTCATCAAGCATTTATTGCTCTGTTTAAATCTCTTTGAAGAATCATAGATGTATATGAAATACTCGCTGGGTAAGATCCCCTCTTCCCCCAGCCAGAACGCTGAGACTAACCCAAATCTTAGTGACATGCAATTGAAATATACAACTGTCTCCTTGACGTCAGCTTTTAACACTGTCAACATTAAAGGTGAGGTCCATTCCAACAACCCTTGGTGGACATTTATGCTATTCACAAGTTGTCTGAAACCTTTCAAGAAAATAGCATCAGTGGTCTTTATGAGCATGATATAAAAGTCTTTCTTAAGCTATCAATAAAGGGCAGTTAAACTAAAAATTTCTGCTTTGTTCCAAGCAGCAGATAATTGATGAAGCCTTGTCCCAGGAAGAGCTCCAAAGCACTTTACACAGGGATACTCAGAGGACTGATTTCTGGGAAGCCGAGTATCTCACTCAGCCCTCCTCAATTTCTTAAATACTGTAATTTTGTATCTTTCTTATCATGCTTTCTTCATCTTAGAAAGTTTTTTATTCAGCAAACATCTTACTAACATTAAAATAACTTTTAAAGAAAAAACTTCACCCACAAGCCTGCCACTACATGAACCAATTTGTCCACAGGATATATCATTTGTAGTTGTAAGCATACCATATATGATGGAGTCAAACATTTCTAAAGGCATTACCTTTACATTCCCTGACAACATGCTCTGGTAAACTGCCCTAGCGTGCACATTTGATTAGTACATATTATAAGAAATTCAGTGTAAGCGCCAGACCCATCAAAAATATAAACATTTAATGGACTCCCCCTAAACACATACCACAAAACACATACTTTATAGAAAACATAGTTTTAAGACACTTAATTCACATTTATAAACCACTTCACATCTTACCTCTTCTCCAGACAGATAGTAGGCTGAGAGCAGTCCACCAACAAAGCGTATATTTACTTCAAAAACAGAAATTGCAGCATTCTATGGGAAAAAATGAAGGAGGTTCATAAAATGACAGTACACAATTCAGAACACTATCATTGTGGTAAAATTCACTAAATATTTACATTTTGTTCAAATCTTATATGCTTGCCCACACCCATTTATATATAAGGGAAAAATTTCCATTTTTTAATGTCAAAATAGACATACAGATAAACATGATATTTAAAGTCAAAATTATAAAAAATATTTAAAATAAAGTTCTTTCCTCCTTCTGTTCAACAGTAGATAGAATTCTCAGCACTCGCTATTTGTGCACATATGATAGGGCTAGGGCATTCTAGTTTTCTATTTTGTGCTATCTATTTTGTTCATTTGGATGCTTTGTGCTTTGGCCAGGAGTTCAACATTACTCTAGCATTCTTCTCACATCACTGCAAAGATGCAGAGATAGAACACAAATAGGATTTGAAGTCAGGGACTTGGGTTCTAGTGCTGGTTCCCCACTTCCTACCTGTGGCCTGGGATGGTCACGACTCCTTGGGAAAAAGATTTCCTCTTTGCATAAAGGAGATGATAATAATAACGTGTGTTGTACCTTGCTGAAACAGCTCTTATTTTTATCAGTAATAGCTTGATTTTATTATTATTTGCAATGTACCTATCCTGTGCATATGTCTTTACATGAATTATGTCTCTTAATCCTCACACCAACCTTATGAAGTAATTACTATTATTATGTTCATGTTACAGACAAAGAAACTGAGAGTTACAGTGGCTAGTGTGACTTGTTCAATGTCAGACAAGTGGCAGTAGATTTGAACTTTGATACTCTGATTCCTGGTCTAGGGCTCTTCCCCACTCACTATCCTGTCTCAAAATGTCTCATGCGGTAAGGCATTAAGTCTCTTTACTAACAGTCAAAGTGAAATACAAACAGTAATTGCTGCCAATATTTTTATTATTTTACATTATTTGGCTACTAAATGAATCTGTCCTGCATTCTCTTATGAGATACTCTAGCACAGCTAAGTTTTGATACATGGAATGTACACTTCCAGCTTCAGTAAGCTTTTTTTCATGTTCTTTAGGCCCAGTCAGTAATTGCTCACTTTTGCCTGAAGTCAAACCATTCACAGATAATCATGGGGGCTAAGAGCAAACTATAATACATGCACTAAATATCCAGCAGATGAGCTTAGTCAAAACTGTCAGATATTATTTCTTTTAACAAATATTTATGGAGCAGCTACTAGGTGCCAAGCACTGTGCTAAGTGCTGAGGCCACATCAACAAAGACTGAAAAGATCCTCAATCTCATGGAGTCTACATTTTAGTGGGAGGAAGCACCTCCAGAAAAAAAGGGAGATACATAGTCATTTTATTCCCACATGCTCTCTCTGAAAAGTTACAAGAATCTAAGAATCAAAGCTAAGTGTTTGTCTAACTAAAAAATTTCAAATAATTTCCTAAAAAAGAAAGATTATGAAAACTAGTTAGAAGAGAGAATTACTGGGTTACGGTTAAGCAAAAGTATCACAAAATAAGACTTTTTGGTGAATTTGTTTAATTGTGTTTCATAATTTATAATATGCACATATCATAATTTGATTAAAAATACCCTGTCGTTGTTAGGTGCCGCTGAGTAGGTTCCAACTCATAGTGACCCTATGTACAACAGAAGGAAACACTGCCCAGTCTTGAAAAATTCTCACAATGATTTTTATACTTGAGTCCATTGTTGCAGCCGCTGTGTCAATCCATCTCATTGAGGGTCCTCCTCTTTTTCACTTACCCTCTACTTTACCAAGCATGATGTCCTTCTCCAGGGACTGATCCTTCCTGATAACATGTCCAAAGGATGTGAGACGTTGTCTCACCATCCTTGCCTCTAAGGAGCATTCTGGTTGTACTTCTTCCAAGACAGATTTGTTTGTTCTTTTGGCAGTCCATGGTATATTCAATATTCTTCGCCAACACCACAATTCAAAGGCGTCAGTTCTTCGGTCTTCCTTATTCATTGTCCAGCTTTTGCATGAATATGAGGCAACTGAAAACACCACGGCTTGGGGCAGGCGCACCTCAGTCTTCAACACGACAACTTTGCTTTTCAACACTTTAAAGAGGTCTTTTGCAGCAGATCTGCCCAATGCAATGCGTCTTTTGATTTCTTGACTGCTGCTTCCATAGCTGTTGATTGTAGATTCAAGTAAAATGAAATCCTTGACAATTTCAATCTTTTCTCCATTTATCATGATGTTGCTTATTGACCAGGTTGTGAGGATTTTTATTTTATTTATGTTGAGGTGTAATCCATACTGAAGGCTGTGGTCTTTGATCTTCATCAGTAAGCGCTTCAAGTTCTCTTCACTTCCAGCAAGCAAGGTTGTGTCATCTGTATAACGCAGGTTGTTAACGCATCTTCCTCCGATCTTGATGCCCAGTTCTTCATAGAGCCAGCTTCTCGGATTACTTGCTCAGGATACAGATTGAATAGATACGGTGAAAGGATACAACCCTGACGCACACCTTTTAGGACTTTAAACCACGCAGTATCCCCTTGTTCTGTTCCAACAACTGCCTCTTGATCTATGTAAGGGTTACTCATGAGCACAGTTAAGTTCTGAAATTCCCATTCTCCACAATGTTATCCATGATTTGTTATGATCCACACAGTTGAATGCCTTAACATAGACAATAAAACACAAGTAAACATCTTTCTGGTACTTTCTGCTTTCAGCCAGGATCCATCTGACATTAGCAATGATATCCCTCATTCCATGTCCTCTTCTGAATCTGACTTGAATTTCTGGCAGTTCCCTGTCAACATGCTGCTGCAGCTGCTTTTAAATGATCTTCAGCAAAATTCTACCTGTGTGTGATACTGATAGTGTTCTATAATCTCCACATTCAGCTGGATCACCTTTCTTGGGAATAGGCATAAATATGAATCTCTTCCAGGTACCTGTCTTCCAAATTTCTTCGCACAGACACGTGAGCACTTCCAGTATTGCATCCATTTGTTGAAACATCTCAATTGATATTCTGTCAATTCCTGGAGCCTTGTTTTTTGCCAATGCTTTCGGTGCATCTTGGACTTCTTCTTTCAATACCACTGATTCCTAATCAACCTCCTGAAACGGTTGAACGTCAACCAATTCTTTTAGGTATAATGACTCTGTATATTCCTTCCATCTTCTTTTGATGCTTCCTGCATTGTTTGATATCTTCCCTGTAGAATCCTTCAGTATTGCAACTCTAGGCTTGGATTTTTTCCTCAGTTCTTTCACCTTGAGAAATGCCAACCATTTTCTTCCCTTTTGGTTTTCTATCTCCAGCTTTTTGCACATGCCATTATAATACTTTACTTTGTCTTCTCAACCTTCCCTTTGAAATCTTCTGTTCAGTTTTTTTACTTCATTGTTTCTTCCTTTTGCTTTTGCTACTCAACATTGAAAAACAGGTTACAGAGTCTCTTCTGACACATATTTTGGTCTTTTCTTTCTTTCTCGTATTTTTAATGACCTCTTACTTCCTTTATGTATGACGTCCTTGATGTCATTTCACAACTCAACTGGTCTTCAGTCAAATCTATTCTTGAAATGGTCTCTAAATTCAGGTAGGATATACTCAAGGCCGTACTTTGGCTCTTGTGGACTTGTCCTAATTTTCTTCAGTTTCAACTTGAACTTGTACATGAGCAACTGATGGTCTCTTCTGCAGTCAGCCCCTGGCCTTGTTCTGATTGATGACATTAAGCTTTTCCACCGTCTCTTTCCATAGATGTAGTCGATTTGATTCTAGCAAGGTCTGTGTGTATAGTCACTTTATGTTGTTGAAAAAGGTGTTTCCAATGAATAAACTGTTGGTCTTGCAAAATTCTATCACGCGATCTCTGGCATCAGTTTCTATCACCAAGGCCATATTTTCCGACCACCAATCCTTCTTCTTTGTTTCCAACTTTCAAATTCCAATCATCAGTAATTACAAATGCATCCTGATTGCATGTTCCATCAATTTCAGGCTGCAGAAATTGGTAAAAATGTTTAACTTCTTTATCTTTGGCCTTAGTGGTTGGCGTGTAAATTTGAATAATAGTTTTATTAACTGGTCTTCCTTGTAGGTGTATAGATATTACCCTAGCACTGACAGCGTTGTACTTCAGGATAGATCTTGAAATGTTCTTTTTGATGATGAATGCAATGCCATTCCTCTTCAAGTTGTCATTCCTGGCATAGAAGACCATATGATTGTCTGATTCAGAATGCCCGATACCAGTCCATTTAAGCCCGCTAATGCCTAGGATATTGATGTTTTTGTGTTCCTTTTCATTTCTGACAACTTCCAGTTTTTCTAGATTCATACTTCGGACATTCCACGCTACAAGTATTAATGGATGTTTGCAGCTGTTTCTTCTCATTTTGAGTCATGCTGCATCAGGAAATGAAGGTCCAGAAAGCTTGACTCCATCTACGCCATTAAGGTCAACTGTTCTTGAAGAGGCAGCTCTTCCACAGTTGTCTCTTGAGTGCTTTCCAACCTGGGGGTTCGTCTTTCGGCACTATATCAGACAATGTTCTGCTGCTATTCATAACGTTTTCACTCGCTAATGATTTTCATAAATAGACCACTGGGTCCTTCTTCCTAGTCTGTCTTAGTCTGGAAGCTCAGTTGAAACCTCTCTGCCATGGGAAACCCTGCTGGTATTTAAATACCAGTGGGTAACTTCCAGCATCACTGCAATACATAGGCCCCCACAGTATGACAAACTGACAGGCATGTGGGGGGAAAGCACTCTACACAGGTACAATTTATCTTTGAGGTATATTACTATGAATGAGTAATATATAAATATTAGTAAGAGCTTTTATATTCCACTAAATTACTGCCTTCAGTATGGATTACACCTTAGCATAAAGGAAACAAAAATTCTCACAGCTGGACCAATAAGCAACATCATAATAAATGGAGAAAAGATTGAAGCTCTCAAGGATTTCATTTCACTTGAATCTGCAATCAAAGCCCACAGAAGCAGCAGTTAAAAAATCAAATGATGTATTGCATTGGGCAAATCTGCGGCAAAAGACATCACTGAAGTGTTAAAAATCAAAGTCACCTTGAGGACTAAGGTGTGCCTGGCGCAAGCCATGGTTATTTTCAATTGCTTCCTGTGCATGGGAAAGCTGGGCAATGAATAAGAAAGACTGAAGAACTGATGTATTTGAATTACGGTGCTGGCAAAGAATACTGAATATACCATGGACTGCCAGAATAACAAACAAATTAGTCCTGGAAGAAGTACAGCCAGAACGTTCTTTAGAAGCCAGGATGTTTAAACTTAGCCTCACGTACTTTGGACATGTTATCAGGAGGGACAAGTCCCTGGAGAAGGTACACTAGAGGGTCAGTGAAAAAGAGGAAGACTTTCACGGAGATGAGTTGACACAGTGGCTGCAACGATGGGCTCAAGCACAGCAATGACTGTGAAGATGGTGCAGTCCTGGGCAATGTTTCCTTTTGTTGTACATATGGTTGCTGTGAGTTGGAACCAACTCGATGGAACCTAACAACAACAACATATCACTGCTTAGGAAAAGGGAGGGAAATAGATTAATTTGTTTGGGTTCACACACTATATTTCTCACGTCTAAGATTAATAATATCTAATAAATTTAAACCCTCAAATGATGTCACTCAATTTGTACTTGTGTTTTTGATTCTTAAACCTGAGAGAAGTCCTCCACATTTCTGCCTATTGAAGTCTGTTAAGATGATTTTATATTCTTATTCTGGCTATGGGTACATTAGATATGCATCGTCTCATTCCTTCTTTGAAAATATTTGGTTATCAGGACCTTGATATAGACATGTGATAAAAATTATTTCAAGGCAGAGGATTGGGTCATGTCAAATATCACACAAAATATATCTTTAGCTAGGCATCAATCGCCTGTTTGTACAGTTGTTCAACCAGATATTGATCCGGCTATGTATTCCAAAACGTAAATTCTATTCATCTTGTTCCCTCTGTGAAATACGGAGAGAGACGACTTTGCAAGGTGCCACGCTCAAGGTCAGTTGCTATGTCTTTTGAATTCCATGGATATAATAGTCTAGTGAGCCTCTCCAGGAAGTAAATCAGGCTTATTAGAGAATCCATGCAGGTTCCCAGTAATTGTTATGTCCTTCTCTTTAAAATCTTGCTCAGGGGTGTCACAAGGTCACCATCAGTTTTCAATGTCACCATCTTCCTCTTTTTCAAAACCAGAACTACATCTCAGTTCCTAGCATCTGATTATTTCTCCCTTTAAAAAAAAAAAAAAAGAAATCTAAATTATTGAGAAACCTTAATTTGAGAGCTTTTTCAGTATTCAGGGATAGATTATGCTTTAGGCCAGAGGACTGAAATTTAGAGATGTTAAGTCACTGTACACAGCTGACCTAAATCTTTTGTCCAGTCCCTTCCTTCCTTAAGTGATGAAGGCTAAGAAGATAAAAATTCTCCTGCCATAACAAATTGGTTGCTTATACTGAGGGAAACAGACTATAAATACACTGACCCAGAGTCAGAAAGACCAGAGATTGAAGGCTGGTTCAGGAGCCACCTGAGCATGACATCTCAGGTGAATCTTGGTTTTCTTATTTGTAAAAAGAGATAATGCATTCCTTATAAGGCACTGTGAGTCCATAAATATACGCATTCTTCATAATATCTGACACAGTTAAGGCACTCAGTAAACAGCCACTGTTGTTATCACTGTGCTGTTGCTCAGCTTAAATATATTAAGGCCTGCCTTCCACAGGGACTACCAGAAAACCAGAAACTCTAGAATCATACTATATTAAATTCCAGAATATAAACAGATACATTTTCTCTGACCCTGTTTTTCAATGGCTGAAAATTCTCTTTGGGGATTTAATTCCTGATCAAACTTCTTTTTGTGCTTTGATATACTTTATAAGACATCTGGATTTTCAAAAGTTAACTTCCACAATCTGACGATTTTAGGTTTTTATAAACTTCTGATTCAGGTTTCTATTAAAATAATCTTATTACACTTAAATGAATTTATTCCTTCTATTAATACTGTTGCAAAAACTTTTACAATGTTCTAAAATGTTTTCACTGACTTACTCTAACGGCAGAAGAGAGGTTATGGCAGGAAGAGGACAATGTAGAGGGAGGATCCTGAAGTGACTAACACTAAAACTTTGTGTGATTTGTTCTAGCAATTCATGTCAATTTTACGATCTATTTTGCCTATTTGTTTTAACATAAAATTAGCTTTCCCCTTAGATCATTCAATAAGATTGCATGCCAGGAATATGCTCGATGTATTCTGTGGCTTCTGGTACACAGTCGTATATGAGTGCCAGTTTGAGAAATAAATCCAGTCTTTTGTTTAGATTGCATGCACCTATTAGTTATTATCACCACTACGAGCAAGTGAAACTTAGACATTTTTGGATAAAGGCATATCCATAAAAGAATCTGGATTGGAGATATTGTTCTTTTATTTTGATTCTCCTCTAGCAAAAATCATTGCATCAAAGAACATACTTAACAAAACTCACCTCTAAATTCAATAAATGAATTTGCGCCAGAAACCAAAGGGTAAGGATTACAAATCACGGACAAATCAGGCTTCAGTACTAATCTCTGCTATTGTCGTGGATGTCACAGACTGATAATTTTCACTTTAAGCTTAACGCTTTCCTTAATATTTATGTCCTATGATTTACTGTACTTACATGTAAAATTATAATACAGTGATAAAGATTGCTAAAATGGATGAAAAAGAGTCAACTCTGTAAGTTAGTATACATGGCCCCCTCCCTCATCCTTAACATTGTGCTCCATCTCTCTACTAGGAAAGCCTTCGTGAGCTCATGGGTGTGAAGAACCTAACCCTAACTGGGCAAGCGGGGAAGGTGGTTACTTCATCCCTGTTCCATAATGACCACCTGAAGACCAGCCTCCTCCCACCAAAAAAGATGACATTTTAAATGACTCAGAAATTTACTGTTATATTTTCATAAGCCACTTACTCATCAAAATGATCTATAAAATGATCTATTTTAATAGATCTCAGTGGGTGAAATTATGGGCTTGACTATGTAAGTAACAAATTTAGGTTTCATAACAATTCAACCAGTTTACTTTTGACTAAGGAACTTTTGAGGCACAAGCTTCTCCTGAGGACTAGGTAAGTTGTTTCTCTGGGCCTTCAGGCTCTTTGATAATTATTTAGAATCAAATTTGTACCGGAATTCTCCTTAACTGTTATCTTATGATTCCATCTAGCATGATAGATATGATTTTGCATTTGAAAAAGAACTCCTGGAAAAGAAAGTTTTTTCTTTTCGGAAATATTTTAATCCTATTTTGAGTGTCTGATCCTAATTGTTGTAAAACTACTTATATGTACTTCAGGTCCTTCAGGCTGAATTCAAAGCATAATAGTTTCTTTTCAAAAAGGGCAATGCTATGAGCCTTAAAACCAGAGATTATTATTATTACTTTGCTAGCTATTCTTCCAGACTCCCTATCAACTATCAATGAATTCTAAGCCAGGGTTTCTCAAGCTACTATCAAACATGGAAAAAAAAAAAAAAAAAACCCTGTAACTGTCAAGTCAATTCCGACTCATAGCGACCCTAAAGGACAGAGTAGAACTGCCCAATAGGGTTTCCAAGGAGCAGCTGGTGGATAAGAACTGCAGATCTTCTGGTTAGCAGCTGAACGCTTAACCACATGAGAAGCAAGCAAGGCTTAATAACAACTGCCCCACTACAAACTAACGCAGTGACGATGTGTAGTAACAACTGCTCCACGACTAACCAATGCAGTAACTACTTTTAATAACTAATACAATAACAACTGCTCCACTACTAACTCAGGCTATAACTATACTTCACCTTACTGAGAAACATGTTGGGAACGATATGAGACTTTTCAAAGCCATTGATTAAAGAGAGGTAGTTGTCTATAAGCAGCCCTGGCATCGCAGTGGTTAAGCACTTGGCTGCTAACCGGCAGTTCAAACCCACCAACCGCTCCACGGGAAGAAGATGTGGTAGTCCGCTCCTGTAAGGATTTACAGTCTTAGAAACCCTATGGGGCAGTTCTCTGTCCTCAAGGGTCGCTATGAGTCAGAATCGACTCTACAACAAATGGGCTTGGTTTTTTTTTTTCTTTAACTGCCTATAAGCCATGCCTGCGGGAAAAAGATGTAGCAGTCTGCTTCCACAAGGATTACAGCCTTGGATACCCTATGGGGTAGCTCTACTCTATCCTACGGTTGGTATCAACTTGATGGCAATGGGTTTTTTTTTTTTTTTTTTTTGGTTTTATGAAGCCTTGCCTATGTTTAGCCTTAGTGTACACCAATTTTATTTATAAATGGTATTTCAGAGTATGTGTTGAATTAATATTCTGGGGATTAAGAATAAATATAAAAGTCCCCTTAACAGATTAAATTGTAATACTTAATAGCGTAACTCAGTGTAACACTGTTCTAGCAGCTTTTAGTTTCAATTCTGAGTAACACCAATCTCTTAAGATTAACAAAGTGCAAGTTCTCTGGGCCAGAAAGCTAGAAAAATAGCCACCTTCCTCTATGTTAATGAGCTGGTTTTACCACACAGAACCAGAAGGCCCTCGGGTAGCAGGCCAATCTATAATTAATTTCTGTCAGAGAGAACAACTCAGTATCCTCTTACAGTCAAAACCCAAATCATCAACCCTTGGCAAGGCCCTCCTTAGCATTCAGATGAAAATACCGAACAACTCAATTCAACAGGATAATTAACTTAGTTATCTGCAGACATTTTATAGAAGTAAGAATCACTTCTATGGCATAGAATTCTAGACTTAAGCCAAGTACTTGTTCAGGCATTTGAGAAGACCCAAAGTTACTTCTTGAGGTCAGTTTACATCCTTCCATCAGGGAACCTAGCAGTTTATTTTTTTGAGAAGTAGGATGGCATTCCAACTGGATAAGCAAGAAGTCTGAGTCTTTAAATTAAAAAAAAAAAGTCATCTTTGCCAACAGTACCTCTATCTTCTAAAACATATGCTGCTCATCACAATCAAAGGCACACTCCAGGTGCTTGCCAAAGATCACAGTCACAGTGCACTGCTAGTTAGTCTCTGGAACAAACTAATCATTTATGCTTCATCATTCTCAAAACTGTCCCTCATATTGAGACATCGTTTTACCTCAATGGAGACAAAACATTTTTTAAGGATGATTTTAATATAACTTTGGCTTTTTCTGAGGGTTTGCAGAAGAAATCATCTGAAGAAAACTTCTACATATTCTACAAAATTCACCACTAAAGATATTTTTAATATTTCTTATGTAAGGAATCAGGTAATTAACATCTCTTTAAAAGTTATCAGTAAAGAACAGGAAGCTCAAAAATGAATTTTGCAAACACCCAAATAGCCTGGGTGCCTTTATGAAACTCATGATCATTTGTCCTTATTGTAAAGGTCTTTCTGTATCAATAGTCACCACAAATCCATATTGGAAGTAAATAAGGTAAAAACAGGTAGAACAACTGCACTTGAACTCCAGATCATTTCTAATTAAATAAAAGTATAATATAACGCAGCTGCCCTTGCACCCTGTCAGTTTGTCTTCCAGCTGAGTCTAGCATGGTCTGTTGGGGAGCAGGACAAGATAGTGCTTATCTCCTCATTTGTTTAACAAACATGTATTGAATACCTGAATCATGCACTCTAATGAGTACCATGATATTAAGATTACATTCCTAACCTCAAAGGACTCAAATTCTCTGGCTGCCTGTATCTCTCTCAACTCTTTCATTTCCCCTCCAAGAGAAAGCAGGGTCATTGAGTTAGGCAGCTGTTGTTGTTAGGTGCTGTCGAGTCATTTCCAACTCACAGCAACTCTATGTACAACAGAATGAAACACTGCCTGGATCTGTGCCATCTTTGCAATCATTGCTATGTTTGAGCCCATTGTTGCAGCCACTGTGTCAATCCATCTTGCTGAGGGTCGTCTTCTTTTTTGCTGACCCTCTACTTTACCAAGTATGATGTCCTTCTTCAGGGACTGGCCTCCTGTTTCTTTTGAGTTGTGCCACATCAGCAAATGAAGCTCTGGAAAGCTTTACTCCACCTGCATCATTAAGGTTGACTCTACTTTGAGGACACAGCTCTTCCCCAGTTATATTTTGAGTGCCTTCCAACCTGAGGGGCTCATCTTCCAGCACTACACTAGAAAATGTTCCACTGCTATCCATAAGGTTTTCACTGGCCAATTTTTTTAGAAGTAGATCACCAGGTCCTTCTTCCTAGTCTGTCTTAGTCTGGAAGCTCCTCTGAAACCTGTCCATCATTGGTGATATCAGTGGCACAACTGCCAGAATTACAGCAACATGCAAGCCACCACAGTACAACAAACTGACAGACACGTGGTAGTTAGGCAGACCTTGTTCAATTCACAGCTCTTACCAGCTACGTCGGAAACCCTGGTGGCGTAGTGGTTAAGTGCTACAGCAGCTAACCAAAAGGTCAGCAGTTCAAACCCACCAGTGCTCCTTGGAAACCCTATGGCGCAGTTCTACTCTGTCCTATAGGGTTGCTATGAGTTGGAATCAACTCTACAGCAAAAGTTTTTTTTTTTTTTTTTACCAGCTACATGACTTTATTTTACATGACTTTAGGCAGATTAATTAACTACTTCATCTATAAAAATAGAGAGAAAATGCCACTATTCCTATATGGTTGTCATAAAGGTTTAATGAGAAAATCTTTGAAAAAAATCATTCCGCATGGTATCTGGTATGTATCAAGTATCATTAAATACCACAGTTCGTTTCCTCTTTCCTTCCTTCCTTAGATAACTTTGGAGCCCTAGTGACACAGTGGTTAAGAGCTCAGGCTGCAAACCCAAAGGCTGGCAGTTCGAATCCACCAGCTGCTCCTTGGAAACCCTATGCAGCAGTTCTACCCTGTCCTGTAGAGTCGCTATGAGTCTGGATTGACTTGTCGACAATGAGTTTGGCTTGGTTTTGGTTTTAGCTAAAGTACTCTGATTCCTTCTAGACTCTAAGCTCCATGAGTTTAAGTACCTGGGCCTTAGAAGGTACTTAGCAAATATTTGATGCATGAGGAGTGAATGAGTAAGAATTAATTTTAGGTTCTTTGTCTCTAGGATTTTTTGCATTAAAGCTGGAAAACTCATTCACCGGAGTCTATCCTTAGGCTTTTTTGCCCCTACCTGTGCCCCTCTGCAGGTACTTGAACTGAATACTAAGCTCCATCTTGAAGTCCTTGCTCCTACTCCCAGGAATATATTATCCCTGTGATTTACTTTATGTCAGTCATTAAAGTCATATGAACTTTGTGCTACCAAGTATGCAAATTGAATGAACTAGCAATGCCTTAATTAAAAGTATATGAGTGTTAATAACAATATAAACCAATAAAAATCATTTACTTTACACCTTCAAGAGATGCAAATTGAAATTTCACATATAAACAAAATCATTCTTAACTGTAAGATTTGTTTATACTCAAGAACATATTAGGATAAACCAGCTTTCAACAATGCAAAAACCCTGTTGCTACCGAGTCTAGTCCAACTCATAGTGACCATACAGGACAGAGCAGAGCTGCCTCATAAGGTTTCCAAGGAGCAGTTGGTGGATTCCAACTGGTTAAGCCAAGATCTTAACCACTGCCACCAGGGCTCCACCTCAACAATAGTATTTCTATTTCAGTTTCATCCTTATTTTTCCCCTGTAATAAGTTCTGATGCAAAAAATTTTTTGTAATACTTTCACACTGTCAACTAAAATACTTTTGTCAGAAAAAAATGATAAAAATGATCAATAATATATTCAAACTTGAATGATACTACATGTTACCCCTAAAATAAAACATTTTATTCTGTTTTTATGTTTTTCCAATTTCTCCTTCATTCAGGAAAATGGAAAAATTTCACAGTACCAGGAAACCCTGGTGGTGTAGTGGTTAAGAGCTACACCTGCTAACCAAAAGGTTGGCAGTTCAAATCCCCCAGGTGCTCCTTGGAAACTCTATGGGACAGTTCTACTCTGTCCTATAGGGTTGCTGTGAGTCAGAATCGACTTAATGGCAACGGGTTTGGTTTTTGGTTTTAAACAAGGCAAATTGTATCATCATTTAAATAACCACTTGAATCTCTAGAAAGAACGAATTAATAACTACAGTAAAACCTGTGAAAGGCAGAACTCATGAAAGGCAAAAACCTGTTAGAGAAAGAAAATACAAATATTTTCCACTAATAAAGAGCGATAGAAAAGTGGTAAGACTATATACCCTGTCAAAGGCAGAAAACTTGCAAGACCCAGAAAAACATGACAGTCCCACAGAGTTCCAGCTCTCACAGTGTTTCACTGTATAAGATGAGTTTTTGTATGTGGCATATTAAAACTAGCCAGAAAATAATAAGCTGGAGAAGTTTATATATTATGATTAGAAGAATGAATCAATGTATCTTTCCTAAATTTAGGCTGCTACTAATTTTAATATGAGGAATACTATCATTTGGATATTATTGATCAATTTTTATTTTTTTAAGGGAAAATACGACAACATCTAAAGAGAGAACTGTAGTAAACATGTTTTAAGAACTCTTACATTAAGATTGGTGTAATGGCAGAAATTTGAGATCTGTGGCTATGATTTTTAAAAGTACATTTTAAAAGGTATAGCGCAAGATTATAATTTTGTACTTTTTTGTTTTTAATGTTGATTTGTAATATATGAATCAGTTCTAAAATGATATTCTACACAAAAGTTTGTAAAAAAGTGAGATAAAATCTTATTGAAAGAACAAAAATAAAATTTAAAATATACAAGAAAACTTTAAAGTTCCAGTATCTTAGCAATCACTCAATGATAGTCTAATCTTTTTCTCTTACAAGTAAGGAAGCTAAGTAACCTGTTCTAGATAATCTGATAACTCCATTAGATTCACTCTGCTTCCTCACAGAGTTCCCATGGCCCATGGGACACATTTATGTCACTGGGCTGTGGTCTTAGGCCAGCCTTCCCTTACAGCAACATCTTGTCCACTACTCTAAAAGGTCTTTGTGCTTAGTCCTTTTAAATACACCAGGCCTGCCCCATCAGCCCCCTCCCCTGAATAATAATTGTTGCCAAGAATCAACAAGGGACCTGGGCATTGTACAAATCTAGTGTCACTAAAGTCTACTTTCCTGTCTTCCGTTATTAGATTCTGGAAGAATCTTAATTCTCATTCTTGAAAAGGAAGAGAAAGGCTGAAGGGGTGGAAGGATGGAGGGATGCAGAAGGGAGGGAGAGACAGGAACACTATCCGTTCTCTCTCTCATATTACAGCTGAAGGTAAGTCCATAGGTTTTTGAAGATAGCTGAATTTACTTATGACAACAAGGCAGGACAAGAGTATTACGAGAGAGAACAAACCTACAAATAGAAACATAATTTTTCCATCACCTTAATTTTCATACTTAGTTCTTTCAGTAATATCAGAGCTACTACAGAGCTATCCTATCAAATATCTGCATAACCTTGAGGAAATCACTAGATCCTTAGGCCTGTTTTCTCATTGTGAAAATAAATGGACTGAACGCATTGGTCTCCAAGGTCCACTTATATTGGAATACCATCTCCTTTATGTTCTAGATTCAGTTATAAGGCAGATGGAACATAGACTCATCTGCCTGCCCTTTAAGGCAGTGGTCTCTAAGACACAGAATATATTACAATTAATTAGGGGAGTAGGAACAAGATCTTAAAACTTTTAATTTATATATTTTTAATCCAGCTTTGCTAGCCTTTAGTTTCCTAACGGACAGCGGTGCCCTCACTTGGATCATGGGAAAAGGAGGGCTCCCAAGTTGTTGGCAGAGATACCCTCTTTCTTTGTTAATTTTCAACATACAGCACATTACTTGTGCTCAGTTATGGGGATTTACAGGTATTAGTAAATCCTTACCAAACAGACAGAAGCCATGATGGCACAGTGGTTAAAGCACTCAGCTGCTAACTGAAAAGTCAGTGGCTTGAACCCACCAGCCACTCCTCAGGAGAAACATGTGGCAGTCTGCTTCCGTAAAGATTACAGCCTTGGAAGCCCTATGGGGCAGTTCTACTCTGTCCTATAGGGTTGCTATGAGTCAAAATTCACTCGAAGGCAACAGGTTTGGTTTTCTGGGGTTTGATAACTGCAATGGACTGAATTGCGTCCCCCCAAAATATGTGTCAACTTGGTTAGGCCATGTATGGTTATCCTCCATTTTGTGATTTTCCCGTGTGTTATAAATCATAATCTCTGCCTGTAGTTAAGGAGGGTTAGGGTGGAATGTAACACCCTTGCTCAGCCCACATCCCTGATCCAATGTAAAGAGAGTTTCCCCGGGGTGTGGCCTGTACCACCTTATATCTTATAAGAGATAAAAGGTAACAGAAGCAAGCAGAGAGTTGGGGACCTCATACTAACAAGAAAACAGGACCAGAAGCAGAGCTCTTTGGACCTGGGGTCCCCGCGTCTGAGAAGCTCCTCGACCAGTGGAAGACTGATGATGAGGAATCTTCCTCCAGAGCCAACAGAGAAGGCCGTCCTCTGGAGCTGACACCCTGAATTTGGACTTTTAGCTTACTTTATTGTGAGAAAATAAGCTTCTCCTGGTAAAGCCATCCACTTGTGATATTTCTGTCATAGCAGCACTAGATGACCAGATAGACAAGAGGTTTAAAAGGATTTCTGTAAAATAATCTCGGATAAAAAACAATGTCAAAGCACACAATACAGGAGAGGTCAGCACACCTGGACTAAACCAAAAGTAAAGAAGTTTCCTGAATAAACTGAATACTTCAAAGGCCAGCACAGCAGGGGCGGGAGTTTGGGGACCATGGTTTCAGGGGGCATCTAGGCCAACTGGCATAATAAAATCTATTAAGAAAACATGCTGCATACCACTTTGGAAAGTGGCGTCTGGGGTCTTAAATGCTAGCAAATGCCCATCTAAGATGCATCAATTGGTCTCAACTCACCTGGAGCAAAGGAGAACGGAGAACACCAAAGACACAAGGTAATTATGAGACCAAGAGACAAAGAGGGCCACATAAATCAGAGACTCTATCAGCCTGAGACTGGAAGAACTAGATGGTGCACAGCTACAACCGATGACTACCATGACAGGGAACACAAGAGAGGATCCCTGAGGGGGCAGGAGAGCAGTGGGATACAGACCTCAAATTCTCATAAAAAGACCAGACTTAATGGTCTGACTGAGACTAGAAGAACTCGGAAGTCATGGTCCCCAGACCTTCTGTTAGCCCAAGAGAGGAACCATTCCTAAAGCCAACTCTTCAGACAGGGATTGGACTGGACTATAGGATAGAAAATGGTACTGGTGAGGAGTGAGCTTCTTGAATCAAGTAAACACATGAGACTATGTGAGCAGCTCCTGTCTGGAAGGGCGATGAGAAGGCAGAGGGAGACAGAGCCCAGCTGAACGGACAAAGGAATACAGGATGGAGAAAAGGGGTGTGCTGTCTCACGAGGGGAGAGCAACTAGGAGAATATAGCAAAAAAAAAAAATTTTTAAGCAAGGCGTATATAAATTTTTGTGTGGGGGACCAACTTGATTTGTGAACTTTCACTTCAAGCACAACAAAAAGTAAAAAAAAATTTATACACACACACACACAAAATAATGTCAATAATGCAAACATAGGCTAATAAACAAGAAATGGCAGAGTTGACTATCTAGTTAGACCTGAAGAGAAGTAGTTCTCCCAAATCTAAATTATCAGGAACTATTAAAAGCATCAACTGTCCTTAATTCTAAGCCTTTTCCTCAGTATACAATGTGTTTTGGGGTATTTCCAAATAACAACAGTACAAATACAAAAATTATGAACACATACCATACATATATTGCCAAAATTTTTTACTGATACAAGTATATGACCAACAAAGTTTCAAGCCCTCATTTACAGGAAAGTGGATGTTACTGCTAATGGATGCACCATGGCCCAGCACAAAAGCGTGAGCGTTAGAGTCACACAGACCTGTGTTAAATCACAGCTCTGACATACAACTAGTTGTGTGGTGTACAGTAAGCCTGTGAGGCTCGGACTTTTAATCCGTAAAGGTGCAAAGGAGCGCCTGGTGGATTTGATCGCTATAGGGTCGCTATGAGTCGGAATCAACTCGACGGCCCTGGGTTTGGTTTGGTTTTTTTTTTTTTAAGGTGTGAAAACAATAGCCATTTCATAGGGTTGCTGTGGGACCTGAACAAGAATACTTGGTATGTGTAGGTCTCAATAAATATTTATTTTCTCTTACCTTTAATTTGCCCAAAACACATGTGTTTGAGAAGTAAGGAAAAGCAAGTTAAGAACACAGCGTAGGATATTCTCCCAATTTACAAACCGCATTACTTGTTTCTGCGGGGCTACAACACAATGTAATAATTTGCCTTACTATGGAATTTACCCACATTAACTCAATTTAAGAATTGAATTCCAAAAAAACCAAACCCACTGCCACTGAGTAGATTCCAACTCACAGTGACCTTGCAGGACAGAATAGAACTGACCCATAGGGTTTCCAAGGCTGTAATCTTTACGGAAACAGGCTGCCACATTCTCACATGCTAAGGAATACCTAGTGCATTTGAACCACTGACCTTCCAGTTCGTAGCTGAGTGCTCTAACCACTGCACCACCAAGATTCCTTGCAAGAATTGAATTAGCGACTTTTATTTCACTTACCACATTAAAATCTAAATTTTTTTCAATCCATGATTTTGCATCTTGAAATTCATCTTTCATTCCCATAATAAAGAGTGTATCCAGGGCATCGACTATCGTTGCTCCTTTGATGTTACCTGAAAATATCAGGAAAATATTTATTCAATAAAACATGCTTTTGACAGATACACACATGCAAATTGACCACACCTTGGAAAAAAGGAGGTGTGTGATACTGAATTCATTATTAAGCAGTAATACTGAACACAGTCTAAAATTCTTTCAGAGGAAGAAAATATAAAACCTTAACCAAAACCAAAAACGAAAATTATCACAGGCTAGAGGCTGATACATTAATCTTTAAAGTTTCTCCTGAGTTGTAGAAACAAATCTCTTAGAAATTTCATTTGTGATTGCATTCTCTAGCAAGAAAATAACAGACCTAAAACAAAGCAGCAATACTCATATTAATTTTAATGTAATTACACAAAGTGCACCTGTGGAAAACTGGCCAAATATAATTAGATCTAAATTTGCTTAGTGATAGCTCTAAGAAACCATTACTCTAAAATGAAATTCCATCTCCTCTGTGAAGCCCTGGTTGATTTCTAACGCTCTACTCAACTACCCAGCCCCTGGCTTTGTGGTTTTTTTTCTCTGAACCCCCTTGACATGAAGACTTGAGATTGTTTAGGTGGTCATCACTTTTATGTCATGTTATAATTACACATATCCTTGTCTTTTAGACTGTAAACTGCTTTAGAACAAAGAGGTCATTCTTGTTCATCTCTCTGTCCCTCATGGTGTCCTCACAATCGTGCTGGTGATGCCCATTGATTGACTGCTCGAAGTGTAGGTGCTGCACTTCCTACAGATAAGTGGTGTTCTAGATAATCCACGATCAAGTTTCAAAATATCAATGTAAACTATTTTATAGGCATACCCCTTTAAAATATCAAATTGAGAAATTACCATTAGAAAATTACAATAGAGTATTTAAAATATTTAATTCTCTAAAACATGTATTCTAAATGTTATCTAAAGAGAAAAAAATTGACATTTTTCATTTTATCTAACTTTCTTTAAATATAATTTTTTGGATGGAAACCCTGGGTGGAGTAAATGACTAACGAGGCTGGCTGTTAACCAAAAGGTTGGCAGTTCAAGTCCACTCAGAGGTGCCTCAGAAGAAAAGCCTGACGATCCACTTCTGAAAAATCAGCCATTGAAAACCCTACAGAGCACAGCTCTACTCTGACATACACGGGGTCGCCATGAGTCAGAATCAAGTTGACCACAATTTTTTTTTTGTTTGTTTGTTTTTTGGAAAGAACTATGGATTCAAGAGGATAGAAGGAGATATTTTAAAGTGGGTATACTGAAATATGGTATCAGCTTCAGATTTTTGGAGTCCTAGTGGCGCGATGGTTAAGAGCTTGGCTACTAACCAAAAGGTTGGCAGTTTGAATCCACCAGCCGCTCCTTAGAAATCCTACAGGGCAGTTCTATTCTATCCTATAGGGTCGCTATGAGTCAGAATTGACTTGATAGCAATGGGTTTCGTTTGGTTTTGGTTATTTGCTATTCACAAATAAGGAACTTGATTAAGGAGTGGGGCAAATAAGTCATTTAAATGTTTTCTTCATCTGTAAAAAGGAAAACTTTATAATTATTTTTAACAAGCTCCAATATATTGGTTTAGCATAATAAGAAAGTCTTCACATATTCTATTTTAATTTGAAGATAGAGTGAGATAAATACCACTTAAATTATTAATGTTTCATTTCCTTATACTAATACCTGAAGCTCTTTTTTTTTTAACAGAACAAGTTCTTATATAGATTATAGAAAGCCAACGAAAATATGTTTAAAAAAATAAGGTAAGAAAGAGGATGTTTTTAATGCTTGATAATAATTTTAAAACTATCAATGTTTGCATTAACAGAGAGCCAAATGATCTTTTTTATAAAGATTATGGTAAATCACATAACTGATTTCTTAATGGTATAAGAAACTTTCATTAAGAGAAAAGCAAAAATTGAATTAGATTTTTTAAAAGTTATAACAGAAAATAAGAAAATAAAAATGACAAAACATCAGGTCCCAGCATTCTTAAATATTCATGGGTCACCTAAAACAAACTCATTACCATTTTATCCCAGTCATAAGTAGGTGATTTTCTGGTTGAGAGCCAAAAACTTGTGGTTTGAATTAAGTGAAATTTTAATATGTTGAAAATAAAAGATTAATAGGGGTAATTCACATTTCAGTAGCCAATTAGATTCAATATTGGCTGAACTTTTCCTCAGTAACCTTTGGTAAATGGGAGATATTTGCCAAAGGGGGACCTGACGGCCATTAGGGAAGTTCAGCAGTAGCAGGACTACTGCAGCCTAAAGGATGGGGGGAAAAAAGAAAGAAAGGGAGACAGGGAGGGAAGGAGGGTAGAAGGGAAGAAAGAGAATGAGGAAAGAACACATGTGAAAGACAAGGGGCAAGGTAAAAGGAAAAAAAAAAAAAAGACTGTATGGAAAAACAAATGGGAAATGGGAGTATGCCAAGGACAAGTTTTAACATATAGATCATGGGAAATACAAAGAGTAAAGCAAAACAACAACAAAAACACACAAAACACCACACATATACATACATGACCTTCTAACTTTAAACACTTCTCTTTGTCCTTAATAAACACAATCCCATGATGTAAAGAACTGAGATGGAAATAGCAATCTGTGCATTTGAGATCCTGGGAGTGGCTGCTGTACTTGGGTTTACTGGCCAGGGTTTCCCAAGGTCTCTGATTTGGCATTAAGTTTCAGAGTTTCTTTCTTTGAGTCCTTCCCCTCATCACCCATGTTAACTGGTCACCATGTCCTGAAAACATACTTTAGAAATATCTGAAATCAGTTCTACCACCACTGCTCCAGGTTGAAGCTTTCTTCATCTCCAAACTGTATCACTGTGATTGGCCACCCAGCCTCCTTACTTCACTCTATTCCCAGCTCTCTCTCTCTGTCCTTGCAGCCTCCTGCAATGCCCTTCTCCCTACCTGAGATCCTCCTCATCCTTTCATATGAATATCTACAAAGCCACCTTGTGCTCTGATAACTCATAATTTACACATATATCTTTTATACTAGGTCAGGAGCTTTGCAAAGGCTGTTACTGTTTTTAATAACTCCAGTGAGGGAGTTGAACACATGGAAGGTGCTAAAAAAAAAAGTGAAAAACATACTGTAGCGAGGAAAACCCTCAATGTAGATGGACTGACACAATAGCCTCAACAATGGGCTCAAACTTAACAAGGATCATGGGGATGGTACAGGAATGGACAATGTTTCATTCTGTTATACATAAGGCTGCCATGAGTTGGAGCATACTCAATGGTAACTAACAAAGACACAAACTCTGGTGCTAGCCACCTTGAGGTTCAAGTCGCAGCTCAGCCAGCTAGTAGGTGGGAAACCTGGGCAAGCTATTTTCTGAGCTTCATTTTCTCATCTATAAAATGTGTATAATAAAGAGGTTAAGTGACATTACGCACAAATGGCACTTCTAAGTGCTCAATAAATGTCAGCTAATACAGTAATTTATTGTACGAACTGATAGAATACAACACCTTCAGTTAAACCTTGGAAAGACATGTTTTCTATGGTGAACTCAGAAGTCACAAAATAACACTCCATCCTCTTCATCATGTTACTTACAGTCAAGACTTCTGGGAGTGAGAAATCAAGTATGGTGAGAAGAGACTGGGTGGCTCTGCGACACAAAGGGTTCATCTAACTATTCTGTTTCTTAGCTTCCCTTTCTCCACATGGGAACAGTTATTAATACTCACATTACCAATTGCAGAGGGTTGCTGTGAGGACCAAATGTAATAACACACGCGAGAATGGATAAAGGGAAGTGCAAATAACTGACCTAATCCATCCTCACTTTCTCTTCCATGGCACAAAAAAGAGAAACGTAGAGCCAAAGTTAAGAGCCACTGAGATACAGTGAAGTTCACCATGCTGATTGCCTTGGTTAGCTTATCTATAAACACACAGCTTTTACCTTACGGGGAGAGCTAACCAAATGCTCCTACGTGGGGAATCATGCTGGGAGTCAAAAACTGTGATGCTAAACCCCATATCCATTAAATGAGTATCTCTGGCGGTACAGTCCAGGCATCAGTATTTTTATTAAAGTTACGTAGATGATGCTACATGCAGCCACTGCTCTGTGTGAAGGACACACTAAGCACAGTCACCGCAGACATTATCAGGTGTGCAAGTTTCCTAGCAACACAGCCTGCAGGATCACTGTATTACACAAACGTCTCCACCACCCACAAGTTCAGCGTCCATTGGCGAGAAGTTACTGTTACTACGAAATGAAAGCATATTCTACTCACCAAACAAACTGCTTGAATGGCCTTCTTTTGATATAGGTTTCAGTTCATTTAATCCCCAAGCGTAACGTTTATAATTATACCAAGCATGTTTCATCATCTGAGAAAAGAAATGAAAACTGGGTTATAATTTAAATTTGAGGTGTTTCTGCTATAAAGCAGATCATATACCGAAGACCTGAAGGTTAAACATATTAGAATTCATTGCTTAGTTAAAAGGGTGATGATTAATTAATACTGATGATGACATCAATAAATAAGAACATACACATACACACGCACACAAATCACCCTTTCATGTTTACAAATGTGAGATTTTCTGAGTCTGTTTAATTCTTTTTAATATAAATATTTCCAAAATCAGCTCCCAACAACAGAAATTTTCCTTATCCTAAAAGAATTCCTACATTTACAATTTCATTCTCGTAACATGAAATCTATAAAAACTCTGTATTTAAAATTCCTATTGTCCACAAGGCTCTTCCTACTTTGTTGATTCCACAGTGTAGAGACTATTCAAGGTTACCACTTTAAACACTTTGATGTATGTTGATTAAATGCATATAGAACAGTAGTTGCAAGAAATAAAAAATGAAATTATGGTTATGCCTTTGTCTCGAAAAACTTCATCTTATTTTAATATGATCAATCTTTAACTGTATGTGTGTATACATGCATGTGTGAAGGCTGATCACGAATATTCTCAGTCTACAGTCCTTTAAAGGCCAAACCTCTCTGCCACAAATCGGTCCAGTATTTTTTTTTCAGTGTCTCAAAAAATACATTATTTGTATTTACATTTTCAAAAAGGGCTGGGGGCCCTTCAACTGCCTAGAACTTATTTATACCACTATCCCCACTGTAATCAAAATATGGGCAGGATCTGAAAATATTCTAATCTGATTCTGTATTTTAAAATATCTTAAAAAGCACCATGTAAAGTCATAAATACTATACAAGGGCTAAGTATCACTAAAATCTTCAGTGAGATTAACACTTCAATGCTAATAAATCTTTACATGTCTCTGAAAACAAAATGAATATCTATCTTTGACCAATTTATATCCTATCTTCCTGCACCACCACTATTACTCCCACTGATAGCCACCAAGAATCTTTAGGATCTGTTGGGTACTCTGCTACGTGCTGTACATTCAGCATTACACTCAATCCTCACTACAACCCTACAAAAATAGGTTTTATTACCATCATTTTGTAGTTGAAGAAACTGATACTTGGAAGTTAAAAATAAACAAAACTGACTCAAAGTTATGAAATTTCTCTGTGACAGAGGAGTCAGGGTTTATTGCCATCCTGGCCTCACTCCACAGCCCATGGTATTAACCAACACGCGTCATCATTTTCCTTTAATGAGTCAGCAACAGAATCTCCCTTTAATGAATCAGATTGTTGATTTTCCAACAAACAAGAGAATATGCATAAGGGAGTGTTTTCAAGATTTTCTCCTTACAAATTAACTTCACTGAAAAGCATAATTGATTTGAGGGTCAGATGATCTGATTTATAATTCTTACTCTGCTGATGATTAATCACATACTCATGGATGAATCAGTTTTTCTGTGGATGAGTCTGTTTGTTCTTTGTTTTTTTTGAGACTCCCTTTCCTTACCTGAAAAATTGGGATAATTGTTCCTTACAGGGTGTACGTAAGGACGCCCGTGTGATTACACCCAGCACACTGCTTGGCACATGGCAGGCACTCACACATCTACCGAATGTTAAACCTATACTGAAACCAATTAGATTCACACCACAAAAAATCAAAATCAATGAGCCTCTAAAAGGCTAGGTATATGAAATCCACAAAATATCCTACTAAATGCATTACATTTGGTAAACTCTTCATTCTCATAAATTTCCAAAGATACTTTATAAATTGAAACGCTTTTGGAGTACACCTGATATAACAGGGAAAAAAATGTTATGATGATTTGTTTCAGCTTCAAATCTGAATGAAAATCAGTGCCCTTGCCTATGAACAACTCAGATGGCATAAAGCTTTCCTACACAGGAGCATGTTGCCTTTCAAAAAAAAGAAAAATTCATTAATATAATGTACCACTAGTACAGAATCTCCTGAAGTTACCTGTATAAAAAAAAAAAATTTTGGTAGCATATATTAACTAACTTTTCTTATCTTTTTTCCCCAAGGGAAAATCTGACACTAATTGCTTAGCTTCTTACATTTCAAAAGTTGCTTTGACACGTTTCTCAAATGGGTTCCACGTCCCATGGGATTTCTATGAGTTAAAGTTAGAAAAGAAAAAAAAAGTGATTTAGTCAAAATGTCCTGAAAGGTACATCAGGAGTGGCCCCTCTAGGAATCTACAAAGCAATGTGGAGCAGGCACACTGTTAACTGATTCCAGTGGTTAGTCACCTCTGGAAATAATTTACCATATTAAAGCTAACTACATGACATTGTATTTGCAAAGAATAACAGTGACACTGAGCTCACAAGCTACAGATAAAATCAGCTTGTTAATTCAGATTTATAACTTACAGGAATATAAGAAAACATCAAAATGCCACTAGCTTCTAATCGTATGGTATTAGGCCACTAGCCAGCTGAGAGGCCATGGGATAAAGGCATTTAATCTTCCCAGGCTGGGTGTGCTCATGAGTTGACAGGACAAGAAAGTCACTTCTAAAATCAACTACTTACAAAGAAGTTTGTGGATAGGATTTCTTCCCCCCTCCTTTCCTCCCCAACCCTAGCCCCTTTATGGATCTCTTTAATTTTGTTTTGTAGTCTTTCATCAACTTAGTGTTCTACAGCCTGACATCCCAAACAGAGGGATTAAAATAGGGCTAAACTAAATGTTGATTGGGACTTCAAACACTAGTGAAACTCTTGCAAAGAAAGAAAGAAAAAAACAAAAAAACCCTGACCCCAAAAGCAAACCAAAGATATATTTTTTCCTGAATATTTATATTTGCATTGGTGAAAGATCTGGTTAACACACTGTGTGAATGGAAACATTTAAACAAGAGAGAATGACACAAAATTGCATAATAGCAATCCATTATTTTGACCTAGAGAAGACAGAATTAAGGGATAAAAGATCTTTAAAAAAAAAAAGCATTGCTTGTCCTTGACTCTATAGAAAAAATTCTTCGATTAGCACTTTCTTCTCAATTGGCATCAGGGCTGGGTAATTGGGCAACATCATTTATCAAGTGCCTGCTTCGCCAGGAATTATACGATGCTAAAGGACGAGAAGAGAAGCATACGTGACTCAATCATGCTTATAATCTAATAGATAACATACGGGAGCTTAATATTGTCCCTTCTTACATACTCAATAAATGTTTACAAATATACAAGAATGATATACATACTGCTAATTAAATGTTGTGCACAACTGCGGCGCAGTGAATTACTTATCATGGCCCTTTCTAGCCATGGTCTTTGTGACTCTCACACAATGAATAAGACCATGCAAATAAGGTGTATGGAACTCTAACAAGATGTGATGGTCGGTGTTGAGTGTCGGCCCAGCTAGCCATGATTCCCAGTATTGTGTGGCTGTCCTCCATTTTGTGAACTGATATAATTATCCTCCATTTTATGTGCTGTAAATCCTAACCTCCCTGATAGTACAATGGCAAAGAGCTATGGCTGCTAACCAAAAAGTTGGCAGTTCAAATCCACCAGCCACTCCTCGGAAACCCTATGGGGCAGAGTTCTACTCTGTACTATATAGTGTAGCTATGAGTTGGAATTGACTCAATGGCAACAGGTTTGGCTTTTATATATATATATATATATTATATTTTTTTATATATATATATATGTTAATGGGAGCCCTGGTGGTGCAGTGGTTAAGAGCTTGGCTGCTAATCAAAAGGTCGTCAGGGCAAACCCACCAGCCAATCCTTGGAAAACCTATGAGGCAGTTCTACTCTATCCTATAGGGTTGCTATGAGTTGCAATCAACACAACAGTAATGGCTTTGGTTTCTTTTTTTTTAGAGGGGGTTCATTATGTAGCCTTTAACTGGGGCTAATAATAACAGAGATTGGAGTGAGAAGTGGAAAGTGAAGGGGACATTCCTGAAGGGATCAGTGTGAGCACAGATGGAAGTAAGTGGGGGTCAGCAGAAGAAAAATGGAATAGGTCTGTTTGCCTGACAGTATAGAAATACCGATAAATAAAGTTAGACATCTACAGCATTAGCCAAAATCATGGAGGGTCATGAATGAGGCAGGGTTAGTGTGGGGTGTATCTTGAGTCACAGCCTTATAGGAGGGCATGACTCAAGTCCCACCCTTACTCAAGTCCCACCCTTCCCTGGGGTGTGGCCTGCATCCAATATATATATATGGATGCTCTGGTGGTTCTCTCTCACTCTGCATCTGGCTCATCATTGTTTGACTACCGGTTCTTAGGACTTCAGCCAGTGGCCAGCCATCTGACCTGCCGATTCTGGGATTCACCATCTTATGCAGCCCATCATCTGACCTTATTCACCAGCTTCTGCAGCCTTGTGAGCCAGCAGCCCGTCATCGGGACTTCCAATTTGAGTTCTTCGGCCTCATTCAGCCACTTAAGTCTGGAGAAGCCTACGCCTGACCCACGGATTTGGAACTTGCTACCCTCCACAACCACGTAGCCATTTCCTTCATACACTTTGTGAGTTCTGTGAGATGTCGCAGCAAATTACAGAACGCAAAGACGGGAGGGAAAACACTGAGGGGAGGAGGAGTAGTCATCTGATGTTAGAGATGATAAGGTGGTATGGCAGTTTGGAAAAGTCGGACATCTGTGACATCTTTAACCTCCACCTCACAGGCACTAGCTTTGTGCTGATCCTTATAAAACAAATGGTCCATTTAACAATTCTATTGTTGTACCTAAAAATGTGTTTTAAATTTTATGCCCTGGCCTAATCAAAGACATTGGAAGCCATGAATGAAGGAAAATATGCTTCAATTTCCCGAGTAGTATCTAAATTTTATAACTTGCTCTTTCATTGCTAGAAACTACCCTTAGCAAATATTTTCATTTGCTGATGGTTTAATCATATGATCTTTAATTATTCATAATGGAAAAAGTAAAAATCTTTTTTAAAATATGCTTTTGCTAACTACTTTTGCCAGGTCTTAGGAGGGAATTTGGGCTTTCACTGTTCCTTTTACAAAGCATATGGGTCAGGCTCTACTTACAGCCTTCTGAGAGATCTAACAATTTCCATGGTTTGTACAACATGACCCTGACCCCTTGGCACCAGCTGAAGGAGCCAGCAACTGAGGCTGGCTGTGGCCCCCAAGGTGAGATGCCCAGGTATAAGGGCTCTGACCACTAGATAGAGCCAAACCAACTCAATCATCTATTTGAGCAGTTGTTCTGTGCTGTTGAGATGATTCCCGCTCATAGTGACCCTACAGAGCAGAACTATCCCAAAGGCTTTCTAAGGCTATAATCTTGATGGAAGCAGCCTGCCACATCTTTCTCCCATGGAGTGGCTGGTAGGTTCAAACCACCGACCCTTCAGTTAACAGCCGAGCATTCGACCACTGCGCCACCAGGGCTCCTTCTACTCTACCTCCCATTGCTGCTGAGTTGATTCAGACTCATACTTAGACTACAGGGTAGAGTAGAACTGTCCCATACAGTTCCCAAAGAGCGCCTCATGGGTTTGAACTGCTGACCTTTTGGTTACCAGCCGTAGCTCTAAACCACTACGCCACCAGGTAGGAGAGTGTAAATGGGAGATATTCAGAGAGAATCCAAAGGCCAGCGAATGATGTAGAAGCAGAGAAGTACAAACACACAAAGAGGAAAGCAAATAAAAAGGAGTCATGAGGTAACTGAAGTCATGGGGGAGACAGAAGGCGAGGAGAGAAAAGTAAGAGGCAGCAGAGATGGGGCGCTTGGTCATTTGTATCACGCACCAGTGAAATTATATTAGGTCTGTAGAGCTTCTATAGAACTACAAGCAATGCTGCTGAATCCTGAATGTGGATAAACTGTCTCCCTGTCCTCCATAATGCCTGGCTGTTTGCCTACGGAGGATGTTTGCTTACTTGTCTGTACATCGTTATAGAAAATCCTCTCATTTATTGAGGAGAAATACGTAAGAGCAGATCACAGGCATGGGCACCTAACAAACTGGGTTCATATCTAAGCTCTGCCATCATCAGTGTGACTCTAAATTCAGCAGTTAATGTCTCTGACCCACCTTTCCGCATCCACATAACATGAATAAATAAAAGTATCAGCCTTGTTGCTTGCTGTGATAGCTAAATGAAATAAGGTGAGCTTATTTTTTAACACATTGTCTGACACATGATAAGTGCTCAATAAATTTTAGGCATTTAATTATGTTTATTAAAAATCTAGGCATGTCTCTGATCTTTGCAACCTAAAAGAGACTAAACGAAGTTTTATTTAGTAACATAGATAAATATGACTAACCACCAGTTGCCGTCAAGTCGATTTGACTCATGACAACCACATGTGTGCCACAGTAAAACTGTGATTTATAGGGTTTTTAATGGCTCATTTTTCAGAAGGAGATTGCCAGCCCTTCCTTCTGCAGTGCCTCTGGGCATACTTGAACTGCCAACACTTCTGTTAGCAGCCATTGCCACCACCCTCGGACTCCCACATATATAAACAGGTGGGGCAAATATACACAAATCAGGTTTTGTACACAAAATATTTATAAATACATACATTTAAAAATATACACAACTATTCTGATTCCAAAAGGCAGAAGAAGAAAGGACAAGGAATATAGTCCTCTTCAGAGAAAAACCAGTGTGGGTCAGTCTTCAGTTCTGAAGACTCATATAGTTATGATTACTAGCTTTCTTAAAATCTTGGTCGTGTCAAGCATCTTCTATATGCTTGCCATTTTGGCAGTAAAGAGAAGAAGCTCTGCAGTCCAGTGACACCTACATTTTCACTCTTCCAGAGGATACACAGGGCAATGTCCGGTTCAGGGAGGTCCAGGGTGGGAGGTCAATCTAACTCCCTGATTGTTGAAGCTGAAACTCATGTGCCCTTTCTCTTAAAATTACTCTTAGGTCTGATGCTTTCAAAAACACTGATGTTGACACCCTGACAATATATCCCAAACTTTGCCTGAAATTACCTGATTGCCATGTAAAAGTAATTTCTAGAACTTTCAGATAAAAATCTCAACAAAAAACATTTTTAGGATTATTTATTGACCTTTTTCTTCTAAGACCTTCAGTGGAACACAGAAAGGGAAAAAGATAAAAGTAACTCCAGGAAATCAAAGTAACTCCAGGGAATCAAGTCACAACTTTTCCAATTGCTTATCAATTTAAAAGGAATTTCTAGATAAGTGAACAAAAACAACAATCTACTCCCCCTTCCTCTTCTTATCTAATGCTAACCCACTACCTACATTTTCCTGTGAGAATGAGGACTTTAAGAAGCATTGGGCCAGCAACCGACCTGGTGCTTAGGTCAGGGTGTAAATAACCAGAGTGGGAGAGCAGAATCAGGTGGATAAGCTCCAAGTCCTGCTGCCTAAGGAGCTGATCCCAGGCAAGTGTCTAGATCTCTAAAGCCCTTGGTTTTCTTACCTTTAAAAAAGAATAACATTTTCTCCCTCTGACAGGACATCAAGTTCACTAGGTGTTGTAAACAGTTTGTGCTCAACTGCTTAACTGCTAACCTAAAGGCTGGCAGTTCGAACCCATCCAGGGGTACCATGGAAGGAAGGCTTGGCGATCTGCTTCCATTAAGATTACAGCCAAGAAGGCCCAATAGAGTAGTTCTACTCTGCACACATGTGGCCATGGGTCAGAATCAACTAACAATGGTGACTAACAACAACATTAAAATACACAATGAGTGTCTCTGGCCTTCATCCATACCACCTCCTCACAGCCCTGCCAGGCTACAGGAGTTAAACACAGATAAGACAGAAAGCCCTGAAGAAAAGCAGAAGCTTTGCTAAACTTAGAGTGGAAAGAGCAAATCCGGAGAGGTGAATTAACAGGACAGGAGAGCAAAGAGACCAATGTCACCCAGGGGTGACAGAACACAGAGCTTGGTATGACTGCATTCATAGACTGTCAAAACCCCCTGCCATGGAGTCGATTCCGACTCATAGTGACCCTATAGGACAGAGTAGAACTGCCCCACAGAGTTTCCAAGGAGTACCTGGCGGATTTGAACTGCTGACTTCTTGGTTAGCAGCTGTGGCACTTAACCACTACACCACCAGGGTTTTAAAAAAAAAAAAAAAACGCCATTCAGTCAATTCCAATTCATAGAACTGCCCCATGGGGTTTCCACGGCTGTACTCTTTACAGAAGAAAACGGCCACCTCTTTCTCCCGAGGAGTGGCTGGTGGGTTTTAGTTAGCAGCCAAGGTACTTAACCATTGTGCCACCAGGGCTTTCCCTGCAGGCCTATAATCTACCATAATTACGTTAAAAAGCATTTAGCACCTCTCACTTAACAGGTATTACGATGTCACCTAAGACAGTTATGGGAATGATCTACATTATAACTCAGTTCTCTCTGACTGAGGCCCCACCTCCTGTCACCTTCAAGCTCTTGTCACCCAGCACAGGAAAAATATCCTACTAGCCAAAATAGTTTCCAATTTTACTCCCCATCAAATTAAAGCACTCATTCATGAGCTTTACTCAATTTACCTATTTCAAACGCTGGTATATTTGAGTCCTCTCTCCCTTTTCCCAAGGCTGCTGAGGTGTTCTATTTCCAAGATTCTTTTTCCCAATGTTACAATGACAATTACTATTTATTGAGTACCTACTCAAGGCAGGGCGTGAATTAAAATGCAGATATAGTAGGATTGCCAGATCTAGCAAATAAAAAGATTACATGAGACACATGTTAAAAAAGTATTCATTGTTTATCTGAAATTCAAAGTTAACTTGGAGTCCTGATTTTTACCTGGCAACCCTAGACTAGATGGATAGAACACATTCAATCCCTGGCTCTGTCTCCACTGCCTGCTCTCTGGCTTGTGCCTCTGCTCTATTATTGGGCTGAAAACTCAAGGACTGGATAGGAATAGGTCTAGTCCAACTGGGAATAATTGGGAACATGGTGAAACAAGAGCGAAGGCCCTAACTAAAGACATTTAAAAAAATACTATTCTGGCCTTTTTTTTCCTTAGAAAAAAAAAATCAGTGAGCCACAGTAAGCCATGGAGCAGCAGTTTGCTTTGCAACTGCTGGTGTACAGATGGGCACATATCCTAGACTTCACTGCTTTCTTTTTAGGTCTGTGAGCTTGTCACTTCCTACCAGCTTTGCTCAGCCATGGCTTGATGAGCAGCTCTCAGTCTGCTTTGGTTGGAGGCTGCCTATAAATGCTTACTTCTTGGACTGCCCTTGCCAGCCCATCTTTAGCTAACTGCTACCTCTTTAGCCAACTCATTTCTAAGAATTAGCAAAGTCCTTGACACCTGAGATGTACAGAGCATTCTGCATAAACTTCTCAGCATTCTCTTCTCACTGGATGAGTTGTGGTTTCATATTTTAGAAAGCATTTAGAATTCTAAATCCTCTGTCCTACAAATGAAACTGCAGGAGCTATCACTACTGTGGGTTTTAGAATCAAAGGCTGTAAAGAACGAACTGATTCTGTCAAACACCTACCATACTGCACTGTGAGGGGAACTTGATACCATTTATCTTACTTAATTCTCGTGACATTCCTCTGTGGTGAGTACTATTATCCCCATTTTACAGATGAGGAAGCCAAGGCACAGTGTAGTTTAGAGAAGAGCAAAGGTCTGAACTCTACCATTCTGATTCTTTGCACTATACCACAAATGAACAGTCCTAACTTTTTTGCGGCTTGCAAACCTTAAGACAGCCAGTTGCGGCCTCTGAGCTCCATGTACAGAGGGTAGCCCTCTCTGGGACCAGATATACAGCTCCATGCCCGGCACCAAAATGACTCACACCAAACCAAGCTTGCTGAAAGACCCTTCCAGTATCACCTTTCCTTGCCTGCCTTTGTCCTCTTCAACTCTAATGACCTTCCCTCCCCTCTCTTCCACTTCAGCTCTTGGCTTTGGCTTCAGCTCCGGCTCCACATTCCTAGTCTTCTCCCCCTGGCCCTGCACACTATTTGGGCAGACAAGATGGCTCTGACTTTGCCTGTCACTAGACTTATGGAAGACCATGAATCCTCTCCTTCCTTCCAAGCTGCTGACTGCATAGACACCAGCTCTTTTTGGCTGCGATATTTTCTGAGGTTTCCTACCATCACCATCACCAGTTCTTCGTTCCTGTCCTCCACTGCTGTACTTACTACTTCTTTCCTGTCTCTACCAGAGCATCCAGGGTACACTCGCTTTTCTGCTGGGCGGGATTTGTTATCAGGTGCTCCAGGCTGCCTCTTAACCACTGAGTGGATATATATACGTGTGTGCATTTTCTTCAGATCAGACATCCTGAATTCCCCCACAGCCAATTTTAATACTCTTTTAAAAGAAGGCAGGAGACATATAAAGGAGGAATAATTATTTAATGCTATTGCATGAACCCTAATGGGCCACTGAGCATTAACTCCTCAGTGAATTGAAAGAGCAGTTAGCAGCAGTAATCTTTTTAGAAAAAGAGTCAGAATGTCTGGTAAAGCCAGTTTTGAAAAAAAAAAAGAGAGAGAATTCTGCCTAATCATTCATTGTAGAGGACAGATTGCCCTGTTTCTAAGAAGTCTTTCTCTCTCTTTCTCCCATGAAAAAGCTAGAGTTTTTCTAGATTTAGCATGGGGAGATGGACTATATGCTATTTAATGGTTTCCTGTCTTTGCGATGAAATTCTGACATTATTTTATGAAACTTTTGTTTCGTTACCAAACGGAAGTGGGTACATGGCCAAAAACAAAACAAAGAACACTTGACTGAAATGTATATACATTTTCCTAAAATATTCTAAGCAATAGTAATTCCATCTCAAAAGTCAGAAGTTAGAAAAGGGGGATAGTGAGTGCATCTCAAAAGTCAGAGGTTAGAAAAGGGCTTGTTCGTATTTGCACATCTAGTACATTTTTTTTTTTTTTTTTTGGAAAGAAGCGCTATTGCTGAGAACATCATCTTTACATGGCCGAGGGTCTATCACTTGCAGTTATTCCTTACCAAAAACGTCTGCGTTTTGGTTAGTGAATATAGTCTCTTTACACAGAAACTGTCACTCAAGTTAAAAGGTTCATGCTCAGAGCTTTGGGCCTATTTGTTTGGTTTTTAATTAACATTAAAACTTTATGCATTAGCTCAGCTGAGCTAAGAACACGGTGGTCAACATAGGCCAGCAGGTGGCCTCTTGCAGAGCTGTGATGCCAACTGATCTTCCCTGCCAGGTCCCCAGGCCAAGACCTGGTAGGAAAGCATTAGCAGCTACAGATCTTTTCCAGCAATTGAGAGAAAATGGTGTTCTCTGCTGGGATATCACAAGGTTTGCTTTACTCTAAGAAAGAGACCTGCAAAATTATTCCACAGAAAACAAGTACGATTGTCATGCAGTGCCTTATCTTAAAAGATGTTTTTAGTTTTAATATTTGTAATGAAAACCAAATCCAAACATTTTAAACTTATGCGTACTATTCTGCAGCTCCAAATTTTCACCATATTTATTCATTTTTTTGTAGTAGTGACACAATGATTTTTTTAAGTGAAATAGGTTATTCTTAATGGACTTATTCATTGATTTGTCAAACTCATAAATAGCAGTAACTTTTTGTTTCTTCTTTTAATATTCCTTTTTTATACTGAACAAATACTATTACGTTAAAACATAATGAATGACAAATACAAAGGAATTAACCTGAATTTTATAAATATGAGTAAAAGTAAGGGATATTTACCTTTTTTAAATTACATTAATTTTATGTTTTTTTTTTTTTTTGAAGCAAACAAACTAGGCCTAAGGAGTCAAGCGTTGCACTGCTTCAGTTAGCAAGGGGAGAGTTGTAGGGCACAAGCATTTCCTTTTCAAATTAAAGCCAGAAATCACTGTTCTCCTTAACTGAAGGATTATAAATTATAATTTGCAAGTTATTACTATTTCAAGGCAGAATTCATAAAAACAGATTGCTTATAAAATATCATTATAGAAAAATTATTTTTCAGAACTTCTTGATTCTCCTTAAAATTGTTCATTATTAATAAATAGGTAAAATGGCCACTGTCATCCCAGAATCTATGATTTTGTAAGATTCTAAAAGTAATCCTTCTGTATACTGCAGATAAGAGTTTTAGGCATTATCATCTTGATATAAAGACCAAAACCAAACTTGTTGCCATCGAGTCGATTCTGACTCATAGCAACCCTACAGGACAGAGTAGAACTGCCCCGTAAAGTTTCTAAGGAGCACCTGGTGGATTCAAACAGCCACCCTCTTGGTTAGCAGCTGTAGCTCTAAACCACTATACCACCAGGGGTTCCTATCTGAACACAGCAGTCATAAAAACGCTGTATATAAATGAGATTTTTTTAGAAGCACACAACCTACCCAAGCTGACTCAAGAGGAAGCAGAAAGTCTCAACCGACCCATAACAAGTAAAGAGACTGAATCAGTGATCAAAAACTTCCCAACAACAGAAGTCCTGAACCAGATGACTTCACTGGGGAATTCTACCAAACATTTAAAGAGGAACTGACACCAATACTGTTTAAGCTCTTTTAAAAGACAGAGAAAAAAGGAACACCCCCTAATTCATTCTATGAAGCAAACATAACCCTGATACCAACACCAGACAAAGACACCAGAAGAAAAGATAACTGCAGGCCAATGTTTCTAATGAATATAGATGCAAAAATCCTCAACAAAAACTAGCAAACAGAATCCAAGAGCATACTAAAAGTCATACACCACGACCAAGTGGGGTTTATTCCAGGAAAATCAGGGATAATTCAACATTAGAAAATCAATCAACCTAATACCCCACAGCAGTAGAACAAAGGAAAAGAACCACATGATCATCTCTATGGATGCAGAAAAAGCATTTGATAAAATCCAACACCCTTTTTTGATGAAAACCCTAAAAAAGATTGGAACAGAAGAGAAATTCCTCAATATGATTCAGGGCATATATGAAAAGCCAACACCCAACATTATACTTAATGGAGAAAAACTGAGTGCTTTCCCCTTGAAAGTGGGAACAAGACAAGGGTACCCACTCTCACCACTTCTATTCAATACTGTATTACAAGTCCTAGCCAGAGAAATAAGACAAGAAAAAAAAAAGGTGTCTACATTGGAAAAGAAATAAAATTATCTGTATTCATGGATGACATGATCCTATATCTAGAAAATCCCAAAGAGACCACAAGAAAACTTCTAGAGCGAATAGAGGAATTTAGCAAAGTTGCAGGGTACAAGATATCAACAAACAAAAATCAAATGGATTTCTACACACCAACAGTGAGAAATCTGAAAGGAAAATTAGGGAAACAATACCATTTACAACAGCAACTAAGAAAATAAAATACGAATAAATCTAACCACTGACATGAAGGACTTACACAATGAAAACTATAAAACTCTGCTGAAGGAGATTAAAGAATACTTAAATAAATGGCAAAATGTTCCATATTCATGGATTGGAAGACTTACCGTTGTTAAGATGTCAATACTACCCAAAGCAATCTATAGATTCAATGGAATCCCGATAAAAATTCCAACAGCTTTCTTTACAGACATAGAAAAACCAATCCTCAACTTTACATGAAATGGCAAGAAGCCCCAAATACCTAGAGCAATGTTTCAAGAGAAGAACAAAGTACAAGGACTCACACATCCTGATTTTAAAACATATTATATAGCCATAATAATCAAAACAGCCTGGTACTGGTATAGCAATAGCACATAGACCAATGGAGTAGAATTGAGTCCAAAAACTACGGTCAACTGATTTTTCACAAGGATGCTAAGTCCATTCGATGGGAAAAGAAGAGTCTCATCAATAAACAGTGCTGGGAAAATTAGATCTTCACATGCAGAAAAATTAAACAGGAACCATGCCTCACAGCATACACAAAAACAAATTCAAAATGGATTAAGGACCTAAATATGCAAACTAAAACCATAATCTTAGAAGAAAAAGCAGGGGCAGCACTGTCAGGCCTAGCATTTAGCAATGGATTATCTAACATAATAACAAAAAGCACAAACAGCAAAAGACAAAATAAACGGGGGCTCATAAAAATTAAAAACTTTTGTTCACCAAAAGACTTTACCAAAAAAAGTGAAAAGACAAGCTGCTGACTTGGACAGTATCTTCAGAAACCACATATCTGACAAGAATCTAATAACCCAAGTATATATAAAATTTCGACAATTTACCAACAAAAAGACAAATAACCCAATCATAAAACGGATAAAGGACTTGAATAGACATTTTACCAAAGCGGATATGCAAAAGGCCACCAAACACATGAAAAGATGCTTACTGTTATTAGCCATCAGAGAGATGCAAATCAAAACCACTATGAGAAACCATTTCACTTCCACTAATGGTTAAGATAAACAAACAAACAAAAAAATGTTGGTGAGGATGTGGGAGAATTGGGACCTTTACCCATTGCTGGTAGGAATGCAAAATGGTACAGCCACAGAGGAAAACATTGAGGCGGTTCCTCAAAAAAAACTAAAAAGAGAATTACCATACGACCCAGCAGTTCCACTCCTAGGTATATATTCCCAAAACACTTGAAAGCAGACTCAAACAGAGACTTGTACACGAATGTCAATGTTCACTGCAGCACTATTCACAGTAGCCAAAAGGTGGAAATGACCTAAATACCATCAACTGATGAAAGGATAAACAAAATGTAGTACATACATACAATGGAACACAAAGCAGCCTGTAGGAGAAATGAAGTCTTGATACATGCTATAATATGAGTGGAGCTGGAAGACATTATGCTGAGTGAAATAAGTCAGTCACAAAAGGACAAATATTATCTGACCTCACTTTTATAAAAAGACAACAAAAGGTAATGCACAGAAAACAAAGTTTATTAGTGGTTACCAGGGATAGGAAGGAGAGGGAGAGCTGGGGGGGAGGGGGTTAATGGTGATGAAAATATTGCACTGACTAAGCGTAGGGCTGCACAGGTGATTACCGCAGTTGCTGTCAAGTAGTTGTACACCCGTAAGAAGCTGAATTGGTAAAAGTAGTATGATAGATACATTTACAAAAAAAAAAACAGCTGCTGAGGCTGTTTAGGTACAACCAAAAACCTCACGGGATTTGGTTTCTTGATTTGGAGGTTTACGGTTATGGTTTCATGGCACATCCCAGTGAACTGGCCTAATAACATGTTTAGTGTTTCCGTTCTACTTCCTAATTCTTTGCATAGTGTCTGGGGTCTTAAAGGCTTGCAAGCAGCCATCCAAGGCACAACAATTGGTCTCTGTTTGCCTGGAACAACAAAGGAAGAAGGAGAGTTAGGAATAGGAGGATACAGAATATGTGGCTAACTGCCTCTATGAACAACTACCTCCTTTGCCAGGAGACCAGAAGAGCTGGATGGTGCCCAGCTACCATGACTGAACACTCTGATCAAAGATTCTATAGAAGAATCCTGATCAAAAGGGGAGAACAGAATTTCAAATTCTCATGGACGCCAGACTTCCTGGAGCCATGAAGGTTGGATGAACCCCTGAAACTGCTGCGCTGAGATAGCATTTAAATCTTAAACCAAAAATATCCCCTGAAGTCTTCTTAAAACCACAGTTTAGCTTAACTAGGAAAAAATGTCTGCCTTGAGAATTACGCTCTTTGAAGAACCATCTATATAGGATCAAATTGATAACAGCAACTCAAAAGATTAGCCTGGAACGCTAGAGGTCAATGGTTTACATTAACGGAGGAGGGACAACTCAGAAAGGGAGTGTGAGAATGGTGGCACAACTCGAAGAATGTAATCAATGTCACTACATGATACATGTAGAAACTGTTAAACTGGTGTATGTTTTGCTGTGTATATTCTCAACAACAACAAAATCTTTGAAAAAAGAGATTTTACAACTTATGAAATACAATATTAATGCATCACAGCATGCCAGAAGTACCAATTCCTAAATATAATCTTGAAGTAGCAACTAGTGATTCTTCAGGGCTTAAAATCTGTAATTGGTGTGTCATAAAAGGTACTTTCTTATCATCCTTGTAACAGAAAGAGCTAGCATTTACTGAACACCTATCGTGTGCCAGGAAACACGCTAAGTATTTACGTACTCTCAGTCCCTCACAATTCTGTGAGCAAGGGAGTTTCCTTTTTAAGATGCCCCTTGTACATATGAAGAAACCAAGAGATTAAGTAACTACCCAGGGTCAGGCTGCTAGTTAAGTGGCAGAAGTTGGCTCTAAATTCAGGCTGTTTGATAATATGGCATAATATTCTATACACTGCCCTGAGCCATGCATCTAGGGAAACTCAACGTCCAAATAAGCTTTAACGGTTACTCATGTGTAACTGGTATACATCTTTTTATGCTTCCTATTTTTTTTTTTTTTATTACCTAAGTAGGAAACCCTAGTGGTGTAGTGGTTAAGTGCTACGGCTGCTAACCAAAGGGTTGGCAGTTCAAATCTGCCAGGTGCTCCTCGGAAACTATACAGGGCAGTTCTACTCTGTCCTACAGGGTCTCTATGAGTCAGAATTGACTCAACGGCAGTGGGTTGGGTTTGGTTTGGTTTTGGTTTATTACCTAAGTATTGTGGGAAATTTTTACTTTTAATAGTGAGACTTCCAGGAACATGGTGTGGAAAGCCACCTTCCAATCCTTCTTCTTTTAAAAACCATGCTGACACAGGAGGAGAAACATTAACTGTATTGGCAGATTAAGGAATTAAAAATGAGAGTATCTCTTGCTTCCAGTGCCCTGTAGGAAAAAAAGATAATAACCTGTGTATGTTGAGAAAGAGCTTTCCTTTACATAAATTTTAACGGCTAAAAGGTCTTTCCTTTGAAAGATATTAATCTTGAGTTGGGCGTCCTACAGAGTTATCTCATAATCTTTACTCTTGGTTTCATAATAAATGACATTTCCCCACCAACGGAACGCCCTAACAGTTTCATTTTGTGGCTACTGAAAAAAGACATATTGCTCAATATGAGCTTGAATGCCAATAGCACTCAATAGCATTCTACGTAAACTGCTCCAAAATTGGCAACATCAGATTTCCTGCTAAACCTACCAAAAAAAAAAAAAAAAAAAGACATACAGGCACTGTTTTTCAAAGCTCTACTATAATTTCATTTACACATCTGTGATGTTACTAAAATTATTACTGAAGATGACAAACAGAATTATTTGAGTATATGTGATACAGTACCATTTTTAGGGCAAGCACTAGCATCTAATATGCTTATATCGTTATCACCCTATAAACCATATTTCCTATGGATTGAAGATCATCGAAGATGTTTTGTCAGTGGTACAGGTATTTTTCGGGCCTGCAAATGCACTACTCTAACCACTCTGGTATAGGCTTAAAGTGTGATTAAGCTTGATTTTTTTTTTCCAAATGGTAGAAAAAGATAATCATCATTCATTTTACTGTTGCTGGATGGCAAGTGACCTGCATTAATATATGCCAGATCCAGAGACCTGATAAAATAGATTGCATTATTTTCCATTAGTTTTGAGTGCAATAGCTTCCAATTTTGTTCAGCTGTGTAAAGGCATAAAAACTGAGCAAAGGGCTCCATAAGTTTAAGAAGAAGATGCCTAGTTTGTCAGCAAAGGTCAAATTATTTCACTCTTCAAAGGGACTACACAAAGCGGTAATAAAAAAATGGAAAAAATATGAATATCTTACCTACTGTAGATACTATAGAATGATTTGTCATCCCACACCCAAATTTCCTCTTCTCTTGCTTGTCCCTGGAAGAGAAGCTGTAAAAGCCAACTGTGTACTTTCTAAGCCTCTCCTGAGCTAGAGGTGGCCATTTGACAAAGTTCCAGCCAATGAGACATATGCCAAGGCCTACGGTTAGCCCTGTTTCCCCCCTCTTCCTGCCTTGAATGAAGGTGTAATGAATGCAGACGTGCAGGTGGGACAGGTGTTCTGTGACCATAAATGAGTGTACAGCCAGGAGAACCACAAAGGCCCTGTACCAGACATGGAGGAACCAACCCCAGCCTGTGCCCACTATGTTTAAAGTTTAAACTAAGGGGTTGTTGTGCTACCTGGAAACAACCACTAATGAACTGAAGTAGCTATCCTTTAGTTGTTTTTTAAAAAACTTGAGTTTTCACATCAACATTGACTTACAGCAGAATCCCAATTTTGGGAAATGGGAAGGATTTCTCCACATTATTTTTTTTTCATAAGATTGTTTGGTTAACTGAAAGTACTCTAAAGATTTCATCACACTAGTTGTTTCATAGTAAATAGATGATTTAGCAAATAAATTACGGTATCCGAGTTCTCTGAGCAAGTTTTAAATGATTGATGCGCTATGGGGGTGAGGTGGAACAAATGGTTAAAAAACAAAGAGGTACACAGTCAGGGTTCCTGGATTCATGTAGGAAGCAGAAACATTATGGACAAATTTGAGCAGTTGTCCTATACCTTGTTTGAAAAAAATATTTGTGCAAAAAGGGATAAATTATTGTGGTAAATACTGTTATTAAAGAAGATTTATATTTTTGGATGAAAACCTCAAATGTTAACTAAAACCAAAACCCAAACCCATTGCTGTCGAGTTGATTCCAACTCACAGCGACCGTATAGGACAGAATAGAACTGCCCCGTAGAGTTTCCAAGGAGCACCTGGCGGATGTGAACTGCCAGCCTCTTGGTTAGCAGCTGTAGCGCTTAACCACTACGCCACCAGGGCTTCCTAAATGTTAACTAAAAGGTATCCCTATAATATAAGTGTATATAAGGTCGCTATGAGTTGGAATCAACTTGACGGCAGCAGGTTTGGTAGGTTTTGATTCACGATGCTAGTAAAAATGAAATTACTCCATTATTTGCAACTATCTTGTTAGATGTATTAAACAGCATCAGCATGTCTAAAGAAGGCTTTCGTTAAAAAATTTATAAAATAGTATTTTTATTAAATACTCTGTTTCTGGTTAATAAAAACAATAGTCAGTATATCTAATTTGTATCTACTTCTATACAGTATCATAGCTGAGTTATGGTTTCTCTTTCTAAAATATTTCTCTCTCGAATATACATATACATACTAAAAAATAAAATTTTTTCCCAATGTTTTATTATAACTACACCAAATCTTATTTAAGACAGGTCAGTACACTTGTGATCTTCAACTATCAATTTCCATATAAGCTGACTCTCTTATACTACATATTTTCTTTTCGTTTACTTGAACAATATTAGAATTCCACATCTTTCATTTCTGGAAACAAGACTGTTGTTCCAAATAGAGAAGTATGACCTTCTACCATCGAAAGAAAATACCGTCCCAGTACTGAATATAAAATACTGTCTTTGGCTCAGGACTCTCTAACTTGATTTAAGATATTCTTTTTTAAAATGTTCCTCAGAACTGGGAGACTATTTTGCCTTCTCCCATGATGCTCTGTCAGGATTTATGAGCGATCTGTCTATCCTACCTGCTTCCTCAGACCAGTCATAGAAGGACACACCACTAGGAACTAACGACTCACCTCTGAATTTTACTGATAAGAAAATGAGGTCCTGAAATCTAAAAATCAACTGTGTGGCAACAGTGAAAAGGTTAAAGCAGTCTTGGTCTTCCATTGCAGTTACTGGGTTCTACAGGACCCCTTCTCATAGGAGGAAGCTGACCAAACCTGCTTTAGTCAGGCAGAGAGCAAACAGCCTCAGTTCCAGCAGAGATTTCGTTGGGCAGCATGATGGAACTGTCTGCCTGTCCAAGAACATAACTCTCCAAAGACCAACTCCATTACCACCTGTTCTTTGTCCCAGGTTGAATCTTTCATTCCTTCCACAAACATCTACTAAGCACCAACAGGTACAAGGCAAATACTACCATAGGTATAAGGAACTCAAAGACCAATAACATTCAATTCCTGCCCACCAGTGGCTTATCTCTGCACAACTGTATGTGAACCTGGTAAGTTGTATCAACGAATGTTACAAAGTGATGCAACTCTGGCTCCACTTCTGCTTTTTCTCCTCTCACTTAATTGGGACTGTGGGTACTGGACTCTGCCCCACTAAGAACCATGATTATTATAATCCGCCTTGGGGGTATTCTTTGAAACCCTGACTCAGGTCTCAGTTCTATTCTCAGAACTATTGGAAACCATCTCTTGTAAAGAAACTGTCCTCCTAGTACAATCTCTAGTCTTTGTGCTCTACTAGCTAACAGCGCAGTCCATCATATAAAAATGTCATATTGCTGTCATTAGCTGCCACAGAAATGGTTCCAAATCATGGCGACTTTATGTACAACAGAACAAAACACTGCCTGGTCCTGAGCCATCTTCATGATTGTTGGTACGGTTGAGTCTTTTGGTGGCTGCTGATGCTCTCCATTCTAATACCCTGAGATCACAGGAAACGAGCTGGACTCTGTCCAAACTGTTGAAAGATGCCAAATGCATTTGAAGCTAATCCTTCTTAATCACAAAGTCTGTGAAGAAGTAGTTATCACTATTTCACCACTTCTTGAGAGTGTCAAAAAGCAAACTTGGGAAGTTTAACAAAAGACCACACTAAAAAATGCAATTCCTTTGTAAAATGCTTTTCCCAGTTTCTAGTCCTAATTACAAAATATCGCAGATATGATTTGTATCAAAAATGTTTTGTTTCCTCCTTTTAAATGAAATGCCTAGGTGTTTCTCTTTATGTCTACAGATTCAAAGTTGTAATACAATGAAACTGAAATGATTGAATGGATATCATCCTCACTGCAACTAATCTTTTCCTTTTGCCAATATTTATGTAAACTAATATTTTGTTAAATACAACAAAAATGTCTTTCCATTAAAATATCTTCACAATTTCATACATTTTACAAATTCTTGGCAAATTGTATTGCATAATCAGATAATCAATTATCAAGCCTTTCTGAGCACTGATTCGATGCCCAGCATGTCTGTGTCCATTTTAATTCCTAACAATTTACAGTCGCAGGTGGTGGCTGTATTTGTGTTTGTGGTGCTCAGTTTCTCCAATAACAGCGTGGAAAGTATGGAAATGTACCCAGAAATTCTTTCATGTTCCTCCCAAGAGATGACAGAGGTGAGGTGTGGTGGGTCCAAGGGAGCAGCTAAAGAATATTATTCTAAATTGTTACATTTGTGCAAGAGGGGAATAGGGAGGGAGTGAAGAAGCAAACACACAAACCTGGTCTTATATTCAGAGATTAAAAGGACACAGGCAAGAACATTTCAGGCCCTGCAAGTCAAACAGTACAATGTAGATAAATTCAAAATAGATAACTATAGTGGGTAGTTATCTTTACTATCACTGTGTTTTAGCATATGTAGTAACCGCAATTTCCCAATTTCAAATAATTTCTTTCCTTAATAGTCTCCAAAAGAAAGCTCAGTAGAAAATTAGGAAATAAGGAAAAATCAGAAATTCCACTCAATTTTTCATAGGAACAGAATATTTCTAACCCCTTATGATGTATTTTTGAGGTTAAGCACACTCCTTTCCTGTGACATCTGTGTTACATATAAAAATAGACAAGTAGATAGAGTTTTTTTTTTAATCATCAGAAAAAAATTTTTCTACCTAATATTTTACCATGTAACTCAGATCCTCAGGGCTTTCTGGCAGTTAATTATGAAACATGAATACCTTATTTACAAATGAAGTTGTTACTAAAACCTTAAAATGCCACTGGTTTAAAAACTGGGTTTCTCAACCCTGGCACTACTGACATTTTGGGTGGATAATTCTTTGTTGTGGGGAACCATCCTGCACATCGTGCAATGTTTAGCAGCATCTCTGTCCTCTACTCACTAGGTGCCAGTAGCATTACCACAACCAGATATAACCAAATCAAGTCCCCATGAGGGGCAAAACAGCCCCAGTTGAGAATCAGTGGTTTAAAATGTTCATTTAGAATAACAACCGCTAACATATATAGCGCTTACTATGTATTAGAAGGAGCGCTGGTGGCATAGTGGTTAAGAGCTTGGCTGCTAACGAAAACGTCGCAGTTCGACTCCACCAGCTGCTCCTTGGAAACCCTACGGGGCAATTCTACTCTGTCCTATAGGGTCTCTATGAGTCGGAACCAACTTGACGACAAGGGGTTTGGTTTTGGCTTGTATTAGAAAGAGTCTGGGTGGCAAATGCAATTTGCAAACTGCTGCTAACCAAAAGGTTGGTGGTTGGAACCAATCTAGTGGCTCCATGGAAGAAAAGGCCTGGTGATCTGCTTCTATAAAGATTACAGGCAAGAAAACCCTATGGAGCAGTTCCACTCTATAGCACATGCGGCACCATGAGTCAGGGGCAGGCTTGATGCCAAGTAACAACAACTATGCATTAGGCACCGTTTTAAGCACTTCACATATACTAACACATTTCATTTAATCCTCAATAACAACTCTATGAAATAGGGCCTATTTTTACTCCTGTTTTACAGGTGAGATAAAAAATGAGGCACGGAGAGGTTTAGTAACTTGCACCATGGTCACTTGACTCATAAGTGGCAGACAGGGAAGTCACACCCAGGGAGTCTGGCTCCCAAGTTTGTGCTCTTAATTTCTATGCTATACCTGCTAAGATGCAGGAAGAGTAAACACAAATCAGAACTAATTTTCTTTCAAGATTTTTATTAGTCTTATGACTTTGGGCAGCTTACATACTCCTACTGAGTTTGGAATACTCATTTGTAAAATAGAAACAATAATGGGATCAAATTAAGATACTTTATCAAAGGCTCTTAGTAAGACCTCAACGAAAGCCTTAAGAAAGAAAAAAATAGAATACACTTCTTAGTTATATTCTTAGATATAACACATTTGCTTTCTCTTTCCTGTTTACCTGCATATAGGAATAAAGTTGGCAATACAAAGAAAATTACTATAAAACCTCGAGTCTTTTGCTTTGGGTTAGCCCTATCAGCTACTTGATGCACAAAATATCCCATGCAGAACTGGTTGTTTGCTGAGCACAAATCACAGCAATAGGTCACACAATCCAACAATGGCTCTCCAGTAGCTCTCGTATACAGAATGGTCACCCAACGATGTCCACACTGGAATCCCTGGACCTGTAAACACGCTTTGTTACATGGTGTTATGGACTGAACTCTGTCCCCCAAAAATGTGTGCCAACTTAGTGAGGCCATGTTTCCTAGTATTGTGTGACTGTCCACCATTTTGTCATCTGATGTGATTTTCCTATGTGTGGTAAATCCTCTCTATGATGTTAATGAAGCAGGATTAGAGGCAGTTATGATAATGAGGCAGAACTCAATGTACAAGTTTAGGTTGTGTCTTCCTAACCTGTGAGAGAATAAATTTTTCTTTGTTAAAGCCATCTCCTTGTGGTTTTTCTGTTATAGCAGCACTAGATAGCTAAGACACATAGCAAAAGGGAGTTTGCAGGTATGGTTAAAGTAATCTTAAATTACCTTAAAGTTAATTGTTGTTGTTGTTAGGTGCCATAAGTCAATTTCTACTCATAGTGACCCCATGTTATACAGCAGAACTCCCCCACAGGGCTTTCTAGGCTGTGATCTTAAGGGAACAGGTTGTCAGGTCTTTCACCCACAGAGCTGCTGGGTGGGTTCGTACTGCCAACCTTTCAGTTAACAGCCAAGTACTTAACTGCTGCATCACCATGGTTCCTCGTTAAAGTTAATTGGAATGACCTTAAAATAGGAAGATTAGCCTCAATTATCCAGGTGGGCCTAATATAATCACTTGAGCCTTTAAAAGCACAGATCTTTCTCCAACTGGAGGCAGGAGAGATGAAGCAGAAGGGAAAGTAAGATTCGGCAAGACTCAATACCCGTGTTGTACCTTTGAAGATGGAGTGGATAATGCAATGAGAAACGCTGGCAGCTTTAAGATGAGAGAGGCTCCTGACTGACAGCCAGCAAGGAAATGGTGACTTCAGTCCTACAGATGCAAGGAACTAAATTTTGCCCAGCAACCTGAAAGAGCTTATAAGCAGATTATTCCTAGAGCTTCCAGGTAAGAGCCCAGACTGGCAGAAGCCTTGATTTTGGCCATGTGAGACCCAGTGCAGAGAACCCAACCGAGTCCACTTAGGCTTCTGACCTACAGAATTGTGAGACATTAATTTGTGTTGTTTTCAGCTGGTATGTTTGTGATAGTTAGGACAACAATAGAAAACTAACACACCACACAACATGCTCAAGACAAGGAAGAACTACAACTCACCCACTGCCGTACCACTCCTAAGGGGCAGATAGGGGTTTAGAACCATCAAACTACTTCCTTAAATAATCAATACCTGCATAGGTTTCCTTACTGGCAAAAAGTCTGGCATTCATTTACTCACTGACTCCTAACAACAACCATGAAAAGCAGGCATGAGTTGTATCTTCTACAGACAAGAAAGGGACTCGAAGAAACTGGACACTTACACAGGGTTAGACTGTTAATAAGTGATAAAGTCACAAGCTGTCTCATCTCATTGCCTTTGCAATAAATATACTAAAGTTATAAAGTAAGAATGTAATAAATACATTTAAGAGACTTAAAGAAAGTGAGCTAAAAGCACAGAGAGATGATTTTCTGCTGAAAGGGTAGAATTATGGAACTGATAAGATTTAAGTTGAACAGGTAGAATTTCAAAAGATGAATGGTAAGACTTGATTTTTATGAATTCGGGATGAAATTTATGAGTGTGCGTGCGTGTGTGCATGCATACACATGTGCGAGTGGTTAACTGGTCACCACTAAAGTCGAAAGTGTTCAAGCATCCTCACATAATGAAGCACCAATATGATAATCTATTAAATGGTGCCATTTCAGGACAGGTAAGGTTTTGCTCATGAACCAGTATTTTGCAGGCATGTTGTATCACACTTAAAGGAAAAACATAAAGACGCTAATGTTGGTGAACTGTCATTTCAAGAAAGCAGAACTTTCTGTAGTGAGTATATAAAACAACCAACCCCCAGACAATCTGTTTCTGACAAGTAGGCCTACAACAGGTAAATTTCCAATAGGACAAACACAGCAAAGCAGATGTCTGGGTGCAGCAGAGACGTTAGGGACCTTTTTGCAGTCTGGCAACCCCTCGTCTCCCTCATGTAGGAATCTCTGTACCATGGCTCCATTTGTACTAAAAATCAGTACTCTACCCTCTTGCCATAGCTGATTAGACACTTAAGTAAAACTGGGTCAGATACTCCATTCTTGGAATTTGGAATTAAGACTCAGACACTTGTTGGAGACTAATACACCACGTAAACTTGAGGACTGACTATTCATAGAGCGCTTGTTTGCAAAGGAAAGAATAAAGCAGATTTGTCTAGAGAAAACAAGACCAACTAGCCCAGGATAAGAAACTGGAGCAACAGTGGGACTGGTTCCTGGTACCTTCCGTATTTGTACGTCCAGGCACTGTGATGTCTTAGGTGGGTGTCTATTTCTTGTAAATAAGTGATACCTTGCTATCAGATTCTCAAACACTTGGTGACCATGTGTCTTCCCTCTGTTCCAAACACCTGAGGAAACTCCAACCCTAGGTCAATCCACCTGGTCTGCCTTCCCTAGACTTATCAGAGTGGCTGGATCCTGCTGAAGAAAAATCAAACTAATGAGCAGAGGGTACCGTCACAAATTCATGGCCACCAAACCCAACAATACTCTCAGCAGTGCTCAGCGAGCCTTCTGTGTTTCTCTATTCAATCTTTCCATTGTCCCTCGTTATCCTGCAGCTACCACCCCACTTCTTCAGTCCCTTCCCCAGCAGCCTTCTGGAAAGAGTTCTCTATGCATTTCTTTATATATCTCCTCTGCAACATGGCTTCCACCCCTAATGTTCCACTGAAACTACTCTGGCAGGGATCACCTTCAACCTTGTTACCAAATCCAAAGGACAACTTTCAATCCTTGTCTTGCTTCTTAGCAGCATTTGACACTACCGACTGAGGCTCCCTCCTTAAAACATTAAACATGCAAAAATTGCTCCAGATGCCACATTCTGCTAGTTTTCTTCCTACTCCTCTGATTGCTCCTTCTCTGCCGCCTCTTATGCTGCCTATCTCTTAAATGTAGATGTTCTTTAGGCTTTTAAGGTCCTTGTCTTTTCTAACAAGACACACTATCTCTGAGGGATCTTATTTACTTTGTGGCTTGATGGTGTCAAGATCAGTATCTCTAGTTTAGACTTGCTCTTTTCAGTGTTTGCCATAAATTTCTAGCTGCTTACGAAAGATCTCCTCCACTTGGACATTATCCTCAGGCTTCTCTAATGCAACATGCCCCAAACCAAATAAATCCATCACACTCTTCTGCTCTGCCCAGGTTCTTGATTGTCATTCAACCCCTTGTCCAAGCCAGAAACCGTCTTACTCCTCTTTCCCCCTCACTGTCCAAATTCAAGTGATACAGTTCTATAAATTTTATTTCCTAAATATCTCAAAAATCTGTTAACTTTATCTTTACTACTACTTCGTAAGTTTAGGTCAACATCACCTCTCGTGGATTACTGCAGCAGTGTTCAAACATATTTCCCTGACTCCAGTCTTATTCTAAAATGCAAATTTGATATTATTTCCCCATCTTAAAACCCTCTCGTGGCTCCCATTAATCTCAGGATAAAGTCTAAATACCTTGCAAGACTTATTCTCTGCTTGACTTCTCAAGCCCCATTTCTTAGCACTCTCTTCTCAGCCACACTGCCCTGGTTCAGTTCTTTGGTGACTCTCAGAGCTTCTGCACGTGCTGTTCCTTCTTCATCCTGCCCTTCAACTGGCTAATTCCTATTTACTGTCAGGTATCTCTAATACTTCCCTTCTTTTAGAAAGTATTCCTCAACCCCCAAAATCTGAGTTAACTAGCCCTACACATACTCCCACCAAAAAAAAAAAAAAAACTGCTGTTGAGTAGATTCTGATACCTGGCAACCCCACATGTATGTGTCAGTGTAGCACTGTGCTTCACAGGGCTCTCATTGGCTCTGATTATTCAGAAGTAGATTGCCAGGCCTTTCTTCTGAGACGCCTCTGGGTGGATTCCAACCACCAACTTTTGGTTAGTAGCTGAGATTTTGCACACCCTAGGGGCCTGATAATTCCCCTAGGACAGCACTTACCACACTACCTTTTTACTCTTTACATTATTGGATGCCATGTTGGTAATACTGCCATGTTGGCAGCACTGCATCCATCTTACTGTGGTCTCTCAAGTGCATTGGACAGGTGGTGCTCCTAAATATTTGTAAAAGGAATATTCACAAAAAGTCTCCTCAATCTATTATAGGACAAATAAGAGGTATAAATAAGACAAGAATGATACATAGTGACACTATATAATCAATACTTAAAACATTTAGATGTGAAGGACTATTGCATTGTCATTTGTATATACTGTAGAAAGTGTTACACTGTCCGGGCCTATTGGTGAGGACCAACTCCATATGGCCTTTGTTTGCACTTCTATAAAAAGCTTGAGGGTCAAGTCAGTAACAATGTATTACTTTGACTTATAGAATCTTTTATGCTAGTATACCTCACATGAATTTAAAATTCAAATTTCTTTTGTGTTAATTTACTCACACTTTATGGAATCTCTTACTTCAAAATTAAATAATTGCAAGTTTATGTATTCTAAAATCTGGGAGGAGTAGTTGCCCCGAAACTAGGGGAAGAAAAGGAAGCAAATTTAGACTTTGTATCTTTGAGAGACTTTCTCTCCGTTTTGATTTAAATAACAACTTTCCAAAGCTCCCAATTACTTTCATTAAAGATTAATGCATTATTTTATGTAATTATATACACACACAATCATGCTTATATTACGTATATACATATAATTAAGATATACACACATACTAACATACATCATTAAACATAATGCTTACTGTTGAATATAATGTTATTTTTAAAAGAGGCTTTTCCAAACAAACTTATCATGGGCTCTATTTTCAGTATTAAGTAAAAAGAACAACAACAAAAAAGGTCAGATGCTGTTTCCCACAAGCTGAGATGGAAAGAATGCGAACTTCTCCACTACCATCTTCTCAGATAAAGGACTGACTTTGCCTGGAGTCCCGGTTCTTTAGTCAAGGTGGGTCAGGTCCTCAAGGATGCCAAGACACTAGGGGCCTGAGAGGAGCCCACTGGGAGTCAGTGCAGTGGAAGGAAGATAGATGTGATGGCCAGACAGCCCTGAGTTCAAATCCCAGGTGAGGCACACAGGAGCTTTGTGACCCTGTGCAATTTGCTTGACCCCCTGGGCCTTAATTTCCTATGTGTGAAGGGGTAAGCATAGTGCCTAACACAGTAAACACATAACAAAAGATATGTTGTAATGACTTGGATGTTTTTCTCTACTCTAGACTTAAAATATCAGATAAAGGGGACAAAATTTATTCAAAGATGAGATTTTAAAATCTAGTTATTAATCACTTTAATCGTAGATCAAGCTACACAGAAAAGCAGTTAAAGAGGCTATTCTCAGAATAAGAATGACAAACTTGTTCTACTGGGAGAAGAGGACGGAGCATACACTAGAAAGCAAGTGAGAAGCTATACTTTTTATTGAAATGTAGTTTAAAGTGTTGTCTCTATTTGAACCTAGAGAAAAAAAAGTCTCTAATGATTGTTGTCTGTGGCTTTTAAAAACCAGAACCAAAATAGAGCTATTCATGGTAATTAATGAGAATTTGGTGTAAGGACTAAGGTAGACAATGTAAACACAATGTACTCTATAACGATTATCAAATATTATTATTCATGGAACCAAATATACACACGAAATATTTGGAGCCCTGGTGGCACAGTGGTTAAGAGCTCAGGCTTAGTGGAGGTTTAACAATCAATTAAGGAGTCAAATTCATGTTTAAATTATAAGGCAAATTTCTAGTTAAAGCAAGAAACTTCTAACTTGGGGACTTGTTACATAACAACAGAACACTCTGGAGTGCATTACAGACAACAGATACTCTCTTTTACGGCCATTAATGTGTTCTGTGCCCCTGGGAATAAAGACAAGGTACTCAAGAGTGAAGTATAGGAGCAGTGATCTCACCTGGAGGTGGAGGAAGCACCTTTCCTTCCTGCCAGTTTGGTTTACCACCTTGGAATCAGCTCTTAAAAGTGCTGTCCGCAAAAATCCCCCTGTGTTTTGAAAACACTAGCAATACTATGGTGATGCGTAAGATTTTAAATCAATCTAAAGTATTACTTCTTGAGATAGCTTTTGAGCAATTCTACCGAAAGCCAAAGGCCCACAAATAAGCTAACCAATCAAGGAACTAGACAGCTTTCTCTCTCAGGAATTCTAAAACATAGCAGCTAGTGCCAGGCAGGTCAGGGGAAAGGTGATCCGTCTGAGCGCCAGAGGTAACGTCTGGAATTCACCTCTCAAGATTCCAGGAACTCAGAGCTGCTCAGTTCCAGCTAACAGCCAGTCAATTCTTGATTACTAAGGTGACGGGTCACCTGACCTGTGTAATATATACAACCCCACTTCTGCTACTCTCCTGCTATCCACCTTTGTGCCATTAGTGCCACCTCTCTCCAAAAGAAAACCCAAAAGGATGGAAGATGATTAACAGCATGAATTAAAAAAAAAAAGCTAAAAATTAACACCTAATTACCTGTGGAATATCTGATTATAAAATCCTAAAAACCTCTATTTCCACATCAAAGACAAAGTTAGATTCCATATGCAGAGATTTTAGGTATGTATTCTTTACAAATGAGGAATCTTTAACTGGTTAACTCAGGCAAATACCTGGCACTACAGTTTATCAAACTTTTTGCCAGCCCCAAAGAAGTCCCTCCTAATGCCTAAATTATAGAAGCAGCCCTGGTGTAGCAGTGGTTATGAAGTGTTTGGCTGCTAACCAAGAGGTAAGGTAAGCAGTTCGAACCCACAAGCCACTCTGAGGAAGAAAGATATGTCAGTCTGGTCTGCTTCCATAAAGATTACAGCCTTGGAAACCCTATACAGTAGTTCTACTCTGTTCTGTAGGGTTGCTATCAGTTGGGATTGACTTGAGGGCAATGCGTTTGGTTTTTCTGGTTTACCTCAGGAAAGCATAGAGTGTAATTCTCCAGATCACAGGTGGGTGGAGAACCATAACCACAGAAACAAATACACTGAATCGCAGCCTCAGAGGCATATTCTGAGGAGACTACATCAAAGAAGCATTGAGAAAGAACAGATGAGAACAGCATCTCCTCTCCTGTTTTTAAACCACAGGTTTGTACTTCTGTATTTCAATTCATCATATCCAGTACCCAGTGCCATACTATGCTAAAATTCAGAATAGGATTTCTTTTTAAATCTATAAAATTATGAATATTTGTTTTCAATCCATTTTAGAGACCTTTAACATGGTATGGGCAATACAGAGAAATACGCTTTGACTTAACTTTTTGTTTTTTCCTTACCACGAATTGCAAGCAGATTTAAAATTCTAAGATTAAAAAATACAGACTCCAAAACCAAACCAAACTCACTGCCATCAAGTCGATTCCGACCCGTAGCAACCTATAGGACAGAGTACAACTGCCCCACTGGGTTCCCAAGGAGCGCCTGGTAGATTTGAACTGCCAACCTTTTAGTTGACAGCCGAACTCTTAACCACTACTCCACCAGGGTTTCCAAACATAGACTCGGCTAAAAAAAAAAGGGGGGGGGGGATAATAAAATATACTTGTGACCAGCAAAGAGTACCTTTACCCTTCTATATTATACGAGCCAGTTTATTAATTCTTACTTTGAAAGTTAACATGAAATAACTTAAAAATAAAAAATTGTATCATAGATTAAAAGCTGTTTACATTATATTTTTAGGTATCAACACAGGTTAAGACAACATTCAGCCACAATGTTCTTCACGAAGTCTTTAAGAGTATAATGTTCCAATAAAGGGAAGAAAACTTTTAGAACATTAGCTGATATTCTGCTTCCAAGTCTACTCCTCCAGGCGTAAACTACACAGTTAATAAAGAGCAGATTAAAACCAACCAAGAACAAATTATTAATTCAGTTTTCCATATCACTCTTCAATTCTTGTTTTAAATGCATTAGGAACCTCTGCTGCCAACGCAGCGAGCGCTGCAGCCGCTCTAATGGTCAACAGATCTATTACACAGAGCGTGGATACATCCCAAATGAACGCACCATGTGCCTAATTATGGAGCTAAATTCATACACGGAGCTATCTCTCAATGAAACATTTTTTGGCTCACAAAGTATTTCTTTCTACGCCCTTAAGGTATTTGTCCAGATTTCATTCTTTTCCCATGCTTTGTTTCCTCTCCCCATATCTGAGAGTTTGTGTGACAGCCGGCCTGTGAGCCAGAGGTAACAGGATACTGATGAATGAGAAACGGCACCATTCAACATCCTCCCTATGGTCTTCCTAAGGTGAGCATCACTTCTGTGGGATAAAAATTGAAACAAAGCAAAAGGATGTTTATTTTCCTGCTGCAGGAAGCATGGATTTTGCCAAAAACAGTTAAGGGAGGCAAACGATAGAAAACACATGCTATTGGTCAATACTGTAATTCTCTAGCCAAAACTTCCTTTTCTTTCCTGGAAATGACTTCTGGATTCCAGTTTACTTGCCAGTCTTTTTCTTGTCACTCCATACAAGCCATACCCATTGCCGTCAAGTCAATTCCAACTCATAGTGACCTTATAGGAAAGAGTAGAACTGCTCCATTGGGTTCCAAGGAGCAGATGGTGGATTCGAACTGCCAACCTTTTTTGTTAGCAGCCAAACGCTTAACCACTGCCCTACTGGGGCTCTGACCAAGCCACAGTTGCTAATAAATATTATTTATTGAATAATGTCATATCAGGAGCCTTGGTGGTACAGTGGTTAAGCGTTTGGCTGAGAACCAAAAGGTCAGCGGTTCGAACCCAGCAGAGGCTCCATGGGGGAAAGATGTGGCTGTCTGCTTCCATAAAGATTACAGCCTTAGAAACCTTATGGAGCAGTTCTGCTCTGTCCTACGGGGTCACTGTGAGTTAGAACTGACCTGATGGTAATGGATTTTTTTTTTAAACATTATGCGCCTGGCATTGTGTTAAGGGCTTCACATACGTTTTCTATTTTAATCCTTACAATGACCCTGCAAAGGAGAATTACTATCCCCATTTCACAGATGTGGAAAGGGGAGGCTCAGAAGGGTGTCTCCTCTGCCATATCACCTCACTGTCTAACTAGGTTGTATTTGGTGATATACTTAAATCACTTCTCATTTTGGTTATATTTAAGACAAATCACGTTCTACTATCAAATTCTGGGCCGTAAATCTATGGGATAGAAAGACATGTCTTCCCTTTAGGGGTTCTAAAATCTAGCTGAAGACAGCATAAATATATGCCAATGAAATTAGTGACATACAGGTCAATGACAGAAACAAAAAATGACAGACATTCCATTTGAGGGAAATGAAGTAAACAAGGCAAATCCCTAAATTAGGTATACTTTGGAGACAGTAGCTACGCAAGTTTAGCTAAAGCACAGAGTCCTTTAAGTCCAAAGTGAGTAACAGGAGACATCACTCAAAAAACAAACTGAGGGAGGTTTGTACAAGGCTATAAATGCCAGGAGAAGGAGCCTGGGCTTCATTCTAAAGGAGAGGTTCTCAAGCCAGTTGTCCTGACCGGGCACATCAGTGTCACCTAGGAACACATTCAAAGCACAAATCTTAAGTCCCACCCAGACCTACTGAATCAGAAACTCTCCATCAAGGTCCTTTGTCTTTCTCAAAAGTTCACACCTTCTTACAGAGGAAATTTTTATTCTACCTTTGATTTCTTTAGTAGAAAATAACACCTAACCTATGACTTTTCATCTCAGTATAGTACTGTAAGCATTACTAATAAAAACATTTTTGTCTCTGAAAAAAAAATTGCTGGGATGGTAAAAAGTAAAAAACTAAACAAAACCAAATTTAATTAGCTACATCATATATAAAATGGAATTATAAAAGTCAGTTTTTATTAAATGTATTCCACAACTTTAGATAATAATGAACAGACACGAAAGAGGATTCTGACTAATTTTAAAGTCGCATACCTTAGAAAACAAAATGCTGGGTGTAAGTACAAAACCAACTGTTTTGTAAATGAAACAACAGAACTTAATAAAGTATTGACCTTTAAAGGAATTTCACAAGCATCTACATTTATTTCACCCATGCTACATTCACATTCATTTTTTAACCACCTTCACAGCCAATTTACAAGTCATATAAGAAAAAAAGTTCTGCATGTTATAATTCATTCTGAAAAACCATCTTAAATCTCAAAAAAGGTATTTCCTACATTTCATTACTCTCTTTATTTACTAGATTTGGTTCTGAATGACTTTTGACTGTTGTAAAAAAAAAAAAAAAAAAAAACTGTCCCCTCAAAGGACAGTGGCTTACAGCCCACGAGGACATTTAAGAGAAGGAACTCCAAAGATGGGCAGACACCACTTCTGGAGTATGTGATTGCTTAAAACGGGAGTTACACTTAACCTGATTAACTCCTTCAGCTATGTTTGTTTAAAAAAGTATGTTCATTCTTCATTCAACAGATCTTTAAGGGACCCTGGTTATGGTCAAGGCCCACAGCATAGAAGAGGTCCATGACTCCAAAGGCCAACGTCACAGAAATTCTGCACTCTTGGAGCCCGAGCAAACAGAAGTACTTCTACACTACTGCTTTATCTTATTACTGACAGAACACTTAATAAATCATAATTTATATCCAACCTAACTTCTAAAGTTGCTTTCAACAGTAGTTAATAAACCGTCATTTCTTCTTGCTCCTCAAATTCCCTTTTCTTTTTTAAAGCTACTGAATTTTTCATTACGGATTCTAAATTAAGTAACCCCAGGGATATTAAATAATGAAGACTAACCAAACTGCCTGATACCAATGAATGTATACAATGTATTAAATACATGCCAATTATAAAGTCCCCTTTTTACTACATAAAGTTTCCTTTTATACTTCTTAATAATATAATATTGCTGACTCGAGCTAATAACTCCTTAAATCACAAAACAGACTGCAAAAGCATTTCTAAGGATGAGATGAAACCTGCAGCTGACTAGATAGATACACTGTAACATTCAACACTGCTACTTGACTACGAAAATAACATGTCTGGGAACAGCATTCTAAATATTCTAAAATTACTATCATCTCAAACCACAATTTATAAAAATAATACAGTACATTTATGTCAATCGTTATTCATCATGTTAACAGTCTCAAAGCCAAATTTAAACAGTTCTGGCGCTGGCACACTTTTATGAACTAACCAAGGTCATAACATAAATGTATTTTAAAATGTGTGCTTCTTCACTACCTTAAAAAGTATAACTAAAAACTGTTTATTTGAAGGAGTTTGCCAGAAAAACAGCCCAAATGTCATAAACAAATCATGCTTTTCTTTTAAAATAAAATGAAATGCCTTCACTAAACAATAATGCATAGTTAGCCTACTGAAAACACTAAAGGCCTCTAATACACAAATGATCAGTCTTCCCCTCCACACATAAGAATGTATGCTGTTATGAAATCTTATGAACAGTTTTCTTTGGATACTTCTTTACAGAGAATTCAGCTTTATAAGATTTGCTATTTTCTAGCATCATTAAATCACTTCTGAAAATTCTATTAGGACTATTTTTGATCCTCAACTTTAAAATGGTAGGAAGCCATCTTGATGAATTCAAAAAAGAAAAACATCCCTCTCTATTTCCTCAGCTATCTGGAGAGGCCAATACCTTCCTCAAACATCTAATGCAAAAACTCAATTACAATCTAACGATGTGTTCAGAAAAGAAAGCCAGCTCTCCCAAAGAACTTCCCAATCCAAGTAAGGGCTCCCATCAGTAACAAATACTGTTTATCCTAGGTGTCCGACTCAGGGAGGAAGCAAATTTCCTTGTCACTAGCTTATCCTAACACCATCTTTCAGGACTTTGCCTCCCCCAGGAACGCCAGTCTCTTTAGACAGCTTGCTAGATCCACCTCCTCTGCCGCCCCGCTCTTTGGTCCTCCAAATTTTTGCCTTCTTCCTAATCCCACTCCTTTAAAAACTTCCTTCTTCTACACGATTTACAATGATGAAATGGAAGCAGTCAACCAACAAAAGATAAAATGTTGATCAAAGAGAGACAAATTAAAAATACAAAATACCATTCCATCACCTCTGAAATTTATAAAGATTCAATCCATAGGCCACATTCATTATATTACATGTGAGAGTATAAATCATTTTTGCAAAATAATCCCTTAAAATGTACTATGATCCTTTGACCCAATTTATTCCCCTTTCAGGAATTTAAGGGGAAAATTTTATTTATAGAGGTGGAGGCAGTGAAAAGTGGGCTGGAGACTTAGTGGACAAAGGTGTTTATCTCAGTATTGTAATAAAGACAAAAAATTGGAAATATCTAAATGTCCAGGTCCAAGAGAATGGTTAAATAAACTATGGTGCTTTATTTGACATGCTGTACTGTCATAAAATGACATTTGAAAATAAAGAAAAAATGTATATACAGTGTGGTTGGTTTTAACTAGAAAAAACAAACCTATATGTCGTTTTTGTGACTAAGCAATAAAATTAAGGAGGATTTTTTTCCTTCTCTTTTCAACTTCTGTGTACTTTCAATTTTTTCCTAAGCAGACACTAGTTTATAATGAAATAACACAATGAAAGAGACTTGCTGCTTCTACAAACCCATTCTTTCCCTTGCTAAGGCAAATCTCAAAGCAGACTAATTTCTGCTGAGTAACTTCGTGATACATCACTAACAGCAGCCTCTAGGAAGCAATCAGTACCTCAATCAGAGAGAAAATTTCAGGCAGATAGGAATGAGATTTTGATGCTGAGTACACACCCCAGTGCTGCCCTAATTATTCCACAGGTCAGTGGAGGCTTGCATATTGCTGTGGTGTTGAACAGCTTTCAGTGGAGCTTCCAGGCTAAGGTGAACTAGAAAGAAAGGCCTGGCAATCTACTTTCAAATATTAACCAATGAAAACCCTATGGATCACAACTGTACATTCTGCAACTGATCACAGGACCTGGGAGCATTTCATTCCACTGTGCATAGGGTCGCGATGAGTCAGGGCCAATTTGGCGGCAGCTAACAATGACAACCTCTTTCTGTGTTATACCTGGACAGACATACAGAGAGGAAACACATCCTTTTAGTAGCTCCAGCACAAATTCCTGTGAAAGAGGAACTGGGGTCAGACAAACATGCCCCAAACATCAGCTCCAGGAGGCTGGACATGGCCATCCCTAGCCTGACCTGGAACCCTTGGCCTCCTGTCTCTAAGATCCTTCTGTCCTGAAAAAGAATCTCTCTCTCCTCATGGCACCTTGAAAAAAACATACAATGAAGCATCTGGCAAAAATGGAGACAATAGCTCGTGGTCTTTTGATGGCCTGTGTTCATGTCTCAACCACTAGTCGTTCAAAAAAAAAGATGTATATAATTACTGCCACATCCTTTCCTACAAACTCCTAGTAAAAACTCATCCTAGACAAACAGGCTTCCTTCCCCAACAGCGTTGCAATAAAGATTGTTTTAGTGTGTGGCGTGCTGTGGTATTAAACCACCACTGCAGACTTAGCTTCCTTCATCAGGCTTTCATCCCCTCATTTCCAGGCCTTCTCTCATACTAAGTCATCATGCTAAGCACCCCTGCACTAGGGTCCAGGTAAAGGACAACCTAATTGGAGACCCACATATAAATACATGTAAAAATATAAATGCAGTCAACATAACATGGTCTGAGTGTCTACATACGAAAGGCTGTACAGCAAGAGTGATCAGAAAGGAGCGGAACAAATCAAGGACCTGGCCTTTAATAAGCTGAAGAGCCAGGGAGAAAACGGACTGACAGAAAAACAAAAGTGAGGTAGGCATTCTAGTTACAAGGCTAAATATATGCACTCTTTAATTTTATTATCTCTGTCCTGGATTATCTGTAGGACTGCTGGGCTATAATGTACCTAAAGCAACTGCCAGGCTATTCGTGACAGATATAAGGGCTGTGACTTTTAATTGCTCTTAAGCCTTAATCTCATTTGGTTTTCTTTCAAGTACCGTAATGATCACAGAAGTCTTTATCAGGACTCAGTGGAGGTGGGGCAGTGCTGCTGCATTCTTTAGAGCAGAGGAATTAGCCAAAAAGGCTTCCTCATGCAATACCTTACCAAGCAAAGAAGTCCTGTTTTCCTCCAAGGTGGCCTCAGTGGAGCATCTTGCTGCTGGCCAGCCATTCAGGTCTGAGGAGGGGAGCAGGGTCAGTCCAGCCAGTCTCTAAAGCGTTTGTGTTCTCATCACAGTTAAGATAGCACAGAGGAAGTGGGGCTGGGTGCTAAAAGGCAGTTCCCAGCTCACACTCTAATGCAATCTTAGGAAGTCAAAGCTCACTGGTCCTTGTATCTCACAGGTAAAACGATTACTAGAGTCCTTGGATGGTGCAAAAGGCTAACACACTGGGTTACGGAAAGGTTGGTGTCTACCCGGAGGTGCCTCAGAAGAAAGGACTGGCTACTTCTGAGTAATCACGTAATGAATCTACTGAAAAATCAGCCATGGAAAACTCTGTGGAGCACAGTTCTACTCTCGCATACATAGGGTCACCATGAGTTGGAACTGACTTGACAGCAACTGGTTAAATTAGTTAAAAAAAAAAAAAAACAACCCATTGCTATTGAGTCAATTCTGACTCATAGTGACCCTATTACGTACAATAGAATGGAATATTGCCTGGTTCTGCACCATCCTCATAATCCTTGCTATGTTTGAGCCCATCGTTGCAGCCACTGTGTCAATCCATCTCATTGATGGTCTTTTTCAATGACCTACTTTACCAAGTATGATGTCCTTCTCCAGGGGCTGGTTCCTCCTGATAACATGTCACACAATCATAGCTATTTGGAAAGATCATTTTGATAAACTGAAAATGTATGCCTTTAAGCATCAAAACTTCATTTTAACTATTTTGATAACCTTTTGAAACTTCATTACCCACTTCCCTAATTTATTAAGCAGTATATTAAACAATGTAATCTTGGCTCAACAGCTTTAGGTAGTGATTAATTATTATCAAGCAATGGTTTGATAATAGCAAATAGCATTTATTTTCCCTCAGTGCATGCCAGACACTGTTCTAAGTACTTTCTGTGGATTATCTCATTTAAGCCTCATGATCCAACAAAGTGGATACTATGATTATCCCCATTTAACAAATGAAGAAACTGAAACTCTCTTGGAGAGATTAAGTAGTTTACTGAAGGTCACAAAGCTATTAAGTGGTAGAAACCAGATCCCGACGCGGGTAATCTGACTCCAGAACCTCCCCTTCTAATCACCACACTACTGCAAAATGGGTGGAGTGAGGACAGCCACCCAAACAGAGCTGTGTGTTCCTACAGGCAATGGCCCACAGACTTGTGTGCATTTTTAATGTATGTCTACTTTTTTAAAAAAATTGAGCGCTTCATTTGGCTGGTAATTCTTTTGCTGTCATCAGTGTCATGTCATGGAGTCTGGCGATGCACTGGTTAAGCACTCGGCTGCTTACTGAAAGGTCAGTGGTTTGAATCCACCGGAGGCTGTGCAGGAGAAAAGACCAGGTGATCTGATCTCCTAAAGATTACAGACTAGGAAACCCTACAGGGCAGTTCTCCTCTGTCATACTGGGTCACTATGAGTCGGAATCAACTTGATGGCACACAATGACAGCTGTGTCATGTCAGAAAAGCATGTATGTTTACAGTTTGAAAGACCTCCCTCAGGTTGTCACATCCCTCTTCTCTGTGTGTCCCCTATTCTTTGTATAGATGGCACTCTTTCTCCCTTCCTTTCTTCCTCTTCTCCCACATCTTTTTATAAAGAACATTCAACTGAATGATTACACATGCGTTTGCTTCCTGCAGAGATATTTATAAAAAGATATTCCAAACTTTCAATAGGTGACTTTAAAAAGAGATCTTCTAAACCATGCCACTACTACGATTAAAAAAAAAAAAAAATTAGTTAATCTATAACTTAATATGAGGTCAAATTTACCATACTAAAGAATTGACTATCAGGTGACAGGCTGAGCTCTTAGTATAGAATTTACATTACGATCTTTAAAGAGTGAATATAGACAATGGATTTATATACTTCTTTGGAGTTTTACTGGGGAGGCAAGCAGGGTGAGACACAGTGAGCAACACCCACTGAGGACTGGGACTGCCATTCTCAACCCAACTCTGCCACCGATTTGTGATGTGATTTCTACTACAATCTGAGTGTCTTGGTTGCCTCAGTTCTAAAATACAAGAACTGAGCTATCTCTAAGGTCCTGTACAGCTATAATACTTGATGACACAGAGAGCTACAATACTTTACAATAGAGCATATGCTTATTTTTAAAAATCAAAGATTAAAGTCATAATTTTTGTGGCACATTGTTGGTATCAAAAAAACAAAAACTGTAGTTTATGGAAACAGCCTTTTAACAGATTAATTGGGGGAATTAAAGGTAGTTCAGTCACTGAACACCAACAAAGGGTAGGTACACTGAGGGCAAAATTAAGGATTAGTTTCCTCACAGAAGAAATCTCTTCCCTAAAATACCAGACATAAGCTTCTCCTTTACCATTTCATCTACTTAGGGAACAGGTTGCTTTGCCAATCATTTCATAGTATTTTTGGACTCCACAGGGTGGCTGTCCCTATTTTGACCAATTAAAATTCATCTCTGAATAGCATCTGGAGTCTTAAAAGTTTGCGAGTGGCCATCTAAAATACATCTACTGGTCCCATCCCGTTCAAAGCAAAGGAAAATGAAGAAAACCAAAGACACAAGGGAAATACTAGTCCAAAGGACTAATGGACCACAAGTACCACAGCCTCCACCAGCCTGGGCCCAGAAGACCTAGATAGTGCCCAGCTACTACCACCAACCACTCTGATGTGAATAAAAATAGAGGGTCCCAGGCAGAGTAGGAGAAAAATGTAGAACAAAATTAAAATTCACACACACAAAAAAAAGACCAGACTTATGGTCTGGCAGAGACTAGAATTCCAGAGACTATGGCCCCCGGACTTCCTTTTTACGCAAAATTGAAGCTACTCCTGAAGGTCACCCTTGAGCCAAAGATTAGACAGGTCTATAAAACAAATGATAAAAGCACACGAGGAATGTGCTTCTTAGTTCAATCACGTATATGAGACCAAAAGGGCAACACCTGCCCAAAAGCAATGATGAGAAAGCAGGAAGAGACAGGAAAAACAGATGGATAGAAATGGGGAACTGGGATGTGGGAAAGTGTTGACACATCATGGGGACTGCAACCAATGGCACAAAACGATTTGCAAATAAATTGAATGAGAAACTAATTTGCTCTGTAAAATTTCACCTAAAGCACAATTAAAAAAAAAAAAACTCATGTTCAACAAACACATTTTTATGAGTTTATAGATTACAAAGGAGCCCTGGTGTCACAGTGGTTAAGTGCTCTGCGCTAACCAAAAGGTTGGCGGTTCAAATCCAGTTAACTGCTTGGCAGGAGAGAATTGTGGTAGTCTGCTTCTGTAATGATTACAGCCTTGGAGACCCTATGGGGCAGTTCTGCTCTGTCCTACAGGGTCGGTAACAGTCAGAATTGATGTGAGGGCAGCAGCTTTGGTTTAAAGAAGTTAAAAGGCTACAGCTACTCTACTAGACTACGAGCTGTGGGTTCCAGGGTAATTCAGATCTATCTGTTTATATTTGGAATCCTGGTGGCAAAAATGGTTGGTTAATGTGCTCGGCTGCTCAACTAAAGGTTGGAGGTTCTAGTTCACCCACAGGGGCCCTGGAAGAAAGGCCTGATAATCTATTTCTGAAAAATCAGCCACTGAAAACCCTATGGAGCAGTGTTACTATGATACATACAGGGTTTCCACGAGTCAAACTCAATGGCAACTGTTTTCTGTGTCTATTTAGCCCTCTTCACTCACTCATACAGATTGCAGGCATTCTTCTCTGATCTGGAGATGCATACTTACTACTATCTTTAATGAAAAATGTATACTACCATAGTTCATGAAATAATTTAACTCAAATATCTGAATTGTCTGGTGAATTCCAACAACTTCAGATCTCACACAAATGCATTTTTTACACATGTGAAATCTCTAGGAAAAATTTCTCAAGATGATTTAGCTTATTAGCTTCCTAAGAAATACAGATGCATTATCATTTGAAAATGTACTTCTCTAATCCTTTTCATACTCTTTACTGGCTTTTAAGGTTATATACAGCTCAGAATTTTAGTCACCTGGTAAGGGAAAGATAGAATACTCACATTTATCACTAGCTTACAGAAAATTTCATTGAACATAATCAACTATCGTTTTCTTGCTTTTATATATTAACTTTTAACGGTCAGCATCTAGACCAGTACTTAACTGTTGATGTCTTAATTGATTCATCTACTTGTTAAAGAGAAAAACCTTTATCAACACTCCATGTTCTCCCTGTTCTGGGGAGGGTCTTATGACCAGGAAATCTCACATATACCTGTGTTTAGTATGCAGTGTGTTACAAAGCAAGATGAACAGTATAACAGGCAGACAACCCAAGGGTATCTAAGCTTCTTTTGAGTCATGTCTTCAAATTGTGGCTTTTATTATTTTTTTCAATATTATTTTCCACACCAGAACTGCCTATACAAATAAATGGAAAGTTAAATTTCAAAATAAACTGTTTTGTTTTAATCTGTCAAGGTAGATTACTGTCACATCTGCTTTTTTCCAAAGGCGTTAACAGTCAATAAACCAAAAAAAACCCAAACCTACTGCCGTCGAATTGATTCCAACTCACTGAGATCCTGTAGGACAGAGTAAAACTGCACCATAGAGTTTCCAAGGCTTCTTGACAGAAGCTGACTGCCAAATCTTTCTCCCGAGGAGCAGCTGGTGGTTTTGAACTGCCAACCTTTCAGTTAGCAGCCAAGCGGTGAACCAGTGCACCACCAGGGCTCCTTAATAGTCAACAGTTATCATAAATCATAAATTATAGACTTTAGAATAACCTAGGGCTAGAGTAAACCATAAAAATATATTTTAAACATTACTCACCAATATAAAAATTTTTGAAACATATGGTTATATAAATAGGTCTGAAATATAAATATAAAACCTTGTTTGAGGAACCAAGTGAAGACGACTTTGACCCCACGGCTGACTAGAGATTGACTGTTTACCTGAGAAACTCTAGGCTGGCTGCCAGCCTACACCCTCCCTACTTAAGCTGGTGGAGATTCCAGTCTCAGAAGGAAGAATCCCTCTGATGACTGTCTCCAGTCCCTAGAGTACTCAGGGACTCTACATAATTCTAGGAAAAGAAAAAAACAAAAAACAAATTCTTCCTCCTCCCAAAACAGTTAGGGCCCTAATCCTAAACGATAGTGCAAGCTCATCATGAAGACTTAAAGAAAAAAAAACTCTTTATTTTTTAAAAAAAGGGTGGGTGAGGAGGGGGGAAATGAAATATTTTTCTGAGAATTCCATGGTACTGTTTTAACTTCTGTGCTTCGTTATTCTTACACTGTTTTTTACAACTAAGGACAACTTGAGTACAATTTTTAAAAGGTCCAACTCATTAAAATAAATATGCACTACGCATTATAAAATTTACGGAAAATTCCAAAGTCAATGGATTTATTTACAAACTTCCCTTTTTGTGGGGAGGGATTTTAATTTCAATTTGATGTTTTACATCGAACATTTACCATTCACCAAATTAGTACTGCAAAGCACTAAAGTAACACCGTTTTGTGAAGAGTACTACGTAATGACCTACGTGAAATTATTAGACTATGACCCCAAGGGACAAACCTGTTTAAAATTTACCACAGTACCAATTACCTGTGTTGCAATAAAAAATTTGTACTGGCTTTTTTTAAACTAAATTCACAAAATAAGAGTTTGATTCGGAAATTACAGTCCAAGCTTCCAACATGTTAGACTTGGCTGCACCTTCTAAATTTTGACTATAAAATTGCACGAGCACTCTGGTATAGTAAGAAAAAACAAAACAAAACAAAAACCCTGTTGCCATCGAGATGATTCTGACTCATAGTGACACTGTAGGAGACAGCAGAACTGCCCCATAAGGTTTCTAAGGAGTGCCTGGTGGATTAGAACTGCCCACCTTTTGGTTAGGTTAGCAGCCAAACTCTTAACCACAATGCTATCAGGGTTTTCCAAGTACCAGAGAACCTGAACATATAATGAGAACTGGAAAACACAGTGCCAATATAGAATAAACCTAAGGCAAAGAAATATCTATTAGTCCATGCCAAGGAGTCCACAGTGGTGCCTGCAACAGAATCTAAATATGGAAAGTCAAAGGCCAGTGTCCTATTCACAAAAGACAACAACTCTTTTGCCTCTAAAACTGAACATTTACAGTTTGGCTTTAGAAGAGCATGAGTGACTTTTTGGGGGGGTTTACAAAGGAACACATTTCCCTGAACTAATCTAATGGAAAACCAAAATCCATTTCTTCCCGTTAGCCTTTGGCTAAATACTGAAGCTAATTAGACTGGCTCTTTTGGGTTCTCAAAGTAACGTGAATTTTAAAGAAGACATTTAGTTCCACCACTTTTTGCAAGACTGGGCAGTTTCAAAGCATCTGGGTGGTGAGATGTTAGCACCACACTGACACAGAAGTCTACATAAATTTCCTTTACATGGGTAATTAAGACCTTTTGATTAGAGACATGGATGGCTCTGATAGGGATGAATGTGCATCCTGTTAGTGTGCCATCCTGAGGTGACTGCTACTGTCCCACTGCTTCTGCTCTACCTGCACTTTTAATCAGTACTGATCAATACCAGACTTTTTAACATCTGTGCATCTTAAGTATTTAAAAGTGTCCTCAGACACCACAACTGTAATCTGCATTGGCAACTCATATAAATCCAAAGGCATGAAACGTGTGAATTACACTGATTCAAACTAAAGGGAAGCACAAGCAGGTAGAGATCAGTTGGGTTAACTGACCTCCGCATTTTGGCTGGATATTTTTAAGAGGGTTGGAGATGTAGATGAGAGGGAGATGTCTGATGAGAGGTAAGAGTCCCTCTGTCCCTTCTGGTTTCCTAGCCCTGACAGGATTTCATGGAAAAGGGGAACTGCTAGATAGGCATTGATAGGGAGAGCTGAATCCATTTCCCCAAGTCTGGATGGGTTCTATGCCTAAGGAGAGGTCTCAAAGCAGCAGAAAGACTGATGGACTGTGGAAGAAAGCTATGTGCACGAGAGGCATGAAGGCATCCTGAGGAAAGTAACCTGAAAGGGGTCCAAACCCATTTTAACTTGCTCAATTTCAGCTTAACCAAATTCATCTGGTCTTAAAGCCACAAATCCTATGACAACTGAGCCACCTCCATTCTGCAGCAACACCTCTCCACCACTTCAAAATCCTGTTTATGCGCTGAAAACCAGGGTTCGAGAATCTTCCTTTCCCGATTACTTACCCAATGTCAAAACTCAAAATTCATTTTTCCAAAGTCTCGGTGTGTTTAAAAAGTACCAGAAGTACTACTTCCATTCATGAAGTAGTCGAGAAAACTGAATGAAGATTTGGAATGAAATGCTTTTAACATGATTCCTACAGCTCTTGGATCCAGGCAGGCACAGTTTCACAGAGAGTAGCTGTGAAAGGAGGCATGCCCACAGAGAGCCTGGTGACAGGTGACCAGGAGGAAGTATGGGCTTCAAGTCCTGCCTCTGTCACTGAATGGCTCTGAGGCCCTACACAAATCCGAATTTCATCTTTAAATGAACAGCCTGAAATGATTTTTTTAGGTCCCCATCAGCTTTAAGCTGCTTATAAACTAATCTCATGTTACAAGTTCTAGGTGAGAATTACCTGAAAGAAATTATAGAAGACTTATCAAAGTCCATGTTTGTACTAGATTGTTTATTATCATCACTGTGCTACCATGAAGGCAAACCTGTTGCATCACAAGAAATATGGTATTTCTGATCGTACAAAAGTCTTTTTTTTTTTAAGTAAAAAACTATATATCTCCTATGAGCCAAAGTTTCTCCAGTTTTATCTTTACACACATGATGCCACCTGGCAGAATGGGGCCATATAACTGAACGCTGAGGTGTGCTGCCTTGCTATTACAATCTTTCCATCAAGCAGGATTGATGCTTTGCGTTTATATCCAAGCTGCATTTCAAAACCAAGTCCAAGCCACTTTAGGGAGCTGTTTAGTACCTTCACTGTTTGTTACTGTTTTCCGGGCCGATTAACCCTGCAGCAGCCAGGGAAGGAGGAGGTTTGTAGACCATATGCCCCTGTATTTAAACCTCCATCATACGACTTACACTCCGGAAAAGTTAAAAAGCAACAGATTTAACCTCAGATCTTAATTGGCCACGTCTACTATGATACTGAAAATGGAAAACGAAAGAACCTTTAACGCTGCACCTGGTGGAAACGGAAAAGCTCCATCTCCCCTACAGCGTAATATTGCAGTCTTAAGCGTTTCAATGGTTTGCTATTTCCCCCAGGGAAAAATGCGAACTACCAGGAGGGATTTCTGGTACGGTGCACTCACCTCTTTGATCTTTGCCCTCTTGTCGCGGATGGTGGGGTCTGAGGGCTCCCGGCCCTGCACCCCGATGGGGGGCGCGAAGTTCACCTGGGGCAGTCCCCTGGGCGCTGCCTTGTCACGCAGCTGGTCCTGGGCCACCCTCTCTTTTTCCAGCAGGATGTCTCTTTGGATCTCCTCGGGCAGCTTCTGCAGGGTTTCCTTGGCTTCCCTGAGAGCCCGCTCGTGGTTTTCGCGGATCCTGGCCAAGTTGTCCTCCAGGGCGGCCGCCGGGTCTCCGGGCGCGCCCTCCTCGCGGCGCCGGGCTCGCCCGTCGGCCGCGTCCTCAGCGCGCGCCCCGGCCCCAGGCTTGTGGTCGGCGGCCGGTTGCAGGGCGGGGCTGGAGTGGAACAGGACCCCGCTGAGCAGCTTGGAGGAGTCGGGCAGGAAGAAGATCGCCCCGAAGCAGAGCGTGATGAAGGCGCTGAACACCAGCAGCAGCACGAACTTCTCCGTTAGGCGGAAGGCAGCGGGACCCGACCCCTTCCTGCCGCCGCCGCCGAGACCCCCGCCCAGGCCGCCGCCCCCTGGGCTACTGAAGAGCGGCAACAGGCCCCCCACGGGCATTGCTCCCTCCGCCGCCGCCGCCGCCGCCGCCGCGGGGCAGCCCGCTGTCCAGTGGCCCCACGCCGCGCCGCTCGGCAGCCAAACTTCGCCGCCGCCGGGCGTCAGCGGCTGCGGGTCTGGGTCCTGCACATCCAAGCCGTCCAGACCCCGCGGCTGGGCTGCAGGTCTCGCCTGGGGCAACAACTCCCCTCCGTATCTCCTCTCCCGGGCGGCTCCGTTGGCAAGCAGGCACGCGCGACAGACCACTGGCTGCAGCCCCTGCGGAAAGAGAAAACAGTAACGTGGTAATTACGATGCTGATGATAAAGTTTCCAGCTGGTTTCCGCCCTCCGACAGCCGCAGGAACCGCCAGAACAGCTCCCCCACTCAAAGCCCTAAGTCCAGCCCCGGGCACCGCCCTCGGAGCCCACTCAGGACTTGGGTGAAGTTTTCGGATCCCCAGGGGGCGGGTTGTCCGGCGCACACCTGGGGCAGGGCCGGGGGCGGACACCTACTGGAGCGGGCAGCGCACTTCTGGGCGAGAGGGGTGCAGCGTGGGTTGGGGGCTCGTCAATTTCGCTTGCTTCCCATGCCGGAGCTGGTACTAGCTGCCTCTCCTTCCCCCGCGGCGGCGGCGGAGCGTGCAGCTCGGTTACTTCGCAGCCCCGGTCCCAGCTCAGGTGGGCGGTGCGCCGGCCCACCAGCGGGTACGGGCGAGCAGGCAGCACGAAGCCCTCCACCGCGGCCCCCCGAGCACTACTGCAACCGCCGGTCTCCGGGCGGTCGGAAACGAGGGCGGTGACGCGGCCGCAGAGTGACGGCGCGGCCGGGCCAATCACACACCGCCCAGGGGCTTGCGGAGGCGGTGCCGATGCGGGGAGGGGGCGGCTCGGGGCGGGGAGCTTACGGGAAGCGCAGTCCGGCGGGGGCCGGGCCTGGGGCGGAGAGTCCGTGCGCCGCGGAGGCGCGAGGCGGCCGGGAGCGGCGCCGGGGAGGGCGGTCAGACCTACGGCGGAGGCTCCGGCAGGGCGCGGCGGGCGGAGGTCAAGGAGGTTATCCCGCCCTGGCCCCAGGCCCGGGTTTTAGAGGGTGGCTGGTTCTTCGGTGTCCCGGAGGCGCCTGGCTGATGCGGGACCTCTCTGCCTCCAGCTTGGACCTGCGCCTGGCTCGGAGCCACCCCAAGGGGGTCCCAGGAAGGGCTGGGTTTAGCAGGGGATCCCTGGGCGCAGCAGGGGATCCCTGGGCACTGAGTCGATCTGAAGTGCGTCTTTTCTCCAATCACTTTTTTACCCAAAGCAGGGATTCCCGTGGTGCCCAAAGCAGGTAAACCGAAAGTCCTTCCTTTGGAAGAGCCGTGATCCTGAAAGCTTTTCAGCTGTCGGGTCTGGCTAACATCTTTTTATTAGAGCTTTTCGTATCCGCCCCTCTCCCTCTTAAAAAAAAAAAAAAAGTGCAGTGTACTTCCCCGGGACACACGCGCGCGCGCGCGCACACACACACACACACACACACACACACACACACACACACACACACACTCCCAAAATTCAGTTACCTCACAGAAGTTAGTCAAATTTTCCATTCAAAAGAGTTTTATGCTGCCATAGCTTCAAGCAATAAATCGAACGCTGTTGAAATTAAGCCTTGGGTTTGACTACTCCCCGCTAATAAAACTTGGTCCAATAGAGACTTTTCAAGACAGCATTATTTTTCAAAATGTGTTCTTAGTTCCCCTCTTGCTGCGCAAATAAAGGGTTATCAGGAAAATGTTGACTAACTTCCCATTTCTGACAGCTGGTTTCTAGCAATCTTACCCTACCCTCTCCTTTCTCTGGAAACGTGACTTTTAGTCTTTCTCCTTCTGCTTGTCTTAAAACATAGGAAACAGCTGGCACCTTTCAGGAGGGTGTTCACAATACAGTTGCTTATAGGTGTTAGACTGTATGAGAAAATATAAAACTAATTTAGAAACTCTTGTTACAGTTTTCATTTGAGTTATTCATTTTTAACCATCGTTACTGTATATGAGTCGGAATCGACTCGACGGCACTGGGTTTGGTTTTATTTACTGTATGCTGGTTTTGTGTAAGCTGAGTCATACATTCAAGGTTCCCGTTAATAGGAAATTATTGTTTTACAAAGTTGACTTTATGGCTTGGTTATTTTGATACCTGCTATGAAATTCTATGCCCAGAAGAGTGCAGTATATCCAAGCAGGGTAGTAAAGTTTAGAAGGACTGGAAAAGAAAACAAAAACAAAATATATGTATATGTATACCTATTTTTTAATGGTGGAAATGTACGTCTTTCATACTATTTAATACTATATGTGTACTAACTTCTAGGGTGTAAATGGGTTGAAAAATTTAAAGCTCTGAAAAATAATATTGTTTGTTTTCAGCAACTTTTTAAAAATTGAGTTGTCTCATGAACATCTGTATATCTATTATCTATCTATCTGGTAATTGGCATTAATTACTCTAAAAGCCAATCTGTTTAGGATCATCTTTTGGGGACTGATATTATCTTAACAACTGTGGTTTTTAAATGATATTATCTCCTGTAGTCACAGGAGTATTAAGAAACTTTAAATTAATATTATTAAATATTCTGGGAAATTAATGAAATCCACTGTAAAGTGAAGGTTAAAATGGTGATGAAGGGAAGATGCAAAGTTATAAACCCAATTCTATTTCTGGAACTCTTTAGTTTTGATACTTAAGCCAGTTTGGGCATTTAATATCATCACCTGTAGTGGCAACATTCAAAATTTAGCATATGGATTTAAGGATGGTTTTTTGTTTTTCTAGAGATTTTAAGTTTGATTATCTATAATTGTGTTTAAATCTTTTAAAGTGAGTGCTCTGTTTATTTTAGTTCACCCTTATGCAGCTTTTTTTTAAATCAGTATTTCCTATAACACAGAGGGTTATTATGGTTGAAGCCTGGCTTTAATAATCTGTAAAGTGATAAATTTGCATGGATGGTTAATTATGAGGTGCCTATACACATTCTGGGGCCCCCATGAGTCAGAATTGACTCAAAAAGGTAAAAATTAAGAGGTACCAGTCTATGTTAGATGGAATGAGAAAAATACGAGAATGTTCATATTTTGGCTAAATTAAAAAAAAAAAAAAAGATCAGAGATGCTTGAAGAAGCGTACCAAACAAATTAACCACACAAAACCCTTTATATTAGCCATGCAAAACCTTATGTATACAGGGCAAAGGAGGAGTATGAATGATCAACAAGTAGAATTGTACATTTTGTGGAAGCATAAACACTTTGTCCTTATTCCAGTATCACAAAGTGCTTCACATTCCACAATTAAAAAAAAAAAAATGCCTTGCCTCCTGAGGTAAACCAAAAAATAAAGGTCAACCTGCTTGGTTTTGTTTCCCCCCAAAATAAAAACTTGGCTATCTCCCATAAAACTGGACTCCCCAACCCTCTCTACTTGAAGACATATCATCTTTGTGAATACAATAATTGTGATAAACTTGCTGTTTTCCCATTATGAATAGTCTAGTGTAAACTTAGCAACCTCAGAAATTTTGTGGGTTTTCCCTTTAAATACTTACTGTTTGTTTTTTTTTTTTTAAACTTGGCCAGCCAGTCCTTCTGAAGTACTCCCTTGTACCTTTTGCATGTTTCCTGGCAAAATTAATTCTTACTTTTTCTTTTTCTAATGCTTTTGTCTTTGTAGCTTTCTTTGGCAATTTGTGAATTTTTGTGTTTCAAATTAAAATCTTCAGAACCTGGTGATTTTGTTTTGTTTTGTTTTTGCACTGGGGTTATAATCATGGATACCCAAAGAAGTACGAAGAGATCCCCAGTTTGGCTGGCTGCTTAGATTTCTCTGTTTTTAAAATAACACTTAACCAAAGGTGAATTTAACTTTTACGTTTATATGCCAAAAATGAAATAGGATAATCACTATAAACAGGTTACACAGGAGAATACTGGCAAATTTACCAAAAAAAATTACCATGAGTAGTTTTATAAAGCTAAAAGTTCTCAAAAATTAAAGTGCAGCAGTGGGATGCACACCCTAAATTCTCATAAGACCAGACTTAATGGTCTGACTGAGACTGGAAGGACCCCGGTGGTCATGGCCCCCAGACCTTCTGTTGGCCCAGGACAGGAACCATTCCTGAAGCGAACTCTTCAAACATGAATTGAACTGGACAATGGGCTGGAGAGGGATGCTGGTGAGGAGTGAGCTTCTTGGATCAGGTGGACACTTAAGACTAGGTTGGCATCTCCTGCCTAGAGGGGAGACGAGAGGGTGGAGGGGGTTAGAAGCTGGCGAAATGGACAGGAAAAGAGAGAGTGGAGGGAGAGAGCAGGCTGTCTCATTAGGGGGAGAGTAATTGGGAGTGTGTAGCAAGGTGTATATGGGTTTTTGTGTCAGAGACTGACTTGATTTGTAAACTTGCACTTAAAGCACAATAAAAATTATTTAAAAAAAACTAAAGTGCAGAGTTACATTTCTTATCACTTGGAAATTTCATGAAGGTTCTAATTAGAAGTTTATGGAAGAATTATTTGTTCTTTGATTTAAAAAAAAATAAAATCAAAGAAATTAGTTTATATGTGCAATAATAAACCACCAAAATTCTCCAACAATTTAGAGATTTCTGATAAAATAGCAGATTTTCTAATTATCTTCAAATTCCAGGTCAAAAATAGGTTTTTTTCTTGTATTTAAAAAATTGAAATGTAATATGCAAGAAATAGTTCATTGTGAACTTTAATCTTTAAATTTCAATGCTTCCGTGACAAATCTGAATTTTATACGAAGTTCATTAAGACGGGAATTAACTGAAGTTTTAAAAGAGACTCTCAGTGATGTTTGTGCTCAGATGGATTCTAAAATCATATCCCTAATCCCATGTTTTTGCTCCTCCCCAATTTACTTGAGAACTACCTGAATAGTGGATTATTTCACAGAACTCCAATCACCATGTTTTGATAGGGGCAAAAGTAGGGGGCAGGGGGAGTGTGGAGACTGAATTAAGGAGCCACCTCTGTCCCTGGAGGCTCCAGTTGAAAGATGTCTTTGTTTCAGATACTCATTTTGTAAACATTAGCAGTCCCCGACTTAAACACATGTGTCCCACAAAGTATTTGTGAATTGGCTCTTTGGGACTTTGAGAGCATTTCTCTGAAATGGGTTGCTAGCCTGTTCTTACAAAGATCTAAGACACTAGGGAAGAATGAAATGTTGGCAAAAATGTCATTGCAATGCTAGTCATCAAAGTAGCATCAAATAAATTAGAAAGTGTTTTATTTATCTTGAATGTTGGAGCCTAAGGAAAAACAGATTCGGCAGAAGAGGAAGAGGTGTAACGATAGTTATGGAAAGATTCTAAACTAACGTTCAAGGTCAGAAGGGTTTAGGGAAATTCTTAGTTATACTTCCCCTTCATTATGTAGCTTTCTTGATTTGATGTAAGTGTATCACTAGTACTACCGTTCTGGTGGTTTTTGTTTCGGTTTTGTTGTGATTTGATTCACAAAGGCGCTGAAAAACAAAAACATAAAAGAGGTTTTCCTGAGGTAGTTTAGCAAGCGTTCCAATGGAGAGAGGAAAACTTTATAGTGGATATGCATGTCCTTCGCTGTGTAATCATAGACGATAAGTCACCTAGATTGTGTCTCATGTTCTTCATTTGTAACATTACTGTGGCTCTTGGGTTAAATAGTATAGCTAATGTGTCTAGCACATTATTTTATTCATTGTCTCCTGTCCCCTAAAAGAAAAGTAATGAAAGGAGTGGTGAAAGGCAGAGGAAAACAAAGAACAGTATTTATACAATTTTTATAAGGAAGACTCAAAAAAAGGGTAGGGAAAAAATACTGGCTTATGCAGCTTTTCACTTGGTTGTCCCTTTTCAGCTACTGTCCTCCCTTTCAGTAATATCCAGTGGAAAGGAGTAGGTGGGGGAAACAGTCTCAGCTTTCACAGACAATGGGCCCCCAAATGTTTCTCCATTCTTTGTACAAATATGACCAAAGCTTTTACCAACTAGTCAACTTTATAGTTCCCCAAGCATTGAGAAAATGTGAGTGATGCAAAGTCTCAAAGTGAAGAGAACGATGTTATGGCTCAGTGCTTGAAGAATCAGGATGCCTTCAAGGCAGGAAGGCTAGGCAGATTATGCCAGCGATGGCCATTAGGGGCCCTGGTCTATAAAATGTTTGAATTTACAACTGGAGGAAAATATGCTATTTCAACTGAGCAAACCAGAAGAAACATTTCTTTCCACGGCCAGAGAAAGATATAAAATATTTTCTTTTGTAGTTTTTAGTACCTTAGATGCTTTTAAGAGAAATAGCTTTTTCTTAGGAACAAAAATGCTCGTTTTTTTTCCTCCATTCGCTGTCCCTAAAAGATCACATGCTTCTCCAAAAATAAAAAGACAAACTGAGAAAAAGAAAAAAAAAGTTATGATACATTATTCTGTCCAACTGAAAAATTTTTACATGTAATAAAGTGAAATGAAACCACGTGTTTGTTCCTATTTTGGAGAAACTATCTACATCTATTACATGACAGCACTTGGCTTTGCAATTTCATTGCAAATAAATGTGCTGTCAGCACTACATGTTCATATTGTCCTTCAAGGCAGAACTTTGTCCTAGCTTGGTTCTCTGTAAATGGAGAGGAATTCACTCGTGGCTCTTTGTCCACTAAACTTATTTTTTAGGTTCATTTGGATCATTCTCCCAGAATGTATAGATTCATTTAGAGGCTAAGGTAAAAGCAGATCTGGGTTACACACAATACCTGAACAATTTATATCTACTGGATGTTTGATGGGTAATCTATTCATTTGTTGTTGCTGTGAAGTTCCATTGAGTTGATTCTGACTCGTAGCAACCCTGTGTACAACAGAACAAAACACTGCCGCATCCTGTGCCATCCTCATGATTGCTGTTTATGCTTGAGCCCACTGTTGCAGTCACTGTGTCAATTCATCTCATTGAGGGTCTCCTTCCTTTTCGCTGACCCTCTGCTTTACCAAGAGCCGTGTCCTTCTCCAGGGGTTGATCCCTCCTGATAACATGTCTAAAGTATGTGAGACAAAATTTCGCCATCCTTGCTTCTAAGGAGAATTCTGGTTGTACTTCTTCCAAGACAGATTTGTTTGTTCTTTTGGCACTCCATGGTATATTCAATATTCTTTACAAACCCTGCAACTCAAAGACGTTAATTCTTCTTTGGTCTTCCTTGTTCATTGTCCAACTTTCACATGCATAAGAGGCAACTGAAAACACCATGGCTTGAGTGAGGCGTGCCTTAGTCTTCAAGATGATATCTTTGCTTTTCAACACTTTAAAGAGGTTTTTTGCAGTAGATTTACCCAGTGCAATGGGTCTTTTGATTTCTTGACTGCTGCTTCCATGAGTGTTGATTGTGGATCTAAGTAAAATGAAATCCTTGACAACTTCAATCTTTTCTCCATTTATCATGATGTTGCTTATTAGTCCACTTTTGAGGATTTTTGTTTTCTTTATGTTGAGGTGCAATCCATACTGAAGGCTGTGGTCTCTGATCTTCATTAGTAAGTGCTTCAAGTCCTCTTCCCTTTCAGCAAGCAAAGTTGTGTCATCTGCATAACACACGTTGTTAATAAGTCTTCCAATCCTGATGCCCAGTTCTTCTTCATATAGTCCAACTCCTCAGATTATTTGTTCAACATACAGATTGAATAGGTTTGGTGAAAGGATACAACTGTGGTGCACACCTTTCCTGACTTTAAACCAATCAGTATCCCCTTGTTCTATCCGAACAACTTCCTCTTGATCCATATACAGGTTCCTCATGAGCACAATTAAGTGTTCTGGAATTCCCATTCTTCGCAATGTTATTCATAATTTGTCGAATGCCTTTCCTTAGTCAATGAAACACAGGTAAACTTCTTTGTGGTATTCTCTGTTTTCAGCCAGGACACAGCTGACGTCAGCAATAATATGCCTTGTTCCACATCCAATTCTTTTTTTTTTTTTTTTTGACTACTCATCTAACTGAACGATATCTCTTTTTTTTTTCTTTAATTGTAGATGAAGGTTTACAGAACAAACTACCTTCTCATTAAACAGTTAGTACACATATTGTTTTATGACATTGGTTAACAACCCCACGACATGTTAACACTCTCCCTTCTTGATCTTGGGTTCCCTATTACCAGCTTTTTTGTCCCCTCCTGCCTTCTAGTACTTGCCCCTGGGCTCGTGTGCCCCTTAAGTCTTGTTTTGTTTTATGAGCCTATCTAATCTTTGGCTGAAGGGTGAACCTCAGGAGTGACTTCATTACTGAGCTAAAACGGTGTCCAGGGGTCGTTCCACATCCTCTTCTGAATCTGGCTTCACTTCCTGGCAGTTTCCTGTCAATGTACTGCTGCAACTGCTTTTGAATGATCTTCAGCAAAGTTTTACTTGCACGTGATATTAATGATATTGTTCCATAATTTTCCCATTCGGTTGGATCACCTTCCTTTGGAATAGGCATAAATATTGATCTCTTCCAGTGTGTTGGCCAGGTAGCTGTCTTCCAAATTTCTTGGCATAGACGAGTTAGCGCCATTTCTTGAAAGATCTCAGTAGGTATTCTGTCAATTCCTGGAGCCTTATTTTTTGCCAATGTCTTCAGTGCAGCTTGGACTTCTTCATTCTGTACCATGAGTTCTTGATCATATGCTACCTCCTGAAATGATCTAACATTGACAATTCTTTTTGGTACGGTGATTCTGTATATTCTTCCATCTTCTTTTGATGCTTCCCGTGTCATTCAGTGGAAACCCTGGTGGTGTAGTGGTTAAGAGCTATGGCTGCTAACCAAAAGATCAGTGGTTTGAATTCACCAAGCCCTCCTTGGAAACTCTATGGGGCAGTACTTTCTATAGGGTCACTATGAGTAGGAATTGACTCAATGGCAACGGGTTGGGTATGATTTAGTTTAGTGTCGTTCAATATTTTGCCCATAGACTCCTTCACTGTTGCAACTTGAGGCATGAATTTTTTCTTCAGTTCTTTCAGCTTGAGAAATGTGTTCTTCCCTTTTGGTTTTGTAGTTCCAGGCCTTTGCACATGTCATTATAATACTTTGTCTTCTTGAGCCACCATTTGAAATCTTTTGTTCGGCTCTTTCACTTCATTATTTCTTCTGTTCACTTGAGCTACTCAACCTTCAAGATCAACTTTGAGAGTCTTTTCTGACATCCATTCTTGTCTTTTCTTTCTTTCCTGTATTTTTAATGACCTTTTGCTTTCTTCACGTATGGTGTCCTTGTTATCATTTCACAACTCATCTGGTCTTCAGTCATTGGTGCTCAATATGTCAAATCTGTTCTTGAGATGGTCTCTAAATTCGGGTGGAATATACTCAAGATCATACTTTGGCTCTTGTGGACTTGTTCTAATTTTCTTCAGCTTCAACTTGAACTTGCATATGAACAATTGATAGTCTATTCCACATTCAGTCCCTGGCCTTGTTCTGACTGATGATATTGAGCTTTTCCATCGTCTCTTTCCACAGATGTATTCAATTTGATTCCTGTGTATTCTATCCAGCAAGGTCCACGTGCATAGTCTCCATTTATGTTGGTGAAAAAAGGTATTTGCAATGAAGAAGTCATTGGTTTTGTAAAATTCTATCATGCCGTCTCCAGGATTGTTTCTGTCATCAACACCATGTTTTCAACTACAGATCCTTCTTTGTTTTGAAGTTTCAAATTCCAATCACCAGTAAACATCAATGCATCTTGATTGCATGTTTGTTCAATTTCAGACTGCAGAAGTTGATAAAAATCTTCAGTTTCTTCATCTTTGACCTTAGTGGATGGTTCATAAATTCGAATAATAGTCGTATTAATTGGTCTTCTTTGTAGGCGTATGGATATTATCCTGTCATTGACAGCGTTGTACTTCAAGATAGATCTTGGGATGTTCTTTTTGGTAATGTCATTCCCGGCATAGCACGCCATATGACTGTCTGATTCAAAATGGGCTATACTTGTCCATCTCAGCTGACTAATGCTTATGCATTCCTTTTTTGATGACTTCCAATTTTTCTGGATTAATACTTTATACATTCTTTGTTCTGATTATTAATGAATGTTTGCAGCTGCTTCTTCTTATTTTGAGTCATGCCACATCTGCAAATGAAGGTCCTGAAAGCTTGACTCCATCCAGGACATTAAGGTCGACTCGATTTTGAGGAGGCAGCTCTTCCCCAGTCATATTTTCAGTGCCTTCCCACCTGAGGGGCTCATCTTCCAGCACTATACCAAATAATGCTCCACTGCTATTCATAATGTTTTCTCTGAGGTGTGGTGCTTTGGGATATATCTTGAAAAGTCCTTTTGGATGAATCTATTCATTTAGTATAATTAATAATGCTGTGGTCTGTGGGAACAAGGGAAACATACTGAAATTACTGTAGGAAAAGGAATGGAATAATTCCAAACCAGTGACCCATGTATCTACTAGACTCAATGGACTGGGATTGACAGGGTGTCATGTAGGGGTTCTGTAAATCATAGGATTTAAAATGTTGTGAATTTGTGATACTTAATCTGGTTCTTAAAAACCAATAGGGTCACTATGAGTCGGAATTGACTTGGTGGCAACAGGCTTGGTTTTTGGTTTGCTTTAATCTAGTTCTTGGATACAGTTACTAAACATCCATTGAGATTACTAGGTTCTCATTTTACCCAAATTCAGTGGGTGTTATGTGTTCTAGGAGCCCTGGTGGCCCAACAGTTAAGCATTCGGCTGCTAGCCTGAAGACTCATAAGTCTAACCCACCCAACGGCTCGTGGGAGAAAGACATGGTGATCTGCTCCATTAAGATTAAAAGCCAAAAACAAAAAAATAAACCCACTGCCATGGAGTTGTTTCTGACCCAGATGCATACAAATTTAGAATCGCTATATCTTCCCTTTGAATTGACTCTTTTTAATATTATAAATAGACCCTTTTTAGTTATTTTTATGCTTTTGCCTTAAAATGTATTCTGTCCAGTAGTAATAATAAAGCTATCTTTGTTTAGGTTTTACCCAGAATATATTTCTGTTGTTTTACTTTTAAGTTTTTTGAATCATTATGCTTTCTTTCAATGTGTCTCTTGTAAAGAATTGACATCTCAATTTTACTTTATTTAGTTTATAATGCAGTTTAACAATCTTTCATTTTTTTAATGGCACATTTAATTACTGATATATTTGGTTTTCTTTCTACCCTAATTTTTTTTAATATTCTCTTTTTCTTGTCTCATTCTATATTGTAAAATCTTTTATCCTATTATTAATTTGGAAGCTGTACATTGTATTTCTCTCTTTTTAGTGGTTATCCTAGAAATGTTAATAGTACAGTTAGTTTAGCAATGTCTTTTCCTTCTACCTGAACAAGTGTCTTAGAACACTTTAATTTCCTTTAATGCCCCCTAACTTACCTGTTACTATCAAGCATTTTATTTTTGTCTTTTTTTCAACTCTATAGGGCATTGTTATTATATTATACAATCAAATGTGCTTAGATTTACTCATATTTACCACTTTCTTTGCCCTTTATTTCTCCTTGCATCTTTTTCCATCACATCCCTTCTGCCTGAAGAAAAATTTTCAAATTTCCTTTAGTTAGGGTCTGGTGGTAGCAAACTTTCTCAGCTTGTATTATCTAAAGATGCCCTTATTTAACTCTCAAGTAGTGGGTATAGCTCTTTAGTGTTCCCCCAGCTTAATGGAAGATGCTTTTCTATTTAATTTCACACTTTTAGTAGGTCCTGTACTTTGTGTCTTTGTCATTGAGCCACACTCCAAGATCAAAAACAAAAAAACAAAAAAATCCAACCCCATTGCTGTCAAGTCAATTCCAACTCATGGCAATCCCTTGTGTTACAGAGTAGAACTGAGCTCCCTAGGGTTTTCTTGACTGTAATCTTTATGAAAGCAGATCACCAGGTCTTTCTTTTGTGATGCTAGTGGGTTCAAACCACCAACCTTTAGGTTAGTAATTAAGTACAAACCATTTGAGGCATACAGGGACTCACTCTAAGACCGTTACCCCCAAAATGTGCACTAAAGTTCAAGTCCATCTGGTTCTGAAATACTCAAGCTTCAATTATCTGCTTACTCTCCTGGGTTCCTGATTTCATTTTCCTTTTGGCCTGAATAGTCCTTACTTTCACTTCATGGAGACATTTTTCGAGATTTAAAAATACATACGCACACTTTTCACTTATTGACATGGTTAGGTTCCGATGACCAGTTTGTTATGTGAAATCAGCAAAAATAGAGGATGACCTCATCGAGATCACAAAATATTATGTGGGATACATATGTCCCACTGGACCTGAGAGGTAGAAAATGTAGTTGGTTGCTATATGTTCCACTGGTCATGAAAGGGTTGCTGCCAGATGTACCTCATTAATGAGAAAAACAGTCATATTTTTATGCTATTGTCATAAATGCTAAATGTCAGTAACAAGGTAGTCGATAAGTGAGGAGCAACTGTATTTGGTTAGAGTTTCTGTTTGGGGTGATGAAACAGTTCTGGAAATAGATAGAAGGATGGTTGCACAACAACATCGTGAATGTAAATTGCACACTTAAAAATTGTTTAACTGGCAAATTTTGTTATATATTTTTTGCCACAATAAATTATATATATATGTGTGTAGATAGATGATAGACAGATGATAGATGATAGATAGATAGATGATGATAGAGAGAGAGATGATAGAGAGAGAGATGATAGATAGATAGATGATAGATAGATAGATGATAGATAGATAGATAGATAGATAGATAGATAGATAGATAGATAGATAGATAGATAGATAGATAGTTATTTAATCCAGCATTTCCTGAAAGGTCAGTCAAGTTACTGAGTTTGCCATGTATACTATGTTTTTATTTAATCAAGTAACATTATTCTGAAAACATTTTCCATGTTATTTCATAACCTTTGTAAATATTATTTTTTAAAGAATTTACATTACTCAAAACAAATGTACTATAGTTTACATAGCCATTCCTCTGCTGTTAGGTGTTACTTTCAATTTGTTACTACTATATATGATTCAAAAAGGAAATTTCATAAAGCAAAAGCAACAAAATGTAAAAAAAGGGCATGAACATTTTAAAGACTTTTTTTAAGACTCTTGATATGTATTACTAAGTTCGTTTTTCTTCACTACTCAAAAAATTGAATATTTTTCCATGTGCCCTATTCTTTATTTTCTTTCGCAGATTTATCAATTGAGATGTTAGTATTTTCTTAAGTTATGCATAAGAGCTCTTTTTTTTAATGATTTTTTTCAAAAAGGTTAAATAAGGAGCAAGTTTACTTAAAATGTCAAAATTGGTGCTGACATTTATTTGTATGGAACCTTCTATCAAAGATCAAATTCTATATCCATCCTACCTATTAACTTCTGAGCACAATGTAATGCAGATAGCAGCACTCTCCTTAAGTATTTATCACAACTCTATGAGCTGGCAGGCAACATTATTACCTTTTTTTTTTTTTCACAGCTGGCTCAAAATAAAGGCGGTACGTACCTATAACTACAAAAACAGGGCACTAAATATCTGTATTTTTAAGCACCTTATTAATATCTTGTATCAATTTCTCTGTTCATCTTATCTCAATCAAAAAATATAATATTGGAAGCATTCTAGATATCTGTTTTAATTATTGTGCCTATATATATTCAAAAATAATTAAAATGAATCAGTAATAATCTTCCTAAATCTATGTTCTTCTTACTTTACAACTTGGCTCTGAAATTTGCAGTTACGTAAAGTTACCATCTAAGATACCTGGTTCACTTTAGGAGCTAAAGTGAAGATCTGTCCACTACAGACCACATAACTTGACCCCTTCTCAAAAGCTGGTGTGGGAAGAGGCACTGCAGACAAAGAAGATAGCCCTAAGAATCAAAATGCCTCACTCTGCCTTCAATTAGAGTGGAAAGGACCTGGAAGAAGAGTTAATATCTTTCTGTAGAGGAAGAAAATATGACCCAATGGTTCAAATTACCAAATCATAGTTACACAACTTGAACTAGAACCCAGTTTTTCTGAGTGGTAGTCCAGGTCTTTGTTTCACCCATTCTGATACCTTCTTGAACACTGCTGTTGCTGTCGTTAGTTGCCAGACTCATGGTGAACCCACGTGTGCTGAGTAGAACTCCTCCACAGGGTTTTCAAGGCTGTGACCTTTCAGAAGCAGATGACCAGGCCTGTCTTTTGAGGCTCCTCTGGGTGGATTTAAACCACCAACCTCTCAGCTAGTAGTTCAGCACTTAACCATTTGCACCAACCAGGTACTCCTTAAGTATTAGATTATATGTATAGTCTTTTAGGCTGCAAAACCTATGCAGATGTTTATAAAATGAAATGTTTCCTTATCTTTGATGGGATGAAAATCATAAATTCACAAGTCAACTACATTAACGAGAAATTGAAGAGCGACTTAAACCTGCTCAGTCACAAATTACCAATTGAAACCCTCCTAGTAGTAGTTGATGACTTTCAGAATGTATATGTCAAGGTAATATAACTCCTAGGGAGTCCACAAATTTGAGGAAGATCCAAATTTTACGTATTTGTAAACTGAGGAATGAGCACATATAAAAATGCAAAAGATAGCTCAGTTCTGTGAAAGACATGCTAATTTAACATAAAACTAGCCTATGCCAAGCTAATTAGTTGGTTTCAAAAACTGGTAGAGTAAATGGTACCCTTAAAAATCTTAATGAATTATTTTTTAAATAAATACTTCACAGGCTTCACAATCATAATTTTAAGTCTTTTTTAAAAGTACACTGTATTCTGGAGGGACCCCAGAAGATGTGGCCCCTAGACTCTCTGTTAGCCCAAAACTAAAACTCTTCCCAAAGCTGACTCTTCGGACAAAGTTTAGACTGGACTATAAGACATAAAATGATACTGGCAAGGAGCGTGATTCTTAGCGTAAGTAGACATATGAGACTAAGTGGGCATCTCCTGTCCGGAGGTGAGAAGGCAGAGGGGGACAGGAGCTGGTTGAACAGACACGGGAAATACAAGGTAGAGAGGAGGAGTGTGCTGTGACAGGATAGGGAGAACAACTAGGGTTACATAACAATGTGTATATATGTTTTTGTATGAGAAACTCACTTGAATTGTAAACTTTCACTTAAAGCACAATTTTTTTTAAACTGTAAACAAAATACACTGCATTAAAAATGCTAAAATATATTTAGTAGAAGTACAATATTTGATAAGAAAATTTACTACAGCTTGTGTTAAATGGCCTAAAACAATTTATTCCTTATAGTTCTGAGGGTTGACTGGCTCAAGTGGGTGATTCTTGCTTGGGGTGTCCTATGCAGTTGCAGACAGATGGTAGCTGGGACTAGAGTCGTCTGAAGGTTCTACTGATTCAGACAGCCATGATGTGTGACTCATAGTTGGTGGCTGATGATGGCTGTCAATTAGGGAGCGCAGCCAGGACTGCCATTTGAAGCACTTTCATTTCATCTTCCCTATGGCTTCAGCTTCCCACAAAATCAAAGCTGGGTGCCAAGGAAGAGTGTCCCAACAGAAAACATTACAAAAGACAGGAAACGGATGCTTCCAGGACAGTTAAGGGCTTTGCCCCGAACTGGCATGGCATCTTGCTTCGACAGTATTCTGTTGGTTAAAACAGTCACAGGTCCCATCCAGACTCAAGGGGATAGAGAAGGAGACTTTAGCTCTTAATGGTGCAGTAGCAGGATTGCATTGCGGAAGAGGACGTGAGTTAAGAGTTGTTATTGAAGCCATCTTTGGAAAATACATTTCTCACAATTTGCTACTCAGTCTTGCAAAAAGCAGAACAACTGCATCATTCAGTAATAATAGCTACCATTTATTGACTGCATCATTCAGTAATAATAGCTACCATTTATTGAATGTTAATTAGGTGTCATTCACTTTTCCAAGTTTTTAGAATGGATTCACACATTTAATTCTCAAAAATAATCTTATGAGGAAACTAAAGACTGTCTAAGGTCATGCATCTTGTATATCTAGTGCTTGTATATGAAGAGAGAGGAAAGATATATGTCACTAAGATAAATATTAAAACATTCACACTATAATCCACTGAACAAAAATTACAACATTCATATTTACAGTTTTTTTTTAATGTAATGATTCATGCAGCTTTTACCTAAAGATCAAATCAGTATAATGGTTTTATTGTAAGATGCCACAATAGAAAAATTATCAAATTACATTATTTTCTTTTTAAAAATTTTATTGATTATTATTATAAAAGAAATAGTCATTCCTTGTAACTAGTAAATAATGCACAAAAAATAATAATAAAGCTTTTCCATTCCCATCACAAGTGCCGCAGCCAATGTTAACAGCCTGGTGTGAACTTTTCCACACATTTCTCCATGATCACACAAACATATACACTGATTTATCACACACAAAGGGTTTGTTGTCTGCTTTCATAAAAACAGGATTCTAGTATATTTTATCATGCAATTTGCTTGCTCTTTAATATTACATTACAGTTATCCCTCCAGGTAATTAAATATGTTGCTGTTGTTAGGTGCCGTCAGGTAGGTTCCAACTCATAGCAACCTCATGCAAAACAGAATGAAACATTGCTCAGTCCTGTGCCTTCCTCACAATCATTGCTATGTTGGAGCCTATTGTTGCAGCCACTGTGTCAATCCATCTCATTGAAGGGCTTCCACTTTTTTGCTGACCCTCTACAGGCATAACTCATTTTATTGCACTTTGATTTATTGAACTTTGCATATATTGTGTTTTCTACAAATTGAAGGTTTGTGGCAACCCTGCATCGAACAAATCTATTGGCACCATTTTTCCAACAGTATATGCTTTTTTTTTTTTAATATATGCTTACTTCGTGTCTCTGTGTCACATTTTGGTAATTCTCATAATATTTCAAACTTTTCAGTTATTATTATATCTATTATGGTGATCTGTGATCAGTGATCTTTGATGTTACTATTGTAATTTTTTGGGGGTGCCACAAACCATGCCCATATCGTACTGTGGGGGCTTGCGTGTTGCTGTGATGCTGGAAGCTATGCCACTGGTATTCAGATACCAGCTGGGTCACCCATGGAGGACAGGTTTTTCAGCTGAGCTTCCAGACTAAGACAGACTAGGAAGAAGGACCCAGCAGTCTACTTCTGAAAAGCATTAAAAAAGCCAGTGAAAACCTTATGAATAGCAGCGAAACACTGTCTGATATAGTGCTGGAAGATGAGACCCCCAGGTTGGATGGCATTCAAAAGTATTTTTTTGTATTATTCATTCCCGATAGAAATACAGTTCATTTTTAGGTCAATCTTATATCTTGCAATCTTGCTAAACTCTCTTATTAGCTCTAGTACCTTTTTAGTAGATTTCACAGGATTTTCTACATATATGATCATATCATCTACGAATAAAGACAGTTATCCTTCCTCTCTACTCTGGATAACTTTTGTTTGTCTTGCCTTATTGCACTGGTTAGCAGCTTTAGTAAAATGTTGCAGAAGCAGAACTAGAAAGCATTGCCTTGTAGGAGAATGCAAGCAGTCTTCCACTGGTACATATGATGAGGCTAGATGTAGGTTGTCTGTGAACGGTCTTTATTATTTTGAGGACACCCCCTTCTATTCCTAGTTTGCTGAGAATTTTTTTTATCAGGAATGGATGTTGAATTTTTGTCAAGTGCTTTTTTTGCATCTGTTGAGATGATATTTTTTGTTCCCTTCTTAGTATGTTAATATGATATGTATGCATTAATTTTTTTTTTTAATGTCAAGGTTAGTTTAACCCTTGCATTCCTGGGATAAACTCTCCTCAGCTATGACGTATTATCATTCTCATATACTGTTTGATTCAATTTGCTGAAATTTTATTAAGAATATTTTTATCTATGTTCATGATGGATATACGTATGCAGTTTTCTTCTCTTAGAACATCTGGGTCTATTTGGTATGAAAGTATACTAGCCTCATAGAGTGAGTTGGGAAAAGCACTCTCAAATCTTCTGGAAGACTTTACTGAGAGCTCATGTTATTTTCTCCTTAAATGTATGGTAGAATTCATCAGTGAAGACATCTGGACCTGGCATCTTCCTTGTGAGAAGTTTTAAACTATAAATTCAATTTTTAATAGATCTAGGACTATGCAAATTATCTATTTCTTCTTGAGTGAACTTAGGTAGTTTTGTAACTTTCAAGAAATTTGAACATTTCATCTAAATGGTCAAATATATTGGCATAAAATTCTGTCTGTAGAATCTGTAGTAATATCAACACCCACATTCCTGGTATTTAGATCTTCTCTCTTTTTTTTAATTCAATCAGTCTGGCTAGAGTTTTATCAATTTTATTGATCTCAAAGAACCAACTTTTGGTTCCACTGATTTTCTCTTTTCTAATTCATTAATTTTTTCTTAGATTTTTATTATTTCATTTCTTCTGCTTTTTTCTATGTGTTTCATATACTGTTAGCTGAGGTCATTGATTTGAGACCTTTCTTCTTGCCTAATATAAATATTTTATGCTGGAAACTGCCCCTTTATTACTGAATCAATTACATCCCACATATATTTTAATTTGTTATTTGTATTTTCATTCAACTCAAAATACTTTCCCTTTTCTTTTTTTTTTTAATTTTTATTAAGCTTCAAGTGAACATTTACCATTCCAATCAGTCTGTCACATGTAGGTTTACATATATCTTACTCCCTTCTCCCACTTGCTCTCCCCCTATTGAGTCAGCCCTTACAGTCTCTCGTTTCGTGCCAATTTTACCTTCTTCCCTCTCTCTCTATCTTCCCATCCCCCCTCCAGTCAAGAGTTGCCAACACACTCTCCTGTGTCCACCTGATTTAATTAGCTCACTCTTCATCAGTATCTCTCTCCCCCCCACTGACCAGTCCTTTTCATGCCTGATGATTTGTCTTCGGGGATGGTTCCTGTCCTGTGCCATCAGAAGTTCTGGGGAGCATTGTCTCTGGGATTCCTCTAGTCGCAATCATACCATTAGGTGTGGTCTTTTAATGAGAATTTGGGGTCTGCATCCCATTGGTCTCCTGCTCCCTCAGGAGTTGTCTGTTGTGTTCCCTGACAGGGCAGACATCGATTGTGGCCGGGCACCAACTAGTTCTTCTGGTCTCAGGATATTGTAGGTCTCTGGTTCAAGTGGCCCTTTCTGTCTCTTGGGTTCTTAGTTGTCGTGTGACCTTGGTGCTCTTCCTTTGCCTTTGCTCCCGGTGGGTTGAGACCAATTAATGTATTTTAGATGGCTGCTTGTTGGCATTTAGGACCCCAGGTGCCACAATTCAAAGTGGGATGCAGAGTGTTTTCATAATAGAATTGTTTTGCCCATTGATTTAGAAGTCCTCTCAAACCAAGTTCCCCAGACCCCAGCCCCTACTTCGCTATCCTTTGAAGCTTTCATTTTATCTCGGAAACCTCTTTACTTTTAATCCTGTCCAATTAGGCTGACCTTCCATGTTTTGAGTGTTGTCTTTCCCTTCACCCAAAGCAGTTCCCATCTACAGATTGATCAATAAAAAGCCCTCTCCCTCCCTCCCTCCCTCCCCCCTTTGTAACCACAAAAGTATGTGTTCTTTTCCGTTTTTTCTATTTCTCAAGATCTTATAATAGTGGTCTTATACAATATTTGTCCTTTTGCAACTGACTCATTTCGCTCAGCATAATGCCTTCCAGATTCCTCCATGTTATGAAGTGTTTCAGAGATTCGTCACTGTTCTTTATCGATGCGTAGTATTCCATTGTGTGAATATACCACAATTTATTTACCCATTCGTCCGTTGATGGACATCTTGGTTGCTTCCAGCTTTTTGCTATTGTAAACAGAGCTGCAATAAACATGGGTGTGCACATATCTGTTTGTGTGAAGGGTCTTGTATTTTTAGGGTATATTCCGAGGAGTGGTCCCTTTCTTTTTGATTTCTTCTTTGACCCACGGGTTATTTAAAAGGGTGTTATTTGGTTTCCAAATATTTAGGGATTTTCCAGATATCTTTCTGTTATTTATTTCTAATTTAATTCTAAGTGATCAAAAAACATACTTTGTATGATTTGAATCCTTTTAAATTTATCAAGAGTTGCTTTCTGGCTCAGAATATGGTCCATCTTAGTAAATATCGTGAGTGCAATTGAAAAGAATGTGTGTTCTGTTGTCTTTGATGGGGGTGTTGCAGAAACGTCAATTAGGTTAACTTGTCTGACAGTATTGTTCTAGTCTTCTAATCTTTTCTAATTTTATATCTCTTTCTTCCTATCAATTATTGAGTGGTCAGTGAAAATATCTGTGACCTTAATTCTGGGTTTGTCTGTTTCTCTTTGCAGTACTATCCATTTTTATTTTATGTATTTTTTAAAAAGTTCTATAAATACATACAAAAACATTCAAGTTTGTTATTTTCTCTTGATAAATGACTCCTTGTCACTGTGAAATGATCTTCTTTATCCTTCATAATATTCTTTGCTCTGAAATTTACTTTATCTTAAATAATATAGTCAATCGAGCTCGCTTTTCATTAGGCTTAGCATGGTATATCTCTTCACATCATTTTACTTTCAACTTATTTCTTTTTATTTAAAATGAATTTTTTATAAGCTGTTGGTTCATGTTTTTTTAATCTTCTCTGACAACCTCTGCCTTTATTGGGATATTTAGACTATTTATACTTAATGGTTATTTATACAGTGGAGTTTAAATCTACCATATTGTTATCTGTTTTCATCACATCTGTTGTTTGTTCTCTTTTTTGCTGTTTCTCTATCTTCTTTTGGATTAATTAAGATGCTATTTTTATGGTTTCATTTTATCTTCTTTTTTGGCTTGTTAGCTATAATTTTTTGTTTTGCTATTTTAATGTTGCTTTATGGTTTATAGTGTACATCTTTAAATTATTATTACTATTATGTGGTATCTTCAAATAAAATCTTACCACTTCACATACAGTATAATAACATAACAACAGTAAACTTCCATTTCTCTCTTCCCTGCCTTTGTGCTTTTGTCATATATTTTATTTCTACGTATGTTATAACCTCCACAATATATTACTATTTTTTGCTTTAAACAGTCAATTCTCTTTTAAAGACATTAAAACCCAACAAAATTCTGTATTTAGCCACATAGCTAGCATTTCCAATGCCCTTCATTCCGCTGTGTAGATATAAATTTCTATCTGGTATAATTTGTTTTCTGCAAATTTACAAATGTAAACCTATTATCAGTCTTCCACTAAAACTCTCCAATGAATTCCAGTCATAGTAGACGCTACATGATCTGGTCCCAGGTTACCTTTCTGACTTAATTTCTTCCCTCATTCACTCCCTAACTGTGCTCCAGCCACACTGGTCTACAAAGCACACACTCACCTTGAAGCTTTTGCGCTTGCTCTACTCTGCGGCTTAACTGGATGGCTCCTCCCTCAATAACCGACTGAAGGGCCAGGCTTTTTTATTCTTCTGCGCAAGCGCAACAGGAGCGTTTCAGAGTTTAATCGACAGGAAAACGGGAAGTTCTGGTCAGGGGTATAGTAGATGGGTTCCGCTGTGGTGGGCGTGAGTTTGCGAAGGGTAGATGAGTGACGCTTTTTCCACATGTGTGGAGATCATATCTTGTTAAAACAGTTTTCAGCGGGTTTTTCTTGGTATATCTGCTGGTTTCTGAAAAACAACTTGAAGTTACACAATTTCCTGGAAAGTAAGGGGTAATCATCAAGGTGGAATTCTATCAGGCTTACAGGGTGGGGTCTGATTACAAGACCACCTTCACTTCTGACATCAACTGCAAGTTTGGGGGCTTCCGAAAAGCACCCTAAAGTTCCATGATTCACTATGTGGACTCACAGAACTCCCTGAAAGCTATTATACTGAGGATTACTGATTTATTACAGACAGAAGATACGGATTAATACCAAGAGAAAAATTGCATAGGGCAGACTCCAGAAGACACACAGGATATGGAGATTCTGTTGTCCTCTCTCCAAGAAGTCAGGGCACTTTACTCTCCCAGTATCAATGTGTTAACATGCATGGAGTGTTGCCAGCCAGGAAGACTGAGCTTTGATGTCCAAAGTTTTAATTGGCGCCATGATTAATTGGTTAATTAATTGATTAATTGATGGTTAATATCCATCTCCAGAATGATACAGCTTGACTCAAAAGTCCCCACCCAAAATCACATTTTTTGTTCTTTTTTTCCCTGCCAGCCTCAACCCTAAGGTATGGCCAATGTTCGTCTTAAATCACACTGTTAAAAAAAAAAAAAAGTCATAGAGTGGAATCTGACTCACCAGTTGCTGTCTACCTAGTCCAAGGCCCTCAGGCAAACAAAGCTGAGGAGCGGAGCGCAAAGTCCAGACCTCTTTTTGGGCAAGGCTAAATTCTTTACTACACATACATAGAACTAACTCAAAAGGAAAACTGCTACTGCCTTCCATTTATCTACCTGAGTTAATTCTGATATCCATCATTATTCTATGTCAAACAAATTCTGAAGGAAAAGTACCCCGGAACAGGCTGGATTCTGGAAATAATTCAAGAAAAATTTACACCTTTGGCTATCCTGAAATGGCAGTTGCTTTTCTACTAATCTAAAGAAGCTAGATTTGAATTTCAAAGCTATAATTAAGGTTCTGCCTCAGGGCAATCCAGCGCAAGAACAAAAGCCAAGAAAGGTTCATTTCTTCTTAATTTTTCCTTCATCCTCCCCCTAACCCTAATATTTATTAATAACACAAAAGCATTGGCAGGGAGGGAAAGGAAAGGATAAAATGCCAAGCTTCTTTAGAAGAAGGAAGGAGCTACCTCCCCATCTCTACCCCATCATCACGACCCAACAAGTTCAAGCAGATTTTAGAGCCTAAAAAATTTGAAAGTGAATGAAGTCTATGAAGCAGTTCCGTCTCTGTGTGACTTCTTCAATGATTTTATCTACTCCATTGACTACCAAACCAAAAATCCCAAACCATTGCCATTAAGTTCTAATTCACGGTGATCCCAGGTGCTAGAGAGTAGAACTGCTCCATAGGGTTTTCTTGGCTGTAATCTTTACATAGGTTTTCTTGGCTGTAATCTTTATGGCAGAGATACTGGTTAGTAGCCAATCACAAACCACTTGTATCACCCAGGGACCTATCCACTGACTACAGTTGTGAGGAATTAAGCGATGGCCAAAAGCCTGGACTGTTGGTATCAGCCTGAGAATGGAGCACCCAGGTCCTACTGTCTATGGTATGTCCATTCATCTTTTCTGTACTCTGAGTCCCATACTAGGACAAATGGACTTACTTAGACTTATATTATTATTCCCTAGCCCTGATGATGCAAGGTACAATGGTTAAACATTCAACTGCAAACTGAAAGTTTGGTGGACCAAATGCACCCCATGGCTACACAGGAGAAAGACCTGGTGATCTGCACCCATAAAAATTACAGCCTAGAAAACCCTGTGGGACAGTTGTACTCTGTCATATGGGGTTGCCATGAGTTGAATTTGACTTGCCAACACCTAACAATAACAACAATTTATACTTAATATTTTTGGCTTACACCATTCTCAGTCACCACTTTCAGTGACTTACAGAGGTGAATTTATGCTAAACAAATTCTTTCCAATGCTAGTAACTTTTTATTTTATAATTTTTGCCTATGATAACATCCATACTAAAAACCAGAGGAGAAGCCATTTTAAACTGTCATGTGAGTAAATTTGGGGTGGGACTCCATAAGCAAGAATTATCTCCCAAACTCTTTTCAAAATGTTTTTATAATTTATATATTTCAGAAGTAGTATGCAAAACAACTGCAGGAAATAAAAATACCCCTCTTCTCTTGGGATCCATCTATTTCTGTTCCCCAGGCCTGTTCATGATTACAATAGGAGTTTGATATTTTGATTATTCTGTAGGCAAATGTACTTATTTAAATAAAAATTGACTAAAACTGTTTCTATATAATTCACTCATAAAATTATTTTGAGGATTAAAAAGATAATTTATGTAAAGTATTTAACATGTAATAAGCTTTTAATAAATATTAGGTATGACTGATTAATAAGCAATAGTATACCACTTACATAGGCTTAACTTATCCAGAATATTGTGAAATAATTCTCAGGACACTCTTAATTTTCATCAACTAAAATTACAAGGAGTTAAAACAATCTACAATAGAAGACATAGGGCAGAGTGACTTTTTTTTTTTAGAAATGGCAATAGTTTTATTATTTCTTCATTTTATTTTACAGGGGAAGTGATAGAAACATCTGCCAATCATCCAACAAATATTTATTGAGTATCTATTATAGGCGAAGTGCTGGGATATAGTAGTGAACAACACAGAATGTTCCCTGTCCCCATTGAGTTTGCACTGTACCACAAAGGAAAAAATATTAAGTGCACAACTTAAAATGTGGTGTATATTAAGAAATAGAAATGCAAGGAAGTAGCAGGTCCCTAAACTAGAGTCAACCTGGGTCAAGAAAGTGTTCTTTGAGGAAGCAATATGACTTTGTATTTTATCTAGATATAGAAGATGGCATTGCATTACAGAATTTGCAATACTAAACCAAAAAAAAAAAAACCCAAACCTGTTGCCATCAAGTCAATTCCAACCCATAGGAACCCTGTAGAACAGAGTAGAACTAGAACTGCCTCATAGAGTTTGCAAGGAGCACCTGGTGGATTCAAACTGCTGACCTTTTGGTTAGCAGCTGTAGAACTTAACCATTCCGCCACCAGGGTTTCCTTTGCGATACTAGGAACTGAAATTTCAAGCTCATGTTTGTGGTTATAATAATTGTAGTAAGGCCATCTTAGGCAGTAGTTAGTTACCGAAGTTGCCACCTGGGTATTGCATATAGTTAAAATAACCATGGAAACTCTTTAAATCACCAAAAATAATTCAGCATATGTGACAGTATTTATATGCTGTACACTGGAAACCAACACAATATCTCTCAATAAGTACAATACAATCAATTTTTCCTCCAATATTGAAGATTTTAATGTTTTCTCAGTTGTTCAATAGATAAAGTATCTGTTTGGCAATGTGTCATGAAAAATATCTGTCTTCAAATACTATAATCACAAAGCAAGATGCTTGTATCATAAAAGGCCTGAGAGGAACTGAGAGTGACTGAAATTAACAGCAAAGGACTGTCTTCCATCTCAAACTCATGTCAAAATATGCACTCACTGAGTAGAATGGGTGGTGAAAAGATCACCATGGTTTTTTGTTTTTTCCCTTTTTTTTTCCTTTTCTTTTTTCATCCTGTATACGTATAGCTAAATTCAGCTTAGTGAAATGCGTGTATGATATGTCTTTTCCATATTCTAAAACACTATTTTCAGAACCCTTATTTGCTGATGTGGCATGACTCAAAATGAGAAGAAATAGCTGAAAACATCCATTATTAATCAGAATGTGAAATGTACGAAGTTTGAATCTAAGAAAATTGGAAGTCCTCAAAAATGAAATGGAACTCATGAACATTGATATCCTAGGCATTAGTGAGCTGAAATGGACTGGTATTGGCCATTTTGAATTAGACAATCATACGGTCTACTATGCCAGGAACAACAACTTGAAGAGGAACAATGTTGCATTCATCATCGAACAGAAAATTTCAAGGTCTATCCTGAAGTACAACACTGTCAGTGATAGGATAATACCCATACACCTACAAGGAAGACCAGTTAATGCAACTATTATTCAAATTTACACACCAACCACTAAGGCCAAAGATGAAGAAACTGAAGATTTTTAACAGCTTCTGCGTCTGAAATTGATGAAACATGCAATCAGGATGCATTGATAATTACTGGAGATTGGAATGTGAAAGTTGGAAACAAAGAAGAAGGATTGTTAGTTGGAAAATATGGCCTTGGTGATAGAAATGTTGCTGGAGATCATATGATAGAATTTTGCAAGACCAATGACTTCTTTATTGCAAATACTTTTTTTAACCAACATAAACAGCTACTATACACATGGACCTCAGATGGAGCACACAGGAATCAAATCGACTATATCTGTGGAAAAAGATGATGGAAAAGCTCAATATCATCACTCAGAACAAGGCCAGGAGCCAACTGTGGAACAGACCAACAATTTGTTTATATGCAAGTTCAAGTTGAAACTGAAGAAAATTAGAACAAGTTGACGAGAGCCAAAGTATGACCTCGAGTATATCCCACCTGAATTTAGAGACCATCTGAAGAATAGATTTGACACTTTGAACACTAATGATCAAAGACCAGACGAGTTGTGGAATGACATCAAGGACATCATACATGAAGAAAGCAAGAGGTCATTAAAAAGACAGGAAAGAAAGACCAAAATGGATCTCAGAAGAGGCTCTGAACCTTGCTCTTGAATGTCAAGTAGCTAAAGGAAAAGGAAGAAATGATGAAGTAAAAGAGTTGAACAGAAGATTTTAAAGGGTGGCTGGAGAAGACAAAGTAAAGTATTATGATGACATGGGCAAAGACCTGGAGATAGAAAACCAAAAGGGAGGGATACACTCTGCATTTCTCAAGCTGAAAGAACTGAAGAAAAAATTCAAGCTTCGAGTTCCAATATTGAAGGATTCTATGGAGAAAATAATTAAACAACTCAGGAAGCATCAGAAGAAGATGGAATGAATACACAGAGTCATTATACCAAAAAGAATTGATCAACATCCAGCCATTTCAAAAAACCAAAAACCAAACCTGTTGCTGTTGAGTTGATACTAACTCATAGCAACCCTATAGGACAGAGTAGAGCTGCCCCATAGAGTTTCCAAGGAGCGCCTGATGGATTCCAACTGCCAGCCTTTTGGTTAGCAGCCATAGCACTTAATCACTACACCACCAGGGTTTTCCCAACCATTTCAGGAGGTACCATATGAGCAGGAACCAATGGTATTAAAGGAAGAAGTCCAAGCTTCACTGAAGACATTGGCAAAAAACAAGGTCCCAGGAATTGATGGAATACTAATTGAGATGTTTCAACAAGCAGATGCAGCACTGGAAGTGCTCACCCGTCCTTGCCAAGAAAGTTGAAAGACAGCTACCTGGCCAACTGACTGGAAGAGATCTGTATTTATGCCTATTACCAAGAAAGGTGTCCAAATGAATGTGGAAATTATTGAGAAATATCATTAATATCACATCCAAGTAAAATTTTGCTAAAGATCATTCAAAAGCAGCTGCAGCAGTGTATTGACAGGTAACGGCCAGAAATTCAAGCTGAACTCAGAAGAAGGTGTGGAACCAGTTATATCATAGCTGATATCAGATGGATCCTGACTGGAAGCAGAGAATACCAGAAAGATGTTTACCTGTGTATTATCGACTATGCAAAGGCATTTGACTGTGTGGATCATACCAAATTATGGATAATATTGCAAAGAATGAGAATACCAGAACACTTAGTTGTGCTCACGAGGAACCTGTACCTAGATAAAGAGGCAACTTTGAACGGAACAAGGGCATACTGAGTGGTTTAAAGTCAGAAAAGGTATACATCAGGGTTCTATCCTTTCACCATACCTATTCAACCTGTATGCTGAGCAAATAATCCGAGAAGATGGACTATATGAAGAAGAACGGGGCCTCAGGATTGGAGGAAGTCTCATTAACAATCTGCATTATGCAGATGACACAACCTTGCTTGCTGAAAGCTAAGAGGACTTGAAGCACTTACTGATGAAAATCAAAGACTACAGCCTTCGGTATGGATCACACCTCAACATAAGAAAACAAAAATCCTCACAACTGGACCAATAATGAACGTCATAATAAACGTAGAAAAGACTGAAGTTTTCAAGGATTTCATTTTACTTGGGTCCACAATCAACACCCATGGAAAGAGCAGTCAAATCAAAAGACACATTGCATCGGGCAAATCTGCTGCAAAAGACCTCTTCAAAGTGTTGAAAAGCAAAGATGTCACCTTGAAGACTAAGGTGTGCCTGACCCAAGCCATGGCGTTTTCAATCACCTGCTATGCATGTGAAAGCTGGATGATGAATAAAGAAGACCGAAGAAGAACTGAAGCCTTTGAATTACGGTGTTTTCAAAGAATATTGGATATACCGTAGACTGCCAAAAGAGTGAATAAATCTGTCTTGGAAGAAGTACTATCAGAACACTCCTCAGAAGCAAGGATGGTGAGACTACGTCTCACATACTTTGGACATGTTGTCAGAAGGGATCAGTCCCTGGAGAAGGACGTCATGCTTGGTAAAGCAGAGGGTCAGCAAAAAAGAGCAAGACCCTCAATGAGATGGACTGACACAGTGGCTGCAACAATGGGCTTAAGCAAAACAACTACTGTAAGGATGGTGCAGGACCGGGCAGTGTTTCACTCTGTTGTACATAGGGTCGCTGTGAGTTGGAGCTGACTCAATGGCACCTAAGAACAACAACAACAAAACACTACAATAAGAAAGGAGACAAATGAGAGAAATAAAATATAATTCAAAATTCATCTATTAAGAATCCTTGGAGAATATACCATCAAAAATGTTGAGGACCTAAGAGACAAAAAGGGCCACATAAACCAGAGACTACATCAGCCTGAGACCAGAAGAAGTAGATGGCTGCCCTGACAGGGAACAGAACAGAGAACCCCCGAGGGAGCAGGAGAGCAGTGGGATACAGACCACACATTCTTGTTAAAAGACCAGACTTAATGGTCAGACTGAGACTAGCAGGACCCCAGAGGTCATGGTCCCCACACCTTCTGTTTGCCCAAGACAGGAACCATTCCCAAAGCCAACTCTTTAGACAGGGACTGGGCTGGATTATAGAATAGAAAATGATACTGGTGAGGAGTGAGCTTCTTGGATCAAGTAGACACATGAGACTACGTGGGCAGCTTCTGTCTGGAGGGGAGATGAGAAGGCAGAGAGGGCCAGAAGCTGGCTGAATAGACACAAAAATAGACAGTGGAGAAAAGGAGTGTGCTGTCTCATTAGGGGGAGACCAACTAGGAGAATATAGCAAGGTTTATATAAATTTTTGTATGAGACTGACTTGATTTGTAAACTTTCACTTAAAGCACAATAAAATTTTTTTTTAAATGTCGAGGATTATCTCTTTAAAGGAATCTTTCTGAAATGCATTGCATATTTTACTGCTTTCTTAAACAAAGCACTCTAAATATAACAACTTTTCCTTGGATGATATACAATCACTATTATGTATATTGAAATAAAATTTCCACTCCAGTGTAAAACAATGATGACTGCATTACCTACTGTGATGCATAGGACCACATATTGTTAAGCTTTGAGTTCTGTATCTTCCTTTTTTTTATAGTTTCCAACTCTTTTCTATTGCAGAAGATCCAAGAATTTTTCACTTCTGTCGCTGGACCTGCCTGTGACAGCAACTCTTCCCCATTCAAGTGCTGCTTTTAGTACGCTTTACATTCAAAGGGGAAATTGCCACACTTCTTAGAACTTGTGTGGGAGTATATCAACTCTGAGGAAGGACCCCAGTGCTTTCCTACATAGAAGACTATTTACCTATGAATAAATTGCATGAACCAAGTAACTGGGTGGCACACTGGACTACCAACCTAAAGGGTGGTGGTTCAAACCTGTACAGCTGTACCATGAAAGAAAGGCCTGGTGATCTGCTTCCATAAAGATTACAGGCAAGAAAACCCTATGGAGCAGTTCTACCCTATAACACATAGGGTAGCTATGAGTCAGAATTGACTCAATAACTAAGGTTTGGTTTTTGGTTTAAATTTAATAAGTTTTATAGCATTTTTGTCCTCTTACTCCCACTTCGGCTGCACAGAGGTGTTTCTTTCTGATTTCCAGCCATATTCCAAATGTTGACAAAGTAAAATACACAGAACAGAACATCTTGGAAGAACATGGTCGTGAGGATCTAGGCTATTTTTGGAGAATTTGAAGGGGCAAGACTGACAAATCATGTGAAGAGAAAGGCCAATTCCCTCTCAAGCAATACAATTTCCAGTTTAGCTTTTTTTTTTTTTTTTTAATGGACAGAAGGATCTGGAAGTATGATTTAATGAAAAAAGAACACTGGTCTTTTTATCAGAATACTTGGTTCAGACTGAAGATCTGTCATGTATTAGCTATGTGACCTTGAATAAATGATTTATCTATACTAATTTTTAGTTTTTCAACTATAAAATGGAAAAAGTAATACTTGCTCTACCTGTACAGTGTTACTGTCAAGATCACACAAAGTAATATATTTTAGAAGTTGCTTATAAACTACAAAAGTATCAAAAGCAAGTGAACTTTCTAGCTAAATACCATCTGTTCTGTATGAAGTATCTATCCACAAATTTTCTGTGCCTCGGCCTACCACATCATCCATAGCAGTTTTCCTAAATTCCTGATAATAGAAACACCCAGAACAGCATTTCTCGAATTTAAATGGTGAGTAGCAAAATGCTGCCAGATTCAGTATACCTGGGGTGGAAATGCAAATTCTCAGCATGGGGTCCATCTTAGTCATCTAGTGCTGCTGTAACAGACATACCACAAGTGGATGGCTTTAACAAGGAGAAATTTATTTCCTCGCAGTGTAGTTGGCTAGAAGTCCAAATTCAGGGCTCTAGGGGAAGGCTTTCTCTCTCTGTCGGCTCTGGAGGAAGGTCCTTCTTATCAATCTTCCCCTGGACTAGGAGCTTTTCCATGCAGGATCCCCAGGTCCAACGGATGTGCCCTGCTCCCGGTGCTTCTTTCTTGGTGGTATGAGGTCCCCACTCTCTGCTTGCTTGCCTTTCTTTTAATCTCTTGTAAGATAAAAGATGGTGCAGGACATACTCCAGGTAAACTCCCTTTACATTGGATCAGGGATGTGACCTAAGTAAGGGTGTTACAATCCCACCCTAATCCTCTTTAACATGAAATTATAATCACAAAATGGAGGACAACCACACAATACAGGGAATAATGGCCTAACCAAGTTGACACACAATTTTGGGGGACACACAATTCAATCCATGACAGGGTCAAACCAAAACAAACTGGTTCAAAGTCCTGGGGAGGTCATATTCTCATTCTCTGTTTTAACCATACATTCAGGTGATTTTGATACATGGTAAAGCTTAAGATTTCTAGGCTCTGTCTCTGGAAATTCTGATTTAGTAGATCTGGGTTGGGGCTTAGGAATCTGCATATTTAATCACCCATTCCTGGTGATTCTTATGTTCACGCAAATTTGAAAGACACTCACATGGCCATGGAGTCCCACTTCTAGACCCTTTGACTTTTAATTAATTCTAGAGCTGGGAACGCTCTTGTGAACAATCTCTACTCCATCTAATTATTCAATAATTTTTATTGAGCACTTACTATGAGCAGGCACTATGTATATGTCAACAGTGGAAGTCTTTGCTAATTAGCAGGATGAATATGAAAAAAGAAATTTCTTTGGTAAAATTGTTGTTGCTGTGTGGCATTGAGTTGATTTTCGATGCATAGCAACCCCATGTACAGAGTAGAACTGCCCCATAAGGGTTTCCAGGCTGTAATGTTTATGGAAGCAAATGTCAGGTCTTTCTCCCAAGGAGCTGCTGAGTGAGTTCAAATTGCCATCCTTTTGGTTAGCAGCTGAATGCTTAACCATTGCACCACCAGGGCTCCTTAGTGGTATTTAAAATAAGTAGTTTGGATAAAATATTTTAGAGACACCCTTTTCCATGAACAGGACATAAAAATCTAGTAAACAACAAGAAAGAACCAAACCCGTTGCCATCAAGTCAATTTCAACTCATAGCAACCCTATAGGACAGAGTAGAACTGCCGCATAGGGTTTCCATGGAGCAGCTAGTGGATTTGAACTGTCGATTTTTGGTTAGCAGCCATAGCTCCCTGTATGTCTTAACCACTGCAGCCATAGTTCCCTGTATCTCTTAACCACTGTACTACCACGGCTCTGCTTAACAGCTTATAGTCACCCTTTATCTTTCACCCTTGGGGATGACACTGAAAACTTGATCTCTAACTTGTCTTTAGCCTAATCATTGGTTTAGGTAATTCTGGCAGCCTGATGCCAACATTAAAGAGAGCTGAATTCTGACTCTAAATCATTGTTGAATTTTCCTTCAGTGAAATTTTCTTCCAAGATAAAATTAAAACTCTACAGTTTATAGAGTAGATTATGTAAGCTTTTTTTTTTTTTTTGCCTTTTTATTAATCCATGTTTATTTACTAAACAATTGTTTGAGTGGCAGAATTTAGTCCGAGGCTTACTTTCATTACAACCTCTATTATCTATGAAAAAAGAAAATAATCATCGTGCTTGTCCAGATTATTTGAAGTCAGCTCTTAACAAGAAACATTGGTGAGCAAAGCTAGAAAAGATCCTTGTCCTCATGGAACTTACTATCTGAGATAGAAGGCAGGTAATAATTGCATAATCACTTAAATAAATATAAAATGCAAGCATGACAGTCCTCTAGGGAAGAGTTACATGGGACTGTGAGAGCATGTAATAGGGATTCTTACCTTGTCAGGAAGTTCAGGGAAAGCAATCATGAGGAAAAGGTGTATGAACTAAAACCTAAAGGATGAGTAGGAGTGTTATGCATGTTTCTGTAATGCTGTCAAACCACCTATGTATAAGTCACTCATAACGTGAATTTAGATGACCTAAGAACTAGAAGTATGTTATAAACAACCTCTCTAAGGTGCCCTTGCACCTACATGCTATGATTAAAAAAAAAAAAGGAACATATAGCTAAATCTTTGTAGTCTGGCCTTGAGACATAAGTAACGTCCTACCTAATCTCTGACCTTGAAGAAAAGATGCAAAATACAGCTAATCTCTGGCATTAAAGACATAATGCAATGTGTTAGTCTTTGTTAGACATAAAGTCACCTGGCCATTAGTGTGCAAGTCCAAATAAGAAAATTATATATAAATCCTGGACCTCTGCTCACTCAACAAGATAAGGCAGAGGCAGAATTTCTCTCTCTAGATTCTGACACTCTCCAAAAACTGAGACCCTGCTAGAGATGAAAATTGAGACTTTGCCCAATGCCGCTGCTCTTGGACCCCAGCTACAAGGGACATCTGTTGAGCATGAGCCACGGTCAAGCCTCTCCCAAGACAACTCTTTAAAGGTAAATGCCGAAGTTTAAGGATTTGGGCTATAACCATTGGATTAAATTTATACTGTCCTGATTCTCCAGTCCTAGCTGAATGTTTTATGGTCTTACCTGTATGCCTTGCCACGACTATTTTGCAATAAACTAAATGGGTTTATGTGTAAATGAGCATTTCTTTATTTATTTTAAAATAAAATCCTACAAGGCAAGGAGTTAAGTAGGTGAAGGGAGTCAAAGAAGAATAGAGTTCCAAGAAGAGGGATCAACATATGCAGAGGCCTGGAGGTAGGAAGCAGTAAGGCAAATTTCCAGAGGACTGAAGGAAAGTGGATATAGCTGGATAGTGGGGCAGTGTATAACATGAGCACATTTTGCATTAAGAAAAGAATGAATTAGGGCAAGAAAAAATTGTAGGTAGACCAAATAGGAGGTTATTATAGTCCAAATGAGCTATGATAGTGACTTACACTACAGCACTGGTGTTGATAGAGGTAGAGTTAGAGAGAAGAGGAGAAACTGAAGGCATATTTAAGAGAGAAAAATCAATAAGATTTAGTGATGAATTAGATGTGAGGCTGAGAGAGAGGAATTGTGAAGAATTACCCTAGACTTTTGGCTTATTCAACTGGATAAATGATGATGCCATTAACTGGGACAGGAGATATTAGAAGACAACCAGAATTAGGGAGAAAAGAGCAATAGGTAGTTTTAGGATTCTGTGCCCATTAGGATGCAAATAACATATGCAAACAACATAAATGAACTCTGATTATCTAAATCAAAAAAAAAAAAAGGAGGAAGAAGGTGACAAAGAGCTCACCAAATCAAAGGATGCTGGAGCACAAGGCCCGGAAACCAGACAGGTACTATCTTTTGACAAGAACCATTTGGCCAGAACATCCCTTCCACTAAAGAAACCACTACGCTACCAAAGATGAATCCTAATCTTATCTTCAATTATGTGACCCTTATTCAAAGTTATAATCCCAGGTAGCAGTGACTGATTGTCCCTGCCTTGGCTTCCAGGAGCAGTGAGAAGAGATGCAGGATCCAGTTTATCCTCATGGGTTGCAGTTTGTCTTTTCTCTTCTCCTTTTCATACCTATCTTTTTTTCCCAGTTTCTAGCCATGCTAACCTTGGGCCCAATACCAGACATGGAGACAATCATTTCACATTAACTGCTAAGGAAGATTGTACATTTGTATAAAGCTCAGTCCCTATAACGAATGCCTTATTTTATATCATCCATAGTGGTTCTGCCTCTCTGATTGAACCTTGAGTGATATAACTTTCTACCAAAATGGTTCAAGTCAGGTTCTATCCACCAGACCTGTAGTTTTTGGATAGAGAAATTAAGTATGTTTCTAATGGATTGTTCTTTTATTTAAATCCCAAGAATTCCATGATCAACTAGCCACTGCCAAAGATCCCTGAAATCTGCCCATTTCATTGTCATCTGATTCTTGCAGCCATTATGCTAACCAGGTCCATAACGACTGTAATAGTGAGTGTCCCCACCAGGCTTTCACCAACCTACCAGTTGCCATGGAGTTGACTACAACTCATGGTGACCCCACATGTTTCAGAGTAGAACTGTCCTCCATAGAGTTTTCAATGACTGATATTTTGAAAGTAGATCACCAGGCCTTTCTTCCAAGATACCTCTGGGTGGACTTGAACCTCCAGCCTTTTGGTTAGCAGCCAAGTGTGTTAGCTCTTTGTAGCACCCAGGGACTCCTCTACCAACTGATGGACTCCTATTCTCACTGAAATTAGAAAATCCATTTCAATTTCAGCATCTCCAAGCCCACAGAGAAAAACCACTGCACCCCTTTTGAAATATGTTGGAGCTTCCCTCATAACGTATGACTCAAAATCCTAGACAAGGGAATGTCTTCTAAACCCACTTGAGGGATATATTTATTGATATTTATAGGACATCTATAATAAATTGGATCCAGAATTCCAATATTTCAAATTATTTGAGGTATTTTTTTGACATTGTTCTAAGACATATCTGACATCTCAAGTTCATTAGTAAGTCTGACTTATTAGCACTGCCGTTCACCAGCACATTTCAGCAGGAATCTCTAATAAGTGAACTCATGTCAATAAATTCAATGGGAGTAAAGATTCTGAGAGGCAATTTGCCAACCCCAGTAAGTAATATGAAGAATTTGATCAATCCAATCAATAATCATGAGTAGAAGTTGCTGTTTCTGATGGTATTAGATATTTTAAAGGAAGAGATTATCAAGTTTGAATGCCTAAATTTTTGTTCAAGGTGTAAACTATAAACCTAGGAATTTCAATGACTGGGCTGATAGAACTTTTCATCTCTTGCAAAACCACAACAGACTTTAACCACTTCCAACATTAATTCATTTTTATGTTGCCATGTTAAAACATCTATCTATCTAGTACTCATCTGAAAATTAGGGTTTGATTGAGAGATTATCAAAAGAGTTTGAATGAGGACATAAGGAAAGACCCCTGGCCCAATAATCATTCTTGCCCTCAAAACCAAGTCCTACATTTCTGACTGATCACCCTTGAAAAATAGACAGACACTGAGGTTACTTATGAGCCCTAGAACCAGGGAAGCCCATAAACATCTCTTAGGAGTGACTCTGTGGCCAGGACAAAAACACCACTGATGCAGGACACTTGTTATTGCCATTGAAACTTGGAATAAATGTCAAACACCTCTTAATCTTGGAATTAGGCACTAAGGGCAAGGAGACAATTTTAAAAGTCTTAGTTATGTGCTATGACCTGGCCACATTAGCCCTGGGGAGAAAGAAGACCAGGCTCATCCAAATTCAGTAGTAGATAGATGGGAATTTCCTCTCTCCAAGGCTATTTATGATAGAGAATCTCCCCAAAATCAGAAGGTGGGCTGTTGGAAGTCTAAGAATAGAGAAAGATGTCATTTAGAGATACGTTGAAGGATGAGATGGTTTGAAATTACCTTGCATATACACACACAAACACTAAATGAAGCAATGGGTCTGAACAATATTACTTAGGAAGAGGGAAGATTGAGAAGATGTAATGTTCCAGGCCTGGGCCTTAAGGAAGTGCCTATATTTAAAGATCAGGGCAAGTATGAATCATGAGGAAACAAATGAGGAGTTGACCAGAGATGTTGAAAAACAGGAGATTATTGTGCCACAGAAATTACGGGAAGACTATTTCAACAATCAGGGAGTAATAAACATTGTTGAACTCTGCTGAGAGGTGAAGCAAGATTAAGATTAAAAATCATCTGAGGAATTTACTATGTGGAGGTCATTGGTGACCTTCATTAGAGCTGTTTTCATAGAGTGATGTGGCCAGAAGCCAGACTGAAGTGGGTTGAACATTGAGTGGGAAATGAGAAATTGTTGACAGTTGGTATCATTAACAACTATTTCAAGAAATGTGGCTGCAAAGAGAGAAAGGGCAGTATCTGAAGAAGAGGTTTTTAATTTTGTTTTGTTATATAATTTTTAGTACGAGAAACTTTATTTTGTTTAATATCCAGAGGAAGAATCTAGAAGGGAAGTTTGAACAGACACAAGATAAAATGAATAATAAATAGTTTGACGTCAGGGAAGAAGTGACAGACTCTGGAATCCAAAGCACAGGTGGAGAGGTTAGCTTCAGCCAGGAGAAGGAAAGGGGACAGCCCCTCCACTGTAATAAGACAACAGGCTGAGTGCAGATGATGTGGGTGCTTTGTGTTTGGTATAGGAAAGATTGTACTGGGCAAATCTGCTGCAACAGACCTCTTTAAACTGTTAAAATGCACAGATGTCACCTTGAGGACTAAGGTGCACCTGACCCAAGCCATGGTATTTTCAATTGCTTCATATAAATGAGAAAGCTGGACAATGAATAAGGAAGACCAAAGAAGAATTGATGCCTTTGAATTATGGTGTTGGTGAAGAATATTGAATATACCATGGACTGCCAGAAGAATGAATAAATTTGTCTTGGAAGAAGTATAGTCAAAATGCTCCTTAGAAGTGAGGATGACAAGACTTTGTCCCACTTACTTTGGACATGTTATCAGGAGGGCCCAATCCCTGGAAAAGGACATCTTGCTTGTTAAAGTAGAGGGTCAGCAAAAAAGAGGAAGATCCTTAACAAGATTGGTTGACACAGTGGCTACAATAATGAGCTCAAACTGCAAGGATTGTGAGGATGGCGCAGGACCAGGCAGTGTTTCATTCTGTTGTACATAGGGTCACTATGAGTTGGAACTGACTCAATGGCACCTGTCATGGATTGAATTATGTCCTCCCAAAAATGTGTGCATCAACTTGGTCAGGCCATGATTCCCAGTATTGTGTCGTTGTCCTCCACTTTGGGATTGTAATTTTATGTTAAGAGGATTAGAGTGGAATTGTAACAGCACCCTTACTCAGGTCACCTCCCTGATCCAATGTAAAGGGAGTTTCCTGGGGTGTGGTCCACACCACTTTTTATCTTAAGAGATAAAAGGAAAGAGAAGCAAGTAGAGAGTTGGGGACCCCATACCACCAAGAAAGGAGCACCGGAGCAGAGCGCATCCTTTGGACCCAAAGTCCCTGCACCTGAGAGAAGCTCCTTGACAAAGAGAAAATTGAGGACAAGGACTTTCCTCCAGGGCCGACAAAGAGAGAAAGATTTCCACTGGAGCTCACATCCTGAATGTGGACTTGTATCCCACTAGACTGTGAGAGAATAAATTTCTCTCTGTTAAAGCCATCCACTTGTGGTATTCCTGTTATAGCTGCACTAGAAGACTAAGACAGCACCTAACAACATAGGAAAGGTGAAGAAATTCCTAGCAATTGGCTGATGTTTTCTCCGTAAAGGAAGGCGGGCATCTGCTAAGCATGAAGGTGCTAGAGTGGTATTTTTCAACCCCAGCACTACTGATATTGGAGCCCTGGTGGCGCAGTGGTTAAGAGTTACAGCATGCTGCTGCTGCTAACCAAGAGGTCAGCAGTTCAAATCCACCAACTGCTCCTTGGAAACCCTATGGAACAGTACTACTCTTTCCTATAGGGTTGCTATGAGTCGGAATTGACTCAACGGCAACAAGTTTGGTTTTGGTTTTTACTGTTGATATTTTGGACCATATAATTGTAAACTTGGGGCAGTGGTGGGGGCTGTCTTGTGCATTATAGGATGTTGACCAGCATACCTGGCCTTTATCTTCTGGATGTCAGTAATATCCCCCACCCTAGTCATGACAATCAAAAGTTTCTTCAGAGATTGTGAAATGTTCTCTGGGGGAGTAAAGTTACCCCTAGTTGAATGCTCCTGGGCTAGAGAAAGAGCAGAAGAGACTGGAGAAGCTCTCAAAGCGATGGGTAAAGTGAGAGAGTGAACCAATCAAATGGGTCCAGGAGGCTTTCTAGGCAGCGGTGGGGGCCCATCTGAGGCTGGTTAAGAATCAAGGTGGAATCAATCAGCCATGTTATATTTTCTCTACCAAGGCCTGGCTGCCAGGATGCAGACAATGAAAAAGTAGATATTGTGTTCCTTAGGGATAGAGGTTTTGCTAGAGAAATGTGACAAAAAGAGGCACGAGGAGTACAGGATATTGGTAAAATGTTTATTGAAATTATGAACTACAGAACCAAAACAGGTTGGAGATTGGATCATAAAATAAACAATAAACAATACCACTAGTGAGTACTGAGCTCTTTTAAAAAAAAATTGGGATGAGACCATATGGTCAACACTTACCCTAAGCAAAGATGAGAAGGTAAGGGGTAGGGGGACAGGGAAGTTAGATAATGAAAATGGAACAACTCAAATGGAAATAAAGAGAATGTTGACTGTGAAAAACGTAAATGTCACTGAGCAATATGTAAAAAAAAAACAAAACAAAACTCAAACCCGTTGCCATCGAGTCAATTCCCATAGGGTTTCCAAGGAGTAGCTGTTGGAGTCGAACTGCCAACCATTTGGTTAGCAGCCATAGCTCTTAACAATTATGCCACCAGGGCTCCAAAACAATACATATTAAAAAAAAAAAAAAATTTTTTTTAAGTTGTTAAATGTGAACCTAATTTGCTGTGTAAACTTTCACCAAAGACACAATAAAATATTATAAATTAAAAAATAATTTTGAGGTAACTTCAGGAGCTAGAAAAGAAGTTTTGGGCAAACTGTCTTTGAAATGCATAAACACATACACATACACACACATTTTCATTTCAAAAACAGTTCACATTATCATTTCTTCACGTGCTAAAGATCTGAGAATAGAAAATAATATGGGTCTATTTACTTTGTAACTAATTTTAACTCATTGTTCCCATCATGTTCAGTTTCTCATTAACTAGTTCTGAAAACTGTTGCAAAGAATTTTTACCTTTGCATTTCAGACCTCCAGTTTCCTTCTTCGCCATAGGTAATATATAAACAGCGGAGCATGTATGGAATGATGGACTCAGTTTTTACTTAGAGACTGGTCAATTCAAATGTCTTGAAAGGCTGCTATAGGGCAGTCCCCAGAATTAAATCTTTATCTTTTGGAAAGACTGGTAACACAGAAGAAAGAAATTAACAATAACAAAATCTATTTTGAGAGATGGAAAGAACTAATAAGCCAGTATCTTCTAACTATGGATAGTATGTGGGGCAAGACAAAACAAAACATAAGGAAAACCAAACATTTTAAATTGAACTAAAAACTTTCAAGCAAAGAGGAAAGCAAATCATAACAACTACTGAAGAGTAACTACATCTTTTTAGGCAACAAAACAAGGCTTTCATAATTTGAAACTACTAAGAAAAGCAAAATAGAGATATAGAAAGAACTGATGCTAAGAGAAGTCCCCTTGGTTTAGTTCAAATTATCCTCTCTATTTTTTACATGCCATATTTCTATGGTTTGAAAAAGAAAGCATCTCAGTGTTTACCTGTTTTACACTTATGTGTTTAAACATTTTTGTTTGTATGTGTATTTTTTTAAAGGCAAGGAAAATATTAAAATATATTTAATGTGATTATTTCTATAAGGTAAGAATCATTGGTTTCTTATTTTCTTCTTAGTGTTTTTTATTCTCCCAAATTAAAAAAAAAAATCATTTGTATGAAGCAATTACCACATTTTCATAATTTGTGATCTAATGAAAGTAAAAAAAAATTAATGGTCAGAACAAAAACTTTACTAGTTAGAAAGAGGAAATCAGTCAATTCCGACTCATCCCATTTGTTACCATTTTTTAAAAATGAGAAAATTTAGAGCTTTACTAAAAGTACCACATACCCCCATCTGCTTTCAAGGTCAGGCAAAAAAAAGAGAGATTATTCACAACAAATATTTTTCTTAAAGGGAGGGAGGAGAAAATCCAGGAACAATAATTGTTTGAACATATTGAAAAAGAGTACAACTGTGCTGCTTTATAAAATGTGTAAAAACATAATTACTGCAAGAATTTTAAGGTTTTCTTTCTTTTTGCTGGCTCATGTCTTCTAAATTTTCTATGATGAATATGTATTACTTTTGTTCATTTTTAATAAGAACAAAAAATATAAAACTATAAAAATCAGTTTAAAAAGGGAAAAAAAATACAAGTTTAATTGAGGTGTGAATACTATATGAAAGAAGGAAAGTAGATTTCTCAGGATGTCCTGATATTATCATTCATTGAAGGCATCCAGGATATGGTTTCTATTTTAGTAGGATTAACTGAATGGAACATAAGAAGAGTCAGTTATAGGTTCTACTATAAATTTGATAATATGATGATAATGTGATATATTAAAAAAGAAAAATTGCTGTCAAGTCAATTCTGATTCATGATAACCCCATGTGTTACAGAGTAGAACTGCTCCATAGGATTTTCTTGGCTATAATCTTAAAGGAAGATGATCACCAGGCCTTTCTTCCATGGTGCCATTGGATGGGTTCAAACTGCCAACATTTTTGTTAGTAGATGAGGGCAAACCATTCGTGCCACCCAAGGACCAATATGCCATATATGTCCTGTTAAATATGAATAATTTCTTTAAAAATAGTCAATTCAAAATATTCAAAATATTTTAACTTTTTGAGTTAAGGATCTTGGATAAATACATAAAATTTTATCCATTTGGTCTTCTCAATGATTATTGTATTGGAATTCTGATGCTGGATTTTCCAAATGCTTAATTACAGTAATAATTATGTGCTTAATAATAATAATAATTATTATAATATCTTACATTTGTAGAGCATTTTCCAGTACACACATGATATTGAATCTGAGCTCCACAATAGCCCTTTACTCAGGAGAAACTGAGGGAGAGTGTTTAAATGAGCCACAGAAATCACAGCCAGTTTTAAAAACAGGTCTTCTGATTCCTAATCCAGCTCTCTTTTCATTTTTGCTGAAACTTAGGCTGCCTATTCTAAGCAAGTTAAGTTTTCCTGAAGCCATTTGGTCACTACAGTGCTGGGAGTATACTTAATTAAATAGTAACTTTCTACTCATCCAAAAATATGAGTAAGGCCTCAGGCAGACAGGGCTGTAGCAGCACGCTTGTCCGGTTTCCCACTTTTGCTCATTCTGTAATATTCCTTGGACTCGGACAGACATAGCTCTGGCACCATGTTTGCCTGTTTTCCCACTTTCGTCTACTCTGTTATATTCCTTGGACTCAGGCAGACATGGTTGCAGCAGCATGCTTGTCATTTCCCACATTTGCCTCTTTGAACATATGCCAAATAAAACCCTCCTTTTTGTTTTTTGTTTTGTTTTACTAAAACTTTGTGGTGATTTTACTCTAGACGAGTTAATGGTATAGTCATTGCAGGGATTTCTGAAGCCATGAATCCAGTTGAACTCAAGGAGACCTGGTCTGTGGAGCAAAGAGAGGGCCTACATTCTGGACCCACACATTTGCCTTTCATGTCAGTTTGGCACCAACAGGGTAAGTGCTCTTGGAAAATGAGCCTTTGCTTATTCTTTTTTGTTCTTTTTCTCATATTTTCTTAAGTTTTGTTCTGCATATTCGTTTGAAAAACAAGTCATTTAATTAAGGAGAATTTTTCTTAGAATTTTGCTTGATCATTTCATTAAGAGTGACATTTAGTAACTCTTTTGGTGAGCTGCAGTTTCGTCTCCAGATTCGGGCATTTGAAACATTGAAGAGGAAATTCTATTTTCAAAGAGCTCTGGGTCACTATAAGCCACAAAATTCGAGAACAGTTCAACCTGTAAAAGCCATATTAGGGCAGTCATCGGTGCTCATCACAAGCATTAAAGACTCCCTAGACAGTATAAGATGGTCATGAGACAACCTAGAGCACTAGGTTGCCTGCCACCCTCAAGCAAACTCTCATGCAACAAAGGTACACACTGGTCTAAGCAAAACAGTGTGCAAACCCCGTGGCATTCTTCCTTAGGGTTCTTTTTGTGACTCAGAGAAAATCTGGAAAACAGTGCTCTGTTTTGTCAAATCTGCAGGGGAATTTGGCAGCCCCTGACCTGTATTATGAAATTCTCAGGGGGGAGGTAGTAGCTCCTGACCTGTTTTATGAAATTTGCAGGGAGAAATGGTAGCTCCACCCCTGTTTTATGATATACCTCCTCAATAAAGAATCATAACGTTAAAATTAAAACCATCAGTTGTTGTTGTTGTTAGGTGCTGTCGAGTCGGTTCCGACTCATAGCAACCCTATGCACAACAGAACGAAACACTGCCTGGTCCTGAGCCATCCTTATAATCGTTGTTACGCTTGAGCTCATTGTTGCAGACACTGTGTCAATCCACCTCGTTGAGGGTCTTCCTCTTTTCTACTGACCCTGTACTCTGCCAAGCATGATGTCCTTCTCCAGGGACTCATCCCTCCTGACCACATGTCCAAAGTATGTAAGACATAGTCTCACCATCCTTGCTTCTAAGGAGCATTCTCGTTGTACTTCTGAGACAGATTTGTTTGTTCTTTTGGGAGTCCATGGTATATTCAATATTCTTTGCCAGCACCACAATTCAAAGGCATCAATTCTTCTTCGGTCTTCGTTATTCATTGTCCAGCTTTCACATGCCATGGCTTGGGTCAGGCACACCTTAGTCTTCAAGATGACATCTTTGCTCTTCAACACTTTAAAGAGGTCCTTTGCAGCAGATTTACCCAATGCAATGGGTCTTTTGATTTCTTGACTGCTGCTTCCATGGCTGTTGATTGTGGATCCAAGTAAAGTGAAATCCTTGACAACTTCAGTCTTTTCTCCATTTATCATGATGTTGCCTATTGGTCCAGTTGTGAGGATTTTTGTTTTCTTTATGTTGAGGTACAATCCATACTGAAGGCTGTGGTCTTTGATCTTCATTAGTAAGTGCTTCAAGTCCTCTTCGCTTTCAGCAAGCAAGGTGTGTCATCTGCATAACGCAGGTTGTTAATGAGTCTTCCTCCAATCATGATGCCCAGTTCTTCTTCATATAGTCCAGCTCCTCAGATTATTTGCTAAGCACACAGATTGAATAGGTGTGGTGAAAGAATGTAACCCTGGCGCACACCTTTCCTAAAATTAAACCAATCAGTATCCCCTTGTTCTGTCTGAACAACTGCCTCTTGATCTATGTAAAGGTTCCTCATGAGCACAATTAAGTGTCCTGGAATTCCCATTCTTTGCAATGCTATCCATAATTTGTTATGATCCACACAGTCGAATGCCTTTGCATAGTCAATAAAACACAGGTAAACATCCTTCTGGTATTCTCTGCTCTCAGCCAGGATCTATCTGACATCAGCAATGATATCCTGGTTCCACGTCCTCTTCTGAAACTGGCCTGAATTTCTGGCAGTTCCGTCAATATACTGCCACAGCCATTTTTGAATGATCTTCAGCAAAATTTTGCTTGCGTGTAATATTAATGATATTGTTCTATAATTTTCATATTCAGTTGGATCACCTTTCTTGGGAATAGGCGTAAATATGGATCTCTTCCAGTCAGTTGGCCAGGAAGCTGTCTTCCATATTTCTTGGCATAGACAAGTGAGCACCTCCAGCACTGCGTCTGTTTGTTGAAACATCTCAATTGATATCCATAAATTCCTGGAGCCTTGTTTTTCACCAATGCCTCCAGAGCAACTTGGACTTCTTCCTTCAATACCATCGGTTCCTGATCATATGCCACCTCTTGAAACTGTTGAACATCGACTAATTCTTTTTAGTATAATGACTCTGTGTATTTCTTCCATCTTCTTTTGATGCTTCCTGCATCAAGAAAGCAAGAGGTCATTGAAAAGACAGGAAAGAAAGAAAAGACCAAGATGGATGTCAGTGGAGACTCTGAAGCTTGCTCTCCAACGTCGAGCAGCTAAAGCAAAAGGAAGAATTGATGAAGTAAAAGAACTGAACAGAAGATTTCAAAGGGTGTCTCAAGAAGACAAAGTATTATAATGACATGTGCAAAGAGCTGGAGATGGAAAACCAAAAGGGAAGAGCATGCTCAATGTTTCTCAAGCTGAAAGAACTGAAGAAAATCATTAGTAGCCACTTTAAAATGCTTTCTAATTGGAGGAACTAGTATACCTAAGGTCTAAAATAAGAGACTAGGTCTCTTGCCAGCAGGATGAATTAAGTTCAAAAAGAAGGAAATCAAAAACTTGAACCTTAGAGCTTAACATCTTCAATAAATGAGCCTGGATTTCCTCTATGCTACGGAGACACTGGAGCCCTGGTGGTAGTGGTTAAGAGATATGGCTGCTAACCAAAAGGTGGGCAGTTTGTATCCACCAGCCATTCCTTGGAAACCACATGGGGCAGTTCTACTCTGTCTTACAGGGTCTCCATGAGTCAGAATCAACTCAACAGCAGTAGGTTTAGTTTTTTTGGTATACAGAGACATTGGTTTGGAGTTCATATTTAGTATTAACTGAATATACTAGAAGTAATTTGGAATTTCAGTGATCACTTTGGGAAAATGAGCTTCCATTTTTGTGTTCTTTTCCTGTTGGCGTAACTTTTGCTTGATGCTCAGTTGATGTTAAAAGTTCTAATATTCCTTCATTTGACACTCTAGCAAGTTAATAAGTTCTATCTAGAGCCTATTTTTTTCATTGAATTGAGTCAATCTTACAAAAAATTGCTATATACAGTTTAAGAAACTAGATTCCCCATATCCTTGTTTTGTGTGGTATTGTCTGGTGAGTTTATGTGGCCTTTCTGTCTCCTTTTCCTGAGAGCTTGTTTCTGGTCTAGAGCGTTGGTCTGAGTTTCTGACTTGTATCAGACTGGAGGCTATAGGTGAGAGTTGCTGTTTTTCGTAAGGCTGTCTTAGAATCTCAGTTATTTCTTAGTCCAAAGAAAAACTGCATCTTGCATATGCCCTATGATTTAGACTTTTAGGAGCTACTTGGAGAAACTTTGATATAAATTGGCCTATTTAAAAGATGCACTAAAAGAAAGGATAAGTTGTTTATTTTGATTGGTATAACAAGGCTTTAAAAAGGAATCTTTATGTCAATCTTAAAAGTGAAATCTTCTAAGTAACCTAAGGTAGATATTACATGAAATGCGCTTTATTTAAGGAAAAACAATGACTTTGTCTTAAAGTAAAACTAGTAGTTCCAGAGTGGAAAAAAAGTAGACATAGGACAAGCCAAGGGAAAATAAGGGGGGAGGGGTGGTAGCTAAGAAAAGAGAAAGAAATTAGTTATCTTTTTTTTTTTTGTCCTTCAAAATGCCTGAGTCAACTCAAACATATGTAAATGAATTGGAATGTCCTAATCTTGTCTATCATGAGTCAAAAGAGAGGGAGGGTGGGGCATGATCAGGCCTCCCCAGACCCCAGTCTTCCAGGTCATATAGCTCCAGGGAAGCTTTTGAAAGCCTCTTTCAACTTTTTTTTTTATTTTTTCAACTAGATGGAGACCTTTTTAGATAAAATAAATAATAAAAAATTACTGTCTTACTATTGTTACCATAAATTGGGTGGATCCCAAACATAAAAGAACTATGAACAAGTTCTCTCTATTGTAAGGGAGCTCTAAGAAGCCAAAAAATAGAAATCACAATAAGACACAACTAAAATGGCCTGGAAAAATATTTCTAGCCCTAGCCAGAGACTTAAGATTATGTCCATATCAATGAATTGGTCAGTTGAACAGAAACTTTGTGATTTCTAAAGCCAGTTGATAAAATCTTTTATGGCTAAAATTAGACTGGAGAAAATATGGGAAATAGTAAAAGCTGAATGAAAATTAGAATGTTTAAATAAACTTAGTTTCAATTGCAGTTATATTTTATGCTATACAGGCTTAAAATAATTTCCAAGGCCTTTTAGGTAACTTACTACATTAAATTGAGTAAATTGATATTCATCATAATTTAAGTCTATATACTTTTATGTTTTAGATCACAAGAGAAAGAATATATATATCTATCTATATATATTTGGGTCTGCTAACGAATGTGTTCATTTTTGCCATTTAAAGGGATGTACTATTTTTTTTTTTTACTATAAGAGATATGCAACAAAGATAATGTTTTAAGAGGTTTATTAAAAAGAAATTTATTTGATATGGTCAAAAGTTTTATCTGTCTGGCTAAAGTTTAATGGTTTATGAGATTTTTAGGCACTTTAATGTTAAATAACTTATTAAAAAAAGAATTGAATTTGTTGCTGTTAAAATAAAAAAAAATTTCTTAGATTAATGGGTTGGAGGGTTAATTTTTTCTTTGAGCAATCTTCCTTTGAAGGCAAAGGTTTGGCTTCTCATTAGAATAAGTTTCTTGAGTCGAAAACCAAGCCACAAGGCTTTAAAAAAAAAGCTAAAGTTTTTACCTTTAAGATCTTTGGTTAAATAAGTATTGTGTCTCAGTGACCTATAATAAACGCCTGACAATTTTGAAACTTCATGGAAGGCCACAAAAAATTTTTTTATACATGAAATGTGCTGAAAATGTTTATTTAGCATGTTTTGAATTAAATGGAGTGGGTTATCAAAGTCAAGAGAAGTGCCTGATTCTCTTTGGGTTAAAATTTATGTTAGTATTTCCTCTTATGTTTTTGCGTAATATTAGACAACATGTCATAATTTTATTACTATTTCTTAATTGCTAACTTGGTCACAACCTTTTTGTTTTTTTTTTTGAATCTAGCATCATCAAAGACGATGGTTTGACTGAGGAATTTATATCACTTACCTAAGAATTTTTTTTTTTAATTACTATTCGGGTATTAAATGAGGGCACTGGGCTGGGTCTGGGGGTTATTCAGGTATTGAGAGACTTGATAATCTTGGTATATTCTTCATATATCCTGAACATGGTATTGGATCTCAAGATTATCATGTATTATATCTGAAACTCTTTGACAATAAGGTTAATCATTACATTTTGAAATAATTTTTTGTCTAAAGTTTTTTTTTAACTAACTTAATTTGATTTTACATTATGTTGGTAATTAATTTATATCAGGTCTTTCACTTTTAAGAGTATTATTTTTATAAATTAATCATGGCCATATTAAGATTTGTCATCTGCAGGTAAGTTTTTACCTTGCTGATTTGCTGAAAACGTTTAATCAAAATATCTCAACAAAATGATAGACTATACTGGGTTTTTGAAAAGGACCGTGACTAAACTCCATTGAGATTTCCAGAACTCTCATGCAGAAGCTGACGGGTTCATAGACTGCAGCTGATCCAGAATCAAGTGGAACAGAAATTAACTACATAAGGCTGAAAAATTATATATCTTAAAGAAACCAGGTTCTCAGAGGAGATGGACTTAATGACTCAGACTCCATTTTGTCTTAGGCTCCACTTGTGCTTCTGAGTGACTCATGACTGCTAATAGGTAAACCAAGTAGGGACATCTTACCCTTGGGAAAAACACTTAGTACGTTAAATATATTAACTGAAGACCTCCAACAGGAGAGGTCCATCCTGTATTATCTTACTAATCATGTATTCTCTAAGGAAGCTTTTTTGTCAAATGTAAGTTTTTCTATAGTTTCCTCTAGACAAACTGCGCATTCCTTATGCATATAAGTTTTTGTGTGTTGGATCCAACTATACTAGTTTAAGTGATCCTTTCCAACTGACAATGAATTTACATAGGCAATCTCTTGTTTAGATTCCTGGCAAATGCGTGGGCAATGCACTTTGGGAACTTTAGGATTATCTTTAGACATTCATAGTAATTATGATAGTAAATATTAGAATGGTGATGTTAAATTATTATACATTGTAAAATGAGAGTCAGAAGAAAAACCATTGGTCCAATACTCAGGGTGGGGTTGATAGTTTAATTCCTATTTATGGTATAGTTGAATTGGAGAAATCTTTAAGAAATTGATCAATCACCAAAGGACAAATAGTAGACTAATTTGCTAGTGGGATGGAAACACTACAGTGATCTCTGACCCCACTAAGCCAAGGTATTAGATAACAGAATAGTCTTAGTTTTTTATTAGCCCAAGAAGGTGTAGTCCATGCTGTATACAGGACATACATCATCTTAGACTGCAAGCTACTTGGTTACACACTATAACACCCTTACAAACACCAGATTTATTTGGTTGGTTACAATTACTGACAAATACATGAGCTAGATGACTATTGCAAGGAATAGTAATATTCTCAGTCTGCATCCTGGTAGTATTAGGCATAACAAAGCTTATCTTCTATTGTCTTACACACTTAAAAGGCAAAAGAAGACCTTGAGCTAAAATGTTGACATACATTGAGTCTGCTTTTGGCAAAGAGATTGGTGAGAACTTCGCTCTTGCTTAAGATACTAGTGAAGAACCAGATAAACACCATGAGTTTAAAGAGCCTGGGCCATGCCTGACATCTAGGAGCTTGACTGAGTCTGGGTATTGATCATGTGTTATCTCCAATCCAAAGGAGGGAATGATGTAGGAGATTAAAACTGGAGCCATTATTCCCTATCCTTGAGCATAAAGAATGTGAGCCAGCTAGAGCTAGACTCACAAGGACTCACAAGGACGCATAAACTGGGCTCTGAGGTGTAAAGACAATAGCTAGGACAATCTTGGAAAACTTTTAGGGAAGCTTTCACACAAACAGTGTAAGAGACCTGCATACTCCCCACTCTCATCTTTTTCTATCATTATTTAGTGAATAGTAAGATTTGTTGGACCAATGAGGACCCTCTTGATTGTCCTTACTGAACCTGTACCAGTGATTAAGAAAGACCATTCAAAAGGTAGAATCACAGTGATTTGTGAGTTTTCAGCCAACCAGTGAAAAGGTGAAGCTTTCAGTGGTTTTGCCCATTTGTAATGTTAATGTACACTGATGATCCTTGGACTCAGACATGGCTGTAGCAGCATGCTTGTCCATTTTCTCACTTTTGCTTATTCTGTAATATTCCTTGGAATAGGACAGACATTGCTCTGGCAGCATGCTTATCTGTTTCCCACTTTTGCTTCTTTGAATATATGCCAAATAAAACCTTCCTTTTTGTTTTACTATTAAAAAAAAAAAAATGAATGATACTATTCATCTATGTTTTACTCAATAGGAAAGAGTGTAGACCTTAGAAATGGTTCATAGCTTTAAAACATTCCCTTGGTTTGACTATTCAACAAAAATATGTATTCCTCAAGCTGAGAAATTCCAGCATTTCTTCTCTGTTCTGAAAAACATTTCTTGACTGTATACTCTCTACTTACCACATTTCAGATTTAAATATTTAAAAATGCTACTTAGTATGATCTCAACTTCATCTTGTTATTTTTATGTCTTTTTTCATTTAAGACATTCTATGGTTTTTTAGAAGGATCCTTAAAATCCAGTTCGAAAAGGAAATCCTCCTTTTTTTGTAACAGCTTTATTGAGACATAATTCACATACTATAAAATTCAATGGTTTTTAGTATATTCATAGAGTTGTACAACACTTTAGGACATTTTCATCACCACAAAAAGAAATCCCGGTACCCCTTAGCAATCACACCTTCCAGTCCCTCCAGCTTGCCAGTCCTAGGCAACCACTAATCTATTTTCTGTCTCCACAAGTGTACCTATTCTAGACATTTTATACAAAAGGAATCATACCATATGTCATCTTTTGTGAATGTTTTCTTTCACTTGGACTAATGTTTTCAAGTTTCATCTATGTTGTAGCATATATCAGTATGTATACCTTTTTATTGTCGAATAATAGTCCATTACAAAGATTCACTGCATTCTGTTTATCCATTCATAAACTGATGGACATTTACATTGTTTCCATTTTTTTGCTATTATGAATAATGCTGCTATGAATATTCATGCACAGTTTTTTGTGTCCACCTGTTTTCATTTCTCTTGGGTATATACCTAGGAATGGAATTGATCACTCATATAGTAACTCTAAATTTAACATTTTGAGAAACTGCCAGACTTTTTCCCCAAGTGGCTATAACCCATTGTCGTCAAGTCGATTCTAACTCATAACGACCCTATAAGTCGCTATAACATCTTACATTCCCACCATCAGTGTATGTGGGTGGAAAACCCTTTATTAAGGAGAAAGAAATGGTAAAACTATATACACTTAATGAAATGTACTTAATAGCACATTATAGCTCATAGTAATTGAAAAGTTTCACACAAATTTAAATTCCCTAGCTTTCTTCTTATATTCGCTTATTCCACCTTCTAAACACATGTTTTAAACACATGAAATAAAAGAAATTACCTCTAGCATTACTTAAGTAAATGAAATTCTTTATAATGGCTACTTACTTTTAAGAATATTGAAATTGATTTTTGATGTAGATATATGTGGGTATTAAAATTTAGAATGTAAAATGAATGGCACTTTTAGGCAATTGAAACTTTCATTTCTTGTTGGTTTTTGCTCAAGGTATGGTGGTATCACAATGGCAGAACACATGTTGTTGTTAGGTGCTGTCAAATTGATTCCAACTGATAGTGACCCCATGAACAGAACTGCCCCATAGGGTTTTATAGGCTATAGGGTTGCTAGTAATAACACCTTAAAATATTCGAAGCAAAAATTGCCAAAACTACAAGAAAAAAAGACAAATCCACATTGTCAGGTATTTTAATATACTTCTCTCAATAACTGATGAATAAAATAGAAGAAAAATTCAGTAAGTAAATAGATTTGGACAACATGACTTACAATAAAATGATGAGAATGCCTCATAACTACATACACATTTTTCAAGTTCACATAGAATATTTATAAAAATTGACTATATATTGGTCCCTAAAATAAGTGTCAACAATTTTCTGAAGGTTGGCATTTTGTAGACTACATTATTTGACCATAATAAGCTTAAACTAAAAACCACTAATAAAAAGAGGTTTTTAACAAATAATCAAATTTTTGGTAGGAAACTAAGAAACACAGTTATAGATAACTCATATATTGCCTTGGTTACCTAGTGCTGCTATAACAAATACAAGTGGATGGCTTCGACAAACGAAGTTTGTTCTCTCACAGTCTAGGAGGCTAGAAGTCCAAATTCAGGGTATGAGCACCAGGGTAAGGCTTCCTCTGTCAGCTCTGAAGAAGGTCCTTATCATCAATCTTCCCCTGAATTAGGAGTTTCTCCATGCAGGAACCCAGGTCCAAAGGACACACTCTGCTCTCGGCACTGCTTTCTCAGTGGTATGAGGTCCCCATGTCTCTCTGCTCACTTCTCTCTTTCATTTCTCAAAAAAGATTAGCTCAAGATACAATCTGATTTTGTAGGTTGAGCCCTGCCTTATTACCTAATGCTGCTAGTCCCATCTCATCAAATCAGAGAGATAGAATGTAGTATACATAGGAAAATCACATCAGATGACAAATGGTGGACAATCACACAATATTGGGAATCATGGCCTAGCCATATTGATACACATATTTTTGGGGGACACGATTCAATCCATGACACACATCAAAGAATAAATCATACAGGAAATTAGAAAAAAATTAAAAACTGAACAAAAGTATGATCTACCAAAATTCGTGAGAAGTACCTAAAACATTAGAGGAAAACAAGGACATTAAGGGCTGTTATTTTTTTTTTTTATTAGAAAGGCTGAAAGTTAATGAGCTCTGCATACATCTTAAGAATTTAGACAAGAAACGTTAAGTAAACTCCAGGAAAGTAGAAGGAGATAAATAAAGAAAATAAGAGTATTAATTAGTGAAACAGAAAAAAATTAACTCAGAAAATAGGAAAGAACAAAAAAGACAAAAATTGGGGCTAGGTTAAACTAATAAAATTGATAAACAACTGGTAAAGAGTATCAGGAAAAAATGAAGAAAAGGAAAACAATATTGTACATGAAAAAGGGGATGTAACTTCAGATGCTGCAGGCATTAAAATGATAAGAAAACATTACAGAGAACTTTATTCTAATATATTTAAAATTTAAAAGAAGTTAACAAACTCTTAGAAAAATATTACCTACCAAACTGACTCAAAAGGATATAGAAAACTTGAATATCCTATGTCCATTAAAGCTTTTGTTGGCAAACTATATAGTATGTGGGCTAAATCTGGCCTGTGGCCAATTTTTGTACAGCCTGAGAGCTAAGAATGGTTTTTATATTTTTAAAGGTTGATTGAAAAAAAAGAATATGTGATAGAGACTATATGTGGCTCACAAAACCTAAAACATTTGCTATTTAGCCCATTACAGAAAATGTTTGCCAACCCCTGTGTTGAAGTAATTGAATCATTATTTAAAAATCTCCTTTGAGATGAAATTCCATGTCCACATACTTTTAAGAATGAGTTCTACCAAGCATTCAAAGAGCAAACAATTCCACTGCTACACATATTATTCTAGATTTTAGTAAAAGAGGGAACATTGCCTCACTCATTTTAGAAATTAGCATACTTTCTAAAATAAGTTTTAGATATTATGGACCTTGAGACTCATTGCTGTTCCAGATCATTCTTCTTCTCTACTCTTAGCCCTCGACTCAAGTTTAAATCTCAAAATATCAGTCTATACAAACCTTCCTTTTTGCAGTCATTTACTGACACCTGGGTCCTTCCCCTTCATTTCTTAAAATGCTAGCTCCTTACTTAATCTTACCGTCTCCAACGTTATTCCTATCTTACTTACTGGAGCTTTCAAAATTCAGAAATGTAAATTATTTAAGACCTTGTCCTCTAAGTTCCATTTCTTTGAATGATCGTGTTCTTCATCCCAGTTTAGTCACTCACTTCTAACAGCATTATCCTCGTAATACTATTGTTGTTATTGTAGTTAGGTGCTGTTGTGTTAGTTCCAACTCGTAATGATCCTATGCACAACAGAACGAAACACTGCCTGGTCCTGCACCATCCTCACAGTTGTTGCTATGCTTGAGCCCATTGTTGCAGCCACTGTGTCAACCCATCTTGTTGAGAGTCCTCTTTTTCACTGACCTTCTACTTTATCGAGCATGATGTCCCCCTCCAGGGACTGATCCCTACTGATAACATGTCCAAAGTACAGGAGACATAGTCTTGCCGTCCTTCCTTCTAAGGAGCATTGTGGTTGTACTTCTTCCAAGACAGATTTGTTTGTTCTTTTGGCAATCTATGGTGTATTCAACATTCTTCGCCAACAGCACAATTCAGAGGTGTCAATTTTTCTTCGGTCTTCCTTGTTCATTGCCCAGCTTTCGCATGCATCTGAGACGATTGAAAACACCATCGCTTGGGTCAGGCATGCCTTAGTCCTCAAGGTGACATCTTTGCTTTTCAACACTTTAAAGAGGTCTTTTGCAGCAGATTTTCCCAATGTAATGTGTGTGTTTTGATTTCTTGGCTTCTGCTTCCCTGAGCATTGATTGTGGATCCAAGTAAAATGAAATCCTTGACAACCTCAATCTTTTCTCCTTAAGCAAATAAGCATTATGATATTGCTTATTGGTCCAGTTGTGAGGATTATAATACCCTTAGCAATGTTATTTATGTGTAGACTAGAATGGTGCCTGGGCATGTTGGGGTAAAGTGCGTATAGTGGAATGATTGAATAATCAAGTTGAGTTTGCCCTAGGAATGAAAAGTTTGCATGAAACTGAACTAGATTAACATGTACCAAATGGGGTGAATTTCAAAAACATTAATGTTGAGGAAAAAACACAAGCCACAAAAAAATACATGAACTATGATTTCATTTATGTAAAGTTCACACTTGAAGCAAAATTGAACAATACAATATTTACTGAAACATAACTGTGATTATTAAGGTTGTTTGTCAACTTGGCTGAGCCATGGTTCTTAGTGGTTTGGCAGTTAAGTAATGATGTAGTTTGGCAGTTATGTAATGATGTAATCTGGAAGTTATAAAATGATGCATTTATCCTCCATTTTGTGATATAATGTAATTATCTACATTATATGCTCTGATGTGATCAGCCAATCAGTTGTAAGGGGAGTTTCCTTGGAGCTTTGGCCTGCATTCAACATATATGGATGTTCTGGCAAAGCTTGCTGCCTGTTGCTCACTCTGGATTCTGCATCCGGCTCATCATCATCTGAACTCTAGTTCTTGGGACTTGAACCAGTGGCCTGCCATATTTCCTGCCAATCTTGAGATTTGTTGGCTTCAGCAGCCTGTGAGTCAGCATCCTGCTATCTGACCTGCTGATCTTGGGCTTGTCAGCCCCTGCAACTACTTGAGTCAGGAGAAACCTCCAGCCTGACATCTGGTCCATACGCTTGGAACTTGTCAGTCTCTACAGAAGTATGAGCTGTTTCCTTGAGATAAGTCTCTCTCTCTCTGTGTATACATACGTGCATATATACATGTACATTCATACATAAATACACACACACACCTGCACAAATTTAACTGGTTTTGCTTCTCTAGAAAACCCAGCCTAAGACATTTGATACTGAGAGTGGTTCTAGAGAAACAAAATTGTAAAGATGAGTTTTCTAAATTGGTTCTCAAGTCTGGCTAGTCTTAAAGATGTTGAGGTCTATGCTTCCTGTAATAAAGAGGGCACTGCTAATCCATAGTGTGAGGTGGCAACTAAAATATGCAAAATATCATCAATAGACCTAGTATTGGTGAGAAGTGAGGCTGGGTGGTCACATGTTTGATACATTTCTATAATTTTGTCAGAATGAGAAATATAAGAAGGCTAGTTGATTGGTCCTATTTGGTTAGACAAAGTGGTGAAAGAAAGAGATGAGCTCATGGCTCCAGATTCACAGCCCATGTGCCACATAAACAACCTCAAAGTTGACACTTGTGCCCTGAAGGAAAACCTTATTTCTTGCAGCAACAGAGCTGATATTGCTGAAAACCCAACTCAGAGTCTTATTGTAAGAGTGGCTGAATTACAACAATTGAATTCCCAACCTCAAATAGTATCTGAAGTTAAAGTGAGGGCATTGGGTGGGAAGAAATAGGCTCCTGAAATTTGGGATGTGGAAATGTGAACAGATAATCAAGAAGCTGGGGACACTGAGCCCCTAAAGTCCATTGAATCACTCCTACTAACAGAACCAGTCCTCTCACTCCCTTCTGAAGAGATTACTCAATCTATGTCTGCTAAGCCACCTTCCACAGTAAAACTATTAGCCCCTCCACCCTCAACTGTTGCAATTAACCCAGCTGTGTCTGAAAAGCCTTTGTCTGAGCTATCACCTGGGGTGGTGTCTGAGTCATTTGCTGAGTCATCGCCTTAGGCAGATACCTCAGAAGACATTGCTGAATGTTCTCAGAATCCATCCCAACCATCCATTCTTGCTTCTAGACCTATAACTAGACTTAAGTCCTAGAGAGCTCTGAAAGGTGAAGTACAAAATGAGACCCAGGAGGAGGTATGCTACACTCCAAGAGAACTGCTTGACTTTTTAATATGTACAAACAGAAACCTGGGGAATATGTGTGAGAATGGCTATTAAGGGCGTAGGATAATGGTGCAAGGAACATAAAGATGGATCAGTCTGAGTTTTTGATATGAACCCACTAAGCACAGATTGAAAACCCTGGTGGTGTAGTGGTTAAGAGCTACACCTTCTAACCAAAAGGTCGGCCGTTTGAATCCACCAGGTACTCCTTGGAAACTCTATGGGGCAGTTCTACCCTGTCCTGTAGAGTTGCTATGAGTTGGAATTGACTCAACAGCAACGGCAATGGGTAAGCACAGATTCTTCTTTCAGTGTTTCAGCTTGAGAGATCAGGAAGGGATCTTATAGTTTATTTGGCTGATTTGCTGAAGCATGGATTACATGGTGGTTTATACTAAATCAAGTTGAAGTACTACACCTGCCTTGGTATGCTGCAGAGTGAGATATTCAAAGGCTTAGGGAAAGGGTCATGTTAGAGTGGATTTATCAAGTTAAACCCACAGACCCACACATAGAGTGCCCACCAGAGGACATATTATCACAAAGGTGACCAAATTTGTGAAGAGAGCCCCAGCATCCTTGAAGATTGTTGCGATTACTATTTTATGTAAGTCAGATTTGACCATGGGAACTGCTGTGACTGAATTAAGACACCTAACTACAATAAGGCTGATTGTACTTTGTGGTGGTAAAGGCTAAGTGGCAGCACACAATCAACAAAGATAAGGTGGGCATGGTAACTGTATTGGACAGTAGAGTCAATGTAGTAATCAGAATTGTCTGACTCATAGGGACTTATGGTGCTGGCTACTTAGCCATGCTGTCTCTAGGAGTGAAATAGATGGGAAATATACTAAATACTTGATGTGAACAAGGGGAAGAATTCTGGGTCACGTGAATGGCTGTCTAACTCGAATCACCAGAATAGACAGTCACAGCTCCTCAATTCCCAGGCTTGAGCCAGTTTACAGACCCACAGGTCCTTAAATGAAAGGGAAGCTGGATCTCCTTGAGGAAAGATCCCACCACATTGCCAAAATTTTTTACTGTCAATCTTCTAGCCTTTCCCAAAGGAATTTATGGCCTTTTACAAGTGTGACTGTTCATTGGAGAAAATGATATAATCAGACTTTTCAGGGATTACTAGATACTGGCTCTGAACTGACACTAATTCCAGGAGACCCAAAATGTCACTGTGGCCCACCAGTCAGAGTGGGGGCATATGGAGATAAGGTTATTAATGGAATCTTAGCTCTGGTTCAGCTTACAGTGGGTTCAGTTTTTTCCTGAACCCATCTTGTAGTGATTTTCCAGTTCCAGAATGCATAGTTGGAACAGACAGCCTCAGCAATTGACAGAACCCTCCCCCCCACGCCACTGGATCCCTGACAAATGGAGTAAGGACTATTGTGGTAGAAAAAGTCAAACAGAAGCCATTAGAACTGCACCTACCTAGGAAAATAGTAAGCCAAAAGCAATACCACATTCCTGGAGGAACTGCAAAGATTAACGCCACCATCAAGGACTTGAAGGATGCAGGGGTGGTGATTCCACAACATCCCCATTCGACTTGCCCATTTTGCTTGTGCAAAAAACCAGATAGATCTTGGAGAATAACCGTGGAGTATAATAAACTTAACCAGGAGGTGACTTGAATTGCAGCTGCTATTCCAGATGTGGATTCATTGCTTGAAAAAGTGAATACATCTCCTGGTACCAGGTATGCAGCTATTGAGCTGGCCAATGCCTTTTTCTAAATTCTAGTTTTGAAGGAATACCAAAAGCAGTTTGTCTTCAGCTTGCAGGGTCACCAACACACCTTCATTGTCCTACCTCAGTGGTATATCAACTCTCCAGCCCTATGTCATAATTTAGTCTGCAGGAAACTTGATCACCTTTCCTTTCCATAAGATGTCACATTGGCCCATTACAAGGATGACATTTTGCTTATTGGACTTAGTAAGAAAGAAATGCCAATGACTCTGGAATTATTAGTAAAACATTTGTGTGCTAAACTAAACAAACCCATTGCCATCGAGTCGATTCTGACTCATAGCGATCCTATAGGAGAGAGTGGAACTGCACCATAGGGTTTCCAAGGAATGGATGATGGATTTGAACTGCCCACTTTTTGGTTAGCACCGAGCTCTTAAACACTGCACCACCAGGGCTCCACTTGCATGTTGAGGTCGAGAAGTTAATCCAACAAAAATTCAGGCGCCTTCCATCTCAGTGAAATTTCTAGGGGTCCAGTGGGGTTGGTCATATCAAGATATTTCTTCTAAAGTGAAGCATAAGTTATTACATCTGGCCCCTCCTACACTAAAAAGGAAGCATAAAGCCTGTTGGCCTCATTGGATTTTGGAGGCAACATATTCCTCTTACAGCCCTGATCTTGCCCCTTCAGACTTGCTTCTGTTCCCCAAACTCAAAGAACATTTAAAAGGAACATGATTTGAGTCCCTTGATGATGTCAAAACTGCCATTTTGACATGGTGTAAATAGAAAATTGCAGAATTCCTCGGGGATGGAAACACTGCTTTCACGAGTGTATAGACCTAGATGAAAGATGTGTTGACTGAGAATCAACATCTTCTCGTTTTGATATTTTTGTTTAATGAAGGTTTCTATGATTTTGTAGCAATACTTTTTGACTTACTCTTGCGTATATATGCTTCAGTGGTTTTGCTTCTGTAGAGAACCCAGCCTAAGACAATAACCATGTGGCAAAACTGTAATGAATAGGATGGAATGATGAATACAAAAGTTGGGTAAAAAGTAGAGGGATGTGATTAGAACGGGTCATGTAAGTACTTCTGGAAAAAAAAAAAAGATAGGAGTGTAAGATTGTTGGCATGGTATATTACAATTTTTATTTTAAAAACAGATGCAGAAAAGACTAGAAGAAATTACACCAGAATGTTAACGGTTGTATTTGAAGGGTAAATTTCAGCCCAATTTCCTCTCTGTTGGTTTGAATTTAAAGTGAAGAAAGAAAGAACAGAATCAGCCACTTTGTTTCTTGCTTTAGTTGATTCACATAATTTTGATGATAAACATTTCCCTATGCTTTATAGTCTTTGTAAACCATATGGGTGGTTTTTTTCTGCCTTTTTTTAGGGGAGTATATTCTAAGTTTTTAAAGTGTTTTTTTTTTATGTTATATTTATAATGAAAAAATTAACCAGTAAGCTATAATTTTTTTTTTTCATTTTCAATGGTGAAATAAGCAATTCAAAAGGATTTCAGTATGTCCTGACAGGTTATGATAAACCCTGGAAGATCAGCCTCTCTTTTTTAAGCATGCAAGCAACACTGTACTTCAAATTCTACAGTGTAGCAGGAGGATCTTACCAGGAGTGTGCCGGGGTCAGAGGCCAGCATTAGCCTGAGGAGTTGGCAGCCTAGACCTTGGACAGCTGCTGGCACCTGTACTAGTGGGAAAGCTTGGCTTGAGTGTGCATTCCAAATGTCCATACAGCTGGGACTCCCCAGCTGTCTCCCCTTCTGGTAGATAGAGTTCCTGTACAGGGAAAGGCAGCCTAGAAGGACTGCTCTCTCTTCAATACCTGGAACTATTCCAGCAGGACCCAGTGAGGAGAAGGAACTATGGCCTACTGTCCTATGCCGTACACACTGCTGCTAAGGTGATTCCAACTCATAGCGACCCTATAGGACAGTGTAGAACAGTCCCATATGGTTTCCAAGGAGCAGCTGGTGGATTCAAACTCTTTACCTTCTGGTTAGCAGCTGAGCTCTTAATGACTGCACCACTAGGGCTCCACCTCAATACAAGAAAGGTAAAATTTCAGGCAGATTTTGATGCTGAGTACACACCCCAGTGCTACCCTAATTATTCCACAGGTCAGTGGGGATTTGCGTATTGCTACGATGCTGAACAGCTTTCAGCGGAGCTCCCAGACTAAGGTGACCTAGAAAGAAAGACTTGGCAATCTATTTTCGAAAATCAACCAATGAAAACGCTACAGATCACAACCGTCCATTCTACAACTGATCACGGGTCTGGCACGGGACCTGTCTGGTGCAGGACCTGAGGCATTTCGTTCCATTGTGCATGGGGTTGCTGTGAGTCAGGGCTCTCTTGGTGGCAATTAATAACAACAGCATCCTTTTGTCTTATACCTTGATAGAGATACAATGAGGAAACACATCCTTTTAGTAGCTCCAGCATATATTCCTGTGAAAGAGGAACCAGGGTCAGACAAACATGCCCCAAACATCAGTTCTGGGAGGCTGGACGTGGCCACCCACAGACTGAGCTGGAAGCCCTGACCTTCTGTCCTGCATGAGAATCACACCCTCCTCATGGTACTTTGAAAAGACCATTCAATGATAAAGCATTTAGCAAAAATGGGGAACTGCTGAACTTTTGGTTAGCAGCTAAGCTCTTAACCACCATGCCACCAGGACTTCTATGCCATGGGGACCTGCAAATCTTGTGAGTTTCTGAAAACAAATCATGATGATCCAGAAGAGGTGAGGGCCTTACACATATACCTCTAAATAGCCTACCTCTTGTCCTGTTTAAAGAAAAATTGATATGGAAAGCTATGCAGGCTTGTTTATGGTGTACCTTAATATGTTTCTTTTACTCTATATTCTTACTTCTTTGTAATAATGGATGTGCTTTCCATCCGTAGGAAGTTTGGCTTATAGGATACAGGATACAGGAAAAAACATTTAGGAATTACTTCTTCTACAGTGAAAAAAATGAAGACCTGTATTTGTTTAATGATTGCTTTAGTAAACATTTAGATTATTAAGTTTTAGATATAAGCTAGCTTTTTTTTAATACAAAAGAAAACATGAAATGGTTTAATTATGTTGTACAATGTATTTAGTAAGCCTGACTGTTTACTATGCTTTGTCTTGTTTGTCTTCCCTAAAAATTAGGTAAAAATATTGTTTGAGCTACCTCATTGTTTGGTAAGCTTGCTAAAGACTTGACTGGAGGCTAATGTTTTCCTGACTTATTTTTTTATTCTTTTACAAGATTCCAGGGAAACAAGACCTGCTCCTTTTCCCCTTTAAAGAAGACAAATGTACTAGAAAGAAGTCAGTTTCTCAAATAAACTATTTGTGCAATAGATTTCTCAAACACATAAACAAAACACATAATTTTTGTTGGGGTGCATAATTTGAAGCTGGGATGGAAATGGAAACAAGACTTCCCAGTCACCAAGCCTGGTTTTAAAGAAGATCCTCTTTTAAGCTAAACTTCCTGTGGCGACCTTTATTCCCTGGGCTCTATTACTATAAGGATAGAACACAGGCCTTTCCCATACTCCAGATCATCTAAAGTCATAATCAAGGATTAAAAACCAAAAAAAAAAAAAAAAATTACCTGCTGCAGCTCTTCACCACTACACCACCAGGGTTTCCAAGGTCAAGGATTAGAAACGAAAAAAATATGATGACTTTGATGGAGAAAATAAATGATGTATGAGTACCCTCCAGAGCCTGGAACCAGTTTATTCTGGTTTGACCCTCTGCTGAGAATTTGCATTTCCATCGCAGGTATACTGAATCAGAATCTATATTTTAGCAAGATCTAACAAAGCTAGAATCTATACTTTAACAAGATTCCCAAGATCTATGTATACATAAAACTCACCGGGGGATATTGTTAAAATGTAGATTCAGATTCAGTATATCTGGGGTAGAAAGGCAAATTCTCAGCAGGGGGTCGAATCAGAATGCACCTGTTCAAATCCCTGGTATTCTCTAAATCTCCTCCTTTCCTACCTGCCATGAAGTCTTGGCTGGGTCACTACTGGGCCTTTGTGCAAAACTGGGGTAGCAGGTAAGGGAGAAAAACAGAAGTGACTGAGACTTGTTTGATTTAAATTGGCTAGAGCAAAATTTCTTCAGGATGGAAAGAATACCAGAGACAGGAAGAAAGGAAGAAGGAGAAAAAGAAATTCAACAGAGGCTGCTTTTGAGGGAAAACATTTGGGGGATATTTGGAGAGGAGGTAAAGAGCTGCCACATCATGTTATGTGGAACATTGAGAGAAAGAAGGGGTGTGGGCTTTTTCAAAGTTTTTTTTTTTTTTTGTATATTATAAATATAGCTTCTTAGACTTTTTTTGAGAGACTCAAGTAAAGGTTTTTAAATATTTTTTATTCTTAGAGGTTGGATTAGTGAAGTTTTGAATGGGAAGTGTCTTAGTTTCCTAGTGCTGCTGTAACAAAAAATACCACAAACAGATGGTTTAAAGAACAGAATTCTATTTTCTCACAGTTTTGAGGGCTAGTGGTCCAAATTTAGGGCTGACACAGGCTCTTTCTGTGTTGCCTCAAGGGAAAGGTTCTACTTTGTTTATTCAGTTTCTGTAGCCCTGGACATTTCTTGGTTTTCCTTGGCTTGTAGATGGATCTTAAACCGGTATGTGTGTCTCAGCGCATATTCTGCTGTTTTTGTAAGATACCACTCAGAGGGGATTAGGTTTAGAATCCACCCTACTCTGATATGACCTCATTAGCATAACAAAAGAAAGAGTCCTATTCCCAAATAGAGTCACAGATAGAGACATTAGAATGTCAACATCTTTTTGGGGGTCACAATTCAATCCATAACAGGATAGTACTGAAACTATGCTTGAAGAGGGCAGAGTGACACATGGCCCAGCTTTATTCCAGTTAAAATGAGTGTTTGATTCTTTGACTTACAAAAAAGTTGGTAAATGCATCTGCTTCCTCTGGTAATCCCTAAATTCATAGTGGCTGAAGTGGGTGTATGAGGTAAGAAGGAAGACAATGTAGGAGAAAGGAGGAATCTTTTTACTTTCTTTCCCTGCATCATAAGCTATGTCTTTAATATGTCCTTGATTCTTAAGTATGATAGCAAAGAGGCAAGAGGCTAATATGTTTTCCTCTAATTAACACTTGACTGAAGAGATGTTTCTAATGTCAGAGAAACATACTCAGCTGAGACAAGCAGCAGCTGTTCAGAGGCAAGAACTGAGAAGCATCTGGGAATGAGATGCCGACCTAGTCAGACTCTTGCTTTCTGTCATTACCCCCACTTGACACAGGTTGGTTGGGAATACAGATAAAAATAGAAAGATTGTGATGTCTTGGAGGCTAGCCTTATTCAGTGAGCCGTATTCTGTGATTTTTGAGTCAAGCACTACTATTTCTCATTCCTTTCCTTAGGATTTTTCTTCTTTTCTAGTTTTACCTGGATGTGTCATTTCTTGGCACACATTTTCTGTGAATTGTCCTTACTCCTTGACTCCCTGCACACACAGTTTTCTCTTTCCTTGTCACTTTTTCTCTTTTTGCTCACATTCCCAACTTTTTTTTTTGGTCTTCTTATATTCATCAATCTTTTTGGTGTGTGCCACTTGAGAACAGAGAGAACAGAGGAGTGCAGCTCATTCCAGTCAGTTCAATTCATGCTCTCTGCTCAGCTACGAATTTGCCATAGTTATTCCATACCGAGCTGAGTTTACCCACTCTAAGGGAAAGGGTGTGACGCTCTGAGTACCCACAACACTGCCCTTTCTAAGGAATATTATTGTAGGTGATTCCTTGTGATTTGTACCAACCCAAGCAGGGCCTCTCTCTTGGGAGTTTGAATGTAGGCCACAAGGGTAGGCAGAGTGGTTTGGAACACACCCACACCCAGAAAAGAGGAAGCAGAAGTGATGAGTCAGTGGAGGCTAACAGACATGGAGAGAGAAAGTAGCAGAAGAGAGGAAAAGAATCCATGGAGGCAGAGACAGAGGAAGTTGGTAGAGTAACTAGAGTTGTTAGAGAGTGAGCAGGAATGTTGTTCACTTCTGAGGGGTCAGCTGCTTCTTTGTCCAGGAAGCCTAGCACTGTAGCTGTTGAGACTGAAGCAACTCCAATGTTCCTGCCTTTTTCTTGCAATCTGAATGAGCCCCAGGCATATATTATTTAATTTAATTTAAGCAATTGGATAGTTTATTCCCATTTTTTTGATGAAGAGCAGGAGCACAGAGAAATTACATGACTTGACCATGATGGTCTTGTGAAAACCTCAAATACTTGCTTCTAATGAGTAGTGGTATAGTAGGGGTTTTAAGGTCTATAATTCCAGTAGAATAGCATGGAATTTTCTTCCTATTGCAATTCTTTTTTATGTCTACATTCTAATGTAATTTTAATGCTTTATTTGCTCTTGCTTCCTTCCCTCTACCATTCACTTTCTTTTTTCTCTCATTAACCTGCATCACATACAGGCTATTTCAACCCTTTATTGTTTGTTGCCAGTGTTTTTAAGACTTGCTTTGATAAACCCAAATTGGGATTTTCTGTTTTGACACAATTTATAAAACAAAATAATCTGGAAATGGTCAATCAGGACTATACCTGGTTTGAGTTAATTAACAGTGTAGCAGGGATGCATGTGTATAACTTGTGATCTGGAAAATTAATTCCCCAACTAGGAACCAAGAGCACGATATGGTTTCCTGGATCCATTTTGGTTTAATGTGTTAGTTTATGATTCTTGAGACGCCCCCTTTTTTAAACACAATACATTAGACAACAAAAGAAATTATCCGAGAAGTCAATATGTATTAAAAAAACAAACAAAAAACCCAAACCCTTTACCATCTAGTCGATTTTGAAACATAGCAACCCCTTAGGACAGAGTAGAACTGCCCCATAGGGTTTCCAAGGAGTGGCTGGTAGATTCGGACTGCTCACCTTTTGGCTAGCAGTCTGAAATCTTAACCACTGCGCCAATAAAAAGAAAAACCCATTGCCATCAAGTTGATTGCAACTCATAGTGACCCTATAGGACAGAGTAGAAGTGCCCCATAGAGTTTCCAAGGAGTGCTTGCTGGATTCAAACAGTCGTCCTTTTGGTTAGCTGTAGCACTTAACCACTATGCCACCAGGGTTTCCAATAGCCTTATTTAATTACTATTCCCTCTTCAAGATGACGCAGATATACATATAATCACACACAAACATTTCCTAGCTCTAGGCAGATAGGCCAATTTTCAGTCATGGCCACAGTTCTCTGTTTCCTTCTGATCCTCACCTTCTTTGTCTACTGCATAGACCTCACTTCTCCTTACCACTGCCCTCATAGAACTACAGTTTCACACAGGGTTTCTTTTCCTCGTGATTGGTTTAGTACAATGACTTGCTACCGTGCCTCAAACAAGTTCACTGCTGCTTCTGTTGCTACTTTTCATTTGGAGCTTGTTATCTCCGTGTTGCAAACTCTGTGCTGGGCCTGCCTTACCTCATGCTGAACTAGTGCTGAGCTATGCACATCCTCTTTGGCTTCCTGAGCTCGGAAGGCAAGCCTGAGGCCATTTTATCCAGGTAATGCTTACAGCATTGGTGACTTCTCTGGTCATATAACATTCTGGTTTTCCACATTACCCTAGCTGTTTTGGCTGTATGGTTCAATTGCCAGGCACTACTTAGTTGGGACTCTCCTGTGGTTATTCTGCTGTGACCCTTGTGTCTTGTGATTCATGTGAGCTCTCTTCTTACTATGGAGGGTGGAGCTATTATCTTGTGCATGGGTTTTGGGTGGGGATGAAATGCCTCAGGATAGACAGTCCCCTAGGAAATACAGACAGACATCCTGGTTCACAGTCATGTCCTGCTTTCTCCATGTTTCCACTGCCGCTGAGATGATTTAAAGCCACGCTGCTGCCAGAAGTGGGTGTCACTGGAGAAAAGTCTTAGACCATATTGTTCATTAAGTCTTCTGTTTTCATACTTCGTAATGGTCTCATCTGCGACAAAGAGCTATAGAATGAGTAACCAACAGAAAAATGGAAACAAACAGATCCAGTCCCAAATCTGGCTATTGACATTTTGCTATTTCTTGAATTTTTCCAAAAACTGGATTAAAAAAGTTTCTTCATTAATACATAGAAGAGTGTCCTAGGTCAACATTTTCAAGTATTTTTGAGAAAGAGAACCATCCTGGGCAGTATCTTCTGGGCTAAAGCGTGGTTTTTGTTTGGAGCAATGGGAATAGGTTCAGCTATGTCTCAGAAGGGTTCTGGGGACCGCTTGGGCTCTCTGGCTTAAACTTTACTTGGAGCTGTATTTTTAAACACCCCAGCAAGGTTGGCTTCATGGATATGTGACCTATGCAGTTGTATAGGGCCCCATACTTAGAAAGGCCTCCGTTTGCTTTAGTGCCATGCAATGTTGTTGTTAGGTGCTGTTGAATCATTTCTGACTCATAGCAACCCGTGTAACAGAATGAAACACTGCCTGGCCCTGTGCCATCCTCACAATCATTGCTATGTTTGAGTCTATTGTTGCAACCACCGTGTCAATCCATCTCATTGACGGTCTTCCTCTTTTTAGCTGACCCTCTACTTTGCCAAGCATAATGTCCCTCTCCAGGTGTCACTAGGTGGAAACCCCAGGTTCTGCTTGGTGTGACTCGTACTGGCCAATAAAGAGACTGACGTGGGACAGCAGAAAAGGCACATTTATTTTGTTGTGCAAGGAAAGGAGTCAGAGCTGCTGCTGCCAAGACTGCTCTGTGACTGTAAGGGGAAAGTTTACTTTTAAGGAGTTTACAAGTAGGGAGTTATATAAGTTATGTCAGCAACATTCTTAATCATACTATGCAGGCTCAGTGTGGTTTACTTATAACTCCATGCATTACCAGGATTTTAATGTAAAATTAAGGGAAGTGCCAAGCAAAGGAAACAGGATTCTAAGGCAAAGCTGTGGGTGGGGGGTGAGGGGGTGGAGAGAAGACAAGCAAAGTAAACAGGATCCTAATGCAAAAGCTACAGGGTGAGCTAAGCAAAGAAAGCAGGATTCTGATGCAAAGCTGCTCCAGGTAGTAGAATTTTCCACAGCCTGGGGGTCTCTGTTTTATTCCTTCATTTTCTTTTTGAACATTAGTCATTTAGGACCAGTGTCCCCATTTTGAACTATACCCCAGCTTGGAATTGTTTGGCATGTTCTTGGGGAGGGGGTGAATACTGGACTTAGGAATTGTGCCCCGTCCTCTATTAGGCAGTGAATTGGATAAAGAGGTACAGAGATTATGGGTAATTCTTGCCTATGTAGTATGGTTTACAACTGACTATTCACTAAATGCTGAAAGGAAAAATAAAAGTGGCTTTTATGCCCTGTTTATGTGAATATTTCCCTAAAAGATATTTTCCAAGATTGTCCTAGTTATTGTCTTTATACCTCAGGGCCCAGTTGTCTTTGTGAGTCCAGATCCAGCTGGGTCACATTCTTTATGCTCAAGGATAGGATATGATTGCTCCAATATTAGCTTCTAAAGAATTCTTTTCTTTTGATTGGAGATAACTCATTGATGATTCAAACCTGGGCTTATTTGAGTCCCTAGATTGCGGCCATGGCAGGCTCTTTAAACTCTGTGCTGGTTTTCCACCAGATACCATCTGGTTCTTTACCAGGATCTTAAGTAAGAGCAATGTTCCCATCAATTGCATTGCCAAAGTGAGCAGACTCAATGTACATCAACATTTTAGCCCGAGCCTTTCTTAAGTATGTAAGACAATGGAAGATAAATTCTATTATGCTTAATACTATCAGGATGCAGACTAAGAATATTACTATTTCTTGCAGTAGTGATTTAGCTCATGTACTTATTCTCGATTGTAACCAACCAAATGAATCTGGTGTTTGTAAGGGTCTTACAGTGTGTAATCAAGTAGCTTGCTGTTTAATTCTATGTATAGCCTGTTTTTCTTTTCCTGTGTTATTTATCTGAATACAACAAGAGGTATTTGCTACAGTACAGATTACACTTTCTTGGGCTAATTTAAAAAATCTAAGGCTATTTTGTTCTTTCATGTCACCTTGGCTAATGAGGTCAGAGATCGCTGTTGTGCTTCTATCCCATTAGCAACTTCGTCTGCTATTTGTCTCATAATTATTGACAAATTTGTTGAAGATTTCTCCAGTTCAACTATTTTGTAATAGGGATTCAAGCTACCAACCTCACCCTGAGTAATCTTTTGACTCTTATTTTATAATGTGTAAAAATTTAACATTACTTTTTCAATGTTTACTATGCATTATTACTATGAATATCTAAAGGTAATCCTAAAATTCCCAAAGTGCATTGCCTCCGCATTCACCAGGAATTTAAAAAAGAGATTGCCCACATAAACGCACTGTAGGCTGGAAAGGGATCATCTAAATTAATATAGTTGGATGCACTACACAAAAACATATATCCATAAGGAGCACACAAAGTTTGTCTAGAGGAAACAGAAGGTATAGAAAAATTCATACGTGACAACTAAGTTTTCATTAGAGAATACATGATTAGCAAGGTAATACAGAATGAACCTCTCCTGTTGGAGGTCTTTAGTTAATCTGTTTAGAACATACAGTGTTCTTCCTGAGGGCAAGCTGCCCCTCCCTGGTTTACCTATTAACAGTCATAGGTCAATTTCTCAGAAGCAGAAGTAGAGTCTACGACAAAATGAAGCCTGAGCCATGAGGTCTTTTTTCTCTGAGAACCTGGTTTCTTTGAGATACTTAATTTTCTGCATAGTAAGGGGGTGACAGTTTGATTACAAACATTAGACAGGTATTTCATAGGACACCGTCTTGAAGAGTAATTAAACTAACTACTGATTTCCTCTAAACACAGCTCTCAGTCTAATCTTTTGAGTCCGTTTCCCAAAACAGACTGAGTTCTTCAAAAAAAAAAAAAAAAGTGCATAATGCCCAGAGGTAAACGGTCTTATTGGTTTATCTGGACCATTGTTTGACTCAAAAGTAGCTTTAGGAACCAGTTGTTTTCATCTCAAAACTTGAGTTTCGAAAGGACATCTGAAGGCAATGGCCCATGTGGGTTACTCCAACCTCCATGAAAACCAGAAATCTGGATTCCAGAATTTCAACTCTTTCATGTTTCCCTACTTTGGATCGTGATTTCTCTGTAGAATCTTTGACCAAAAATGTTCAATAATGATAGTTGGGCACAATCTGGTATTTAAGATCCTAGACACTGTACGGTGAACTAGGAAGTTGAACAGAAACACTAAGAATAATATTATGCCAGTTGTCAGAAACAACCAATGAAACCAGGACCCTCAGGTCTTTGAATCAAGGAGACAAATCTCATGAGGTGTTTGTTTATACTTAAGTGGCATCAGTAACTGCTTTTCACGTCAGCAGCTTTTTGCCTCAACAGCAACTACATTCTGCAAAATCTCAGGTTGCATTATTAATATAAACACAGTAACATTTATCTGTTAAGGCACAAAACTGTCCTTTGAGAGAACTAATAGGAAATCTAATGTTATTCTATTTTGTAAAATTATAGCTTGAACAAATTTCAGACACTTCTCTGGTTATGACATCTACAACTTTGTTAAGTTTACCAATAAGAACTTCTAATTCAAGAGTTGTAATATCTAAACCCATTAGTTAGATAATTTAGGAGAAAAGAAAATGGTTTCTAATATCCAGAAAGTAGGACCATAAAACATTAGCAATATTCCCACATAAAACCCATAGTATTCCTTTACTCAGTTTTATGTAGTTAATTCCTGTTTCACGTGATTCTGGATCAGCTATAGTCTGTGAACCCACCAGCTTTTACATAAGCATTCTGGAAATCTTGATTCAGCCTAGTCACAGTCCTTTTCATAAGTCCTATACAATCCATCTTTTTGTTGAGATATTTTGGTCAAACATTTTCATCAAATCAGCAAAGTAAAAACTGATCTGTAGATGACAAATCTTAATATGGCCATGATTAATTTACAAACATAATACTCTTAATTACAAAAATTCAAAGCCAAATAAAGTCAGTGTCTTAGTCATCTAGTGCTGCCTTAACAGAAATACCACAAATGAATGGCTTTAACAAAGAGAAATTTATTTTCTCACAGCCCAGCAGGTTACAAGTCCAAATTCAGGGCATCAGCTTCAGGGGAAGGCTTTCTCTCTGTCAGCTGTGGAGGAAGGTCCTCGTCCTCAATCTTCCCATTATTGAGGACCTTCTGAGGCGCAGGGACCCGAGGTCCAAAGGGTGCGCTCTGCTCCCGGTGCTGCTTTCTTGGTGGTATGAGGTCCCCAACTCTCTGCTTGCTTCCCTTTGCTTTTATCTCTTGAGAGATAAAAGGTGGTGCAGGCCACACCCCAGGGAAACTCCCTTTACCTTGGATGAGAGAGATGACCTGAGTAAGGGTAGCATTACAATCCAACCCTAATCCTCTCAACATAAAATTACAATCACAAAATGGAGGACAACCACACAATACTGGGAATCTTGGCCTAACCAAGTTGATACGCACATTTTTGGGGGATATAATTCAATCCATGACAGTCAGTTTAAAAAAGCTTTAGACAAAATATTTCAAAGAGCTCCAGATATAATATGTTACATAATTTTGAGACATAATACCATATAATCAGGATATTCCAAGATTATCAAGTCTCTAAATACCTGAAAAGTAATTAAAAAAAGACTTCATAGGTAAACAATGTGAATTCCCCAGTCAGATCATTGGTTTTGATGCTAGACTAAAAAAGAATAAAATTGTGACCAAGTTAACAATAAGGAAATAATAATAAAATTACGGCATAATATTATGCATTTGCTGTCTAATACTGGGGGGAAAAAAGAGGAAATACTAACATATATTTTGACCTAAAGAGAATCAGGGGTTTCTCTTGATTTTGACAACACAGTCCACATAATTTATAACATATTAAATAAATCTTTTCTTAAAAATTTTTTTTTTGTGGCTTCCCATGAAATTTCAGAGTTGTCAGGAGTTTATTGTAGGTCACCGTGAACAATACTTAAAGGTAAAAACCTTAGCTTTTTTTTCTTTTTAAAGCTATGCAGCTTGGTTTTTGACTCAGGAATCTTATTCTAATGAGTGACCAAGTGTTTGAGGCAGATTACACAAAAAATAAATTAACCCTTAAACTCAGAACTCAAAGAAAATTTTGTTATTTTAACAGAGAGAAACCCTATTCTTTGTTTTATATGCTGTTTAACATTAAAGCTCTTAAAAATCTCATAAATTAAACCATTAAACTTCAGTCAGATAGATAAAAGTTTTGACCGTTATCAAATAAATTTCTTTTTATTAAACCTCTTCAGTGTTATCTTAGTTGCATCTCTTATAGTGCATACCTTTAAAATGGCAGAAATGAACACACTCATTAGCAGATCCAAATATATATATTTGGGGAATAAAAAGGAAAGTTATATAAACTTAAATTATGATGAATATCTATTAACTCAATTTAATATCAGTAAGTTACCTAAAAGGACTTGGAAATTATTTTAAGCCCGTATATCACAAAACCCCCACATGTCTGTCAGTTTGTCATACTGTGAGGGCTTGTGTGTTGCTGTGATGCTGGAAGCTATGCCACTGGTATTCAGATACCAGCAGGGTCACCCATGGAGGACAGGTTTCAGCTGAGCTTCCAGACTAAGACAGGCGAGGAAGAAGGACCCGGCAGTCTACTTCTGAAAAGTATTAGCCAGTGAAAACCTTATGAATAGCAGCAGAACATTGTCTGATATAGTGCTGGAAGATGAGCCCCCCAGGTTAGAAGGCACTCAAAAGATGACTGTGGAAGAGCTGCCTCCTCAAAGTAGAGTCAACCTTAATGACATGGATGGAGTAAAGCTTTCGGGACCTTCATTTGCTGATGTGGTATGACTCAAAATGAGAAGAAACAGCTGCAAACATCCATTAATAATTGGAACCTGGAATGTAAGAAGTATGAAACTAGAAAGATTAGAAATTGTCAAAAATGAAGTGGAACACATAAACATTGATATCCTAGGCATTAGTGAACTGAAATGAGCTGGTATGGGCCATTTTGAATTGGACAATCATATAGTCTACTATACTGGGAATGACAACTTGAAGAGGAATGGTGTTGCATTCATCGTCAAAAAGAACATTTCAAGATCTATCCTGAAGTACAATGCTGTCAGTGATAAGATAATATCCACAAGCCTACAAGAAAGACCAGTTAATACAACTATTATTCAAATTTACACACCAACCACTAGCGCCAAAGATGGAGAAATAGAAGATTTTTATCAGCTGCTGCAGTCTAAAATTGATCAAACATGCAATCAAGATGCATTGGTAATTACTGGTGATTTTAATGTGAAAGTTGGAAACAAAGAAGAAGGATCACTAGTTGGAAAATATGGCCTTGGTGTTAGAAACAATGCTAGAGGTGGAACGATAGAATTTTGCAAGACCAGCGACTTCTTCATTGCAAATACCTGCTTTCGCCAGCATAAATGGTGACTATACACATGGACTTCGCCAGATGGAGCACACAGAAATCAGATTGACTATATCTGTGGAAAGAGATGATGGCAGAGCTCAATACCATCGGTCAGAACAAGGCCAGGGGCTGACTGTGGAACAGACCATCAATTGCTCATATGCAAGTTCAAGCTGAAACTGAAGAAAATCAGAGCAAGTCCACGAGAGCCAAAATATGACCTTGAGTATATCCCACCTGAATTTAGAGACCATCTGAAGAATAGATTTGACACATTGAACACTGGTGACCGAAGACTGGATGAGTTGTGGAATGACATCAAGGATGTCATCCATGAAGAAAGCAAGAGGTCATTGAAAAGACATGAAAGAAAGAAAAGACCAAGATGGATGTTAGTAGAGACTCTGAAACTTGCTCTCAAAAGTCGAGCAGCTAAAGCAAAAGGAAGAATTGATGTAGCAAAAGAACTGAACAGAAGATTTCAAAGGGCGGCTCGAGAAGACAAAGTAAAATATTATAATGACATGTGCAAAGAGCTGGAGATGGAAAACCAAAAGGGAAGAACACACTCGGTGTTTCTCAAGCTGAAAGAACTGAAGAAAAAATTCAAACCTTGAGTTGCAATACTGAAGGATTCCATGGGGAAAATATTAAACGACGTAAGAAGCATCAAAAGAAGACGGAAGAATATACAGAGTCATTATACCAAAAAGAATTAGTCGATGTTCAACCATTTCAAGAGGTAGCATATGATAAGGAGCTGATGGTACTGAAGGAAGAAGTCCAGGTTGCTCTGAAGGCACTGGTGAAAAACAAGCCTCCAGGAATTGATGGAATATCAATTGAGATGTTTCAACAAATGGATGCAGCGCTGGAGGTGTTCACTCGTCTATGCCAAGAAATATGGAAGACAGCTTCCTGGCCAACTGACTGGAGAAGATCCATATTTATGCCTATTCCTAAGAAAGGTGATCCAACTGAATATGGAAATTATAGAACAGTATCATTAACATCACACGCAAGCAAAATTTTGCTGAAGATCGTTCAAAAACAGCTGCAGCAGTATATTGACAGGGAACTGCCAGAAATTCAGGCTGGTTTCAGAAGAGGACGTGGAACCAGGGATATCATTGCTGATGTCAGATGGATCCTGGCTGAAAGCAGAGAATACCAGAAGGATGTTTACCTGTGTTTTATTGACTATGCAAAGGCATTCGACTGTGTGGATCATAACAAATTATGGATAACATTGCGAAGAATGGGAATTCCAGAACACTTAATTGTGCTCATGAGGAACCTTTACAGTGATCAAGAGGCAGTTGTTTGGACAGAAAAGGGGACACTGATTGGTTTAAAGTCAGGGAAGGTGTGCAGCAGGGTTATATTCTTTCACCATACCTATTCAATCTGTATGCTGAGCAAATAATCCTAAAAGCTGGATTATATGAAGAAGAATGGGGCATCAGGATTGGAGGAAGACTCGTTAACAAGCAGATGACACAACCTTGCTTGCTGAAAGTGAAGAGGACTTGAAGCACTTACTAATGAAGATCAAAGACCACAGCCTTCAGTATGGATTGCACTTCAACATAAGGAGAACAAAAATCCTCACCAGTGGACCAATGAGCAACATCATGATAAATGGAGAAAAGATTGAAGTTGTCAAGTATTTCATTTTACTTGGATCTACAGTGAACAGCCATGGAAGCAGCAGTCAAGAAATCAAAAGACTCATTGCATTGGGTAAATCTGCTGCAAAGGACCTCTTCAAAGTGTTAAAGAGCAAAGACGTCACCTTGAAGACTAAGGTGCGCCTGACTCAAGCCATGGTATTTTCAATTGCATCATATACATGTGAAAGCCGGACAATGAATAAAGAAGATCGAAGAAGAATTGACTCCTTTGAATTGTGGTGTTGGTAAAGAATATTGAATATAGCATGGACTGCCAAAAGAACAAACAAATCTGTCTTGGAAGAAGTACAACCAGAATGCTCTTTAGAAGCAAGGATGGGGAGACTGTGTCTTACATACATTGGACATGTTGTCAGGAGGGATCAGTGTCTGGAGAAGGATATCATGCTTGGCAAAGTACAGAGTCAGTGGAAAAGAGGAAGACCCTTAGTGAGGTGGATTGACACAGTGGCTCCAACAATGAGCTCAAGCATAACAATGATTGTAATGATTGCGCAGGTCTGGACAGTGTTCCATTCTGTTGTGCATAGTAGGGTCGCTGTGAGTAGGAGGTGATTCGACGGCACCTAACTACAAGAAGAACATGTCACAAAATATAACTGTTGAAATAAAGTTTTTTAAATATTCTAAACTTTTATTCAACTTTTACCATTTTTCATATTTTTCCCAATATAATTTTAGCCCTTAATGATTTTACCAGTTGGCTTTTTTTTCTGCTCAGCTGACCAATTTATTGATATGGATATAACCTTAAGTCCCTGTCTACCACTGGAAACATTTTTCTAGGGTATTTCAGATGTGTCTTATTGTGATTTCTGTTTTTTTGGCTTCTTAGAGTTTCCCTATAACAGAGAAAACTTGTTCACAGATCTTTTATTATTGGGATTCACCCAATTTCTGATGCCTGTAGTAAGAGAGTAATTGTTTCTTATTTTCTTTTGTCTTAAAAAGTCTCCACCTAGTTGGAAAGGGTCTTTCAAAAGCTTCCCTGGAGCAATATGAATTCAGGGACTAGGGCCTGGGGAGGCCTGATCCCGCCCTGCCCTCATTCTCCTGACTCAGGAAAGACAAGATTGGGTTATCCCAATTCATTTACGTATATTTAAGTTTACCTAGGCATTTTGAAGGTATCTACCCAGTAAAAAACAAAGGTCTTTAGCAATTTTGTAAATGAATCCATCAATTCTTGGCTAGACTTTTTTCCCCCCCTAGGCTTATCCTATACCTCCTTTTTCCCATTCCAGAACTCCTACTTTTACTTTAAGATGAAATTATACCTTTTCCTTAAATGAAACACATTTCATATAATATCTAGCTTAAGTTACTTTTAAGAGCAACATGCAGAACATAAAGTTTTTCAAAGTAGCTGCTAAAAGTATAAATCATAAGACAGACACAAGACGTAGTTTTTCTTTGGACTAGAAAAGAAATGAAGTTGTAAGGCAGCCTTACAAAAAACAGCAATCCTCAACCAAAGCCTCCAATCTGACACAAGATAGAAACTCAGACAACATGCTAGACGAGAAGTAAGGTCTCAGGACAAAAGGAGACAGAAAGACCACGTAAGCTTGCTGAACAATACCACACAAAACAAGGATATGGGGATCCTAGTTTCTTAAAGTGTATACAGCAATTTTTGGTAAAATTGACTCAATTCAACAGAAAAAACAGATTTTAGATAAAACGTATTAACTTGCCAGAGCCTCAGATGGAGGAATATTAGACCTTTTGACAAAACCTGAGCATCAAGCAAACTTCCACAAAAAGAAAAAGGCAGGACAACACCAATAGAAGCTCATTTTCCTAAAGTGGCCATTGAAATTTCAAAATACCCTGGTATATTCAGTTTATAGTGCTTTTAAATATGAACCCCAAAACTAGTATCTCAGTAGTGTGGGAGTGGGGTGGGGTGGGGGGTGGGGTGGAGAATACAGGCTCATTTATCTAAAGTGTTAAGCTGTAAGGTTCAAGTTTTTTGGTGTTCTTCCTTTAGAACTTAATTCATCTGCTGGCTAGAGACCTAGTCTCTTAGTTTTAAAAAAAAACCAAAAAAACAAAGCCCAATGCTGTTGAGTTGATTCTGACTCATAGCAACCCTATAGGACAGAGTAGAAATACCCCCTAGAGTTTCCAAGGGGCATCTGGTGGATTTGAACTGGTGACCTTTTGGTTAGCAGCTGTAGCTCTGAACCACTACATCACCAGGGTTTCCAGTCTCTTAGTTCAGATATTAAATATACTAGTTCCTCCAATTAGACAGTATTTTAAAGTAGCTACTGGTGATTTTAGTTTTAACACTGTGATTCTTTACTGAGGAGCTATATCATAAGATGTCCAGAGCTACCCCTTCTCCCAATGAATTTTATAAAACACGTTAGGAGCTAGCATCTCCCCCTGAAAATTTGGCAAAACAGGGCACTATTTCTCAGGTTTTCTCTGAGTCACAAAAAGAACTCTAATAAGGAATGCCATGGGGTTTGGACAGTTGTTTCTCTTGGACCAATACCCACACCCAACTGCCGTCAAGTCGATTCCACAATGTGTAAAACCTCCATTTTGCAGGTTTTCTTGTAGGTGGCAGGCAGCCTAGTGCTCTAGCCTGCCTCGAGACCACCTTATCCTGTCACAGGAGTCTGAAATGCCCGTGATGAGCACTGGTAACTGCCCTAATGGATTTTACTGGTCAACCGTGTCTGAATTTTGTGGCTTATAATTTTAGTAACCCAGGGCTCTTTAGAAATAGAATTACCTCTTTATGTTTCAAGTGCCTGAATCTGGACACTAAACTGCAGTTCACCAAAACAGTTAATAAATGTCACACTTAACCAAATGATCAAGGAAAAATCTAAGAAAGGTTCTCCTTAATTAAATAACTGGTTTTCAAAACAAATATGCCAAATAAAACTTAATAAGCATGAGAAAGAGAGCACTCACCCCACTGGTGTTGAAAGGATATGGAATGTGAACTTGTGCGACGGGAAGATGGGACCTTTCTTTGCCAGCCTTTGCTCCACAATCCTGGGATCCTCAAGGTTGACTGCTTTTGTGGATTTATGATCCCCGTAATGACCACACCACTAACTGTTTTATAGTGAAAACACCACAAAGTTTAGTACAGCAAAATGAAAGGTTTTATTTGGTATATATCTAAAGAGGCCAAAGTAGGATAGGGACAAACATGCTGCAAGAGCCATGTTGTCCTAGTTTTTATTCCCAGCTCTTAAGGATGCATCTTAGTGGGCTGCATTCTGGGATCCCTTGAACATTCTCCAGATACACACACTTAAGACACCAGTCACACAACCTAATCTGGTGAACCAAACTAATGGGTACCTAGAGCCTTTTACACCATCAACAGTCAGTTCTTCTCACTTCTTGAAACTCTTCTAAGGCCTTACTAGGAATCACCAAATAACCCAGGTATGCTTCATGTCTCCCACAGAGGAGCCACTGTTGGTCTGAGGTGGGTCAGCTTCCAGAGTTGCTCCAAGGTCTCCAGGAGAAATCTCTTGGTGGTGCCAGACACTGGGGTTGGTCTGTTGTTGGATTCACCTCAGGAAACAAGCAGATGCCTCCTGGCTATCTTGCCAGAAATGTTACCAAAACAAAACCAAACCCACTGCCATCAAGTCGATTCTGACTCGTAGCGACCCTATAGGACAGAGTAGAACTGCCCTGTAGAGTTTCCAAGGAGCGCCTGGTGGATTCGAGCTACTGATGGTTTGGTTAGCAGCCGTAGCACTTAACCACTACTCCACCAGGGTTTCAGCCAGAAATGTTACTGGGTGTAAATCCCAGGTTCTGCTTGGTGTGATTCATAGTAGCCAAGTGGGAGAGCAGAAAAGGTAACTTTTTTTTATTGTGCAAGGAAAGGAGTCAGTTGGAGCTGCTGCTACCATCACTGCTTCTCAGGGGGGAGGGGAAAATTTATTTTTAGGGGCTTATGAGTAGTTCATACAAGTTATATCAGCAACACTCTTAATCATACTGTGCAGGTGCAATGGGGTTTATATATAACTTCATGCATCACCAGGACTTTAATGTAAAATTATGGGGTGTGCCAAGCAAAGGAAGTAGGATTCTAATGCAAATCTGTAGGGGAGGAAGCCAAGCAAAGGAAGCAAAGGAGACAGGTTCGAACCCACCAGCTGCTCCATGGGAGAAAGATATGGGGTGAGCTAGGCAAAGAAAGCAGGATTCTGATGTAAAGTTGCTTGAGGTAGTGGAATTTTCCACTGGGGATTTCTGTCTTACAGGCACTGGTCCCTCCTGATAACATGTCCAATATATGTGATAAGAAGATTTGCCATCATCACTTCTAAAGAGCCTTCTGGATGTACTTCTTCCAAGACAGATTTATTTGTTCTTCTGGCAGCCCCTGGTGTATTCAGTACTCTTTGCCAACGCTGTAATTTAAGTGCATCAATTCTTTTGTCTTCCTAATTTATTGTCCAGCTTTTGCATGCATATGAGGAGACTGAAAATACCATGGATCAGGCGCATCTTAGTTCTCAAAGCGCATCTTTGCTTTTTAACACTTCAAAGAGCATTAGCCATCCTGAAATTGCTAATAACTTTCCAACAAGGGGCCCGTGTTTTCATTTTGCACTGGGTCCCAAAAATTATCTAGTTGGCCCTACTCCCCAGACCATTTGCCTCAGAATCACCTGGTGTGTGAATACAAAGCACATTCCTACTGCATCAGCTCTAGAATATGGCCCCTGAATCAGCATTTCAAGAAACATTCAATTTATTCCTCACAAAGTTGACAAAGCTTGAGAGCCACTGGGATAGTCAAGACTTCAGGTTCTCAGGCAGCTTTGCTTGATGAGAGATTTAAAACAGATTTCTTTGCTTCTATTCCAAGTTACAGGTTGGGGGGAGAACCATCCATAACTGAAAATGTTTTATGTGAAATGTGTTAGGTGGTTTTGTCTTATTACTCAGATAAATATTTGGAAAGATGCCCAAATTGGTGGTTTGAGAATTATCACATTCTTTGTCCATTCTAGCATTATTTATTTGTTTATATTTATTTTTATTCAGCTCCCATTAAGCCAAGGAAATGCTTCTGTATTTGTTCGCTAATTAGATCTTCGAAAAGGGAGTAACATTGCCCTGAAAATAGTTTCGAACAATTTCCTCCAATTCCCTCAACATCCCCCAAATCAGAAAAGATGGTGTCCTCATATATCAGTTTTAGGTTTTTGATAAGTGCTACTTGACAGTCTTGCAGGCATATATTTAAAACAAAACAAAACAAAACAAAACAAAACAACCAAACTCATTGCCATCAAGTTGATTCCGACTCACAGCAACCCAATAGGACAGAGTAGTGCTGTCCATAGTGTTTCCAAGGCTGTAATCTTTATTGAAGCAGAGTGCCACATTAGGGCTTTGAACCAGTTCGTTCTGGTTTGAACCCCTGCTGATAATTTGCATTTCCACCCCAGATATACTGAATTGGAATCTATGTTAAAAAAAATACCCAGGTGATTCTTACGTATGATAAATTTTGAGAACTACTGCGCTACTAGTCAAGAAGCCCTGATGGCGCAGTGGTTAAAGTACTCAGCTGCTAATGAGATGGTCCATGGTTCGAACCCACCAGCTGCTCCATGGGAAAAAGATATGGCAATTTGCAGTCATAAAGATTTGGAGCCTTGTAAACCCCTATGAGGTTGCTATGAGTCAGAATTGACTTGATAGCAGTGGATTTGATTTTGGGTTGGTTCTACAGTTCTCAGAATTGGTCTCTAACCAGCATCACTAGAATCCACTAGGTACTTGTTAGAAATGCAAATTCTCAGCAGGGATTGGAACCAGAACCAACCAGTTCAAAGAACTGTGTCTCTTCTTTCTCCATAGAGCAGCTGGTGTGTTGGAACCACCAATCTTTCAGTTAGCAGTTGAGCGTTTAACCACTTCTCACCAGCGCTCCTTGCAGGCATATGTATACATATATATAAACCAAACCCACACCCATTGTGTTGAGTTGCTTCTGACTCATAGCGACCCTGTAGGATAGAGTAGAGCTGCCCTAATGGGTTTCCAAGGAGCGGCTGGTGGATTCCAACTGCTGACTTTTTGGTTAGCAGCCGAGCCCTTTACCACTGTGCCACCAGGGCCAGGGTTTATTCCGAACTGGTTCCTAGGCAGGGAACAGCAGCAACTTCCCAAGCTTCTTTGTCAACAGATGTTAACTTGGCTGTCAGTGGCAAGGCCGTGGGTTGAGGGTGACCCGAGACTGATGTCTTTCTGAGGATCACTTTTTGGGCTGTGACATGAAGGGTAATTATTATTAGTTGCTCTAAGATGATAGTATTAAATATTTAGACTAAATCACCACACGGCCATTAGAAGGAAATAGCTTTTCGTTACAGTGTACAGAATAAAAATTTAACCAGCACTCTAGTGAGAAGAGAGTCCACCTGATACCAGAAAGCCCCTGACTCATTTGTCTGTGGCACGGTTGGATGTCAGGGCTTAAAATTTTAAAATATTATTAATTTTTTTCTCATTTTGAAAATAAAAGGACTTCATGGAAGAAAATTTAGGAAAAATCTATGTATTGTTAGGCAAATATTTTGAGGCTTTTTGAAATTTCACTTTATTGAATCCATTCTACCTAATACCCAGAGCTTTTTATTATATATTGCTGTCATCTTTTGATTCAAACATATAAATACAAATCTTAAACAGTTAATTAGTGATACGATTAATTTAGATATTTTGCTATTATTGATTTTCTCTCATTTATGTGAGTACATTAAAATTACAGATTTGGGGCATGAGTTAACATTTTTAAAAAACAAACAATTTTTTTTTCTATTGCGGTAAATAGACGACAAAACGTTTGCCATTTCAACAATCTTCACACGTACAGTTCAGTGACCTTACATTTGTTCACCATGTTCTATCATCGCCATTAGAAATATACTTTTAAACCTGCATTTTTGACTGTCTTTTGGCAAGTAAGTTCTTTAGAGAAGAATGAGGAAATGTACAAGCATAAGTCAGACACAAGGACAAACAGTAAAAATAATTTCCTGACAGCCTCTCTTCCTGTATTTCCCTCTGGCTTCCTTTGCCTCCAAGCTCAGGGTGGTGGGTTAGCCTCTCACTCTTGCTGCTAACGACCAGCCCTTCATGTGAACCCTTCATTTCAGCTTCTCCCGGAATGGCATTCAGGCATCTGCTCTGCCTGGATATGAGGCCAGAGAAACGATTCGAACTGTATTAATAGCCTTGATTGCTAAAGTGAGCCGAACAACTGGGCAAGGGCTTTAAAAGGTACAAGCAAAACCTCACAAAGTATCTGAGATTCAAGGTGGTACATTTTTTGTTTTTGATGTTATTGCCCAATTAAATATTTAAAATGGTTGGCTCATGTGCTTAGTCATAATTTTGCTTGGGCCCTCTCTCTGCAAAACATCTGCCTGATCATTGAAGAATAAATACGATTTTCTTTGTAAACAGATTTTACGTAGTTTATAATTATTTGGCTAAAAAAAAGGTAAACACTGTATGATGGCTGATTAGCTCTGTTACAGCAGGCAACAATGAGTGCTGAAACCTAATCTTAAACTTGATTTTAATTCCAAACTTAATTTTCTTTTTTTGCGCCAGTTAGCTTCCCTGCTGTGGTATGTTCTGATACTACATCCCTTGGCTTGGCCAGCTATTTTCTGAATGCTGGCCCAATGTCTTGTAACATTGCTTCTGGGCTGAAAGTACAAATGGCATATCTTTATGGCAGCTTTATAAACATAACAAATAGCACATTTGCTAAATACTCCGCAAGTAGTATTGCATTCTAAAAGGTTAGGAAAATACCTGTTTCCCACTCTTTTATTTTTGCTCTCAAATTTTTTTAATGATTTTTTTTCACTTAAAAAAAAGTATCTTACATTTATAGACACGAGAGCTGAAGAATTTAAAGGAAGTTTGAGTTGTAATTAAACATCTTGCTTAATAAAAAAAAATGTTTTTTATTTTTTTAAACTGTACATTAGTAGTTAATGGATAAAGTTCACCAACAGGTTGCCCATTGTACAACTGCAAGTTTATTTTCTATTATCAGGCACTGCACTGTAATTAGGAGATAACATGTGCAGGCTTTCTGTTCACGAATGTAGTATAATTGTTAGAAACACTAGAGGAGAGGTGTTGGGTTAAAATTTAAAAAGTTTTTTTTGACTGTTGTAAAATGAAAATGGTTTGAACTCCAGTTTGGTATGGTCTGGTTACAGAAGTGCTTTGCGGGGTAGTACCAAATTCAAAATAATATATCCAACAGCAAGCTTTAGTTGGCATAGCTGTATTATTTTGTACCAGTGTTACTCCAACTGACTGATCTTTTGTTATTCTCAGCAGCCATTTGTCCTTTATAGGAATGAAACAGATTTTTAAGAAATGTATTGAGCAAATTTATTGCTTTGAGAAATGTCCAGCTCAATCTTTATAAAATCTTTATAGGTGATATTAATTTACTGTTCATTGCATTTACACTCTCAGTAAATTATTAGGAGACTTCCACCAAAAGTTTTTCCTCAGATTCAGATCATTACTTTTGGCTTAAGAATGTGACTCCACAGGAATTCAACTATTAACCACATGTGAAATACAGTTTTTTTTTTCCTTAAAATATCACTCATGTAGCATATTTCAATTACCTCAGCTATGTATCAGTCATCTTCAATCCTAGCTAAACTCCTGCAGTGTCTAAATCATTGTATCGTTTATTTTACTTTACTATTCCCTTTCATATAATCAAAATGCAATTAAAGCGGAATTAAAACAAAATGACGGAATAAGAGAATAAAAATTACAACTGAAAATCTCTTGTAATAGAGAACACTCTGGTAAGGATTCAGGTGCACTGTGGTTACATTGTATTCCCTTCCGGGTAAAAACTAAGTTTACATGGTTTTCCTATTAATATAGTCTTAGGTCTGCCCCCAACACTAGTATAATAAAGGAATTCCTGTGTTTTGGAGAAGAATGGAATTTATGGGAAATGTAAATATAAGGTAAACATAATGGGACAATAATTTTTTGTTACATATTGTCTTATTTGCCTAATAAAAAGCATATTTCTGATTGCAAAGAGTATCATTATATTGCTGGTACCACTTACTGTCAGGCAACAGGATTCAAACTGAAATTAAGAAACAAAAGTTAGGGAATGAAAATATTTGCAAGAATAGTTTAAACTCTTTAATTTTGACAGACATTTTTATTTGTGAAATTACTATGTTTTTTCTGTAAAGCTTTTACCAGCAAGCAAACACATCTACAGATTGAGCTATTTCAGACCTTTAACATTCTCCTTGGGCGAGGGTCTACGGCCCCACCCCCTCCCATCACTCTCAGTAGGTTTCTTTGCTTATTTCCTAAGTCAGAGAGAGGATCAAGTCTATCAGAAGGCAACATCCTCAATTTTCTGTTTCCTTCCCCACTGCCTTCTACTCACATAGCTCTCTCTAGGCCAGAATAGAACTTTCCTCCTCCATTTCAGAGGAATTGTCTTTCCTACTGTCAGAAATTTAATCTCCCTCGGATCCGTTGATCCCGTTCCTCTTTGTGTTCTTTGTGTTCTTGAGTATCTTGCACCACGGATTATCTCTTCTGCCCCTTTGTCCTTTCAGGATTTCCTCCTTAGCATATGAACTTGCTGAAATCTCTGTATCAAACTAAACAAAGCAAAAACAATCACATTTACACACCCACAAAATCCTCCATTGATTCAATAGCCCCTATATTTACTAGCTTATTTTTCTAACTCCTTTTATCGGTGAGATTCTCCCCAAAAGATAACCCTTAACTCAACCTCTTCATCTCGTTTTTTTTCACCTGAACTAACTGCAACCTACTCCCATCACTAAACTTCCTTTCCATATCATCAGCGCATCACTAGATATGACACTTTTCAACTCTTCCTGCATCTCTCCTCAAAGTTCAGCATTATCGGCCATTTCCCAACGGAATATTCTTATCACTTTGCTTTTTCATGATACCACTCTTTCATGATTTTGGGACTTTTTTTTTTTGGCCCCTACTTCCTTTAATTTTCCTTTAAACATTAGTTATCCCTAACAGTCTATGCTCAGACGTCTTTGCTTTCTTAATCTACAGCTTTCTATGAAAGGTCTTGTCTACTTGCATGTTGATGAATCCCAGACCCACGCTAACGTCCCAGATTATGCTCCTGGACTTTTTCCCTTGGCTATGCCACAGATACCTTAAACCCAACTTGGTGAAAACTGGAGTCTTTCTGTACTGACTCTGGTCCTCTTTCTGTGTGTTCTCTATTTCAACCGACCAGCAGATATCTACTTATCCAAGATAAACTGGAACACAGTCTTGGTTTCAACTTCTCTGTTCATATTATGCCTAGTTACTTGCAGAGTCCTGTTAATTTTACATCTTTAATATCTTCTGAATTTGTCCCCTTTTCTTGTCACTGGCTGAATTTTGGCTGTTATCACCCCTCTATAGAGTCACCCTACTATTCTAAGTCCAGTTCTGCTCTCATTAAACCCATTCTTCACCTTAAAACAGTGGCATCACTAGGAGAGTGTGGAGGGTGCAAATGGCACCAGGTGACACTGTCAGATGGGGGTAACATCAAAATGACTGTAGATAAGAATATCCCTGTAGTTATAACAACAAAAACATTTTTTGTAAGCCCAATTTACATGTATCAGTATACCTATAAGGCTAAAACTCCATGCAAATTTACTTTTTGAAACTTCTAATGTGCCCTTGTCAGCGCTGTCATCATTACCCCATTACAACCATGCTCTGAATCATGTGGCTTCATATGCATGTGCTACAAGCACATGCTGTTGTTTTTGTTGCTGCTGGTGTTTTTATAGTCGCTGAGTTTGTCAAATTTTCTGGTGTTTTAGTTACGATATTGTGGTAATTAGTATTTGTGAAGCTATAGCAATAATTTTTTTTAAGAATGAAGTGGTAATTAAAGGAAAAGGAGTGATATACAAGAATTATGATTTACAAGTAACATTAGTGCAAAAAACATTACTAAGGGTTCTGTATGGTCTGGTATAGGAAGAGGTCCATGGGGGGAAGGGTGACACCATGAGTTACCTCACCGAGTGACACCAACCCTAGTGACACCATTGCCTTTAAACTGTAATTTTTCTAAAATAGAAACCAGATAATGCCATTCTCCAATTTAACACCTTGACTAGTTCTTCATTGCCTTTAAAATCAAACCAAACACAGTGCTGTCGAGTGGATTCCGACTCATAGCGACCCTATAGCACAGAGTAGAACTGCTCCCATAGAGTTTCCAAGGAGCGCCTGGCGGATTCAAACTGCCGACACTTTGGTTAGCAGCCATAGCACTTAACCACTACACCACCAGGGTTTCCCCATTGCCTTTAGGAAAAAAAAAAAAAAAAAATCCCAACTTATTAGCATCGTAGAGAAGGTCCTTCCTCATTTGGCCCATTCCTAACTTCATAAACTCATCTTTCAACACACTTGCCCTTTTTTTCTTACAGTCTTCACTCAAATCAAGTTAAACCACCCTCAGTTTGTTGGAGGGCCAAGTGCTCTCCTGTACTTTTTCTTTGCAAATCCTATTACTTCTGTTTGGTACATCTTTCCTCCCTTCTATACCCATGTGGAAACCCTCGTGGCATAGTGGTTAAGTGCAATGGCTGCTAAACAAAGGGTTGGCAGTTCAAATCCTCCAGGTGCTCCGTGGAAACTCTATGGGGCAGTTCTACTCTGTGCTATAGGGTCGCTATGAGTCGGAATCGACTCGACGGCACTGGCTTTGGTTTTTTTGTTTTTTTATATCCATGTATCCTTCAAAACTCATCCTGGGCATCACTTCCTCACAGAAATGTCTCAGTTTGGTTTAGTTGTCTCTATCGTGAGCTCATTTAAATCTTGTGCTTAGCTTATAGCATGTTTTCATTCATATTGAAATTATTTCATCTTCCATCTCCTGGAGGTCAGGGACCTGAGGGACTAGAAACAGTAATTGATCATGAGTTGGAGCTCAATTAATGGAAAAGAATGAATGAAGGTGGAAAGGAAATTAGTTGTTCTGTTTGCACTAAAAACAATCCTGAGATTAGAGATGCTCGTTTCCACTCTAGCTCATACTGAGATTTGAGAGAGCCGTTCAATTTCATTATGCAGAAGACAGAATGAATTGTAATGATTGTAATTGTAATGATGATTTATATTTATATTTTTTCCTTCTGAAAGGTTCCTAAATATAGAATTTGCTTTATATAATTTGCAGAATATGCTTTAGAAATTAAGGCTACGTTTATTAACTACGCATATTTCAGAATTTATGTCAAATAAGTTTGTAAGTATACTGACATTATTATAAGACAAAATGCAAGATCCTAGTCTTTAAACGATCTTGCTTAGTTAAGTATTTTTGGTGCTGTGATGTATATAAAAGTTGATCCATTGTAATGTACCTTTTCCTAAGATAGTTTTCTGGAGAAATTAATATCTCCTTGGTTTTATCTTAACCGTATAATGTTTTTCAAATATTGCTGCTTCATGAAGTTCTCAATTAACAATAAGCAAACAAGAATCTTTTTTTGGTAAATTTTATTGTGCTTTAGGTGAAAGTTTATGTGCAGATTATTTTCTCATTCAAAAATTTATACATAAATTTTTTTGTGATGTTGGTTGCAATCTCCACCTTGTGTCAGTACTCTTCTCGTTTCCCTTTCCACTCTGGGTTCGCCATGTCCATTCCTCTAGCTTTCCTGTCCCTTCCTGCCTTCTTGTTCTGCTTTTGAGCAGGTGTTGCCTATTTGGTCTCATAATCTTGACTGAAATAAGAAGCACCCCTGTCATGTGTTATTGTTTGTTAGGCCTGTCTAATCTTTGCCTGAAGGGTGCATTTCGGGAGTGGCTTTAGTTCTGAGTTAGAAGAGTGTCTGGGGGCAATAGTCTCAGGGATTCCTCCAGTCTTTGTCAAACCAGTTAGTCTGGTTTTTTTTTGGTTAATTTGAATTTTGTTCTACATTTTTTCCCACTCTGTTGTTGTTAGGTGCTGTCGAGTTGGTTCCAACTCATAGCAACCCTATGCACAACAGAATGAGACACTGCCATCCTCACAAGTGTTGCTATGCTTGAGCCCATTGTTGAAGCCACTGTGTCAATCCATCTCATTGAGGGTCTTCCTCTCCTTTGCTGACCCTCCACTTTATCAAGCATGATGTCCTTCTCCAGGGACTGATCCCTTCTAAAAACATGTCCAAAGTACATGAGATGTATTCTTGCCTTTCTTGCTTAGAAGGAGCATTCTGGTTGTACTTCTTCCAAGACAGATTTGTTCCTTCTTTGGCAGACCGTGGTATATTCAATATTCTTCGCCAACGCCACAATTCGAAGGTGTCAATTCTTCTTCCGTCTTCCTTATTCAGCGTCCAGCTTTCCCATGCTTATGAGGTGATTGAAAACACCATGGCTTGGGGCAGGCGAACCTTAGTCTTTAATGTGACATCTTTGCTTTTCAACACTTTAAAGAGGTCTTTTCCAGTAGATCTGCCCAATGCAATGTGTCTTTTGATTTCTTGACTGCTGCTTCCATGGGCATTGATTGTGGATTCAAGTGAAATGAAATCCTTAACAATTTCAATCTTTTCTCCGTTTTTCATGATGTTGCTTATTGGTCCAGTTGTGAGGATTTTTGTTTTCTTTATGTTAAGGTGGAATCCATATTGAAGGCTGTGGTCTTTGATCTTTATCAGTAAGTGCTTCAACTCCTCTTCACTTTCAGCAAACAAGGTTGTGTCATCTGCATAATGCAAGTTGTTAATGAGTCTTCCTGCAATCCTGATGCCCCATTCTTCTTCATATAGTCCAGCTTCTTGGAATATTTACTTGGCATACAGATTGACGAGGTATGGTGAAAGGATAAAACCATGGTGCATACCTTTCCTGACTTTAAACAATGCAGTATCCCCTTGTTCTGTTTGAATGGCTGCCTCTTGATCCATGTACAGATTCCTCATGAGCACAATTAAGTGTTCTGGCATTCCCATTTTTCCCAATGTTATTCATAATTTGTTATGATCCACAGAGTCGAATGCCTTTGCATAGTCAATAAAACACAGGTAAATATCTTTCTCATATTCTCTGCTTTCACCCAGGATCCATCTGACATCAGCAGTGATATCCCTGTTCCATGTGCTCTTCTAAATCCAGCTTGAATTTCTGTTAGTTCCCTGTCAATATACTGCTGCAGCTGCTTTTGAATGATCTTCAGCAAAATTTTGTTTGCATGTGATATTAATGATCCTGTTTGGGACTGTCTATTGTGATCCTCCTCAGAGCAGCCAGTGGTAGTAGCCTGGCACCATCAAGTTCTTCTGGTCTCAGGCTGGTGTAGGCTATGATTCATGCGGTCCATTAGTCTTTTGGACTACTACTTTCCTCGTGTCTGTTTTTTTTTTTTTTTTCATTCTTCTTTGCTCTGGATGGGATGGGATCAATAGATGTATCTTAGTTGGCCACTCATAAGCTTTTATGACCCCAGACACTACTCACCAAAGTAGGACGTAAAACATTTTCTTTATGAACTATGTTATGCCAATTGAGCTAGATGTCCCTCAAGACCATGGTCCCAGCCCTCAGCCCCAGTAACTCAGTCCTTCAGGGTGATTGGATGTGTCTATGAAGCTTCTATGTCTTTGCCTTGGTCAAATTATGCTGACTTCCCCTATACTGTGTGTTGTCTTTCCCTTCACCAAAGTTAACACTTGTCTACTATCTAGTTAGCGATTTCCCCTCCTCACCCCTCTCCTCCCTGGTAACCATCAAAGTTTTTTTTTTCTGTGTGTAAAACTTTTCTTGGCTTTTGATAATAGTGGTGTCATACGATATTTATTCTTTTGTAATTGACTTATTTCACTCAGCATAATGCCCAGATTCATCCATGTTGTGAGATGTTTTGCAGATTCATCTTTGTTCTTTATCATTGCGTAGTATTCCGTTGTTTGCATATACCTTAATTTGTTCATCCATTCATCTCTTGATGTGCACTTAGGTTGTTTCTATCATTTTGCTGTTGTGAATAATGCTGCAATGAACACGGGTGTGCATGTGTCTATTTGTGTGACAGTTCTTATTTCTCTAGGATATGTTCCTAGTAGGAGGATTGTAGACAAGAATCTTTATAAGTTTATAATTTCCAAATCCAAGAAAAGAAAGTATATGCTTTTACTTTTTTGTTTTCTAAAATTATTTACCAATTTTATCACTCATAAACAAATTTCCATTGCCATTTTAATGTGGCCTCTATCTTGTGGAAAGAAATAGCTGAAAAGTAAACTGATTCAGTCAATGAGTATTCTGCCTAATTGACCTAAGACAATGGGTTTGACATTTGCCTCTATTACCTGAAATCGTGAATACATCAGCCAGTAATTTTGATATCCTACAATTATGGGCTAAAATATCTTGTTGAATGCTACAGTTGTATGAACTCATACAACTGTTCTTCAGACATTACTGGACATTTGTGGAATGTTAAAAAATATTCTTATAATTAAATTTGAAGAACAGTTGAATAAACTTGTTTGTCTAATTATACGTTGATCTAAAAAGTAAAAAAGCAAACAATTAACAAAAATGTAAACAACAACCATGAAACCCACAAATTTCTCTAAAATCCATTTCCCATTTCCTAACAATTTCCATCTGTAAACTTGTCACTCGATCTTGTCCTACCTGCTTATGCAGGACTCTATCCTTCTATAAATTCCCTCTCCCCAAGAATTTCTGGAAGTTCTCACACATAAACACACGCAAACTAGTCTCATCAGTTACTCAGTAGCCTCATTCTCATGCTCCCATCCCCTCCCCCATCCATTTTTTCTCCTACCTCAGCTGGCACTTCCAAGATTAGCCTTCTCTAGGCCAGTTTGAGAAGAAATCCTCTCTTTAGAGTCTTTAAACCTCTCTGACTCTATGAAATTATGAAAGTACTACTACTGCCTTGTGTCCCAATCTTTAATGAGATTTTAGGGCAATGAGCTCTTTAATTGTTGGAGATGGGACAAGCAACATTTCCATATTGCCTGTGGGCTCTGTTATCTGTGTTACCAACCAAAATGCAAGCGTCTTCATTCCTCAATAATTTCTTGAGTAGAATTTGTTACTCCGGGGTTAGGCTATATATTTAGTATTTAAGGTAAAATAAGAATTACTCTTAAAAATCTTTTAAATTATCCATAAAGTGTTGTATACAAAGTTTTAAGGATACAACTCTGTGCTGCAATTCTTTGAGAACCACTGAGGCAGGCTAAAGAAAAGACCAAAAGGAAAGTATAGAGGCAGGTGTCTATCTTCAAGGTAATGATTATATCCCCAGCAGCAAACAGAGTGGAGGATTCTGACGGGTTATGGCTTGTCCACTAGATTATTTTGCTCAGCTTCAGTAATAAGCCTTTTTTTTTTTTTTTTAATAATTTTTATTGAGCTTTAAGTGAACGTTTACAAATCAAGTCAGTCTGTCACGTATAAGCTTATATACACCTTACTCCATACTCCCACTTAATCTCCCCCTAATGAGTCAGCCCTTCCAGTCTCTCCTTTCGTGACAATTTCTAACCCTCTCTACCCTCCTATCTCCCCTCCAGACAGGAGATGCCAACACAGTCTCAAGTGTCCACCTGATACAAGTAGCTCACTCTTCATCAGCATCTCTCTCCAACCCATTGTTCAGTCCCTTCCATGTCTGATGAGTTGTCTTCGGGAATGGTTCCTGTCCTGGGCCAACAGAAGGTTTGGGGACCATGACCGCCAGGATTCCTCTAGTCTCAGTCAGACCATTAAGTATGGTCTTTTTATGAGAATTTGGGGTCTGCATCCCACTGATCTCCTGCTCCCTCAGGGGTTCTCTGTTGTGCTCCTTGTCAGGGCAGTCATCGGTTGTGGCTGGGCACCATCTAGTTCTTCTGGTCTCAGGATGATGTAAGTCTCTGGTTCATGTGGCCCTTTCTGTCTCTTGGGCTCATAGTTATTGTGTGACATTGGTGTTCTTCATTCTCCTTTGCTCCAGGTGGGTTGAGACCAATTGATGCATCTTAGATGGCCACTTGTTAGCATTTAAGACCCCAGACGCCTCATTTCAAAGTGGGATGCAGAATGTTTTCATAATAGAATTATTTTGCCAATTGACTTAGAAGTCCCCTTAAGCCATAGTCCCCAAACCCCCGCCCTTGCTCCGCTGACCTTTGAAGCATTCAGTTTGTCCCGGAAACTTCTTTGCTTTTGGTCCAGTCCAGTTGAGCTGACCTTCCATGTATTGAGTATTGTCCTTCCCTTCACCTAAAGTAGTTCTTATCTACTAACTAATCAGTAAATAACCCTCTCCCACCCTCCCTCCCTCCCCCCTCGTAACCACAAAAATATGTGTTCTTCTCAGTTTATACTATTTCTCAAGATCTTATAATAGTGGTCTTATACAATATTTGTCCTTTTGCCTCTGACTAATTTCGCTCAGCATAATGCCTTCCAGGTTCCTCCATGTTATGAAATGTTTCACAGATTCGTCACTGTTCTTTATCGATGTGTAGTATTCCATTGTGTGAATATACCACAATATATTTAACCATTCATCCGTTGATGGACACCTTGGTTGCTTCCAGCTTTTTGCTATTGTAAAAAGAGTGGCAATAAACATGGGTGTGCATATATTTGTTCCTGTGAAGGCTCTTATTTCTCTAGGGTACATTTCAAGGAGTGGGATTTCTGGGTTGTATGGTAGTTCTATTTCTAACTTTTTAAGAAAACGCCAGATAGATTTCCAAAGTGGTTGTACCATTTTACATTCCTACCAGCAGTGTATGTATAAGAGTTCCAATCTCTCTGCAGCCTCTCCAACATTTATTATTTTGTGTTTTTTGGATTAATGCCAGCCTTGCTGGAGTGAGATGGAATCTCATCGTAGTTTTAATTTGCATTTCTCTAATGGCTAATGATCGAGAGCATTTTCTCATGTATCTGTTAGCTCCCTGAATATCTTCTTTAGTGAACTGCGCATTCATATCCTTTGCCCACTTTTTGATTGGGTTGTTTGTCTTTTTGTGGTTGAGTTTTAACAGAATCATATAGATTTTAGAGATCAGGCGCTGGTCAGAGATGTCATAGCTGAAAATTTTTTCCCAAACTATAGGTGGTCTTTTTATTCTTTTGGTGAAGTCTTATAGGTGTTTGATTTTTAGGAGCTCCCAGTTATCTGGTTTCTCTTTGTCATTTTTGGTAATGTTTTGTATTCTGTTTATGCCTTGTATTAGGGCTCCTAACATTGTCCCTATTTTTTCTTCCATGATCTTTATCGTTTTAGTCTTTATGTTTAGGTCTTTGATCCACTTGGAGTTAGTTTTTGTGCATGGTGTGAGGTATGGGTCCTGATTCGTTTTTTTGCAAATGGATATCCAGTTATGCCAGCACCATTTGTTAAAAAGACTATCTTTTCCCCAATCAACTGACACTGGTCCTTTGTCAAATATCAGCTGCTCATATGTGGATGGATTTATATCTGGGTTCTCAATTCTGTTCCATTGGTCTACGTGCCTGTTGTTGTACCAGTACCAGGCTGTTTTGACTACTGTGGCTGTATAATAGGTTCTAAAATCAGGTAGAGTGAGGCCTCCCACTTTCTTCTTCTTCTTCAGTAATGCTTTACTTATCTGAGGAGGCTTCTTTCCCTTGCATATGAAGTTGGTGATTTGTCTCTCCGTCTCTTTTAAAAAATGTCATTGGAATTTGGATCGGAAGTGCATTGTATGTATAAATGGCTTTTGGTAGAATAGACATTTTTACTATGTTAAGTCTTCCTATCCATGAGCAAGGTATGTTTTTCCACTTAAGTAGGTCCTTTTCAGTTTCTTGCAGTAGTACTTTGTAGTTTTTTTGTAAAGTTCTTTTACATCTTTGGTAAGATTTATTCCTAAGTATTTTATCTTCTTGGGGGCTACTGTGAATGGTATTGATTTGGTGATTTCCTCTTCGATGTTCTTTTTGTTGATGTAGAGGAATCCAAGTGATTTTTGTATGTTTATTTTATAACCTGAGACTCTGCCAAACTCTCCTATTAGTTTCGGTAGTTTTCTGGAGGATTCCTTAGGATTTTCTGTGTATAAGATCATGTCATCTGCAAATAGAGATAATTTTACTTCCTCTTTGCAAATCCGGATGCCCTTTATTTCTTTGTCTAGCCTAATTGCTCTGGCATGGACCTCTAGCACAATGTTGAATAAGAGCGGTGATAAAGGGCATCCTTGTCTGGTTCCCGTTCTCAGGGGAAATGCTTTCAGGCTCTCTCCATTTAGAGTGATGTTCGCTGTTGGCTTTGTATAGATGTCCTTTATCATGTTGAGGAATTTTCCTTCAATTTCTATTTTGCTGAGAGTTTTTATCATAAACGGGTGTTGGACTTTGTCAAATGCCTTTTCTGCATCAATTGATAAGATCATGTGGTTTTCGTCTTTTGTTTTATTTATATGGTGGATTACATTAATGGTTTTTCTAATATTAAACCAGCCTTGCGTACCTGGTACAAACCCCACTTGGTCATGGTGGATTATTTTTTTGATATGTTGTTGAATTCTATTGGCTAGAATTTTGTTGAGGATTTTTGCATCTATGTTCATGAGGGGTATAGGTCTGTAATTTTCTTTTTTTGTGATGTCTTTACCTGGTTTTGGTATCAGGGATATGGTGGCTTCATAGAATGAGTTAGGTAGTATTCCGTCATTTTCTATGCTTTGAAGTACCCTTAGTAGTAGTGGTTTTAACGCTTCTCTGAAAGTTTGGGAGAACTCTGCAGTAAAGCTGTCCAGGCCCGGGCTTTTTTTTGTTGGGAGTTTTTTGATTACCTTTTCAATCTCTTTTTTTTTACGGGTCTATTTAGTTGTTCTACTTCTGATTGTGTTAGTTTAGGTAGGTAGTGTTTTTCTAGGAATTCACCCATTTCTTCTAGGTTTGCAAATTTGTTAGAGTACAATTTTTCGTAATAATCTGGTATGATTCTTTTAATTTCAGTTGGGTCTGTTGTGATGTGGCCCATCTCGTTTCTTATTCAGGTTATTTGTTTCCTTTCCTGTATTTTTTTAGTCAGTCTGGCCAATGGTTTATCAATTTTGTTAATTTTTTCGAAGAACCAGCTTTTGGCTTTGTTAATTCTTTTGTTTGTTCTTCTCTTCTCTAATTCATTTAGTTCAGCTCTAATTTTTATTATTTGTTTTCTTCTGGTGCCTGATGGATTCTTTTGTTGCTCACTTTCTATTTGTTCAAGTTGTAGGGTCAGTTCTCTGATTTTGGCTCCTTCTTTTTGTATGTGTGCATTTATCGATATAAATTGACCTCTGAGCACTGCTTTTGCTGTGTCCCAGAGGTTTTGATAGGAAATGTTTTCTTTCTCGTTGCATTCTATGAACTTCTTTATTCCCTCCTTAATGTCTTCTATAACCCAGTCTTTTTTCGGGAGGGTATTGTTCAGTTTCCAAGCATTCGATTTCTTTTCCTTGATTTTTCTGTTACTGATTTCCACTTTTATGGCCTTATGGTCTGAGAAGATGCTTTGTAATATTTCGATGTTTTGGATTCTGCAAAGATTTGTTTTATGACCTAATATGTGGTCTATTCTAGAGGATGTTCCATGTGCGCTAGAAAAAAAAGTGTATTTTGCAGCAGTTGGGCAGAGTGTTCTGTATAAGTCAATAAGGTCAAGTTGGTTGATTGTAGCAATTAGGTCTTCCGTGTCTCTATTGAGCTTCTTACTGGATGTCCTGTCCTTCTCCGAAAGTGGTGTGTTGAAGTCTCCTACTATAATTGTGGAGGTGTCTATCTCACTTTTCAGTTCTGTTAAAGTTTGTTTTATGTATCTTGCAGCCCTGTCATTGGGTGTGTAAATATTTAATATGATTATATCTTCCTGGTCAATTGTCCCTTTAATCATTATGTAGTGTCCTTCTTTATCTTTTGTGGTGGATTTAACTTTAAAGTCTATTTTGTCAGAAATTAATATTGCTACTTCTCCTCTTTTTTGCTTATTGTTTGCTTGATATATTTTTTTCCATCCTTTGAGTTTTAGTTTGTTTGTGTCTCTAAGTCTAAGGTGTGTCTCTTGTAGGCAGCATATAGACGGATCGTGTTTCTTTATCCAGTCTGAGACTCTCTGTCTCTTTATTGGTGCATTTAGTCCATTTACATTCAGCGTAATTATAGATAAGTATGTGTTTAGTGCTGTCATTTTGAAGCCTTTTTATGTGTGTTGTTACAATTTCATTTTTCCACTTACTTTTTTGTGCTGAGACGTTTTTCTTTGTAAATTGTGTGTTCCTCATTCTCATAGTATTTGACTTTATGTTTGCTGAGTCGTTATGTTTTTCTTGGTTTTTATTTTGAGTTATGGAGTTGTTATACCTCTTTGTGGTTACCTTAATATTTACCCCTATTTTTCTAAGTAAAAACCTAACTTGTATTGTCCTATATCGTCTTGTATCCCTCTTCATATGGCAGTTCTATGCCACCTGTATTTAGTCCCTCTTTTTGATTACTGTGATCTTTTACATATTGACTTCAATGATTCCCTGTTTTGAGCATGTTTTTCTTTTTAAAATTAATCTTAATCTTAATTTGTTTTTGTGATTTCCCTATATGAGTTGGTATCAGGATGTTCTGTTCTGTGACCTTGTGTTGTGCTGGTATCTGATATTATTGGTTTTCTGACCAAACAATTTCCTTTAGTATTTCTTGTAGCTTTGGTTTGGTTTTTGCAAATTCTCTAAGCTTGTGTTTTGTGTTTATCTGTAAATATTTTAATTTCGCCTTTATATTTTAGAGAGAGTTTTGCTGGATATATGATCCTTGGCTGGCAGTTTTTCTTCTTCAGTGCTCTATATATGTCATCCCATTGCCTTCTTGCCTCATGGTTTCTGCTGAGTAGTCTGAACTTATTCTTACTGATTCTCCTTTGTAGGAGAGCTTTCTTTTATCTGTGGCTGCTTTTAAAATGTTCTCTTTATCTTTGGTTTTGGCACGTTTGATGATAATATGTCTTGGTGATTTTCTTTTTGGATCAATCTTAAATGGGGTTTGATGAGCATCTTGGGTAGATATCCTTTTGTCTTTCATGATGTCAGGGAAGTTTTTTGCCAGTAGATCTTCAAATATTCTCTCTGTGTTTTCTGTTATCCCTCCCTGTTCTGGGACTCCAATCACACTCAAGTTATTCTTCTTGATAGAGTCTCACATGATTCTTAGGGTTTCTTCATTTTTTTAAATTCTTTTATCTGATTTTTTTTCAGCTATATTGGTGTCAATTCCCTGGTCCTCCAGATCTCCCACTCTGCGTTCCAATTGCTCGAGTCTGCTCCTCTGACTTCCTATTGTGTTGTCTAATTCTGTAATTTTATTGTTAATCTTTTGGATTTCTGAATGCTGTCTCTCTATGGATTCTTGAAACTTATTAATTTTTCCAGTATGTTCTTGAATAATCTTTTTGAGTTCTTCAACTGCTTTATCAGTGTGTTCCTTGGCTTTTTCTGTAGATTGCCTTATTTCATTTCTGAGGTCATCCCTGATGTCTTGAAGCATTCTGTAAATTAGTTTTTATATTCTGCATCTGGCAATTCCAGGATTGTGTCTTCATTTGGGAAAGATTTTGATTCTTTAGTTTGGGGAGTTATAGAAGCAATCACGGTCTGCTTCTTTATGTGGTTTGATATCGACTGCTGTCTCCGAGCCATCACTAAGATATTGTAGTGATTTATTCTATGTTTGCTCACTGAGTCTTATCTTGTTTTGTTTTCTTTCAATATACGTAGATGGGCTACTAGATTGGGCTGTCTTGATTGTTGTAGCCCTTGAATCACTTATGTCCTATTACGAGCTGTTTTGGGCTGTTACCAGATATATAAGCCTAAGAGTCCTTTCGCTGTTCTTGAGTAGAATCTGATTTTGGGTCATTCAGTGTGTGGTGCAGATTGTCACCTATCCACCTAGAGAAGCAGTGGTGATTGTTGTGTGCACCAGATTCTAGTAGCAGCAGGGGTTCACACTCCAGGGGGGTCAGGATGCTGACAGACTTCCCCCAAGTGCCAGTGAGGTGGGCTATTCCTAAAGCACTTTGGTGGGTGGGCTCTGCAGCTGTACCTTCGGCCCCCAATGCAAGTACCTCTACAGTTTGGTAGGTGTCACCCTCCTTAGACCCCTAAGGCAGGAGGCTAGTTGGTCTGGGGGGAGCTTCAGCCCTCAGTTCCCTGTTGTGGGTCAGTGAGGGCTCTGTTGAATACGCAGAGATATCAGCCCTGGGAAACTTGTCTTTCCAGTAATCTGCTAAAACAATTACAGTTAGATCCCTATCAGAAATGCCTTTGCATTATAATAGCCACCTTGTTCCCTGTAGGGATGAAAGCCCAAGACTGTGGATCACATATGCTTGGCTGGAGCTGTTTCTGTGTTTTTAGTCCAATTAGGGAAGGATTTTTGGTCCCTGGGTTTTTTGTAGCTGCTTCTCTTAGGCCAGGAGAATGGGTTAGGAAATGATCAAAAAAATAAGAAAGAAAAACCTCAGCGTAGTTCAGGAAATTCCAATGTTAATGAAGCCGCCTGGGAAGGGGAGGGGAGGGTTCAGATAAATAGGAGAGAGTAGCACCCCAGAATATAGACAAAGTTACTTATCTTGCTTGGGATGGCTGTTTTATCTGAGATTCCCAAGGGGCGCGTCGACTGTGTGTGCTGGCTGGGTAGAGATTGCCCCCGAGGGTCAGGCCCGCATCCTGTGCTTGTGCTGTCCCAGAAGCCCTGGTTAGTTCCTCTGCTCCCAGTCCAAAGCCCAGCGCCATGTTTCCCTGGCTGGGATGCCGCACTCCCGGCTCCAAAATCAGTCGCTGCCTCCCGGGGACTCCTCCTCCTGTCAGCTGCGTTACTGCGCTGCCTGCGTGCACTGGCTGGGCTTCCCTCGGGGTCACTTCAGGGTGCTAGGGCTGCACCCCATGTTTGCGCCGTTTCAGGATGCCGTGCTCAGCTCCCCTGCACCCAGTCCAAAGCCCGGCGCCAAGGTTTCCTGACTGGGACTCTGGCTCCAGGCTCCGAAAATAGTCAGCTTCCCCGTGATTGTTCGTTGTCAGTCTCTGTCACTCAGGTCAACTCTTTAGATCTGTGTTTGATGGTCAGGGTTCGTAGATTGTCATGTATGTGATCGATTCACTTGTTTTTCCAAGTCTTTGTTGCAAGAGGGATCCGAGACAGCTTCTACCTAGTCAGCCATCTTGGCCCCGCCTCCTCTCAGTAGTAAGCTATTACAATCATAATACATATATAGATTTGTGGTTGTGAGGATTAAGTGAGATAAGATATATGAACGCATGTACCTGAGGCCTGAACATTTAGTGGATGCTCAAAAAATGTTTGCTGGAGTTGAGACTAAATCTTGCTTGATCAGATTCACATATACACTGTTTGAAAATTGGCCGCCTGTTTCCTGCTTTTCCAAGTTGCGTTTCCTTTTCGAACAGCTGTCATCTCCATGGGCATTGGTCTCATGAGTGTTACTAAGTGGAGCCACAGATTCTTCAAGGGTTAAGGTCTATAGTCAGCCTGTCAGGAAAGTGTGTGTATTTGAGGTTCCACTGAACTCTCAGCCCTACCCCACACTCCTCTACATTTCTCTTCCAAGTCGGCACCCTCCATTACCCATCCTCTTGCTCTATGCTCTAAGGTAGAAGACTCTCCAGTAATAGTCTTAGCTTTTTCTCTGACTCTTTTCTCCAGTTCCTTTTCTTACCTGACACCCAGCTAGGTATTCTCAGCAGGGATTTTGCTTTTAATTTGATGTAGTTTTTTGTTTGTTTGCTTCTTTCTCCATGTTCTTAAGGCCAGAAGTGGGTTGAGTGTCTTCCTTGCTTCCCAATGTTTCCTCCACATCATTACTCCTTTTCATTAAAACCATACTCCTTTGAGACTAACCCCTTTCCTCTTATCTAGTAATATTTGTTAACATTTATTGAACACTTCTATTGAGCCAGGCAGTGTGCTAATCATTTTGCATGGATGGTTTCACTGAAAATTTACAACAACCTCATGAGGTCATTATCAGGTCATCATCAAGTTCGAAGCTTTCAGAGGCCAAGAAACTTATTCTCATCCGTATAATGTGAGTAATAAGAGTGTCTAAGTCATTAGGTTATTGTGAAATGTAAATCTATGTAACCCGACACATTGCCGATTCTGATTCATAAAGACTCATTCTGACTCATCGACTCTAACTTATAGCAACCCGAAAGGACAGAGGAGAACTGCTCCATAGGGTTTCCAAAGAGTGACTGGTGGATTTGCCTGCTGATCTTTTGGTTAGCAGCCGAACTCTTAGACCGTTCCAACCAGAGCTCCAATGATATGTAAACCAAAAACCAAACCAAATGCATTGCTGTCAAGTCAATTCTGACTCATAGCGACCCTATAGGACAGAGTAGAACTGCCCCATGGAGTTTCCAAGGAGCGCGTGGTAGATTCTAACTGGCAACTTTTGGTTAGCAGCTGTAGCACTTAACCACTATGCCACCAGGGTTTGTAGAGTGCTTAGTAAATATGAAGTGTTTATTGTTATTATTGCTGTCCAAGGGGGCTCTGTGAGGAAGTGGGAGAATTAGAATTCAATCCCTGGAAGTCTGACTCTAGAACACATACCTTTAATCATTATTCATGACTGGGTGACGTTCTACTGATCTCTCCTTATTCAGTAAAGATATAATCCTTATCTCATAGCCTTCGAAGCCAATGCTACTTCAGTTCTCCTAGGTATTTTCATAGTGCATGGGATGTGTCATTTCCCACCCTTATTCTTATTTCCTTTTCCTCCTCAGCTGCAACTACCTACTTCTACCGTCTCCATGTTGCTTTAGCCAAACATTGCCGCAACACACCCTGTGTTCTTCACTATCTCTGAAATCTCTAATTCATATGTTTCACTATCCCATCACAGCCTAATACTCCTTTGCTACAATTCTTCTCCTCACTGAGACCCCTATTCCATTAATGCCACCGCATTTTTATTATCCGTTATCTATCCTTCATTTCCCTTCTTGCCTAGCCTAGATTTCATGGTCCAAATCATATTCATAGCCTCGCAGATACTCTCGACTCCCTGATGCAACTCTCTGACTTTCACATTCACCTGGCAGAACTTTGTCTCTGGTTGAGCCCAGCTATCTACCTTCTTGTACCTACATCAGGACAATAGTGTATGGCTCGAAAAAATCAATAACCAGACTGACTGATTTTTATATTAAATAAATTCGTCATCATATTGAAGTGCCTTAAACAGGCACTTGCCACTGCTGGACAGTTACTGTCTCCCTAATAATTTCACTTAACCACTCTCAAGAGAACTATTTTATATTTTCTCCCCTCACCTCACATCTCACACTCCTTGTCTCCCCACTCGCTCTCATTGATGACCTCAGTTCTTACTTCATTAGGAAAATAGAAGTAATGAAATGGGAACTCCTTCAACTTCCCACTGTCATACCCATAAACCTACCTTGGCTTTAACACTTTCCTCTCTTTTCTTCCTGCTAAAATAGAAAAAAATGTCCCTGTTCTTGGCAAAGGCCAGCCTCTAAATGTGTTCTGGATCTGATTCTATACTGTTTTTGCAAGGACCCCTCTTCTCTTTTCTTCATCTCTGGCTTTCCTTTTCATGGGGGTCCTTCTCTTAGCATTTAGCAATATTTTAGGAAGGCCTACCCTAAAAACCTTCCTATAGCTGCATATACCCTTTCAACATCTAGGAAGCTTAGCCCTGACATGGAATGCTGTCTGCAACCTCTGTCTCTGCTTCCTCACCTCACATTCACTTTATCCCACCTATCAGCTCACTCCCATTTGGCATCTGCCTCACTATTTCACTGAAAATGCTTTTCCTTGGGTCACTAATGAGCTCCATGCTGTCAAACCCCAAATGAATACTATCTGATCTTCAGTTGTCTTGCTCACGTGATAGCTTCCCATTTTTGTTCAGACTGCATCTATTTAGAGCAACCTCCCCTGATGATCCAATCAGAAACAATCCCTTTCTTCCCCCACCATGACACTATACGTCATTGCTTTCTTTTCTTCATAGCACTTGTTTTCTGAAGTTATTTTGTTCATGTATTTGTTCATTTGTTGACTATGCATCTTGTGTCCCCACCTAGAACAGTGCCTGGCACATCACAGGCACTCAGTAAGGATTTGTTGCGTGACAGACACTGTGCTATATTTAGAATCATCCCTCCCCTTGGACAACTAAGCTTTTGTTAACTGAATTGAGTGTGTCTGCCTGACTTTCTAACATTAGGTTGAGTTTGCCTCTAAGAAGCTACCTAGTCCCTCAATCAAAAAGACTTCCTTGGTGGGTGGGGGGAACAGCCCATTCCTGGGCATGTCTGCGTCCCATCTAGGACCACCCTTATTTTGGGTATGTGCTTCCTGTTCTTCTCCTCCTTTTCTTTCCACCCATTCACACTGTTCTGACCACACATCTCTCTATCTTCCTTTTCTGTTTCAATACAGGCTTCACTTATAAAACTCCCATCTTCCCATACACTCGTTACACATTGCTGGAATGGTGGTGAGTGGGTGCCTCTGAACAAGACTGGGATTGTAGCAGTCCAACATTTGCTCTAATAGTCTGATAAAATTCCCTGCTTTGAGGCCAGCTGGCTGAGTTCAAGATCTTGACTCATCCTTATCTCTTAAGTATCTGAGTTTTGTTATTTAACCACTAAACTATTGTGGTCACCTGTGGGGCATGCTAATAGTGAAAACTAGAAGGAGTGACCCTCTAAGAATCCCAACCTATACTTTTTTCCTAGGGTGCATTTGGCCAGTCTGACAGGCCAAAGGAGCAACAGTACCAAACAAGAATATCCAATTTAAAAATATCACCAACTGTTATTCTTCATTCCTCTATTATTAAACAAAAATAAGGATAAAACACAAAGCTATTATTAAGAAATAGTTTCTAAATCTAATTTTATTATATATTTTGTTGAATTGGGCACGAGGTCTTTTTAATCATGATCTAATGATGATAAAAATATTGCCGTATAAACACAGGCATAAACATCTCCTCAAGACCTGAACTCAGCATGGATATATGCTAGGAATCTAATACTAACAATGGCCCAAGTGGGTGATCAAGTGCCACATGCTATTCAATTTCAGTACCCACTCTCACCATGCCCAATAAAAGTCACCATATCTAGGGTGATTATTTAATTTGTCATCCCAACTGGGACACTATTTATAATTATGCTGGGATAACATCAGGAAACTGGGGCTATCATGACAAAATGGGAACATATGGTCATTCTGAAGCCCTGGTGGCACAGAGATAAAGAGTTTGGCTGCTAACCAAAAGGTTGAAAGTTTGAATCCACCAACCACTCCTTGGAAAACCTATGGGGAGTTCTACTCTGTCCTATAGAGTCCCTATGAGTTGGAATCCACTCAACAGCAACAGGTTAACGTATTATAGTCATTCTAACCATAAATTGGTATGATGATGGTGGAACCATGTAGTCTTCTGTAAGCCAAACAAGGGATCTAGCCAGTGCCGCTGTAATTCATAGCTGCACTTGGTCCACAGGCTTAAAGTTACATAGAAGGCACTATTAGCCATAAACTAGGGAATTATTTCACTGTTTATTTCACTGTTATAAGTGCATTTTAGTAATCTTTTCACAGGTTTGTGATAACAGAGATCATATTCTTTTTGATGTTTTCCACCTCATTTCCCACAAAATAAAGGAAGCCCTCAATAAATCACTTTTAGAAAAAAGGATCCGTGAGAGAGAGTTGAGTGAACAAACTCCTCATATCCCCAGCTCAACCACTTCTTTAATTCAACTCAGTTTGCTAAGGCAAGTAAAAATCAGATCCTTTGTAGAATACTTCCTACTTGCAATGCACTTGCAGTTTCTAACAGAAGAAAAGTGCGTGTTTGTGTGTGTATATACGCATGTGTTAGGCGTGGTGGGGTGGGTGGTGAAACAGAATGGAAAAGAACTGGGGTTGGGATTAGAGCTAAATTTGCTTTTTTTCTTCTCAAACTGTGTAAAATATAAGGGAATACTAATGGAAGAAACACATGAACAAATCAGAATCTTAGAGGAAGGTTATATAAATGCCAAAAGCAAACCAGTAGCCAATTTATTTTGAGACCTTGTTGAGGCAATCACGCTCTACTTCTTTATGTGACTTGATATTAACTGTTGTCTCTGAGCCATCTATAAGTTATTAGTTTATTTTATGTTTGCTTACTGTATCGAAGCTTCTTGCTTTGTTTTGTTTTGATATGCCCAAATGGGTTGCTTGAGTGAGCTAGCTTGATTACTTTCACCTTTGGAGCTCTGAAGTCCTGACACCAGATGGCTAGAACTGTTATCAGGTATATCAGTCTAGGAGTCCATTTACTTTTCTTGTATGAATTCAGCTCAGGTGTCTAGGTAGCTGTTCATCAAGTGTGTGGTACAGGTTCTGTCCTACAGTCTTAGAGGGACAGGGGTGATTGGTGTAGGCACCGGTATATGGTTGCAGTAGGTGGTCATGGTCTGAACAAGGCAGGGGGCTGAGAATCATCCCCCAGGTATCTCTGAGGAAAGTGTGTCCTTCCCTAGAATTTACAGGTGGGTGGGTTCTGGAGATGGACCATGGGCACCCAATGTTTTTAGTTGTAAGGACTAGGAGATACCAGTTATCTTTGGACCCCTGTCACGGGTGGTTGGGTGACCTGAGTGGAGCCACCAGTCCTTAGGCCCCTGATGTGGGTAGGTGAGGACCCTGTTTAATAGGCAAAGCAGTATCAAACATCAAACACCGACCTCTCCACTGCACAGCTGAAACAGTTGTAATCTGCCAACAAAGGCCTATTCTCCTGAAATAGGCCCATGCAGGTCCATGCAGTGGGGAAAGTTGTTCAAAGTCCATGGACAGTTTATGCCTGGACAGGAGCTGCTTCTGTCCTAAGCTCCCCAGGTTAGTGGAGCTGGCAATATATCTTTTCCCCCAATTGCAAATTTATCCCTTCTCCAAGGCGGGGAGGATGGCTCCAGGTGCTCAACAGGGCCTATCTCAGGCCCAGGGAAATCAACAGCCTCTGAAGCTGGCTTGGGAGTGGCGGATGTGGTAAAACATACGCAAGTACTTAGCTTTTGCCAAGAGCACCAGTTTTCACTGGTTTCGGAGATGTGAGTAGGCTGTGTGGCTGGCTGCTTCTCCGTGTGGACACTGCGGCTGAAAGCTAGTACCACCCTGCCCCAGCCGCTCCCAGGAATGGTGCCTGAGGGTTCCTGACAATTCAGGCCCGGTAACTCCTCTCTGCTTCTGAACCGTCTCTCCCTCCTCCTGTTGCTCAGTCCATTTTCTAACTTTGCCTTTGATGTTCAGGGCTCCTAGGTTGTCGTAAATATAATCCTATTGCTTGTTTTTTCGGGTCTTTGTTGTAAGAGGGAATCGCAGGAAGCATCTGGCTATTCCTCCATCTTGGCCCTGCCTTCCAATAGCCAATTTGATAATGCTTATATTCCAATAAGGTTTTTTAAAGGCTGAGGCACCAGATTACTCTCTCTCCTTCTGGGCAGTTCCTGTGATCTGATTCTGTTTGTTCTCCTTTAATTGAGGCCCTGAGGCTGGCCCTGAGGAATGGCATCAGCAACATTCTCTGTAATGGCTCTAAGTTGTGAGCAGTCAACCATAAGTAAAAAGCTATGAATACTGAGAATATGAGGCATGTTTGAAAGTAAAAAAAAACTCTTTTCTTTGGTGACTAATGAAACTTATCTTCTCATTTCACATACACCTTATACATGTATGAAGTCCTAGATTCTGCAGGTAGATCGCATTTGGAAATAAACAATTCCCACCTCTCTCTAAGCAGCTGAGTGCCAGCCAGTTTGAGCTTCTCCAGTGATATATCCCTACTTCATTTTGGACAGCTCTGGCAATGGGCTTTTCCTTTTACCTTTTTTTATGTATTGATGGTTCCCAAGTCTATTCCATATTCATGTAAACAATTGCATGCCAGGTAGCTCTACCTGGATATCCTCCCTGCACTTAAAATTCAATATGTCCCGAGTAAAACTCATTATTTCAGTATAAGATTATCTTTTTACTCCAGTATTCCCTATTTCAGGAGTCTCTGGAATGGTTATGTCTCGACTACTAGCTGAAAGGTTGGCAGTTTGAACCCACCCAGAGGTTCCTTTGAAGACAGGCCTGGTGTCTGCTTCTGAAAAATCACGGCCTTGATAATCCTGTGGTGCAGTTTTGCTCTGCACACATGGGATTGCTGTGAGTTTGAATTGACTGGACAGCAACTAACAACAACAACAATTCCCTATTTCAGAGACTGGTACCACTGTCCACATAGTTTCCCAAGCCAGAAATCTGAGTACTATCTTAATTCTGCTCTCTTTTCCTTTCTCTATCTTCAGTTTGTCCTGTTAATCCCACTTTCTAAATATTTTGTACATTCCTTTCTCACTCTTCATTCTCATTGTCACTGCCTTTCTGTGCCCTTCCTCCTTGATGTTATTTCAAAACTTCTGAACTGTCCCCCCGACACCATTCCTGCCCTCCTCCTTCCATACTCCACACTGTTGCCAGAGTAACCTTTATAAAGGCAAACAGTATCAAATCACAGCCTTGCATTTAAAATCCTTGAATGATCTCCCACATTCTTCAGAATAAAGACCAGACATTTTGGTTTAACACAAAATGTCCTTCACAGCTTATCCCCTGCCTATGCTTTGACCTCATTTCCTGCCACCCCACTCACCTCTGACATCCTCATTCCCTCCATTCTCAGCAACGTGCAAGTTCCTGAGTGATTATGCTGCTCCACGCCCCAGTGCGTTTCCACACACTGCATTCCCTTCCTGGAATGCTATTTCTTCCCTTCACCTACCAAGCTCCAGCCTACTTGTCCTTTGGAAAAGGGTCACCCTCTCTACAAGTCTCCCCTGACCCCATCCTTCCTCCATAATCAGCCAGTCTAATTTTTTACGCTTCTATTGAAGTCTAACTAAACTCAAGCCTGAGTGGATAGCCATTTCAGCTCTCCACCAAAATGGCTCAAAAGAAGATCTATAGGTGAGTATAGAATTTTTTGTAGAAAGTCCTTCTATGACTACACCATTAACAAAAACAAATGAATTATTAATGTTCCAAAGCTCTATGCTGTAGAACATGGTGGATATAATAAATTCTGTAATATTTTCAAGGGAGGAGTTGCCAATTTCCTGTCACAGTCATAGGGAATTCTTAGTAGTTTGCACAACAGTGTTTTCCAGGGAAACTGCCAAGGTCCTGAGTAACCACAGAAATGATTTGTTAGGTAGAATTACTGAATATAAACTAATTGAACCAGTGAATGACTGCCAAAAACATGATTTTTATCTTTACAATTATTGGTCATAACCTATTATTTCTAACAATCATTATACAGCTGAACCAATTAATTGTCTATTGCTGCTCCTATTAGTTCATCACGATAAAACTATGTCATCAACATATGGGGGAAGATATTTGTCTTTCTCTCTATGGCTGGGGAATGTGCTTTCCAATCAGTCTAAAGGGGTTTTACTTCACTGAAATGTAAGTTTGAAAGAAGCCTAGATTATCACTTGATCTTCTAGGAAGCTTTCTACAGATCCCAAGTCTCATGGTGGTCCTAAAGAGAAGGTTCTGTGTAAGAATCAGCAGCTTGAAAACATATAGCTTAACCTATAACAGCTTCTGGTCCACAGAGTTAAAGGTCAAGGACAGTCAGCAATCTTTTATTTGTACCAATATGAGTGCTGTGTGACTGCTACTGTATTATATTTTGTCTTAACAAATGTTTTTAGAAAATGATTAAAGAGTTTAACTGGCCCTATAGTGAGATAAGGATGCTAGAAATTATAAGCTGTACTCATGCTATTTTATGCTACAATATTAGAATTAAATAAGGGCTATATGCAATGTCTAACCACAAATGTGACTGTAATTCTGGAGAAGTAAAGGATTGTTTATTTTTACAAATGAGGCAAATTGTATTTCACACCCAGCCAGACATATCACACCTAGACTTAATAAAGGAAAATAAATAAGTTCTTAAGGATTGGAAACCATCAGTGAGAACAAACAAATCCATTACTTGAACATGGACTTTAAAACTGAGAAAAATAAGTAATCTGGGTGTCAGTAGGGATCGAGACTTCTGTAGCCTCTACCAGATCCATGCCACAGATGAATTCATCCCCAAAAACTCCTCAATGTCTAACAAAAGGGAGATGTTTATTTAAAGTAATAAATGCAGAAAAAAAAAAGATGGTCAAAGAATATTTAATTAAGGAAATTTTTATCAAAGAATGTTTAATGAAAAGGTAAAATGTTTAAATGAAAAAGCATATATAGCATGATCTTAATTTAAAAAAATACATATATACATGCATATAAAAACACTGGAGAAATAGTCACAGAAATTTTTTTTTGTTTGTTTAAAAGTTCAAATGAGAAGCAAATGGTCAAAACTATTTGACCATGCTTAAAAAAAATTTTTTTTTTCAATATCCATCCCAAGTATTATAGAAAGCAGACAGAGGCAAACTATACTAGAGTCTGTAACATGGACCTCAAGTATGGATATAGGAATGAACATTTCCTCAGGTTTTCTCATGTTCAATATTAGTTTCTGTTTTTGAATATTTTTTGAGATGTTTTCTGTGTGAGTTGACACAGCTGATCCTAGAAGAATGACTACCCTGATTCCTGGTAGAGCATGGTACTCGGTGGATAATTGGGCCGCACAGAGCAGTTTTCACACTGTGCTGTGATTGTCTTCTCTGCCATACAGTTGTGCTCATTATTTCTAGATGTGCACATATCTGAAGAAGCACAGGGTTTCTGGCTCCTACATGTAAGCCCGTGGTGCAGAAACTGTGTCATTTCCACTGAAGGAAGGGCATTATGATTGGTCATGGGAGGTGAAGTAATGTCTTCTTCCCCTTGTAACTGTTTCTGTTACACAGTACGTGGGCATGTGGAGGGGAAGGTGGGCATCCCTGACATCATGGTGAGCATGTGTGTGCTCTCGTGTGTGTACATGTGCATGTGCGTTTGTGCATGTCGTAATCATGGATGCACTCTTGGGTATGAAGAAGATGTGGGTGGTTTGATCCACAGGATCAAAGAGCATGAGATGTACGGGGTGGACATTGCCCACCATGGCCCCCCTTAATAGGGATAGAGAAAAGTAGGCTTTTCTATTTCTGCTGCTGGCTGGCAGATGATGGGCCCATTTGAGCCTCCGTGTGCTTCCAGAAATCAGGCATTGTTTGCAGAGTGGGCCCAGGGCTGAGTCCCGATGGATCATGAGTTACTGAATGAAGGAGGTGGGGTGAGGGGTGAGGGCCAGGGTGGAGTAGGGTGTCTGTGCACATGTCCAACCTCTACTGTAGGACGTCCTTGCTAACAGACCCTATACAAAAAAATTAGTAGGATTTCTAGTCCAGTACTCTGTTAGACGTGTGTGAGGAGAAAAAGCTGGGGAAGAGCTGGCAGAAAGTTCTTTTCCTCTGCCGCTGCAGGCATGGTTGAAAGATGTCTCTTCAGTATAGTACTTATGACACTTTAGGCTGCGGCTTTGAAGCTTTGCCTCATTTCAGCTATTCACAGAGGAGCTGACTTTTATAAGAACAGAAAATGTATCCTTGAGGCCAAGCATTCCTTTTCTTCTTTAAGGTTTCTTGAAAGGACTTAAAAAGGTTAAACAGTTATTACATGACTGCAAAGTGGAAGGCTTAACGCTGTTTAGAGTAAATAAGGGAGTCTTTATGAAATCACCATGATCCATACACTGTGGTTTCTGCGTGAATCAAATTGTATGCTTTCAAAACATAATTGATATTCTTAGGTGGGAGATTGCTTGGTTCCGTCAGTGTACTGAATGGACTAGTGCCAGCCTGTAAGGGATAATGATTAAATCAAAAGAAATGACACCAGCAGAGAAGTACAAATAATCCATGTTATAATACAAGCACGGACTTGAGTTTGGGAATTATTCATAGCTTTGAAATTCAAAAGGAATTGCCAGGGAGCACATATGAGCACATACAGCTGATTTAGCTCAGCGTCTAAGAGAAACTGTGCTTTTCACTGTCTTCGGTAAACAGTAATTCTGAGGTGGAATTTTGTATCTCTGTTAAGAAGATTATGATAATTTGCCTTGTCTTGGAAATAGTGTGAATAAAAAAGAGTGCAATTCATACATGGAAGTCCTCTTTTTTCCCTTGTTCATTTTTTCTTAGGATATATTTTTGAAAAGTAACTATTTTAGAAAGTGAAATGGATGCAATTTATTGATGGAGTGTGTTACCAGAGGATCTTTCTTTTGGAGTTCATAGCTCTTGTGGGAAGGAATGCAAAGTTCTTCTCACTCTTGAAAAGCACTGGAGTGTGATGACAGAACTTAAATTATGTCGTGTTTTTCATGGGGGGGGTCAATATGTCCCTCGTGTACCATGGTAAGAACAAATATACAAATACTTACATGACATTGGACTGCCTCCCTCTAAATGTTTTTGTTCTAACATCAGTGTTGTGAAGAAAGAAAAAAAAAAACTCCTGTAACTCATAAAAATGACATTTCTTCATTTCATTGAAAGTACAAGTTTTGTTCCAGAGACATATTTAAAGTGGAGAATAGGACAAAATATGTTTTATGTTCCTATTCATCTTTAAAATAGCCTCTTGACACTGTTAACTTGTGACCGGACAATTACTTGGCATATAACCCATGCAGACACCAACCTTGACAGAATTAGAGGAAATCCTTCTGCAAGGATGAAGTGTTCTTGAACAATTCATCCAAGGCTTTAGCTACAAATGTACTCTTTTTCTACATCATGCATGCCAACCTCCTTGCTTGCCCATTTTCATGAGTTATAAATGGCTTTGCTTGTTTCAATGTTTCTGTTTTTTTCCCATAATTATCCCTTCCCCGCAACTCAGATCTGTTAAGCAGAATATAAGGTATTCCATACACATGTAATTCAGGTCTCCGCAAAGCATTTTTCTTGGTTATTTTAGATGGCACTCATGTGGCCTCAGTAATAACCTACATAATTCTTCAAATGTTATGAGCTGTATAGGAAAAGTCTTCATTTAGTTCAGTTTTCTCTTCTTCCTGCACAAAATGTATTCTCTGAGCATGGATTATATATATAAAGAACAACATTTATTTCAGCCCAAACTCTGGGCCTTATCTTATGTTCAAAGTGATAGAATGAATGACTTGCATACTTGTGGAGACTGTTACTTGTCATTCTGGATCATTAAGAGGTCTGGTAGAATCCTTCTCAACACACACGCGCACACGCACTGTGATTAATGATGGTCTTAAATGTCTTGGCAAGCATGATGCCCTTAGTTGCTTCCACCTAACCCCTTTACATGGAGCCCCAGTGGTGCACTGGTTAAAAGTTTGGCTAATAACCAAAAGGTCAGCTGTTCGAATCCACCAGCTGCTCCTTGGAAACCTTATGGGGGCATTTCTACTTTGCCCTATAGGGTCGTCATGAGTCAGAATTGACTCTACGGCGACAGGATAGGTTTTTTTTTGGTTCCTAAGAAAACATACAAACTGATTCTTACACGTTTTTCCTGTAACATTGCCTCAGAGGGCATTTTTGGGTTCAATCTCCTGGACTTACTCACTCGGTCTTCCTTGTTCTCCTTTTACACCTCTAGGTTCAGAGCCTGTTTTTCTATCTGGCCTTGGATGTTTTAGACCTTCCCTTGTTTCCCAGCATGTTTACATCTAGGATGATTGATCCCCTTTGTCTGCATGTCCTGCCTCCATGGGCAATCTTCTGTTATGGATTGAATTGTGTCCCCCCAAACATGTATTGGAATCCTAACCCCCGTATCTGTGGATGTAATGCCATTTGGCAATAGAGATTTCTTTGTTATGCCATATCACCGTAGGGTGTGTCCTAAACCTAATCACTTCTGAGTTATAAAAAGAGAAGATCAGACACAGAGACAGGAGCAAATGGGGGAAGACAGATGCCATGTGAAGATCTCCAAGAAACAGAGGAATGCTGGGCTATATAGAAGCTGAAACAAAGATCTTCCCCCAGAGCTGACAGAGAGAGAGAGAAAGAAATTTCCCCGATAGCTGGTGCTCTGAATTTGGACTTGCAGCCTCCTAACCTGTGAGAAAATAAATTTCTTTAAAGCCATCCACTTGTATTCTGTTACAGCAGGAAACTAAGATGGTTTCGCCTTTGGTTATCCTCAGATTTCACTTCTCCTTCCTTCTTATTCAGCCACAAAAAAAATGCCTACCTACTCCCATAACCAGCCTCACCCTCAAGGCATCATGATCAAGGTCGGAGGTAGGGAAAGGGAGGGTATAGAGAAAATAAAAATGCTTTTCTTTTCCCTCCTTTGTTTTAATCATGGTCATGAGCATTTGTGAGCTAAGTGTAGCATCCTAGCAGTTTGTGAGTGCCTGGAGGGAAAGAGATTTAGAGGGAAGAGCTTTCTCACTCTTTTACCTAGAGCCCACTTTAAGCCCTCTTTCCTTTCACTTTATAAAGTAGAACACTCTGTAACATTATCCACACGTTTCTCTTTTACTGTCACCCACTGAAATGTGCCTCTGTGGTTTCCATGTCTCAGTGACAATTTGAGAAAGACTTAACTGAAGTGGTGCTCTCCATTTGCCTTCCATGTCATTTCCTTGTGCTCTGCTTTCTCAACAAAGAGGCCAGGCCATCAGATTATCATCCTACACAGTAAGCCATTCTCAAGAGGGGGGCTCAGGAAAATCTGTCTGTGAGAAATGTGCTCATGAGCGCTTGTCATTTGCCATGTCTACCTATGTCTACGTCTACTGATGCCACATCTACCCTGAGTCCCTGGGTGGCGCAAACAGTTAATGTGCTCAGCTGCTAATTGAAAGCTTAGAGGTTTGAGTCCACCCAGAGATGTCTCAGAAGAAAGGTCTGGAGATCTACTTCCAAAAAATCATCCACTGAAAACCCTGTGGAGCACAGTTGTACTCTGACATATATGAGGTTGCAATGAGTTGGAGTTGACTCGACGGCAACTAGTACCAGTGTTTACACAGTGTCCCATCATGCTCTGCTGATGGGGTAGGTAGAGAGCAGGAGTTAGGCAAACCAGCACAGAAAGCAACCAAGCATTATTACAAAAGAGGGGTTCAAAGATTCATAATATTTTAAAGTTACCAAGGGTTAGGTTTTAGAATTCTATTGTCTCAGATGATCAAATGAAAGCATCTTCCTCTGCAATGTTATAATAAGCTGAAATCTTTTGAACATATCAGGCAGACTTCAACATAAATGATGATTACGGCACTGGGACTGGGTATGGGGTCATTGCCCTGATAGAAGTTTTAGCTTAGAATCAGAGAATTGTTACATTATTTACAGATCAGCTAGGTATTGAATCCATTCATTTTTGCAGTTCAAGAGCAAAAAAGTCCAGAAATGCCTTCCTAAAGACCTCGAAAAGTAACAGTTTTAACCAAGGTGAAAATATATTTAATTGTGCCATGTAAAGTTTCAGGTTAATTTTGTTTAGGAAAGACCTTTCAAAAGAGTAATTGTTTATTTGAAGCTTCTAGTTAATTCAAAACTTATTACAATTTCAAACGTGCTCCTTTTTTTTTTTTTAATGTTATATGAGGCATAGAAGATATTAGCATTCCCATGCAGCCTTGATAATGCTAGATTTTTAGTGTGAGAAGCTTACTTCTACATAATGCAGGTTCTTTCTCTTATCCCTGTTAGTATGGATTGCTTAGTGGTATTGAAACTGAAGGAGATGCTGGTTGCCAGAGCCAGAGCCTGGCCAAGTCTGAGCCGCCCCTGCCCCTGCGTCACTGCAGCAGCAAGATAAGGGTCTAGGCCACATCCTTCCATCTCCTGCCTGCCTTCAGGAGACAGAAACAAATATTGGGGAAAAATTACATCTGCCAGAATTACTAAGAGCTTGTGCTAAGAAATTTATAAAACTTCAACAAATTGAAGTTCAATGCCACAAGAGTTGTAGTTTCTGACCAGAAATATGGAGAGACTTCTTAGACTTGGAGGAGGTATGCCTGGACTGGGCCAGGCCTGTCTAAATCATTGGCTGAAAGGTGGACTTTGAGAGTTGCTTCTGTTTTGAGTTAGCAGCGTGTCCGAGGCCATAGTCTTGGGATTACTCCAGTCTCTGTCAGACCAGTAAGTCTCGTCTTTTTTAATGAAGATAATGTATATCTTGACATACAGATAAAGTATCATTTTTTTTAGAACATACCGATCCACTTATGAATTCTGTATCATCAGTAGAACTTGGGAGACCTGCCACCGATGTAAAGTTCTGCTTAATCTGCTGCTCTGGCCTGTGCTGCAATAAACCAAAGTGTTAACAGCTCCTTTCATGGCCTTCACAGTAATGTTAGTTGGTGATCTGACTGGCACTGGAAGGTGATGCTCATTGCCCATGGGCCATGGAGCTGGCACACTTTCGCAAGTTTCTTTGCACTTTTCTCTTGATATAAACTCATTTTCAAATGTCTTCCTTAAATAAATGTATAGTAGCCTAAAAAAGGAAACTGAAGGAGAGTTATGAATTGATATAACTCTGACAGACGATATACCTCAGCCAAATGGGTTGACTCGGCACTGAAGCACAATCTTGACTTTGATTCTTTAAATTAGTTCTGATCACTGTGTACCACACCCTAGCTGGCCCATTAAAAAAAGAATTTGAACAACACTGTTTGATTGATTCCATATGAATTTCTTTTTTTTTTTTTTTATTGTGCTTTAGGTGAAGGTTTACAGAGCAAGTTAGTTTCTCATTAAACAATTAATACACATATTGTTTTGTAACATTGGTTGCCAACTCTGTGATGTGTCAACACTCTCCCCTTCTCGACCTTTGGTTCCCCATTACCAGCTTTCCTGTCCTCTCCTGCCTTCTTGTCCTTATCCCTGGACTAATGTACCCCTTTAGTCTTGTACACATGTTTGAACTATATATATTATTGTTTGTTTTATGGGCATGTCTAATCTTTGGCTGAAGGGTGGACCTCAGGAGTGACTTCAGTACTGAGTTAGAAAGGTGTCAGGGGGCTATACTCTCAGGGTTTCTCCAGTCTTTGTCAGACCAGTAAGTCTGATCTATGTTTGTGAGTTTGAATTTTGTTCTACATTTTTCTCCAACTCTGTCCAGGACCATCTATTGTGATCCCTGTCAGAGCAGTTGGTGGTGGTAGCAGGGCACCATCTAGTTGTGCTGGATTCAGTCTGGTGGAGACAGTGGTAGTTGTGTTCCAGTAGTCCTTTAGACTAATCTTTCCCTTGTTATCTTTAGTTTTCTTCATTCTCCTTTGTCCCAGAGGGTGTGGACCAGAACACGTGTCTTAGATGGCTCAATACTAATTTCTTGAGCACTTACTGTGTATTCTGCTAGCATATACCCCCAGGGATAGAGCAGTAAATCAACAGAGAGGATTCTACTCTCCTAAACTTATGAAACAATACAACTGGATGAATCCAAGCCAAGAATCAAAATCCTATCAGGTTGCTCTAAATATTTTTGTACTTGCTCTTTTTTTTTTTTTTTTTTTAATTTAAATGAACTCCTGACTCCACATCCAAATGTTAATTCCCTCCATTTGGGAACCACACCAAGTTGGATGCTTTTCCAGACTCTACTCCCGGCACCTGGGAACCTTGCACACCTCACTGCTTTCAGTGTTGCTGCTCTTTCCTTTGACATCTGCTTCCCCCATTACTTCAGGTGAGGACCTCTTGCTGGTGACCTTGGCCTTAAGAAACCTGGTCATTTCTGTCTCTCCATGCCCTGGGAGTCTTAGAGACTTCAGTAAACCTTCCAGTGGGGTTGCCTGCTTGATGATGATTTCTGTGATCACCAAATCTACTTGGAAGTGATTTGGATCTGTTTCTACTTCCGTGGACTCAGGTGGGGAATTGCATGGAAAAACTTGAGGGGATTGTAGCTGGAACTCCATCAGGACAGGCATTCAAGTATGGTGAGACAATAAGGCAAGGATGATAATGAATTAGAAGCAGAACATCTGAGAAATGCTTGACTTACCCTCCCAACAGTTTCATTTCTTAGAAACAAAAAGGAGAACTGCCACTCTGGATTTAATTCTGATGAATAAGAGAAAACTAGTTGCTGAAGTGGAAGTGACTATGTAGCAAAACACGTAATAGCCAAATGAAATAAGGAAAGAAGCCTCATATCTAGAAAGAGGCACATTTTTCAAAATGCATAATCCTGAAACTTGATATTCTAGAAGAGACCCAAGAAGCATAGGTGACTCTCAAAAAAATAAAGAAAGAAATGGTTCTTATGAAGGGTAAAAGTCCATTATCTAAAGAAACAAGGAGTGTGAGTGTGTATTTCAAAAGAATGTGCTTCAAGCATCCTTGTCTTTCCTGCACATCCTTGTTCTGTTTACCTTGTTTACCCTTTAGTGATTCCTCTAGCTTTTGATCTCTTTCCATCTATGAATTCACTTTGTGTTGAAATTAATATCTTTCTGTCTCTTTGTCTTTTCCTTTATCCTCTCATGCCTATATTTGTTTCTTGGAGTTTTGCAGTTCCTCTTCTTGGATTTCAACCTACTTTTACAGATAGTTTCTCCTTCTCCCTCATGGTCCTGCTTTCACCTCACTGCTTTCCTCTTCCCCTGTCCTACCCGCCTCCCAGTCATGACAACCAGAAAACCTCCAAAAAAAAAAAAAAAAAAAAAAAATGCACCCCCGGTAGAGGGTGGGGGCTAAAAAACCCTAAAGTTTTCTATACTGATGTTTCCTTTCCATCAACCCCACCATCCCAGCCCCAGTTTTTTTTTTTCCTGCTAGTAGCAGAACTCTTACTTGAAGATTGAAAGATAAATTCAAGAGTGAATTCATTTACTTTACAAAGTACAGAGGGATCACCAAGTCCCTTTAAGTAGCGTCTTCTCAAGTGTTTGTTTACAGATCATTAAATACTTAGTGAGAATCTAAAAGCCAAAATGTTCCAAACCACTGCTGATTAAATAGAGATCTGGAATTAAGATAAAGCAAATCTGAAATTAAAATAACAACATATTTGAAGTGTTCATGGTATCAGATAAGAAGCTAAACTACTTGACTCTTTGGGTCATCAGGGGACATCTGGCAAGCTTACTTAGGTTCTGTGTTTTCTGGCAGCTGTGTTGCTTGTTCTACTGTGGTCTCCCCAGGCAGGGAATGTCTGCCCCATACTCAGCCTGACCCTTCACCCCAATCCATGCCTTCGCCCCTTCTCCCTTAACCAGGCAACAGCAGATTGAAAGAGGAGCTCATTACCAAGCATGGGTATTTCCAAAGTGCCTAAGAATAAATGTATAATTAGCGGAGGGTGGGGCCAAGATGGCGGAGTAGTCAGACTCTTCCTGTGGCCTCTCTTACAAAAAAGACCTGAAAAAACAAGTGAATTGATTATATATGAGAGTCTAGGAGCCCTGAACATCAAAGACAAAGTTGAGGAATTTGACTGAGTAGCAGAGGAAGGGAGAGACCGTTCAGAAGCAGCGAGGAGTTGCTAGGCTTGACCTGGCCAGCACTGGAGCCCTGCAGGTTGGATTGGCTAGTGCATGTGGTGAGGCAAAGAGGGGCACTTGGGATGCATTTTCCACCTTGGGAGAGACTGAGCAGCAGAGAGTCTGCTCAAGCCTCTAGAACCAGTGAAAAATAGCACTCAATTGGTGAAAAATAAGTACAAGTGTCTAATGTTACCGTGTGGATCAAAAAAACCTTTTGGGAAGTAACTCTCACATTTACCTGCCCCCTCCGCACTCTGATCTGGGTCCCAGTCCAGCTTCAGCAAGTGCTGCAGTCCCTGGGCTGGAAGTAGGACTCTTCTTGTGCTGTGAGCCATTCTCCCAGCTATGGAGAGGGAACAAATTAACAAACAGGAAAAAAATAATCTGCCAGCTCACCTAAGCTGGGAACTCAGGGCAGGGACAGCCCCTTTGCCTAGGCACAGACATAAGAGGTCCATGGACTTTAAATGCCTTTCACCCCTGCATAGACCTGTATGGGCCCTTTTCAACAGCATAGGCCCTCATTAGCACAGTATAACAGGGTATATACCTGATATCTACTTTCATATGTATCTGCTATAAGGGGTAGTGGCAGATTCATGACATTTGACCACTCTGCCCATTAAACAGGGTCCTCACCTACCCACATCAGGGGCCTGAGGACTGGTGGCTCCACCCACTCCACTGAGCCACCTGAGATAAGGGTCCAAGAATAAGTTGTGACTCCCAGTCCTTACAGCCAACAGCATTGGATGCCCATAGTCAGGCAGCAAAACCCACCTACCTATGTACTCTAGGGAACAGGGACATGCCTTCCACTCAGACATTCAGAGGCAGCAGTCAGTGCCCTGCCTTGATCAGTGCATGACCCCCTACTGCAGCTGGATACCTGTACCTAGTCCAATCACCCCTGCCCAACTAGGACTGTAGGTGAGAACCTGCTCAGTGACTGATGACCTGGACATCTGAACTGAATCCACACAAGAAAAGTAAATGGACTCCTGGGCTCACATACCTAGAAACAGATCTGGTCACCTGGAGGCAGGACATGAGAGCTTCAAAGAAGCCAATAATCAAATTAGCTCACCCGACAAGCCTAGTTGGGGATATCAAAACAAAACAAAACAAGAAGCTAGGACACAGTAAACAAACATAAAATAAACGTAATTTTTGATGGCTCAGAGAAAACAGTCAATATCAAATCACATAAAGAGGCAGATCATGATGGCTTCAGCATACCACCAAAACAAAGAATCAAGAAATCTTCCAGAGGTAGATAAATTCTTGGAATTACCAGAGGTAGAATTCAAAAGACAAATATACAGAACTCTTCAAGAGATCAGAAGGAGATCAGGCAAAACGCAGAACAAGAACAAGCCAAGGAACACACAGACAAAGCAATAGAGGAACTTAAGAAGGTTATACAAGAGCACAATGACAAATTTAACAGGCTGCAAGAATCCATAGAAAGGCAGCAAACAAAAATTCAAAAAGATTAACAATAAAATTTCAGAATTAGACAACTCAATAGAAAGTCATAGGAGCAGAATTGAGGCAATGGAATTAGTGAGATTAAAGATAAAGCACTTGACACGAACTTATATGTGGAAAAATCAGGTAAAAGAATTTAAAAAAATTAAGAAACTCTAAGAATTATGTGAGACTGTATCAAAAGGAATAAACTACAAGGGACTGGAGTACCAGAAAGTGGGGGAAGGGGTGCAGGAGAGTAACAGAAAATACAAAGTATTTATTGGCAGAAAACTTCCCTGATATCATGAAGGATCAGAAGGTGTCTATCCAAGAAACTTATCAAACCCTACACAAGGTAGATCCCGAAAGAAAGCCACCAAGACATATTATAATCAAACTTACCAAAACCAAAGATAAAGAGAGAATTTCAAGAGGAGCTAGGGACAAACGAAAAGTCATCAATAAAGGAAAATCAATAAGACTAAGCTCTGATTACTCAGCAGAAACCATGCAGGCAAGAAGGCAATGGGATGGCATATATAAAACCTTGAAGGAAAAAAATTGCCAGCCAAGATTTATATATCCAGCAAAGCTATCTCTCAAATACGATAGCAAAATTAAGGCATTTCCAAATAAACAGAAGTTTAGAGAATTTGTAAAAACCAAACCAAAATTACAAGAAATACTAGAGGGAGTCGTCTCGTTAGAAAATCAATAACATCAGATAAGATCCCAAGACTAGAACATAGGACAGAACAACCAGATATCAACCCAGTTAGGAAAGTCAGAAAATAAATCAAAGCTAAACATTGAAAATAGGGAAACAGGAACATCAATATGTAAAAGATGACAACATTAAAACAAAAAAGAGGGACTGAAAAACGTAGTCATTGTTCTTTCATATGGAGAGGAAGTCAAGGTGGTATAAAGAAATAAAAGACTGGTTTAAACTTAGAAAAATAGGGGTAAATATTAAGGTAACCACAAAGGAAACTAACAATCCTGCCCATCAAAATTGAAAACAAGAAAAACATAAAGACTCAGCAAATACAAAATCAACAACAATGAAAAAGATGAAAAGAAAATACACAAAGAAAATGACTCAGCCCAGAAAATTAAGTGAAAGAAACTGTCAATAACACACACATACACACACACACAGAAACACACAAAATACATCAAAATGAGCATTAAATTCATACCTGTCAGTAATTGTGCTGAATGTAAAAGGACTAAATGCACCAATAAGATACAGAGAGTGACAGAATGGATTAAAAAACAAATCTGTCTATACGCTGCCTACAAGAGACACACTTTAGACTTAAAGACACAGACAAACTAAAACTCAAAGGATGGAAAAAAAATTTATCAACAAACAACAATCAAAAAAAGAGTAGGAGTGGCAATATTAATCTCAGACAAAATAGACTTTTAAGCAAAATCCACCACAAAGCATAAGGAAGGACACTATATAATGATTAAAGGGTCAATACACCATGACGACATAACCATAATAAATACTACACACCCAATGACAGTGCTCCAAAATACATAAAACAAACTCTAACATCATTAAAAAGAGAGATAGACAGCTCTATAATAACAGTAGGAGACTTCAACACACCGCTTTTGATGAAGGACAGAATATCCAGAAAGAAGCTCAATAAAGTCGCAGAAAATATAAAAGCCACAGTCAATCAACTTGATCTCATAGACATATACAGAACACTCCACCCAACAGCAGCAAAGTATACTTTTTTTTCCAATGCACATGTAACATTCTCTAGAATAAACCACATATCAGACCACAAAGCAGGCCTTAATGGAATCAAAAACATCCATATATGACAAAGCATCTTTTCTGACCATAAAGCCATGAAAGTAGAAATCAATAACAGAAAAATCAAGGAAAAAAAGTCAAACTCATGGAAACTGAACAACACCTTGCTCAAAAACTACTGGGTTATAGAAAAAATTAAGGACAGAACAAAGAAATTTACAGAATCAAATGAAAATGAACACATCCTGCCAGAACCTTTGGGGCACAGCAAAAGCAGTGCTCAGAGGTCAATTTATAGCAATAAATACACACATCCAAAAAGAACAAAGGGCCCAAATCAAAACATTAACACTACAACTCGAACAAATAGAAAGAGAGCAGCAAAAGAAGCTCCCGGGCACCAGAAGAAAGGAAATAATAAAAATTAGAGCAGAATTAATGAAATGGAGAATAGAAAAACAATTGAAAGAGTTAACAAGACCAAGCTATTTTTTGAAAAGATCAACAAAATCAATAAACTATTGGCCAAACTGACAAAAGAAAAACAGGAGAGGAAGCAAATAACTCGAATAAGAAATGAGATGGGTGATATCACAAGAGACCCATATGAAATTAAAAGAATCATAACAGAATATTATGAAACACTGTACTCCAACAAATTTGGAAACCTAGAAGAAATGGACAAATTTCTAAAAACACACTACCTACCTAAACTAACACAAACAGAGGTAGAACAACTAAATAAACCTATAAAAAAAAATAGATTGAAAAGGCAATTAAAAACTCCCAACAAAAAAAAAACCCTGGCTCTGATGGTTTCCCTGGAGAATGCTACCAAACTTTCAGAGAAGAGTTAACACCACTACTACTAAAGGTATTTCAGAGTATAGAAAAGGATGGAATACTCCCAAACTCATTCTATGAAGCCAGCATAGACCTGATAACAAACCAGGCAAAGATATCACACAAAAAAGAAAATTATAGACCAATATCCCTCGTGATCATAGATGTAAAAATAAAAATCCTCAACAAAATTTTAGCCAATAGAATTCAACAACATATCAAAAAAATAATTCATCATAACCAAGTGGGATTCATACCAGGTATGCAGGGATGGTTCAACACTAGGAAAACAATCAATGTAATCCATCACATAAATAAAACAAAAGACAAGAACCACATGATCTTACCAATTGATGCAGAAAAGGCATTTGACAAAGCCCAACACCCTTTCATGATACAAACTCTCAGCAAAATAGGAACAGAAGGGAAACTTCTCAACATAATAAAGGGCATTTATACAAAACCAACAGCCAACATCGTCCTAAATGGAGAGAGTCTGTAAGCATTCCCCTTGAGAATGGGAACCAGACAAGGATGCCCTTTATCACCACTCTTATTCAACCTTTTGCTGGCGGTTCCAGCCAGAGCAGTTAGGCTAGCAAAAGCAATAAAGGGCATCCAAATTGGTAAGGAAGAAGTAAAAGTATCCCTATTTGCATATGATATGATCTTATACACAGGAAACCCCAAAGAATCCAGAAAAAAACTACTGAAACTAATAGATTTCAGCAAAGTATCAGGATACAGGATCAGCTGGATTCCTCTACACCAACAAAGAGAACTTCGAAGAGGAAATCACCAAATCAATGCCCCAAGAGGATAAAATACTTAGGAATAAATCTACTCAGAGACATAAAAGACTTTTACAAAGAAAACTACAAGATGCTACTGCAAGAAACTAAAAGAGACCTACATAAGTGGAAAAACATACCTTGCTCGTGGATAGGAAGACTCAACATTGTGAAAATGTCTATTCTACCCAAAGTGATCTACAGATACAATGCAATCCCAATCCAAATTTCAATGGCATTTTTTAATGAGGTTGAGAAACAAATCACTAACTTCGTAAGGAAGGGGAAGAGGCCCTGGATAAGTAAAGCATTACTGAAGAAGAACAAAGTGGGAGGCCTCACACTACCTGATTTTAGAAACTTTTATACTGCCACAGTAGCCAAAACAGCCTGGTACTAGTACAACAACAGATACATAAACCAATGGAACAGAATTGAGAATCCAGATGTAAATTCATCTACCTATGAGCAGCTGATACTTGACAAATGCCCAAAGTCTGTTAATTGGGGAAAAGACAGTATCTTTAACAAATGGTGCTGACATAACTGGATATCCATCTGTGAAAAAATGAAACAAGACCCATACCTCACACCATGCACAAAAACGAATGCAGAATGGATCAAAGACCTAAATATAAAGTCTAAAACAATAAAGATCATGGAAGAAAAAATAGGCACAACACTAGGAGCCTAGGGAAAACACTAGGAGCCCTAATACATGGCATAAACAGAATACAAAACATAACTAACGATGCAGACACACCAGAAGAGAAACTAGACAGCTGGGAGCTCCTAAAAACCAAACACTTATGCTCACCCAAAGACTTCGCCAAGAGAGTAAAAAGACAACCTACAGACTGGGAAAAAAATTTGGCTGTGACATATCCTATCAGGGTCCAATCTCTAAAATCTACATGATACTGCAAAACTTCAATAACAAAAAGATGAATAACCCAATTAAAAAATGGGCAAAGGATATGAACAGGCACTTCACCAAGGAAGACATTCAGGCGGCTAACAGATACATGAGAAAATGCTCACAATCATTAGACATTAGAGAAATGAACATCAAAACTATAATGAGATGTCATTTCACTCCAACAAGGTTGGCATTAATCCAAAAAATGAAAAATAATAAATGTTGGAGAGGTTGTGGGGAGACTGGGACACTTATATACTGCTGGTGGGAATGTAAATGATACAACCACTTTGAAAATTGATTTGGTACTTCCTTAAAAAGCTAGAAATAGAAGTACTGTACAATCCAGCAATCCCACTCCTTGGAATATATCTTAGAGAAATAAGAGCCATTACACAAATAGATATATGCACACCCATGTTCATTGCAGCACTGTTCACAATAACAAAAAGATGGAAACAACCTAGGTGCCCATCAATGGATGAATGGAAAAAAAAATTGTGGTATATTCACACAACGGAATATTATGCAACAACAACAACAAACAACGATGAATCTGAGAAACATCTCATAACATGGATGAATCTGGAAGGCATTTTGCTGAGTGAAATTAACCAAAAAAACCCATTGCTGTCGAGTGGATTCCGACTCATAGCGACCCTAGAGGACAGAGTAGAACTGCCCCATAGAGTTTCCAAGGAGTGCCTGGTGGATTCGAACTGCTGACCTTTTGGTTAGCAGCCATAACACTTAACCATTACATCACCAGGTTTCCATAAACCCTGGTGAAATTAGTCAGTTGCAAAAGTACAAATATTTTATGAGACCACTAATATAAGAATTCATGAAAATGTTTAAACCAGAAGAAAACATTCTTTGATGGTTATGAGGGTGGGAAGGCAGTGAGAGGGGAATTCACTAACTAGATAACTAGATAGTAGATAAGAATTATCTTAGGTGAAGGGACGGAAAACACACAATACAGGGGAAGCTAGCACCATTGGACTAAACCAAAAGCTAAGAAGTTTCCTGAACACACCCAAACACTTTGAGGGACAGTATAGCAGGGGCATGGGTTGGGGGACCATGGTTTCAGGGGACATCTAGGTCAATTGGCATAACAAAGTTTATTAAGAAAGTGTTCTGCATCCCACTTTGGTGAGAGGCGTCTTGGGTCTTAAAAGCTAGTGAGAAGCCATCTAAGATGCATCAATTGGTTCCAACCCACCTGGAGCAAAGGAGAATGAAGAACACCAAAGACTCAAGGAAAATGTTAGCCCAAGAGACAAAAGGGGCCACAAAAACTAGAGTCTCCACCAGCCAGAGACCAGAAGAACTAGGTGGTGCCTGGCTACCACCAATGACCACCTTGACAGGGAACAACGTGGAGGATCCCTGATGGAGCAGGAGAAAAGTATGGCGCAGAGCTCAAATTCCAGTAAAAAGGCCAGACTTAATGGTCTGACTGAGACTGGGGAACTGCAAAAGATACGGCCCCATTGTGATCTTTGTTAACCCAGAACTAAAACCATTCCTAAAGCCAACTCTTCAGACAAAAAATAGACTGGACTTTAAGACATAAAATGATACTTGTGAAGAGTGTGCTCCTTAGTTCAAGTAGATACATGAGACTAAATGGGTAGCGCCTGTCCAGAGGTGAGATGAGAGTGCAGAAAGGGATAGGAGTTGGTTGAATGGACATGGGAAATCCGGGGTGGAAAGGAGAAATGTGCGGTAACTTTATAGGGATAGCAACTAGGTCACATAACATTTTGTGTATAAATTTTTGTATGAGAAACTAAAGTTGTAAATGTTCACCTAAAGCACAATAATTAAAAAAAAAAAACTGTAATGAGGAGGTCTAAGCTCATCATGATAAAAATGCTAAAGATAATAGATGCGGAAGTTTGAAACTATATCTTGAACCTATGAATCAGGAATGGGTAGAGCCTTGATGAAATAGGGATGTGTGGTGTAATGCTAAGTGACAGAGAGCGGAACTACTGAACTTGAACTTCATCTCTGTCTTCTCTATCATGAGAATGATCTTTGAACTAGAAAGAGCAGAACAAACATAGCTAAAAAGGAAAAGAAACACCAGATAAAGAAACTGATAGTGAGAAAGCACTCAGCTGCCTTAAAGGTGTTCAAATTTCTGGGTAAATTATATTCTACCAGAATGAAATGGCTTACGGGTGTGGTTATGAAACTACTCTTGGAATTTTGCAGGATTTATGAAGAGGGGGTTGCAAAGCTTAGGATAGTAAGTATCCTAATTATTAATAAGGGGAGAAAGTGGATTTCAGACACTATAACACTGTAAGTTGGTGAATTTGAAGTCAAAACCTAGGAAGGGAAGTGATGGCTCCTAGGAACGAGAATGGATTTAGAAAGCACTTATTTCCTTTTTCTCATGTGAAATACTTAATTCCTGTTTTTGAAAGTTACCAGATAATACACCCTATAGGATAGAGCAGAACTGCTCCATAGGGTTCCAAGGAGCGGTTGGTGGCCGACCTTTTGGTTAGCAGCCAAACACTTAACCACCGTGCCACCAGGGCTCCAAGATAATACAAAAATACTTATATTATTGATTCATGCATTCAGTAAGTGCATATTTATTAAGTACTTCTCTGGGATGGGGAAATCAGAGATAATAAGACACAGATTATTATGGGTTGAATTGTGGCCCCCCCGACCAAAGATACTTTCAAGTCTTAGCCCCTGGTACCTGTGAATATGAGCTTAAGTGGAAATGGGCCCACTGCAGATGTAATTAGTTAAGATGAGGTCATCAGGGTGAACCCTGGCCTTTTTATGACTGGAGTTGAGGACCACATCCTACCTGGCTACCTTTTGGAAGCAGATTGCTAGGACTGTCTTCTGAGGTGCCCCTGGGTGTGTTTGAGCCATCAACCTTTCGACTAGTGGTCAAGCGCTTAACCGTTTGTGCTACCCAGGGACTCTAAGTGTGAGTGCTGAGGTAGTGGAGGAGTGGAGAGTAGAAATTTAAGGGCTGTGCTATGGCTTTCAGTGTTTTGAGATTTTTAGGACAGTTGACAGCACCTACTTTTATGTTCTTGTGGAAAGGTGAGGAAATTGGGGTTCACTGAGAATTTATTAAGAAGTAGCTTTGAAGTTGGCTGTATCCAAAAGGGAGGTTTGAGGGATATTCTACATTGTTCTGTCTTGGCTCTGTTCTGTTCAGCCTTTAATAAACCAGCGGCAAAGCACAGAAAGCACACTCTTCAAATCCGAAGATGACACGAAGCTGGGAGCAACAACTAATTACTTAGATGACAGAGTCGAGATTCAAAAAGATACTGACAAGCTGGACTGAGGGACTGAAAGAAACAAGATGAAATGTAATAGGTATAAATACAACCTCCTGGTTGCCATGAGTTGAAATCAGCTCCATGGCTGCTGGTGTTTTTTGGATTTGCACTTAAATTTAAAAAATACCAATCTTACCAGCAGCAAGGAAATTTCAAGAACTCGAGGCCAGTAGCTCAGGCAGCTCAGTGTTGTGTGAGCCTTTGGCTGCCTGGCTCATAATTTTGGTCCTGGTTTAATAACAAAATTAATGTCTTGTTCCTTATGCCCAAGTTGTTTCCTTGTACCCTACTCCTAGTGACGTGCCTCTGTCTTGTTTTGGCCTCTGTGCCTACGCTTTTGCCCTGGTTTGCTTTTGTCTCTTTCTAAGCTTCTCTGGAAGCTCGGTCTGGTTTTGCTTTTGCATGTCCTCCTTGAACCCACAGTCTTGGCCTGAACTCCAGTGCTATGTCTAGGGTGCCAGCACCTGATACCTGACCTTCTTGATACCCACCCCATCTCACCAAGTCTTGATGTGTTTCCTGTTTGCAATGCATCGTAGTCGTTATTTAACAGACTTGACTGGAGTTCTGTTATCTGTTGGCGATACTTATGTTGTCACCTGCTTGCCTGATGCCACTTCCTGTCATCTTTTGTGGCTGGGTCCCAACACCTGCAGGAAATAGATAACTGTAGAGATCTTTAGTGAAGTTTTACTTTGAATGAGTGAGGGCTTTATTTTGATTTACGTATAACTGCACACAAAAATAAAATCTTGTACTCAGATTGCACTCTAAAATTTATAAAGTGCTTTCATGTACTTTTTTTTCATTTAAATTTAACAATCCTGTAGATACATATTATAATCATCGTTTTACAGCTGAGAAAACTGAAGTTCAAGATGGTGAAATAACTTGACTGAAGTCACACAGCTGCTAATTGGGAGAACTGGGATCAAAACCGAGGCCTTGTAATGCCAGCTACCCCCTCACAACTGCACCTGTTAGTCAAATTGTAATGAAAACTCAAGTTTTCTCTCAAGGGTTAGGTCTTTACATACGTGGTATCAAACCCACCAGTGGCTCCACAGGAGAAATGATCTGACGATCTACTCCTGTAAAGGTTATATCCTAGGAAACCCTATGGGGCAGTTCTACTCTGCCTATAGGGTTGTTGTGAGTTAGAATCACTCGACAGGCACACAGCAATGACATATCTATATATGAGCCCTGGTAGTGCAGTGGTTGAAAGCTCAACTGCTAACCAAAAGGTTAGTAGATCAACTACCCCAGTCACTCCTTGGAAACCCTATGGGGCAGTTCTACTCTGTCCTATAGTGTCGCTACGAGTCAGAATTGTGTGTGTATGTGTGTGTGTGTGCAGTGAAAGCATCAAGTAGATAATAGCTACAGTGGATTGGAGAATAAGTACTGCAAGACTCTAAGAGAAAAATATTAAATGGGTAATATATCAAGTGTATCACCATTTAAACTAAAAGCCAACAAACCAAATCCATTGTCATGGAATCAATTCTGACTCATAGTGACCCTATAGGACCCTACAGGACAGAGTAGAAATGCTCCATAGGGTTTCCAAAGCTGTAAATCTTTATGGAAGCAGACTGCCACATCTTTCTCCTGTGGAGCAGCTGGTGGGTTTGAACTGCCGACCTTTTGGTTAGTAGTAAAATGCTTAACCCATTCCACTGCCAGGGATCTTTAATTGAAATAAGTAGCTGTCTTAAGGGAACTTAAGGAATGCAGCTTAGTTCAGTTTTGGCACATCCTCCCTGCTTCTATCATTCCAGTCTGAGCTCTCATTAGCTTATGTGTGGATTTCTGTATCAGCCTTTGGCTGGGGTATCTGGTTCCATTGTCTTTCTAGTTCATCCTGTATTACACTGCCAGATGAATCTTTCTTAAACATTGTTTTATTATTGCCAGGACCCTTATTGGCTTCCATTTACCTGAAACATCAAGTCTTAGCTACTCACCTGGCTTTCAGTGCCTTCCATAATCTGACCGTATCCCACCTGGCAAAAGTTACTCTCCAGTATAGGCCAATCTCTACCCTCTTTTTGATTCATGCTGGTTACTCCTCAGGCTTCATGATTCACTCTAATTCACTTCGTGATTCACTCTAATTCACTCCTGTACATATTTTTAGTCATACCATAGGCAGAAAACTGCGTATTTGAGTGAATACTATTTTGGCGCCTGAGCATCCAAATCCTGTCTTTTTAAGAAATACCTGTACAAAATAAACCCAGTAAATACATGCATAAGATTTTTGCCCTCAAACCTTGGAGAGCCCTAAGGCCTTCTTCTTGGGCCCTGAGGAGGCACTTATCTCAATAAGGGCAAATTCTTCACCTCCTAAAGACATTGTCCATTTCATATCTAGCACATCCCTTCTTGGGGTGACATGAGGTGGTAAGAGCAGAGTAGTGAGCCTCTCCTTTGGTTGAGTCTGAGAGATTCTAGCTTCCCAAGATCACACTGATAGTAACTTTCTTCTACAGACTCAAATGAAAATTTTCCTGTGAATTCAGAGGAGGAAGAACCCAGCTCTTCTTGGGGTCAAAAGCTTTAGAGGGTAGGACCTCAAAAGGCCTCAGTGGAATCTGTTATCTTTTGGGGTCATTGGTCTATAGGAAAAAATTAAGAATTTTGAACCATAGATATATAAAGAATATAAGGGAGAAAAAAAAAATAGAAATTTTAAATTGCTTAGTTGCTCACTTAAAAAAGAAAATAGAATGTATTACTTGATCTAACAAAATTTAAAAGATCTATATTATGGCCCTTTGTAGAAGAGTGAAAGGAACGAGAGAGGAAAAATTAAAGAAAGGAAGGAAAAGAAGGAAATAAGGAAAAGGAATGCCTGGGGATAAAGAAGTTGGACAGTGAAGAGGAAGAAGTGATAACAGATATGTGGAAAGAGGGAGAAAGATTATGCAGTGAGGAGGCAGTGGGCCATGGGGCGAAAAAAGGGAGAGAAAAAGACCATTTTATTTTATTATTCTTTTTTTTCTGCAGGCTGCATTCTAGCTTCAAGGTGTTGTTTCCCCTGCAATTATGCTGCTGTGCAAAATGTACTTCTCGAAGTGTCTAGAAACCCTTTCAGCTCTTCACCTTTTCTGTCCTCAGGTAGCTGGCTCTGAGGACACTGTCAGTTCTTTCTGGCTCTTTCTCCCTTGCTGTCTTGCCTTATTTTCAGGGCAAGCCACCCCAGCACCCGGCCTGTTGCTGTTAGGTGCCTTCCAGTTGATTCCGACTCAGAGCGACCCCAAGTGACAGAGTAGAACTGCCCCGTAGGGTTTTTCTAGGCTGTAATCTTTGCAGGGGTAGATCTCTAGGTCTTTCTTCCATGGAGCTGCTGGGAGGGTTCAAATCTCCAACTCTTTTTTTTTTTTTGTTTAATAACCAATTCCTTAACCATTGCACCACCACCTGCCTTAGTGCCTCAGAGAGGGCCCTCCCAATTCACGATTTGGCAAATCAGCCAGAGAAGGAAGGGCCTGGGTGTGTTGCCAGGACTGCCACTGTGAACCCTAAGATTTGATGAACTTTCTTTTGGGATGTTAGGAGATGTTTAATATCAGGAAATTTGCTATATAGCCAAGAAATTAGGCTGGGCTCAATCGATCTGCTGTGGGTCAGTGAGAGGCTCACACCCCTACCAAACTGCAATAAGCACGCAAGCGTTTACTGAAGATTCATCCATGTTCCTGGGGCGCAGAGGATGAGACAGGATGGTGCAAGGGGAGAGAGAGCACTGGGTCTGGATTTGCCATTTTCCAGCATAGTTTGGAGAAAGTAGTTTTAAAATCTTTCTGGCCTTAGTTTTTTCATCTGTACAGTTAGAGGACTAGTCTTTCTAAAATTCTGTTCAGCTTTAAAATTCTGTGAGTTTTGGTAAATTGGTTTGTTCTCTCTTATTGGAATCTCTTCAGCAATATTCCATGAGATGATTGTCTAGTCTCGTTTCCAGAAACTGTGAGACAATATATTCCACTGATATCCATGTAGAGAAATTTCATTTTATGAACTGAGGTTTTCCTGGTCATTTTTGCCATGCCAGGCTAGGCAGGTGGGTGCTGAGACAGCAAGAGGAGCTCCCACGCTCCTTGCAGGGTGCTGTCTCAGCACGGAGTGTCACAGGCCTGAAGAAAAGGAAAGTGAGTGCATGGTTTGGAATTCTGTGATAGTGACTTATGTGGACTGCTTATCAGAGACCAGAGGAGGCTGAGGGTGTCTCAGCTGATGTTCACATGGGCAAAGACTATATCTTATTCTTTTTTGTTTCACATATTCATTTACTAATTATGTATTGAGCACAAACTATGGACCCTCTTTTAGGCACTAAAAATATGACAATAAAAACAATTCTTTCCTTTATTGCACACTTTAGTGTATATATGTGTGTATAGGAGGGGATAACAAGGGTGGGGTAAGAACATAAAACCACAAAAATAAATTTAAAAATGGGATGGAGGGTCATCTAAACCCCAAGCATAGTTGCGTACACAGACTAGGTGTTTAGATGTTTGGTTATTAATATTTGTTGATTGAAGTTCTTTCCTTCTATCTGAAACATCCTGAGGAGACTCCAAGAACCTTCTTCAGCTCTAGGAATCTGTATTCTACAGCTCCAGGGTCTCCTTGGAAACCCTATGGGGCAGTTCTACTCTGTCCTACAGGGTCTCTATGAGTCGGAACCAACTCAACAGCAATGGGTAATGGGTTAGGCTCCTAACAACATTTCCTCATTGCATGACTGTGGTTTCTTGAGAATAGTCTCCTTTTAAACAATATTTATATTACATCTTAAAAATGTAGCACTGAAATTTAAATTCTAAAGACAGATACAGTCTCCTTTGACCCACCTATTATATCAACAGTGATCAAATCTACAGTGTGGAAATCATACCACACATGCTTGGTAAATATTATTCTTAACCAGATTGCAGATCAGCTAGCAACATTCTGAATCATATGTTCCTAGGCGTTGTACTTAGTTTTAAGTTTTCTGTAGTGATTAAATATTCTCTCATGTATTATGTTTTATATCTTAGTCATTCTTAACAAACTTCATTTATGCTGGAGTTTTGTCAACTGAATACAAAATATTCCAGATTTCTTAACACCACTGCTAACAAAGTTGTCAGTTAAACAACTTATACTTATCATTAACACATGTTTGTTTTTTAAAGAACAGTTATATTAGTATTTCTAATAATCCACCAGGCGCTCCTTGGAAACTCAATAGGGCAGTTCTACTCTGTCCTATCGGGTTGCTATGAATTGGAATCGACTCGACGGCACTGGGTTTGGGTAATAGCATTTAGAGGAATCCCAGGTTAGTCTGTTGAAAGACCATTAAAATTACTCTGACAAGGAAGCTGATTTTATTTCTTATGTAGACAAATAATGACACACCAAGAATGCTAGAAACGCAGATGCAGGCTGGAAATACATGTCTCCAAATGATTAAATCAGAATTGAAAAAGGGTCACTACTAAAGTGTTAGTGGACTGTGATTAAAAAAATGCTAACATTTACTGAGTGTGTATAATTACTAGGTACTATATTAAGTGTTTTACCGCTTTATCTCATTCAACATTCACCACAAACAAAAGAAGTAAGTACTATTACTTTGCTCACTTTATAGAAGAAACCAAAGCTTAGAGAGTCTAACTGACTTGCCTAAGGCCATAATAAAATTGGAAATGCATGGTTTTGAACCCAAGTCTGGGCCACTGCAATCCATGCTGTTATTTACTGGATATCCCATACTGGGAGGGCAACCTATGATCTTACACTCAAACAAGTTTTGATCTCTCTCAACTTTTCTCCCTAGGTTTAAAAGGCCAGGACCTAGTTGGATGTTACTAGATGTTCAAAGGTAGCAGTGAATACGCTCGTGATCACTGTCCCCACTTCACTCACTGTGGCTAAATGTTTTTGCTCTTGAGAGAACATGAGATGCATAAGTCCCCAAGGGAATATTGGATTCAATTATCTGATATTTTTTGTGTGATTAAAATGTATTTTCATTACAGTTAAGAAGATAGAGTACCTGAATTTCAAAAAAAAATAACAAAGTTAGCATATGGAAAGTGAAATCTAGGCTTAAATCTTTCCTAGTGCACATTATTATTGTTCTTTGTACCTTAGTTATAGGGAAGAAAAGGGCAGATAGGAACCAGGTGGGCTTTATGCACTTGCTGAAGCAGGGTCAATGACAAGCCAACAATTTTAGAAAACTTGGACAAAGCTATCCTAAGGTTAGCTATGACAGAGAAGCTTGTAGAAGACAAATCTTCTGGAAAAAGCTAGAAAAATGGTAAAATACGGAAACTGTCAGTTTTAAAGCATTGGAGAGCTGTATAGGCAGCTAGGATTTGGAGAGAAGATCTTCGAAAGAATGGAAAACAATAGAGGTGAGTGCAACATTAAAAACTGGTCAGAGGGTTACTGTTATGAAGTAATGAAGCCAGAAGAATTTTAAACCAGTGCATGGATTTCCATGCTAAGATGGCAGCCAAGACTTTAAGAACCAAGATCCCAGAGAGAAGTAAGGTGTAGAAAAATTAGCCCAACACTTGAGACATTTGCTGATTATGATGTGCAGGATAAAAGGCTTAGAAACTAAGCAAAAAGTGGCTAAAAAGTAGAAACAGAATTTGTGCAGCCACATGTGCTGAAGAGACAAAAATTGGAGTTCAGGAATTGCCAATGATGAAGGGCCCTAGAAATCAACTCTAGATATTGGACCTAACAAACACAGACTTTAAAATAATTGGACTAAAACATTCAATAGAATAGATGACAAAATGAACACTTTCAATAGAGAATTAGGATTGTTAAAAAATCCAAATGGAAATTCTGGGTAAGAAAATATAATAAAATCCTAGAATTTAATAACTCAGATGGGTTAAGGAGAGGAGATTGCTTATAGACAAGACTGGAGGTACCTGAAGAGAGGATAAATACGCTGGAAGATGAACAATAGAAAATATTTAGATTGAAAGATTAAAAACAAAAAAGATGAAAAGTATAGAAAAGAGTATTAAGAAACTTATGGGACATGGCCTAACCTATGTATAATTGGAGCCCTAGACACATAGGAGAAAGATTGGAGTAGAAATAATATGTGCAACATCAATTGCTGAGAATTTTCAAAAATTGAGGAGAGCTATCAAGTCACAGATTCAAAAAGCACAATCAACCCAAAGCAGGGTAAGTACAAATAAATCAAGACTAGATGCATCACAGAAAAACTGCTGAAAACCAAAGATAAAAGAAAAAAAAAACATTACTAGCATCCAGAGGAAAAGAAGCACATTACCTTAAAAAAGGTAATAATATGACTGACAGCTGACTTCTTTCTTAACAGAAAAGACAGATACTGAAAGAAAGTACCCACCAACTTAGATTTCTATACCATGCAGAAATATACTTCATAAGTAAAGGAAAAATAAAACTATTTCCAGACAAAATGAAGGAATTCATCACCAGCAGAGACACACCAAAACAAATAGTAGCTAAAGAGAGTTTTTCAAGCAGAAAGGGAAAGATCCCAGCAGAAATACCACCTCCTTGCAAAAAAATGCAGGAAGGAAAGAAAAGCAACAGAAATGGTAAATACAGCATTCTGCTATAATACATTCCTAAAAATCACCATATTATGCAAAAAATCACATAATAAAAACCACAGAGCTTATGGGAAAAAAGTGTTTAGGTATACAGCACTCAAAAAATTTGTGACTGACACACACACGAAAGATAAGAACTTAATAAAAACTGTAGCAAAGTTTACACGTGTTAAATGGTTAAGTACTCAAATTCTACAATAAATATGGTATTTTTTCTTGAAAAAACCTGATGTTTACTTATAGAAGTGGGTGTCAGAAAGACTGTGGCTTGTGAATTATTATGCAGTGGTAGAAGGAGGGTTATTTGAAATTGAACAGAAATTTATAACATCAGATGTGTATGAGTATGGTTAATCACACATGTGGTGAGTTCAGGTACCTGGTAGATGCGTAAAGTGAATGCATGTGTGTATTCTTACGTCACTCAGTTAAGTGGGGTGCAGTTTTCTGTGTGCATCTAGTAGTCTCATGAATAAAACTGAGCCTAAAGAAATTCAAAATTTGTGTTATTCTGTAATACAGAGTTGCTCTATAATATATGAATTGCATTAAAACAAACTCAAGTTTCAAAGCAAGTGTTTTTGCAGAACAGACTATTATGTAAGAAAATCTAATTGAATATTGACTGCACAAAACAATAATAATAGAAATCTATAAAATCTATGTAAATAAATCTATATAAATATATTATGACAAAAATAACACACAAATTTGAAACAATGCAAAAATGGTCCTATCACCTCTTCTATTCAACACTGCTTTAGGGATTTCTGCTAGAGCATTAAGCAAGAAAAAGGTTTAAGATTGGAAAAAATGAAGTAGAACTGTCTTTATTCTCAGATGACATAGAAATACAAAAACTGTAGAAAATACAAAAGAATCTATAGTCAAACTGCCTAACTAGCTATGCCTCTAGATAGAAGGTGAATATATAAATTCAATTGTATTTCTCTGTACCAGCAACAAGCAATTTGAAATAATAACAAATCTGTTTATTTATACCAGCACTAGGAAACATCAAATGCCTAGAATTAAATTTAAAAAAAGAGATACAAAGACTTTATATAGAAATCTACAAAGCATTATTGAGAGAAATAAGACAAGTGAATTTAGTGTTATTCCATGTTTATGGATTAGAAGATTCAATAATGTAAAGATGTCAATTTTCCACAATTGATCTATAGAGTCAATGAAACCTAATCAAAATCCCAGCAAAATTTTATTTCCTTATAAATTGACAAGTTGAATCTTAATTATGTACGGAAACACAAAGGGCTCAGAACAGGTCAAGGTAATCTCGAATAAGGACAAAGCTGGGAGACTTATACTCCCAGATTTTAACATTTATTAAGAAGTTATAGTAATGAAGAAACTGTTGTAGTGGCTCAAGGAAAAACAGACAGATCAATGAAACACAACAGAAAGTCCAGAAATAGACCTACCAATACATTGTTTTTAGGTGCCGTCAAGTCAGTCTGACCCATAGTAATCCTATGTATAACAGAACAAACACTGCCTGATCCTATGCCATCCTCACAATCGTTGTTATGCTTGAACCCATTGTTGCAGGCACTGTGTCAATCCATCTCTCTGAGGATCTTCCTCTTTTTCGCTGACCCTGTACTTTACCAAGCATATTATCCTTCTCTAGTGACTGATCCCTCCTGATCACATGTCCAAAGTATGTGAGACATAGTCTCACCATGATGCTTCTAAGGAACATTCTGGCTGTACAGATTTGTTCTTTTGGCAGTGCATGGTATATTCAGTATTCTTGGCCAACACCACCATTTAAAGGTGTCAATTCTTTGGTCTTCCTTATTCATTGTCCAGCTGTGGCATGCATATGATGCGATTGAAAATACCATGGCTTGGGTCAGGCGCATCTCAGTCTTCAAGGTGACATCTTTGCTTTTCAACACTTAAAGAAGTCCTTTGCAGCAGATTTGCCCAATGCAATTGTCTTTTGATTTCTTGACTGCTGCTTCCATGGGCGTTGATCGTAGATCCAAGTAAAATGAAGTCTTTGACAACTTCAGTCTTTTCTCCATTTATTATAGTATTTCTTATTGGTCCAGTTGTGAGAATTTTTGTTTTCTTTATGCTGAAATGTAAGGCATACTGAAGGCTGTGGTCTTTGATCTTCATCAGTAAGTGCTTCAAGTTCTCTTCACTTTCAGCAAGAAAGTTTGTATCATCTGCATAATGCAGGCTGTTAATGCATCTTCCTCCAGTTCTGATGCCCTATTCTTCATAGAGTCCAGCTTCTCAGATAATTTGCATAGCATACAGATTGAATTAGTATGATAAAAGGATACAACCCTGAAGCACATCTTTCCTGACTTTTAACTGTGCAATATTACCTTGTTCTGTTCGAATGACTGCCTATGATCTGTGTACAGGTTCCTCATGAGCACAATTAAGTGTTCTTGAATTCCCATTCTCTACAATGTTATCCATAATTTGTTATGATCCTTACAGTCGAATGCCTTTGCATAGTCAATAAAACACAAGTAAACATATTTCTGGTATTCTCTGCTTTCATCCAGGATCCATCTGACATCAGCAATGATGTTCCTGGTTCCATATCCTTTCTGAATCTGGCTTGAATTTCTGGCAGTTTCCTGTTGGTATATTGCTTCAGCAGTTTCTGAATGATCTTCATCAAAATTTTACTTGCCTGCAATACTAACGACATTGTTCAATAATTTCTGCATTTGGGTAGATCACCTTTCTTGGGAATAGACATAAACATGGATCGCTTCCAGTTGGTTGGCCAGGTAACTGTCTTCCAAATTTCTTGGCATAGACAAGCAAGCACTTCCAGCGCTGCATCTGTTTGTTGGAACATCTCAATTGATATTCCATCAATTCCTGGAGCCTCGTTTTTCGCCAATGCTTTCAGTGCATCTTGGACTTCTTCCTTCAGTACCCTTGGTTCCTCATCATATGTTACCTCCTGAAATGGTTGAACATTGACCAATTCTTTTTGGTATAGTGACTCTGTGTATTCCTTCCATCTTCTTTTGATGCTTCCTTCATTGTTTAATATTTTCCCTCTAGAATTCTTCAGTATTGCAACTCAAGGGTTGGGTCTTTCTTCAGTTCTTTCAGCTTGAGAAATGTTGAGCGTGTTCTTCCCTGTTGGTTTTCTATCTCTAGGTCTTTGCACATGTCATAATACTTTGTCTTCTCCAGCTGCCTTTTGAAATCTTCTGTTCGGTTCTTTTACTTCACCATTTCTTCCCTTCGCTTTAGCTACTCAATGTTCAAGAGCAAAGTTGAGAGTCTCTTCTGACATCCATTTTAGTCGTTTTCTTTCTTTCCTGTCTTTTTAACGACCTCTTGCTTTCTTCATGTATGATGTCCTTGATATCATTCCACAACTCATCTGGTTTTTGGTCATTAGTGTTCAACGTGTCAAATCTATTCTTGACATGGTCTTGAAATTCAGGTGGGATATACTCAATATCATACTTTGGTTGTCATGGACTTGTTCATACTTTGGTTGTCATGGACTTGTTCTACTTTTTTTCAATTTGAACTTAACCCATTGCCACTGAGTCAATTCCAACTCATAGCGACCCTATTCTACCTCATAGAATTTCCAAGGAGCACCTGGTAGATTTGAACTGCCGACCTTTTGGTTAGCAACCATAGCTCTTAACCACTACGTCACCAGGGTTTCCCAACTTGAAGTTGCATATGAACAATTGGTGGTCTGTTCTGCAGTTGGTCCCCGGCCTTGTTCTGACTGATGATATTGAGATTTTCCATCCTTTCATTCAACAGATGTAGTGATTTGATTCCTGTGTATTCTATCTGGCAAGGTCCATGTGTATAGTCACCATTTATGTTGGTGAAAAAGGTATTTGCAATGAAGAATTCATTGGTCTTGCAAAATTCTATCCTGTGATCTCTGGCGTCATTTCTATTACCAAGGCCATGTTTTCAACTACAGATCCTTCTTCATTGTTTCTGACTTTCATATTCCAATCACCAGTAATTATCAGTGTATCCTGATTGCATGTTCAATCAATTTCAGACTGCAGAAATTGGTAAAAATCTTCAATTTCTTCATCTTTGGCCTTAGCAGTTGGTGCATAAATTTGAAAAATAGTCATATTGACTGGTCTTCCTTTTAGGTGTATGGGTATTATCCTATCACTGGCAGCATTTTACTTCAGGATAGATCTTGAAAAAAAATTTTTTTTTATGATGAATAAAATGCCATTCCTTTTCAAATTGTCATTTCTGGCCTACTAGACCATAAAAAAAAAAAAAAAAAAGACCATATGATTGTCCAATTTAAAATGGCCAATACCAGTCCATTTCAGCTCACTAATGCCTGGGATATTGATGTTTATGTGCTCCATTTCATTTTCGATAATTTTCGGTTTTCCCAGATTCATACTTCATGCATTCCACATTCTGACTATTAATGGGTGTTTTTAGCTGTTTCTTCTCATTTTAAGTCATGCCACATCAGTAAATGAAAGTCTTGAAAACTTGACACCGTCCACGTCATTAAGGTCCACTCTACTTTGAAGAGGCAGTTCTTCTCCAGTTGTCGTTTGAGTGCCTTCCAATCTGGGGCACTCATCTTCCAACACTATATCAGACAATGATTCACTACTTTTCATAAGGTTTTCACTGGCTATTTCTTTTCATAAATAGTCCACTGGGTCCTTCTTCCTTGTCTGTCTTATTCTGGAAGCTCAGCTGAAACGTGTCTGCCATGGGTGAGCCTGCTGGTATTTGAATACCAGTGGCCTAGCTTCCAGCATCACAGCAACACACAGGTCCCCACAGTATGACATACTGTCAGACATGTGGGAGACCAATATATGGTCACCTCATATGTGACAAAGTTGGTACTGCAGTGAAGAGAGGAAAAAAAAAGACAATTGCAATTAACGGAAATGATTTAGTTGGATAGCCATATGGGAAAAAGTGAATCTGACTCTTACCTCATGTCACACACAAAAATAAAACCCCGATGGACTGTATATCTAAATGTAAAAGGTAAAGCAATAAAGCTCGAAAAGAAAATGTATTAGAATATATGCACAGCTTTGGAGAAGGTAGAGCTCTTAAAGAGAATACAAAAAACAGTAACCATAAGAGGAAGACTGATAAATTGGACTTTATTAATAATAAATAGCTCCTCAGAAAAATACACAGTTATGAGAATGAAAAGACAAGAGACTGTGGAAGAGTATATTTGGAATACATATATTCAACACAGAACTCATATCCTCAGTATATAAAGAACTCTTCTAAATTAATAAGAACATGATGGATTAATAAGAAAATTGAATTTCTAACCCAATTAGAAATGTCTGTAGACTTGAACACGTATTTGAAAAAAATAATATCCAAATGGCCAATCCACAATGGACAAGTACATTGTGGAATATTTATAAAATGTAATAGTATATAGCAGTGAGAGTAAAGGAATTACTGCCACATACAACAATATTAATGCATTTCTACAAATGTAATGCTGTTCAGGAGAAGCTAAACAAGATGAAGTGCATACTGTATGAATCTACTTGCACAAAGTTCAAAGTCAGGTAAAAATAATAGTACTTGATGTCAGAATAGTGACATACTGGTGAGTAAGGAGCACCAAGTGGGATTTCGAGATGCTGTAATGTTTCATTTTTGACCTAGGTGGTAGTTAGAAATCTGTGCTCACTTTGTGAAAGTTAATTGAGCTGGACACTTAAGATTTGTTGCATTTTTGCTGTACATGTATTTCGATAAAAAGAAAATTAAAAAAAAAAAATCAAAATAATTGAAGTGATTTAACACCCAAATAAGAACTGAACTTAGATTAGGTCCTGGTAATACATTTTTGGGAGAATGTGGGAAATTTGAGTATTGTCCAGATATTAGATGATGTTAAAATATTTATTAAATTTTTGAGGTATAATAATGGTATTGTGGTCATTAAGGAGATATTTATTTTTAGTCAATATAATCTGAAGTGTTTATGAATAAAGTGCCACAATGTTGGCAGTTACGTTCAAATGACTCAGTAAAACAAATATATACATATAAGATATATACTTATGTATCTATAACACACAGATAAAGCAACTATGGCAAAAAGCTAATATTAACAATTATTAAATTTAAGCAGTAAGAACACATAATTAATGTACTATTCTTTCAACAGCTCTGTATGTTTAAAAATATATATCACAGTAAATGGAATCCCTGGTGGCATAGTGGTCAAGAGCTATATCTGCTAACCAAAAGGTTGGCAGTTCAAATCTACCAGGCTCTAAGTGGAAACCCTATGGGGCAGTTCTACTCTGTCCTATAGGGTTGCTATGAGTTGGAGTCAACTAGACGGCAGTGGGTTTGGTTGGGTTTGTCACAGTAAATTGGGGAAAAAAATTCCTAAAGTGTTAGTTGGTGTAGTTTTTTGCTACATGTGGTTTGTGTGCCTGGAACCCTGTACAAAGGCTGTACTGAGCCAGACTGATGTGTAATGTTGTTTTGTCTCTTTCTTCCAAATCTTGGTTGGCTCATTTTACAGTCCCTGGCGTGAGGAGAAAGGACTCAGGCCAACTGCTGCCTCACTTGGCCAAACCAGAGGTTCTTTCCCACTCAGGGTACCAGACGTCAGGCTGCCCTTCTTTCACTTCTCACTTGGACAGTGCCCTTCTTTCTTCTCTCCTTAAATGCTGTCTTCTTTTTCTTCAGTCGCTCCTCATGGCACCCAGCAGTTGAACTTCATTGTTTTGGAACAAGGAAAAGACAAACAAGGAAATCAAATAAATATATCACCCCAATACACTGGAGGAGGCTCTAACCGAGCAAAATTAAAACGATTCCTTTGTAGCCAGAACCACAGCAGGAGCTGAGCTCTTCACCACATGCCAAACACTCTTTCTGTTTGTAAATATTTTTAAATTACCTTGTGAAGGAAAAGAGGAAACCCAGGAAGAGCCACACATGGTCCAGAAGTATTATATCAGAAGAATGAAAGTGTGAAAGGCCAGAGACTCTATTCTGTAAAGGAGAGAATATACTGGACTTAGAAAGGGCAGAATGAGGATTGCATGGACAGGCACAGACACAGACAGGCCTCCTAGAAATGGAGCACTATGTGGTGTCAGCAGACAAAACCCTGGCCGACGGCGGGAGTGGAATAGAGAAAAGAGGGAAGGCTTCAGTGTAGTGTCCTGTAAAATATGGAATAGAGTCCCTCCCTACAAGCATGAGGTTGTATATTAATCCAAAATTCCCCCGTGTGCAGTACTGAGAAGCACCAATAAAAACGTTTAACAGAAACAACATTTTGATGTCCGCCCTTCACTCAGTTTTAAAAATTTCAAGGTGGACTCTGGAGCCAGACTGCTGGGTTTGTAATTTTAGCTCTATCACTCACTAACAATGTGACCCTGGGCAAGTCACTTACCCTTCCGCATCTCTGTTTTCTTATAAATTGGAATATTATTAGTATGCACCGCATAAAGCTGTGCTTAGGGTTAAATTAGTTACCATGTCTAAAATGCTGAGAATAATGCCTGGCACAGACTAAATGCCATCTAAGTGTAAACCATGAGGTTGAAAAATTAATGTCATCTTGGTTTTGCTGTCCTTCTAGTCACCTCCACTATGACTCCACAGCGTTCTCAGCTTGGGTATTATCAAACCTGTTCAAAACACTTTAGTGGCTGCCCATTGTTGTCAACTAAGTGTGAAGCCTTCAATCTAACATTCATGATCTTATTCTGACCCTACTTCTAGACTTAGTTTTTCTGTTTGTTGATATGCACTTAATGCTCTGTTTAAACTAGGTTTCTCACAGTTACTTGAACCCTTCTCAGTTTCAGATTGTGCGACTTTTAGCTATGTGGTCCTAGGCAAATCACAGCTACCAGTGTCAGTTTCCTCACCTGTAAAATGGGGATAATAATGACTCTACTTCATAGCGTAGTTGTGAAGATTACCAGAGTTTATACATGTAAAGGGGCCCAGCACAGTGTGTAACTAAAGTAAAAAAAAAAAAAAATGCTGATTATAATAATGATGATTATGGTATTACTGTTTATGCTGCTTTTTTATGTAAAACATCTCTCACCTCTGTCTCCTTTTGACAAAATACTAGCTATCTTTAAAGTTTTAAGTCTTCTCTTAAATCCTACCCATTTATAAAGTGTTCTTTTACTTCACTCAACCAGATGTCTTTTCCCCCTCCTCTGAACCCTCTCGTATTCCTCCTTATGGAATTTATATTCTACTGTGTCCTACAATTAATTTTGCACTTTTTAAAAATCTCTTCCTACAGCCATCTTCACTCAAAACCACACACACACACACACACACACACACACACACACACACACACATCCCATACAGATGATGAATCTCTTGAAGGCAGGGATGCTCCTTTGCCCATCTTTCTTTACCCTCAATATCCAGCATGATCCCATAGAAGTTCCTTAAATTTGTTTAACTAACAAATTAATTAAGCTTAATTGATAAAACCAGTTTTCTAGATTATCTTAACTCCCAGGACTCTAAACTATGACAAATGTAGAGTTAGGTATTCACTACTTCCTGAACCCCCCAGTTTCCATAGAGGATTTTTTGACAGGAAAGACTGTCTTTAGGACAACCATAAAATTGTGATATCCAAAATTCTTTGGAAACAGTTTGATACTTAATATTTTAATGTTAGGAAACATGGATCAAAGTAATGAACATGAGAACATTTGAACTTTGTTGATACTCCTTTACACACATTGGGGCTGGTGGAAGGAGTTGCACCATAGTTCTTTCAGTGTTTAAGGCTAAAAAATTCTTAGTCTAGTTCTATTTTTTCCTCTTCTTCACAAATAGCTTTGCCAAAGGTTACCTTTTTTCCCCATCCGCTTCTGCACCCACCTGTTCCCCTTTGATGCAGAGTAGTGGTGGGGACTATAAAAGATGAAGAAAATCCCTTACTCTCATGGGAGCATTCTCTAAACTCTGTTGCCTTTTTTCCTCTTTCTTATCTGCTTGCTATAAAGTTGCCACCTGCACCCTGTAGAAGTTTTAGCTGTGCAGAGTTGCCGATTCCAGCCTTCAAATGAGATACCACTTCACACCCATTGTTATTGTTGTTAGGTGCGCTCCAGTCTATTCAGACTCATAGCGATCCCATGTGACAGAGTAGAACTACCCCGTGGGATTTTCTTGACTGTAATCTTTATGGGAAGCAGATCACCAGGTCTTTCTCCCACAGAACCGCTGGACAGGTTTAAACCCCCAGCCTTTTGGCTAGCAGCCAAGTGCTTAACAGGTTGCACCAGGGCTCCTTTCTTCCAGTCTTCAAATGAAAAACAACAGACTTCCCCAAGCCAAAGCAGGGGTTGTTTCTCTGGTGGGCTGTTACACCAGGATGCTGAGTTCTCCAGAGCAAGCTTAAGCAAACCAGATCATCTTAGGCAAAGTTTGGAAAAAAACAGAAAGCTGAGGCAATGGAGGACAGATTTGTTTTCAGATTTATAATTTTAGGGCTAGTTATATTCTTCTATAGCTGTATATGCAAGGATTCATGCCCTACAAGTTAAGTAAGTGAGCACAAATCTGGCTCAGCTTAAGAAAGTTATTACATAGATTCAAGGACTAGTGATTAAAAGCTCTTCAGATTAGGACCAAGGGATTACTTGTGGAGTATCTACCACTGAAAGGCCAGGCCACAGCACCTCCTACCTGGATCTGCTTCAGGCTCATGAGGGAAAACTGCTGACTTACACAGATAATAGAATCTCTTTAAAGATATCTGTCTAATGTACTTTGCAGGCAGCAAAATGCCAGGCTGCTAACAGATGAGTTGTTTGTACTTTAAAAGTTTACTGTTCCAGTTAGGACATTCTTGATGGCATTTTATATTCTCTTTGCAGTGCAGCCAGCTGATTCATGCTCTGTTCTGAAGGTTATGAGTCTCCATGTGATGTTAAGAGCTGTACGTCTGAACCATTAAAGAAGTATATAAAATGCAGCGCTGCTCAGTGGAAGTACATGAACCAGAACTATTTCATTTTATGCCATGGCTCTGGTTATATTTGTAGCTTTTGAATATTGGTAATTCTACTTTCTTTCACGTTTGGAGTTACAGCTGTCTGCTCTGTTGAAAAACATAGAGCAAAGTTTTTTTACTAGATGAGCTCTTTATATTTATTTTGTGTGCTTTCAACTTAAAAATGCCGCTAGTTACTGAGTTACTGCTCTATGGAAGGTTTTCTGCTAGATGCTGAGAGGAGGAACAAGCTGATTATAGCATGGTCCTTGCTTTTTAGAAACTCATAAGCATAGCTAAAGTGTTAGAGAGTATTAGAGAAGTTAAATGCACTAGAAAGATTAAAAATAAAAAAGATAGATAACATGTTTTCTTTTTTGGAGGTCTGGAAAAGCTGCTTGAAAAAAAATCTTTTGAAATGTGCACTGAAGAATGGAGAGGATTTGAATGGATAGAGCTTGTTTAGGGTAAAAAAGAAAAAAATCCAGGAAAAAGGAAAGCCATGGATTCATCTGTAGTGTCTGGAAAACTGTGGAGTAAGTCTGAAGAACAGTGGGAAGTTACAGCAGAAGCATAGGGACTTGTAGTGGAGTAGAGGGTGCTGTGTCCACTGAAGATTCCTGCTTCCTTCTTTAGTGTGTTCTTGGTGGTGGAGAGTGACTACCCAGCCAAAGATTACATTTCCCAGCTTCCCTTGGAAAGGAGGCAGAAGTGATGGGTCATTGCCGGTTCTAAGTGTGTTATCTTCACTTTCTCTTCTCTCCATTTGCATATTAGATATTGATCCCCAAGATGACCTTGAAGGCCTCGTACTAAAGCTGGTATAGCCTCTGTTATCCTGGACTCTGAATGACTGAGTAGAGCCGAGTGCTCCCTACCATTGCCCTCCTACCCCCAGTAGGAACACTCACGTGTACCTAGGTGAGCAACGAAATACTTTCACTATGTTAAGTTAGTGAAATATTAGATTTTATTAAGGGAGCTGATGTTTACCTTACCTAATATCTTAGCTAAAAGGGTGAGGTAGACCTGGTGCATGTTTTTGAGAGGCAACATGATATAGTGGCAACAACACTGGGCTAGAAAATGTGGATTTCATTTATTCACTTATTCGTTCATTTCATATTTCTTGACATTTTATAGCCTATCAAATCCTGAGCTGAATGCTGGATATGCTGTGACTAGTAAGACATAGTTTATGCTATTCTGGAGCTTACAGCCTAGGGGAGGAGAAGGTAATGTAACTAGACCATATGATACACTGTGATGACTTCTTTCCCAGTGTGGTTCTCAGGCCAACAGCATCAGCATCACTCTGGAGCTTGTAAGAAATGCAGACTCTCGGGCCCTGCCCCCAAATCAACAGAATCATAATCAGTATTTTAACAAGATTCTTGGGTGATTTGTATGCACATTATAACTTGAGAGGCACCGGTGAAATGAGTGCTATAGTAGAATAGGCATGGGGGAAAAGGGAACAGGAAGAACACTTACCCCAGGCTTGGGAGTTTTCAGAAGGTGTTCTAGGTGGCTAAACTGACTTCATAGGCTTTGGTACTAATACTGTGTGACTTCGGGCAAGTCACTCACATTCAACTTTGATTTCCTTCTCTGTAAAAGTAGGAATAATATTCGAAAGTTGTTTTGAGCCTCAAGACCTTCCAAGATTGTATTTAGGTAATGACCTCTATTTAAAAGTGCTTTGACTATTCTAAAGGTGGTTAAAAAGCCCAACCCAGAACCCCGTGCTGTCGAGTCGATTCCGACTCATAGCGATATATGAGTGGATAATTTTTACTTTTTAAGCTGTAGTTGAAGTATAGGAAAAATGGGTTCTTTGGTATAATAAGGTATTTTTGACAGTGTTTAGTTAGAAAAAAAATCTAGTATGGATTCTTTGTTTTGATTCAATGCAGAGCCGAAACAGAGTTTTTCCTCCTATCCACTGTGGAAGAGTGTAACATTTGAAAAAATAGCTCTTGTATGTTAGTCAAATAGGATGTCTGCTGGGATTGGAAAGTGCATTTTCTAGGGGTTGTAGGGTGTGACTTCAACCATTTGAGTTGTTGTATAGAGTTTATCTAAAACATAAATAGAGGCGATGGGGAGGGACTTTCTTCTAACTATGAGAAACATCAATTTTTTGGCACAAACAGAAAAATTGAACGGAGTGAGTTTATTAAGAACTAATGGAACTGTAGAAGGTTAATGAAATATAAACAAATAACAATAATTAATTAACGGAACTCTAGGGATCCAGTAATACCGTCTCTACACAGAATTTCATCACTACCAATAAATGTTTTTAGTGTTTATAAGATTTCAGGCAAGACTCAGGTGTCTAAGCTCCAGTCACATAAAATTGTTCTTCCATGCTTTTACACTTTTTTTTTTTCCTTTGCCTGAAGTGCTCTTCTTCTGGTGCCAAAGATGTTGACAAACGGGGGGTGCGTGGGAAGGTGTGTGACTATACAGCTCTTAGATATGTTAAGGAGCAGAGGAAGAAGGTGGAGTAGCAGAAACTCATGGTCTTTCAAAGAAAATAGATTTTTTCAAGAGAGTGGGATGGGGTGGTGGAGCCAAGATGGCAGACTAGTCAGATGCACTAAGCCATCACTGCAGCAAAGACCTGGAAAACCAACTAGCACAGATACAGAAGGCAATCCTGCAACCCTGAACCTTGAATGAAGGAATAAACTATTAGATTGAAAGCCACTGAGAAGAAAAAACGAGTAGAAATATATAATGGAGGTTCCCTGCCAACTGGCATGACACAGTATGGCCATCTTGGAATAAAGCCAACAACCCCACACAAAGAGAACAGAAAGGCACCTTCATGGAATTCCAGACAGGAGCTAGAGGAACAGCATGGACATACACAGAGGGAAGTAAGATCACATTTGCTGGCTGCAGCTCAAGGAAGTGCCCAGACATTCTAACATGGTAACCAGAGGAACATGTTCTACAATCCCCACCCTTCTGGTGAACAGCAGCACAAGTTGACCCATCCCAGCAGCCCCACCTCCCGAGAACCACAGTACAAACTCCCCTACTCCCCTCCCCATCCGGCCCAGTCCACCCCTCCCTTCACCCACTCCCTTCACCTGGCTCCTGCCTCTCCCCTCTGTCCTACCACACTCCACAGCCTGGAGTGGAACTGGCGACACTCCAGCCCCCTCTGTCTGCTCTGCCCTGCTGTGCCCCATGGCCTCGAGTAGAACTGGTACCATTTCTGCCAGCTCAGCTCCACTGCCAGCTCAGCTCCACTGCTTCTCATGCCCCTGAGTGGAACTGGCACTAATCCAGCCCCCCCTCCCTGCAACTCTGCCCCTTGTGCTGCAGACAAATGACCCATCTCCGCCCCTTCTTCCCTTGCCTCCTCCTCCCCTCCATAGTCGAGCGACCAGCCCTGGCCACCTGGAAAATATAGTGGGAACTATTTTGCCCATAGATGAGCAAGTAACAAAGCATGCCCAAACTTAAATGCTTAAATGCATCCGTTAAGAGACAGAAAGTGACAGAATGGATAAAAAAACATGACCCATCAATATACTGTCTACAAGAGACATGCCTTAGACATGAAGACATAAATATTTTTGCCACGGATTCAACTGTATCCCCCCAAAATATGTGTCAACTTGGCTAAGCCATGATTCCCAATATTTTGTGATTGTCCACCATTTTGTCATCTGATGTTATTATCCTATGTGTTGTAAATCCTACCTCTAGGATGTTAATGAGGCAGAATTAGAGACCGTTATGATAATGAATTAGGATTCAATCTACAAGATTAGGTTGTGTCTTAAGCCAATCTCTTTTGAGGTATAAGAGAAGCAAACAGAGAGACATGGGGAACTCATAAGAACAAGAATGTAGAGCCAGAAGTGCACATCCTTTGGACCCAGGGTCCCTGCACTGAGAAGCTTCTAGAGCAGGGGAAGATTTATGACAAGGACCTCCCCTCAGAGCCAACAGAGAAAGAAAGCCTTCCCCTGGAGTTGGCATCCTGAATTTGAACTTCTAGCTTCCTAGACTGTGAGAGAATAAAATTCTGTTTGTCGAAGCCATCCCCTTGTGGTATTTCTGTTATAGCAGCACTAGATGACTAAGGCAGAATTTGGTACTGAGAGAGTGTGGTGCTGCTCTAACAGATACCTGAAATGTGTAAGGTGGTTTTGAAACTGAATGGATAGAGAATGGAAGAATTTTAAAGTTCCTAATAGTAAAAGCCTAGATTGCCTCGAAGAGACTGTTGGTGGAATTATGGACTTCAAAGACAATTCTGGTGAGGACTCAGAAGGAAATGAGGAGAGCTGTTATACTGGAGATGGTGCATACAGTGAGAAGCAGCAGCACAGAAGTGGCAATAGCAGAAGACTGGCAGCTGCAAATGATGGGCAGCAGTAAAGAACTGGCAGCAGCAGAGAACTGGCAGCAGCAGAGAACCAGCAGCAGCAGAACCAGGAGACCAGTGCAAGATGGCACTGGAGCCAGCCCATAGAGTGAGAGAGCTGACTGCCTTTGGGCAGGAGGCTTCCTGGTGGAGTGTCATGCCTATGGGCACTTATTGGTGGAGCTAGGCTTGCTGACCCATGGAGCAAGAGAGCTGAGTGTATTCTGGCCAAAGTTTATTGGCAGATTAGGGTGCTCTAGGCACTTAGTAGTGGAGCTAAAGAGATTTGGAACACTTGCCCCAGAAGGGTAGACACAGGTGGTAGGGACCAAAGGGCCGAGAGACCAAGGAGCCAGGAAGGAGAAGCTGAGGAGACAAGGTGCACAGGGAGCAGAGCTGCCTCAGCTCAAAGGGTATGGATATGACCTCTGGGGTCTCGAAGGGTAGAGTAGCAACTCAAATGGACTGGGAGAATGGGGCTACCCAAAGCTGAGGCAACAGAGTTGCTGTTCCCATAGACCTGGAAGGTGGAGCTGAATCCCAGGGCCAAGGGGTCTCTACTCAGAATCCAGAGCGTGTGGCTAATACCTAGAGTCTGCAGGGCTGAGCTATTATAGTAAATGATCTCAGAGAATGGAGGATTATTTTGAAGCCTTGAAGGCTAATATTATGTGTCCTGCTGACTTGCTTGGTGCCTGTTATCCCTTCTTTCCCTCTGATTTCTCTCATTTGTAATGAAAACATCTAGCTCATGCCTGTTCTGCCATTGTGTTTTGAAAGCAGATAACTTGTGTTCTGGATTTCACAGATGAGGAGGAATTTTTGGATTTTGAACTTGGAATTGAATTAAGACTTTTGCTATGATGTGATGGGGTGAATATATTTTACATGTGGCGAGAACATGGATTTTTAGGGGCCAAAGCATGGAATGTCATCTACTGAATTGTGTCCCCCCAAAATATGTGTCCATTTGGCTAGGCCATGATTCCCAGTATTGTGTGATTGTCCACCGTTTCGTTATCTGGTGTTATCATTCTATGTGTTGTAAATCCTACCACTATGAAATTAATGAGGCAGTTATGCTAATGAGGCAGGATTCAATCTACAAGCTTAGGTTGTGTCTTAAGCCAATCTCTTTTGAGATATAAAAGAGAAGTTAGCAGACAGACATGGGGACCTCATATGACCAAGAGCATAGAGCCAGGAGTAAGCATCCTTTGGACCTGGGGTCCCTACTCTGAGAAGCCCCTAGAGCAGGGGAAGATTGATGACAAGGACCTTCCCCATAGCTGACAGAAAGAGAAAGCCTTCCCCTGGAGCTGGCATCCTGAATTTGGATTTCTAGCCTCCTAAACTGTGAGAGAATAAAATTCCCTTTGTTAAAGCCTTCCGCTTGTGGTATTTCTGTTAAAGCAACACTAGATAACTAAGAGAATATTAAAATCAAAGAATGGAAAAAAGTATATTACACAAATAGCAACCAAAAAAGAGCAGAAGTGGCAATGCTAATCTCAGATAAATTAGATTTTAGGGTAAAATGCCCCATAAAAGACAAGGAAGGACATTATATAATGATTAAAGGGACAATCCACCAAGATGACATAACCTTAATAAATATCTATGCAGTCAATGACATGCTCCAAAATACACAAAATAAACTTGAACAGTGCTGAAAAGAGAAATAGTAGTAGGCAACTTCAACACACCACTCTTGGTAAAGAAAAGAACATTTAGAAAGAAACTAAATAGAGATACAGAAGATCTAAAGGCCACAGTTAACCAACTTGATCCGTAGACATATATAGAACACTCTACCCAACAGCAGCAAAGTATATATTCTTTTCCAATGCACATGGATAATTCTGCAGAATAGACCACATCTTCGGCCAGAAAGCAACCCTCAAAAAAATCCAAAACATTGAGATAGTACATCTTCTCTGATCACAATGGCATAAAAGTAGAAATTAATAATAGGAAGAGGAAGGAAAAGCAAAACATGGAAACTGAATAATACCTTGCTTAAGAATCGCTGGGTAATAGAAGAAACCAAAGATGGAATTAAAAAATTCCTAGAATCATATGAGAATGAAAGCACATCATACCAAAACCTTTGGGACACAGCAAGGGCAGCACTCAGTAGTTAATTTGTAACAATAGATGCACACATCAAAAAAGAAAAAGTGACAAAATCAAAATGCTAGCTCTACAAGTCAAACAAATAGGAAGAGAACAGCCAAAGAAGCCTACAGCCACCAGAAGAAAGGAAATAATAAAGATCAGAGTAGAAATAAATAAAACAGAGAATAGAAAAACAATAGAAAGATCAACAAAACGAAAAGTTGGTTCTTGGAAAGGGTTGACAAAATCAACAAGCTATTGCCAAATTCACAGAAGAAAAGCAGAATTGGAAATAAATAATCCAATAAAAAGTGAGGCCCAACTGAAACAAAAAGGATCAGAACAGAGTACTATGAAAAACTGTACTCCAACAAATTTGAAAACCTAGAGGAAATGGACAAATTTCTAGAAACACATTACCTACTTAAATTACCATAAACTGAGGTAAAAAATCTGAACAGACCCTTAGCAAGAGAAGAGATTGAAAAGGTAAAAAAACAAAAAAACAAAAAAAAAAAACTTCCAACAAAAAGAAGACCTGGCCCAGACGGCATCACTGGAGAATTCTACTAAATATTCAGAGAAGAGCTCACACCAGTACTACTCAAACTATTTCAGAACATAGAAAATGAAGGGATACCTCCAAATTCATTCTATGAAGCTGGCATAACCCTGATATCAAAGCCAAGCAATGACACCATAAAAAAAGAAAATTATAGACCAATATCTCTCATGAATATAGATGCAAAAATTCTCAACAAAATTCTAGCCAATAGAATTCAGCATCATTAAAAAAAAAAAAAATACACCATGACCAAGTGGGATTCATACCAGGTGTGCAAGGATGGTTCAACATTAGAAAATCCATCAATGTACACATAAATAAAACAATAGAATCACATGATAATCTCAATCGATGCAGAAAATGCATTTGATAAATTCCAACACATATTCCTATAAAAACTCTCAATACAATTGGAATAGAAGGAAAATTCCTCAACATAATAAAAGATATCTATGCAAAACCAACAGCCTACATCGTTCTCAACAGAGAGAGACTGGAAGCATTTCCCCCTGAAACTGTAACAAGACAGGGATGCCCTTTATCACTACTCCTATTTAACATCGTGCTGTAAATCCTAGCTAGAGCAATAAGGCAAGAAAAAGAAATAAAGGGTATCCAAATTGGTATGGAAGAAGTAAAACTATTCCTACTTACAGATCATATGATACTATTCATGTTGTTGTTGTTGCTGTTGTTAGGTGCCATCGAGTTGGTTCCAACTCATAGTGATGCTATGTACCACAGAACGAAACACTGTCCAGTCCTGAGCCATCCTTACAATTCTTGTAATGCTTGAGCCCATCATTGCAGCCACTGTATCAATCCATCTTGTTGAGGATCTTCCCCTTTTCTGCTGACCCTATGCTTTACCAAGCATGGTGTCTTTCTCCAGGGACTGATCCCTCCTGAACACATGTCCAAATTATGTAAGATGCAGTCTCGCCATCCTTGCTTCAAAGGATCATTCTGGTTGTACTTCTTCCAAGATAGATTTCTTTGTTCTTTTGGCAGTCCATAGTATATTCAATATTCCTCACCGGCACCACAATTCAAAGGCGTCAATTCTTTTTTGGCCTTCCTTATTCATTGTCCAGCTTTCACATGCATGTATACAATTGAAAATACCATGGCATAGGTCAGGTGCATCTTAGTCTTCAAGGTGAGATCTACTATACATTAAAAAAAAAACAAAAACAAACCCAGTGCAGTCATTGATTCTGATTCATAGCAACACTATAGGACAGAGTAGAACTGTCCCATAGAGTTTTCAAGAGGCACCTCGCGGATTCGAACTGCTGATCCTTTGTTTAGCAGCCGTAGCACTTAACCACTACGCCACCAGGGTTTCCAATCCTACTATACATAGAGAACCCTAAGAACTCCAAAAGAAAACTACTGAAACTAATAAATTCAGCAGAGTAACATAATACAAGATAAATGTACAAGATAAATGTACAGTAGGATTCCTATACACCAATAAAGAGAACTACAAAAAATGAAACCAGGAAAACAATACCATTTACAATAGCCCCTAAAAAAATAAAATACTTAGGAATAAATCTAACCATAAAAGACCTTGTTATAGGTTGAATTGTGTCCCCCGAAAGTGTGTGTCAACTTAGCTAAGACAGAATTTGGTACTGGAAGTGGGTGCTGCTCTAACAGATACCTAAAATGTGGAAGCAGTTTTGAAATGGAATGGGTAGAGGCTTGAAGAATTTTAAGATTGCCTTGACGAGACTGTTGGTGGAATTATGAACATCAAAGACAATTTTGGTGAGGACTCGGAAGAGAGGGGAGCTGTTATGCTGGAGATGGCAGAGAAAGCGAGAAGAAGCAGAGAAATGGCAACAGCAGAGAAAGGGCGACAACAGAGAAATGGCAGCAGCAAAATCAGGAGACCTAAGTGAGAAAGAGCTGGAACTGACCTATGGAGCGAGAGAGCTGAGTACCTTCATGCAGGAGACTTCCTGGCAGAGTGGGATGCCACCAGTTACTTATCGGTGGAGCTAAAGAGCCTTGGAACACTTGCCCCAGCAGGGCAGAAGTGGGTAGTGAGGCCCCAGGGGGCGAGAGGCTAAGGAACCAGGAAGCAGAAGCTGAAGAGATAAGGAACACAGGAAGCAGAGCTGCCTCAGTCTGAAAGGGTGGAGTAGCCACTCAGATGGACTAGGAAAATGGGCTGCCCAAAGCTGAGGTAGCAGAGTTGCTGTTCCAGGGGGTCTGGAAGATGGAGCTAAAGCCCAGGGCTGAGAGTTCACCACTCAGAATCTGGGGAGTGTGGCCAATACCTAGAATCTGGAGGGCAGGGCCGTTGTAGTAAATGGTCTCAGAGAAAAGAGTATTATTTTGAAGCCTTGCGGGCTAATGTTATATGTTTTTGCTGACTAACTTGATACCTATTATGTCTTCTTTCCCTTTAATTTCTCTCATTTGTAGTGAAAATGTTTAGCTTTTGCCTGTTCACCATTGTCTTCTGGAAGCAGATAACTTGTGTTCTAGATTTCACAGATGAAGGATTTTTGGATTTTGGACTTGAAGTTGAATTAAGACTTTTGCTATGATATGATGGGTGAATATCTTTTACATGTGCCAAGAACATGGGTTTTGGAGGGCAAAGGAGGGAATGTTATGGACTGAATCGTGTCTCCCCAAAATGTGTGTCAACTTGGCTAAGATGGACTTATACAAAGAAAACTACAAATACAATGCAATCCTGATCCCAAAACCAACAGCATTCTTTAATGTAATGGAAAAAGTTAATCATTAACTTTATATGGAAAGGAAAGAGGCCCTGGATAAGTAAAACATTGGTGAAGAAGAAGAACAAAGTAGGAGGTTTTGTACTACCTGACCTCAGAACCTACTATACAGCTATGGTGGTCCAAACAACCTGGTACTGGTACAATGAGAGATACATTGACCAACATAATGGAATCCAGAACCCAGATGTAAATCCATCTACCTAAGGTCTCCTGATCTCTGACAAAGGCCCAAGATCCATTAAATAGGGAAAAGAGAGTGTTTTGAATAAATGTTGCTTGTGAAATTGGATGTCCATCTGTAAAAAAATGAAACAGGAGCCATACCTCATACTATACACAAAAACTAATTCAAAATGGAACAAAGACCTAAATATAAAACCAAAAACTATAAAGTTTGCAGAAGAAAAAGCAGGGTCAACACTAAAAACCACCCCCTTGCCATCAAGTCGATTCCAGCTCATAGTGACCTTGCAGGACAGAGTAAAACTGCCCCATAGGGTTTCCAAGGAGTGGCTGGTGGATTTGAACTGCTAATCTTTTGATTAACAGCTGAGCTTTTAACCACTGGGCTACCAGGGCTTCAGAGTCAACACTAGGGTCCCTAATATACAACATAAATAGGATACAAACCATAACTAACAATGCACAAACACGAGAAGGTAAATTAGATAACTGGGATCTTCTAAAAATTAAACATTTATGGTCATCAAAAGTCTTCACTAACATACAGACTGGGAAAAAAAAATTTGGCTAAGATATATCTGACAAGAGCCTTCTCTCCAAAATCTACAAGATAACTTCAACACTCCAACAACAAAAAGACAAATAATTCAGTTTAAAAAATGGGCAAAGGATACAGACATTTTACTAAAGAAGACATTCAGGTGGCTAACAGACACATGAGGAAATGTTTGCGATCATTAGCCATTAGAGAAACGCAAATGAAAACTACATTGAGATACCATCTTGCCCTGACATTACTGGCACTAATCAACAAAACAAAACAAAAAAACAGAAAATAGCAAATGTTGGAGAGATTGCACTGCTGGTGGGAATGTAAAAGAGTACAACCACTTTAGAAAATGATATGGCGCTTCCTTAAAAAGCTAGAAATAGAAATATACTGTCTAGAAATTCCACGCTAGAAACATATCCTGGAGAAATAAGAGCTGCCACAGGAACAGACATATGCACACCAGTGTTCATTGCAGCGTTATTTGCAATAACAAAAAGATGGAAACAACCTAAGCACACATCAACAAATGAATATGATAACCAAATCATGGTGTATACATGCAATGGAATACTACCCAACCATAAGAGCAATGATGAATCTGAGAAACATCTCACAATATGGATGAATCTGGAGAGCATTATGCTGAGTGAAATAAGTCAATCACAAAAGGACAAACACTGTATGAGATTACAATTATAAAAACTCAAGAAAATGTTTACACACAGAAAGAAACGATTTTTGATGGTCATGAAGGAGGGAAGGGGTAGGGAGGGAAAAACACTAACTAGATAGACAAGTGGTAGCTCTGGAAAAGGGAAAGACAGTACACAATACAAGGGAAGTCAGAGCAACCTGACCAAGGCAAAATCATAGAAGCTTCATAGATACATCCAAACTCCCTAAAGGATCGAGTCACTGGGCTGAGGGCTGGGGACCATGGTCTTGGAAGACATCTAGATAGTTGGCATAACATACTTTATAAAGAAAATGTTCTACATTTGTCTTTGGTGGGTAGCGTCAGGGGTCTTAAAAGCCTGTGAATGGCCATCTAAGATACATCTACTGGCTCCATCTTGTCCAGAGCAAAGGAAAAGGAAGAAAACCAAAGACACAAGGGAAATATTTGCCCAAAGGACTATTGCAACACAAGTACCTCAGCGTCCACCAGCCTGAGACCAGAAGAACTAGATGGTGCCTGGCTACCACCACCAACCCCTCTGACAGGGTTCACAATAGAAGGTCCTGGACAGAGTGGGAGAAACATGTAGAACAAAATTCAAACTCACACACACACACAAAAAAGATCAGGCTTACTGGTCTTACAGAGACTGGAGAAACCCTGTGAGTATGGTCAAAACTGAAGTCACTCCTGAAGTTCATCCTTCAGCCAAAGATTAACCTGACCCATTGCAGACAAGTTGATTCCAACTCATAGCTACTGTATAGGACAGAGTAGAACTGCCCAATAGGGTTTCCAAGGAGCAGCTCATGGATTTGAACTGCTGAGTTTTTGGTTAGCAGCCAAATGCTTAACCACTATACCACCAGAGCTCTTTTCAGCCAAAGATTAGACAGGTCTATAAAACAAACAATAACACACATGAGGAATGTGTTTCATAATTCAGTCACATTGTTGTTGTTAGGTGCCGTCGAGTCAGTTCCAACTCATAGCAACCCTGTGCACAACAGAATGAAACACTGCTGGTCCTGAGCCATCCTTACAATCGTTGTTATGCGTGAGCTCATTGTTGCAGCCACTGTGTCAATCCATCTCTTTGAGGGTCTTCCTTTTCTGCTGACCCTGTACTCTGCCAAGCATGATGTTCTTCTCCAGGGACTGATCCCTCCTGTCAATGTGTCCAAAGTATGTAAGATGCAGTCTTCCAATCCTTGCTTCTAAGGAGCATTCTGGTTATAGTTCTTCCAAGACCAATTTGTTCGTTCTTTTGGCAGTCCATAGTATATTCAATATTCTTCACCAACACCACAATTCAAAGGCATCAATTCTTCTTCGGTCTTCCTTATTCATTGTCCAGCTTTCACATGCATATGACGTGATTGAAAATACCACGGCTTGGGTCAGGAGCACCTTAGTCTTCCAGGTGGCATCTTTGCTCTTCGATACTTTAAAGAGGTCCTTTGCAGCAGATTTACCCAATGCAATGCGTCTTTTGATTTCTTGACTGCTGCTTCCATGGCTGTTGACTGTGGATCCAAGTAAAATGAAATCCTTGACAACTTCAATCTTTCCTCCGTTTATCATGATGTTGTTCATTGGTCCAGTTGTGAGGATTTTTGTTTTTTTTATGTTGAGGTGCAATCCATACTGAAGGCTGTGGTCTTTGATCTTCATTAGTAAGTGCTTCAAGTCCTCTTCAGTTTCAGCAAGCAAGGTTGTGTCATCTGCATAACCCAGGTTGTTAATGAGTCTTTGTCCAATCGTGATGCCCTGTTCTTCATATAGTCCAGCTTCTCAGATTATTTGTTCAGCATACAGATTAAATAGATATGATGAAAGAATACAACCCTGCCTGACGCACACCTTTCCTGACTTTTAACCAATCAGTATTCCGTTGTTCTGTCTGAACAACTGCCTCTTGATCTATGTAAAGGTTCCTCATGAGCACAATTAAGTGTTCTGGAACTCCCATTCTTCCCAGTGTTATCCATAGTTTGTTAAGATCCACACAGTCAAATGCCTTTGCATAGTCAATAAAACACAGGTGAACATCCTTCTGGTATTCTCTGCTTTCAGCCAGGATCCATCTATCACCAAGGCCATATTTTCCAACTACTGATCCTTCTTCTTTGTTTCCAACTTTTGCATTCCAATTGCCAGTAATTATCAATGCATCTTGACTGCATGTTGGATCAATTTCAGACTGCAGAATCTGATAAAAATCTTCTATTTCTTCATCTTTGGCCCTAGTGGTTGGAGCGTAAATTTGAATAATAGTCGTATTAACTGGTCTTTCTTGTAGGTGTATGGATATTATCCTATCACTGACAGCATTATACTTCAGGATAGATCTTGAAAAGTTCTTTTTGACGATGAGTGCAACACCATTCCTCTTCAAGTTGTCATTCCCAGCATAGTAGACTATATGATTGTCTGACTCAAAATGACCAGTACCAGTCCATTTCAGCTCACTAATGCCTAGGATATCGATGTTTATGTGTTCCATTTCATTTTTTATGATTTCCAATTTTCCTAGATTCATACTTCATGCATTCCAGGTTCTGATTATTAACGGATGTTTCCAGCTGTTTCTTCTCATTTTGAGTCGTGCCACATAAGCAAACGAAAGTCCCGAAAGCTTTACTCCATCCACGTCATTAAGGTGGACTCTACTTTGAGGAGGCAGCTTTTCCCCAGTCATCTTTTGAGTGCCTTCCAACCTGGGGGGCTCATATTCCAGCACTATATCAGACAATGTTCCACTGCTATTCACAAGGTTTACACTGGCTAATGCTTTTCAGAAGTAGACTGCTGGGTCCTTCTTCCTAGTCTTAGTCTGGAAGCTCAGCTGAAACGTGTCCTCCATGGGTGACCCTGCTGGTATCTGAATACTGGCGGCATAGCTTCCAGCAACACAGCAACATGCAAGCTCCCACAGTACGACAAACTGACAGATACGTGGGGGAATTCAGTCAAGTATAAAAGACTAAATGGGCACAACGGCCCAAAAGCAAAGCCATGAAGACAGGAAGGGACAGGAAAACGGGATGAATGGAAATGGAAAACTGAGGACGGAGAAGGGAAGAGTGTTGACAAATTGTGGAGTTGGCAACCAATGTCACAAAACAATTTGTGTATTAACTGCTCAATGAGAAACTAATTTGGTCTGTTAACTTTCACCTAACCAAAACGAAACCCATTGCTGTCCAGGATTCTGACTCATAGCTACCCTATTGGGCAGAGTAGAACGGCCTCACAGGGTTTTCGAAGAACAGCTAGAGGATTCGAACTGTTGACCTTTTGTTAGCAACCGAGTTCTTAACCACTGTGCCACCAGGGCTCCAAATTTCACTTAAAGTGCAATTAAAAAAAAAAAAAAAGAGAGAGAGTGGGATAATATGGTTCTGGGAGTAGCAATGAGGAACAAGACAGACATGAGCCCTATCTACGAGTTCTGAGGTATGTGAAGTGTCAGAGTATGTAAACAGGTACTCTTTGAGACAGTCTTAAGGGATATGGAGTCCTGGGGAGAACCACTTTTCAGATAAGGTAGGAATAGAGAGAATTGAGAAGTCGTTGGTGTCCGACCTAGCAGTTTTGCACTTCAAGACCGAGGGCAATGACTATTCCAAGGGTTGAAGACTTTCCATGAGTAGTTTAGAAGGTTGGTTATCTCTATGGAAGAATGCCGAAGAAGAGTAAGACATGGTTCTTGCCTTTAGGTAACCTTTTCTAGTAAGGAAGCCATATCTAACATGAACAAAACTCCTAGAAATTATATTGATAACGAGCTGTGGCAACTGGCTGTCAACCCTGGAATTTTAAAGTAGTCCAGCTGGATCTAAGCTTTTGAACTCTTTATCCTTTGAATGTAACCCTTGCTCCTGAGTTTTCCTTGCTCTTTTGGCTGGTATCTGACCCAGCAAGCTCAAATTCCATGTCATGAAGGAGGAATTCAGACTGTGATTCTTAGTGCAACAGGAATTCAGAGAAGACAGATTAGAGTATCAGAGAAGAACTGGAATGGGGATGATGCATGAGATTGATGTAACCAATCCATAAAAGCTGAATGTAGTTTAATTTACAGACACTAGGAACAACATAGGTAGGGATGAGCATAATATGAATGTTATAATATAATACTTTTTATATGATACAATTGTTTCTATTTTTCAAGTCAAGTTTATTGAAGTATAATTTACATACAATAAAATTCACCATTTTTAGCTTACCGTTTTTTCAGTGTATAGAGTCTTGTACCCAACATCACAATCATATAACAGCATTATCCTATAGAAACATAATGTGAACCACATAGGTAATTCCAAATTTCTAGTTTTGTTTAAAAAAGTAAAAGAAACACATGGAATTCATTTTAATAATATATTTATTTAACCAAGTATTTACAAATATTTCAATATGTAATTATTATGAAGTTATTGACATATTTTATATTCTTTTTTTCATATTTCATCTTTGAAATCTCATGTCTTTTAGACTTACTTGCATCTCAACTCATACTAGCCACATTTTAAGTGCTTAATAGGTACATGTGGTTTGTGGCTACTGTATTGGACAGTGCAGATATAGAACATTCCCATCACACCAAAAGTTGCTCTTGTACTCCTTTGTAGTCATGTTTCTCCTAATCCTGACCGTTGGCAAATGCTGATCTGTTTCCTATTCCTATAGTTTTCTAGACTATCAGATAAACGGAATCACATAGTACATAGTCTTCTGTTGCTGTCTTTTTTCACTTAGCGTAATGCTTTTACAATTCATCCATGTCGTTGCATGAATCAGTAATTTGGTCCTTTTTATTACGGAGTAGTATTCCATTGCATGGATGTGCCATGATTTCCTTATCTATACACAAGTGGACGGAGATTTTTTTTCTTTCAGTTTTTGGCTGTTATTATATAAAGGCTTCTATAAACATTCACTTATGGGTCTTCATTCCTGGTTCATTTTGAGCAAACATTTAAATTTATTGTATAGAATACTCATGATAGCTTGTAACAGAAAAGGCACCTCAAATGACTTATTTTTTATTAACAGAAGTCCAAACGAAGAATGGCTCTCAGGGTGCTTAATTTAGCTGATCATCAAAGATTCAGCAGGCTCTTTCTCTTTCAAGGCCTCCATTGTTTTGTGTGTTGGTTTTGTCCTCAGCTGTGATTTGGTTTTGTCCTCTAGCTAGCCTCACTCTTGATCATAAGACAGCTGTAGTAGCAGCAAGCACTATGTCTAGATAGAACAATGTTAGAAGTAGAAGATAGGGCTGTCTCTTCCTCATGTCTCTTTTGAAGTTCAAGTAATTTTTTTAGAAGCCCCCCCCCAACAGACTTTGCCTCATTTGTCATTGGTCAAAATTATATCAAATGTTCAGACATGCATCAAATACCTATACCAATTGATAACAATGACAATGATACCACTTTGGTTAGCTTAGAACATTGAAGACTCACTCCCTTGGAATGAAGTCTGTACTCTTTCCCCTAAAACTTGTGACTATGCAAAGGAGAGTGTACACCTGAGCAAAGTTGAGGTTTTGCCAGGAGGAATATTGGGTAGATAGAGCCCTCTGCAATTGAAATTGTCAAGTCTGTTCCATGCTGCTTTCACACAGATTCTATTCCTATTCTTAACTTATGATAGATTTTTCAAAGTACATTCATATCAATTATTTTATTTTTACTAAAAGTATTAACAACCAAAAGAAGGCCTAATTCTACCCTTTAGAATAGATAACTGAAAATGATGCTAGTTCCTCTTTCAAGACACAGTTCAAAATTATTTCAGTCATTTATTCAGCAATCATCTGCTGAACCCTTACTCTGTGGGAAGCTCTGCAGGGGAAATAACGAAGGATAACATTAAGATTCCTGCTCTTATCACTTGAAATAATCTGGTTTAGAAGGCAAGTTAAAAGTGATAAGTTAAATAACCACAGAAAATATAAACACTGGTTCTGTATAACTGTGCAAGAGCACGCGAAGGCAGGATGATGATTAATGGTTAAGTGACAATAAGTACTGTAGCAGTCCAGAGAAGGACCAGATACCTGTGGGCTGGAACAGAAAGCTTTCCAGAAAAGGAGGGATTATAGAAGTGTCTTGATAGATAGGATTAGCAGAGGCAGACAGGAGTGAGGGAGGGCCCCAGCTGCAGTATCAGGAACTATTTGAACAGAGCGGTGGAGCAGTTTAATATTTGCTTGTATCCAGGATGCAGAGCAGACTGTTCAAATATACTTTTTTTCACTCACTTATTAGATGAATTTTTTTTTTTTTTTGCATGAAGGTTACATCCCAGGCACTGTTCTAGGTACAGAGTATACAGCAGTGAAACAAATAAACCAAAATTGTTGTTACCATAGGGCTGTGTTCTAGTGGAAGAAGATAGGTAACCAGATATATAAGACAAAAATATATACGTCAAATATAGTAGAGACAAATCAGGAAAGGGAGAGGCAGTATAATAGGGGAGGACGTTGAGGTTCTGGGGCTAAGGAGTGACCTGAGGATCGAAACTGGCTTTTCTAACAGATGTGCACGGAGATACAAGGTGGAGTGAGTTGGCCTGCAAAGTCTCAAAGCAGGTGGTGGTGGGGAGGATGTAAGCATGGAAGGAGAGGACCGCCTCTTATCAGGAGCATGCAGAGATGAAGGCACCTGCCTGACTATTCACACCTGCCAATGGTGTGTGGGGCAGGGCCTGGGGAAGGCCCAGTTTACCCAGAGCTCGTGGAACACCTGGGCCTCTACTTCTACAATAGAGCAGAGGAACTGGGAGAGGCAGCCTTATTCCTTACATATAGTAGGGATTTAAGGCTGGAAGAAGAGGTTGGAGTCAGACTGTGCAGGGCTTTAAAAACCAGTCTAAAAAGATTAGATGCTTTCTTATGTGAGCTAAGTCTTGTTTGTTCGTATGTCTGCTTACCAACATGACAATAGCTATGCATAGAACAAGGTCTCTTAAGTACCCCTTAAGACAAGCATCTCAAATTTTTTGCAGCTCTTGATATGTTACAAAACAGAACAAATTCCAAAACAGGTTGGCAAAAATCGTAGTCTACTTAAAAAGTTTAAGTTTAATAGATTAATGTTTTTATCAGATAATATACTGCAATATAATTATGTTTTTTATAGGATAATTATAAGATTTACTTAAAAAACTAGGTTAGTTCAGAGTGCACTGGGACTGTTATTTATTAAAAGTTGCATGACAGGCGCCTTCTTTCAATTGCTGTCAGCTTATCTCTGCATCTGCATGTTTAACCTTATTTGGACATAATGATGCTCTACTTTGCACTGACCTTCAACTCTTGCTGATTTCCTTTTTTTTTTTTTTTACGTGGTTGGGCCTTTTATCATTTTCTGCCCTCTGCTGTCAGTGTCCTTTTGACTTATATTTGTTTAATGACTTCTGACCAACCCCATTGCTGTCATGACCCTCATATTTTGTCTGTATCCCTGTTTCCCAGTTCTGGCTCCTTGCCTGGTTACCTCGACCTGCTGCCATTCACAACCTGGCATGACAGATGGCCACAGGCTAATGGCAAGGGCATTCCATCTGAGCCTTGGCACTGCAGTCACTTAAGATGCATGACAAGTGTAGAGTGGAAAACATGAATAGGCAGGATGACACTTTCTGTGGCTCCCGTACAGTGCCAAATCTTGGCTGGACTGCTGGTTGTCCACCTAAGTGAATCATTGTAAATGAGACCTTGGGTAAATAGAACCTCCCTTTGGGTCGTTTTGCAAATACATACTGTTGAAAGCCGGTTGTACACAAAATTGTGCTGGGACTGTGGGGGAGTGGAATACAATGATAACATGACACTGCTATTGTTCTCAAGGAGCTCACAATCCAGAAGGGAGATACCCATGTAAACATCAAATTATAATATAAATCAAGATAGGCAAAGTCCTATGGCAGAGATCCAAACCAAACCTCAGGAAGCATGTAGACAAAGCCATTACCCTGAACCAGGTAAAGAACTCACTGATGGATTCAGGTTGTAGCCCTAGTTTTGATATGTCTGTTTTTAGGTCTTGAGAACCAGACAAACAGCAATCACTTGTTCTGAATAATTTAGCAGACTCCTGATTTCAGGAGAGAAGGGGGCATTTAGATACAATTGCCATATTAAAAAATTTATTCTACACGTGGGATTCAAAAGTGGGTCATAGTTGTAGAAGGCGAGGTGACAATGAAAAACGGGCAAAGAAGAAAAGGCTCATTATGGTAGAATCATGATGTATATATTGACCAATAAATTTTATGCAGAATATTTGATCATTCTGTTATTATGGACCCACTGTATCAACTTCAGTAGACATTTAATCATTGTAGTGCACACCTTCTTCACATGGAAAAAAAAAAAATCCTCTACCTATTATATGTGGTCAAGGTTTATTAGAAAAGAGTTATACAAAATGCTTTGAAGTTATTGTAAAAGATTTTACTGAAGATATCCCAGTACATTAAGCAATTTATAGTTTCACCTACAGTCTGTACCTATGCAATACCTCCATGAAACAAAAATGAAGCTGAGGTAAATACAGTCTGAATTTTAATTTACTTTTAGATATACTTGGTGAGCCATCTTAAATCCATTTTGGAAGTAGATACAGACGTAAATAAATGCTATAAGGCAGAATTGACTCCACAGCAACAGATTTTTTTTTTTTTGTATTTATAATCATATGACTGATGAATTTCTAAACTTAATTTTTTATAATTTTATTTCCTCTAGAAAGGATTTCGGGAAGCTAACAGAAATGAATGCAGTAATATATCATTATAAAATAAATAGAAAAAAATAAATCATGCAATAAGCTACGGAAAATTGCTAGAGGTGAATTGAAAATTTAATTGAGTTTTTAATGGTCAAAGATAAACAATCGCAGTCTACTGAAGACTTCATGTGTTAACACAACCTGTTCTGAAACAGCAGTTTCCCCGGGACTTGGGGCCTAGAGAGGGGGTCTCCAGTGGCTCTCAAGAAAGGTACCTTGTGATGTGGGCAATGTCCCCAATGTCATCCCTAAAACCAACCTAATACTGTCAAGTACAGTTCCTTAAAGTGATTTCCTAAAGGGGCTAAGTGTTCAAGAACTGAGTCCTCTGCTGATGTGCCTTGAATCAAGGACAGTATTTGAAACATTCAGAGGAATACAAGTCAGTCTGGCATTCAGCTGAACTGAGGGCCTTAATCTATGATTAAATGAAGGGGGCGTATATACATCCAACAAAAGCACGCTCGGGCAGAATCTTGGTGTTTAGAGGTTCCTCTACCTGATTTACTGGAACCCAGTTGCTGGCATACTTAGTTTAGAGTGAAAACATTCACCATGTGACCTTTGAATTTAGAGCAGAACACTTTTGGAGCCCAGGGCAATTCAAATGAAAAGTAAAAACTCATCCCCTGTGTAATTTGTGACGTGGCTTTCAGGCAGTGCTATTATCAGTGGAGCCATCTGGTTGCTGCCTATTTTTACTGGTTATTTTTGCAGCTAGGTGCTGAGCTCACTTGTTTCTGTGTTGCTAAAAGGGGGTGTATACTGTAAACATAGAAGTGCCACATATTTTAAAAGGAATAAAATTTTAAAATATATTTATTAATTTTTTTTTCTTCCTTTAAATTTTGGTGGCCCAAGACAAAGGCCCAGGTACTTTGGCACACTGTAGTCACATCTCAAAATAAGCTCTTTAGAGCTTTGGAAATGTCTCCTGTTTCAGATCCAATCTCTTGTATCCTAGCAAGACCAGTACCTTAGGAACCAGAGAAGCAAAGTCCTTGAGGGCATAATGAAACTTATGAATTGCAAAAATGTATTTACTTGTGTGGTAACTGCATTTTTTTTGTAAGCTCCCTGGGGGCACGAAGTATTTATATGGTTTAGATGTATAATTTAAATTTTTAACTTTAAAATATTTTAGAGATATTTTGGTAAGTATAATAAAATGCAGAGAATAATTTTTTACCATATATGCACTAGTCAGTGTTAACAAAGGATGACATTCTCCCACGCCTTCTTCCAGTGCTTTATTTTGAGTGCATGGAAGTGGGTGTTGAGATGTAATTTATATACAATTAAGATTTTAAGTGTGTAGTTTGTGCGCTTTTGACAGTTGTGTATGTCTGTTTAAAATCACCCATAACAAGAATTGTTATACCAAAAAAAAAAAAAAAATTGGTCAGCATTCAACCATTTCATATGATCAAGAACCAATGATACTGAAGGAAGAAGTCCAAGCTGTCCTAAAGGCATTGGCGAAAAACAAGGCTTCAGGAATTCATGGAATACCAATTTGAGATGTTTCAACAAACAGATGCAATGCTGGAGGCAGTCACTAGTCTATGCCAAGAAATGTGGAAGAAAGCTACCTGGCCAGCTGACCGGAAGAGATCCATATTAGTGCCCATTCCAAAGAAAAGTGATCCAACAGAATGCAGAAATTATCAAATAATACTATTAGTAGCACATGCAAGTAAAATGTTGCTGAAGATAATTCAAAAACTGTTGCAGCAGTACATTGATAGAGAACTGCCAGAAATTCAAGCCAAATTCAGAAGAGGACGTGGTACGATGTGATATGAGGGATATCATTGGTGATGTCAGATAGATCTTGTCTGAAAGCAGAGACAACCAGAAAGATGTTTACTTTTTTTATTGAACATGCAAAGGCGTTCCATTGTGCAGATCATAACAAATTATGGAAAACATTGCAAAGAATGGGAATTCCAGAATACTTAATTGTGCTCTTGAGGAACCTGTACATAGACCAAGAGGCAGTCATTTGAGCAGAACATGTGGTTTAAAAATCAGAAAAAGTTTGTGTCAGGGTTGTATCCTTTCACCATACTTATTCAGTTTGTATGCTAGGCAAATGATCCGAGAAGCTGGACTATATGAAGAAGAATGCGGCAACAGGATTGAAGGAAGACTCATTAACAACCTCTGTTATGCAGATGACACAACCTTGCTTGCTGAAAGTGAAGAGGACTTGGAGCACTTACTGATGAAGATCAAAGACTACAGCCTTTAGTATGGATTACACCTCAACACACAGAAAACAAAAATTCTCACAACTGAACCAATAAGCAACATCATGATAAACGGAGAAAAGATTGAAGTTTTCAAGAATTTCATTTTACTTGGATGTACAATCATTGGCCATGGAGGCAGCAGTCAAGAAATTAAGCAATTTATTGCATTGGGCAAATGTGCTGCAAAAGATCTCTTTAAAGTGTTAAAAAGCAAAGATATCACTTTGAGGACTCAGGTGCCTGTGACCTAAGCCATGGTATTTTCAGTTGCCTCACAGAAAGCTAGGCAATGAATAAGGAGGCCTGAAGAATTGATGCTTTTGAATAATAGTGTTGGCAAAGAATATTGAAGATACTATGGGCTTCCAGAAGAAGGAACAAATCTATCTTGGAAGAAGTACAGCCAGAATGCTCCTTAGAAGACAGGGTGGCGAGACTTCGTTTCACTTACTTTGGGCATGTTATCAGGAGGGACCTGGAGAAGGACACTAAAATAGGAAGACCTTCAACCAGATGGATTGAGACAGTGGCGGCAACAATAGGCTCAAACATAGCTACTGTTGTGAGGATGGCGCAGGACTAAATAGCGTTTTGTTGTGTTGTACAAAGGGTCGCTATGAGTCAGAACAGGCTCTATGGTACCTAAAAACAACAACAATATATAGAAAGATCCCTTGAGTCCCAAAAGCTCCTTTCTGCCACTTTCTCATACATATCTTCATCCCCAAGGGGTAACCACTTTTTGATTTTCTATTGGTTTGGCCTGTCTTTGGACTTTATATAATGAAATCATACAGGGTATATTCTTTTGTGTCTGGTTTCTTTTCACTCAGCATGATGTTTTTGGGATTCATCCGTTAGTCCATTGTCATGGATTCAGTTATGTCCCCCCCAAAATGTGTGTATCAATTTGGTTAGGCCATGATTCCCAGTATTGTGTGGTTGTCCTCCATTTTGTCATTGTAATTTTATGTTGAGAGGATTAGGGTGGGATTATAACACCACCCTTACTCAGGTCACTTCCCTGGTCCACTGTAAAGGGAGCTTCCCTGGGGTGTGGCCTGCACAACTTTTTCTCTCTCAAGAGATAAAAGGAAGGCGAAGCAAGCCAAGAGTTGGGGACCTCATACCACCAAGAAAGCAGCACCAGGAGCAGAGCGTGTCCTTTGGACCTGAGGTCCCTGCACCTGAGAAGCTCCTCGACCAGGGGAAGATTGAGGACTAGGACCTTCCTCCAGAGCCGACAAAGAGAGAAAGCCTTCCGCTGGAAATGACACCCTGAATTTGAACTGGTAACCTACTAGACTGTGAGAGAATAAATTTCTCTTTGTTAAAGCCATCCACTTGTGGTATTTCTGTTATAGTAGTACTCGATGACTAAAACAGAATTTGCTATCGAAAGAGCGGGATGCTGCTCTAACAGACACCTAAAATGTAGAAGCAGTTTAAAACTGTGAAAGGACCGAGCTGCAGATGACCAGCGCAGGAGAGAACTCACAAGCGGCACAGCAACAGCAACAGGAGAGAACCAGCAGCAGCAGAACCAGGAGACCAGCGTGAGAGGGCGCCGGAGCCGACCCATGGAGGAGAGAGCTGAGTGCCTGTGTGCAGGAAACTTTCTGGTGGAGTAGGGTGCCTTATCGGTGGAGCTAGGCTTGCCAGCCCATGGAACCAGAGAGCTGTGTCTGTGTGGAGGAGGCTTTCTGGTAGAGTGAGGTGCCTTCTGGCAGAGTGAGGTGCCTCCAGGCACTTATTGGTGGAGCTACTGAGCTTTGGGATACTTGCCCCAGCAGGGCAGATGCGGGTGTGAGGCCCAAGGAGCCGAGAGACCAAGAAACTAGGTAACAAGGTGAAGAGACAAGGAACACAAGAAGCTGAGCTGCCTCTGTTTCAAAAGGTATGGAAATGACCTCAGGGGTTTCAAAGGGAGCCATGGCCTCTGGTGTTTCTAAGGGTGGGGTCCCACTCGGATGGACCAGGAAAATGGTGCACCTAAAGGTGATGGAGCAGAGTTGCTGTCCCAGAGGTCCTGGAAGGTGGAACTGAAGCCCAGGGAGGAGGGGCCTCCACTCAGAATCTGGAAAGTGTGGCCAATATCCAGAGGCTAAAGGGCAGGGTTATTGCGCAAATTGTCTCAGAAAACAGAGGATTATTTTCAAAGCTTTGAGGGCTAATGTAACGTTGCTTGGTGCCTGTTATGCCTTCTTTCCCTTCAGTTTCTCCCATTTGTAATGGAAATGTCTAGCTTGTGCCTGTTCTGCCATCGTACCATCGGAAGCAGATAACTTGTGTGCTAGATTTCACAGATGAAGAGGAATTTTTGGATTTTGGACTTGGAGTTAAGATTTTTGCTATGATATGATGAGGTGCATTTATTTTGCTTGTTGCAAGATGTGATTTTTGGGGGGCCAAAGGGTGGAATGTCATGGATTGAATTATGTCCCTCCAGAAATGTGTGTATCAAGTTGGTTAGACCATGATTCCCAGTATTGTGTGGTTGTCCTCCATTTTGTGATTATAATTTTATGTTGAGAGGATTAGGACCCTTACTCGGGTCACCTTCCTGAGCCAATGTAAAGGGAGTTTCCCTGGGGTGTGGCCTGCACCACCTTTTAAGAGATAAAAGGAAAGGAAAGCAAGCAGAGGGTTGGGGACTTCATACCACCAAGAAGGCAGCACCAGGAGCAGAGTGCGTCCTTTGGACCCGGGGTCCCTGCACCTGAGAAGCTCCTTGACCAGGGGAAGATTGAGGACAAGGACCTTCCTCCAGAATGGACAGAGAGGAAGCCTTCCCCTGGAGCTGATGCCCTGAATTTGGACTTGTAACCTATTAGACTGAGAAAATAAATTTCTCTTTGTTAAAGCCATCTACTTGTGGTATTCCTGTTATGGCAGTACTAGATAACCAAAACGTGTATTTCAGAAATATGCTTTTTTTTTCATTGCTGAGTAGCAATTCATTGCATTTGTTTATCCACTCTCCCTGTTGATAGGGGTCATTTGGATTGTTTCCTGCTAAAGCTTCTATGAAGATTCTTGTGCAAATTTTCTTGTGGATATATGGTTTCATTGTTTTGTCAGTGTGGAGGGATGAATACTTAGGAGTGGGATTGCTGGTTCAGAGGATAGGTGTAAGTTCAACTTTATAGAAAAATGTCAGACTGTTTTCTAAAGTGGCTGTACCATTTAACACTGCCACTAGTAAAGTGCTGAAATTCTAGGTGATTCACATCCTCTTCAACATTTAGCATTTGTCAAGCTTTTTGATTTTAGCCATTCTAGTGGTTTTCATTTGCATTTTCCTGATGACTAAAGATGTTGAGTACCTTTTTATGTGTTCAGTGGGTATTTATATATTTTCTATTTTGAAGTGTTGAAGTCGTTTGCACCTTTTCTTTTTTTTTGGTTGTCTATTTGCTACTCAGTTGTAGGAGTTCTTTATATGCTAGATATGAGTCCTTTGTCAGATATATGTATTGCAAATATTTTTTCCCAGTCTGTGATTTTCCTTTTCATTTTTTGTCAGCCCTGATATTATAAAGATATTCTCCCATGTTTTCTTTTTTTGAAGCTTTAATGTTTTAGTTTTTCTTTCATGTCTACGATTCATGTTGAATTAATTTTTGTGTGTGACTTCAGGCGGAGGGGGGTCGGGGTTCTTCTTTTTTTCTCATATAGATCTCTAGTTACCACAGGACAGTTTATTGAAAAGATTTTCATTCCCATTGGTTGGTTTGGTGACTTTGTTGGAAATCGATCAACTATTTAAATGTGGTCTACTTCTGAACTCTCTATTCTGTTATATTGATCTATTTGTCCTTATGCCAATACCACTCTGTCTTGATTATTGTGGCTTTCGAATAAGTGTTGAGGTTAGGCAGTTCAAAGTCCTTCAGCCTTAATTTTCTTTTTTAAGATTGTTTTCGTTATTGAGGACTCTAGTATTCCTAAGTAAATTTTAGAATTGGCTTGTAATATTCTGTAAGAATTCCTGTTGGAATTTTTATTAGGGTGGTATTGAATCTATAAATTAATTTAGGGAGAATTGATATCTTAATAATAGTGATTCTTCAAATTCACGACCATGGTATATCTCTTCATTTATTTAGATCTTTTAAAATCTAGAAAAAAAAAAATTGTGTTGTTGCCAGGGTGGAGGTTATGTTTGTGATGGTATTATAAATAGACTTGTTATTTAACTTTCATTATCCAATTGTTTGCTGCTAATGTGTAGAATTACAACTGGATATTTCATACTGACTATGTGTCTTATGACATTACTATATTAACTTACTAATTCTAGTAGTTGCTTTGTAGATTCCTTAGTATTTTCTATAAAGACAATCATTTCATCTGAAATTAAAGGCAGTTTTACAAAATTCCTTGCAATCTATACCATTTTGTTCTTTTATTTGCTTTATTGCACAATGGGTAACGTTTTATTATATTTGTTTCAGTCTTTTTTTTTTTTCATTGATTCAGCCCCTTCTTTTACCTTCTTTGTTCTCATACCTATGTTACCTTATCCATATTCTTGCTCTAAAACTCTCTTCATTTTTAAGATGTCTACAAGCCCATTTCTCCTTATAGGTTAGTCATGTTTTTGTTTTCAATCAGTTAGCATTTTCAAGTATTCATGTTCATGAAGCTCAGTGAGATGCCCTTTCATCTATGACTAATAGAAGAAAATTAAAGTACACATTTTGGGGGGGAGGGACTATGCCTCAGGGTCAGGGAAACAATATTCTAATGGGGTACTAAATTCTAAAGCAGGGAATTTAGTGCAAAACTATCTGAATCAGTGAATTGCAAGTAAATCCACAAGTTGCTATTTATTACTCAGAAGTACCAGATTATTTCTAAGGGCGCCTTGACATTGTCTAATTGTGGAGATTTAAAAGTCCTATAAATTATAAATCGTTGAGATAATGGTTTTATTTGGTTCATTTAAAACGATAAATCAATATAAAATGTTGTTAACTGCAGCAGATGCTCCCTCATATCACAGCAATTCTAAGGAAAACCTCTGAATTACCACTACAAAATTACGAAGTATGATCACTGCATGCAACTTGTAAATCATAATTTTTCCTTAAAAAAAAATTTATTATTGATTTAATCAATCAGTCCATACAGAGTTGATATTTTCTCTAAATTAGATTATTATAGAAACAATATGACTAAATGATAAATTGACATTGCTAATATGTAGTTTGTGAGACAGAAATCTCTTTGATGAGATTCAGAAAGAAGAAAATACTGATAAAATTTGAAAGCTCATTAATTTTACAGATCTATTTACTTATCTATGACAGTTCATATTTCAAATAAAATTTACTATAAATATACTAACACTTCACCTTTAAATACAATTACTTTTGTTTCTTAAAAATTAATGGGTGACACTAAAACATTTGTGATAAGGGAAAAAATACATCTTACAGCTTAATGTCTAGTATTAATGCTTAGTTTTCAATTTTGTGATTGTCATTAGCTGCAGTCAAGTTAGCCCCCAACTCATTGCAACCTTATGCACAACAGGATTGAATCATTGTGATCCATAGGGCTTTCATTGACTGATTTTTTAAAAGTAGAGTACTAGGCCTCTCTTTCTAGTCCATTTTAAGCTGGAAGCTCTGCTGAAACCTGTTTAGCATCATAACAACATGCAAGCCTCTGCTGACAGACAGATGGTGGCTTCACATGAGCTGAATTGGCTTGGAATTGAACCTGGATCTTTCATGGAAGGAGAGAATTATACTACTGAATCACCAATGCATGTTGATAATCCTAAATGTGGGAGGCTCTGTAATGCCTGCATGTAAAACACATAACCTCTAGGACACAGTTTTCATCATTGACATCACATTAGGATCATCTATGATACTTTTGGAGCCGTGGTGACATAATGGTTAAGAGCTTGGCTGCCAGCCGAAAGTTGGCAGTTTAAATCCACCATTTGCTCCTTGGGAACCTTATGGGGCAGTTCTACTCTGTCCTATTGGGTTGCTAGGAATTGGAGTCAACTTGTTAGCAATGGGATGGTACTTCTATGGTGAGCTCCATGAATGAGGCTTATGCCACTCAGCCATATCAGCCTCTACCCACCTTTGTCACTGTCATCTACTGAAATAGAGCTCTGTTGTTGCAGAACAATTATCACTTAGTGGCTTAGTAGCTCAAAATGGCACCCATCTATTAGTTCACAGTTCTGTAGATCAGAAGTTGGGTGGAATTGATTGAGTTCTCTACTCATGCTCTTACAAAGCCAAAATCAAAATGTTGGCTAGGCTGGGTTCTTAACAGGAGACTGTGGGAAAGATCTACTTCAAGTTCATTCTTCAAGCTTAACTTCATAACAGGAGATCTGGAATCAGAAGTCTTTGCTGAGCAGAGTCTGCATGGGATAGGGCAAGAGGCAAATATAGGGAGAGTGGAAACTCTAACTAAAATGCAGGCAGTATACTAGAAGATCAGAAAGTACAATATATCTAATAACTTCTAATTAAACTGTCATGTGGCCAGATTCAACTTGGAAAATGAAATGCCACTAGAGATTCTGTTCTTTGCAGTTGCAGAGCTGAAATCCTTGTTTCCTTGCTGCCTCTTGTAAGGGGGTTGCTCTCACCTAGATGCTTCTCTCAGGTCCTTTCCAAGTGGCTCCTTCCCTTCTTCAAGGCATCAATGGAGAACTTTCCCTGGGTCAAATCTCTGTTTTGTTCTGACTCTGACTTCTTCTTCTGCAACCAGCTGAAGTTTTTAAAGGGCTCGTGATTAAGTTTGGCCCACTCAGTGAATCTCACTCTTTTAAGACCAACTATTTAGTAAGCAGTGACTTCCTGGTGGTGCAAATGGCTCTACTATTAACCAAAAGGTTGTCAGTTTTAACCTAACCGAAGACACCTCGGAAATTATCACAGAATCTGGCAATCTGCTTCCAAAATGTCACAGCCTGGAAAACCCAATGGAGGGCAATTATACTTTGCATACATGAGGTCTCCAAGAGTTGGAGTTTACTTGATGAGAATAGATTTTGCTGTTGTTGTTTGTTAATTAGTAAATTTAGGTACGTTTGCAAATCCGCTTTGCCATGTAATGTAACATTATCGTGGGAGTAACACCAGTGAGTGGAGATCACTGGGGCCATCTTAGAATTCTGCCTACCACACTCACCAGCTTCCAAGTCATATTTCTGTATCCATTGACTACAGGAGCATCACACTCATTATTTTCCTTTCTACCACAGTCCCTACTGCCAGATGGAGTCCTCAGCATTTGTGCAAAGGCCTTTGTTACACATTTACTTCAAAATTCTTTGGGTTTGATTAAATGATTTTTATCACTAGACTTTGTCACCATCATTCAGAAATCTGGTAAATCTGAAACTTGATTTTCACTCATTGGCAACTTTATCCTAATCTTTTTGTTATAACCCATATAAACTACCATGAGACAAAGTGTGAGGGAAAAGGAGAAGGGCCAGGGATGTGGGGGCTGACTTTGTAGGAGGGCTGGAGGGTTTAGATCAGCAGAAAAGTAGATCAATCACAATATCCACGGAGGCAATGCCTGGTGTCTAAGCCCAGTGTCGATACTTAAGATACTTAAAACCCCTGACTGTAATGTTGGAGCATATAGCTGGAGTCTTTGGTTCCACTAAAACCAGTGGGGTGGTAATGTTTTGCACCAAGAGTCAACCTAGTTTGAAGCCTGACCCCAAGCCAGCAACTGACAGCACAAGAACTAGGTCCCATCTTAGCTGAGACAGGGCTGTCAGGGATTAGGTATGTTGTTAGCACTACAATCACTTGACATTCAGGGCATGTCTCTAAGACCATTTGGAGTCTGCTGCTGAACCAAGAATTGGGACATAGAGCTGGGCAGTCATGGAGGGAGTTGGGGAAGGCTGTGAATGAGGTAAATATGAAGGTTGGGGTTTAGGTAAAGATTTTTTTTGGATTCCATGTGCTGGAGGATGTTGACACTTCATCTCATGGACTTTGGACATGCTATCAGGAGGAACCAGTTCTTGGAGAAGGACTTCACACTTGGTAAGGTAGAGGGTCAGCAAAAAAGAAGACTCCTGACAAGATGGACTGGCACAGTGGCTTCAACCATGGGTTCGAACTAAGCAACAATTTTAAGGATGGTGCAGGACCAGGCAGTGTTTCGTCCTGTTGTACATAAGGTTGCTATGAGTTGGCACCAACTCGAAGGCACCTAACAACAACAACAAATATACTGGAGGGATGATGCTTCTAATAGTCTCCTAGGTTTGTTTGCTGAATCCAGGGACTACATTAGGCTAGGTATACAGTCTAAACTTCTAATTAGTGCAGCTGGATGAGGCTAGGAAAGGCAGTGCCAGCATCTTCTGGCTTTCTCAGCCTTCTTTAACCTCTCATTCTTTATTCTCTTGCCGAACCTCTCCCCAGGTGAGAATTAGGGGGAAAGTCTCTTCTTCTAGTTGGTCCCATAGGGAGTCAATGGAGTGTGAGGTTTTGATCATACAGTAAGGTGCAAGTAAGTGAGTCACAAAAGTCATGTCCTGGATTAGGTAGTGGTGAAGTCAAAGTATAGCAAATTTGTCCAGACATAGGCACCTATCAAGAAGGGTCAGCAGAGCAGGAGGAGCAGAGATGGAGAATGAAAGGAAGGGGTTTCAGACTGGGAAAGTGAGGGCAGCAGGGCAATGGGAGGCTGAGAGGATGAAATGCAGACATGCAGGCCAATTCCTGTCCTTTTAAAGAAAATTATTCTCAGCAGATTTTAACATTAGCCACCCAGGGTAAGTAGACACTGCTTTCCGTTTTACTTTAGCCTAAAGTACTCTTTGTGTATATCATTTAGAACTTTATAACTTTCTCTTGTTCTCCACTAAGTTTTGAGTTTTTAATGGTAGAGAATGCATCTTTTACATTATTATATTCTTCAGTGCTTAGCATCATTTTTTGTTACTTAATGGTAATGCTAATTTAAATTAAAAAAAGAAAGGATAATAGAAAGGGAAAAATATATTTTTCAAAATGAGAACAGAAACAGCTTTGTATGGCTAGGCTTTCACCTGTATCTTATTGAAAAATGGTTGGCAGTTAATAGTAGACCCAAAGTGTAATCTCTGTTGAGTATTATTTGTATTTTGCTTTGTGTAGTTATAATTTAGTTGCTCATTAGTAAGTGCATATTGTTTATTTCATTGCAAGGGTGAAATTCCTTTCAACTCCACCTCTTTTGTTTTAACAGAGCTTCAAAGACACCTCCAAGGTGTTGTTACAGAGAAGTGCTTGAGCAGAGTGTACTCAGTTGATTGTTTTAGTGGCTCTCCTGATATCCAAAGAAGGGTGACCAGTAAACCCCTTTCTCTTAAAGGCGAGACTATGAAGTAAGAATCACAAGGTTGCTCTATGATGTTTAGAGAACAATAAGCTAATGTCACATCACACCAAGTCCCACATGGCACACACTGTTCCAGTAATTTCTAGGTTGGGCTGGTCAATCAATGCTTGTTGAGGGCTTTATTGTTTTCTCTGATCAAGATTATGGGAAAACACAGAGATGCACATGTAGTTCAAGATCTGTAGCATCGGTGGAAGAACAGGCCTCCTTCCTACCTGGCTGTCAGCAGCACCGTCAGAAACCGTTGTGTATCGTCAACTCCCTAATAACTCCCAAGTGACTGGTGCATTACTGTAAAGAGTCTGATTTACACGGTGTGACCACAAAGGAAAAACACGGATTTCGTTCTGGCTTGTCAAAATCATTCTTTAGAGACAATGTTTGAAACAAAATTTCTCTAATGGTCTGTGGTCTACCTACTCCCAGATATTAATCTCTGCCTACAGTGCTGTGGGGCTCTTTTCCTATGAAAAATTTCCATTCATGTGAATTTAGTTCATTCATGTGGAGTCAACCTTACAGGACTATTATTGCCTTCTCTTTTTGAGAGAATAGAATTAAAAGAAAAGAAAAGGAATTGGCAGCCAATTGTGTGGCCTGGTTCACAGAAAGGGAGACAAATGATCTTTTCTTATTCTTTACAAGTATACAAAGCTCTACTAAAATAGACCTTCATATTACAGGTTGCAGTTATTAACTTAGGAGGTAATGGGGTTTCTACTTTATGATAAAAGCTTCCTGCGTTAACACCACCTACTGCATAATGTCTTGGCATCATGTGCAGAATTTTCTTTGTTATATAGTTAGTGAATGTAACTTTCCCCTCACGCGTGCCAATGTTTCAGCAAAGATAACTCCATGGGTTCTAAGAATGCAAGCTCATGTTCTCCTTTTAAATAGCAAGGCAGTAAAAGAGATACTATTTTTAGATTGCTTGTTAATCTCCTGTTTTATTATATGCCACACATGTATTATTCAGAAAACTTTCCTACAACATGAGCGTGAATAAATACTGTAATTCTTCACCACCAACTTTAATATTTCTAGAAAAATCGGTGCTTAAAAAAGAAAAAAAGCGGTTTGGCAGAAAGCTCTTTTGACTTCATTCACAATCTTTCTGGCTTCTCACCTTCAGCTTCTACAAACCTCTAACTTCATTTAGACCTTGATCCCTGCTGGAGTAGGAAGATGGGAGAAATAGATGTGACCGGGCAGTCTCTTCCACTTTTGGAGATTGCCAGCGCCTCATGGGTTGGGGAAAGGGAGTGAGTGGCGAGAAAAGGAAATCATCTTTAACATAGGAATGGATTTGGATGATGGATGTGGAACACAGAGATTCTTTCTTAAGTATCTGATGACGGTGACTTCATCAGGTTTGTGTAAACTATCAAATCCTTTCCCTGGGCAATCTTAATTCTATGGAGAATAGGACCTTGTCCCACATGAGTTGAAAATTCTTCCCATCTCTCCTGGAATTGTAGTCTATTTAGAGAATACTTATTGGCTGATAGGGCCTAGGAATAGTGGCAAATTCTCTCCAACCCAAGTGCTGCAAATATCCACTCTGATTTGATATTAGAGGAAGAACTAATATGAGGAGATTTTCATAAAAATGAGTGTTTTAAGTAGTGAAAAGACTGAAGTTTATTTAGTTTTTAATTTTTTTAGATTTATATTACAAATGGGGATCCCAAACCCACCAAGCCTATTGCCATCGTCGAGTCAATTCTGACTCATAATAGCGACCCCATAGGACAGAGTAGAAATGTCCTGTAGAGTTTCCAAGGAGCACCTGGTGGATTCGAACTGCCAACCTTTTGGTTAGCAGTCATAGCACTTAACCGCTACACCAGCAGGGTTTCCCAAATGAGGATAGGCTTGGGAAAATATTGGTATGCTATTTTTAAAAAGAATAAAGTATACTTCTGGATGCCTTTAGTGGAGAAGGGTGAGGTCCATGAGACCCAGAAAAAGTAGAATAGTAAACCTCGTATTTCAATATTTAAAATAAGGGAGGCATATTTCACTCTGCTTGTTATATAGAATAAATGTAAGGAGGAAGCACTGAGAATATTATGAAAGTCTTGAGTTTCTGACTTAGGATACTGTTTAGAATGCTGATTGTCATTCACGTCTTATGTGTATGAGACAATATGAGTTTTATAAAATTACTAAGTTTATGAGAGGATTAAGCAGGTTTTACTTTTATAGCCATAATGTGTTTAAATGCATTTGCATCAAAAGTAGATATAATTTCTCTTTGTAATTGAAATTTAAATCCCTAGCATAAATACAGTGCTTAGAAATCTGTTTTATGAGCCTTTCTTTTATAAAGATGCTGCCCAGGAAGAAGGTTACACAGCTGGAGAGTGTTTGGAGACAATTAAGACTTACTGGCTTTTCAGCTGGTGATAAAAGCGGAGTTCCTAGACTCTTGGCATCTTGAAATTGTTACCCAGGTGAGTATCCTTTTACAACACTAAGCTCTTTAGTATTCTTGGAAAAATTCTCTAGCATCAGAGACTAAAAGGGATGATCTATGGGAGTTTAAGTCCATGATGAAGGCAAAGTATATATTTGTTTTTAACATGATTCGTAGTGGGTGAACCTGAGATCCTACTCATCTTTTCAAGACTATTACTGGCTTCTTTTCCCGGGAAAAATATTAAAGAATGCTGTTGGTTTTTAGCATTCTCTGCCTTCTATTTCTAGTCCTTCTGTAATCATACCTGCTTTCTTTAGATATTAAATCTGCCTCCTTTCCTTATCCTCTGCCCACTGAGGTTGTGATTTAGCTAGGTACTCAAAATACCACTGATTGCGGCAGGGATTTTACTGATAGTTCTCAGTAATGAGGAATTTGCGGAATCTGTTGGTAAAATATTTTTCAGTCAGGGGATCTTTCTGGTGGTTTATTAATCAGATCACATAGGGCATACTTGCTTTATGAATGAATTTGTCTATATTTTCACAAAAATCCCAGAGGCTATAATCCTTTATAGTTAAATATTTTAAGTTGGCCACAGGCTTGATCTACCTTTTAGCCAAACCACAAGTGGCCCCAAGACTCAGGTGTGAATTGATAATCTGAAGCAATCAGTGCTTGGAGTTCCTTTATTAGTGTTACTAGTAGGAAACTTAACTTCCTCTCCTAAGTGTAAGGATGAATCTATGTTACAAATTTTACTCTTTTTTGATTTAAATCTTTCTACATCTTAATGCAACAAAAGTTTATATTTCTTGATACATGGTTAAGGGCAAGCTGAACACTAAATTAATTTAATTTGTCCTATTATACTTTTTTTTTTTTTTTTAGTTTTTTATTATACTAGTACTATGTGTCTATCAATTTTGGGGGGACATACTGAACTTGTCTTTGAATTGGTGCTTCATGCAGGGATGAGAGATGGTGTCACCAATGCTTCTGTCTCTGTACTTTGCTTCTGCTTCATACAGTTTTGTTCTTTTTGACAGACATTCAGTGGCAAAAAGTAGTGTAATTATTAATTTTCCACTTGACATTGTGAAAATTTCAATGCTAAGTTAGCAGGTAAAAATGTCACAATCCATTTCTATTATATCTACCCATAGAGCTTCAAAAGGCTCCTAGCAGTCTGTTCTTGAATCAGAAAGAAAACTATGACATGCAGATACCCAGTGAAATCAACTTTGTTAACAGTACTTGACCTTTCTGGAAAAATACTCAATTTTGTCAGATACTTTCCCTCATGATGATAGTTTAAAAAAAAAAAAAAATTAACATTCATCATCTTATATTGCTTGTGCTAACTGGAAAGAAATTATTTTAGCAACAGACTCACATTCATCTCTCACATACTGAGCAAATGTTACTCCCTGGGGCTATAATACCCACCAAGCTGTGGTAGGTACAAAGAAATACCAACCTGCTTTACTGAAGTGATCTATGGTGGGAGACAATTGCTTCTTACAAATGCGCTACTGATTAATTGGTCTCAGAGAGTTATGTCTCAGTTATATTACCCTGAGTGTTACTGTGGCAGCGAAGAGCGCTGGGCACAAAGGGATGCAGAGGGAACACAGGTTTCATATTACTATGTCTCTAACCTAACAGAAATGTAATACGAGTTGCATCTAAAAATTTTTCTAGTCACCATATAAACACTGGAAAAAGAGAATTAATTTTAATAATGTATTTTATCTAACTGAATATATCTAAAATATTGTTTCAACATGTGGCACTGCCACATTTCAGGTCTTCAGTAGCCACGCATGACTGTGGTTGTGAGTTGCCGTGAGGTGGGCTCTGACTTACGGCATCCTTATGTATAACAGAACGAAACGTTGCCCGGTCCTGAGCTCTGTTAACTCTGGATCTTCAGGCTATTTGAGTTGCCAACTTTGTAAAGCCTGCTCTCTAACCCCAATTCTATGTCCCTGGAAGAAATATTAAAATAGCATTTGTTATTGTTGTTGTTAGGTGCTGCAGAGTTGATTCTAACTGTTGTGATAGAGCAGAAATACCCCACAAGGTTTTCTAGGCTGTGATCTTTGTGGATGCAGATTGTCAGGTCTTTCTCCCTTTTGGTTAGCAGTTAAGTGCTTAACCATCTGTGTCACCAGGGCTTCTTTTAAAATAGCATTTAACAACCAAAAAACAAACAAGAAACAAACCTGATACTGTCCAGTTGATTCTGACTCATAGCAACCCTATAGGACAGAGTAGAACTGCCCCATAGGGTTTCCAAGGAGCAGCCGGTGAATTCAAACTGCCGACCTTTTGATTAGCAGCCTGAGCCCTTAACCACTGCACCACCAGGGCTCCAAAATAGAATTTAGGACCTGTAAATATCATATTTTACCTTTGACTAAGTTTTTTTCTCTTTATTTTTGTATCACCTAGGCTTGAGAGGGAAAGAAAGTGATTTACCTGAATGGGACTGATGTGGTAGAAAGAATACTGGCAAAGGTGGTCAGATAACTCTGGTTTGTGAGGGTCATTTGCTAGTGACGCGGTAGAAGTGAGGGGAGGGGGGTAGGGAGTGGCGGAAGAGTGGGGGTAGTATAATTAAAGCTAATCTCACAGAGATTTAATTTCCTGATCTAGAGCATGGAAATAGTAAACTCCTGGTGGCGTAGTGGTTAAGTGCTGCGGCTGCTAACCAAGAGGCTGGTAGTTCAAATCTGCCAGGCTCTCCTTGGAAACTCTATTGGGCAGTTCTACTCTGTCATATAGGGTCACTATGAGTCGGAATTGACTCGACAGCAGTGAGTTTTATCATAGAATGAAGACTTGATGGCACAGGGGTTAAGAGCTCAACTGCTAACCAAAAGACTGGCAGTTTGAATCCACCAGCAGATTCTTGAAAATCCTACGGAGCAGTTCTACTCTGTTCTACAGGGTTACTATCAGTTGAAATAGACTCGGTGGCAACGGGGCTTTGGGTTTATCACAGAACCATATGTAGGTAGGCATATGGAAACACTTAAAAAAAAAAACTGTAAAAAGCTAAGTAATGAAAGGCATTTTGGGAGGGGGGTCTTAAATTGTTTGAGACAAAAAGCAGTTCTTTCAGGAAACTTGCTTGAGGGTCCCATGCCTGATCCTGTACAATTCTTTGACAAGGCTACTTTCTATTTCTGCTCCATGGCACAATTCCTCCATTAAACTTCTAAATCAATTTCCAATGTCCTCCAAAACACTAATTTAAAAAACGTTTACTGTCTACTTGGTACAAGCCTTGGGTGAGTGCTTTGTGTACCTCATCTCAATCCTTGCTTCATTTTGTGAATGAAGATGAAGCACAGAGAGATTAAGTAACTTGCCCTAGGCCCCACAGACAGTAAGCAGGAATTTGATCCAGGCTGTCTGAATCTGTGTCCTTGTACTTGTGCACAAGGCCATGCTGCTGCTGTTGATTTTGCTAATGGGGCCTGATCCTAAACCACAGCAGGCTGGGAACAGTAGTATAAACTGGTGATACAGTTTTGAGTGAAATTTTGTTTGACCACACTTTTAGTAGTTTGTCCAAGTTGTAGGATATCTATGGGGGGGGGGGGAAGGGAGATGATGAATGACCAAGAATGACCAATATATCGTAAAAATGACTGGAGATTTCTATGAAGTTTAGTGAAGGCACCCTTATGGTAAAAGAAGAAAAAAGTCTGTGCCATTGGGACATTAAAGTTTTCTTTAGAGACTGATAAAATTATGGTCATAGTTCAGTGTTTAGAGCTGTGGTGAAATTGGGTAGGTTCTTTAAAAATCCACAGAAAATATCAAATTCGGAGAAACAATATGGATGTGGAAGATAGAAGTGAGTTTAAGATAGAGTGGGGAGGAAAAGTGTAAAGTTTCATGTTTTATTTTTGTCTCTTTTTTCCCATAAAATGAGGGACATTAGTAAATTAAAAATTTATTATATGCTCCTTTTAGAGTACTATTGGGGATACAAATATGGCGGAGATATCACAGGCACTTGCTGTTGTACTGGGGAGCAAAAGTATGTTACATGAAAAGCTAGGTAATTTAAAGTGGAATAAAAGATGTGGGATATGATTATTGGCAATTCTTCCTACTGTGGTCAGGATGAGGTGAGAGCATTGAGTTGGGTGTACAGTGGTGCAACCTCTAGGAAGAGCTTAGTGGATGAGGACCTGAGAGATGGGTAGGGTTTGGAGAGTAGACAAGGAGAACAGAGAATAGATCAGATACATAAGAAGGTATGCAACTGATGTATATGTCATTATTAAAGCATGGTAGGGAGGTGGGAGGAGAGATAACTGATCTGTGTGTACATTTAAATTTTCAAACAAAACAAAGATGCCTCTTTTCTTTATTTTTATTCGACATCACACTGATATTTCTAGCTAATGCAATTAATTAGACAAGGAAAGGAAGCAAAAGATATACAGATTTGGAAGGAAGAAATACAACTGTTTTTGTTCACAGATGATATGATTGTCTATGTAGAATATTCCAGAGAATCAACAAAAAAGCTCCTGGAACTAATAAATAATTATAGCAAAGTAGTAGCAAGATGTAACTTAATATACAGAAATCAGTTGCTCTTCTCTATACCAACAATGAACTATTGGAATTTGAAATTAAAAACTTTCCTTACAAAGATGACTCTCAAACGTCTCCAAAATGCAGGAGGGTGAGGCCACTGGCCAGACAACAGCCCTCGTTTAGATGAAATGTTGATTTATCATCATTCAATAATTTCTCTGTAAGAAGGTATCTTAGTCATCTAGTGCTGCTATAACAGAAATACCACAAGTAGCTGGCTTTAACAAAGAGAAATTTATTCTCTCACAGCTTAAAATGCTAGAAGTCCAAATTCAGGGTGCCAGCTCTAGGGAAAGGCTTACTCTCTCTGTCAGTTCTGGGAGAAGCTCCTTGTCATCAATCTTCCCCTGGTCTAGGAGCTTCTCAGCACAGGAACCCCGGGTCGAAAGGACACGCTCTGCTCCTGGCACTGCTTTCTTGATGGTATGAGGTCCCCTTTTTTCTCTGCTCGCTCTTCTCTTTTGTATTTCAAAAGAGATTGACTGAAGATACAACCTAATCTTGTAGATTGAGTCCTGCCACAGTAACATAACTGCCTCTAATCCTGCCTCGCTAACATCATAGAGGTAGGATTTATAACACACAGGAAAATCACATCAGATGACAAAATAGTGGACAATGACATAATACTGGGAATCATGGCCTAGAAAGGTGACATACATTTTTGGGGGACACAATTCAATCTGTAACAGAAGGTGTATATTAGTTAAGTTCAAGTGTAGCCCAATTATGAGGAAGATGAAGCTGGATGACAGTATTATAGTACTGTCAAATTATTAAAGATACATCAACTTGGTAAAACTCAGCCCTGTAAGGGTTAGAGGAGTCCTGGTGGTGCAATTGTTAAGCGTTCGGCTACTAACAGAAAGGTCATTGGTTGGAATCCAGCAGCCATTCTGAGGGAGAAAGTAGTGGCAGTATTGTGGAAAGATTTACAGCCTTGGAAACCCTATGGGGCAGTTCTACTCTGTCCTGTAGAGTTGCTATGAGTTGGAATCAGCAGCAACAGGTTTGGTTTAGTTTTGGTAAGGGTTAGGAAGGGAAGGTTTTTGGGTTTGTGCAGGGAACAGTAAAGTCATGCACTTTACCAATCTCTAAGCCCTCACTGGAGCCCTGGTGGTGCAGTGGTTAAGCGTTTGGTTGCTAACAAAAAGGTCTGTAGTTTGAATTCACCAGCTGCTCCTTGGAAACCCTATGGGGCAGTTCTGCTGTGTCTTATAAGGGCACCATGAGTTGGAAGTGACTTAATGGCAGTGGATAAACCCTCACTGCTACAGTGATTACATTTGCTCAAATGATGTGATGTCTTATGTTGACCTTGCCAGGCTCACTTCCAATCCCTCTTTTCTGGTTTATTCCCCATTGATAACATTAGTTTTAGTGCACATACTTGTCACAAATTGAAGGCTCAGTGAAATACATGATTGAGATTGCAGATTGTAGATAGGCAAACTTTATTTCACAAGCCCAAGGGGATAATTTGATTTTCATCTCCTCCCTCTCTCTCAGAATAGAGAACCTCCAACAAATGGTATATAAAGGAAAACAGAGCAAACAGAAGAGGGAAACTTCGCAGTTTATTAACTCAAGCATGAAAGTACAGAGAATAAGCAGGGCTCAACTTACTTGAAAATATAAGTCGGAACCTATTGCATTAAAACATGGTGTTGCGCTAATCTAATGAGTTTTCAGGCAAATGAGGCATGAAACATTGCCAAAATATAAAGTCAGTAAAATATCCAAATTACTCTTTGATGCCATTATACGTTTTATCTTATTGGGAGCTTGCAAAGAATAGATTATTCTTAAATCTGCATCACTAGGAAAATAAGAGAGATTGTTTTACAAAGAATTCATTATTCTGATAAGTTGTTGATAAAGGCAGATCAGAAGCAGCTGAAGTTCTGACAAAGATACACATGCACCTAATTTGTAAGAAAGCATTAACTCAACAGAATGTGTTTTTATTTCAGTTTTTCATTCCCTGAGAATTCAAGATAATGTCGAAGGCATCACATAAATAATTTTGAGACTAGCATGAAAGAGCTAACAACTGCAATATAATTTTCTCTTAAGATTGAATTATTTACCAGACATATTCATTAGACTTATTTAGAAAAGTAAAAAGAAAATATCTTTACCCTAGAGTGTGTCCTAGAGTTTTTCCATTACAGTCTGGGTGGGGTGATCACAGCATTTCTGTTTGCATATTGCTGGGTGGGAATAGCGAACAGTTTTGGTTTTGTTTTTGGTAGTGAAAAGTAAATGATTTATTCTAGCAGCCCTGATTGTATTAAAAACAAAAAAACAAACAAAAAAAAACCAAACCCATTGCCATGGAGCCGATTCTGACTCATAGATTGTATAATACTGTCAAATTATTAACAGATTGCCAAGTTATGTACATTTTAGTAAGGCATGGAAGCTCATGAACTTTTAAAATTCTTATTAATATGATTGTTTGAATCTATTTATGTACTGTTTTAATTATTTCTAATCATTTGTAATGATTTGCTTCTAACCAAGCAAAGATGTCTGTGATGGTTAAGATTGTGTGTCAACTTGGCCGGGCTATGATTCTCAGTGTTTTGGCAGCTGTATAATGTCGTGATCACTTTCCTGTTGAAATTTGATATGTGATCATGCCCTTGATGGAATCTGCTGAGTGGTACCAGTGGGGGTGAGGCCTGTGATGGCTCACCACCCCCTCAACTTTCATCTCTCCTCCTTCCGAAGCCTACTTCCTTCCTATTAGCCTTGCAAAGGTTGTTGACTTGTTCTGGATCCAGCAGCTGTCTCTTGCCTGACCTCTGGTTCTTGGGACTTGAGCTAGCAGCGTACCTGTCCATCTTGGGATTTGCCTATCTTCATGGCCTGTGAGCAAGAGGTCAGCTCCCCCACCTGCCCATCTTGGGTTCACCAGCTCCTGCAGCTAAGTGACTCAGGAGAAACCCTGCGGTCTTGCCTGCAGACCTTGGGGATTCCTCGACAGTCACAACCTATGAGCGGGATCCCTGCTCTCCAACATGCTTAACTTGGGTTCACCAGTTTCTGTGGTTCCGTGAATTGGGAAAGGACTATATCCTGATCCAAGAACTTGGAACGTTCCAACCCCTACAATCGCGTGAGGTTTTTCCTTAATACAAATCTCTCTCTCTATATTTATACGCATTACTGGTATTGCTTCTGTAGAGAACCCAGCCTAAGACAATGTCACCTTGAAGACTAAGGTGTGCCTGACCCAAGCCATGGTATTTTAAATCATATCATATGCATGTAAACACTGGACAATGAATAAGGAAGACCGAAGCAGAGTTAACGCCTTTGAATTGTGGTCTTGGTGAAGAATATTGAACATATCACAGACTGCCAAAAGAAGGAACAAATCTGTCTTGGAGGAAGTACAACCAGAATGCTCCTTAGAAGCAAGGATGGTGAGACTGCGTCTTACATGCTTTGGACACGTTGTCAGGAGGGATCAGGCCCTGGAGAAGGACATCATGCTTGGCAGAGTACAGGGTCAGTGGAAAAGAGGAAGACCCTCAACGAGATGGATTGACACAGTGGCTGCAACAATGGGCTCAAGCATAACAGTGATTTTAAGGATGGTGCAGGACAAAGCAGTGTTTTGTTCTGTTGTGCGTAGGGTTGCTATGAGTTGGAACTGACTTGACGGCACCTAACAACAAAAACAATCGTTGGTATTACCAGCTATGATGTAACAAACTTTTTTTTCTGAGGGAAAATTAATGTTTCATCTTCTGGTGCATCAAAGCAAATCTGTCATTTTAAGGGCATGTTAAACAACTTTTAGTGGATTTAATTTTGTATGCATTCTGCCTAGGTGAGGCAGGACTAACTTGACAATTTTTATCACTACTAGCTATTGTTCAATGTGTATTGACAGTTCTTTTGATTTTCAATGGTTCTAAACGATTCTCCACACTTGAGTAGATGTGCTTATCTATGAATGAGCAAGTTTCTGGTGTTTACTTGTTTCTGCCACCTTGTGCTGATTTAAATGCCCTTGGTATTCTAGAGTCATGTTACCATGGGAGGACATCGGAAAAAGAGGCTAGCCCAGCAAGAAGGAGATAATTTCTCCTCTACATAACTCTTCACCCTGACGGAATTTTTGGTTCTGACAGGAATGTGAAGTTGCTCCTTTGGTCTCCAGTCCACTGCACACCCAGTAGCCCTGTCAGATACTCCATCATCTGCCATTCTCCCTCACCCTGCCCTGCAACTAGTCAGCACTTACTGAATCTTTTACATCCACTTTCCCATTTTCATCCTTACTATCAAATTTGAGACCCTTACCATCCCTAGCGTGTCCTCCCTAGCCTTGCACCCTACTGTCTTGTTAACTGGAGCCCTGATGGTGCAGTGGTTAAGAGCTCAGCTGCTAACCAAAAGGTCGGCACTTCAAATCCACCAGCTGCTCCTTGGAAATCCTATGGGGCAGCTCTTATAGGGTTGCCACGAATTGGAATCAATTTGACAGAGACAGGTTTGGTTTTTTTGTTTCTTTTACCTTGTTAAATAGGAGCACTGGTGGAGCAGTGGTTAAGTGCTTGGCTGCTAACTGAAAGATCGGTGGTTGGAATCCACCGGTGGCTCTGAAGTGGCAGTCTTCATCCCTAAAGATTACAGTCTTGGAAACCCTATGGGTCAGTTCCATTCTGTCTTGTAGGGTTGCTATGAGTTGTAATCAACTCAATGGCAAAGGTTTGGTTTTGTTTTACCTTGTCAAATGGAGACACTTGCACTGCCCTGAACATGCTATATTGTATATCACTTTTTTCCAGGGGCAAAACGAACACCAGTGCAGCTCATTCATTGCATCTGACCATTTGGGCTTGAAGGAGGCTGAAGAGATAGAACTTCCAGTTAATTACTACCAATAAATAACCAATAGGACAATGTTGTTGTTAGCTGCTGCTGAGTTCACAGAAGGAAATGTTGCCTGGTTGTGTGTCATCTTCACAATTGCCAGTATGCTTGAGCCCATCTTTGTGGCTATTGTGTCAATTCATCTCATGATAGTCTCCTACACTTCACCAAACATAATGTCCTCCTTGTTGGCTTTCTACTTCACCAGACATAATGTCCTCCTCTAGCAACTGATCCCTCCTTATGACATATCCAAAGCAAGCCAGCTGGACAATGTTCTGTTGTAATCCGTAAGAGTTTCATTGGCTAAGTTTTGGAAGTAGATCGCCAAGTCTTCCTTCCTAGTATGTCTTAGTCTAGAAACTCCTCTGAAACCTGTCCACCATGGGTGACCCTGCTGGTATTCGAAATAGTGGTGGCATAGCTCCAACATCATACTTACATAGTAAGATATGTTAGTGTATATGAAAAAAATGCACTTGAATAGAAAAGAAATTCGCCTGGACTTCTTTAATGTCCATCTATAATTTTATGGTCCTGGGACACATAATTTGCCATTGAGTTTCTATGACAAGAAAGTATGTGAAACTCTTGTAGAATATTCATTCCATGTTTCCCTTATTAGTATTAAGGGAAAACTGCTTTGCTTTGGCGTTTGGTCATAAGTGTAGGATGGGTAAAACAAATCTGTTCCTGTGCAAAGAAATTTGTTTGTTTAAGTATTATGCAAAATTAAGCAGATTTATTTACTGATACTGTTCGGATGTGTTAATATGCATTGTGAATCTTCAGGGGAAAGACTTCATTAGACAGTATTTCCTAAGTTTGTTTGAGCACGCACATCCCAGCCCATGGAGAAGCTCATAATTCAGTTGGCTACGCTGTAATATTTGAGCCCAGCCCTCCTGATCTTTAATTGGCTGGAATGTTGAATAACCAAATTATAAATGCCAGATCAAACATTCATGAAAGTATAATCAATACCAAACTACATCACTGTGCTTGTCAAAGTTTCCTGCTGTAATTCAGACTTCTCTATTCGGCTGATGAAAAGGCCTCCCTCAAATTAATGATGCCATAAATCATTGGGGGAAAGCTCGGTCTGCCTGGGTTATTGTAATGTACAAAAACTTGAGGCATATTTTCCCAGTATTTTGGGGAGAGGCAGAGATTGGGGGACCTTATTAGACATTTGATTAATTATGCGACTGCTCCTTGCCTTTGCAAATGTTGTTCCCTCAGTCTTTAATGTTATATAGTTCCGGGTTCTTGGCAGAGATCCAGTGTGAAAAAAACCTGGGGAAAGAAAGAGAGGGGGGTTTATTGGATCATATAATAAAGCAAATCAGGGAAGGACCGGAAAACAACTGGAAGCAGGCCTTGGATACAGCCAGGACTCACCTTGTCTGCCTCTGGTCCCTGCTTTTGTCTGCATTTTCTCCTCTGCAGCTTCATTGCTTTCATGTGGCCTCAAATGTGGCTGCCAAGGGCTTATTGCCTGACATTTTCTTCACTTCACCACCAGAGAGTTTAGAATTTATTTCGTTCCTTGTGATTTAAAAAATCACAAAGGAGGATGATGACTGGCCCATCTCGTGTCACTTACCTTAAGGGCAGTGCTGTGTAAGAAGGTAACAGTTCCCTGTTACAGAATCCTAGGCTAGAGTAGGGGAGGAGAGCCATCCTCTACACCAGAGAGGTGCAGTTCCCAGAAGCAAGGGATGTCAGGCAGATAGAGTAATAAATGTCCCTCTTGAATGTCCTTCTTTTCTGGCTAATTCCATCGCATTCCCAGGTCTTGCTTCAGGAGAATTGCCTGCTAGAAGCCTCCAGGCTTTCTCCACCCCTGTACAAGCATTCTGACAGCTTAAGAGGTTTAAGGAAAGTGAATGAAAAAACAAAAAAGGACATAGAAAGGATAAGCAGAACAGTCTATGTTTACTTCATTAATATGCTTAAGATCAGTTACATTTTGGCAGCCCTGTCTCTGGTGGTAGACTGTGTAAAACAGAAACATCTGTCCTTTAACTTTGCTAGTTGCAAGAGAATCAGTTTACCAGGGGCGATTTGTGTTTGTCTGGGATGATTTCTTAAATCTCTTCCAGTCCAGTGACTCTGGTAATTGTTCATGTTCCTGGTGTCCCAGCACTTGTGACATTGAAGCTCAGCTCCAAATTAGTCTCCCTTCTGTTCTTCTGGAGAAATGAAGAGGAGAAGGAGTGGCAGTGGAGGCAAAGAAACTTCTGTGCCTTTTCTTCTATCCAAACACTGCCAATTTGGATCTTCCAGTAATTTCATTGAAACTTCAAGCATTGTGGCTCTGCCGTCAGTAAAACCGTTATCCTTACCTGCTGTCTGTGGGTGGACTAGGCTTGTGTAATATAATAAAAACTGGACTTATGAATTTTATTTGATTTAGTTCAGTTTAAATTATTATACAAATCAGACTTTAAAATATTTTATTTCAAATAATGCCTAGAGTATGATGATATGAGTGAATGTTTCATAACATTACAGTGTTAGAGCTATGTGGAAGCTGCTGGCACAGTGGTTAAGCACTAGGCTGCTAACAGAAAAATTGGTGGTTCAAAACCACCCAATGGCTCCGTGGGAAAAATACCTGGTAATCTGGTCCCCTAAAGATTACAGCCTAGAAAACCCTATGGGGCAATTCTACTCTGTTACATGTGGTCACCATGGGTCAAAACCAACTGAGTGGCACTTAACAACACCAGAACTATGTGGAAATTTGGAAATCACCTGAATCAATACCCTCTTTACTAAAAATGAGAAATAAATGCCTAGGTTGGCAAGACACAAAAGTTAGTTGAAGAAGTAGGCATCCTAACTCACTCCAGGCCTGGGATTTTTCTAGTCCACATTGATGCCTCTTAAATCTTCCGTTGAGTGGGTAGATAGAACACTTATGTTTCATGATTTATTTAGATCAGTCAGTGTGGAGAAGTGTAGGTAGATCAGTGGGTTCCAAATTTTTGGTAGTAAATTTGGAAATAGTATTAAAAAAGAATTAGCCCCAAGATTTTCTCTCTTCAAATGACTTGATTACAAAAACAGTTTTAAGTCTCTTTTTTCTTTCCCTCTCTTCTCTTGCTTCCACTCTTTTCTCTAGTGTAATGGTCATTTTAGGTAGTCAGTATGCATCTTGGCAGCCAGTGGCATGAAATTAAACATAATTTCTAAAAGAGATACACTTTTGTTTTCAAGAACAATATTGTTTAATTTACCAAGAACAATTAAATTCATATAACAAGATTTGTCAATAATGGATTAAAATCACAGAGGCTTGACATGGAGACTTCGCTTGTTGTTCGTTTCAAAGCTCTAATAGATTTTTAGAAAAACAGAACTTACATTTTTTATAGAGCCTTTTATATTCTTTTTTTTCATGGAAACATGGGGTTACCATGAGCTGGAGTCAACTTGATGGCAACTGCTTTTTTTTGTTGTTATTTTGTAGATTATAAAACACTTTCACGTATATGATCTTACTTGATTAAGGTTGCCAGATTTAGCAAAAAAGAAAAAAGAACAAATCAACCATAACAAGAAAACAGGACACCTAGTTAAATTTGCTAGGTCAAGATGAATATACATTTGAAATTTTAAATCATACATAATATCAAACAGCTTCACTGAGAGGTTTTACCAATTTAAACATCTAGCAGCAGCTGTTGTTAAACATTTTAACATTTGCCAGTATTAGTAAAATCAAATATTGTTTTAATTTTTGTCTTTGATAGTAAATTGAACCAAAGAGTATTTCAGGTAAACAGCAATAATTTTTTACTGTATGTGTCAAATATTATATGGGACATGCTTAACCACTAAGCTATTGTTTATCTAAAATTCAGATTTAGCTGGGCAACCTGTATTTTATTTGGCAGCCCTATATTTGACTACTTTGATTTGGGCTTGGTGAGAGGTGAGACCAGTGAGCAACCAAGAGTCGTCAACTCATGAGTTGACATGTGTCATGTAGTTTGTTCTTTTTCTTTAGGGCAGTGTTTTCCCTTAAAGAGGAGAAGAAACGATCCAATTTGAGTTTTAGTATGATCATTGTGGCTGCAGTTTGATGAATGGACTGGAAGGGGCAAGACTTAAGAAAAATCATTAATTTATTCAACAAGTTTTTAATGAGTGCTAACTCTGAATTAGGTACAAATTGGGAGGCCTGCAGCAATTTAGGTGACAAATGAAGGTGTTGGGAACTAAGACGATAGCTGTAGGAGGTGAGGAAAAGTAGATCTCTGGAGATATATTAAGGAGGTAAATCAACAGAAATTGATTATTAACAGGGAGAAGAAATAAGTGAGGCTGCTGGAAGCTGGTTGAATGAGTGACATCATTTACTGATACAGGAAACAATGCCACTTGGGGAGGGAAGAAAATACCTTTCAGTTCAGATTTGAAGAGGTTACATTTGATGTGCCTGTGGGGCTTTACAATATTAAGGAAAGCAGCTGGAGATGTAAATATAAAACCTAAAGAGAGATCTGGGCTGAAGATTGTTCATGATTTAGGAATCATGAGCTTGTTAGAGCTGGATATTAGAATAATAGGTGAGAATGAGATCATGCAGGGAGTGTTTGGGTCAGAGGAGTAGTTGGCAGACAGAACTCCCAAGGGGAATCCACATTTAAGAAACAAATAGACAGAGGAAGCGGAAAATATAACAGTAACTGCAAAACCAAAAAGACCAAACCCATATGTGTCGAGTTGATTTTGACTCATAGAGACCCTGTTGGGCAGAGTAGAACTGCCCAATATGGTTTCCAAGAAGCTCCTGGTGGATTTGAACTACCAGCGTTTTAGTGAGCAGCCGTAGCTCCTAACCTTCACGCCACCAGCATTTCCCCAGCAACTGCAAGGGAAACTAAACGAGAATGCGTGAGAAGCAGAGAAAAGCCAAGAAAGCAGACCCTTTCAAGGATGAAGAGGTCTGATTTATCAAATGGGAGGACAGATCAGGTAAGGTGGGGACTAAAAACAATAGGGTTCCATTTTTAGCTATAAAACAAACATCTTTGCTGATCTTGGCTTAATGAACACTGGCTCAGGAAATGAGGTGAATTACAACCACAGTGGGGGGGGGTGGGGGGGGTGGCACTAGTAGAGTTGTGAGGAGTAGTTTTGGAAGACCAGCATAGGCTATAGCATCTGCCTAACTCAGCTCCTTGGAGCACATATACATTGAGAAGCTTCCTTAAAAGAAGTTTGGAGCAAAATAAATTTGTGAAATAGTACATATTATGTTAGTATATTTAGTATTCTGAGAAGTTCTGCGGCACTGAAGCGTGTATAATTTTGTTTATCCTAAAAAAAAAATGTATATAGGATAATATATATGTTTTCATACATACATCTATATGTGTGTGTGTATATATATAATTTTTTTTTTCTTTCATGTAATAACAATGCTATGGAACATAGTTTAGGAAATTGTGGGCTAGGGGAAATGAGGCAATGGATGCTTTTCTTAAGGAATACGTTAAACATTGACACAGCCTTTTACCTGTTGTTTTGACAAGGGTCGGTTTCTCACAAATTCTACAAATTAAACAATAAAGTGATCCCCTCCAAAGGAAACTAATGGTATTCTTCTTTTATAACCATGAAAGAGTCAAAGTATATTATACATTATAAAAAGCAAAATTGAAAATCAGCTGTAATCCTACCACCCAGATATAATTATTATTGACATATTTCACAAACATACACATAAAAATATAAAAGTGAGAATTCACTATCCATGTTATGCTGATTTGAATCCCCTCACCCCTACCAACTACGACCCTGTATGTCAGGAGACCCCGGGACACCCCAGAATTGCCTATTGGGTGCTTAGTGGTCACGAGTCATGTTATTATTTTCCCTTAGTTGTTGATAAACTGATTCCCTTTCCTTAGAATTTCTCACCGAAATGCACTGCCATTGAGTCCATTCCAACTCATAGTGACTCTATAGGACAGAGTAGAACTGTTCCATGGAGTTTGCAGGCTGTACTCTTTATAGAAGCAGATTGCCACATCTTTCTCCCGGGGAGTGGCTGGTGGATTCCAACTACCAACATTTTGGTTAGGAGCTGAGTGCTTTAACCACTGTGTAACCAAGGCTTCTTCTAGAAGTTAGCCTTTACTATTTTGTCTTATGAAATAATTTATGCAAGTCACAACTAGGGATGGAATCAGAGAGTAAAATATTCTGCAACATTCTAATATATTTTGTCCTCTGTCTAGGAAAGTTGTTGAGGCTTGCTATTTTTTAACATTTCAATGTTGTTAAGTGCCATCGAGTCAGTTCTGACTCACAGCGATCCTATGTACAACAGAACAAAACACTGCCCAGTCCTGTGCCATCCTCACAATCGTCGTTATGCTTGAGCCCATTGTTGCAACCCCCGTGTCAAATTAATCTCATTGAGGGTTCCTTCCATCTTTGGCCTGGACTTCTACTTTACCAAGCATGATGTCCTTCTTCAGGGCTTGATCCCTCCTGATAACATGTCCAAAGTATGTGAGATGTAGTCTTGCCATCCTTGCTTCCAAGGAGCATTATGGTTGTATTTCTTGCAAGACAGATTTGTTCTTTCTTTTGGCAGTCCATGGTATATTCAATATTCTTAGCCAAAACCACAATTCAAAAGCATCAGTTCTTCTTTGGTCTTCCTTATTCATCATCAAACGTTAGCATGCATATGATGCTATTGAAAATACCATGGCTTGGGTCAGGTCCACCTTAGTCTTCAAGATGACATCTTTGCTTTTTAACACTTTGAAGAGGTCTTTTGTAGCAGATTTGTCCAAGGCAATACATCTTTTGATTTCTTGACTGCTATTTCCGTGGGTCTTGATTGTGGATCCAAGTGCAATGAAATCCTCAAAAGCTTCAATCTTTTCTCCGTTTACCATGATGTTGCTCATTGGACGATTTGTGAGGATTTTTGTTTTCTTTATGTTGAGATGTAATCCATACTGAAGGCTGTAGGCTTTGATTTTCATCAATAAGTGCTTTAAATCCTCTTCACTTTCAGCAAGCAAGGTTGTGTCATCTGCATACTGCAGGTTGTTAATGAGTTTTCCTCCGATCCTGATGTGCCATTCTTCTTCATACAGTCTAGCTTCTCAGATTATTTGCTCAGCATACAGATTGAACAGATATGGTGAAAGGATACAACCCTTATACAAACCTTTCCTGATTTTAAACCATGCAGTATCCCCTTGTTCAGTTTGAACGACTGCCTCTTGATTTATGTACAGGTTCCTCGTGAACACAGTTAAGTATTCTGGAATTCCCATTCTTCACAGTGTTACCCCTAATTTGTTATGATCCACACAGTCAAATGCCTTTGCATAGTCAGTAAAAAACAGGTAAACATCTTTCTGGTGTTCTCTACTTTCAGCCAGGATCGATCTGGCAAGGTCCACATGTGTAATTGCAGTTTACGTTGGTGAAAAAAGGTACTTGCAGTGAAGAAGTCATTGGTTTTGCAAAATTCTATCATGTGATCTCTGGCATTTTTTCTATCAGGAAGGCCATACTTTCCAACTACCAACCCTTCTTCTTTGTTTCCAACTCTCACATTCCAAACACCATTAATTATCAATGCATCCCGATTGCATGTTCCATCAATTTCAGACTGTAGAAGTTGGTAAAAATCTTCATTTTCTTCATCTTTGGCCTTAGTGGTTGGTAAGTAAATGTGAATGATAGCTGTATTAACTGGTCTTCCTTGTAGGCGTATGGATATTATCCTATTGCTGACAGCGTTGTCCCTCAGGACAGATCTTCAAATGTTCTTTTGATGATAAATGCAATGCCACCCTTCTTCAAATTGTCATCCCCAGCATAGTAGACCATATGATTGTCTGATTCAAAGTGGCCAATTCCAGTCCATTTCAGCTCACTAATGTCTAGGATATCGATGCTTATGCATTCCATTTCATTTTTGATGATTTCCAATTTTCCTAGATTCGTGCTTTGTATACTCAGATTATTAATGGATGTTTGCAACTGTTTCTTCTCATTTTGAGTCGTTCCACATCAGCAGATGATGGTCCCGAAAGCTTGACTCCATCCACATCATTAAGGTGCACTCTACTTTGAGGAGGCAGCTCTTCCCCAGTCATCTTTTAAGTGTCTTCTAACCTGAGGGGCTCATCTTCCAGCACTATATCATACAATGTTCCGTTGCTATTCATAAGGTTTTCACTGGCTAATTCTTTTCACAAGTAGGCTGCTGGGTCCTTCTTCCTAGTCTGTCTTAGTCTGGAAGCTCAGCTGAAACCTGTCTGCCATGGGTGTCCCTGCTGGTATTTGAATACCAGTGCCATAGCTTTTAGCATCTCATCACAGCAACATGAAAGCCCCCACAGTATGACAAACCTAGATAACGTGGGGGAATTAGAGAATAGCAATGACCAAGCTGTTCACGGAGTTTGGCCATGAATGCAACTCTGAGGGTTGTGAGAAGTGTGATCCCCTATTAAGGATTTTGATTTAAAAAAAAAGAATCTTACCTGCGAAGGAATGAGAAACCAACGTGGGAAAAAAACATTTCGGTCTGAAACTTTATCTCATATATTTTAAAAATATTTGGGCTAACAAAGAAAAGGCTATCATTACCTAAAAAGCATGGGTGTTGTTGTTGTTGTTAGGTGCTATTAAGTCGGTTCTGACTCGTAGCGACCCTATGTTCAACAGAACAAAACACTGCCCAGTCCCGTGCCATCCTCACAAATGCTCATTGTTGCAGCCACTGTGTCAGTCCATCTTGTTGGGGGTCCTCCTCTTTTTCAATGACCCTCTACTTTACCAAGCTTGATGTCCTTCTCCAGGGACTGACCCTTCCTGATAATATGTCCAAAGTATGTGAAACGCAGTCTTGCTATCCTTGCTTCTAAGGAGAATTCTAGCTGTACTTCTTCCAAGACAGATTTGTTCATTCTAAATCTCCACATAGAGGTCAACACCATCATTTAACCTTTCTAGGGGATTCACTTTTTAGGGGATCCACTTTAGGGAACGATTTTTAACTTATTTGATCAATTCCTTTTTCTTGGACACTTAGGATGTTTCAATTGTCATTATAAATAGTACAACACAAAAGTCCTTTTACACAACATACTCTCAGCATGTATTCATATACACACATATACATATACTCAATCTTTTCACATGGTGCTATTTATTTTTACTTTGTATAAAATAAATTTAGGAAGCAGATTTGCTGGGTCAAGAGGAATATGCATTTAAAACTTTAAAATCATTTATAATACCAAATGGCTTTACTGAAAGATTGCACCAATTTAAACACCTAACAGCAGCTGGTTTTATTAAGCATTTTATCATTTACCAAGATATGTAATTCAAATATTGTTTTAATTTTTATGTCTTTGATTAATTGTAAATAAAACATCTGTTTATATGTTCAAGGACTGTATTTCTTCGTTCCCTTCTTTTGTGAATTACCTGTACATATTCTTTGCTCACTTTTCTATTGCATTTGCCTTTTTCTTATTGACATGTCAAAACTCTTATTATATTAAAGACAATAATCCTATGTCCATTGTATGCTCCATATACTTTTACTAGTTTTTCATTTTGTTTTAACTTTGTTTATGGTTATTTTCACTGTGCTAGTCAAATCTACCTATCTTTATGTTTTTTAACTTTGATATTCTGCTCTAGAAATCTTTTGATATCCCAAGTTTAGTGAAATATTTGCCTAAATTTCCTTCCATTTCTTTCTCGTTCATATTTTTGATCACCAAATAATGTCCAGAACAGACACTCTGAGCTTATTCTTAAGCTTCACACCCACTCCCCACCCTTCCAGCCTTGCCAGGTGTGGCAATGTCGAGAGATGGGACAAGGCTCAGAAGCATCAGGTACACTTAAGCATCTCTTGGTGCAACTGAGTCAAAATATCTATGTCAAAAAGACTGGGTTAATTTAGTTGCCAAAATATATTACTTAAACATGGATGGAGGACTAACGTTTTTCCTAAGGGAATTTTGTAATTTTCAGTAGTAACTTTGAGAAGCAGTAGGTGTATTCTCCCTCCCCTCCATGTCTCCCTCATTTGAATCTCTCAAATGACTCTTAGTTTTCTTGAAGGCCACAACAGTAATAGTTTGCACTGCTATACTGGAGAAGACCAGAAATATTCTGTTTGCCAGAAAACCTCTGCTGAGTACATGGAAAAATTAACTCATAAGAGTGATAACAATAGTAGACATCTGTTGTTTTGGCTTGCTCATCAGTTCTTCCTTCCTCAGTACCAGCGCACCGACTTTCTTTTGGGAAACATCCTCTTCTCAACTCACATAGTCCTACGGGAGCTTTATGTCTCTCTGTCCCAGGGTTGGGCTCGTGACCAGAATAGCCAGTTAGAACACTTCATTCTGCCCTTGGCCTCAATGACTTAGTCAAGGCTAGTCATGTGACCCAAAACTGGATTCAGTTTTCCTTGTGATTTGATATGTCAGCCCTAGGGAGAGAGAAGGGAAGGGGTTCACATTTTCTTTTGTATTACAAACTGTATTGAAAATATAAGCTGGAGTTCATTAAGTAACGTTCTTTACTTCGTCTGTAAAGAAAAAAAAATTGAGATCAACATGCAAAGAAAAAGATGAGGTAGAGGAGAGAGATCTGACTCCAGCTGTGGCTCAAATCTGTACTAAATTCTCAACCCTCAGATTTCTACCAAATAAATGAGCTCCTCCCCTCCATTTTTTTTAAAGTCAAGTTGATTTTTTTTATTACTTGCAACTAAAAAGATTTTTGTTTTTTTAATTTTAATCTGGAAATGGATGTAGATTGAAAAGGAACATGACTTTGAACAAAGAGACAATACTCTAGTTTCCTAATTACTTTCAGATTTGCCTCTGAATAACTGTCTTCTGAAAATGGCTGTATTATTAAAGCATGATACTGAAGGTATGTTAGAAAACCCTGCTCTCCTACAGTCCCCTCAAATGAAGAGTGGCCGTTTAAGCTGTGCTGCGATAGGGATTGATTGCGTTTTTTCAAATGGCTGGAATTCCCTCAATAATGCGGCCACGTAAATAACGTAAGGTTTGTCATTGCCTGTTTTTAAGCAGTATATTTAGAAGTGGATTAGTAGAGTCAGGTGACCATGATTGACTTACTGTTGCAGCACACTATCTTGGGTATAGTAACCACAGAGTCTTTACTTCTCATTCTACTGTTGATTGTTGAATGCCAGATAATTCAATATATTCAAACAGTAGTAGTCTTCTAAAATCGAAGCAGCAAGTGTGCTACCACTCTAAGATGCTAAATGTCTTCAAAAGGAAAAATCTTGCAATTTTCTTATTCTTTTGCATGTTACATTCCGCACATTAAAGAAGGAATGAAAAAACTTAATTGAACTTGGATGACCTATTCTTTCTTTCATCCCCCCTCCCTTTTTTTTTTTTTTTTTTTTTTAACATATAAAGAAAGCAGCTGTAAGAACTGTTTTCAGTTTGGCTGTGGTGCTGGCTCTATGGATATTTTCAGCTGAAGTGGTTGTTGTATTCTGTTTGTCATTAATACTTTGTTTATTTTTCTTATAAACCTATTGCCTCTTCACATAAGATATCCATTATCATTTCAGAAATGTAGACTAGCAAAAGGGTGAGAAGATGAGTTTCTTACATCTGATTTATCTTTTCCCAGGTCTTTTAACTAAATAATGGGATGGTTTCAGTAACATCATTAGAAAATGTGTGTTCAACTTGGCAATGAGATAGTAGAACCAGAAATGAAGAGGCGAGGGGAGGAGTGGTGAGGTGGTCAAGGGTATGAGGCAGAACGGGAATGGCTTTATTTTCCTTATAATTTTTTGCTGAGGTGTAAAATGTAAAGCCTTAAATGAATTGATTCATGAATTATGCATGTATATTCCCATGTAACCACCACCAGTATCAACATACAGAATATTTCCAACCCTTCAGAAGCCTCCCTCCTTTCCGCTCCAAGTCAATACTTCTTGCAAAGATAACCATCATTCTGACTTTTATCATGAATTGGTTTGAGCCCATTCTTTTAATTTTATAAATGAAGTCATATAACATATACATTTTTTTTGTTTGAATACTTGTATTCCATATTATATCTGTGAGATTCATCATTATTGGGTGTAGCTGTAATATTTTTTCTTATAAAATATACCACAATTTGTTTCAGTTGTAAGAATATGCCACAATTAGGTAAATCCACCAGCTGCTCCTTGGAAACCCTATGGGGCAGTTCTACTCTGTCATGTAGGGTCACCGTGTGTCAGAATGGACTCTATGGCAACAGGTTTGTTTTTCTTTAGAGATAGCAGATTGGTGGTTACGTGGGACTGAGGGTGGAATTAAAGATTAACTGTAAATGAACATGAGGAATCTTATTGGGGTGATGAAAATATCCTAAAACTGGATTATGGTGATCGTCGTGCATCTCATTAAATCTACTAAAAATCATTTGAATTGTTTACTTAAATTTGGTGAATTTTAAGGTATGTGAATTATACTGCAGTAAGTTGTTAAAAAATATTCATGAATTTATCCATTCCACATTAATGTCCATTAATGGACACTTGGATTGGTTCTAATTTTGCACTTTTATGAGTAAAGTTGCAATAAACCTGTCTTTTGGGAAACATACGCACTAATTTCTGTTGGAGTGAAATTTTGGGTCATAGGTTTGGAACTTTTTGTGTTCATTAATTTTTATAATTCTTATTGTAGTGCTATATTTATTTATGGTTAATAGTTATGCATTTTATTATATTATTAATCTATGAAAAATAAGGAAACCAAGGATTATATATACTAACCATGCAGAACTGAAAATGACATCACCCTATCATTTGCTTTATATATTTTCTTTTTCTTTTAAAAGAAATAAAACATGAACAAAATTTAAATGTCTGTGGAGCCTTCCTAAGCCTCATTTTCTTCTCTTCCCTTCTAGAAGCTTTTAGTGTCATGAATTTTGTATATATCCTGCCAGTTCATTTTTTTTTTGTACTTATAGAATATATGTATACCTTCATAAAACTACATCAAACCAAAAAACCCAGTGCTGTCAAGTTGATTCCGGCTCATAGCGACCCTATAGGACAGAGTAGAACTGCCCCACAGAGTTTCCAAGGAGCGCCTGGTGGATTCAAACTGCCGACTCTTTGGTTCGCAGCCATAGCACTTAACCACTAGGCCACCACCGTTTCCATAAAACTACATAGTATGGTTCTAAGTATTTTTTCTGTGATTTCTAAATTTTTTTTAATAAATGATATCATGGTGTAATGTTGTTCTGCAATTGTTTTTTTCACTCAATATTACGTTTTTAGAATCTATGTATGTTGGTGCATATATGTCTAGTTCATTCTTTTTTACTAACTTTTGAGTATGCCATTATATAAACGTGGCACACTATACTTTAAATACCCCCTCAATGTGAACAACCTTCTAATATATTGATCTGCTTGCCTAATAATAAGCATTTTCGTTGCTTTCAAAATTTCACAATTCTTTACAATCTGTAAAACTTGTTTTCCTTCTTGTCTAACATTGTGTCTCCTTATAGAAGGTTGTCCACACATTCTTTCTCTTCAAATTCTGTACACTTTCGTCTTCCCAGTCTCAACTGGTATCCTTGCTGCACACTTTAGAAAACAGAGTCTATGGTTGCTTCATCATCTCACCACCAAATCTCCAAACTGAGCCCACTCTCCCCTTTCCCCCACCTTTACTCTGGGCCAAGTGTACCTTCTTCAATTATTTCACAAAGACTCTGGATCCTACCCCTCCTTTCTCTCTTTGCCAAAGACACTAGTCCTTTTAGATTAGAATACAATTTACTCCATCTTTAAAATATCCTTTTTTTATGATTCTGTTTGCATAAAATTTTAAATGAGGCAAAACTAAAGTATTATGTTTGGAGACTAGAGGGGAGGCAAGGGAAGGTGACTGGGAGAGGACGTAAGAGGGCTTCTGGGTTTTGGCAATGCTCTTGTACTCCCCTGCCTAGTGGTACGCAAGATGGTTCTGTGACAGCTCATGGAATTGTGCATTTAGGCTTTGTGGACTCGCACTGGGTTTTTTGGGTTTATGTGTCTTATACTTCAATAAAAAAAATTGAAAACAAACTCTTTTCAACCCACACACTCCTCCTGCTACTCTCTCTTTTTCTGCCCACATTTCAGTTTCAAAAATTCTTGAAAGAATTGTCTGCATGTGGAGTCTTCACTTCCTCCATTCCCGTTTACTCTTTTTTCCTCTCTACTGAGACTTCTGTTCACAGATAAGGGCACCCAGGCTCTCATCTCTTCTCTATCTTCTCTCCCTAGATGATTCCCTCCATTTTCATGTTTTAATGTGAACAACTCCCTAATGTATTAACCTGACTTCTTAACTCCAGACTAATATGTTCAACTGTCTACCTGACACCATAACTTAGATGTCTCACGGGCTCAGGAGCCTACTCATGTCCAAATTGCAGCTCTTATCTTCCCCTCCACTGCACACCTGGGGATCAAATCACATTCTTTCTCTGCTTGAAACATGTTAACCTCTTCGAGTTGCACTTAAAATAAAATCCAAGCCCCTTAACTTGACCTAAAAGTCCCTGCATGGTCTGATCTCTATTTCTCTAAATTCTTCGTGCACCGCCCTATCCATCACCCTTTAGAATTTGGTAGCAAGGACCATTTAAAAATTCTCTCCTCTCCTTTCCTTCCTCCTTCCTTTCTTCTAATGTTTTATAATGAAAAATTTCAAATATACAGGAAAGTTGAAAGAATTCTATAGTGAACATTGAAAGAATTTTACAGCAAAACCCCACATATACACCACCTAGATTTTACCATGTTGTCTTACCTTTCTGTACCCAAAACATGACAAATTCATTCCCAAACTCAGGCCCTTTGTGCAAGTTGCTGTTCCTTCTGCCTGGAAGGCTATTCTTTTGGTCTTTGCCTGCCCGGATCCTCAACTCTTAGGTTTCAGTTAAAATATCACTGCACCAGTGAGACCCTCAATGACTGCCATATCTAAATAAATAAGTACCTTATCCTTGCTGCTGATTTCCTTAATAGTAGTCGTTGCATCCTGTAAGTATTTTGTTCAATTCCTTGTTTATTACTTCCCTCTGACTGAAATGTAAGCCTTCTTAACCAGTATCCGGCACATATTAGGTGTTAATCAAATATTAAATAAACAAAACAGAATAATGTTTAGTTTTCAGATTACAAGACTGCACACTCAATGCAAAAAAAAAATTGGCAAACTTAGAAAAACAAGAAGGAAAACAAAAACTATAATCTCTTCTAATCTCATCACTTGAAGATAACCTCTGTTAATATTTTGACATGTTTTCCTCTTGTTTATACATATGCATATATGCATAGGTATTTTTTTATAAATGGTGTTAATCTGTGTATACTTTTTTATTGTCTATATACTTCTCTATTGTCTAATTTAAAATGTAATATTTAATATTTATTTTGTGTTTCTTCCATGCCAGAATATTCTACTTAGCACTTTATATACATTATTTTATTAAAAATATATTGCAAACACATTTATCTACAACATGATTTGTAGGGACTGCACAGTATCTCATTGTATTGATTCATCACACTTTAATAATCCTCTTTTCTTGAACCCTAGTTTGTTTCCAAACTTTCTCTTTTCTGTGTACACGTGAAAGAAATTTCTTATACAAACTTTGATTATATTTTTTTAGGGTAAATTCCTAGAACCAGAATTACAGGGCCAAAGAATATATACATTTTAGAATTTTATGATTTGTTTTACCAAAATAAATCTCCAAAAAAGTTGTATCCTTTTAGACTCTCACCAGTACTACAAAAGACTACTTAAGAAAAGGAAGTAGGTTTTGCCTTAATATAGGAAATAACATTTTCACAAAATAGCTGCCCTGGATATTTAAGCAGGTGATGGATGAACACCTGTCAGGGATGCTAGAAAGGGGACTTATATTGGGTAGCAGCTGATTTTGATAAACTTCATTGACCTTTTCAACTCTCAGATTTGTAAACATATTATTTCCTATTCCTCATTCCTCACTGCTTAATTCTCTCCAAACAACTTTTTAATGAAGACTTGTTGGTCTTAATGCCAAGATTACCTACTGGTTTTTATTTACAATTCTCATTAGGCCCCTGTTTGCATTACCAAGTAAATAACGACATGTCTTTATTACTTTCTTCATGATTAAACTCTTTCTAAAAAGGAAGTCAGCACTATCTGCATAAGAATGGTCCCGTGAAAAGAATTCTTCATAAAAGTACTCTTAATTTATTTACTTTTTTTCGTATATGGAATTAAAGCTTGATCCCTGTGACATTAGAGTCTCTGTGAGAATGTTTTCTCAAACGTTCATAATGAGAATAAAAATCTTGATAATAAAAATAAGGGAAATCCAAAAAAAAAAAAAAAATCAACTTAGTAAATGTATTTTCATTCTGCTTTTACTCTGAAGTCTTCTGAGAGCACTGTAATTGTGTATATTTTAACTTAATGTAAGATAAAATATTTCATCAAAATATTGTAGAGTTCATATTTAAATTACCATTGAGCAGTGGTCATGGGGTTTATTTTGTGAAAACTATTGACATGGATATTGTGCTGCAATATCATGAATGTATAAAAAGCAAAACAACATAAGTTCTTTGTCTTTGAACAATGTACAATCAATATTCTATTACCACAATGCTGGTTTTGCTGCATTGTAGCTAAATTAGTGTGTCAGGTGGACATTCGAGTAACAAGGATGATATGAGAATTCTAATTATTTTCTCAGCTAACATGCATTTCTCTTTTGTCCAGTGTTTTTAGAAATACCTCTCAATTTAAATGTCATTAACAGATTTATAAATGTATAAATGTAAAATGACTATGTTAATTTGTATTATTATAATTGGAATTATATGACAAAAGTGATGCTTTAGAAATAATGTTGATATTTGTACAGGGCCTATAGCTAATATCCAGTGGGTGTTAATTTCCACCTTGGCATAAATATAAAAACTTAAAAATATGGAAATGTAGGATATTTAAAAAATATATAAATGATGTGAAAACTGCTAAAATACTAGTAAAGCTACAAAATAAATTTGAAGTATAGATTATCTAAAAACAAAAGACCAAACCCATTGCCATTGAGTTGATTCTGACTCATAGCTACCCTATAGGACAGAGTAGAACTGCCCCACAGGGTTTCCAAGGAGTGCCTGGTGGATTCAAACTGCTGACCTTTTGGTTAGCAGCCATAGCTCTTAACCACTATGCCAGCAGGGTTTCCAGATTATCTATATAATCTATATTATTATCGAAATAATCTATTAACTAGAAATTCACTAGGAGAAAGAGAAAATATAGTGATATATACATATGTTATGATGATATGGAACATGACATCTTAAAAAATGCATAGAAACTAAAGCAATCACTTTGAACTAATCCTAAGCAGTGTTATAACTTTTTAATAGTTTTTTAAAAAAATGAAATCCGAATTACTAATGGTATGTGTCATTTTTTAATCAAAATTTTTATTATATTGCCTTTATTTACTGAAAGGAATTATGAAGTTTAAGTGACTATTTTTCTGATAGTTTTTCCAGCATTTTCAAACACATAATGTTGGTTTATACATGGACTCCCTAACATCCCTCTAAATACTCATTTTGACCTCCAGGTCTTCCTAACTGTCTCAATGTCCTGGAACATCACGAGTAAAATTTCTAAAATAAGAAACTTGTTTAGCACAGCTAGTAATTCCATCCCTCAAAATGAAGATCTCATCTAGATTGAGATTTGGTCAGCAGTCTAACCCTAGTCCAAATAACTAAGATTAAGGTGGTGCATTTGCTGGCCATCATCAGGGTCTTTGAATTGGTCTCTTTCCCTTAGAAGGGACATTAAATTTTGATACTACTGTTTGAAATACATTGTTTTGATATAGTCTCTTTTACACAGTTTTTTAATGGGCATATTTTGACTCTGCCAAAATAAATAAGTAAATAAAAATAAGCAATTAAACATTCAGCTTTTGTCTCTTCCAAGACTATATGTGAAAGAGATCTCCTCACCCGTGTCGAACATCACTGCTTCACTGATTTGGGGTGAGATCTGACTTGCCATGTTTTGAAGGGCAAGTGATGGAGGGTTGGGACTGGCGTGGGCTTAGCTATTACATGAAACACGTAGAGTAGGAATATTTTGATATTATAATTAAAAAAAAAATTCTTTTGTAGCCATCCATCCGTCCATCCATCCATCCATCCATCTGTCCAACCATCCAGCTAGCCAGCCAGCAGCAAATCATTTCTATATAGATGTACTGACTTCTGGGTAGAAATAAGACAGGGATAACAAAGGGCCAAAATCAGGGCTTTTGTACTTTCAAAACAGTACGTTTACAGCAATAAAAATAGTCTCAGAAATCAGGGTCATGAAGTCGTAGACCGTGGTACTGGAGAGAGAAAGGCTTTTTAACTTTTTATTTATAAAAGCTTGATTTAAATATCAAGAACCAAAGCAAGGAGGGCTCAGGACATAATGCTTATACCATAAACCATAAAGCAGGGAAGAACGTGTAATGACTGAAGAGCACTTTCCCACCAAAAGGAGTACGATTTCAACTTGTGGGAGGGAAAAGAGTGCAATATTTAACCCAGTTAAATATTTTAGCAGGAGGACCCTGGAGCAGAGGAGACTGTTGTTTGGCTTGCCAACATGTGGAAGTGAAATCACTTGCTTTATAAACCACATTGAACCTGGTTTCCAGGGGAGGGTGGTAAAGGCAGGTGGAGGTGTCTATGTGGTTTCAGATGTGTGGAGAGTAACCAAGGTGTATTAAGGGCACCGAGGAGAATGTGGATGTGAATGAGAGGGCTGGTGGAACAAAAGAGGACACACATTAGGATGGGGAGAGAAATGATAGACTTGATAACTGGACAACTAAAGACCAGATATGACTGAGGTATCATGACTTGGTAAGATATGGCAAAAATAGGGACTTGTGAGTTACACAAATTTCACATAAAGAAATCAGCATTTTAGACACGTTTGAGTTTTGTGACTGAGTTAAGTTCAAATACACTACATAAACAAATCATCTAAAATGAGAGGTCTGTATCTACCAAACTTAACTTAGGGCCATTATCATGCTGGAGCCCTGGTGCCATTGTGGTTAAGAGGGCAGCTACTAACCTAAAAGTCAGCAGTTTGAATCCACCAGCTGCTCCTTGGAAACCCTATGGGGCAGTTCTACTTTGTCCTACAGGGTTGCTATGAATCAAAATCGACTTGACCGCAATGAGCTTTTATCATGCTAAGCAAAATACTCATTTAATCTCTGACAACTCATATGAATCTAGGATAGTCACTGTATCATATTAAATTTTGGTGGACATGTTCATTTACTTTCAGTTAATACATTGATTTGTCTGCTTCATAATGGTTCTTTGTTTTCTATTTAAACATCTAGGGCATGGACACCTTTTATTTTGGCAGGCTTCCAAATTATGACCTCTTATTCTCAGTTCCAGAGTGCCAAGGAAATTTTCATTTAACTCTCTAACAATCCTCTCTGGACTCAATAAAGTATATGCATCATGTTTAATATAACCAAAAAACCCACTGCCATCAAGTTGATTCTGACCATAGCGACCCTATAGGACAGAGTAGAACTGCCCCATAGAGTTTCCAAGGAGTGCCTGGTCAATTAGAACTGCTGACCTTCTGGTTAGCAGCCGTAGCACTTAACCACTATGCCACCAGCGTTTCTGTTTAATATAACAAAACTCCTTTATTTTGATTGCTTCGGGGGATAGAAGACAACCTTTAGGGGCTAAATTCCTTCTTCGAAGATTAAAATTAAAGCAACCTTATGTTTTTTTTTTTTTTACAAATAAAAAGAAAATAAACAATTTTACAAACATAAGCAATGAACACATGACAGAACATGGCAATTCCTGTCATCAGGGGAGGCGTGAAACATAGAGTGAGAGTCAGAGAGATGGGTCACGTGCATCACTTGGCCATATGAAACAGGGATTGTACATTTTGACAGATTGTGTGCATGAGGCTGCATTGACATGGTTGTTTCAAAATAGAAATGGTAAATCTCTGTATCGGGAGGTTGCTGTGGGAACGGCAGGAGTCCCGCGCCTTGACCTATCTGCAGTGCGTGTCCATTGTTCAATTATATTCTCCTATGGCAACCAGGAAACCCTGGTGGCATAGTGGTTAAGTGCTATGGCTGCTAAACAAAGGATCGGCAGTTCAAATCCACCAGGCGCTCCTTGGAAACTCTATGGGGCAGTTCTACTCTGTCCTATAGACTCGCTATGAGTCGGAATCCACTCAATGGCACTGGATTTGGTTTTGGTTTTATGGCAACCAGGTATCAGATGAATAAACTTTTGAAGAGATTATATGTATTTGAGGATACGCAGTTCTACTTTGTGGCAAAAGGTGTTAGAATGCCAGGCACAATATAGCAGGAACTTCTCAAAAAAATTTTTTTTCTGGAGTAATGTCAATACAATCTCTCAAATTAACATTTTCATCTGTCAACTTTTTTGTGTATGAACATGGTTACCATTGTCAGTGCACATAGAGAAGAGAGAAAAGACTGGAAGAAGCAGAAAGGACAGCACTGGCAGTTTGTAAATACTTGAGTTTAAGAAAGTACTGAATCCCTGCCATTCGTGATGGTTCGTATGACATCTAACATTTAATCCTACCCTGAAAATGACCCCGATTTTCATTATTCATTTAGGGAGAAAAAGCACTAAAGCCAATTCAAAATTCTCAGAACATTTAAGTAGAGCAGACTCGTCCGTTCGAAGTGATCTAGGCTTTATTATTTGAAACACTTAAAACTAGACTGGGCAGAGTATGAAACAATTCTCAGTATGAAAAAACCCTGTATTGGTAGGGGGTGAATAAGGGGATCATGTAGGGGGGCCCTTCTCTCTTTCCTGATCCTGCTCTTGGGATCTCTAAAGTGGTTCTGTTGTAAAATTAAATTAGTATTTTGGGGTAGGAAAAAGGTTGGGTGAACATTTTTTCTTTATGATAAATTACTTTGGGGGATTTGCTCTGTGAGAAAGCTTAATTATTTTTTTCTATAAAAAAATTCTCTCTAGCATACTAGCTCCAGGGAGAGAACTTCAAAAAGGAGGGAGATTTTGGGGCTGATCATATAGAAGGACCTTCAGATACATGTAATGAATATGGAATAGCTGAGCAAAGAATATCCTTTTTCCTCCCAGTTCAAAAAGTAAAGATTTTCTTTCTTAAAAAAAAAAAAAAAAAACATGGACAGCTAATGAGTAAAAAAAAAAAATAGCCATGGTTAAAATCCTTTAATGTGCTAACTCATCACCATGCCCTCTCCTTCACAGATATATCTACACATTTCAACAGTGTCTGTATCTTTTCTCTTTCCTTAAGGACTTCAGGTGACAATAATAAGGCAACATGGCATTATGGAAAGGCTGAGGTGCAGGTCTGGCTTTTTAACATTTATTGGCTGTGTGAATTAAAGCAAGTGATTAAAGCCCCCTCAGCCTCGGTTTCTACAAGCTTAAAATGGAGACAACAATGTGTACTTCAGAGGTCTACTGTGTGAGGAACAAATAAGATAATGTATGCAAAAAAGGTGGGTAAACTATAAACACATTAGTTATTGCAGAACAGGAAACAAAATAATGCTGTGGTCTTAGAGCTTTTTTAGGTAGGAAAGTTATTAAAAGTTTAAAAAATGAGTCTTTGAATGATATGGGTTCTGAAGATTAAAAAAAAAATTTATGACTGGCTAAACACAATTCCAACTATTGCAGAGCGCTCCATAAATATCTATTCTGAGGTTAGAACAAAAGTTAAGAGCCTTCTTTTTAATAAAAACTAAAACTTTATTTAGGTGGGGTCTAAAATGGTGCAATTGTCAACAGTTTCATTCTACTTGGATCAGCAGTCTATGCCCATGGAAGCAGCAATCAAGAAGTCTAATGACATATTGCGTGGGGCAAATCTCCTGCAAATGACCTCTTTAAACTGTTAAAAAGCAAAGATATCACTTTGATGTCTAAGGTATGTCTGACCCAAGCCATGGTCTTTTCAATTGCTTCATACACATGCATAAGTTGGGTAATGAAAAATGAAAATGGAAGAAGTGATGCATTTGAACTGTGGTGTTGGCAAAGAATATTGACTATATTGTGGACTGCCAAAAGAACAAACAAATCAGTCTTAGAAGAAATACATCCAGAATGATCCTTAGAAGCGAAGATGGTAAGATGTGAACTTCCTTAATTTGGACACATCCTCAGGAAAGACCAATCACTAGAAACAGACATCATGCTTAGTAGAGAGCCAACAGAAACCAGAGAAACCCTCAATAAGAGGGACTGACACAACCCTAACGATGGACTCAAATATTCTAGTAATCATGAAGATGGTGCAGTAAGTAACAGGCAATGCTTTGTTCTGTATACACAAAGTTGCCATGAGTCAGAGCTAATTCAATGGCAACTAACAACAACAACCCCAGATTTTCTGGTAATTCTTAAAAAAAAAAAAAAAAAAAATTATTGCTATGATTCTCTCCTCACTCATCCAGCAGGCATTATGTTTAGAAAAAAGCATAGGAGAAAGTATATTGGATTGGCAGAAAAACTACCACAGATTGAGTTGTGAATCATTTGGGTTCTCTGTACCCTCATTTACCCATTCATCTTTCTACTCATCCTCTCTCTTTTTTGAAATGATTCTACTCAGCCTTCAAAGACCACCTCAAATTCTTCCTACTCCAATAAAGGAATCAATGATGGCTTTAGCTCTTAGCAGCATCTCTTTACTGCACTTCCAAGCCTCTCATTTTGTATGTATCATGTGCTCCTTTGGGTGATTAGTTTCATTTAATGTATACATGTGTTTGCTCCAAACACCCATCCATGCATTCCACAAATACATATTAAGCACCAATTATGTGACGGTGGTTAAGAGCTTGGCTGCTAAGCAAAAGGTTGGCAGTTCAAATCCATCAGCTGCTCCTTGGAAACCCTTTGGGGCAGCTCTACTCTGTTTTATAGGGGTTGCTAAGAGCCAAAATCAACTTGACAGCAATGGGTATGGTTTCGCTATATGCCAGATATTGAGTTAGATAATAGGGATAAGACGGTGAGCAATATATTTATTGTCTCTACCCTTGTATCTTTGGGTGTGTTTTCAGGAAGGATCAGTCCCTGGAGAAGGACATCATGCTTGGTAAAGTACAGGGTCAGTGCAAAAGAGGAAGGCCCTCAAGGAGGTGGATTGACACAGTGGCTGCAACAATGGGCTCAAGCTTAACAACGATAGTGGAGATGGTGCAGGACTGGGCAGTGTTTCGTTCTGAGGTACATTGGGTCCCTGTGAGTCGGAACCAACTTGACGGTACCTAACAACAACATCCTTGTATCTTAGTTCTAATTTATAGTCTGATAAATTAGAATATTGCTCTGTGAAGGTAGGGACTATCTCATCACTGAATCAATGTAATTTTCTTCAGTTCTAACTACTAATTTCTATTTTAAGCCTCATTTTGCCAGGGTAGTAGAAACTAAATGTCAGTGAACTCAGAAATATCTCCCTGTCCCCCTACATTTTCTGGGGGTTGTGTCAAAGTTCCAGAGAGTTTAACTAGAACTAAGACTAAAGGTGGGATGAGAAGGAGTCTGCTGCAGCTCTCTGCTGTCATCTGGTCACATAGGCATCAGCTCAAATAGCCTTTGCCCCACCAGCTGCTTGGTCAGTGGTCCTCATGCTAGACTGGAGATGTCATTTGTTCCACAGGAGATCAGGGGCTGCCTTAACAGCTTCTGTACCACCTCTGGGTACAGAATGCTCATTCTGTGGCTTCTCTACCACTCAGAGACCCTGGAAACTCACAGGCAACCTAAGATCCAATCTGCCTAGACACACCAGGCAGCCATTTATTCTCTGGATCTTGCGTGTTCCCTGTGGGTCTACTTGGAACTTGATGCACAGATCTCTATCTCTCTACCTCTCTGTCTCTTTTTATAAGTATATAATTGACAAACACTAAAGTACGTAAATTTAAAGTGTACAGTTCAGTATTTTGGACATGCGTACACATCCATGAAACTGTTACCACAATCAAGACATGAACATACCCACCATCTCTTAAAGCTTCCTTCTCCCCCTCTGTGTTCCCTCAATATGTACTTTCTTCTCTTCTCTCGGATCTCAAAAACCTCCATTAGGACTGGCCCAGAAAGCAGGTATACGGCCCTCTCTCTGAGAATCTCCATTCATATATTTTCCTCCTTTCCCCTCTGATTCTAGGTCCCTTGCTCAGGACTAGGGATTTTTTATTTTTTAGCTGAGTGGGACATGAGAGGAGGAAGCTTGTCCTTATCCATCATGTTTTCTCTCAAATCTGTGATATATTCTGTGAGGGCCTAAACTGTGGAAACACAGAAGCCAGGAAAGGACTTTTTTTTTCTTTCTGCTCTTATATCATCTCTTGGAGGCAATGAGTACATCACGGTCCAGCTGCTTGCATGGGTAGTGGAAGGTAGGTGGGAAGTGAGTGAATACGGGAGAAGTGAAATATTAGGGAGGGGGGATATAAGCTTATGTTTCAAAAATAGCTTTCTGACATATATCCATAAAGTGTATTTTATTTTGTCCTAGTTAGGAAACTATACACAGTAGGTAAGCAATACATGCTTGTTCAGTGATTGATCCTGCTGACCTGGACATACACAGGAACACAAAGCAGGGTGGCATCTTGCCCAATAGCTAGTGCTGCTAATGAGGTGAGAATAAGCTTGAGGAAAGAGGTCAACAACTTTCTAAAATGTGAGATTTATTTGGTTTGAATTAAACAAACAAAACTCAACAAGAAACCTAGTTTGTCTTATCTTTCTTTAGGGAGGATGGTCAAATAAATTAAAATAAATGAACTCTAAGTAATTCCTTCTCTAAAACAGAATGATCCTATTATACTAAGCTTAACTGGCAAATAAAATTATATGATTCCCCAAGTTGCTAATATTTTGTTTTGTTGTTATATGGAGTAGATAAAGCATATGGGCATTTTAATGTTGATTGTAAGGAAATATGTACAAACTTTCTAGAAAGGAACTTATAATAATTACTTATGATAGTGATGGAGTGCTTGTCATTTGGCATGACTGTGCACAGCCTTCTCTTTAGCAAAAGCAGGAGTAATATTTATTGAATACTCTCTATCTGCCAGGCCCTGTTTTAATTGTTTTGCAGGATTAACTCATTTATATCTTGCTATGAGGCAAGCACTATAATTTTCTCTACTAAAGAGATGAAGAAACTAAAATATAAAGAGGTTAAGTCAAGCTCACGTAGCTAGTCATTGGTGGAACCAGAATTCAAACCTGGTAGATTCAAGCTTTGAACCACTATGCCTTTTACACATATGTTATATAATTTAGTGCTCATAGGAATGCACCTTATGAGGTCAAGTGTATTAACACACATACTACTAAGTGTATTGCAATATAGCAAGTCATTTCAATTTGCTTGTTGCAGCATTTTAGTAGTTAAATACAGTTCTTCACGTGTGGATCTTCTTGTGATAGCAAATTAAATTGGTATGTGACCCCTGCACTTTAATAACATTTGATCCACAGCTAACCAAACAGAAAGTGTAACTTCTTTTGTTTAGAAACAAAATAAGTTGAATTCTCTCTTGTATTAACTCTACATATAAATTTTCTTCACCAAGTATTGATGATGATGGGTTTTGCTTCAAAACCTGTTGTTAGGTGCAATTGAGTTGATTTCAACTCATAGTGACCCCATGGACAGACTAGAACTGCCCTATCTGGTTTTCTAGGCTGTGATCTTTATGGAAACAGATTGCCAGGTCTTTCTCCTGAGGAGCCACTAGGTAGGTCTGAACCATCAGCCTTTCAGTTAGCAGCCAAGTGTTTAACTGCTGTGGCAGCAGGGCTCCTCGACTCATAGTGACCTTATAGGACAGAGTGGAACTGCCCAATCGAATTCCCAAGGAGTGCCTAGTGGACTTGAACTGCTGACCTTCTGGCTAGCAGCTATAGTTCTTAACCACTGCACCACCAGGTTTTCCCTTCAAACTTTAGTGATTCATAAAAGCAGATGAGCAACTTTCAGATTCCTGTGAAAGTTAAAAGCATTGTCTCATTGCATTGTCAGCCCGCTGTCCTAGACCCTTGGCCTAAGTCATGGAACCAAACTATAGGGACACATCTATTCCCAAACCAAATGAATTGACAATTTCTCATTAGATGTTTATTTTTATTTTGTGAATTTGGGCAAGTCACTTACTTTTGAGAGTTTAGCACAAACACAAGTTTTGTTTAAAGAATACCAGTATTTGTATCAGTTGCCATTGCTTTAATTACAACTCATGGTGAACCCATGTGTCTCAGAGTAGAACTGTGCCCCACAGGGTTTGCAATGGCTGATTTTTTGGAAGTAGGTCATCAGGCCTTTCTTCTGAGGTGCCTGTGGGTGGACTCAAACCTCCACTTTCTGTTAGCACCTGAGGGCCTTAGCTGTTTGCATAAGCCAGGGACTCTATGTTTAAAGAGTAATACCATACAAAACAATATACTAGGAGAAATGGGCACATTGAGGTTGGAATTGAGAAGAAACTCTTTTAGTACCAAGGCAAAGCCACAGAAGACATAATTCATGTCCTGAATTGACCTGGGGAGAAATATGGCTAGAGGGGTGCTATGTGAGAGGGCAGAAAAGATGACCCAAAACAGGCAGAATTGAGAGAGACAGGGCTGAGTGAGGTACTGCAGCACCTGTATACCTATATAATTAAGACATTAAGTTTCAATCAATCTATAACACTTTACCTAAAGTTAAAAAAAAGAAAAATCTTTTGATTAGTTGTAGGCTGTTTCCAGAAATGAATCATATAGCATCTGGGGAAGTGCCTCTAGGGGTTTTAAACAAATCCTCTATTAGTCATGAGCAATAGGCTGAGTTATAAAACCACATCTGGAGAATTACATTTCAAGAGACTCATCCTTCCCTTTTATTTCACCAGACGCTGAGCCAGGTGTTTTACATAAATTATCTCATTTGTTTTCTTTGACAACATAATAAGGTAAGTATTATGAATCCCATTTTATAGATGAGAGACCGAAGGCTCAAACAGCTAAATAAATTGCCTATTGTCACTCAGCTCAGACTGAGATTTGACACTAGCTCTGATCAACTGCAATACCTTTGCCGTCTCCGCTGTGCACCTGTAAGAAAGCAGGGGATTGAGTTTAGAGGTGCTCAGAACATTAAAGGAGTGCAACAAAAGAATAGTTATCCTGTGGCCCGGGAAGAGAAGACATGAAGCAGGTTTATGTAGTAGATCTCTTTATAATAAGGTTATATGAGAAAGAGGTGAAAATGTGATGAGTGTGTATGTGGGTGAAGTTGTCTGGAAAGAACAAAATAGAAGAATATAGTAGGTTGGGAAGAAGTCCAAATACTACCAGGTAAATAGGCAGATCTAGGAAAATTATACATGGGGCTTAGGACCTGATTGCTGACTTAATACCCCCTGATGAATGTAGTTTCAAGTACATGCAGGTTAAAGATAATTTAGCTTTGATTGCCTGTAGATGAAAGTGAGTTTTGGGGAAGCAAAATGTATTTTCTTACCTCTTGGGAGCCTTGTGCTCTGCATCAAATAGCTTAAATTAAAGAAATAGCATTGACTTGTGTGTGTGTTGATAAAATTACTATTTAAAACAAACAGAGGACTCCGATTTTTCAGAAGAGCAGGGAACTGGAGATAAAAAATCAGTAAGCTGTGACATCTGCACAGAATCCTTGTCTGAAGTTCAGAAAGGGAAGAGGTTATGTAGAAACTTGTTTATTTTTCCTGAGAGATGTGAGATGTTTCACTCTCATCTAAACCAACAAGCAGAGGAGTGTGATAAATTAGCTAAATAATGTGGTAATTTCCAAGAAAGAGACCTTCACTGGGATGTTTATAGCAAAATGATTCAGACAAATGTAGACCAAAGATGACTCCTGTTTGGAGTCTCAGCACTAGCTAACTAGAGACAGGGATGTGACGGGCTCTCAGGTAAAAAAGGAGTCCTGGTGGTACAACAGTTAAGTGCTCAGCTGCTAACCAAAAGGTTGGTAGTTCAAACCCACCCAGCCACTCCAAGGGAGAAAGACCTGGTAATCTGCTCCCATAAAGATCATAGCCTAGAAAACCCTATGGGGCAGTTCTACCACTATAACACGGGGTTGCTATGAGTGAAAATTGACTTGATGGCACCTAACAACAACATAAACGGGAAAGTCAGTTACCTGCTGCCTTTGAGAAGGGAACCCTTGAGAAGTGACTGCTGAGCTCCTTGAACTGTCGATGAGGTTTGAGGTTGAGTATGAAGATTTCAGATGCATCCAAGAGAATGCCCAACCCCAGGAGAACACCTGTGGAACGGAATCTGGAAGGTCATTTGTGACTGGCAGCTTGTTCCAGATGGGACAGGCCAACAGAGGTGTATCCATCAGAAACCACTCTAGCTAATTTAGGAGAAAGGATAATTATAGGTGATTAAACTGATTACAGAAGCAGTGGGAAAACAGGGGAAACAGAAAATTAAGCTTTTAGGGATGACTTTGAGCTAGCTCATGGCACAGAACTAGATTATCAGAACTGTTGTCATGATAGGGAAACAGCCATGATCTAGAAGAGAGTACAATACGGAAAATACCACAGAAGATCTGAGACGGTGCTTACCAGCAGAAACAAAAAACCACAGAGGTACAGCCACTGTCTCACTTCCGCCTTGTAATTATTACACAAGTCTTGGTAGAACCTAAATCATATCTGGAGCGTTAGCTGCAAAGGAGCTAAGCGTTGTGCACTGACTTCTGGGAAAGTGTCCCAGAAGGAAGCTGGATGGGAGATGTGCTCCTTCACCACTCAGCCCAAGAAGCATCAAGTGTTCAGAGGGGCAGCACCTGCTCTGGGCCAGTGATCTATTGGAGATGTTTGTTGTCTATCATTTTGTTTTATTTTTTTCTTAATGAAAAACTTTCTATGTACACACTGTCAAACAATGAACAGAACTACATTTTACATTTCATAATTTATGTAGACAAAAGATCAGTTACATTTTTTCCACTTCCCTGGAAGGGACGATTTTTATAATGGGTTATTTGGTGGAAAAGGGTTTTAGAAAGTAGAGGGCAAAGTATGTGTTTTGCATGGATTAAGCCCTGTGCCCCAAATACTACACTCCTCTTGACCCTTACTTTTTTTTTTTTCCTTGACCCTTACTTTAGACGCTAATTGCTCAGAGTGTGTTGTGCCCAGGTCACAGAGAACCGAGTCACTTAGGAGCTGTGATGGGTTAGTGAAAGCAGGGGGGCTTTTGACGGAAGCAATCAATTTCTCCTATTATTTAATTTCCGTAACTTGCACAGAAAAAGGATAACATAAAAAAACTAGGGTCTTTATTGTGCCTTCTTAACCCCTAAAAAAAAAATTTTTTTTTAACCCCTACCCATGTGGAGGAATCCATGTACCCTCTCAAATGTTTTTAAGTTGATATCTAAATTTTTTTTATGATAATTTCATATGGTTGTAAAAGATACACTTTTTAGCATGTTGTAATTGTTATATTTTAAAGGAAAACTACTACATATCTCTTAAATGTATCCAATACAATCTAAGGTTAAAAAAAAACACAAAAATTTAGAACAATTCTATGGACGTGTTGAAATAGTTCCAGATAATACTCAATTCCTCAGATTTCTTACATCTCTATCCTCCCTCCGCATTTCTTCTCTGGGATTTGGCTGGATCGGTTTGTGTGCAAAGGAGAGGCTGAATTTACTTAACCTCCTGGCAGGAGAGTAGAGTGACTTCCCAAAGGACAAATTGGTGAGTGGGGGAAAGGTAGCCCCACCCTCTGCAGTCATTTGAGTAGGGAAAAACTGCGCCAGAAAGGGAGGAAATCGGGACATGGCTGGCTGTTTTAAATTCTTTGCACATTCAGAAGAGGAAGAATTTTCTCTTTTCCCCTCCATGTCGTATCCTTCTACCACAATGCTGTATGTTTCATAGCTTAGTTGTCATAATCATCTCTATCCCAGTAGACTTCAAATTCTTTTGTCTGAATAACCTCAAAATGATTTTGAAATCCTATAAACCCCATCACACATTTTAAAGTTATTGTCTAAAATTTATCATTACAACTTCAGTAGTTGCAAAGGATATTATTTCTGGCATATTGCAAGTATGGATATGTTTAAAGAAAATTGTTAAAACACTTTTTAAAATGTGCACAATATAATCTGAGTATGTTTATGATTTGACCTTGCTGTCATCCAATTAAAATATATGAGCAAGTTCTTCTTTAACAATAATTTTACATTGTTCTTTCCCCCCTAAAACTTATATTTTCATTCTATTTCTCCCGCAAGATTATACCATACTTTTTAAAGTAGAAGCACCTAATATTCAGGGTAAAAAAATCTCTATTATATTATTCCAACGATAAAATTGAAGCATGTACTTCTGAGCATAAAATATTTCATTGCTAATCAAAATATGAGGATCCCTGATGGCACAGTGGTTAAGTGCTAACCAAAAGGTGGTTGGAACCCACCAGCCTCTGGGGGAGAAAGGTGTGCCAATCTCCTTCAGTAAAGATTGATTCAATTCCAATTTTTCATTTTTTTTTAAAGATATAGATGCTTCAAACAACTTATTCACATACATAAAACAGAAAACCAACAACAACCAGTTTCTGTTGAGTCAATGCCAACTTTCTGCTGGCATAGCACACCTTACACAGAATGTCTGATTCATGGCATCCTTGGCTTTCAAGCCTCAGAATAAAAAAGCCCTAATTATGCCAGATGTGGGCACCAGCAGAGTGGGTGATAGTGGTGGTGTTTTATCTCTCACATCAGATTCTCTGCCAAAAGGTAAGAAATTTTTCCCCACAGGATTGAAAGTCCCCCTAAAATGTTAAAAGTAATGTATAGAATTGGACAAGATGACATCTTGATTACTGTAACTTGAGCTGAGAATAGACTAGTACCCGGAGATGAGTTGGATGAACATTTTAGGCTTTGCCCATAACTCAAGATGCATAACCAGCCGCTAGATATCTTAAAGGGAATTTTTAGTCTCTGACATACATTTTACATGTATTTACGTGTATATAATATAATGCACGAGTGTGTATACATATATACCTACTCTTTACTTTTTTTTTTTACTTATTGACTATTTCATTATCTGACATTTCACATTTACGACAATAGTAAAAAATCTACTGTCCAACTATTTTGCCCTTTAACAATGTATGTCTGGCAGTAATGTATGCTGAGGTGTGAGGTGAGATTATCATTGGCTCTGATGGTTAAGGTTGTGTGCCAACTTGACTGGGCCATAATTCTCAGTGTTTGGGCAATTATGTAATGATGTAATTTGGAAGTTATGTAATGATGTAGATAGACATCCTTCATTTTGTGGTCTAATGTGGATATTCTCCATTTTCACATAATGCTGATTTTCGTGTAACGACCTGGTCTTTGGAACTTAATCATGTCAATAAGTGAGGAGTGGGTGTATATGCATGTATATATGTGCATGCATATATATATGTGTGTATAAGATACAAGAAAATGTGGTATCTATATATAGATATCTATATCTATATACCTATAGGTATCTGGCTGTGCAGGACAAAAGACCTATCTGCTCCCATACAAGAAACCCTATGGGGCAGTTCTACTCTGTCCTGTAGGGCCACTACAAGTTGGAATTGACTTGATGGCACGCAACAACAACAACAACAACATATATCTATATCTATAAAAAAAAAAAATAGTCTCTAAATATCACATTTTCCTCTCTTATGAATGTCAAGGGGATGTTGTTTAATAATGGATGTTTCCAATAGTTTTGATATTTGGAATTTTTTGTCCTCATTTATTTCTACAATTTCACTGATGTATAATTGAAACACATTAAAAATGCACATTTTGATTAGTTTTGATGTAGGCATATACCTGTGACGTCATCACTACCATCAAGATAACAAACATTTCCATAGCCTCCAAAAATTTCCTCATGCCCCTTAGTAAGTTATCATTACTTTTCTCCCCAATTCCAAGGCAGCCACTGACTTGCTTTTCATCTTCATAGATTAGTTTATGTTTACTAGAATTTTATATAAATGGAATCATGTATTATATACGTTGTTTTTTTTTAACTTGGCTTCTTTCACTCAGCATAATGATTTTTAGGCTCGCCCATGCTGTTTTGTGTATCAAGCCACCAGTGTTTCAAATACCAGCAAGGTACCTATGGCAGACAGATCTCAACCGCTTTTCCAGACGAAGGCAGACTAGGAAGAAAGACCTGGTGATCTACTTCCAAAAATTAGACAGTGAAAACACTGCGCATCACAGCAGAATATTTCCCAACACTCTGCTGGAAGACGGACGAGCCCCTAAGCTGGAAGGCACTCAAATACACGGTGGCTGCAGCGTGGACTGGAGCGTACCAAGAATTGTAAACACTGTGCAGGACTGGGCAACGTTTGCTTCTGTTGGATGCGGGCTCGCAGTGAGTCAGAGCGGACTCAATAGCAACTAACAATTCTATTATACAGATATGCCGTAATTGATTTATGAATTTGAGTTGTTTCCTTTTTTTACTTGGTGGCAACAGGTTAAGAAGCACTGAATTTGTCAGCATAAAGTTGTTCACAGTGTTTTGTTATTCTTTTAATATACGTTGTACATTTGGTGATAACCCTTTTTTTCATTCCTAACGTTGGTGGTTAGTGCTCTCTTCCTTTTTATTTTTTAGATAAGTTGAACTAGAGATCAGTCAAACTACTGTATTTTGGCTTTCTATTTCATTGATTGCTGCTCGTCTTTACTGTTTTCTCCCTTTGGCTTCCTTTGGGATTACGTTGCACTTCCTTTTCTACTCTCTTAAGGTGGACTTTTAGGTCATTAATTTTAGCTTAAAGATAAAAGATTATTTCTGATATAAGCATTTAAGGCTACACGTTTTCTCCTAAGCACTGCTTTAGCTACAGCCCATAGATTTTGACATACAGTATTTTCATCATTATTCAATTAAAAATATTTTCTAGTTTCCCTTCTGATTTTTTTCTTTGTTCCACAAATTATTAGAAATGTTATTACTACTGGGGTTTTTCTAGATACCTTATTTTTTATTTCAATTCTGTAGTGATTACAGAATATACTTTGTATGATTTTGATCCTTTTAAATTTATTAAGATCTGTTTTATGGCCTGGCATTATGTTCTGTTTTGGTGAATATGCCATATGCTTTTAAAAGAATCTGTATTCTGCAGTTTTTGGTTAGCTGGTTCTATAAATTTCATAGTTGATGGCATTATTCATATTTTCTCTGTCTTTACAGTTTTTAAGTTGTTCGTTCAGGTTACTGTGAGAGAACCATTGAAATCTCCTGTGATATTTGTAGTATTGTCTATTTCTCCATTTCATTGTATTAATTTTAGCTTCATGTATTTTGACAATCTGCTGTTAGGCACAAATGTGTATTTTTTTATGTCTTCATGAATTTTTCTTTCTATGATGATATCTTTCTCATTATTTTTAATAATGTATTTGGTCTTAAAGTCTTTTTTATTTAGTATTAAAATATCCACTCAGTTTTATTGTGCTTACTGTTTGTATGGTACATTTTTTCTATCCATTTACTTGCAAATTATCTGTGTCTTTCTTTAAAGTGTACCTCTTTCAGGAAGTATAGAGTCATGCTTTTTTTTTTTTCATCAACTAGATCAATTTCTGGAGCCCTGGTGGCACACTGGTTAAGCATTAAGACTGTTAACCAAAAGGTCGGCAGTTCGAATCTACCAGCCACTCTGTGGAAAACATATGGGGCAGTTCTACTCTGTCCTATAGTTCTATTCTGTCCAGAACTGACTTATCAGAAATGGGTTTGGTTTGATTAGTTTTTGTTTTTAGGTCAATTTCTGCCTTTGGAGAGATGGACAGAGAATAAATATTTAGTGCATAACATTTTAAAGAATATCAGCTTTATTGAGAAGTAATTTACATACCATAAATTTCATTCTTTTAAAGTATAAAACTCAGTGCTTTCTAATATATTCACAACATTGTGTAACCATCACCATCTAATTTCAGAATATTTTCATCACACAAAAAGAAACCCTGTACTCATTAGCAGTCACTCCCATCCCCACCTGCTCCTAGACCTTAAAAAAAAAAAAAATTTTAACCACTAATTACTTTCTGTTTCTATGACTTTTCCTATTCTGGACATTTCATATGAATATAATCATACAGTATGTGGCCATTTGTGACTGGCTTCTTTTACTCACCATAATGTTTTCAATGTTCATTCATGTTGAGGTTTATTTCTTTTTATTGATGAGTAATATTCCATTGTGTGGATACGTTGTTGTCGTTGGTAAGTATTGTGGAGTTTGTTTCGACTCACAGCGACGGTACAGGACAGAGAAGAACTGCTCTATCGGGTTTCCAAGGAGCGACTGGTGGATTCGAACTGCCTACCTTTTGGTTAGGAGCTGAGCTTTTAACCAGTGTACAACTAGGGCTCCTGTATTGACATACCACATTTTATTCATCTGTTAATCAGTTGATGGACATTCGAGTAGTTTCCTTGTTTTTTGTCTATCATGAATAATGGAGCCCTGGTGGCACAGTGGTTAAGAGCTCAGGCTGCTAACCAAAAGGTCAGCGGTTCGAATCCACCAACAGCTCCTTGGAAACCCTATAGAGCAGTTCTACTCTGTCCTGTAGGGTTGCTATGAGTCAGAATCAACTTGATGGCAAGGGGTTTGGATTTTTGGTATCATGAATAATACTGCTCTGTATATTTGTGTACAGGTCTTAGTGTGGACATACGTTTCCATTTCTCCCGAGTATATAACTAAGGGTAGAATTGCTGGGTATTGTTCACATAGTAACTCTATGTTTAACATTTTGAGGAACGGCCAAACTGTTTCCAAAGTGTTTGTATATTTTTAATATCCTACCATCACTGTATAAGAATTCAGTTCAAAAATTTCCATTTGATTATTTTTATAGTATGTATTCCTTTAAGAATGCCTATCATTTCATTCATGCTATTTGCTAATTCCTAGAACATAGTAATGATAGCTGCTCTAAACTCTCTTTCTGATAATATCAACCCTTGGGTCCTTTTGGGAATAGCATCTGTTTATTGACTTCCACATTTTCCTGGTTCTTGACGTATTGAGTAATTTTGGATTTTATCATAGACAATATAAACATTATGCTGTCCAGACTCTGGGTCTAGTTACAGTCTTCTGGAGAATGTTGATGTTTACAGGCAAACAACTTGCTTAGACTAAGATCACGTGGGCAGTGGTTCAAATCTCAGTTTACTTCTCAAAGGCTTTACTTTGCTAGTTTGGATCAGTCCTAGACACTCATAGATGAGAGGTAAGTCTGGAAAATGTGTTCACAGATTTAGGGAATCCCCTTTTCCAACTCTCAATGCTCTGGGATTCCCTCCTTCCCTACTCGCTAGCCTACAAGGTGTATTTTCCTGGCTTCTCTGGCCAGAAATATGGGGCTCCCTGAAAGTTTTGTGACCATTGCCACTGCCAAGCCACTTTATGAAGCTTGGGGCAAAGCTGTGGCAAGGGAGAGGAGAAGGGAAATATCTCTCACTCTCTCTCTCAAGTTTTGAGTCCTCTCTGCAATCTTCTTGCTGGTTTTCACTCTGTAGAATCCTCAGTAGTTGTTTTCAGAGCCCTCTAGTAGTTGGCAACTGTAATGGATTGAATTGTGTCCCCCCAAAATATGTGCCAACTTGGTTAGGCCATGTGTGGTTGTCCTCCATTTTGTGATTTTCCTATGTGTTATAAATCATAATTTCTGTCTGTGGTTAAAGAGGATTAGGGTGGGATGTAACACCCTTGCTCAGGCCACATCCCTGATCCACTGCAAAGGCAGTTTCCTGGGGGTGTGGCCTGAACCACCTTTTATCTTACAAGAAATAAAAGGAAAAGGAAGTGAGCGGAGAGTTGGGGACCTCATGCCACAGGGACAGCAGCACTGGGAGTAGGATGAGTCCTTTGGACCTGGGGTTCCTGTGCTGGAACCTCCCTCTAGAGCCGGTGGAGAGAGAGGGCCTTCCCCTGGAGCTGACGCCCTGAATTTGGACTTATAGCCTACTAGACAGTGAGAGAATAGATTTCTCTTTTTTAAAGCCATCCACTTTTGGTATTTCTGTTATAGCAGTGCTGGATGACTAAGAGAGCAACGGAGTTTTAAGCTGGTACCAGAACAACCCCTCTCCCATAATGCTTTTAATGAGGATAACAATATTCTCAGTAAGGAGTGTTTGTAAAGAAAAGTTTGGGGTTCAGCTACAGGAATAACTGTGTTGTTGTCTTCTTTGCTTTTCACTTCTTTTCTGATTATTTCTCTAACCTTATGCTGGCTCCTCTCCCTTCAAGATACAAGGTACCGTCATGTTTATGGCTATCTTTTTAGTGTCTGCTATTAATATCTTTTCCCAGCCAGTTCTCATGTCTTTCTTAGTGTTTTCTCAGCTCTGTTAAAAATCACATTTTCTCAGAAATCTATTTTAACTTAGTTATCAGGGGAAATCCACTTGATAAACTAACTCTTTATAAGGTGCCATTGTCTGATAACAGTTATCTGTTCAGTCAGTATTCCACCCCTGGCTTTATGTATTCTTTTAGATGGAAAATTTGGATTAAATCTAAAGCATTATCTTCTCTTACCTCTAATAGTAAGATTTTAAACTTCAATATCAGGCACTTAAGGAGATAGTTTTAAGGACAAAGAAGAATCTTCCTCAATTCAGCAGGAACATTTTACCTAAATATGAGGATAATCATGATTAGATATTATGTGGTAATTCTTATATTCACATCTTATAAGAAGGACCTGTATGATAATTAAAAAAAATCTTATTAGTAATAAAAATAAATGTATATTTTATTAATGGTTAAGACTTTTTACTCTAATTTTTGTATTCAGCAATACAAAAAATAGGAATCTCTCAGGAACAGCTAGGATTATCTTTTTATTATTTCTTTCATCATGACCTTTAAAGTGTCATTAAATACTTCTACTAAATGAAAGGAAGCTGGTAAATATAAGGAACTGTGAAAAATAGATGGCTTAAATATAAGTTTAAAAATTCTAAAAATTATGCAGATCTATTTTTCGACCTTTATCCCCCAAGCCATACACGCCTGTCTCTGAGAAATTTCTAGAATGTAAATCTAGTTTTACAGTTATAGGTTATCTTTTTCTTACTGCCTAGAGTAAAGTATGAATATATTGGCCATTAGCATAGCATTCAGGCAATATAATTAACAGATCCTTAAAATTTAGCTCAGGTATCACTCACTCTATAAAGTTCTCCCTGATTCTCCCCACCCCCTCAAAAAAGAATCAGGCTCTTCACTGCGTATAAATCTAAAAAAAAATTATCATATCGTATTTTAACTGTTTGCTTGTCAGTCTCCCCCACTGGACTATGGTAGCCTTCAAGTCAGAATCTCTGTTTTACTCAATTTTTGCTTCTTCAGAGTCATAGTTAATCTTCATTTAGTGTTTATCCAAAGGAAACATGGAAAAAAAGGGATAGAAAGAAGATGGATAGCACCAGGGTTGTTATGGTCTGGAGTGGGCTAGGCATGGGACATCCAGTTGTCAGACATTCAAGTGAGTGGTAACAAAGTAAAGATTGAAAATTCAGAGCCTAGAGTTCTTATCATGTGGATAAGAGAAGCCAGTGAGTTTGTGTTTGCTCTGGGAGGTTTGTGTTTATTAAGGAGGTAAACAATTCAACGAATCAACAAGAGAGACAAGGTGGGCAAAGAGAGAATGAGTGAGCCAGGCACCCACCACAGGAAACTATAGGCCTGAGGAAATTCTGATTTCAAGGGAATTCTGACACAGTGGCTGAGGGGACAGAACAATGGCTATCAGTTTCATTTTCTGATTCTGTCTTTAAAAATAGACTTTGAGATTTCATTTTCATCCCTAGTTTTGGGTTATTTGGAAGATTCTCTGGGGACAGTGAATTACTTGAAACAGCAAAGCACTTATTCAGTGTCCAGTGTGTGCAGACAACTATGCAAGGTGCTGTGTGCAATGCTAGAAAAAAGCTCAATGAACAAAAAAATCTGCTTTAGGCAAAAGCAATGACCTCTCTGTGTGTGTGACTTCAAGTGGGCTGAAGTAATGTGCTTCAAGCTTGGCCTGGCAGGAATCCATGTTGTGGAACAGCTTAAATAATAAAAGAATATATTGGAGGAAAATTCAACAAAGACTTGAAAATCAATTAAGGTTTAGAGGTTAGGGTAGGCAAAGCATTTTCCACCTGTGGTTTATACTTTTTTGCTTTTCTCCAGCAAGATATGGGGCTAGATCTACCATATGGTAAATAGAAATTTATTAACCCCATTTGAGAAACTAGTTATTCAATAGCTCAGTTCAATAAACCTCTTTAAATGCCTTCCATGTGTCCAGTATTATGCCAAATGTAGTGGAGGATAAAAGACAATTCTTGGCATTATCTTGCCTTTGAAAGTTTATTGAGTGAGATGACAAATGAAACAGTATGAAAAAATAATAAGGTTTTCAACAAAAATCTTAAATGAATTTAACAAAAAGCCAACAAAAGCACCGATGTATGTAATTACCCCTTGCTTTCTCAGATTATACCAGTCATGGGGAAAATCAAGGACTTGGATGACCATTGCTATGGCTTTTGAATCCAAGCCCCTACTTGGTTTTGTTCCTGTTCTCTGAGATTCTTTTCCCTCTCCTGGGTTCAGGGGATTCTTAGGTAATTTGGTACAATTATCTTGGCTTTTATGTTTGTTCTTGGCTGTGGCTACCCAAGTGCTGGTACTCTGGGCATTCCCAGGGAGGGCTGGGCCTCCCACCCTTTCATGGGCAATAGGAGAGGAATAGAGCAGCCTGTAAGCACAGAATGGGTGAATTTGGAGCAGGTGGAGTGGGCACAGTGAAGAAGCAAAGCTTTTCAGCTTATATAGTATTGTTATAATTCACTTTACTTCTCTCGAGGTTGAGGAGAAATTTTTTTGTCCAGTAATGACAGCTCTATGACCAACCTTAGATAGTCTTGTCTTAGATGACCACAGCTGTTGATGTTTCAGTTTCACAGCAAGTGATGTCAAATAACTTAGAACACATTTTCCAGGGGTGCTTTACTAGACCTTTAACTGCAAGGAACAAAACCCACTCAAGCTCTCTGCTTAGCCTTGGTCGTGACTCCCACCTTCCCTGCCCTGTCTGTTGTTGTCTGAGTGAATTTAAACAGTCAAGTTAAATCAAGCTGAGTAATCATGGCAGAAGGTGGATTCAATCCATGTGAATGTGTTTGCTGTCATGAATGTGCGATAAGAAGGCTAATCAATTCATTGAGGCAGTCCCAGTCCTACTGCACAGACACAGAATATCCTCAGGAATTACCAGGACTGTCTGGTGATAATGGTATAGTATTACCATGATCTTGATGGCCTGGAAGATTATTGCAGTGATCTTGTTCTTACTGAGACCTCCTAATCTAAGAGGATCCAAAATTACCTGGAGAACCAACCAGTCCTCATAATGGACAAGATCCTGTGGACTAAGTTTGTGATACCATACCCGCTGCCGTTGAGTCGATTCTGACTCATAGCGACCCTAAAGGATAGAGTAGAACTGCCCCATAGAGTTTCCAAGGAGTGCCTGTGGATTTGAACTGCTGACCTTTTGGTTAGCAGCCAGCCGTAGCACTTAGCCACTATGCCACCGGGGTTTCCAACTTTCTGATATGGGAAGCGAAATTAGCTAAACACTTTGTACAACCAAAAGAAAAAAGATGACTGGAGTATTCTTAACCCCATTAGAACTGCTTTTCCTTTTGCATTTGCAGTATGGGATGGTATTGTTTTCATGAGCTTCTAGAAATTTCACTTGCAAGCTTATTTTTTGCTTCCTGTGTTACCGGCATTTCTGTTTACAGTATTTTTGAGTAAATGATACTAAAAAAAGTTACATGAGGCTTTTTTTTGGTTGTCCTAAACATTCCACTCATTCTATTTAACTATGATCATAATTTTTGTGATGATTTCTGGTCTGAGTGAAGGAAATTTGAGATCTCTGCATTTAAATATTTTAAATGGTTTTATAGGCTTTAAAATTGCTTTTTTGCATAAGATATTTATAAAGTTATTTGGGTTTGTCTGAGATTACGTGAAAGAAAATTAGAACCACATCGTATTTGTATTTACCATGATGGTTCACTTGTGGATGGCTGTTTTCTCTTGTTCTTGGGACCATAGCAGCCTTTTGAATATTTTACAGGTTTTAGCTGAAAACTGTATCATCCACCACGACTGGCTTATGTGACTAGAATTGGAGAAGAGAAAAAATGAAATGGTTGCTTATTAAGTTTTTTACTCCCATTAAAAAATGTCTAATGTTAAGAAAACTTGAAATAAACATGATTGAGCAATATGGTAGATATTTAGCAGTCCATTATATGATACTTGTAATCCATTGTACACTAGCCTTACAAAGGGTCATGAAAGCAGGAGAGAAATTAACTCTTTCTGCCTTTGCCAGGTATAATCTATACAGTAATAATTTAAACTATAATTTATTGTTAAAAGTATACCTCTTAGGAACTTTCTTTTCTGCTCTTACACTTCCCTGTTAGAATGAAACTCTCTTAAAGCTATATTGGGGGCTTGTTTGGTTACTGATATTTGAATGCATATTACTTACTTACAGGCAGTCCCCAGGTCACGAATGAGGTCTGTTCCTAAGTCTGTCTTCAAACTGAATTTGTGGGTCGGTCAGAGCAGGTACATGTGGTTCTTATTTGGCGCCAGTTAGTCAAATGTTTGCCTTAGTATACAGTATATATTTTACCTTTCTGTGCATATAAAACACTTAAGAAACACATCCAAACCACGCAATGTTTTCACGAGTGTCACAAAGTAAGCGAGTGTCACAAAGTAAGTGCATGCGTTTGTTATCACAAACCATTGTATTTAACTCAGATTTTTAAAATAATATGGCAGTTCTTTCTTAAGTATGAGTTGTCTGTAAGTCAGACATTCATAAGCCGGGACTGCCTGCACTCTATTTTTTTATTTGAAGAAAAAAAAAAATTAAGTCCTTTTTTTATCATTCTGACTTTTAAAAAATTTTAGTGAATTCAAGGATCTTTTTCTTACCCAATATCTCATCCCTGTCTTCGAAATGGGATGGATTTGGACAGGGAGGAGTGTTAATATAAGCAAAGTTTTGAAATGTAAGAAAAGTAAAAGGTTGCACTGTTTTGCTCAGTTTGAAAAAAGTGAATACAAATGGCATAAAAAATGTCTACATGACCTATGTGGTTATGGAATTTTTTCCTAGCAAGTGATTGCCGGTTACTTATGTGGGCTAGAAGGTATTTTGCTATTAATGGCAAGGTTTCTTCCCCCCTAGATCAGTCTAGTCTATTTTCATTGTATAAAGAAAATTAGATCTGAGAAATTACTTGTATGAATTGCATAAACTTCTCTGTATCACTGCACTTTTAATAGAATCTCTGACATACTCATGGAATATGTATATATACATATATATACATTTCCTTCACTATGATCACACAGGCCATCAGGGTGTTATTTCATTACATAACCCAATATTGACTGCTTCATTCCTCCTTGTGTATCTTGGCTTTGTGCTCAACTTTTTGAAATAATACGACCAATTCTTAATTACTTGTGCTAATAGAGTAGTAACATAACACAGGTATGTCAGATCCTGGATAAATGAACACCATAGAATAAGGGTTTTTCCTCTTGCTGTGGCCTACTGGAAACCTTCCCAGCTCTATAGCTGGTAATATATTTAAGGTAGAAAGGGCAGGAACAGCATAAAACGGAGCTCAGTTCCAATAGCATTCCATTTTCCTGCCTCTGCCCCCTGAACTTTGAAGCCTTACCCTTATACCCTGGCAATCTGTCTTCTAAGCTGCTAGAAAGCCAAGCTCTGGCAGAGATACTGATGTATATATAGTGAATCTATAGCTCACAAATAGCTGAGAATCGGCTTTGGGTTAAGAAATGGGCATTACATGGAAACAGAATGTCTGGTGTTAGCTACAGACCTGAGAATCTGGATTCTTATTCCTCTGTTTCCGTCACATAAACTTAATTGACGTTATATCTAGGATTTTAGCCTTATTTCCACATGAACCTACTTGCTTAGTAAGAAAAGTTCTTATCACAGTGAAATATTTGGTCTTATTTTTTCGCTCATAAAACTTCTCTGCATTCCTGAAAGACAGCGCAGTGCACGTAAAGCAGTCTTGTTAACCTAACTAGTAATTTACATTATTCTATTTAATTCTTAAAACTTCTACCTGTGGCCTTATTATTGAGCACATTATTAAATCATTACTCGGCTTATGAACATTCACCTGAACCATGGCTACAATCCTTTTAAAATAATACAGAAAAAAAAAGAAAGATAAAACTCCACACTGTAATTATCTGTGGCTCTTAAACATTCCACAAATGCCATTAAGAGCTTATTTTGTTTTAGAGTTAACATTGGAAATGTTTATAGTAAAAGATGTTATCATGTAGCTATCCAACCACTAACCCATGGTCAGCAAATCATATTTTGGAACTTGCAGAGATTTTCTGAAGTAACTATTGAGTGCAGCTATTCTGTGGTTACTTCAGGTGTCTTTGTGGTATGTGATGTGAAAGCACTTATGGAATTATAGATATCTTACATTTTCGAAAGAACCGTGGAAGTCTGTCACTCAGAATGAAAGCCTGTCACTTGCAATGCACATGTGCTAAAATTTGATCAGCTCAGCTTAAGACACAAAACAGCAACCTGAAGAAGGAAAAATAAGGAGAGTTTACAGTTAATGATTAACTTTTCGTTGCTGCAATAGTAGGTTTAGACTAATATTTCTAAATGAAAAATCGTATGTATTTGTTACCATGCCTGATGACTACTTTGTTAAAAGCAAAAGTGGTCATGTGATATGCTAAATATTAATTGCTGTTTTTAAATGTTTAAATCATGCCAAACAAGTCATGTCTGTGCCATCCAGTGTTTATTATTAATCTCTCCTGATTACTTACATTGGACCAAAGGGCTTGTACTATGTGCTTTTTATTAATGAATAAATAGAAAACGTTAGTAACAAAAACAAGAAACCCACTCAAACTAACTCAGTGAAAGGATTTTTATTTACTGTAATAAATGTGGAAACAAACTGGGCCTTGTGAGCATAGATGTGGAAAGTGGAACACCTTTGGGAATGGAGACAGCTACTCTGTCTGTCTCTGGGACCACAGAGTTGCTGGCTTTTGTTTCCCTTGGCATATCTGCTCTATTCTCTTGTTTCCCTGTGCAGTTTTGTTTTCTATGACTTAAACATTAGTGCACACATGGTCAAAAATGTAACCCCAGCCCAACTTTGGATGACCTCTTAATGGGATCTCCTACTATTTGACTAGCTCTTAGTTCAAAATCTTAGAGAAGGAGCTATCTTGAGACTGGTGGCCGTATATTATCTAACCACATGTGGCCATAGGGGCAGGGTCATATGGTAAAAACGTAGTCACATAAGCCCACCCGTACACTAGTTGCTTTGCTGTAACAAATAAGATGATATGGACTGGGCAATAATCCCCAAATCTGCCTCCAAAAGTACATTGAGTGACCCTCGCCCATGTAGCATTCCTCCTTGCCAAAATCAAATCACTTTCTTCGCTCTTTCTAGAACAGGATGACACAGTGCTTTCCTGGATTCCAGAGTTTGAGGGTTCTCTTTCTGGTCGAGGACCCCAGATAGCTAACAGTCAAATCACAAAGTTACCTTTTGTGTTTCCTTAAAGAAGTCTTAATGGAAATAGATCTTCACGTAAAAGGAGTCCTGGTGACCTGCCTGAATATTCCCAGGTTCCAGAATCAAATCAGCTCATGCTGATTGGTCACCAGTGTAACCCTGGTCACACTGAACAAGTATTATGTGTTGTTTAAAGAGGGGAAGAGAACTATATGGCCAAGTTGATATAGGAAAGGATTATTAGTGCAGAAGAGTCTCTTCTTTAATTTTTTCCTTGTAAGTCTTAAGGAAAGTCAACTGTTGGAACCAAATTAATATTTATCTTGGAGCTTGGGGAGAAACGTCAATTTAATTCATTAAATGACTATTTCCTATTCATATACTATGAAATCAATACTATGTTAGGCCTGTGACAATGGAAATGATGTTACTTGATTGATAATTGGCCTCTTTCTACATAGGATTAGGAATCCCTGGGTACTGCAAATCGTTAATGCCCTTGGCTGCTAACCAAAAGGTAGACGATTTGAGTCCACATGGAGGTAACTCAGAAGAAAGGCCTGGTGATCTATATCAGAAAAATCAGCCATTGAAAACTCTGTGGAGCACAGTTGTACTCTGACACCCATGCGGTTACCATGAGTTGGAATAGGCTCAATGGCAACTGGTAACGGGTATGTAGAATTGGCTATATAATTTGTGGGACCGAGTGAAAAATAAACATGCAAAACCCCTTGTTGAAAACTTATTAAGAATTTCAAGATGGTGACAGCAGAGTATTAAACCAAGTATAGGGCCCTTCTAAGCATGGGAACCTATGTGGCTGCACAGGCCTCATGTCCATGAAGCTGGCCCTGGCTGTGTGAACATGGTCAGTGCACTTCTAACTCTCTGCCTCAATATTTCATGAGGAAAAAGAAGAGAAACTTAATTTTCTTCCTATAGAGTAGGTATATGAGGCCAATTCTGGTCTTTCTTTGGATTGTTATTGTGCCACAAGAAAAATCTCACATTTTGTGATGATATAATTAGTTAATTATAAAATGATTACCTGTGACTATTACCTGTAATAATTTTCAAGTTAAATCTCACCCTTTCTCTTGTTTTCTTGCTATCGTTTAAAACATTGAGATGGTGCGTTTATCTACTCCTTTACAGTAGATTATGCATACAGTTACTTTTGGTTTAATTTGTACCCTGGATTATAATAGCCTACAAAGTAGCACCTCAATACATTTTCGTTGAGGAAGACAATCGGATGATTGTATTTCCAAGGGATACAGTGATTTATAATGCCGAAAATTTTGAATTGCAAGTTTTTATTATGCAAAGTCAGAGGGAAGCGGCTTATCCTGATGGGAAAATGGCAGTTTTCTATGGATAATGTACCTTAAAATAATTTAAGTAATAAGTTTCATGTTAGGATTTTCATTAACTCAAGCAGCATGTATTATAAAATACATCAGGCTGATGTATTATAACAATTCTGGATTTTTTTTAAAAGAAAAAGTGCTAATATAAAACATTTAAATATAAATGTTTGTAAAAGAGGATAAAGGATCCTGAGAGCCGTTCATAAAAAATTACGAATTATCCTTCGTAGCATCAATGTGTAGTCTGAAATTCAGTCTATGATTTCGCTTCTGAATGGATCCATCTTCCCTCTATGCATTCTTCTTCCTACTGTGGTGCTCTTGTAAGCCTGGGCTGTGCTCTTTGTGTGACTCTTTTGACCATTTGCAGGTGTCACCGTGTCGGGGCAGGGAAGGCACTGTATCAGATGCAGGCAGCAAATGTGGCTCTGTGTAATTCAGGCCTGCTGTCCAAAGGCTTGTTAGCCCTGCTTGGTTCCTGAACCAGTAGAAAAGCCTGATTGGCAATACGTCGAGGGCCCCTTTCCCACCAGTAGGTATGATCTGTGAATAGTTTCTTGGCCTGCATTTATTGTCTAGTATATGACAAAGATTCAGTGTCCGGGTTAGCAGAGATCTGTATCCTCACCTGTCTTCCTTGCAATCCCATTATAAGTGTGACCAGTCTACCCTACAGTCTTTCTGTCTAATGGGCTCTTGGCTTCTAGGTCCCACTCTAGTTCCTTGCTGGGACTAGAGCCCAGAGTTGGCTGAATCTGAACCTTATTTCCAAGCTCCTGCCAGTCTGTTCTTTCTGGGGTTGGACCTGCTTCCAGCATCCTTTAGAAAGACTTGGATAGACCTTCCTAATCTGACTCTGCTTCCTCCTTGACTGCACAGATTTTCCATTGATTAGACATTCTACTGCAAGCCTTCCCCTGCCTTAGAGTTAGATGTTTGCAACACTGCAGTGTGCCCAGACTACTACAAGTTTTCTATGCTCCAGTGGACTATTGGTGTCTTCTCATAGTGACCCTACCTTACTGTTAGGTTCCCCTCAGCTCCTGCTCTGTGCTGGTCTTAATGGTCCCAGAATGTCATCAGGCCTTGGCTGAAATTTGGAACAGGAGCCAGGGAATTGATTGAGGTCAATCATTAATTTCAGTGCCTTATCAAGGTATTTTGGATCTGATCTGAGTTGAACAGTTGTAGCTGAGTTGTTCTCCTTTTTTTATTGACAAATTGAAATAGATTCTATCTATTGGCAGGAAATTCTTAAGAGATAACAAAGAATGGAAAATACCATTATTTGAACACTTGTAGATTTACCTCTACCCCATTTGTTTTCAAGGATAAAAACCAAAGTGTGACTACTTTTAGCCACAGAGGCTGATCGACACTGCTTTCCAATGTAGTGGGTCCAGAGGACTAAGAAGTTCTAGAGCCAGCACAGGGTTTCTGTTCTTTCTTTGGTGACGTCAATTTGGAATTGGTTCTAGAGCTTCCTTCAGAACAATCAGGGACACCTGAATTTTCAGTTCCCATTTGACAACAACCTGACCACTGAGGAGCTTTTCTCATTTAGTTCCTTCTTCTCCAACTGAGCCTGCTCAGAACCAAAGTTCTTCCCTGGACAAAACTGACTAGTGATGAAGTGTGACAAAGTGTGCTTTCAGCACCTGCCACTTCCTATCTGGGTACTGATCCTTTTGCCCCTTTTACCCTAGGTCCCCTCTTCCATATCAAAGCCTACTCTTAGGCTCTACACGGGAAACAGCAGAACACTTTCATTATAAAATGTAAATAAATAATATCTAGCTATCATCCTTCTGGAGTCTCTGGGTGGCACTAATATCTGAACAATCAGCTACTAACCAAAAGGTTGGCAGTTTGAATTCACCCAGAGATGCCTTTGGGGAAAGGCCTGGCAATCTGCTTCTGAAAGATCACAGCCATGATAACACTATGCAGCACAGTTCTACTCTGAAACATATGGGGTTACTATGAATTGGAATTGACTCGATAGCAGCTGGTTTGGTTTTGGTTTTATTTTCCTTCTGATTTTTATTTTATACACACACACGGTTGTGTGTGTGTGTGTGTGATATATACTGTTATAAAATATCTTATTATATAATCTATATGCATCACACAAACAGAAAGAATATAATTTTTTAAGATTAATTACATAAGCAAAATGACCATTAGAATCAGGTTAATAAATCAAAACCTAAGTAATGAGGATGAAAAAAAACTGAAGACACGGGGAGAAAATTTGGCCAAAAACAAAGTAAGAACACCATGTAGAGTTGAGAATTAATTTTTCTCTCTAAGTTTTCTGACGTCCAAGACCAAAATAACAACATGATCAGGTTCATGGCTCCTATTTTGTCTTTGATCAAAGGAAACACAGACTCTCAAAAGGAGCAATAAAATATGTATAATCTCCACACTGTGAGAAGAATTTGTTTCATGGACACTCTTATATAAAGATTAATGAATATCCATCTGTCTATAAACATATTTATATTTATGTATAAACTTATATATGTGTATTTATAGTCCTATAATTATAAAATTTTTATTAAGGAAAAATTTTTTATTCCAAAAGGAGTATGAAGAGTATTTAGGTGGTATGGTATGGGCAGTGTTCTCTGATTTCCCCATATCATACCACCAACACTGCCTTTGGAGCTACCACGTCCTCTGCAGTAGGTAGAGTGCCCTTCACTAAGTAGAAAGAACATCCCATAATGCTACCATTTGGGCAGAGCTCCTAGGGGTTTTAGGATATGTCTAGTTCTGGAACTATACAAATAGTGCAGTTACCCTTCAGGTCATGAAATTACCCTCTAGTAAATTCAGCCTTGCTTTGAGTGTTAGGTAGGAACAGATCATTGTTCACTGTTATTTGTCATTGATATCGATATTATCTTTTCAGTGTTGACTTTGTACTTCAGCCTGGCTCTGGAAGCCATACTAGCTGCCGTAATACATTGTACAGATATATTTTCTACTCCGGTTTAGTGACCTAACCAAATAGGCTTTCTATGGATTAAGAGTGACAAGTTAATCTCAGCAACTTTAAAATTATTTTCTGCTTGCTGCTTCCTTAGAAGATATAAATACCTCGACTGTTTGGGGATTTCTTTGTTTATAGTTCTTTTATTCTTCCACTACTAACTAAAATGCCATTAATAGGATTGATTTTTTGTTAGAACACATTTTAATCTGTAGGGACACAAATGCCCCTATTAGAAAAAGAGAAACATATCCATTTACTACAGTCCAGGGGTACATGAAAATGAAGAAAATGGGGGAATGACCCATTCACTTTCTCTCCAAAAGGCAATAGAATGCTAATATTGAAAGGAGTGTCAACTAATACGTAAATAAAAATTAATATTATCCCACCTATATTTCTTTCAAGTTTGTCTATGTATATATATGCATATGTATATGTATGTATGTGAGTATATATATATATCTGTGAAAAATTAGATAAAGGTAATCAGCCATAGTGTAAGCATTCAAAGAACCTAGATTTCTAGCAGTATTTAGCTTGGGAAAGAAATGGCTTAGCAGTGGGTACTGACCTTCCCTTGCTCCTGGGGCATTTAAGCTACTGCACACACACATATGAACAGGCAGTTTTGAAAAACCAGAGTTATGACCATTAGTGATTGCTTCTCTTGGAAATTCTTTCAGATTATCTTCTGCATTCTTTCCAGATCTATCGATCTCTAGACTTATGTTCCTGGATATGTGGTAACCCCTGGCTTTACCAGTCTGTTCCTGATACTTGCCTCAGGGCGCTCTTGTTTTGATGATTGTTTCAGATAACCGAATTTCATCCTTCCACCTCTGTCAATATTTTGTTATTTACCTGTTTCGTTTATCACACCAGTAAGCTATCTCATCTTTTTACCTTTTTCCAGCTGGGGTAGTCCTACCTGGCTTTCTTTGTTGGACAACTAGAGGAAGTTTAAGAAACATCCCTACCGTACATTGCGTTGGGTCATTCTTGTCTTCATATTAGGTCTCCTATGTAGATGAAATATATAGGTTCCTAAAGATTTCAGAGCCTCTTTTGATGCTTGACATTTCTTAAAAGGGAAATTGAACAGGGAATGGTACCGTTCATCACATAATTAGATACAAACCGTAAGTGGCAAATACTTCAGGGAGATATTATATACGGGGTTAAATTCATCCTAACTTGTACGTAACTGATATCTAATGTTTTTCCTAGTTGTGTGGGTAATGATGACTTGGGGCAGGGAGACAGAAAACAAGGGCACTGAATGTCTTTAGAGGAAATCTGAGGGCAAAATAAAGAAAGTTATTTGGTATGGTGGAGTAGGGGAAGAGGTGAACCTAGAGGCTGGGAAATTTCACAAATTTTACCTGCTTCAAAATGATACCTGAAATTAGCTCTGCATAAAATTAAAATGATTTTTGGCTTGCCCTTCTAATTCCTTGAGAGAAAAAATTGGAAGTTGATTGTAGTGCAAATTTGGGAAAAAGCACTAAAGGGTAATGTGTGTAAGAGCCAACAGTTATTCCCTTGCTGTGGTATAGGCATTCATTTGATTCTTTATTTCCTTCCCCATCCCAATGTCAGCCTGTTTTACCCCTGGTGTGGGGTTTAAAATTTAACCTTCCCTAGGAATTTGATCTTTGTCCTAGGTTCCTGAGAGATAATATCCAGAACATTTTGATAAGGACTCAAAGCCTGATAGGCTATGCTGATAAGGTGGCTCTGGAATAGGGCTGGCAAGGCCAGAGGGACCTACTTAGTGATGACTGCTTCATGATAACATGGCAAAAGGGACCCATCTCATTATATCACCTGATAACAACCATCCCATGATGACATGGTGCAAATCCTCAATAAAATCTCTGGACATTGAATCTCCACTAGCTTTTGGTTGGCAAAAGGCATTCACTATTGACAAGATAGCATGCCCTGTTTGGGATATGGAAGTTCATTGTTGGGAATCCTTCAGACCTTGTCCTATGCATCTTTTCTTTGTGCTGGTCCTGATTTGTATTCTTTATAATAAAGCTGAAATGATAATTCTAGTGCTTTTCATGAGTTCTGTGAATTACTCTAGCAAATTATTGTACCTAAATGTGTAGCGGGAGCCAGCAGATCAAAAGTGAGGGAGCCCAAGGGATTCCCAAGTTTGCTGCTGTTGTCTGAAATCTGGGGCAGGCTTGGAAGTCTACAGTACTATGTCCTTTAATTTGTGAGCCCTGACCCTGCTCCAGGTGGTTAGGGTCAGAGGAAGAAGTATGACATGTGTGACTGGTGTCATAACAGAAGTGAAAATGAGGATTTTGATTTATGTTGATTATTATTGTCATACCTCGTCTTCCTCATCTCAGCAAATAGCACCTCTGTTCATTCTATGTCTCAGGCCAAAAATTTTGCAGGCATATCTGATTCTTCTGTTGACCTCTGACCATGTCATCTACCCTATTACTTTCTCATCACACTTAGCATAAAATACAAATTGCTTCCTATAACCTGCAGGCAATTCAGGATCTTGCTAATCTCTGACTTCGTTTCCTTCTGCCCTCCGCTTGCTCAACACACTTCAACTCCACTGACTTTCTGCTGTTCCTGGAACACACATACATGCTCTATCGTCCTCAGGGCCTTTGTGCGTGCAGTTTCCCCTGCTTGTAGTGCTGTTTCCCTGGATATTCATCTGGTTGCCTGCATTTGGGTCTTTGCCCATGTATCACCATATTAGAGAGGCCTCCCTGGCCACCCTATCTAAAATAGCACCTCCCCCTTACTCTCTGTTTGTTTATCTTGGTTTATTTTTTTATTGTAGCACTTAACTGCTATCTGACATGATATAATATTATATACTATTATATTATGTACTCATTTGTTGTAAATTTCCCCTACTAAAAGATACTATTTCGGTTTTCTTTATATCTATTATTTGTTTCTCTTTTTTGTCCTTGGTTTTTATTAAATGATTAAATGAACTGATGAACAAGAGGATTACTGTCTTAGAAGATAACCTAGACCCACCTACATTAAAAAAACTTTATAGTAAAGACAAAGTTCAATAGCAAGTAATTACATTGTTTCCAGGGTGCCTGGTGTGGAAACCACTTACTGCTCAACCCTGGGTACTGCCTGCTCTTCTCCACCACCAAGGAGCGGTGTTACCATCTGGTGGGCAGAGATGAAAAACTGCAGCTGGATGCCTTCCTAGAGGAAACTGCCTTCACGCAGAAGGTGATAGGAATTCCAGCGAAGTTCTGTTGCAACTTCTTGATCTACAGTTTTCTGATGAATTAGATTACTAGGCAGATGTTTTCCCAAGCAAAAGGGCAGTGGTGATGACTGTGTGGAGAAAGGAGACAAATTTCAAGCCAGAATTCCATAGTGACTAAGTGTCTTATAACTTGGCTTGATCACATTTACAAACCGTGGCAGTCACCTACAGGACATGCCGCAGTCTGGGCTTTTTGGAACAACAATCTGACTGTGTTGATAATAAAGAATACAGACTTACATAAGGAAAAACCATATATTTCTTATAAACCGAGAAGTTCTCTGCCTTTGCCAAGTAGAGTAAGACTTAAAATGTACCAATGAGTATGTGTGTAGTATAGAAATTGGGAGGCCATGACTGGTCAGACTCTGATTATAAAACTTGAGAAAGTTTACATTTTAGACTCAAGATAAATTCAGGGGTCTTGGGGGAGGGGGCTCATCCACAATAGAGATGAAAGAAACAGGAAATAAAACCCAGGAAGTAGAAAATCAAGATTTGAGTCAATAGCTGTCTTCAAAGTTATAAAACAGAGTTCTTTGGAGAAAATAATGAACTACTGTGTTCTATCCCCTTGTTTTTGAACTTCCCACCACTGTCTATTCCTGTGAAACTCAGACCTAGCTTTTAGAGCAGTTATCCAACTATATGATACGCTAACTCTCCATGGAATAGCCTCATCCCGCCACTATTACCTGGTGACCCTAATTTATATTTCAAGGCAGGCATCTCCCAGCCCTTCTAGGAGAACAACCCCTGTGTGTCCTTTTCTTCCATGGTGCTATAATTTGTTCACACCACCATTGTGCCACGTTGGCTCACTCTAGTACTTTCAAGGCCTGCTCCCCACATAGTGGGAATTTTTCATAGAGCAGGTATTACATTATTCTTTCCTGTCCTGCTTTGGCACAGGTTTTTCAGCAAATTTTCCTTTCTCTACAAGATCTTTCCACTGCTCCAGTTTTAAAGTAATTTGTATTTTAAGCCTGCTCTGCTAACATTTTCTTTGTACTTCTGCTGCATTTGTCACAGTCTGTTTTGTCCTCGAACTACTTGTGTTTATGTATCTGTCTCCCTCAGAAGAATGGGGACCTTTTGAGGGCAAGGTGCACATCTGATCTAGTGTTCCCTATTATGCCTAGCCCAGTGATTGGTCCTCAGTAAATGCTGAAAAATAATTTTTAAATTGCACTGAAGGAGATATTGACTTAGGCTTCTAAATTAAAACTTATTACTTAAGCTTTTTTTTTTTTTTAACTTCTTATTACTTAAGTGGGACCCTGCTTGCACAGTGGTTACTGCTAGGCAAAAGGTCAGCAGTTCAAATCCAGCAGCCACTCATTGGAAACCCGATAGGGCAGTTCTGTTCTGTCCTCTGGAGTTGCTATAGGTTGGAATCGAAGGGGTTTTTTAAATTACTTAAGTGAGAAATTGTCTGTTCATGATGGATGTTAAACATTGCTAGATATCAGAATGTCTTGCTTAATTTATTTCCTGAAGGTTTTATAATTAAAATTAAAATAGATTCATATATTGGAAGGGGGAGGAATGCGTATTATGACCTTGCAAGTTAGCTTGTTTTCTATTCCAAATTTAGTAAATTTCCTGTACTTTCATATTTAATTTTCAAAATCATCTTTGCAGCTCACCTTAATCAATCATTTCAAGAATGCTAATCCAAGCATACATGTGAAGTTCTGTAAAGAGGCGAAACAACAGAGAAATTAGAAAATGCCAAAGGCTATTAGGAAGTCTCTGGGAGGTGAAAATGGCTAACTCACTAGGCTGCTAACCAAATGGTTAGAGGTTCGAGTCTTCCTAGAGGTACCTTGTAAGAATGGCCTGGCAATCTACTTCCAGAAAATCAGCCATTGAAAACCCCATGGAATACAGTTCTACTCTAAAACAGGTGGGGTAACCATGAGTAGGAATTGACTCAATAGTTATCTTAGTGCCCTAGTGCCACTGTAACAGAAATACCACAAGTGGGTGGCTTTAACAAACAGAAATTTATTTCTTCACAGTTCAGGAGCCTAGAAAGCCATATTCAGGACACTGGCTCTAGGGGAAGGCTTTCCCTCTCTTGGCTCTGGGGTGAAGAACAGAGTTTTATTCCCCTGGAATCCATATTTCTGGGATCCCTGGAGTTGGGATGACCCACCCAGCCGTTGCCCTGAAATGTTCTTTTGAGCCTTGAGAACTGTTTCCTAAAGTCATCTTTGAGTCAAATAGCCTAGTAAGTAGATTTGGAAAGATGATTTTGCCTTAGGCATTGGACTTTTTTAAGAATTATCTATGTGCAGTCAGTTTTGGGAGCCCTAGTGGTGCAGTGGTTAAGAGCTTGGCCGCTAACTGAAAAGGTCAGCAGTTTGAAACAGAAACTCCAAGGTCAGACTGAAAGCCATGCTTTAGAGTAAATTGTTATTACATAAACACTGTTCTGGCCCATTTCCATGGCAATGTTGATAACATGTGGTGAAGGATCTTTGGAAGTTCTTTAATCTTTAGAACATTTTTGACTCCCTAGTTAAAATGTTACTCTGATTTGCCAATCGTATATTAAATAAACTTCAGTCAATTTCTATTACTGACTTAATGTGATTTTTCTTTTAATAGAGGGAAGGGCCTTGTCTCTTTTCATTTTCTGAAAGTTTCCTTGGCGATCTTCATGTCGCATGTGTCTTCTCCTTTTGTGCTTGCTTCCTTGCCTGATCTCTTCTTTTTATATCTCAAAAAGTGATTGGCTTAAGTCATACCCTACACTGACAAGTCCTTGTTATCATTACAAAGAAATCCCTATTCCCAAATGAGATTACTTCTACAGGTAAAAAAAAAAAACCCAAACCAAATCTGTTGCCGTTGAGTTGATTTTGACTCATAGCAACCCTATAGAACAGAGTAGAACTGCCCCATAGGGTTTCCAAGGAGCAGCTGGTGGATTTGAACTGCCAATATTTTGGCAGCTGAGCTCTTAACCACTGCACCACCAGGGCTTCTCCACAGGTGTAGGGGTTTAGATTTATAACACGTAATTTTGGGGAACACAATTCAATTCATAACAAGGGCAACTGCTTTAAAAGCTATTACAATAACAGGAAGCTATACCATGAAAGACCATGGTGCATTCAAATTCAAAATCTTACCAGACCTGAAGACTGAATTGCTAATAGTGGAATTTTAGACACACAGGAGAAAGAGGATGGGTTCAATGGTGAGATTTAATCAGCCTTTCAAATCATTCTATGGAGGCTATCTATCTACTTAACACTGGACTGCTAGGAGTAAAAACAATGATACCACCCTTTCCTTACATGGAATGAAAGCCCTTTCTTCAGAAGAGTCTCACTCTTAAACTATAAGAATGTGGAACAATTTATGAAGTCTTTTCTGCACCATTGCTTGCTCTATTTTTTATTCACCATAAGTCACTCATCCAGTCTCATTTGATGTTTGCCTGACAGACTGTATTCCTCTGTATAAAAACAAAAAACACCCGTTGCCATCAAGTCAATTCTGACTGATAGTGACCCTATGTTACTCTGTATAAATATATTCAATTTTGTACTTTTCATTGTAATTTTAGGCATTATAGCAGTGCAACTTTCTCTGACTGGAAGAACATGAAAACCCAGGTTCTAGGTGTTTGAGGCCAGCAGGGAATTCTCTCCTATTACTAAATAGTTCATTAGACGTAAAAGAAAAGTCTGGGAGACTCCCTGATGGGTTATTATTTTTGAAATCTTATTGAATCATTGTGGTTAAAGTTTTTCGCTTTAGTTTGTAGATACATGAATGTATCCCTCCCCTTTCTTCCAACTCTCCTTTGGCACTTATGGTTACCCTTAAACATATAGATTGTCCGTAATTAAAGGCAATATCTGATAGTTCCGCAGGGGAGAATAACCCATTGCCATCAAGTTTATCATTGACTTTTTCTGTTAGTCATATCAAGTGGAAGTTCAAGAAATTTAAGTATTTAGGAACTATATCAACTATAAACCAGAGATTCCTTGAGGCCTGTTTTATTTTATGGATAGTACTTTTGATTTTTACAAATAGCATATTCTAAATTAGCTAGCTCACAGAAGATATTGCAGGAATAGATTCATTTTAGAATTGCACTGTGAACTCTTCATCTGTGATGACCTGTTAATTAATCAATCACAGTTCTATATTTTTATTTAAAAAGAAAGGATGGAATTTTTTTCAGAACAGTGCTAAACTGTAACTCAGATGCATTCCCATGATATAACCTATACCAAATAAGTCTCATGTAGAATGAGCATGAAGTTCCTGACCCTTAGTTTATCCAGTACCTTCTAGAATACTTCAAGAAGTATATGTTTCTCCATAGGCCAAATGCCTCGTTTTTCTTGAGGATAGTCTGACTTTAAGTATATGTACTTCCTTTCTATTGAAATTGCACTTAGCGGCCTTGGATTATGTATCAAGAAGAAAGGGAAAGAAAATTAGAGTTTAAGCTTCATGAGGGCACAGGCCCTCCTGTTCCTCATTGTTTTCTAAGTGTGTAGTATAGCCTGAAGCACAAATAGGAATTTAATAAGTACTCATTGAATGAATGAAGATCAGTGGTATTCATATTGTTGTTGTTAGTTGATATCGAGTGGTATTCACGTTATTGTTGTTGTTGTGAGTTGCCATTCAGTCAGCTCTGACTCATGCTGACCCCATGTACGACAGAATAAATGTTGCCTGGTCTTGTGCTATCTTCACAATCATTGGTATGCTCGAGTCCATCATTGCTGCCGCCGTGTATTTTGAGAGACTTTCAACCTAGGTGGCTTATCTTCCAGCAATATACCTGTTGTGATCCATAAGGGTTTTCTTTCTTTCTTTTTTAATAATTTTTATTTGTGTTGTTACTGAGTAATAAGTTTTTTTTTTTTTTGTAATTTTTATTGTGCTTTAAGTGAAAGTTTACAAATCAAGTCACTATCTCACATAAAAACTTACATACCCCTTGCTCCATGCTCCCAGGTACTCTCCCCCTAGAAGTGATAAGGTTTCACTGGCTCCTTTGCAGAGGTGGGTCACCAGATCTTTCTTCCTAGTCTGTCTTACTCCGGAAGCTTTGCTGAGACCTCTCCACGATGGGTGACCCTGCTGGTATTTGAAACACTGGTAGCATAGCTTTCAGTGTCACAGCAACATGCAAGCCACGACAGTATGACGAACTGACAGACAGGTGGCAGTTCGTGTTTATATCCCATTTTTATGTAGGAGATGGCCCCTGCTGCGCTAAATCGCAGTGATTTAGAACAAGAGTTTTGACATCAAGCAGTCATGGGTTAGCTATTAAATTTGATCAAGTTGCTAAATATTTCCCTAAACCTCAAACTCCTCATCTGCAAAGGTGATAAATGATAGGCTGTATATAAAGCCCTTTCAAGTGTTTGGTACATAATAACCTCTTGATAAATGGACTTTATTATGAGTAGTGGATTTTGTAGGTCATTTACTTGTATTGATGTGTACAAAAATATACTTCAAGTAAATAGCAACTGAGTGAGTCAGAAGTTGGTTTTCTTTCACTTGCTCTGTTAAAAATACCAAGGGATCCCTCTGAAGCTCAGCTATATTTTATTCTTGAATTAAGGACTGTCTAGAGAACAGAGTTTTTTAGAGAACAGAGTGAGGATCTTGGCCAGGGACTGTTTAGACGAGTGACTCTGGTGCCTCCTGGAAAGGGCCATCTAGCAGAAGAGAGTTTGGAGGCACAATGCCCTGGTTAAAGTCAAAGGAAAAATGTCATTCTGAATGTGAGGCCCTCTACTTGGTCAGCCAGCTCTCAGGGTGAGTTCTAGGGTGGAACACTTAAGAGTGAGTAAATGCTAAAAGCAAATGCAACAAGCACCATTTGACCAAAGTCTCTGTCAATCTTTGAAAACACAAGGTACCATCAGCATATTGGTTCTAGCAGCATTGGTAAATGGGACAAAGAGGTTGACTTGGGGGAAACAGCGCTTTCATTGTAGACTCAGAAACCTGGATATCCCAAACCAGCAACCTCAGTAAAGACATCATCACTCTCCTTTGTCCTGCTGGCATCTCTGGATGCCTTGTCAGATTGACTGCTGCTCTTGGGTATTGCCAGTGGCATGGATGGCCTAAGTTATATCATGACAGTGAGATGGAATAATGGAGGAGAAAAGTGTTGACTGCCAGTCACATGCTAGCCAAGAATATTAGTTCAGATGTAGGAATGGTACCTCAGGGATTCCTAGAGATGTTTGGGAGAAATTTGAGGGGAAACTGGGGATCCTATATGATAAATCTAGATAAAATAAAGTTTTAGAATTGTTAGTGTGGCCTTATTTTTACCTGTCAGGGTAGTGTAGACTTCGAAACATGGCCTACTTCGAGAGGAAATAACAAGTCATTGTAAATTGTGGTTAAAAAATATTCAGAAAATACGTTTGACATCTGATTTTCTATGTGTCCAAACAAAATGCTTTTTTATCTTTCCTAAGCAAAAATTGTCTTTAGAAAAAAACAAGACTAATATTTCATGGCTTTCCTATGAAGCTTTCATTTTGTTTAGTGGAGTCAACTAGAAATTTCATGCTACAATTTCTTCAACGAACTACCTGTCACGATCTTCAGTTTTAAAAGGAGGAAGTTATGAGTCGCCTGCTATTAGTGTTGTCCTGTATCTCTTTTGGCACTGTCTTTCTTAGGTGATGCTCATGAAGAGTGAATAGATTAAAAAAACTCTTGGTCCTAAAGGAAGTGAAAAAATCATGACATTATGCTGTTTGTTCTCCCTGGAGTTTGGAAAATAAGAGGGCATGTTTTTATGACATTTGAGATTTTCTATCAGTGAATATTTTTGATATGATTAACCCTGAGGTTAACAGAGCCACGAGGTTTTATTATATTAATTTAATTCAATAGATCAGTAAATTCTGTCGAAATGAAAGTTTGAAAATCTTTGTTCTCCCTGAACTGATTCTTCGAATAAACTGACTAGGATAGCTTGTTTGTTTTAATATATTGTACGCTTAGTAGCCTGATACATATGTACATTCATTACCATAATTACAGATATCTGCCTATGTGTAGATATGTATGGAATGATAGCAATAATTTTGGAAAGATAGAATTGGTTATGGATATGATTTCAAAATTAAAAGTTGTTAAATATAATTTTCAAAATTGAATTTAACTGAAGAGAAAGAAACTGATGGAATTCTGAATTCCAGATAAACCTTTTTTTATAAGATATACTGGCTCCTGGAAGAGCCCTCTAAAGCTTAACTATACATATATTAACTAATTATACATATGTATTTATTATATTCATATATAATTCTTTGAGGTTAGTGTCATAAGTTTTTAATTTCAACTTTGTAAACTATCCATTGACTCAATCTATGAAAACTGATGAGATTAGTTTATACACTGTTTAAGGATTTTGAATGCAAACAACAGAAACTGACTATGGTTAATAGGCAGAAAAGTAATTTTTTGGAAAAAATACAAGGTAGAGCACAGAATTGATCAGAAATCTTGGTAACACCTTCTCTACAATCCTCCTGACAGAGAATTATCCTGTTATCAGTTAACTATTGCTGTGCAACAAGCTACCCAAAGCTTAGTGACTTAAACAATAAGCATTTTGTTACGCTCATGAGTTTACAGGTCAGTTGACCTGGTTTTGCTGATCTGGACCAGGCTTGGCTAATCTTGGCTGGGCTTACCGATGGACCTGTTAACTGGAACATCTGTCCCTCGTGCACATGTTTTGGAGATTAGCTGGCTACTGTCTCTAGTGACAGGGGTAACTAGGTCACATGCCTCTCCAGTAGGAGGATAGCTTAAGCTTATTCTAATAGTAGCTAGAGAGAGAATAAGAGAGAAAGAAGAAAGAGAGATTGATTGACTGATTTACAAGACTTCTTAAGGTCTAGATTCAGGATTGGCACACCATCACTTTGCCATATTTTATAGTCCAGATCAAGTCAACAGGGAAAATAGAGTCTACCTCTTGAGGAGAGAAGCCTTAAGTCACACGGTAAAAGTCGTGGGTACAGGGGAGGGAGAGAATTGGGACCATTCTATTTTAGTCTGTCCTCTGCCCCTTCATCTCAGGGTCTCAAAGGCTTTAGTCAATCATGACATCAAGCTCAATGTCCAGAGTTTAATGATCTAAATCAGGTTCAGATATGGCTCTTTCAATATAACTCTTTTTGATCCAGAGACCTATGAACTAAAAAGACAAGTTAGCTTCCTCTCACACACCCAATATACAATTGTTAGATGGGGGTAAGATAACTGCAAACAACACTTCCATCAAAAAGGGAAAGAAAGGGAAGCACATAGCAGTCACTGGTTTGCAACAGTTCTGAAATCCATCTGGAAATGTGTTGCTGACAATTTGGGATGTTCTTGGATTAGATGTAGGTTGTGTTCCTTGAGAGTGTCTTGTCAGCCCATTTTTCTCTACTGCTTCCTGGGAGTGGCTCTGTAATCCACTGTTTCTCATCACTCTTTGCTCTATCCTCTCTTCTTTCCCTGTCCACTACCTGTTGGCTACTCTGAAGAAACATCTCACTTTCTGTAGCTGATTTGCTGTTTTAACTTGCTTACTTCCCAAAGACAGTTGAAGGCCAAGACCTTTTTACAATTTGTACAATCTCAGTCCCTTTTAGTCCAGGCTGGTGGTATTTTCACAAGTATACTGCCTATAAACTTTGTGATCTTCCTATGAACTAGATCAGAGCCTACTCCATTTGGCAAAAAATAAAGATGCCTCTTTCTCTAGACTTACTGCTATTTTGGGATGGCTTCTATGGACGTGCACTCTTAAGAGTCCTAGATCTACTTTTGTCTAAGTTAGAAGATCTATTATAAAATCAAACCAGTTGCCATTAAGTTGGTTCTGACTCATGGAGGCCTCATGTTTCTCAGAGTAGAACGCTACTTTCTAGCGCTTTCAATGGGTGATTTTTCTAAAGTAGGTCACCAGGCCTTTCTTCCAAGGCACCTCTGGATGGACTGGACCCTCCAACTGTTTGGTTAACAGCTGAGCGTGGATTTGGAATTTGCACCATCCAGGGACTCCTAGAAGGTCTATTAGGTACTACCTTAATTATTTTCAGAGATTTTAACAAAGTGGCTTAAAGATATACTTTGGTTTGATCTTTGTTCTCAGACTAGGGAGACAAGTTTTTCCAACTCAGCAAGTTATGGGCCATGATAATCCCTCCAAATTCTACTTGCAAGTTTGTCAGTTTTATTTTTATCTCAGCTTTTTTTTTTTCCCCCCTGCATTGTGTCATATGCAGCTAGAACAATTTTAACATTTTCCTGGAGATTAAAAAGTTCATTAGAGGCATTTCTCATTTTCTAAGTAAGCCAGACAGCTGTTTTAACAACTGTTTTGCTACTCCATAACATAGGCCACCTCCACTAACAATCAATTCCTTTTTTCTCCAGTGACCATTTACTCTCCATTTTTTAACTTTTGTTAACAGCTTGTTCTCTGTTTTCTAGTCTCTGCTCCTGCCCAGTCCCAAAGCCAATAACACTTGTCTTATGTTTTAAGGCAGCATTTCCCTCTTAGGTATTAATTTCTGCCTTCTTTAGATATTGCTGCATAATGAACTACACCAGAAGGTGGCACAAAAAGTCACAAGCATCTTATTATTGTTTAGGAGTTGTTGGGTCAGCTCCGAAGTTCTGATCTTGGCTAGATTTACTGAGGTTGCGGGTTACTCAGCAGAATGGCGGGGGATTCCTGATCTAGGATGACCTTCTTCACATGTCTGGAAGTTGGCTGGCTGTTATTTAATGGGGGTGACTCATCATCCAGCAGACTAGTCTGGGATTATTCTCATGATAATGAACAGAGTTCCAAGAAAAAGAAAGTAGAAGTGTTTAAGGTCTTTGTACACCCAGGTTTGGAAGTGACACGCTGTCACCTCTGACACCTTGTACTGGGTAAATCAAACCATAAAGCCAGCCTAGATTCTAAGAGTGGGGAGTCTAGATTTTACTTTTTGATGAGAGAAAATTCAAAGTCACATTGCAAAGGCATAGATAAAAGAAAAGGTGAAAAATTGAGATCATTTTTGTCACCAGTTCATCACAATCCCAAACTCTAAGAAGCTGGTTTCTGAGTGTAATGTAGATGCCCTTTGGGGAAGGGGTTCATGAATTCAATTCTGTAGGCTATTGGCTGAGGCCTGGCTCCTCCTATCTTCTCTCTTAGGGGGCATTGTAATGCTCACGGCATGCGTGGGAGTGTGGTTACATCCAGTTCCATTGCCTGCAACTGACAATAGTGGAATAACCCCTAAAATACATTGGAGTTGATCTTGATTGTTGTACCCAGCAGTTTGGAACCTCAGGGTTGGGACGTACCATTGAAGCAATGTCCAGTACTACAAGTTTTCCAAAAATATTTCTCCTCAGCAAGTTTAATCCAATATATGGTTGACTTTTCTGTATTCAGACAGCAGAGACTTAACCCCTTCAAGTCTTTTTTGGGGCATAACATTTTGATGGTAATCAAGATTTCTTCCCCTTGTTCTCTCCTTAGTTTCCTTGTTCCTATTTGTATATTAAAAGCTTTCTATATAAGCTGCCTTCATGCGGAGGGAACATACAGAGCAAGAAAAGAGTCAAATTCTTGGCCGTTGAACTTCTAAGTAGACATCTGCAAATCATCAGAAGCTGTGATTCTGGCATAAACAATAGGATAGTCTCAATGCTTAGCCAGTTTTCCCCTGCTTTTTGGAATAAAGAAAGATAAAGTCAGTTGACTGGGGAAGGAATGGAATTGAGAAAAGAAGAAAACAAGATTATTTGTTGTGAATCCATGACAAAAACGAATCATAGAAATCTAAGAAAATTGTTGGTGGGGGCAGGGGTGTACACAAAAAGGGATCTGTACCTTTTTCCCCAGATTGTAATCTGGATAAACTTGGGGAGCCCTGGGTCCAACATGAAACCAGAGCAGAAGCGTGATCCTAGTTGAGGGAGATGTGTAAGCACATGGGTTATACAACACTCCTACATCTCACTTTAGTGCGTGTAAAGCAGCAGGGAATGTCTGAGATTCAGAGTGATGGCTAAAAGGGGCTGGCAGACTTGGATGAATCTTGCAGTCTGATCAATCAGGGCACAGAATGTATGGACCAGGAGACCAGAGGCCAGCCGTGGAAGTGCTACAGATGTCTACAGCAGATTGAGTTATATCTTAGCCAAGGCTACAGTGGCTGAGGAGGACTATGGATAACATGTCACATACCTCCTTGGTATTAAGAAAGCAGCCCCTTACCTCAGAGTTATCTCCTGGAGAATTCTGAATTGACTGTTTATTCAAATGAGACTTAGTAAAATCAGGAAGAGTTAGAGTTTACTTTGAACTGGTATGATCAATGTTTCAGTTATCAGTAAAGATTGGGTTTGAGAGATAAATACAGTTATACAAATAGTTTACTTCACTAATTTCAAGCCACATATTTTTTTCCCTCACATTTTGACATATTTGGAATTGGGATACAGCTCACAATGGCACAACATATAATAGTTTCATTGGCAGTGATTTTTCCTTCTTAACGGTACGTAAAACAACAGTGCATCTTACAAATGACGATGTCTTAAATTCAATGAAATACAGTATAATGGAAGTTATATCTATGCATACCTGGGATTTATGAATCTCACTTTATAACTGAAAAAGCTAGTAATTCAGCACCTATAGCTCAGCCCTTCTTGGCATCCTTAACTTTGCCTTTATTCACGATGACACGTTTACTTACAGTCCCATGAGCCTAGCAAAGACAGCTTGAAGTTGCAGTTATCATCTAAGATGGGGAGGGCTGGTAACTGCTGCTTGGAGTTGAGTTAAATGCCACTTGGAGCCGTGGTGTTTCTGTAATGGGGCCGCAGATCTGTTTCCCAACTGTCTTTAACATTTTTGAATTTTTGTCAGTCTTTTTCTGAGATATCTCCTAAGCTCACCAGCACCTGATGTGCTTCCCCACTTTAATAGCAAATAGTAGGGCAACCTCATTGTAGGGCCTGTTCTAGAACCTCCCCTTCACTACGGCGACTGCCAAAAGGCCATTGAACAACTTCACAAAAATTTGCTTTAAAGCCCACATGATTTTCCTGCATCCACCATCTTTAAGGGAAGCACCATCCAACTCTCATAATCTGCAGGCATAGTCCGTAATTCTCTGGCATAGTCCATGCCTGTAGCAGTTCCAAAGTGGTTACAGCACATAGTCCACATCTGCTTTTCCTGACATTTTCTTTATATGCAAATTTCTGGTCGTTAGACACCCAGTATCATCCTCTCAGTGTGGGTGATGCCAACTTAGGTTTGGCTGGGATCCCCTTTTGACTTCATTGTTTTACTCAGAAGTAATCCGTATTTCTCAAAACATTCAGTATTGGGGGATGCAGAAGTTTGGGTAATTCCCCGCAGGTCTGTTTTCTTATACCCTTTGTGTGAAATTCCTTCAGAAACTGACCTCATAAACTCACTCAGTAGTGAAAATCTCAGTTTTCTCATTTCGAACTTTACCCTCCTCAAGTGTGAGTCTCTGGATGGTGCAAACATTTTAATGCACTTGACTGGTAAGCAAAAGTTTGATGTTTTGAGTCCACCCAGAGATGTCTCAGATGAAAGGCTTGGCAATCTACTTCACAAAAACCAGCCATTTAAAACTCAGTGGAGTTCAGTTCTGTTCTGACACACACAGGGCCTCCATGAGTCAAAATCAACTCAATGACAATTTTTTTTTTTCTCCCCAGTGACTCAGGTGTTTTGTTCACATCTGTCTCCAACACATCCCTCTCCCATTGAGAAGGCATCCCTAACACTACGACTGCCTGAGCTGCTCCATTCCTTGGTGCCTACAGCATAGGTTCTAATGTGTTCTGTGGATCTGTTCTATGCTCTGACTTTATTTGGGCATAGTCAGGCACTGTGTCACAGCTCAATAATCCCAGACATTATCTCCCTAAAATACAACCCTTTAGTTAAACCCAAAGCATCTTGAAGAGCATGCAGGCATATCCATCATTAGAAAAATGAAATTATACTATGAGATAACCATGAAGACCCAGCAAGCCAGAGGATGATGTAAAACATTACTTTTCCTATAGAATCACCTTCAACTTCAGAGAACCTACCTTAGGTGGATGCCCAAGACTTCTTTCTTCATGGGGGCATTGCACCAGGTTCTAGAACTTCTGAAGGTTTCTCCCAGGGCCATTCTGGTGTCAGAGATGTCCCAGATATCAGAGTTTTACCATATAGAGCTAGAGGAAGCTTTATGTCCTTCAGAATTTCCAGAAAATTATATGCAAATAAAAAAAGCACCCTCTATTTGACGATATTGATTAGCTCTTGATGTAATATTAGTGTGCTTTTAGGCCAGCGAAGTCATTGTGTCTCTACTCTGTTTTACTAAAGAGCCACTCCCTAACATGGATGGAGAGAAGTATGTGAAGAATAGGGTGACAAGAAAGGAAAATCCTATTCTAGAGAAAATATTTAAATTTTCATTATGATAAACATAGTAGTATCCCATCTCCTTTTTCTCCTCTGTAGAAAAAAGATTCTAAGTCTTATAAATTGCCTTATATCTGGATCTTGTGCTTTTTCTTCACTAGTGTCTCCAAATGTAAATAAACTTAATTAGATAGTTGGGATTACATTATAAATTATCCAAGCTATAGAAAACAACCATGACATTTTCTTCTTGCAAGGGCACTAAGAAAATAACAGATTTTATAATAACATTCTTTCTCCGCATGGTTGAATTTTGCATAAAAATATTTTGCCTTGGACCTCATAGAAGAAGCTTAGCTACTGATAAACTCAAAGTTCCTTGTTCTTGTAAAACTACTTCTCCTATAAAATGTGGTCTTGTAGCATAGATTCCAAGGATAATATTACAGTAAAATTTAGAGTCTACATAATGTGGTTTAAAGTCAGGAAAAGTGTGCATCAGGGTTGTTTTCCTTCGCCGTACCTAGTCAGTTTGTATGCTGAGCAAATAATATAAGAAGCTGGACTGTATGAAGAAGAATGTGGCATCAAGACTGAAGGAAGACTCATTAACAACCTGTGCTATGCAGATGACACAACCTTCCTTGCTGAAAGTTAAGAGAACTTGAAGCATTTACTGATGAAGATCAAAGACTATAGCCTTCAGTATGTTTTATACCTCAACACAGAGAAAACAAAAATTCTCACAACTGGACCAATAAGCCACATCATGATAAACAGAGACAAGATTGAAGTTGTCAAGAATTTCATTTTACTTGGATCCATAATCAACACCCATGGAAGCAGCAGTCAGGAAATCAAAAGATGCATTGCATTGGGCAAATCTGCTGCAAAAGGTCTCTTTTTAGCATTGAAAAGCAAAGATATCACCTTGACGATTAAGGTGCACCTGACCTAAGCCATGGTATTTTCAATTACCTCATATGCATGCAAAAGCTGGACAATGAATTAGGAAGATCAAAGGAGAACTGATGCCTTTGAATTGTGGTGTTGGTGAAGAACATTGAATATTACCATGCTAAAAGAATGAACAAATCTGTCTTGGAATAAGTACAATGAGGATGCTCCTTAGAAGCAAGGATGGTGAGACTAGTCTCACATACTTTGGACATGTTATCAGGAGAGATCAGTCCCTGGAGAAGAACATCAAGCTTGGTAAAGTACAGGATAAGCCAAAAAGAAGAATACCCTCAATGGGATGGATTGACACAGTGGCTGCAACACTGGGCTTAAGCACAACAATGATTATGAGGATGGCATAGGACTGGGCAGTGTTTTGTTCTGTTGTACGTAGCATCGCAATGAGTTTGAACTGACTGGACAGCATCTAACAACAACAACCACACAAAAGCTAAAACACACATGATTAGTCCCAAATAAGCTGGAAGAAAAAAAAAATTCTGGAATACATATTGCTGTAGCATTTCAGCCAAATTTGGAAATGTATATTAAAATCCTTAACTATGTTCATAGCTCTTGACACGGTAATTCTTAGAGAAACTTATCCTAAGTAAGCTATTAAAAGTACACACAAAGTTTTATGTACAAAGATATTCCTCATAGCATTATTTATGCTAGCAAACATCACCACATTCCAATTACAGGGCCTGGAACGGGTCATGCATTGTTATTTTTTTCTCTACCTCCCTGGGTCCAGAATGGGTAATTTGTGTGCCAGCTGCCTACTTTTGATGTGGTAGCCATTTCTCAGATTCCTTCTCCAGAATTGAACCCTGATTCCCATCACCATTGGTCACCATGGTAGGCATGACAACTACCATCAAAACTGATAGGGTAGACGTTCGAATGGGTCATTGCTGCCATGTGGAAGGGAGGAAGGATGGAGTGCGATCAGCCCCAGGTTACCTAGAGTCACCACAAACAAACATCAGGAAACAACATAAATGTTTAACAATAGATGTGGTAGATTATAGATGGTCACAAAGTCTTTGCAGCCTCTCCCACCAAGAAGTGAAATCTATTTCTTCACTTCTTGAATCTCAACTGGCCTTGTGGCTTCATTTGACCAATTGAATTAGGCAAAAATGACATGTAAGTTCCAAGTGTAGGGTGTCAAGAAATTGTGCAGCTTCTGTTTCCATCTCTTGTTACCCTACTACCATGTGATCAAGACTCAGCCAGCCTCCTTGAGGGCAAGAGACCACATGGAGAGTGAGGCCTAGCCTTCTTTGCTGACTCAGCTAGGGACCTAACATGAGTGTTTTCAGTCAATGCTACATGGGACCAAGTTGACATTCCAGCTGAGCTCAGCTCAAATTGCAGACCCACAGAATTGAGAACAAATAAATACTTACAGTTTTTAAGCCTCTAAGTTTTGGGGTGGTACCCTATGCAGCAAAAGCTAACTGAAATGTAGGGGAACGTTTTGGTTCAGTGTTTCCTACGCTACATTGTATAGTTCATCCGTATATCAAAAGATACTAATAGGTAATCCATAAAAAAGGATACCTTAGTTAAATGAGCATGAGAAACACTTTATTTAGAGTTTAGTCATGCACATTAATATATTAAAAGCTCTGAGAAATCCTGCAGTAAACAAAAGTACTTAATAGTGTTTCTCTGAATTTTCTGTTGTGATGACAGATCTCTTTTCCTGTGGGACACCCAGATGGTGCTGTTCCAATGAACACAGTATGAGTGAAGCAGTTTTGGTAAACTACGGGACATTAGTGCAATGAAATACTTGACACGATTAAAGATTATCTTTTTAGAATATAACAACAAAAGTTCTTGAAGTACATAAAGTATGATTCCATTTGTAAAATACATTGTATGTTATATATTACACATTATCACACACACTGAAACAGTTTGGAAATCAATTTTGATAGTAACGTGTGTCTAGATAGCAGGATGATGTGTCATTGTCATTTTCCTTTTTATGATCCTCTGTTATTTCAAAAATTCTGTCATGGATAGATTCTTTAATACATTGTAAAAACGTTTTTTTAAAAGTATAAGGCCAGGATCCTAGGTATAATTTCCAGGCCACTGCTGCTGCTCTCCATGCCTGCTTAAATCATGTCAATGACTCCACGGGCCACTGGCCAGGTAAGCACATCTCCTGGTACATATAGATCGATAGCATCATAATCTATTCCTTTTACAGGACCTCATTAAAACTCTACTGACTTTCTTTTTTGTTAACATTTTCAAAGTAGATACTAAGTGCTAGTTATAAGGTCAGTCAAGCATTGTGTGTGGGAACTTTTTTTGGAATATTTTATTGTGGCTTGGGTGAAAGTTTTCAGAGCAAATTAGTTTCCCATACAACAATTTATACACCTTTTGTTTCGTGGCATTAGTTGCAATCCCCTCAATATGACAACACTCTACCCACTTCCTCCCTGGTTACCTGTTTCCATTCGCCCATCTTTTCTGCCCTTTCCTGTATTCTGAACTTTGTTTTTGGGCAAACGCTGCCCTTTGGATCTTGTATGGTTGATTGTTCTGAGGAGAAACTCGCTTCTCAGACCAATAATGGATGTTATTGTTCACTTTATAGGCCTGTCTACTGTTTGGCTGAAAAGTGATTTCCAGAAGAGAGTTCAGTTCCAAGTTTGAAGTGTGTCTAAGGGCCATAGTCTCAGGGGTTCCACCAGTCTCTATCATGTGGGAATTTTTAAGGTCTTGAAAAACATGCCACTAGGTAGTGTACTGGCATCAAAATATTCTTTACATAATTTGTTCCATTATATTTAGTAATTACAATCCCAGAATACCAAGCATATTGCATCTCAAATAGAATTTATTTTTTGAGCTTAGCTAATTAGTTTGTTTTCAGTTTGTTTAATCCCTGATCAATACATTACAAAACTCTAGACCAAAAAAAAAAAATTTTTTTTTTTTTTTTAGACAAGCCATTCTAAAATACTGTCTGATTAACTATCCTTGTAAAATCTCAGAGTGAGGAACTGCACGAACCATCAAATTTCTGTTTCTCAATGTTCACACTTTTATTATTGTCTTTTCACATGCTATATATTCAATAAGCTATTACTGAACAAAGTATAATGTCTAAACTAATACTCTACACTGTAAAATAGCATTACACATTATGCTATAATGCTGGAATTTTATGCTTCCATAAAAATTGTTTTAAGAAATATTTTTTGGGTCCTATTTGAGAAACCCATTCCAAGCTTTAGACCCCACTGTTTTTTTTTTTTTTTTCCTTGAGTGCGTCTCATTTTTTAAACAGTTTAGTTGGCATTTATTTTTCTTAAAAATCAAACACCGTGAAACATGATAGAATATTGATCGCCTTCCTTTACTGTTTTCTGAATCTATTATCTCTGTTGTAACAGAGATCTGTTAACACTGCATGAGTTGGCAGCTCACCATGATTTGTAAGATTTTAGTAGAGGCCTCCGCAGGAGATGGCATCCAGCACACTTACAGAGAACTCCTTGGAGCCCTCTCTAAACCCCAGCTCGCATTCAGATAGAGTGTGATGTTAGTGCCAAGATTTTGGTCCTTTCTTAAATACAAATATCTGTGATGACTATAAACACATTACTTAACCTTTTTTCTCTGCTGTCACATATGACAGCTGAAATTACGTTCATGTCACACTTATAAGTGAACCAAAAATTTTCTAATACCTCTTAAAACCATTGAGACAAAGTAAAGACAATAAACAAAATAATAAAACAAAAAACTCACGGACCATGTATTGGTATAATTTTCATATAAGAATACATACATATTCACACAAGCTCCAAATAGGTGCTCTCTAAAGAGCTTAAGAGATGCATTAGAACAAGGGAAAACAATTAATCTCTATTAGAAAAAATTTTAAAGTTGTCTTGATTTTTTTCTAGAAACCTACTCAACAAATAATACCAATAAGGCTAGACCAGCAAATATATATTACTGAAGAAAAGACAAGACTGTACAATGTAATTTTATTCATTTTTAAAAATTGAAAGGAGGTTGGGCTTCATCAAAATTAAAACTTTTGTGCTTCAAAGAGTACCATTAAGAAAACAAAAGGACAGAGTGGGAGAAAATATTTGCAAATTAAATACCTGATAAGGCACTTGTATCTAGAATATAAAAGTACCTCTTACAACTCAAATATAAAAAGACAAACAACCCAGTTAAAAATTAGGCAAAGGGTATGAATAGATATTTCTCTAAAGAAGATATATGAATGACCAAGAAATACATGTACAATTAACAACATTAAGATGGCTATAATAAAAATGACAGACAGTAACAAGTGTTGGTGAGGATGTGGAGAATTTGGAACTTCATACACTGCTGGTAGAAACGTAAAATTGTGGAGGTGCTTTGGAAGACAGTCTAGTAGTTCATCAAAAGTTTAAACATAAGTTTACTATCGTTGTCTACCATTGAATCAATGCCGACTCATACTGACCCCCTTTTGACAGAATAGAGCTGCCCCATGGGGCTTTCTAGGGCATAATCTTTATGGGAGCAGAGAGCCAGATCTTTCTCCCACAGAAATGCTGGGTGGGTTCAAGCCATCAACCTTTCGATTAGCAGCTGAGTGTTTAACTGTTGTGCTACCTGAACTCATAGGTTTACTATTAAGACCCAGCAATTCCACTCCTAGTACATGCCCGAGAGAAATGAAAGCATATGTCCATGTAAAAACCTGTACACAAATGTTCACAGCAGTATTATTTATAAAAAAAAAACCAAAAAAAAAAAAAAAAAGGAAAACCCATTGCTGTCAATTGAGTTGATTCCAACTCACGGCGACCATAATAGCAAAAACAAAAAATGGAAACAACCCAAATGTCCACTAACTGATGAATATGTAACAACCTGTGATAAACCCTTAAAATGGAGTAATATCTGGCCGTAAAAGGGAATGAATTACTGAGATATGTTACAACATGGATGAGCCTCAAAAACATTATGCTAAGTGAAAGAAGTCAGTCACGAAAGACCGTATATTGTATGATTCCATTGATATGAAATGTCTGGAACTGGCAAATCTATAGAGACAGAAAATAGATTAGTGGTGTCCAGGGGCTGGAGAGGTTGAGGGGAAATGGGGAGTTATTCCTAATAGGTCTGGGGTTTCTTTTTTGGGATGATGAAAATAGTCTAAAATTGATGGTGATGATAGTGCAATCTCTGTGAATATGCTAAAAACCTTTTATTTATATACTTTAAATGGGTGAATTGTATAGAATGTCAATCATAGCAATAAAGCTGTTATTTAAAAAAAAAAAAAAATGAAGGGAACACTGGTTCTGCCAAGAGGGAGGATTTTGGCTCTACCAAAATGAAGTAGCCCTGTTCCTCTGAGGTTATCCTTTTTTCCACTATGAAACCCTGGGTGTAATACACCAACAAGCATAGGAGATTTTGAAAGATGGCCTAAAGGTCTTGGGACTTGAGAAATGACATGGCGGTCAGTGCCCTGGGTTTCTTTATTGCCTCCCATATATCCCAGACAGAGCACTGCAAAAACACCCAATCTGAAACTACCAACACACACAAACAGAAAAGCCCAAGGAAAACTTTTTTCCCATTAGAGAAGAGATCAAGGAAAACGTGGACTAACAACAGAAAATGTTTTTTTGGCAATCCAGTGGTTAAGAGCTTGGCTGCTAACCAAAAGGTCAGCAGTTAGAATCCACCAGCTGCTCCTTGGAAACCTTATGGGGCAGTTCTACTCTGTCCTCTAGGGTTGCTATGAGTGGGAATCGGCTCCCTGGCAACTGGTTACCCAAACACCAGTGGAAAAACCACCTCCATCTACTCTGTATGGTTTCAGCTGGGTTGAGTTGGGAATTTTTTTCCTACCCCCTCGGACTTCTGCCCTGCTAAAGAAAGCACTACAATCTGATAACCCCACTGTGTGACATTGTTGGGGCTGAGCAGAGAGCTCTTCTTCCATCTCCCAACCAGCAGAAGCAGGGGACAGTGATTTGGCTTCTCTGCCAGAGTAATATTGTCATGACCCAGGGGGCAGGCGATCTTCCAGCCTGAACCTGGCAGAATTGGGCAGTCCTCTCATTCTCCTGCCAGAGTCTATTAGTGAGGCTGAGCAGGAAGTGGATATTCTATTCCCAGTCTGCTGGAAGCACATGGTGCTACAATTTCCTCTGCCAGCATAGTGTTGGTGGGGTCCAATGGCAAGCTGAGCCTCCACTCCTACTCAGCAGCAATATGACTTAATGAGGTAGTTCAGGGAAGGGCTAGTCAACATTAGGTTTCAACACCCTCCATTCTGTGTCAGTAAGACGCAGGGGGAAGTTGAGCATCTACCTCACCTGGCACCAGGAGGTGGAAAGAGGTGGTGGGAGGCAGGGCTGGTTGCTATTCTGCTTCCTCCCTCCCCTCCATTGGTGTCAGTGGGGCCCAATGGGGAACTGAGTTTTACCCCATGATGTAGCAACAAACTGATGTGAGTCAGACCTCTGCTTTCCATCTCCCTTGTGGTGATAGAACCCAGACAGAAGGTGACCTTACATTCCCACTCAGAGGCAATGAGGCAGTGCAAGTCAATGCCCCATTTTTGCAAGGGTGGTGTCTGTGGGGCCCAGAGGGAAGCTGATCATATATACCCATATGGCTCTCACATTATACTTCTAAAGGGGGACTGCCTGTGGAAAAAAAAGATTAAGATCCAAAGTCTCACAGTATAATATCCAGAATGTCCAGGATATAATAGAAAATCCCTCATGATACCAAGAACCAGGAAAATCACAACGTGAAGGCAGAGAGAAAATCTACTGATACCAACACTGAGATGAATCAGATGTTGTAATTATTTCACAAGGATTTTAAAGCAGCCATATATAAATGCTTCAATAAGCAAATGTGAATTATTGAAACACAGGAAGAAATAGAAAAGCTCAGCAACAAAATAGAAATTTCATATAAAAAAATCAACTGAAAATTATAGAAATTATATGACATGTATAATAACCAAGGTTTAGAAACCTCACTGGATGGCCTTACGGTGGAGATGATCAAGGATACAATCAGTGAACTTGAGAAGAGATCAAAAGAATTTACCCAGTCGGAACAACACAGAGAGATTAGACTGGGGGAAAAAAAGTGAACAGGGACCTGTGGGACAATAAATACAAAACTATCATTCGTATCATTAGAGTCCTAGGAGACAGAGAGTGAACCTGAAAACGCATTTGAAGAAGTAATGGCTGAAAACTCCCCAAATTTGGCAAAAGACATAAATCTGCAGATACAAGAAGCAAAGTGAACCCAAATAGGATAAGTTCAAATAAATTTATGCCAGGACAATTATAATTAAACTCTGAAAAGGCAACCATATTGGAATGGAAGAAATAAAATTGTCTGTATTTGTAGATGAGACAATTTTCTATGTAGAAAATTCCAACAAATTGACAAAAAATCTTCTATATTAATAAGTGAGTTCAGTGAGGTCAGCATTCAAAACTCAATCAGATTTCAACACACTAGTGATGAATATTTTGAAACCAAAATTAAAAATACAATATCATTTACAATCACTCCAAAGAAAACGAAATACTTAGGTATAAATTTAACTAAACATGGATGGAATCTGTATGCTGAAAATTACAAAGTGCTGACAAAAGGAATTAAAGAAGACCTAAATAAATGGAAAGATATATTGTGTTCATAGATTGGAAGACTCAACATAGTAAATACGTCAATTCTAATCATATTGGTATGTAGAGTTTGTGAGTTCTTATAAAAATCTAAGCAAAGTTTTTGTAGGCATAGAAAAGCTTTTTCTAAAAGTTATATGGAAAGGCACATTCTCTAGTATAGCTAAAACAATCTTGAAATAGAAGGATAATGTGGGAAGAGTCATTTTACCCAATATTAAGGCCTAATACCTAGCTGCTATAATCAAGACTACACGATGTTGGTGGAAGTACAGACACATAGATAAGAACAGAATAGAGAATCTAGAAATGGATCCACACAAATAAGCCTAACTGATTTCTGACAAAAGTGCAAAAGCAATTCTGTAGAGGAAGAGTAGACTTTTCAACAAATGGTGCTACAGCAATTGGACATCCAAAGGCAAAAATAAATAAATAAATAAAAATTAATAATTATAATAAATAAACCTTGACATAAACCTCACAGCTTAGATAAATATTAACTCAAGATAGATCACAGATTTAAATGTAAGCTGAAAACTCTAAAGCTGTTTGAAAAAACTATAGTTGAAAATCTTCAGATATAGGGCTAAGTGCTCTTAGACTTGATACCAAAAACATAGTCCACAAAAGGAAATATCGATAAATTGGAACTCATCAAAATTAAAAATTCTGCTCTGCAAAAGACCCTTTTAATGAAAAGGTAAGGTATAGATTGGGATAAAAATATTTGCAAATAACATATCTGCCAAAGGACTAGTATCTAGAACATATAAAGAACTCTTAAAATTCAACAGTAAAAAAATGAAAAAATCCAATTGGAAAATGGGCAAAAGGCATCGAACTGCCATTTCACTGAAGAGGATAGATCAGTGGCAAATGAGCACATTAAAAGACATTCCACATCACTAGCCATTAGGGAAATGCAAATTAAAACCATAATGAGATATCACTACGTACTTAACAGAATGGCTAAAATAAAACATATTGACAACAAAAACACTAAATGCTGACAAGGATGAGGTGAAGTGAATCATCCATACATTGCTGGCAGGAATATATGGTACACCCTTTCTGGAGAATCATTTGACAATTTCTTTTATAACTAAATATGCAACTTACACAGTAATAATAGTTTTGGGCCCTCTTCCCAGAGAAATGAAAACTTACGTACAAAAACCCATACATGAAAATTCGTAGTAGTTTTATTCATAATAGCCATAAACTGGAACCAAACCAGATGTCCTTCGACAAGTGAGTGGTTAAAGAAACTGTGGTACACAGGTACCATGGAATACCACTCAACAATAAAAATGGTACACACAAAAACTTGGATGAAATTCCAGGGGAATTATGCTGAATGAAAAAAGATAATCCCAAAAGGTTACATACTGTGTGGTTCCATTTATATAATATTCTTGAGATAAGGAAGTTATAGACACAGGGACAAGTTATTGATTGCCCAAGATCAAGGATGAAGCAGGTTGGATGTGGCTGTAAAAGGGCAACATGAGGGATCCTTATGGTGATGGAACTTTTCTGTCTGTTGACTCTATCAGTGTTAATATTCTGGGTATAGGATCTCTGTATGTTATTACTTTATAATGCATATGCATCTAAAATTATCTCAAAATAAAGTTTAATTAAAAATTTTTGAGGCTTATACAGAATAAGATGCACAGATTTTGAATATACAGTTTTAAATGCAATCATCTGAGTGACCACCACCCTAATTAAAGTATGAACGTATTTATAATGTCCCAAAGTTCCCTAGTGCTCCTTTCCAGTCAATTTCTACCTTCTTCCTACTTCAGAGCAACCACTATCCTGATAGATCATTTTTGCCTTTTCTAGATTTCGTATAAATGGGATCTTACTGTATGTGCTCTTTTTCATTGCTTTCTTTCACTTAAAATAGAAGTTTTGAGATTCAGCCACATTGTATCTTTCAGTAGTGCGTTCCTTTTCATTGTGAAAATTTTGCCGTAGTATGAAATACCACAATTTCTCCTTTTGCAATTATTTAGCTTGTTTCCATTTGCTGCTTAATACAAATAAAACTGCTGTAACCATTATTTTATAAGTCCTTTTGTGCATGTATGTTTTCATCTATTTTGGGTAAATAATTGGAAGAGGAACTACTGAGTTATAGAGTAGAAGTGTATTTAACTTTATAAGAAACTGGCAAACAGTTTTTCAAAATGGTTGTATCATTTTTTATGCCCATCAGCAGTGTCTGAAAGTTCCATTTACTCCATATCCTCTCTAACATCCGGTGTTTCTAGTATTTTCAGTTTCAATCAACACCCATGTAAGCGGCAGTCAAGAAATCAAAATACACATTACATTGCTCCAAAAGATCTCTTTAAAGTGCTAAAAAGCAAAGATGTCATCTTGAAGACTAAGGTGCACCTGACCCAAGCCATGGTATTTTCAATCGCATCATGTGCTTGTGAAAGCTGGACAATGATAAGGAAGACCGAAGAAGAATTGACACTTTGCATTGTGTTGGCAAATATTGAATATACCATGGACTGCTAAAAGGACGAACAAATCTGTTTTGGAAGACGTACAACCAAAATGTTCCTTAGAAGCAAGGATGGCGAGACTGAGTCTTGGACATGGGGTCAGAAGGGATCAGTCCCAGGAGAAGGACATCATGCTTGGTAAAATAGAGGGTCAGCGCAAAAGAGGAAGACACTCAACAAGATGGACTGACACAGTGGCTGCCACGATGGGGTCAAGCATAACAGCGATTGTGAGGATGGTGCAGGACCGGGCAGTGTTTTGTTCTGTTGTACATGGGATCCCTATGAGTTGGAACCCACTTAATGGCACCTAACAACAACAGTAATTTTGCAATGATACCGCATTGTGGTTTTCATATTCATTTTCCCAATGACTACTGATATTGAACATCTTTGCATATGCCCATGGGCCACTCATGTATCTTATTTTGTGAAGGATCTGTTCATGTCTTTTGTCTAGACTTTTTGAAAAATTGGATCATTTGTTTTACTGCATTGTTTTTACTGAATTGTAGGAGTTCTTTTTATATTATAGCTCCAATTTTTTTGTCAGATAGATGTATTTTGATTATGTTTTCCCAGACTGTAGCATGGATTTTTGTTTTCTTAATAGTATCTTTTGAAAAGTAGGTATAAATTTTGATGCAGTTCAATTTACCTTTGTTTTTAATGGTATAGTGCTTATTGAGTTCTGCTGAAGAAATCTTTGGTTACACAAAGGTCATGAAGACAGTTTTTCAAGTTGTTTTTTTTTCTGTAAGCTATATGGTTTTAGCTTTTACATTTAGGTCTATGATCTATCCCTAATTTTTGTTTATGGTGTGGTGTAGGGGTTATTCACTGTTTTTTCATACATATGTTCTGTTTTTTCAACATCATTGGTTGAGGGCTTTCTTTTCCCATGGAATTGGAGAATTATTTAAAAATCAATTGATCATATATGTGTGAATTTATTTATGGACTTTGTAATTAATTTCACTGACCTATCTTTTTATATTTATACCAACATCACAGTGTTTTGTTTACTGTAAGTTTGTAGTAGGTCTTAAAATCAGTAGTGAGGTCCCCGAGGTGCCTTTGTACTATGTCAGCTTAGCTCAGCTGGAACATTGTCATTTCCTCCAAATGTATTCTCTCCCCGCCACCCTCCCACCCCCCCCCCCAGTTAGCAAGAGACATTTTGTGAGTGATTTGAAAGACAGAAGTGAATCAGTGTAGGTTTTTTTTTTTTTTTTACTCAGTGGTTGATACAGGTTGACAGATACTGTGGCAGCTCGTGCTCGTTTGTTGCTGTTCTGCTATCTAACCTTGCTGGCGTGGGGCAGCTTCTCCAGCTCCCACCAGATCTCTTCTGTCAGTTTTTTTGAGTTCTGGACCAAGTGCATGTTCATCTCTGTGGTGAAAGGCACCAGCTTTTTCTGCAGGTTATTCATGGCATTAAGGTTGGAGGTGATGAGAGACCATTGTGTTTTACAGTTTGACTTTGCAGGTTCCAATTTTTCCATGTGAATCCCGGTTTGTGCTCATGAATTCTAATTTGTCTTTGTTCTTACTCCCATTTGCCTTTCTTTGTCATATGATGATTTTGCTGATCTATAGTGACTTCGTGCTCAACATTAAAAGCAGAGGCAACAGTCTGCAAAGACTGCTGTAGGATTTCACACATTGCATAAGGTTTAAACCCTGTAATAAATCTCTTGTTCTGTATCACGCAGTCCTCGTTCTCTAATCAAACCCTGATACATTCTACAGCTTTGTTTTTCTTTTTCAAGACTGTGTTGTCTATTCTAGATCCTTTACATTCCCATGTAAATTTTAGAATCTGCTCATCAATTTCTAAAAAAAAGCTACTTGGATTCCGAGTGTGATGGCATTAACTCTATTGATCGGTTTGGAGTGAATTGATGTCTTAAACAATATTGAAACTTTCAACTGGCAACATATCTACTTATGTAGTTTTTCTTTAATTTCTTTCTGCAAAGTTTTGCAGTTTTTAGTGCATAGGTCTTAATTTTTTTCTATTTTTCCCTAAATGTTTTATTTTTTTCCTGCTATCATTGCAAATGGTAATTTATTTTACTTTATTTTCACCAATTATTTGTTGAAAGTATATAGAAATAAAATTGATTTTTTATATGGCCCTTGTATCCTTGCTCAATTGACTCATTAATTCTTGTAGGTTTTTTGTTCAGTTTCTTAGGATTTTCTTTTTAATCAACCACGTCGCCTGTCTGTAGACAGTTTTATTTCTTCCTTTCCAATCTTTATGCCCTCTATTTCTCTTTCCTTTTTTTTTGCTGGTCATAGAATGTCGAATAGAAGTGGAGAGAGAAGACGTCTTTGCTTTGTTACTGAACATTAGGGGTAAAGCATTAGATATTTCACCATGTTGGCTGTATTTTTTTTTTTTAATAGATTCTCTTTATCAGATTAATTGTCTTTTATGGCAAGTTTGCTTGGAATGTTTTTATATAATGAATGTCCTTTGATTTTTGTCACATGATATCTTTGATTTCTATTGATATAATTTTACCTTCTTCTCTAGCCTGTTAATATGAATTACATATATTAATTTTCAAAAGTTGAAGCAAGCATGTATTACTGAGATAAACTCCAGTTTGTCATAAGATTTTATTCTTTTTACATACTGCAGGATTTAGTTAGATTATATTTTGTAAGGGAATTTTGCTCCATGCTCATGAGAGATAGTTTTCTGTAATTAAAAAAAAAGTTTTATAATAATGATTGGGCTAGTTTCGTAAAATGATTTGGTAAGTCTTCTCCCTCCACTTCTCGTTTCTGAAATTATGTAAGGGTGCTGTTGTTTCTTCCTTAAACATTTAATGTAATTCACCAATAAAGTTATCCAGCCTGGAGTTACTTTGTGGGGAGGTTTTGCATTATGAATACAACTACTTTAATTAATAAAGGACTACACAGGCTTACTATTTCTTCTTGTTTTAGTTTTGATGATTTGTATTTCTTGAGAAATTTCTCCGTTTTGACTAAGTTGTTGAGTTTATTATTGCTAATTTTCCTTTTCTTTTTATATCTCCAGAATCTTCAGTGGTGCCCTCTTTTTCATTTTTGATGCTGATAATTTGTGTCTTTTCTTCTTCTTCTTGGTAAGATTAGCTAAGGATTTATGAATTATATTACCTAACAATTTAAGTTACTAAACTTTCAAAGGACTCACTTTGACCTTGAACTTTTTTTTTCATTTTCTAATTCATTGATTTTCTCTTATATTTACTAATTCATTTTATTATCTTTAAAATGATATGTTGTGGAGATTGTAGATTCCGTTATCTTTCTCTGAACAGAGTTGAGTTTTATTCTATTAGGCAATTAAAATACTGGCAGATTGTTTTAGGACTTTGAAGGCTTGGCTTTAGGCTTTGTTGTATAGGTCTTTTCTTAAGGTGTAATCTATTTGTTCTTCAATGGAAAGCCATTCTAACTTGGTAAAACTCAAACTCCAACTTGTATCTCTCCTGATATGGGAAGCTGTGGAAAATTTTACTCAGCACTTTCAAACTTTCAGAGCCCTGGTGGTACAGTGGTTAAGAGCTCAGCTGCTAACCAAAAGATCGGCAGTTCAAATCCACCATCTGCTCCTTGGAAACCCTATGAGGCTGTTTTACTCTGTCCTATAGAATTGCTATGAGTCTGAATCAAGGTGGCAATGGGTTTTGGTTTTGCTCAACCTTTCAGTTGTTGATTACGCCTTTGGGCTCTTTGGAGTCTTGCCATACCCATGTACTGTTCAAGAGTCAATCAAGGATTTGAGGGGGAATTTCTACACAGATTTTGGTATTCCTCGCCGTCCTCACCGTGGCTCTCTCAATTTCCAATGCCTTTGTCTGCCCCTGAAATGTTTCTTCTGATTTCTCAGGGCAAGAAGAGTGGCACTTTCTTCTTGATCTCTATTCCTGTTCTGGACTGGGAGTGCCCTCAGAGAAATGTAGAACAAATATGATCTCACCAGCCTGGTTCCTTTCTCTCAAGCGTTAAACCACCTCTAGTGTCAGTCTGCTTTTAGTTGCTCTCTAGTGCCTTTATAGAGTTGCATTTTATACTTCACTTACAGTTTGTAATTCTTATGGGCAGGAGAATTACTCTGATAATAAGTTACTCCACCATTATCCTTAGCCAGATCATAATTAATCTTATTTTATTGCTAAATTTAAGCTACAGAGTATTTATAGATTTTATCATATTGTTATGATGATGATGATGAACAGTATTATTGCCAGTTTCACTTCCATTTCTCCTTCATTATCTCTTTGTCTTTTATTTAGTAAATGTAATTGTTTTGCTGTTATTAATAGAAGTGTTTTGGCATGATTCTTAAAAAAAAAATCTTACTTGGGTACAAAATGGACATAGATTTATTATAGTTTATCCATCCACCTAGTTTTCCTTACTAAAAGCTATTTTTTTTTTAAAGCTAATGCATAGGTAAAATAAAAAAGAAACTACCTAAAATAATAAATCCCAGAACTTACTAACATTTAATTCCTGTAATTATTAATGCTACATAGGAAATATGATTGCCAAATAATAGTACTTACACACTATGTCTCAATTGTGAGCACTGAGGTCAAAAAGCACTAGACTAGAATTTGTCAACATGATAGATGAAATAGAGTTTTTGTTTTGTTTGCATTTCTGCTTGGGCTTCTTAATGCCACCGTTACTCCTGATTAGGACATTTTTTTTCTTCAAGTTTCAAGGAGTTATATTCATAAAGAAGCAGAACAATAGAGGAAGGATGAGGGAGTAAATGAGGAGGCCATGGAGGAGGAGGGAGTCTATTTTGGAACAATTATAAATTGTTTGTGGGGAGTGGTTGAATATATATTAGTGCTCTTGACTTTTGGCAACACATTTACTGAGAAAATAGCTCCCGTTACTCTACAAAGAGAGTGTTCAACAAGTAATGGCTCAGGGCTCCACTTCATTTTCCTTTCAAATTAATCTCCTCCAAGTCTTTCTTCAAGAATCCATTAGTAGGTCAGAGGGCCTAGCATCAGTTTCATTCTCTACTATTCTTTTTTTTTCCTCGTGACTTTTTTTTTCTTTCTGATTGGTCTTTGTTTTTCCTTCTCCTTTTGGAAAGCTATAAAATATGTGAGGGAGAAACTTTTTCTTCTTGAAGTTAAGATCCAGAGTATATTAGTAATTACAAATATATAATATTTACTGAAGACAGGGTTATCATTAAATGAAATGGTTGTTTATAAGATAAAAAGAACATTGTTAGTACATAACATATGGATTTGCTACTACAGGGCATTTGCTAGTGAAAATACAAACATAGGTATTTTAGGCGGAGCAAATGTACCTTTTCAAGCCAACACTCCCATCAGAGTTTCTGTAATTTTCACTAGTTTTTTTGAAAAAGTTAATGGATGTAAGACTGGGCGTTATAACTTATTCAGTTCAATGCTAATGGACGGTATTTTTACCCATTTGAAAAACTGAAGAGTTATTTAAATATCCCTAAGGAGAAAAACTATATCCCTTTGTTTGTAAAAGTTATAAAGCAGATCCTTTATTACTCTTCTTACCAAGTGTCCTGTCTAATATTCCGCATATTTCAATAAGTGTAAACAGGACTTTAAAAACTCAATTGATGTAAATGGGGCAAGATATTATTGTGTAAACTAATCACATGAACCTGAGAGCTTTAAGCCATGAGTTTTGGACTTTAGAAAGTATAAGTGGAAGATAGGACTCCTGGCAGAAAATGTAGTCATAGACCCAATTAGTGGTATTTAAATAAAAAGAGTACCACCAAAAAGGTTAGCTGGATCTTTCAGCTGCTTCTCTATATCTTATCCTCTAGCTGCCTGGTAATTGAATAAGTTTACATTACATTTGGAATAAAAGAGAAAGCACTTCCTCAGATTATTGTTACCTGAATATGATATTCTATTTCTTGTAATTTGCACTGACTTTATTTTGAGTTAGTGTTACTCTTTTTTTTAATTGCTATAACACATGGCTTATAAGCATTATTTTAAAAGTGGTATAGTCACTAGGTTATAGTAACATAAGGACCAAGATATAGGATGATATAGCTGGAACAGTGCTAAACATATTGATTTACAATTTGATCGATCAAAGTGGCTACCTTTCTCCCTCACTACGTCCTTGTGAATTCCTTCCAAAGAAGTAAATGAAAGTGAAGAGGGTTACCCTTTCAGTGATTTTCTTTCATCAATGGTATGTGGGCAATAGCACTCTGTTGCTAGAGACTGAAAGATTGCACAAAATGTTTAGTTTTCTGGTTACTAAATTTAAAGCGATATTTTTTTTTGGAACATAAGGAGTAACTTCTAGTTTTATGTAACCGTTAAAATTTGAAATTGTAATGAGATGAAGAATTCACCAGAAAATCTTTGCAAGACTGTCTCATAAGAAAGTCAGTCATACTGGGGGAAAATGAAGAATGAAGATGTACCAGGATGACACAAAGTTAAGGGTGCCTCAAGCCCCTTCACGGCAGTGGGGGGTGGGAGAGAGTGCAGCTGCAGACCTCTTGGTCTTGTCTGCTCTGGAGATGGTGTTTAGTGGGACAGGAGAAATGAAGTTGTGCAAGAGGGGGAACAAACAGAAGGGCAGTGTGCCTGGAGAATTTTGGCAATAATGTTAAAAGTTTTTCTGGATTGGTGGAAGAGACAAAAAAGAATAGTTGAAGTGCAAGAGAGGAGGAAGAGAAAAACTTGGTTTTGATATTATTGCTGTGAATTATAAGTTAAATCACTTTAATTTATTGGATTGTGATGAAGGCTGAAATTCCTTTGAAATTTACTTTCAGTTTCTGGGCTGTGCTGCTCTGAATGTGACTTAGAATTGAGCCTGAGCCCCATGGGGTCCTGGATTTATTTTGTTCAAAAAAAAATTCATGGTTTCTAAGTGTGAAGAAATACATTAAAAGCTGGCTTATCTTTTAAAATAAGAGGCACTAAACCACTAATAGAAAGAACGATAGACTCCTTGCATTCTTATCTTAGCTCTTCCACCAATTAACTGTATGACTCTGGCAAACATTGAACTGTTCTTAGTCACAGGTTTTTGATTTGTAAAGTAAGGATATGATGAGATAATTTAAAGGTTAGCTTTCAGCTCTACAAATCTGTGCTTTTATGAGTTAAAATGTCAGCATGAGCAAATGCAATTATTTTATTATTAATGGCTATTACCATGTTTCTACCACCTATTTGTCAGTTTATCATACTGTGGTGGCTTGCATGTTGCTGTGCTACTGAAAGCTATGGCAGCGTTATTTCAAATATTAGCAGGGTCAGCCTTGGTTTCAATAGAGTTACCAGACTAAGGTAGATTAGGAGAAATGCTACTTCTGAAAATTAGTCAACGAGAACCTTATAGATCACAACAAAACATTGTCCAACTCGCTTGCTTTGGACAAGCCATCAGAAAGGATCAGTCATTGGAAAAAGACATTCACATTTGACGAAGAAGAGGACCGGCAAGAGTGACGGAGACCCTCAGTGAGATGAATTGGCATGATAGCTGCAATGATGGAGTAGAACATGCTGGTGATCATTAGGATGATGTAGGACTGGCAACATTTTGTTCTGTTGTACATAGATTGTCATTAGTTGGAGTCAACTTGATGGCAGTTATCAATCTATTAACATGTTTATCAAACAATAATGTCAATGATAAGAGTGGCTACCCCATAGAGAATCCTCTTTTCTATGTCAGGAATTATCCATGAAGTATCTATTGTCTCACTTTATTTTGACAATAATCCTTCAAGGTGGATATTATTCTCCCAATTTATGGTTAAGAAAATGGAGACTCAGGGAGTTTAAATTATCTGAGACTTCAAGGTTTCAGCCAAATTACAGAAGATGAAATTTGAACCCAGGTTGCCTGACTCTAAGGTGGGATGAATGTTCGGAACTTAATTAACATATGTTTACAAAATAAGGCTTGAGCTCCCTGGCCTAAGTACTGGAACTAGCAATTTTCAAAGGACATCACAGTAATTTCTCAGCATCGCCAGAGTGGGCTTCACATAGGACTATAATCATTCATCACCTGGAGCCACAGTGTAGCAACCAACCCAGTCTTCTCTAGCTCAGCCTTGGTTACAGTTTCAGTAGGTGAAGAAATGCTGCTGTTTCCTCGTCTCCCTGACAACACCAATATCCAAACTTAGAGCACACCTACAGCTTCCAGCCTTCCATGGTTGGAATAACTGCTGGGTTTTGTGTAGAATGGTATGCTTACAAACTCCAGGCTACATTTGTAAGTTTGTTTGGTTTATTTAAACCTCAGGCCTAACACATCTCTACTTGGAAGATTTTGTTGAATTTTCACTATTACTACTTGACCGACTACAGTTGTGGAAAGAGACAATAGAAAAGCTCAATATCAGTCAGAACAAGGCCAGGGGCCAACTGCAGAATGGACCATCAATTGCTCATATGCAGGTTTAAGTTGAAGCAGAAGAAAATTAGAACAAGTCCATGAGAGCCAAACTATGATCTTGAGGATATCCTACCTGAATTTAGAGACTATCTCAATAGATTTTACAATTCGAACACTAAGTGCTGAAGACCAGACAAGTTGTGGAATGACATCAAGGATATTATACATGAAGAAAGCAAGAGGTCATTAAAAAGACAGGAAAGAAAGTAATGACCAAAATGGATGTCAGAAGAGACTCTGAAACTCGCATTTGAACATTGAATAGCTAAAGCAAATGGAAGAAATGATTAAGTAAAAGAGGTGAACAGAAGATTTCAAAAGGCAGCTTGAGAAGACAAAGTCAGGTATTATAATGACATGTCTTTGCATGCCAAGTTGCAATATTGAAGGATTCTATAGGGAAAATATTAAAGGATGCAGGAAACATCAAAAGAAGATGGAAGGAATACACGGAGTCACTATACCACAAAGAATTGGTTGATATTCAACCATTTCAGGAGGTAGCATATGATCAGGAACTGATGGTACTGAAGGAAGAAGTTCAAGCTGCACCAAAGGTGCTGGTGAAAAACAAGGCTCCAGGAGTTGATGTAACACCAACTGAGATGTTTCAACAAACAGATGCAGGGTTGGACGTGCTCACTCGTCTATGCCAAAAATTTGGAAGAGAGTTACCTGGCTAATCGACTGGAAGAAGATCCATATTTATGCCCATTCCCAAGAAAGGAGATCCAACTGAATGTGGAAATTCATGTTTCATGCAAGTATCATATCATATGCAAGTAAAATTTTGTTGAAGATCATTCAAAAGTGGCTGCAGCAGTACATCGACGAGGAACTGCCAGAAGTTCCCTGGATTCAGAAGAGGATGTGGAACCAGGAATATCATTGCTGATGTAGGAAGGCAGAGAATACCTGAAAGATGCTTTCCTGTGTTTTACTAACCATTCAAAGGCATTCCGTAGTGTAGATCATAACAAATTATGGATAACATTGCAAAGAATGGGCATTCCAGAATACTTAATTGTGCTCATGAGGAATCTGTACATGAATCAAAGGCAATCGTTCGAACCGATCAAGGGGATGCTGCATGGGTTAAAGTCATGAAAGGTGTGCATCAGGGTTGTATCCTTTCACCATACCTATTCAATCTGTATGCTGAGCAAATAATACAAGAAGCTGGACTATATGAAGAAGAAGGGGGCATCAGGATTGGAGGAAGACTCATTAACAACTTGTGTTATGCAGATGACACAACCTTCTTTGCTGAAAGCAAAGAGGACTCGAAGCACTTACTGTTGAAGATCAAAGACCACAGACCACAGCCTTCAGTATGGATTGCACCTCAACATAAAGAAAACAATTGGACCAATATGCAACATCATGATAAATGGAGAGAAAACTGAAGTTGTCAAGGATTTCATTTTATTTGGATCCTCAGTCAACACCTGTAAAAGCAACAGTCAAGAAATCAGAAGACGCATTGCATCGGGTAAGTATGCTGCAAAAGACGTTTAAAGAGGGTTAAAAAGCAAAGATGTCATCTTGAAGAGTAAGGTGTGTCTGACCCAAGCCAGGGTGTTCTCAATTGCCTCTTATGCATGTGAAAGCTGGACAGTGAATAAGGAAGATTGAAGAAGAATTGACACCTTTGAATTGTGGTGTTGGCGAAGAATATTGAATATACCATGGACTGCCAAAAGAATGAACAAATTTGTCTTGAAAGAAGTACAACAAGAATGCTCCTTAGAAGCAAACATGGTGAGACTACGTCTCACATACTTTGGACATGTTTTTCAGCTGGGATCAGTCCCTGAAGGACATGATGCTTGGTAAAGCAGAGGGTCAGTGAAAAAGAGGAAGATCCTCAATGAGATGCACTGACACAGTGGCTGCTACAATGGGCTCAAGTATAACAGCGATTGTGAGGATGGCGTAGGACCGGGCAGTGTTTCGTTCTGTTGTACATAGTGTAGCTATGAGTCAGAACTGACTTTATGGCACCTAATGACAACTTGACTGGAATCACAGTAAGTTTCTTAGGAAAAACAGTTATGAGAGTATTGACCCTGTTTTTGCTAAACATAATTTAAAGTTAGCTCACAAGGCAGAACAAGCTGTAAATGCACTATGATCACTGTCTTCCACTCCCCTAAGACAAATATATTCCCCTTCTCTAGTCACGAGACAAAAGCCCCCATGAATATCTATGTACATAGACCCAGATGGGGAAGGGATAGTCAGTGCATAGATCTGTCTGCGTTGATCTTACCCTATGAAAATGCCACTCTTACCCGAACCTAACTTATGGAAAAAAATCTCAGTTGAGTTCCAGATTCAAAGAGCAATGAGAGAAGCTCATTGTTTTGACATCTAAATTAGGTTGGCAGATTTTATGGACTGCATCACAGTCTTCTTCTTCACCAATTTTTATGCATAATTATGATCTTTTCCAGTAGAATTAATTGCTCTTTCTTGTGTGGTCCTATCCCATATTTACTTATATCTCTATTGTATTATGGATCCTACATTGTTCTTGGATTACTGTGATTTGTGTATATGCCTCATCTCTCCTCCAAGATTGTAAACTTCTTAAGGCCAGGCATCATATTTATAGACTTGAACTGAGTATTTACATCTTTAGAAACATACTTAAATCTTTATGATAATCTCCTCCCCTTAATCTATCAAACATCTAAGGTTAAACTTTAAAGCCCAAAATAATAAGTTTAATTCAGAATTCAAGGTTGGCTAAGATGCTATAAAAAATTGAAGGGATTTTCAAGATATATAACAAGTCCCTATCATTCAGCCAAATTACATCCTACCAGTAGAAGAAATTTTGTAAACTAGAAAGGAAAGGCATAATCCTTTTTCTATTGCTGGACAATTTCCTTTCACAAAGCCAGGCTAGTTTCTTGACATAGAAAGGAGTTCCTACAATCATCCTAGGCTTGTGAAAAATGCAGTTATCATTTCTGGCCTAAAGCCTGTCCCTAAGAGGATAAAAATATATAAGATAAATAATACAGTTCAATTAAAATGAGATAATTGCTTTATCAGATTATATCTGTTGTTAAAATTTTAAACTTCATTTACTTTGATTCAGCCAGAAGTGATCAGTTTTACTGCCTTTCCAAAGCATTTTGTAACTATTTTTAAACAAATATATTCGCTTTTTCTCTTCAGAAGAGATTAATGTATGAAGTTTTAAAGATTTTCACTGGTGAGTTCTAAGTCAATAAAGTGACATTTATTCCAGATATCCTGATAGTTAAGATTGTGTCAGGGCTTTTCACTGTGCCTATCTATCTATCTATCTTAAGGAGGCCTGGTGGCACAGTGGTTAAGCACTTGGCTACTAAGGTCGGTGGTTCAAACCCACCAGCTGTTCTGTAGGAGAAAGATGTGGCAGTCTGCTTCTGTAAAGATTTACAGCCTTGGAAACCCTATGGGGCAGTTCTATTCTGCCCTAGAGGGTCACTATGAGTCAGAATTGACTGGATGACAATGGGATCCATCTATCACTTATTCATTTATCTGTTTACTCTCAGTACAAGAAGCTGTCTTTGATAAACAAACAATCCTTTGATTTTGCAAGCATAATTTCCTCCCTTCTTCCTTCACTTCCTCCCTCTTTCCCTCCTTGTTTCCTTTCCTCCTTCCTTCCTTTTCATTTTTCCTGGTTTCATTCCATCTTTCCTTTCTTAAGTTCCTACTTGAAGCAAAGCACTGTATACAAAGGAAATACATACAACACGTGATATCAAGGATTGGAGGACTTTACAGTATAGGAGTGATGCAGTCTGGCAAACAAACAGTTTTACGAAATGTAAGATAAGCAGCTCTAATGGATATACTCAAATAAAATGAGATCAGCGAGAAAACAGCAGGTAAGAGAAAGATAACATTTGAACTGAAATTTGAAGGGTGAGTGAACAGGAATTTTTATATAGACATTTTAGGCAGAAGGAGTTATATATGCCAAGGCATGGAGATGTGAGTAAATGGGGGATGTTCTGAGTATTAGAGATGCTCTGTATTGCCTAAAAGGCAAATTTTGTAGGAGTGGGGAGCAGGATGATGGGAGACAATGACCTTGACTGCCATGCCAAGCAGTTTATATTTATTCCAAAGACTCTGAAGAGCCATTGAAGGATTTTAAGCAATCATAACTGGACCAATAAGCAACATTGTGATAAATGGAGAAAATATTGAAGTTGTCAGGATTTCATTTTACTTGGTTCCACAATCAATATCCATGGAAGCAGCAGTCAAGAAATCAAACAACAAATTGCACTGGGCAAATCTACTGCAAATGACTTCTTTAAAGTGTTAAAAAGCAAAGATATCACTTTAAGGACTAAGGTGGCCTGACCCAAGCCATGGCATTTTCAATTGCCTCATATGCATGGGAGAGTTGGACAATGAATAGGGAAGACTGAAGAAGAAGAGATGCTTTTGAATTACGGTGTGCTGAAGAATTCTGAATATACCATGTACTGCCAGAAGAACAAACTAATCTACCTTGGGGGAAGTACAACCGGAAAGTTCCTTAGAAGCTTTGGACAAGTTATCGGGGGATCAGTCCTGGAGAAGGATATCATGCTTGGTAAAGTAGAGGGTGAGCAAAAAAGAGGAAGACCCTCAATGAGATGAATTGATATGTGGCTGCAACAATGGGTTCAAACATAGCAACGATTGTAAGGATGTTGCAGGGCTGGACAGTGTTTCATTCTGTTGAAACCAACTCAAGTAGAACCAACTCGACAGCATCTAACAACAACAGCAACAACAAAAAGCAGGGAATGGGAGGGGGGCCAAGATGGCGGAGTAGTCAGATGCTTCCTGTGATCCCTCTTACAACAAAGACCCCCCAAAACAAGTGAAACAATTATATTTATGACAAGCTAGGAGCCCTGAACATCAAAGACAAAGTTAGATAGAAAATGGACCGAGCAGCAGGGAGAGGGAGAGATGGTTCAGAAGTGGAGAGGAGTTGCTGGACCTGAATCACCTGATAGTGACTGTGGGGGGCTGGTGGTAGCGTTCTGGCCACAGTTTCCTCGGGGAGAGACAGCCAGCTGCATATCCTGATAACCTCCAGAATGAGATAAGAACAGCGCTCTCGGCAAAACCGAAGTACTTGCATATATTCTACTGTGCCCTCAGCCCCCAAGCTGGCTTCAGTGGTTGTCAATTTACCTGGGCCTGAGCTATGTCCTGCTGAGTATCCTGAGCTATTCTTCTGGCCTTGGAGAAGGAATAAATTCACAATTGAGGGAAAAGATAATTTGCCAGCTCCACTAAGCTGGGGCACTCAGGACAGAAGCAGCTTCTCTCCAGGCATAAACAGTCTGTGGGCTTTGAATACCTTCCCCCCCCTGCATGGACCTGTGTGGGCCTATTTCAGGAGAATAGGCCCTTGTTGGCAGACAACAACTGTTTCAGCTGTGCGGTGGAGAGATGGGTGTTTGATATTTGATACCACTTTGCCTATTAAACACAGTCCTCACCTACCCATATAAGGGGCCTAAAGACTGGTAGCCCACTCAGGTCACCCAGGCACCCACGACAGGGGTCCAAGGATAACTGGTACCACCCATTCCTTACAACCAAAAGCATTGGGTACCCACAGTCCACCTGCAGAACTCACCAACCTGGGCACTGTAGGGAACAGGGAAGCAATTGCCTCACAGACACTTGGGGGATGGTTGTCAGCCTCCTGCCTTGTTCAGAGTGTGAGCCCCTGCTGCAACTAGATACCTCTACATACACCAATCACTCCTACCCCTCTAAGATTGTAGGACAGAGCCTGTATCACACACTTGATGACCAACTACCTGGACACCTGAGCTGAATCCATACAAGAAAAGTGAATGGACTCCTAGACTCATATACCCCGTAAGAACTCTAGCCATCTAGACAGGACATTAGAGCTTCAAAGGCAAAAATAATCAAGCTAGCTCACTCATGTGACCTATTTGGGCATATCAAAACAAAACAAAGCAAGAAGCTAGGATACGGTAACCAACATAAAAAAAAAAAAAACAATTAGAATAACTTACAGATGGCTCGAAGACAACAGTCAATACCAAATCACATAAAGAAGCAGATCATGATTGCTTCAACAAGCTCTCAAAACAAAGAATCAAGGGATCTTCTGGAGGAAGGTACACTCCTGGTATTACCAGTTGTAGAATACAAAAGATTAATATACAGGACTCTTCAAGACATCAAAAACGAGACCAGGAAGAAGATCAAGCAATATGCAGAACAAGCCAAGGGACACACAGATAAAGCAGTTGAAGAAATTAAAAAGGTTATTCAAAAACATAATGAAAAATTTAATAAGCTGCAAGAATCCATAGAGAGACAGCAATCAGAAATTCAGAAGATTAACAATAAAATTACAGAATTAGACAACTCAGCAGAAAGTCAGAGGAGCAGAACTGAGCAAGTGGAAGGGAGAATTAGTGAGATTAAAGATAAAACACTTGACATCGATATATTTGAAGAAAAATCAGATGAAAGAATTAAAAAAAATGAAGAAACCCTAAGAATCATGTGGACTCCATCAAGAGAAATAACCTACGAGTGATTGGAGTACCAGAACAGGGAGGCATAACAGCAAATACAGAGAGAATTGTTCAAAATTTGTTGGCAGAAAACTTCCCTGATATCATGAAAGATGAGAAGATATCTATCCAAGATGCTCATAGAACTTCACATAATGTAGATCCCAAAAGAAAGTCACCAAGACATATTGTAATCAAACTTGCCAAAACCAAAGATAAAGAGAGAATTTTAAGAGCAGCTAGGGATAAAAGAAAGTCACCTACAAAGGAGAGTCAGTAAGAATAAGCTCGGAATACTCGGCAGAAACCATGTAGGCAAGAAGGCAATGGGATAACTTATATAAAGCATTGAAAGAAAAAAATTTCCAAAAAGGAATCATGTATCCAGCAAAACTCTCTCTCGAATATAAAGACAAAATTAGGACATTTCCAGATAAACAGAAGTTTAGGGAATTTGTAAAAACCAAACCAAAACTATAAGAAATACTACAGGGAGTTCTCTGGTTAGAAAATCAATAATATCAGATATCAACCCAATACCAGAACAGAGGACAGAGCAAGCAGATGTCAACACAGATAGGGAAATCACAAACATAAATCAAGATAATTGCTCAATACAGGGCAACAGCTATTTCAATATGTAAAAGAAGACAACATTAAAACAATAAAGAGGGACTAAGAAATGTAGTCATAGATCTTTCATATGGAGAGGAAGACAAGGCAATATAAAGAAATAAAAGTTAGGTTTAAACTTAGAAAAATATTAAGGTAACCACAAGGTGATCAATAATCCTACTCATCAAAATAAAGTACAAGAAAATAATAGAGACTCAGCAGAAATAAAATCAACGACAATGAATAAGAGGAAAAGACAATATATAAAGATAAACTACTCAGCACAAAAAATTAAATGGGAAAAAGAACCGTCAACAGCACACAGAAAAAGACATCAAAATGACAGTGCTAAAGCCATCACCCACTATATAACCATAATAACACTGAATGTAAATGGACTAAATGTACCAATAAAGAGACGGAGAGTGGCAGAATGTATAAAAAAACACAATCCATCTATATGCTGCCTATAAAAGATGCACCTTAGACTTAGAGACACAAACAAACTCAAACTGAAAGGATGGAAAAAATATATCAAGCAAACAACAATCAAAAAAGAGCAAAACAACAATCAAAAAAGAGCAGGAATGGCAATATTAATTTCTGACAAAATAGACTTTAAAGTTAAATCCACCACAAAGGATAAGGAAGGACACTATATAATGATTAAAGGGACAATATACCAGGAGGATATAACCATGTTAAATATTTATGTACCCAAATGATAGGGCTGCAACATACATAAAAAAAACCCTATTAGCATTGAAAAGTGAAATAGACAGCTCCACAGTTATACTAGGAGACTTCAGCACACCACTTTCAGTGAAGGACAGAACATCCAGAAAGAAGCTCAATAAAGGCATGGAAGATCTAAATGCCACAATCAACCAACTTGGCCTCATAAACATATACAGGACACTCCACCCAACAGCAGCCAAGTATAATTTCTTTTCTAGTGCACATGAAACATTCTCTAGAAGAGACCACATATTAGGTCATAAAGCAAGCCTTAACAGAATCCAAAACACTGAAATATTACAAAGCATCTTCTCTGACCATAAGGCCATAAAAGTAGAAATCAATAACAAAAAAGCAGGGAAAAGGAATCAAACACTTGGAAAATGAAAATACCCTGCTCAAAAACGACTGGGTTACAGAAGACATCAAGGATGGAATAAAGAAAATCATAGAATCCAATGAGAATGAAAACACTTTCTATCAGAACCTTTGGGACGCAGCAAAAGCAGTGCTCAGAGGTCAATTTATATGAATAAATGCACACATACAAAAAGAAGAAAGGGCCAAAATCAAAGAATTATCCCTACAACAAATAGAAAGAGAGCAAAAAAGAAACCATCAGGCACCAGAAGAAAGCAATAATAAAAATTAGAGAGAAATTAAATGAAATAGAAAACAGATAAACAATTGAAAGAGGTAAGACCAAAAGCTGGTTCTTTGAAAAAATTAACAAAATTGATAAACCATTGGCCAAGCTGACAAAAGAAAAACAGGTGAGGAAGCAAATAACCCAAATAAGAAATAAGATGGGTGATATCATAACAGACCCAACTGAAATTAAAAGAATCATACCAGATTACTATGAAAAATTGCACTCTAATAAATTTGAAAACCTAGAAGAAATGGATGAATTTCTAAAAACACACTACCTACCTAAACTAACACAAACAGAGGTAGAACAACTAAATAAACCCATAGCAAAAGAAGAGATTGAAAAGGTAATGAAAAAACTCTTAAAAAAAAGTCCTGGCTCTACCAAACTTTCAGAGAAGAGTTAACACCACTACTACTAAAGTATTTCAGAGCATAGAAAAGGATGGAATACTTCCAAACTCACTCTATGAAGTCAGCATGTCCCTGATACCAAAACTAGTTAAAGACACCACGAAAAAAGAAAATCACAGACCTATGTCCCTCATCAACTTAGATGCAAAAATCCTCAACAAAATTCTGGCCAATAGAATTCTACAACATATCAAAAAAATAATTCACCATGACCAAGTGGGATTCATAGCAGGTATGCAGGAATGGTTCAACATTAGAAAAACAGTTAATGTAATCCATCATATAAATAAAACAAAAGACTTGATCTTATCAATTGATACAGAGAAGGCATTTGACAAAGTTCAACACCCATTCATGTTAAAAAAAAAAAACTCTGAGCAAAATAGGAATAGAAGGAAAATTCCTCAGCATAATAAAGGGCATTTATACAAGGCCAACAGCCAACATCATCCAAAACGGAGAGAGTCTAAAAACATTCCCTTTGAGATTGGGAACCAGACAAGGATGCCCTTTATCACCACTCTTATTCAACATTGTGCTGGAAGACTTAGCCAGAGCGATTAGATTAGATAGAGAAATAAAGGGTATGCAGACTGGTAAGGAAGAAGTAAAAGTATCTCTATTTGCAGATGACATGATCTTATACACGGAAAACCCTAAAGAATCCTCAAGAAAACTATGGAAACTAATAGAAGAGTTCAGTAGAGTATCAGAATACAAGATAAAAACACAAAAATCAGTTGGATTCCTCTACATGAAGAAAAAGAACATCAAAGAGGAAATCACCAAATCAATACCACTTATAGGAGCTCCCAGGAAGATAAAATGCTTAGGAATAAATCTTCCCAGAGATGTAAAAGACCCATACAAAGCAAACTACAAGACACTATGACAAGAAACCAAAAGAGACCTACATAAGTGGAGAAACATACCTTGCTCATGGATAGGAAGGCTTAACATTGTAAAAATGTCTATTCTACCAAAAGCCATCTATAGATAAATACAAGTCTGATCCAAATTCCAAAGACATTTTTTAAAAGAGATGGAGAGACAAATCACCAACTTCATATGGAAGGGAAAGAGGCCCCGGATAAGTAAAGCATTCCTGAAAAAGAAGAATAAAGTGGGAGATCTCACACTACCTGATTTTAGAACCTATTATACCGCCACAGTAGTCAAAACAGCCTGGTACTGGTACAACAACAGACACATAGACCAATGGAATAGAATTGAAAATCCAGACATAAATCCATCCACATATGAGCAGCTGATATTTGGCAAAGGCTCAAAATCAGTTAAATGGTGAAAAGATAGTCTTTTTAACAAATGGTGCTGGCATAACTGGATATCCATCTGCAAAAAAATGAAACAAGACCCATACCTCACACCATGCACAAAAACGAGCTCAAAATGGATCAAAGACCTAAATGTAAAATTTAAAATGATAAAGATCATGGAAGAAAAAAAATAGGGACAATGCTAGGAGCCCTAATACATGGCATAAACAGTATACGAAACATTACTAACAATGTAGAAGAGAAACTAGATAACCGGGAGCTCCTAAAAATCAAATACCTACGTTCATCCAAGGACCTCACCAAAAGAGTAAAAAGATTACCTACAGACTGGGAAAAAGTTTTTAGCTATATTTCTGATCAGCGTCTGATCTCAAAGAATCTACATGATACTGCAAAAGGTCAACTACAAAAAGACAAATAACCCAATTAAAAAACAAGCAAAGGATGTGAACAGGCACTTCACTAAAGAAGACATCCAAGTAGCTAACAGATACATGAGGAAATGCTCATGATCATTAGTCGTTAGAGAAATGCAAATCAAAACTACAATGAGATCCCCTCTCACTCCAACTAGGCTGACATTAATCCAAAAAACACAAAATATTAGCTGTTGGAGAGGTTGTGGAGAGGCTGGGACACTTATGTACTGCTGGTGGGAATGTAAAATGGTACAACCACTTTGAAAGTAGATTTGGCACTTCCTTAAAAAGTGAGAAATAGAACTACCATAAAATTCAGCAATCCCATCCCTTGGAATATATCCTAGAGAAACAGGAGCCTTAACATGAACAGATATATGCACACCCATGTTCTTTGCAGCACTGTTTACAATAGCAAAAAGATGGAAGCAACCAAGATTCCTAACAACAGATGAATGGATAAATAAATCATGGTGTAGTCACACAACGGAATACTATGCTTTGATAACGAACAATGATGAATCTGTGAAAAGTTTCATAACATGGAGGAATCTGGAAGGCATTATGCTGAATGAAATTAGCCAGTTGCAAAAGGACAAATACTGTATGAGATCACTGTTATAAGAACTTGAGAAATAGTTTAAACAGAGAAGAAAATATTCTTTGATGGTTATAAGTGTGGGGAGGGAGGATTAGGGGCATTCAGTAATTAGATAGTAGACAAGAACTATTTTAGGTGAAGGGAAAGACAACACACGATACAAGAGAGGTCAGCACAACTGGACTAAACCAAAAGCAAAGAAGTTTCCTGAATAAAGTGAACACTTTGAAGGCCAGCATAGCAGGGGCAGGGGTTTGGGGACCATGGTTTCAGGGGACATCTAAGTCAATTGGCATAATAAAATCTATTAAGGAAACATTCTGTATCCCACTTTGGAAGTGGTGTCTGGGGTTTTAAATGCTAGCAAGCAGCCATCTAAGATTTATCAATTGGTCCCAACCCACCTGGAGCAAAGGAGAAAGAAGAACACCAAAGACACAAGGTAATTATGAGCCCAAGAGACAGAAAAGGCCACATAAACCAAAAAGTACATCATCCTGAGACCAGAAGAACTAGATGGTGCCCAGCTATGACCGATGACTGCCCTGACAGGTAGCACAACAGAAAACTCCTGAGGGAGTAGGAGAGCAGTGGGATGCGGATCTCAAATTCTCATAAAAAGACCAGACTTAATGGTCTGGCTGAAACTTGAGGGACCCTGGAGGTCATGGTCCCCAGACCTTCTGTTAGCCCAGGACAGGAACCATTCCCAAAGCCAGCTCTTCAGACAGGGATTGGACTGGACTATGGGATAGAAAATGATACTGGTGAGGAGCGGGCTTCTCAGATCAAGCAGACACATGAGACTATGCGGGCAGCTCCTGTCTGGATGGGAGATGAAAGGGCAGAGGGGGTCAGAAGCTTGCTGAATAGACACAAAAATAGAGAGTGGAAAGAAGGAGTGTGCTGTCTCATTGCGGGGAGAACAACTAGGAGTACATTGAAGGTATATACAAGTTTTTGTTTTAGAGACTGGCTTGATTTTCAAACTTTCACTTAAAGCACAATAAAAGTTAAAAAAACAAAACAAAAGAAAAAAAGCAGGGAATGACAAGATCGGATTTGATTTTGGAATTTAGATGGAAGGCAGCATAAGAGTGGAGAAAAGAGGACAGGAAAGGAAAATTGGCCTTCCTCTGAACAGCGTTGTGTATCTTTATATCTCGCTCCACGTGAGAGATGCTGAGCTACTGAAAAGGGGCAGAGACAATGGAAATGGATAGCAGGAGAAAGTTAAGAGTCACTTAGGAGATATGATTTGCCTGAGTCAGTGATTGGATAAGGGTTTGGAGAGAGAGAAGACTCGTTTATGCCTTACTATACTCTTTGCATATTTCTCCTTAGAAATGTAGTATTTGTTTTATTAGACCTTGAACTTTGGTATTTCGTATGTTCTCCAGTCATTTTTGGAGCCCAGGTGGTGCAGTAGTTTTGACCAGGCTGGCCTATGAGTATTAGTTAAAAAGTTCCGTTTGGAGGTCTGCCATCACATCGTAGAGTTGTACTTCCACTAAACTCCTGCTGTTTTAGATTGGCATTGAATGATTTTCATTCAGAGAATACCTGGGACACCAAGTAGATCTGTATTCCTGGTAGACTACTCTGAGATAACTTGTCATGAAAAACAAGTTTTGTTCATTAAGTAGGAAGTCCCTAGCTAGCTCTTAAGCTAATTTGAGGTAGTCTTAACCATAAATGTGTAAAACTTAAAAAAAAAATCTGGTTCATCAACGTAAGCAGAGTCAGGAATCTTTACAGTTCTTGTGTTTTTTCAGTATATTATGAAGATGTATGCTACCTATGAGAAGATCAGAAAATGTATCAGTTCATTTTCAGATGCTCTGGTATAAGGCAATTAGATTTATGAGATTCTCATAATTATCGACATATGAAACTTTTTGGCAGTTTTAAAAGAAAAGTTTTTTTGAGAAGACGTTGTAGTTGGCGTGTCTTCTGTTTTTAACTTGTGTTTAACATTCTCCTTTTGTTCCACCCTGACTAGTTGGAGGAGTGCATGATTGAGCCTGTCAATTTGAAATATGGTTTTTAGATTTCAAGATATGGTGGAGATATTTTTTACTCTTCTCTTCACATGACTGCAGGAAATAAGTCGCTATTTCAAAAGTTATTTTTATTCTCATTTTGTGAGGCATACCATCCAGCACATTGACCTCTTTTCCATTCCAGTAATAATAATGGTAATAGCTAAGATTTATTGAATTACAGGCCTACATCAGAATCTATTTAAATTGTTTTATATGAATTATCCCATTTAAAAAGTTTTTTTTTTTTTTTATATACATTGATATATATATATCAAGTTGATTCTGACTCATAGCGACCCTGTATGACAGAACTTCCCCACAGGGTTTCTTAGGCTGTAATCTTTGCAAGAGCAGATCACCAGGTCTTTTCTCCCACAGAGCTGTTGGGTGAGTTCAAACCACTAAACTTTTGCTTAGCAACCGAGTACTTAAACACTGCATCATGAGGGCTCTTTATATACAGATAACCCGTTGCTGTCAAGCTGATTCTGACTCATGGCAACTCTATAGGACAGAGTAGAACTGTCCCATACGGTTTCCAAGGAGTGCCTGATGGATTCAAACTGCCGACCTTTTGGTTAGCAGCCGTAGCTCTTAATGACTACAGCACCTGGGTTTCCTATGTGTAGATACGTAATAAATAATTTCAACAGGAACGTCATCAAGGCTAGCAATCAGCTAACTTCATTTTGAACTTAATTTCTAGTATTTCTTTGTAGGCATGTAATTTTAAAGAATGATTGATTTGCTTAAGAAAAACAAAAACTTCTATCAGTTGAAATAGTAAAAATGAACATATGTGTAACAAACAAGTGGTGTCTGTGCTAAGGAAATAGATTCAAGTTTTAACTTTCACAAGGTTTGAGGAGAAAGGAATTCTAAAATATGCGTTCAACTTAGCGAGAACCTTTTAACAGTGACAGGTATGACGTTTTTGACTCATAACCACAGGTCTATTGAAAACCTCAGGCACTTTCTCACGACAATTGATATTGCATAAAATCTTTCTAAAAAGTGTGTGTCTCCTGACTGGAGGACTTGCAAATATCCATTTTGAATTAAAAACTTAAATTACAGTTTATATCTTACAAAATGAAAAAATATGGCTTAACTTGAGAATTTCTAGAAGTATTCAAACTCATAAAGTGGAGAATATTACTAAAATGCGGGGAAATTAGGGTTAGAAACTAGCTGCAAGCAAAATTGTGGAGTAGATAGCTTGTTCTCTTGGCTATTGCCCTTCTCAGTGAGCATTTTCTCCTTTTTGTTCTAGAACAGCAAGTGTCCTTCCATTCCATGTCCACCTACAAGGTGAGCTTCCTAATCCTTCATAGATCTGACATGCAAATTGTTGCATATTAATGATGGACATGGTTCCATTTTGACAATGTTTTCATTTTACCAGAGATTTTACCTGAGGAAATAAACATTAACAAAATTGTAGATAGAAGTGAGGAAATAGAGGTAGTTACTTTTGCTCCTTACACCTGAATATGAAGCAAATGAAAATCATGACATCTAGGCCTATAAACAACATCATGATAAATGGTGAAGAAATGAAAAGTTTTAAGGATTTCATTCTACTTGGATCAACAATCAATGCTCATGGAAGCAGCAGTCAAGAAATCAAATGATGAGAAGCCTTCTGGTTAAGAAGGTGACTTAGATAAAGGCACCATAATGTCCCCCTAGATAAACTAAGTGAAAGAGATACAAATAGTGACCTCAAGACCCAGAAAAGCAAATGGAAGTTTGAAGAATTGGACTGAGCACTGATTGGAAGGAGAGGTAGAACAAGAACAGTAGGAACACAGATTCATGGATTGTTCCCTGCTTGCCAGCCCAGCACAGCATGGCCATTTTGGGACAGCAGCAAGCAGCTCCCTGGGCAAGGAACCCAGGAAAGCAACTTTCATGAAAAACAGCCAGAGACAGAGATACTGTGTAAACAAACCGGGAAAGAAATGAGAACGTGTGCCTGGTTTGAACAAGCCTAATAAGATGATGCACAGGAGCGCCATAGCCTTGAATCTAGGGAAACACAGTAAAGTGCTACTGGAGCAAAGTGAGATAGAATCATTGGGGCCCAAGGACAGGGAATATAAAAAATGGGAGTGCACATCTGCAGTGGGGCAAAGGGAAAGTACAGGAAGGCGGACAAGAGCTCTAGTATCCCTGGTGAATACAGGGAAGACAAGGAGCTAGGAACTAGTGACGGGACTACTTATCAACAGAAGTCCTTGTCCATTTGGATGGGAACTGTCCATTGAACAGTTAAACTGTAGAGTAAAAATTAGAAGTCCCACTCAACCGACCCTGTGCTGTGCCCCCTTCCTCTTCTGTTTGAGCAGGTCCTGCCCACTGACAAACAGTGCAGGCTGAAAGAGAGCACTTGCACCCCACCTACTGACTGGCTGCATGGCTAGCAGGTGCCATTGTGCCCCACCACCATGCCTTTCCTGGGCTATACCCATTCCACACCCTACATGATCCTGCAGGCCCTATATGCATGCTCTGAGTCCCCTTGCCTACCTACTCCTACTGTGATACTAATAAATCAGTGCCTGCTCAGAGAACTTGCCTTGCACATTTGGGTAGGACTGCCTCCCTGTGATTATGATGATAACCTGCCCTGCTCTCCAGAGCTCGCACTAACTGCTCTCACCAAAGTAGAAGGACCACACTGTCCCTCAAGACCTGTGGAAGGATCCTGACCACCCAGCACCTGGTGCCTAACATTGGGGAAGGAACTTGTTCTCTCACTTCCACTCAGTCTTCTAAGGGAACACATACACACCTAACTACAGAAAACCCCCATGCTGGGTGACCCACTATGCCTCTTTTGTTGTTGTCCATCAAGTCAGCTTCAATTCATAGCAATACTAAGTACAACAGACCAACACACTGCCGGGTCATGCACCATCCTCACAATCATTGCTATGCTCCAGCCCATCATTGCGGCCACTGTGTCAATCCATCTCATTGAGGGTCTTCATCTTTTTCACTGACCCTCTACTTTACCAAGCATGATGTCCTTCTGCAAGGACTGATCCCTCCTGATAACATGTTCAAAATATGTGAGACATAGTCTTACCGTCTTTACTTCTAAGGAACATTCTGGTTGTACTTCCTCCAAGACAAATTTGTTTGTTCTTTTGGCAGTCCACAGTATATTCAATATTCTTCAACACTACAATTTAAAGGCTTCCATGGGTGTTGATTGTGGATCCAAGTAAATTTAAATCCTTGACAACTTCAATTTTTTCTCCTTTTATCATGATGTTGCTTATTGGTCCAGTTGTGAGGATTTTTGTTTTCTTTATGTTGAGGTGTAATCTACACTGAAGGCTGTGGTCTTTGAGCTTCATCAATAAGTGCTTCAAGTCCTCTTTGCATCCAGCAAGCAAGGTTGTGTTATCTGCATAACACAAGCTGTTAATGAGACCTCCTCCAATCCTGATGGCCCATTCTTCTTCATATAGCCCAGCTTCTGAGATTATTTGCTTAGCATACAGAATGAATAGGTATGGTGAAAGGATGCAACTGTGGTGCCCACCTTTCCTGACTTTAACCTATGCAGTATTCCCTTGTTCTCTTCAAACAACTCCCCCTTGATTTATGTACAGTTTCCTCGGGAGTACAATTACGTGTTCTGGAATTCCCATTCTCCACAGTGTTATCCATAATTTGTTATGATCCACACAGTCAAATGCCTTTGTATAGTCAATAAAACACAGGTAAACATCTTTCTGATATTCTCAGCTTTCAGCCAGGACCCATCTGACATCAGCAATGATAACTCTGGTTCCACATCATCTTCTGAGTCCAGCCTGAATTTCTGGCAGTTCCCTGTTGAGCTACTGCTGCAACTGCTTTTGAATGATCTTCAACAAAATTTTACTTGTACTTGATATTAATGATATTGTTCCATAATTTCTGCATTCTGTTGGATCACCTTTGGTATGGGCACAAATATGGATCTCTTACAGTCAGTTGACCAGGTAGCCATCTTCCAAATTTCTTGGCATAGATGAATGAGCACTTCCAGCATTGCATCCATTTGTTGAAACATCTCAATTGATATTCTGTCAATTCTAGGAGACTTGCTTTTCACCATGGCCTTTCCTACAGCTTGGAAATCTTCCTTCACTACCATGGCTTCAGGATTATGTGCTACCTCCTGAAACGGTTAAATGTTGACCAATTCTTTTTGATATAGTGACTCTCTGTATTCTTTCCATCTTCTTTTGATGCTTCCTGAATCATTTAATATTTTCCCAATAGAATCTTTCAGTATTGCAACTCCAGGCTTGAATTTTTTCTTCATTTCTTTCAGCTTGAGAAATGCAGAGTGTGTTATTCCCTTTTGGTTTTCTATCTCCAGGTCTTTGCACATTTCATTATAATACTTTACTTTGTCTTCTTGAGCCACACTTTGAAATCTTCTGATCAGCTGTTTATCATTTTTTCCTTTAGCTACTTGACGTTCAAGAGCAAGTTTTAGAGTCTCTTCTGACATCAATTTTGGTCTTTTCTTTCTTTCCTGTCTTTTTAATGACCTCTAGCTTTCTTCACATGTGATATCCTTGATGTCATACTACAACTCGTCTGGTTTTTGGTCATTAGTGTTCAATGTATCAAATCTATTCTTGAGATGGTCTCTGAATTCATGGAGATATCCTCAAGGTCGTACTTTGGCACTCATGGACTTGTTCTAAATTTCTTCAGCTTCAACTTGAACTTGCATATGAGCAATTGATGATCTGTTCCATTGTTGGCCTCTGGCCTTGTTCTGACTGATGATTTTAAGCTTTTCCATTATCTCTTTCCACTGGTGTAATCGATTTGATTCCTGTGTATTCCATCTTGCGAGGTCCACGTGTATAGTTGCTGTTATTTTGGTGAAAAAAGATATTGGCAGTGAAGAAGTCACTGGTCTTGCAAAATTCTATCATGCTATCTCCAGTGTCATTCCTGTCACCAAAGTCATATTTTCCAATTTTTGTTTCTTCTTTGTTTCCAACTTTTGCATTCCAGTAACTAGTAATTATCAATACATCCTGATTTCATGTTTGATCAATTTCAAACTGCAGAAGTTGGTAAAAATTTCCAATTTCTTCATCTTTGGCCTAAGGGGTTGGTGTGTAAATTTGAATAATAGTCGTATCAACTGGTCTTCCTTGTGGGTGTATGGATATTATCCTATCATTGACAGCATTGTACTCCAGGATAGATCTTGATTTGTTCTTTTTGACAATGAATGCAACGCCATTCTTCTTTGATTTGTCATTACCCACACAATAGACCATATGATCGTTTGATTCAAAATGGCCAATACCAGTCCATTTCAGCTCAGCTCACTAATACCTAGGATATCAATGTTTACGTGTTCCATTTTATTTTTGATGATTTCCAATTTTCTTAGATTCATACTTTGTACATTCCAGGTTCCAATTATTAATGGATGTTTGTAGCTGTTCCTTCTCATTTTGAGTCATGCCACATCAGCAAATGAAGGTCCCAAAAGCTTGATTCCATCCACATCATTAAAGTCAGCTCTACTTTGAGGAGGCAGCTCTTACCCAGTTGTCTTTTAAGTGCCTTCCAATCCGGAGGGCTCATCTTCTGGCACTATATCAGAAATATTCCACTGCTATTCCCAAGGTTTTCACTGGCTAAGTCTTTTCAGAAGTACACCTCTGAGTCCTTCTTCCTAGTTTGTCTTAGTCTGGAAGCTTAGCTGAAATCTGTCTGCCATGGGTGACCCAGCCATGGGGCGGGGGGGAGGGATGGGTACTATACCACTGGTGAGAGAAATTTACACACAGCCAGTTGGCAGTACCAAAGTCATAAGTAGAACAATATGACAAAACAACAACAATTAAAATAATACAAGGGAAAGTAGATAATCTAAAGAGAAAGGGAAGAAGCTAAGTTCCCGATACATCAAAACAAAACAAAAAAATAAAGACAAACAAACAGTCAGGTAATCCATAAAGAAATGTATAAGTACATAAAAGTTTAATGCCTTGAAGAGAGCAGTTAATTACAAATCAGGAAAGGATGATTCAAGTAAATGAACAAAATAAAGAGACAGAAAAGCTCCCTGAGGAAGAACAGATAATGAAACTACCTGACAAAGGCTTCCAAAAACAAGTGTTAAGGCTCCTCAAAAACATCAAGGAAAACATGGAAAAAAGTCTAAACAAATTCAGGGAAACAATACAAGAACAAAACTACAAACTCAAAGAAACAGAATCTTTTAATAAACAACAGCTGGAAATTTAGAAGCTTAAAAATAAAATAACAGAAATAAATGACTCAATGGAAGGACACAGATGTAGAATTGAAATAATGGAAGGAAGAATCAGTGAAATAGATAACAAAGCCCTCGGTAGTAATCTGTATGAGGAACAAACAGAAAAAACATAGAAGAAAAACAAAGAAAGTCTATAGGTTATCTGGGACATCATCAAGAGGAGTAATATACACATATTAGGAATCCCAGAAGAGAAAGACAAAAAAAGTACAGAGACAATTTTTGAAGAAATAATGGAAAAAAAAAAAAAAAAAACTCACATATCTTGAAAAATGAGATTTTCATCCAAGAAATTCCAAGAGAAATTTGAGATACATCATAATTAAATTTTCCTGATCTAAAGACAAAGAAACAATTTTTAAAAATAATTTTTATTGTACTTTTAGTGCAAGTTTACAAATCAAGTCAGTCTCTCACACAAAAACTTATATACACTTTGCTACATACTCCAAATTACTCTCCCCCTAATGAGACAGCCTGCTCCCTCCCTCCACTCTCTCTTTTCCTGTCCATTTCACCAGCTTCTAACCCCCTCTACACTCTCATCTCCCCTCCAGGCAGGAGATGCCAACATAGTCTCAAGTGTCCACCTGATCCAAGAAGCTTACTCCTCACCAGCATCCCTCTCCAACCCATTGTCCAGTCCAATCCCTGTCTGAAGAGTTGGCTTTGGGAATGGTTCCTGTCCTGGGCCAACAGAAGGTCTGAGGGCCATGACCACTGGGGTCCTTCTAGTCTCAGTCAGACAATTAAGTCTGGTCTTTTTATGAGAATTTGGGGCCTGCATCCCACTGCTCTCCTGCTCCCTCAGGGGTTCTCTGTTGTGTTCCCTGCAGGGCAGTCATCGGTTGTGGCCAGGCACCATCTGGTTCTTCTGGTCTCAGGATGATGTAGTCTCTGGTTCATGTAGCCCTTTCTGTCTCTTGGGCTTGTAATTACTTTGTGTCCTTGGTGTTCTTCATTCTCCTTTGATCCAGGTAGGTTGAGACTCATTGATGCATCTTAGCTGGCTGCTTGCTAGTGTTTAAGACCGCAGACGCCACTCTTCAAAGTGGGATGCAGAATGTTTTCTTAATAGATTTTATTATGCCAATTGATTTAGATGTCCCCTGAAACCATGGTCCCCAAACCCCTGCCGCTGCTACACTGGCCTTTGAAGCATTCAGTTTATTCAGGAAACTTCTTTGCTTTTGGTTTAGTCCAGTTGTGCTGACCTCCCCTGTATTGTGTGTTGTCTTTCCCTTCATCTAAAGTAGTTCTTCTCTACCATCTAATTAGTGAATACCCCTCTGCCACCCTCCCTCCCCGCCTCGTAAGGACAAAAGAATGTTTTCTTCTCAGTTTAAACTATTTCTCAAGTTCTTATAATAGTGGTCTTATACAATATTTGTCCTTTTGCAACTGACTAATTTCACTCAGCATAATGGCTTCCAGGTTCCTCCATGTTATGACATGTTTCACAGATTCCTCACTGTTCTTTATTGATGCAAATATTCCATTGTGTGAATATACCATAATTTACTTACCCATTCATCTGCTAATGGGCACCTTGGTTTCCATCTTTTTGCTATTGTAAACAGTGCTGCAATAAACATGGGTGTGCATATATCTGTTCATGTAAAGGCTCTTATTTCTTTAGGATTTATTCCAAGGAGTGCGATTGCTGGATAGTATGGTAGTTCTGTTTCTAGCTGACAAAGAAACAATTTTGAGAGCAGCACATGAAAAGCAAAATATTACATAAAAATATTTAATAATTCAATAATAATTATTGTTGATTTCTTGTCAGAAACTATGCAGACAAGAAGGCAATGGTATGACATATACAATGCCCTGAAAGGATAGAATTGTCAATCAAGAATTATATATCCTGCAAATCTGTCATTCAAAAACAAGAGTGAAATTAGGACAGTCTCAGATAAGAAGAATTAAGAGAATCTGTAACCGCCAGATCAGCCGTACGAGAAATATTAAAGGCAGTCCTTCAGAGAGAAAAATCAATGACATCAGACAACAGCTTGAGATAGACACTTGACAGCATCACCCTGTTAACAGGTCATGTAAAGACATCACAACAGTAAAATAAAGTTAAAAACTTGATTATAGGGAACTGAGATACAAAGTTGTAATCAATGATGGTATCAGAACAAAAGGAGGAATGAATGGTGTAGGTATAGAACTTTCATATTGTGAGGAGGTTAAGGTGATTTCTTTATGTAAGAGATTGTTTAAAGGTAGTAGGTTAAATGTAAACCTTAAGGTAAACACAGAGTAATTAATAAATCTATTCACCAAAACAAGCAAGAAGAAAAATGAAGACTTAGTAAACACCAAAAACAAGAATATATAAAAAGAAAAGAAAGTCTATATACACAAATAATTCAGCACAGAAAGTAAAGAACAAAGAATGCAGAAAGAAATCAGAAAGGAAGAAGTAAAGCTATTTTTATTCGTAGATGACATGATCCTAAAAAAAAAAAAAATCCCAAAGATTTCATAAGAAATCTACTCGATCTAAGAGAAGAATTTAGCAATATTGCAGGATACAAGATCAATACACAAAAATCAGTTTGATTCCTTTACACTAACAAGGAGAATTCTGAAAAGGAAATCAAGAGAACAATACTATTTACAACAGCCCCAAAACTGGTAAAATACCTATGAATAAACCTAATCAAGGATGTAAAAGACTTCTACACTGAAAACAGTAAAACACCATAAAGAGACCCACATAAAAAAAAAGGAAATTCCATGCTCATGGATTGAAAGACTTAATATTGTGAAAATGTCAATACTGTCCAAAGCGATTTATATATACAATGCAATCCCAATCCAAATGTTAACAACATTCTTTACTGAAAATGGAAAAACTGATTACCAGCTTCATATGGAATGACAAGAGGCCCTAAATAGCCAACACAATATTGAGGAAGAATAAAAAAGTAGGAGGTCTTACACTCCTTGTTCTCAAAAAATACTATACAATAACAGTAAACAAAATGGCCTGGTACTAATCCAATGGTGGACACTTAGACCAGTGGAATAGAATTGAGAATCCAGAAATCTGTGGACAATTGATTTACCACAAGGAGTCAAAGGCCATTCAATGGGGGGAGAACAGTCTGTTTAACAAATGGTACTGGTAAAACTGAATATCTACTTGCAGAAAAATGAAACCAGGACTAGTACCTCACATCACACACTAAAACTAATTCACAATGGATCTATAAACTAAATGTTAAAGCAAAACTATAAAGTTCTTGGAAGAAAACACAGGGGCAAAACTATGGGATCTAATTAAAAAAAAAAAATAGATTATCAACTACAAAGGCACCAACAGCAGAAGATGTATTAGAAAACTGGGATCTCATAAAATTTAAATACTTATGCTCATCAAAAGACTTTATCAAAAGAGTAAAAAGACAACCTAAAAAACAACAACAACAACAAAAAAACGTTTTTTTTTTTTGTTTGTTTTTTAGACATAAAAAGACAACCTACAGACTGGAAGAAAAAATCTTCAGGAATGATATATCTGATAAGTGTCTAGTCTCTAAAATATATAGAAAACTTCAGCAACTCAACAAGAAAGGATAAACTACCCAATTAAAAAATGAGCAATGAACATTGACAAACACTTCGCCGAATAGAACATTTAAGTGGCCAACAAACACATGACACATGCTCACAATCATTAGTCATTAGGGATGCTAATCAAAACTACCATGAGATACATTCTCACTCCTGCTAAAGTGGCACTGATAAAAACAACAAATACTGGAACGGATGTGGGGAGATTGGAACCCTTATCCACTGCTGATGGGATTTAAAATGGTACAACCACTATGGAAAACAGTATGATGCTTCCTCAAAAAACTGGAAATAGAACTACCTTATGATCCAGCAATTCTAGTTCTAGGTATATACCTTAGATATTTAGTAGAAGAGACACACACAGACATGTGCACACCTATGTTCACTGTAGCACTATTCACAATAGCAAACAGATGGAAACAACTTAATTGCCCTTCAATGCATGAATGGATAAACAAATGTGGATATGATGGACACTACAAAGCCATAAAGAATGATGAGTTCTCAAAACATCTTATAACATGAATGAATCTGGAGGACATTATGATGACTGAAATAAGTCAATCACAAAAGAACAAAGATCACTAATGAGATAGTAGATAAGAACTACTTTAGATGAAGGGAAAGACAATACACAATACAGTGGAGGTCAGCACAACTGGACTAAACCAAAAGCAAAGAAGTTTCCTGAATAAACTGAATGCTTCAAAGGCCAGTGTAGCAGTGGCAGGGGTTTGGGGACCATTGTTTCAGGGGACACCTAAATCAATTGGCATAATAAAATCTATTAAGAAAACATTCTGCATCCCACTTTGAAGAGTGGCGTCTGCGGTCTTAAACACTAGCAAGCAGCCAGCTAAGATGCATCAATGAGTCTCAACCTACCTGGATCAAAGGAGAATGAAGAACACCAAGGACACAAGGTAATTACAAGCCCAAGAGACAGAAAGGGCCACATGAACCAGAGACTACATCATCCTGAGACCAGAAGAACTAGATGGTGCCTGGCCACAACCAATGACTGCCCTGCAGGGAGCACAACAGAGAACCCCTGAGGGAGCAGGAGAGCAGTGGGATGCAGGCCCCAAATTCTCATAAAAAGACCAGACTTAATTGTCTGACTGAGACTAGAAGGACCCCAGTGGTCATGGCCCTCAGACCTTCTGTTGGCCCAGGACAGGAACCATTCCCAAAGCCAACTCTTCAGACAGGGATTGGACTGGACAATGGGTTGAAGAGGGATGCTGGTGAGGAGTAAGCTTCTTGGATCAGGTGGGCACTTGAGGCTAGGTTGGCATCTCCTGCTTGGAGGGGAGGTGAGAGGGTAGAGGGGGTTAGAAGCTGGTGACAGGAAAAGAGAGAGTGGAGGGAGGGAGCAGGCTATCTCATTAGGGGGAGAGTAATTGGGAGTATGTAGCAAAGTACATGTAAGTTTTTGTGTGAGAGACTGACTCGATTTGTAAAGTTTCACTTAAAACACAATAAAAATTATAAAAAATAAAAAAAGATTACAACCTAGAAAACCCTGTGGGGCAGTTCTACTCTGTTGCGTGGGGTCGGTATGAGTTGGAATTGACTTGACAACAACTAATAAAAACAGTAATAAAGAGGCACATTTATTACTACGTCAAGCAATTAAAAATATTTTGATATCCCCCCAAAAAAAGAACAAATAATCCGTGATCTTGCTTTTAAAATAACACAAGAATAGATACATATACAGAGACAATTGCTCATTGTGTTACCAGGTTTGCAGGGTGGGGGGAGGAAGAATCACTCTCTAGACAGTAGACACCCAATATTTTCCGTGATGGGAAAAGTAGCGCTGATTTTAGCTAAAGAAAGCGCAGTCTGACCAACGTAAACGATATTCCCGAGGTGTACTCATCTGTCATTTTGTTGACTGTGGTGGCTTGCGTGTTGCTGTGATAATGTAAGCTATGGCACCGGTATTTCAAATACCAGCAGGGTCACCCATGGTAGGCAGGTTTCAGAGGAGCTTCCAGACTAAGCCAGACTAGGAAGAAGGACCTGGTGATCTACTACTTAAAAAAATTGGCCAGTGAAAACTTTATGAATAGCAGCAAGGTTGCTGAGTTGGAACTGACTCAACAGCACCTAATGACAACAACAAAAACAAAATGTACACAAGAAAAAAAAAAGTTTTGGTAAGTACTATGACATATATAATTTTGCAACAACAGCCAAAATACATACATGTGGATATATATCCATGTATGTATGCATATCTGTGTTTAGGTATGTATATGTGGGTATAAAAAGAATCCAAAAGAACCCATTGTCATTGAGTCAATTCCAACTCATAGTGACCCTACAGGATGGAGTAGAACTTCCCCACAGGGTTTCCAAGGAGCACCTGGTGGATTCAAAGTGCGACCCTTTGATTAGCAGACAAACTCTTAACCACTACACCACCAGGGTTTCCATATGTGGGTGTATATGTGTGTATATATAGGTATATATACATGTATAAATATCTGTATGTATGTGTATGCATACACATTACTGTTGTTAGGTGCCATAGATTTGGCTCCAACTCAGAGTGACCCCATGCACAACAGAACAAAACACTGTCCAGTTCCGCACCATCCTCACAATTGTTGCTATGCTTGACCCCATTGTGGCAGCCACTGTGTCAATCCATCTCCTTGAGGGTCTTCCCCTGACCCTCTATTTTGCTAAGCATGTTGTCCTTCTCCAGGGACTGGTCGCTCCTGATAACATGTCCAAAGTATGCGAGACGTAGTCTTGCCATCCTTGCTTCTAAGGAGCATTCTGGTTGTACTTCTTCCAAGGCAGATTTGTTTGTTCTTTTAGCAGTCCATGGTATATTCAATATTCTTTGCCAACACCACAACTCAAAGGCATCAATTCTTCTTTGTCCTCCTTATTTACTGTCCAGCTTTCACATGCATATGAGGCTATTGAATGCACCATGGCTTGGGTCAGGCACACTTTACTGACATCTTTGCTTTTCAACATTTTAAAGGTCTTTTGCAGCCGATTTGCCCAATGCAATGGATCTTTTGATTTCTTGACTGTTGCTTCCATGGGTGTTGATTGTGGATCCAAGTAAAATTAAATCTTTGACAACCTCAATCTTTTCTCCATTTATCATGATGTTGCTTATTGTTCCAGTTGTGTGAATTTTCGTTTTCTTTATGTTGAGGTGTAATCCATACTGAAGGCTGCAGTCTTTGATCTTCATCGGTAAGTGCTTCAAGTCCTCTTCACTTTCAGCAAGCAAGGTTGTGTCATTTGCATAACGCAGGTTGTTAATGAGTCTTCCTCCAATCCTGATGCCCCATTCTTCTTCATATAGTCCAGTTTCTTGGATTATTTGTTCAACATACAGATTGATTAGGTATGGTGAAAGAATACAACCCAGACATACAACTCTCCTGACTTTAAACCATGCAGTATCCCCTTGTTCTGTTCAAATGACTGCCTCTTGATCCATGTACAGATTCCTCAGGAGCACAATTAAGTGTTCTGGAATTCCCTTTCTCTACAACGTTATCCATAATTTGGTATATCCACACAGTCGATTGCCTTAGCATAGTCGATAAGACACAGGTAAGCATCCTTCTGGTATTCTCTGCTTTCAGCCAGGATCCATCTGACATCAGCCATGATATCCCTGGTTCCATGTCCTCTTCTAAATCCAGCTTGTATTTCTGGCAGTTCCCTTTTGATATACTTTTGCAGCCTCTTTTGAATGATCTTCAGGAAAATTTTGCTCACATGTCATATTAATGATATTGTTCTGTAATTTCCACAGTCTGTTGGATCAGCTTTTTTAGGAATAGGCATAAATATGGATCTCTTCCAGTCTGGTTGGCCAGGTAGCTGTCTTCTAAATTTCTTAGCGTAGACAAGTGAGCATTCCCAGCACTGTATCCATTTGTCAAAACATCTCAGTTGGTATTCGGTCATTTCCTGGAGCCTTGTTTTTTTGCCAATGTATTCAGTGCAGCTTGGACTTCTTCCTTTAGTACCATTAGTTGCTGATCATATATTCCTTCCTGAAATGCACACACACCTACACACACACGTGTATATATATATATAGTAAAGCATACATGTGAGCAAAGTTATAGATATTTCTGTTATAACCACATACCACATGGGATAGGTTTTCGGTCTGAAGGCTTAGTCTTGTGGGATACCTCAGTTAATTGGCATAATATAATTCACAAAGTTTGTGTTCCACATTCCAGTTTGATGAGTAGTGTCTGGGATCTTAACATCTTGTGAGTAGCCATCTAGGGTACAACCATTGGTCCCTACTCATCGAGAGCAAAAGAGAAAGAAGAAAACCCAAGACTCAAAGAAGAAACTAGTCTACAGGACTAATTTTCTACATGAACCACAACCTCATCTACCCTGAAACCAGAACTAGATAGTGCCTGGCTACCACTACTGAGCATTCTGATCAGGCCACAGTACAAAAAATATAAAACAGAACTCAAATTCTTAAAAAGTCCAGACTTACTTGACCAGTTGAAACTGGAGGACTCCACAAAATGATTGCCCTGAGATACTTTTCAAACCTTGAACTGAAACTATCCTCTGAGGTCATCTTGTAGCTAAATAACAGATTAGCTCACAAAATAAAGAAATCACCCATGAGTACTGTGCTCCTTAAAAAAAATCATCTATATGGAACAAAATGATAATTACTTTAAAGCAAAGTTGAGAAGGTAAAAGAATGGGGAAACTAGATTATTGGAAATGGAACAACCAGAATGGAAATAATGAGAATATTGACACATTGTAAAGAATGTTGTCAATGTCACTGAATGATTTGTGTAGAAACTGTTAAATGGGTACCTAATTTGCTGTGTAAACTTTCAGCGAAAACACAATATTTTTTAAAAATGAAACAATAGGTTGCATTGGAAAAATCTGCAGCAAAAAACCTCTTTAAAACCTTAAAAAACAGTGATGTCACTTGTATAACTAAGGTACACCTGGCCCAAGCTAGGGTATTTTTAATTGTCGCATATGCATGTGAAAGCTGGACAATGAAAAAGGAAGACTGAAGAAAAATTGATGCATTTGAATTGTGGTGTTTGCAAATAATATTGAATATGCTGAGGACACCAGAAGAATGAACAAGTCTGTCTTGGAAGAAGTAGAGCCAGAATGCTCTTAAGAAGCAAGGATGGCGAGCCTTTGCCTTATGCACTTTGGACATGTCATCAGGAGAGACCAATCCCTGGGGAAGGACATCATGCTTGGTAAAGTAGAGGGTCAGTGTAATAGAGGGAAACCCTCAGTGAGAAGGATTGACCCAGTGGCTGCAACAATGGGCTCAAGCATACGAATGATTGTGAGGATGGCACAGAACCAGGCAATGTTTTGTTTTGTTATACATGAGGTCAGTATGAGTGGGAGCTGACTTGACGGTACCTAAGAACAACAGTTTTTGTTCCTGTGGGTCTTCCGGTCCTTCTAGAAAGCACAACAGTATTTTCTTATATGCAAAGCTGACCCTGCTTTTTTTTTTTAAGCTAATTTTGTCTTTTATCAGATTGTATTAAGTCTGATGTTTTCTCTTTACTGGTCAAATCAGTCAGTCAACTGTTTTCAAATGTACAGTGTGTATAGAAGACATTATAACGATGAATCATACCCTTTAATTTCAAACTAACGTAAGGGAAAGAAATTACTAATAATAAAAAGAACAATGAACATTTTTTACTATGTTAATTCATAAAACATTTTTAAATGAATTGTCTTATTTAATCTTCACTGCATCTGAATATTAGGCATTTTCGTTATTTCGACTTTGTAGCTAAAGATATTAAGCTTTTGAGAGAATATGAGCCTGTCTTAAGTCAGTTTTTTTTTTTAAGTCAGTTAACTGTTAAACTGCAAAGTGAGGACTTGAACCCATGTTACTGCCTCCTGCAATTCTTGGGACATAGTAGCTCAATAAATATTGATTTCCTTTCTTGTTTCTTCACTTGCTTTATGCCTTCTTGCCTTCAGTGGTTGTTCTCTTCCTTCCTTCTTTAAACCTAACTACTTACCAATTTTCCATAGTGGAGATAAAACATATAAATGTGAAATATTTGTTGCTGTTATTAGCAGCTATCGAGTCGGCCCTCAACTCATGGTGACCCCCTGCACAATGAAACAAAATGCTGCCTGGTCCCGGGCCATCTGCATGATAGAATCAGACCTTTGGAATCATAGGGTTTTCACTGGCTGATATTTGGAATTTTATTACCAAGCCATCCTTCTTACCCTGGAAGCTCTGGTGAAACCTGTTCAGTGCCGTAGCAACATACTAACGGACAGGTGGTGGAAGTGCATTGGCCAGAAGACAAACCCAGGTCTTCCATATGGAAGGCACAAATTCTGCCACTGAACCACCACTGCCCTATGGAACATCACAGCTTTAACAAATAAAGGATCTAATTTAGAACTGAGTTTTTTACATGTTTTGGTTGTGGGGGTCCTGAAAATTAGAGCAAGATCTGTATAGTCAGAAAAAGGTTATTTTGACTTGGCTCCTTCTCTTTGCCTTGTGCTTCATTGTGTTGTGGAGTAAGGAGGGCAAAAAGCTTGTTTCTGTGCTACTGTTGCACCTGTGTGCATGCATTGAAGAGAAGTCTAGTCTTATATCTCAGGGCATGGTAAAGGTCACCTGGTAGTGTGGCTTTTCAGCATTGTCACTCTGTCTTCATGTGGGGCAGGTAGTGGGGGACAGTGGGGAGAAACGGCTTAGTGTAAGGACTGGGGGGGCCAAGGCTATGGCTGGAAGTCAGGGCAAAAGCAAGATGGGAGTTTTGTGTTGACATGGAAAACATACTTCAGCACAGAGAAGTGTGTCAAGTTAGGCAGGCAGAATAGTCAGATGTGTCACCCAAGAGTTAAGAGGACACTGAAACTGAGGTGAGGTCGACTTCAGATAAGAAGGAAAGAGAAGAAAAGGGTCGGAAGACCTGTGTTCAAGACTCAGACTCACCATTTATTTCCTGTGTGGACTCAAGTAAGTTATTTCTGTGTTATGAGCTTCAATTTCCTTGTCTATTAAATAAGCATATTGGCATGTTTGCTCCATAGTTCATGGAGGTAGTCTCAAAATTAAAAGAGATAACACAATTCCAACTTGCTTAACAAGACCACTGGGAATGTGGGAAAGGACGTTCCCAAATCACGGTGCCTTACCAGGTGAAACGGGAAAAACACTCAACAGGCAAAAGCAATAGATGTTTACTAGGGGTGCTGACTGTATGTATCTCTTTGATATATTTTCCTTATTTATAAAATAAGAGAGCTACACAGTGGTATTCTGGCAAATGTTTAACAAGCGGATATACCAAAAAATGTGTGTGCATGGATAAACACAAGAAGCCCTGGTGGTACAACGGTTAAGAAGCTGGCTTCTTACCAAAAGGTTGTCAGTTTAAACCCACCCAGCTGCTACACAGGAGAAAGACCTGGTGATCTGCTTCCATAAAGATTTGTTGTTGTTGTTGGGTGCCATCGAGTCGGTTCTGACTCATAGTGACCCTAAGCTCACAGAACAAAACACTGCCTGGTCCTGTGCCATCCTTACAATCATTGTTATGCTTGAGCCCATTGTTGCAGCCACTGTGTCAATCCACCTTGTTGAGGGTCTTCCTCTTTTCCACTGACCCTGTACTTTGCCAAGCCTGACGTCCTTCTCCAGGGACTGATCCCTCCTGACAACATGTCCAAAGTATGTAAGACACAGTCTCACCATCCTTGCTTCTAAGGAGCATTCTGGTTGTACTTCTTCCAAGACAGATTTATTCATTCTTCTGGCAGTCCATGGTATATTCAATATTCTTCACCAACACCACAATTCAAAGGCATCAATTCTTCTTCGGTCTTCCTTATTCATTGTCCAGCTTTCACATGCGTATGATGCGATTGAAAATACCATGGCTTGGGTCAGGTGTACTTTAGTCTTCAAGGTGACATCTTTGCTCTTCAACACTTTAAGGATGTCCTTTGCAGCAGATTTACGCAATGCAATGTGTCTTTTGATTTCTTGACTGCTGCTTCCATGCTGTTGATTGTGGATCCAAGTAAAACGAAATCCTTGACAACTTCAATCTTTTCTCTGTTTATCATGGTGTTGCTCATTGGTCCAGTTGTGAGGATTTTTGTTTTCTGTATGTTGAGGTGTAATCCATACTGAAGGCTGTGGTCTTTTTGACTCTTCGTTAGTAAGTGCTTCAACTACTCCTCACTTTCGGCAAGCAAGGTTGTGTCATCTGCATAACGCAGGTTGTTAATGAGTCTTCCTTCAATTCTGATGCCTCATTCTTCATATAGTCTAGGTTCTCATATTGTTTGCTCAGCATACAGATTGAATAGGCATGGTGAAAGAATACAACCTTGGCACACAACTTTCCTGACTTTAAACCAATCAGTATTCCCTTTTTCTGTCTGAACAACTGCCTCTTGATCTATGTAAAGGTTCCTCATGAGCACAATTAAGAGTTCTGGAATTCCCATTCTTCGCAATGTTATCCATAATTTGTTATGATCCACATAGTCGAATGCCTTTGCATAGTCAATAAAACACAGGTAAACATCCTTCTGGTATTCTCTGCTTTCAGCCAGGATCCATCTGACATCAGCAATGATCCTCCTTTTTTGTTTCCAGACTAAGACAGACTAGGAAGAAGGACCCGGCAGTCTACTTCTGAAAAGCATTAGCCAGTGAAAACCTTACGAATAGCAGCAGAACATCGTCTGATATAGTGCTGGAACATGAGTCCCCCAGGTTGGAAAGCGATCAAAAGATGACTGGGGAAGAGCTGCCTCCTCAAAGTAGAGTCGACCTTAATGACGTGGATGGAGTAAAGCTTTCGGGACCTTCATTTGCTGATGTGGCACGACCGAAAATGAGAAGAAACAGCTGCAAACATCCAGTAATAATTGGAACCTGGAATGTACGAAGTATGAATCTAGGAAAATTAGAAATCATCAAAAATGAAATGGAATGCATAAACATCGATATCCTAGGCATTAGTGAACTGAAATGGACCGGTATGGGCCATTTGGAATTGGACAATCATATAGTCTACTATACTGAGAATGGCAACTTGAAGAGGAATGGTGTTGCATTCATTGTCAAAAAGAACATTTCAAGATCTATCCTGAAGTACAATGCTGTCAGTGATAAGATAATAGCCATATGCCTACAAGGAAGACCAGTTAATACAACTATTATTCAAATATACACACCAATCACTAGGGCCAAAGATGAAGAAATAGAAGATTTTTATCAGCTGCTGCAGTCTGAAATTGATTGAACATGCAATCAAGATGCATTGATAATTACTGGTGATTTTAATGTGAAAGTTGGAAACAAAGAAGAAGGATCAGTAGTTGGAAAATATGGCCATAAGATTATAGCTTAGAAAATCCTATGGGGCAGTTCTACTTTGTCACATGGGGTCATTATGAGTCAAAACTGACTCGATGGCACTTAACAACAACATAACATACACATGCACACAATTATATTTTTACAATATAAAGGATGGTTCACAAATGGCTCACAAATTTGTAAAAGTTTGTTAAAATTTACAAATAAGAATACAATATGCAATGCTCTTGACATAGAAGAGTGAGCTTTTCAGTATTGATTCCACTTGTCGTAAACCTCAGTTGGTATTCTGTCAATTCCTGGAACATTATTTGCGCCAATGCTTTCAATGAAGCTTGGACTTTTTCTTCAGTACCTTCAGTTCTTGATCAGATGCTACCTCCTGAATATTGACCAATTCTTTTTGGTACAGTGAGTGACTCTGTGTATTCCTTCCATCTTCTTTTGATGTTTCCTGCATCGATCAATATTTTGTCCATGGAATCCTTCAGTATTACAACTCGAGGCTTGAATTTTTTCTTCAGTTCTTTCAGCTTGAGAAATGCTAAGCATGTTCTTCCCCTTTGATTTTCTAATTCCGGGTCTTTGCACATTTCATTATAATACTTTGTCTTCTTGAAGTGCCTTTTGATTATAGCCATAGCCATCCTATAATTGCAATTGATGAATAAGTATAGTTCTGACAGGGTTGTTGGCCCATATTTTTATTTCTGTTAACGAGTAAGATGAAAATGAAACAGGGAAGATGTATGCTAGGACTTATTCCTTTTACAGTAACTTGAGTTACTTCTTTGCTGAATTAGATAGAAGCTTCTGTCATGGATTGAATTGTGTCCCCCCAAAAAAAACGTATCAACTTGGTTAGGCCATGATTCCCGGTATTGTGTGGTTGTCCTTCATTTTGTGATTGATATAATTTTCCTATGCATTGTAAATCCTTATCTCTGCCCGTGGTTAATGACACAAGATTAGATTATTTTAAAGAAGATTAGGGTAGGATGTAATACCCTTGCTCAGTTCACATTCCTGATCCAATGTGAAGGGAGTTTCCCTGAGGTGTGGCCTGCACAACCTTTTATCTTACAAGAGATAAAAGGAAAAGGAATTGAGCAGAGAGTTGGGGACCTCATACCACCAAGAAAGCAGCACTGGGAGTGAGGTTTGGATCTGAGGTTCCTACACAGGGAAGCTCCTAGACCATGAGAAGATTGATGACAAGAGCCTTCTTCCAGAGCTGACAGAGAAAAGAAAGTCTTTTCCTGAAGCTGATGCTTTGAATTTGGACTTGGAGCCTACTAGACTGTGAGAGAATAATTTTTTCTTTGTTGAAGCCATCCACTTGTGATATTTGTTATAGCAGCACTAGATAACCAAGACAACTTCTGAATACTGAAAAAAACCTTTTTATACTATTCACAACCTAACAACTAGAGACATAACGCACTTTTAAGTTTAATTGGCATTAGACCATTTTCTCTTTCACTTTTTTAAATCTAGTGAGGTTTTCAAGTTACTACCTTTCAGGCCAAACCTGGTCTGCATGGGTGAAATTCAGCCAAGCCCATTCATTTATATATATATTGTCTATGGCTACTTTCACATGACAGTGGAACTTGAGTAGTTGTGACACAGTCCATGTGGCCTGTAAAACATGAAATATTTGCTGCCTTGCTTTTGACAAAAACTGCTGACTCTGGTCTAGGCAATCAAGAAATAATAAATCAAGCCATGACTTGTAGCATTTGCTGACATCCATGGTTTAAATACTCCCACCATAGCTTATTTCCAGCTACCAACACTGATATAATAGATGTAAATAACTTTAAGAACATAGTCAATAGTAAAATGTTCTAATATAATTAGAAAGTGATAACTTTTGAATATTTATCTCTTTTGTTTTTAATATAATTATTTATTTGTAAGTTTATAGAAAACAATTTTTAAGAATTTCTGTGTTTAACAACTAGTTAGCAAAATTCCTAGGTATTTAACAATAGACTGTAATGATCCAATATGATCAGATTCAGCTCAACACAGCTCATCTTAAATACTAGGTGGAATTAACTTTTCTTTCAGTTGCAACATTGTGGTAGCTTTCAGACTTGTAGGTAGGCCTAGGATTGTCCATAACCTGGGTTGCAATCATTGTTTTCTATAAGATAAAAAAATAATTTAAAAATAAGCGTTCATTTGAGCAATCCTTTGTAGGTACAAATAACTTTTATACCTTTCATCTAATTATTTCCCAAGCTTTCCTCGTCATAAGGACCACCTGGGGTGATTGTTAAAAAATATATAGATGCTCAGGTCCCTTTCTAACTCAGGTCCCTGCAGATTCTAATTCTGCAGGTCTGGGTCGGAGTCTGGATGTCATTATTTCTAACTAACCTCCAGTTGATTACTATAGTTGGGAAGATTTTAGAAACCTTGATATTACACTGTGAAATATTCAATAAAGGACTTCACCACCACCACTAAAACCCACTGCTGTCGAGTTGATTCCGACTCATAGCGACCCTATAGAGCAGAGTAGAATTGCCCGGTGGAGTTTCCAAGGAGCGCCTGGCAGCTTTGAACTGCAGACCTCTTGGTTAGCAGCCGTAACACTTAACCACTACGCCACCAGGCTTTCCGCAAAGGACTTAGAGGTAACAAATTTGCAAGAAAATAAAGTTGTATCCTTCTTATACTGAAATAAATTTTAAAGATTTAAATGTAAAAGTTTAAAAAGAAAACATTAATATTTTAATGTTGGTTTGTGTCCAGCTTATCTTTTTTTTTTCTGTTTCTTTATTTTAATTTAGATGAAGGTTTATGAAACAGGCTAGTTTCTCATCAAACAGTACACACATTGTTCTATGACATTAACAACGCCACGACATGTCAACACTCTTCCTTTGCAACCCTGAGCTCCCTATTACCAGCTTTCCTGTTCCCTCCTGCCTTCTAGTCCCTGCCCCAGGGCTGATGCACCCCTTTAGTCTTGTTTTGTTCCGTGGGCCTGTTCAATCCTTGGCTGAAGGGTGAACCTCAGGAGTGACCTCATTACTGAGCTGAAAGGTTGCTTGGGGGCCATACCTTTAAGGTTTCTCCAGTCTATGTCAGGCCAGCAAGTCTGGTATTTCTTTTCGAGGTAGAATATTATTCTACATTTTTCTCCAGCTCTGTCTAGGACCCTCTATTGTGGTCCCTGTCAGAGCAGCCGGTGGTGGTAGCTGGACACCATCTAGTTTTACTGGACTCAGTCTGGTGGAGGCCGTGGTAGATGTGGTCCTTTAGTCCTTTGGACCAATCTTTCCCTTGTGTCTTTAGTTTTCTTCATTCTTCCTTGCTCCTGAAGGGGTGAGACCAGTGGCATATCCTAGATGGCCTCTCACAGGCTTTTAAGACCCCAGATGCTACTCACCAAAGTAGAACTTAGAACATTTTCTTTATAAACTATGTTATGTCAATTGAGCTAGCTGTTCCCTGAGACCATGGTCCCCACAGCTCTGAGCCCATTAATTCAGTCCCTCAGGGAGTTTGGATATGTGTATGGAGCTACCATGACCTTGCCTTGTACAGGTTGTGCTGGCTTCCCCAGTATTGTGTACTGTCTTACCCTTCACCAAAGTTTCCAGTTATCTATTGTCTATTAAGTGTTTTTCCATCCACACCCCTTTCCTCCCTCATAACCATAAAAGATTGTTTCTTGCCCTGGATAAGTAAAGCATTACTGAAAAAGAAGAACAAAGTTGGAGGCCTCACTCTACCTGATTTTAGAACATATTATACAGCCACAGTAGTCAAAACAGCCTGGTACTGGTACAACAACAGGTACATAGACCAATTGGACAGAATTAAGAACCCAGATATAAATCCATCCACATACGAGCAGCTGATATTTGACAAAGGACCAGTGTCAGTTAATTGGGGAAAAGATAGTCTTTTTAACAAATGGTGCTGGCATAACTGGATATCCATTTGCAAAAAAATGAAACAGGACCCATACCTCACATCATGCACAAAAACTAACTCCAAGTGGATCAAGACCTAAACATAAAGACTAAAATGATAAAGATCATGGAAGAAAAAATAGGGACAATGTTAGGAGCTCTAATACAAGGCATAAACAGAATACAAAACATTACCAGAAATGACAAAGAGAAACCAGATAACTGGGAGCTCCTAAAAATCAAACACCTATGCTCATCTAAAGACTTCACCAAAAGAGTAAAAAGACCACCTACAGATTGGGAAAGAATTTTCAGCTATGACATCTCCAACCAGCACCTGATCTGTAAAATCTATATGATTCTGTCAAAACTCAACCACAAAAAGACAAACAACCCAATCAAAAAGTGGGCAAAGGATATGAACACGCACTTCACTAAAGAAGGTATTCAGGCAGCTACCAGATACATGAGAAAATGCTCTCGATCATTAGCCATTAGAGAAACACAAATTAAAACTACGATGAGATTCCATCTCACTCCAACATGACTGGCATTAATCCAAAAAACACAAAATAATAAATATTGGAGAGGCTGCGGAGAGATTGGAACTCTTATACACTGTTGGTGGGAATGTAAAATGGTACAACCACTTTGGAAATCGATTCGGCACTTCCTTAAAAAGTTAGAAATAGAACTACCATACAACCCAGAAATCCCACTCCTCGGAATATACCCTAGAGAAATAAGAGCCTTTACACGAACAGATATATGCACACCCATGTTTATTGCCACTCTGTTTACAATAGCAAAAAGCTGGAAGCAACCAAGGTGTCCATCAACGGATGAATGGTTAAATAAATTATGGTATCTTCACACAATGGAATACTACACATCGATAAAGAACAGTGACGAATCTGTGAAACATTTTATAACATGGAGGAACCTGGAAGGCATTATGCTGAGTGAAATGAGTCAGAAACAAAAGGACAAATATTGTATAAGACCACTATTATAAGATCTTGAGAAATAGTATAAACCGAGAAGAACACATACTTTTGTGGTTACGAGGGGGGAGGGAGGGAGGGTGGGAGAGGGTTATTTACTGATTAGTTAGTAGATAAGAACTACTTTAGGTGAAGGGAAGGACAGTACTCAATACACGGAAGGTCAGCTCAACTGGACTGGACCAAAAGCAAAGAAGTTTCCAGGATAAACTGAATGCTTCAAGGGTCAGCAGAGCAAGGGCAGGAGTTTGGGGACTATGGCTTAGGGGACTTCTAAGTCAATTGGCAAAATAATTCTATTATGAAAACATTCTGCATCCCACTTTGAAGTGTGGCGTCTGGGGTCTTAAATGCTAACAAGCGGCCATCTAAGATGCATCAATTGGTCTCAACCCACCTGGATCAAAGGAGAATGAAGAACACCAAGATCACATGATAACTATGAGCCCAAGAGACAGAAAGGGCCACATGAACCAGAGACTTACATCATCCTGAGACCAGAAGAACTAGATGGTGCCCGGCCACAACCAATAACTGCCCTGACAGGGAACACAACAGAGAACCACTGAGGGAGCAGGAGAACAGTGGGATGCAGATCCCAAATTCTCATAAAAAGACCAGACTTAATGGTCTGACTGAGACTAGAAGAATCCCTGCGGTCATGGTCCCCAAACCTTCTGTTGGCCCAGGACAGGAACCATTCCCGAAGACAACTCATCAGACATGGAAGGGACTGGACAATGGGTTGGAGAGAGATGCTGACGAAGAGTGAGCTACTTGTATCAGGTGGACACTTGAGACTGTGTTGGCATCTCCTGTCTGGAGGGGAGATAGGAGGGTAGAGAGGGTTAGAAACTGGCAAAATTGTCCTGAAAGGAGAGACTGGAAGGGCTGACTCATTAGGGGGAGAGTAAGTGGGAGTATGGAGTAAGGTGTAATATAAGCTTGTATGTGACAGACTGACGTGATTTGTAAACTTTCACTTAAAGCACAATAAAAATTATTAAAAAAAAAGATTGTTTCTTTTTGTATGTAAACCTTTTCATGAGTTTTTACAGTAGTAGTCTCATATAATATTTATTCTTTTGTGATTGACTTTTTTCACTCTGCATAATGCCCTCCAGATTGATTCATGTTATGAGATGCTTCACAGATTCATAGTTGTCCTTTATTGTTACATAATAATCCATTGTGTGTATGTATTACAGTTTGTTTATCCATGAATCTGTTGATGGGCATCTAGGTTGTTTCCATCTTTTTGCTTTGGTGAACAATGCTCCAATGAACATGGGTGTGCACATGTCTATTCTTGTGTGTGTCCAGATTTTTTAAGCAAGAAGAGATTATAAAATGTATCTACAATAAAAAAAAATGATAAACTGGGAAAATATTGTAGTACCTGTGACAAAGGGTTAATATTGATAATTTAGAAAGGGCTCTTCAGAATCAATAAGAAAATGCTAACAGAAAATGGACAGAGAACATGAAGAGGTAATTAAAAAAAAAAAGTAGAAATAGAAATAGCCAATAATTTCTGGGAAGGATTTAAACTTAATAACTTTTGAAATAAAAATTTCTTCCATCAGATTAGCAAAGATAAAAATAATTTCAAAATTCAATAAGGGAGTATGAGAAACTTTCAGACTTATAGGCCATTGGTGGGAGAGTAAATTAGAACAACTCTTCAAGAGTTGTTCATCTTCAAGATGTAAAATGTTTATGGCTTTTGATTCAATAATTTCATCTCATTAAAAATTTCTCACTTTAAGGTGATAACTACACAAATGTAAATTCAATGAAATGATGTTTTAACGGGAAAAAAATGGAATAAACCTAAATGCCAATTCACAGGACACAAATATACCAACAGATAACTTAGATGAATATTGACATGGAAAGATTTCCATTGTGGTAGAGAAAGCTATGTGTTCCTCAAAACTCACTGTCTTAATTTTCGGGGCATTTATAATATTTGTTAGCTTCACATGCAGTTAAATATAATGGATATCTGGCCAAGAGAACCTGTTGTAAGTGATACATGCTACTCCGAGTTCTGGCCTCTAAAAACCTTCTGGCTGAATGGGAAATAATAGTCTGAAGACCTAGACTATGATGGCAGCCACACGGAAAGACCTGGTATCCTTCAATTACTGTGTGGAAGTCTGCCTGCTAAACAACCTCACTGAACTATTGTATAAGCATGAAATAAACTTTCATTGTGTCAAGATACTGAGATTTTAGGACTTTTATTATAGCAGTTATTCTGTCCTGCCTGATCAGAAATTGGTAGTACTTTCCTGTAAAAAAAAAATCTAAAAGAGGTGTCATTTGCTCAGCAATTGGGTGGTAGGTATTAAAGAAATACAAGTAGAAGGTATCACTGGTTGAGTTTTCTGTAAGCAATGCTGAAACAGAATTTGGGAAGCAGTATGTTTACTAAGGATCCACATCTGTGAAGAGATGCAAAAGGAGGCAAGATAGGGCAGAGGAAGAAATTAAACTGCAATTTCAGTCCTGACAAAGTCTTATCCAACCTGATGGGGGGGTTTGGAGCAAGGATTGCCACACTAGGGTAACACCATTCAAATGGAAATGGTCAGGCATTTATATTCCGGCCTCAAGCAGATATGGGCTGTACTGGGAAGATGTGTACCTCCAAGGGAGGATGCTTTTGGCAAGCTGAGGGAGTTCCTGAGGTAGCTGATGGATGGAGACTATCTGCTCACCATATTTTTTTTTTTTTTTGGTCAGGAAGGCCTTCCTTGAAGGGGAATATGAGTACTGCATCTTTGTTTCTATTACAGCCCACCCACCATTGCACTGCTTGGATATATACTTTTCCATACAGTTCAGGGAGCAGTTGCTCCAGGAACTCCGGGCTTCTGGTGAGCTTCTCTTCCTATGGGGAAATTTAGAAGAGAGAAGTTAGTGGGATGAACTATATGCTTTGTGGCTGCAATTGATCTTGGGAATGCAAATGATACTCATCATCTCCCTCTTGCACTACTCCTTCTAGATTTTCCTCACCCTTAACTACCATTTCTGCTGGCCTCAATGGCTTACCTTGCAGCATGACCCAGGCCATCATCACCAAGCAGTATGATTCTTGGCCGCCATATTCTTCTCAGACTGGGGTGCTATACGTATCCATATACAGATACAGCTGGGCAAAGGAAAACCAAGATGTCACTGAGTAAACTACCTGGGTTCCACACATATTCCTTCCTGCCTTCATTGTATAAAAGCAGCCCTGCCTGTTCCTTATGATCAGGCTTAATTACACAAGTTGATGATTCATTATTTAGTCTGTTGCTTCTTAGACAAGGAACCCAAACCATTCAAGGTGTCAGTCATAGCTTATAGATTAATGGGTCTCTTGCTATATCTCCTGAAAGTGGTTAGAAAGAGAGCAATTGCTTGCTTCTGGCTGCCTTTTATAGTGTATCAAGCATAGGAGTCAAAGATGAACTTAGCTGAAAATTGGCGGGCTTCAAGCAGAGGTCGGGGGAACAGAGAAAGTCCAGAGATCAGGAGTCTTACAGGATTGGGAAATACAATTGTTTTTGAATTCCAAAAGTAAGAAATCTATAGGCAGTCCCCAGGTAATGAATGTCCAATTTATGGACAACTCGTACTTAAGAATTTGCTACCACAAAGACTATTATATTAAAAATTTAAGTTAAATACAACAGTTCATAATGATGAATACACACACTACTTTGTGATGCTCATGAAAACATTGTGTGGTTTGAAAGTTTTTTTTTTTAAGTGTTTTATATGCATAAGAAGGTAAAACATATACTATATACTAAGACTAACATTTGACTGAGGCTAAATAAGAACTATATGTACCTGTTCTGACTTACCTACAAAATCAGCTTAAAGGCAAATCTAGGAATAGATCTCGTTCATAATCCAGAGACTGCCTGTAACTAAAGTTCTTGATCAACAAAATCCTCCTGGCGAAAATGAGATTAAGGCAATTGTTTTTTCATCCAAGCCTATTTTCAGATATCCTTAAAATAGCCACCATTAAGTTGGGAGATAGAGAGGTTGGAAGGCATGGAGATAAAGATGCTAAAATATAACACAGGCTTAAGAACTATGTCTAGGAAAGAACTTTGAGTGTGGTTACTTCACATGGAACTGATTGAAGCAGGCATGGGGGGGGGATGTTTTTGAAATTAACGATATTGCTGAACAAAAAAGGAGGCACAGGTCTCCCAACCTGAGTAAGCAGAAAGTGAGCTCCGGTCCCCAGGGTGGATGAACCCTTTGATCCTCATCTCAGATGTGAACATAGAGGATTGTGGCCAAGGAAGAACCTTTCAGGGATGATGGAGCTAGGGATTATGGTGAACAATGGGCATGGGAGTTCCTCCTAAATAGCAGAATCAGGGTGTAGTCAAGGAAATTCCACTACCCTTAGGGTGAGTGGCCATGATGATGCCTGATCTTTGGGAATTTATAATTACTGTGGACGAGCATCCATAGCTCTTACCCCTATTCTTCTCTTTTCTGAACAGGAGTTTTTGTTGAGGATATCCTGCCCTTGTCTAACCACTTTATTCTATATACTATGCATATACGTGAGGTGGCAGTGAGGTCGATAATGTATCTTTTTAGTTCATGGGTCACACTAAGTCACAAGGACCCATCCAGACTTTATGGAGGTCCTGGGTTTGAACTTGATGCAGTGAGCTGGATGGTTTATCTCCTCAGGGAAACAGGGTGTTCTTTGTTTGGAAGGAAGGATGAATACCTGTTGATGAGAAGGATGAAGTGAGACAGAGACTGCTATATTTTCACCAAATCCCGTTTCTTTTCTGGTTATATTATGAGATTACCTTCCCCATTTTCTTTTGTAATTAAAAATTGCCATGTGAATGGATTATAGCAAAACAGTATTGGAACAAATGGTATGGGACATTTTAAGACTTGGCCAATACAAATCTTTCTTGTATAATTCTCCCCTCTTTCCCTATCTGAATGGAAAGGTTCTTAGGTCCTAGAGGCATGCAGGATCATGAGATGAAAGAAGTCTAGGTCCCAGAATTACCGACTGTAACATTGCTCACTGAACAGCTCCGTTTGTAATTTACATAAACAAAGAGTTTACTCTTTGTCTTGTACGGTTCTATGGGTTTTGACAAATGCATAATGTCATGTCTTCACCATCATAGTGTCATACAGAATGGTTTTTTTTTTTTACAGCCTTAAAAAAAATATGCCTTGGCTCTACCAATTGATCCCTCCTCTCAGCCTGAACCTCTGGCAGCCACTGATCTTTTCACTGTCTCTGTAGTCCTGTCTTTTCCAGAATGTCATGTAGTTGGAATCATGCAGTGTGCAGTCTTTTCAGACTGACTTCTTTTGCTTAACAGTATGCATTTAAAGTTCCTCCATGTCTTTTGTGGTTTGATAGTTCATTTTTTTTTGTCACTGAATAATATTCCATTTTATGGATGTACCACAGCAAATTATTTCTTTATATGTATTTTTTACCACATCAAATTATTTCTTTATATTACAAACGATAAAGATTCATTACAGGGTAGAACGTATATTAGTATTGATTTTAAAGCTAAACCAGGAGCATTCAAAGATATTTTGAATTTGTTGAGAATAAAACTTCAGGCCCTTCCATAATGTCTAGTTTCCACCCCTCACTTAGACTACGGTAGGTTCACATTTTCAGTCTTCTCTGCCATTAGGGGGTGTTTTTATAAATGTTAGAGAAGTATGTGTTAGAGACTAAATGTCTGATGTTACAATGCAATCTAGTTTTAATTCTATTCTGGTAAATATATACATAACATTTGACCTTTCAACAGTCTTCCCATGTACAGTTCAGTGACAATTAAGATCATCATGTTGTTCAACCATCACCTTTATCTGTTCCCAAAATATACCATCACACTTAACAGAAGCTCGGTGTCCCCTAAGCATTAAGTTCTCCTTTCCCACTCCCTCCCACACATCCCTGATAATCACTAATGGATTTTGGTCTCTATACACTTGCCTGGCCCTCTCATGTTGATGCACACGCATGTAAAAACTCACTCACACCTGCCTGTCGCCAAAGAGTGTCCTTACAATTGGCCTGTCAGACCCATTCACAATAGTGCAGACCCTTCACATGACGTGTTTGCATGCCTGCTTAGGGGCTCTACCAAGTCCTAAAGGCAGACATTTTCTGCATGACTGGTGTCCACTAGCCCAGACTAAAGTAATCCATACAATTCAAATGAGCTAATATAAAGACAGGCACCCAACTTCCGTTGCCTTTCAGTCCTTGTTTCATGGATGCCAAAGAGCAACTTGGAAAATTAGAAGTCACAGCAGTCAGAGAACCAATAAAGGAAGCTGGTAGCATTTCTTCAGATGTTCCCCTCTCTAGAGATTGGTAAGCTTAGAGAGGCCTTTGAAGAACATTAGAATTCTTCCATGATTGCAGATATCTGCAAGAAACTTAACCCAGCCATCTGTGACACTGGCACAGGTGACAGTCATATCCTCACTCTCATCATGACAGCAACAATTTTTTATTGATTTGTTTCATGGTTCAGAGACCAGGGTTTAACGGTTAGACTTATCTGTGTCCTAGTGTTGCTAGGTTATTTGGACTCAAAGTCACAGAAGCAGAAAATCTTGGTAATGCTATAAAAGACCTGTTTAGCTTTCAAGTCTTTCACTCAGTGGGTGAATCAAAAAATCATTTTGAGTCTGAAGGTTACTCATGTAATAATTAAGATGACACACTTCGAACTCACCCTTCCTGATGAATGTTTCTTTAAAGAGACACTGATGCCTCATAGGAAACTTGCAAGACGTGACACATCAGCAGAAATCACTTCTGCACAGAATGTTTTTCAAAGATTTTTCCTGAGTAATCACTGGCATTTCCCCTCACCTCCCCTTTTTCCTAAAGTCTTTGCAAAACCTTCTGTTACTTCATGCTTGTTATTTTTTGCGCTGTTAGTAAAGATTTCATTTTTAAACAACTTTAAAAATCACAGTGTATGTGAAATTTGTTTTAAAATAAGCCAAACACTCTGATTTAAATACTGATTAGGGTGAACCACACTCATCAATAAACATGGAGCCACAATGACCTCAGGAGAACAAGGAGCTTGTGATGTGCATCAATTGTGTTTGGGAAATTGGTTTTACTTATGACTCCAAAGTATACTTAAATCCAGGTTCCCAAATGAGAAGGACATGAGGCTTCTCCCTCACCTGCCAGCATTGCGTTAGGCACAGCTTCTGTTTTAGTCAGGAAGTCGGGCAGCATAATAACAAAATAGTCATTTCTCTAGCCCATCTTTTCCTTTTTCTTACCCCAAATTGCCTTTTCAGGGCTTTGGGAGTAGCTTTAAGCTGAGACATGCACTTAGAGTTGTGCTGGATTATTACTCCTAAGACTTTGATTCTATTACAAACATTAACAAATTTTTTTTTTAAATGTACTAATTTCCTGCCAGAAGAATAGGATGGATTCATTCAGTATGACTAGGTATCGATTCCTTGGAAGCAAGGATGGGGAAGCTGCGTCTCACATACTGTGGATGTGTTATCAGAAGGGATCATTCCCTGGAGAACATCATGCTTGGTAAAGTGGAAGGTCAGGGAAAGAGGAAGACCCTCAACAAGATGGACTGACACAGTGGCTGCAACAGTGGGCTCAAGCATACCAAGGGTTGTGGGATGGCGCAGGACCAGGCAGTGTTTCGTTCTGTTGTACATAGGGTCCCTGTGAGTTGGGACTGGATGGTATCTAACAACAACAACAGACTGGTAGAGGGTTGTTGGTGTTGTTGTTAGGTGCCGTCGTGTCAATTCTGACTCATAGCGACCCTATGCACAACAGAATGAAACACTGCCTGGTCCTGCGCCATCCTTACAATCATTGTTATGCTTGAGCTCATTGTGGCAGCCACTGTGTCAATCCACCTCGTTGAGGGTCTTCTTCTTTTCCGCTGACCCTGTACTCTGCCAAGCATGATGTCCTTCTCCAGGGCCTGATCCCTTCTGACAACATGTCCAAAGTATGTAAGACGCAGTCTTGCCATTCTTGCTTCTAAGGAATCAATACCTAGTCGTACTGAATGAATCCGTCCTAGAGGGTGTGGTGCTGACTGGAATTCAGCGCCATTCATGTGGTTGTTTCAGGAGGAGTTTGGGGGCCCTGTGAAGGACTCAGGGAACATCTCATTAGCACCCAATGTTTCAGTTTGGGAACTGATGTGCACAACTTGTATAGTGTGTCCCACTGGGCTCCACTGGCAAGCAAGTTTCTGGTCAGCCACTAACCTTCCCCTAGACTGAAGGCCCATGTCCAAATGATTAGTGCTGCCTGCCCTGGCCAGGGATGGGTGCAGCCCCAGAAGAGAGAGGGGTGGGTGTGGCAGGTCAGAGTGGGCCTCCTGAGTGGCCTCCTGGGTCCCCAGGGCGATGTATGGGTGGTAGGTGATGCTAAACTTGGGCAGAGAAAAAGCTTATCTCTATTGATATTTGGGCTCTGCTGGGTGCTGCTCTCCCACTCCTGCCCCCAAGTTGCCCATTTCTCCACTGCTCTTCCCTTCTCCCTCCTGGTGTCCCTGGTTCTGAGTCTTACCTCCCGCAGAAAAACTAAGACTCAGAGGAGAGATATTCCTTGTTTGTGGAGAAACCTTTCCACAATGCAGAAGTTTCAGTTCTGGTTTGAAAGTGAAGAAAAATAAAATGGTGGTGGTGAGGAGGAGGTAGAGAAAATGGGGGAGAAAGAAGGGTGGGGGGAGAGTAGGAAGGAAGAGAGAAAAAGAAAGAAAGGGAGAGAAGTCACACACTAAATCCCCGAAAGCAGCAACCGTGTGAGGAATTTACAGCCCTACTGATGGCTATTTAGCCACGCATCTGAAAGATCCCGGCAAGGTTAACAAGCTTTCACAACAGGCAGCTCCTTCTCATTTTTTTTCATGGCTTTATGAAATACTCTACAGACCCTCCCTTATTGATATTAATGTCATAACAGCTGCACTGGCTCACCTGGTGTGTTATCAAATGCTCTGCAGTCAGTCCTGCCATGTGCTGTGGCCTTGAACTGCTTCCTAGTCTACTCACAGACCCAACCTGAGCTGTCCTCCACCTCCTGTAGGGGCAAAGCCTTCAGCACAGGTGCCCTCGTGTCACTTCCACATTGGGATCCTGGTGGTATATTCAGAGTTGACACAATTTGGTACATTTCAAGGTGTAAAATGTCCTGAAACACAGGCGCTGAGGAAAAGATCTGCTTTCTTTTGGCCTCATTCTCAGTAAAGGAAGTAACTCCTGGGAAAATAACTAAATGAGTCTGCCTGATTCAGAAACGGAGAGGTGAGAGCATCTTTTTTTAGCTAGTTCAATAGGCATGGTGGGGATGGGTGAAGGGGTGTTTCACACTGTAAACACAGCCCTGAGAAGTACATTGGCTTCCTTTTAAAATTTAAACATGTTCCTAGGGCTGAGCTTATCACTGAGTTATTAAGAAAGAGCACATTATATTGACTTGACTAAAAATCACCTATTAAAGATTGACAGTGCAGAGGATTTAGTTAGTACTAGTAGAGAATGATCTTAATATTAATTTCTATTTGAGTATCCTAATGGAAAATAGCTGCAGTAAAATGCAATAAATATTGATGGGGGACAAAAATCTAGTATTGGGAAGGTCATTATAGCTAAGGGGTGCTACGATAATAAATCAGCAATCATCCCAAGACATCAACACAGAGATAGAAGGCTATCAGGTGAAAAGTAGTCTCCAGAGTACTTATAACTAACAGGAACTCCAGGTAGACTATTGGGAAGTTTAGAATCATCTCTATCTTTTCTGTTGAACTTTCCTTATTGTGTAGCTTTTGTTACATAGAAAAGGTCTGAAGACTTTTATTTACATCCTATACAGAAATCTGTATTGCAAGTACATTGGATAAAAGAGAAGTTAGAAGCTGAAGCATACTTTGAAGGAAGGTGGCACAGTGGTGACACACTACATGTGCTGTTGGAAAGGGCAATGCCCCAGGCCAGGAGAACTTACCCTCCAAGAAAAGGCTACCAGTGTTCTTTCTTGCCCATGAACTGCAGTTCACTCTCACATGGTGTGCCTTGGGGCATATCATTTCACTCTTTATGTTGATTTTCTCATCTGCAGAATGGAAATGATTGCATATTCCTAACTTTCAGGACCACTATGTAATTCAAGTGGGGTGATGTGGGTAAATGACTTTTGAAAACTTATAAAACTTTCTACAAAAAACAGGCACCTGTATAAAGACCAGCAGCATATGGGTTACTGTGAATATATCAATCTGAGATGGGGTGGGGCAATCTCAGACATCTCACAGCAAAGACAAAGAGGCTTGCACTTGCAACACATTTCAGAACTTACTGTTTACTTGCCTGATGCACTCTACTAAACTGAGCTTCTGAAAGTTGGAGTGCCGTTCACTTTTAAATGACCAATTTTTAGTTCAAAGTCTGGCATATGGTTAGTGCCCAATATATGTTTCTTGAATAAAATAAGAAATGAGGGCAAAGGCATGGATTTAAGAACCAAGAGATGAGACTGGCACATTCATGACACTAAGCAGTACAGCAAGCCTAATTTATAGGTTGCTTGGTTTTTTTTTTTTGGTTTGGGGAAAACAGAGTTGTGGATAGTTATGAAATAGTTAAAAAAAAGAATAGGATCAGATTATAAACTCGTACTTAAGGAGGTGGGTTTAATCTTGTGACCTTTAGGGGTCTATGAGAACTATTAAGCAGAGGAATGACGAGATCAGAAAAAGCTGGCAACAATGAGGAAGATAGATGGAACGAAGAAAAACTGGAAGCTAGGAGACCAATAAGGATACTATTGATACTATTGCAATAGCCCTGGGAGGGGTGATGAAATTATAGGCAATTGGAACAGGGCAGTAGGAGGCAGGAAACATAGTAGAAATGGACAAGAGGGAATGGATTCGAAAGGTACTTTGGGAAGGACAGCTTACTTTTTATTATACTTTCTCCTGATTATCAGTGTAATACATGCCCATTGAAGCACACTTGGCAAGCACAAAATAGGATGAAGACTCAGGAAAAGAAAAAGCTCTTAATACCATCTCCCTGAAGTAATCATTATTAGCATTTTGGTACATTTCCTTGGAAAACTTGGAAAGCTTCTACCAGGAGTGAATGAGAGTGCCTGACTCACCACATTCTACCTAGCACTGATTGTGATATTTTGCATTTATTTTGCAAATTTTATAGATAATAATAATTTACGTTCTTTTCTCATTGGGGCCCTTTGTATAGAAAATTTCGAAGTATTAAAAAAGATAAAGATTCCTTTCCTGCACCAATCACTCATAATTCTACACTTTTGTGTCAATTACTCTCAATGTTTTAGCATATTTCCTTTCAGGTTTTATTATTTTTGTCCACAGTTGAGTTCATATTATATAAAAAAATTGAATTTTGCTTTTCTAAAGGACACGTTAAATTATATTTACTTCTCTATGTCATTCAAAACATTAGAAACTTGATATTCTATAATGTAATATTCCATCTATAGATGTAGTACAACATATTTAAGAAATTCTTTAATGGTGGCCATTCAAGTTGTCTCAGTTTTTTGGCTGTTATTAAAAAATACTGTAATAAATACACTTTTGCTTACATTTATGTCTATATTTTGATTATTTCCTTGTGATGTTTTCACAGAAGAGCAATTACTGGGTAAAAAGGAAATGAACAATTATAACACTCTTTATACATATTACCATTAATTGCATTTTGGGACAGTATACCAATTTTCGTATTCCCCCAAGAATTGTCTGACGGAGTTTATTTCGTCCAAGATCATTGGATGTTTTCATTTAAAAATTCTTCGTTCACTTGATAGAAAAAAGCATATTATCACTTCTTTAAATTTCAACTCATTCCTTAATAATGAGTCTATTTTCTCATATATTATTTATAATTGCATTTCCTCTTTTTAAATAATTTGTTCACCTTCTTGCCCATTTATACATTGTTTTTCTTAACAGTTTGTTTGAATTCATTATAAATATATCAACCCTTTGTAATACAGTTTCGTTAACACATATGTATATGTATATATATATGTACACATACATCACATTTTTTCTTTTAATTCTATTATTTTTATACAAAGGAGTTAAACATCTTAAGACTCTTTAAAAAGTTTCTATTTCTTTTTTCCATGTCTTCATGTTTCACGTAAATGTAGTAGGGTCTCCTAGGTAACCAAAACTAGAAAAATGAGTTTGGCTGTGGAGCTTGGGGGTGCAGACACATCAGTAATGGAACATTTATTTATTGGAGCTGATATCCATTATAGTTTGGGGAGTTGTCTAGGCAAACAATCAGGTGGTTATCTTTGTTCCAGGGATGTAGGCTCACTGACTAGTCCAGCAGAAAGAATAGAATGCTGTTGGTTTCTGGACTGGGTTGTAGTTCTAGGGAGTGAAGTGTAAGAGAGATGAAGCACTAGATTTTCTAGAGACACCGTAAGAGCTGGGCACCAGTAATGCTGCTTCCAGACCAGGGGACAATGTGCAGCCTGAGTGTGATGGAGGGCCATGTTATTCATATGTGCATAAAACTGACACTCCCTAATGTCTTAAAGTGTGTGGCTTTGGAAAGCTTGGATAGAGTATCCTAGGCAGCATCATTCATTTTCTGACACTGGGCAACATCATTAGTGTCAGTCATGAAGCATTTAAAGCTAGCATCATGGCAGACCCCATGCCCATTAACAGAAGTTAATATAGGAGAGACAGAACAATGCAGTTGATTTGTGAGTCTCACATGGCCGACTGGCAGACTGGAGTGTCCATGTATATAGGTTGTAAGAAAAATAGGAACTCAAGTTATTTAAGTTAGTGTGGTTATACCTACAGGTGAATCCTAGAATATATAGTTAACATTTAGAAAACCTTTCACCCTCTAGAGACTTGGTTAATATTAAAAGGTATTTTGAAGGTAGAGTTGCCTAGGGTTAGTGACTGATTAGCTCTGAGAGGTAAGAAGAGGCTGCAGTAGAGTTTCTAATTCGGACAGTTGGGTGGATTTTTGTATAAATCTATGCTGTGGTCCCATGGTATATCAAGGTAGAGAGTATCAGAAAGCCTTTGGAAATAAATGTAGATGAGTTAGGAGAGAGAGAGTTTAGGCTGAAGGTATGTATTTGGAAATAATGGAATATGGGTAAAATTTAAAGCCAGGAAAGTAGATACAATCAACTAGGGAGAGCATCATCCATTTGGGCATTCATCTTATCTCTTATCCTATGACTCATTCTTTGGCTTTTTCAGAAAAAAAAAAAAAAAAAAAAAAAGCTGTGAGACTTAGTGCATTCAGGAGTCTTATTTTCATTTGGAAAGATGTTTCAGTGGAGTGAAGAGGGAGAAGCCAGATTGCAGTGGGCTGAGGAGTGAATGAGAAGAGAACTATGGGCATGGAATTCAAGGTTTGGAAGGAAGGGAAGGAAAGAAAGAGCATGTGGTAGTCAGGAAACAGAAGCAGAGTCCTTCACAGCTGTTTTGTTTTGGATGGACAAGAAAGACAGGAAAGAGATGTGTATTTGTTGAGTGATCATACGTAATAGGCATTGGAGTGAGAGGTTTAGGTATACCATCTCATTGAATTCTCCCATAAAATCTTCTAAGGCATGGATTATTATTCCCATTTTTATAGAAGGAAACTGAAGTTAGAGAGCTTGTTTATGGTCACATAGCCTAAAAATGATGACATAACTAAAAGATCTGTTGGCTTCAAAGCTCTCTCAGTGGAGATGGAAAAAATGAAGGTACAAGAACGAGGTGGTTCATTGATGGAGAGAAATTCTGGAGGGTACGTAAGGGGAAGAAATCCATACACAGGTGGCTCACATTAGAAATGAATATGACGTTTTCTTCTGAGAAAGGAAGAAAAAATATTGGCGACTGCCACGGATTGAATTGTTTCCCCCCAAAATGCATACATCAATTTGTTTAGTCCATGATTTCCAGTATTGTGTGATTGTCTACCATTTTGTCATCTGATGTGATTTTCCTATGTCTTGTAAATCCTATCTTTATGACGCTGATGAGATGGGATTAGCAGCAGTTATGTTAGTGAGGCAGGACTCAATCTACAAGATTAGATTCTGCCTTGAGCCAATCTCTTTTGAAATATAAAAGAGAGAAGAGAGCAGAGAGACATGGGAATCTCATACCACCAGGAAAGCTGTACCAGGAGTGGAGCGTGTCGTTTGGACCTGAGGTTCCTCTGCAAAGAAGCTCTTAGACCAAGGGAAGATTGATGACAAGGACCTTCCCCCGGAGCTGACAGGGAGAGAAAGTCTTTTCCCTGGAGCTGGCACCTTGAATTTGGACTTCTAGCATCCTAAACTGTAAGAGAATAAATTTCTTTTTGTTAAAGCCATCCACGTGTGGTATTTCTGTTATAGCAGGACTAGATGACTAAGGGAGCAACCCAACAAAGATAGAGTTAAATACGGAGTTAAAGAGGTAAATGAAAGAAATTGAAGAAACTTGTACCTGATAACCTCTATTTTTTAGTAGGATATTATATCCTGTGGCAGTCAGATTTTGGAAGAAGTTTTAGGGAGCTGAGGAAAGGACTATAAGTTTGAAACAGCTGCATGGGGAACAAGAAAGGCCAGGGTTTGAAAAGTGGTAGGTCTGCCTGGCATCACCAAAGACCCACTGAGGCTGGAAACTATAAGTTTAGAATCGGTCTAATTAGCATGTGTATGTGATTGCTCACTGGCTAATTTTTTTTCAATAGTAAACCTCCAGGATGGCACAGGACTGGGCAGTGTTTGGTTTTGTTTTACATAGGATCACTGAGTCAGAAATGACTCAATGACACCTATAAACAACAACATGTGACTGCTCATCAGCCATGTCAGGTAACTTGGGAGCAATAGGAGACGTTTTAGTTCCTTTAGATTAGGGACCCACAAGGAAATACCCCTAATTCATTCATCAGACATTCACTGAGTACCAGAACCTGTGCTAAATGCTAGGGATATGTGCACAATGAGTCAAGGGTCTGCCTTCTGTGAGCTCACTGTCTTTGAAGGGAAATAACATGTATAAACACATCATTACAATATGGAGCTCTGAGGACTATAACAAACAATGTTGCAATGATAAGCGCTATCTGAAAAGCAGAAAAAGTCCTCAAAGAGGCACTTATTTTTGAGGTGGCCCTTGAAAGGAATGTAAACATCCATTATTTCTGGGTCTGCTGTAGCTCTGGTGTTGTTTTATATGGCTTTCTCCTCTGTGCTGCAACAATCAAGGTGTTTAAACTAGGCCACTGGTTCCGGCTATTCCTAAACAGCCAAAACATGAAAAGACCTTCCTAAGCATACCAGGTCTTAGAAAAGGGGATGACTCTTCATTTACTCATAGCTTGAGACCTGCATTTACTATTTTCCAGAATGCATAAAACAGGCCTACCCCAGACCTACTCCAGGATGTGGGCGTAAGTCTAGTTCAGATAACTCACTCATTGTTTTTCATAAGCAGAAAGAAATCACTGACTACCCAAGGGTTACCCAGGAAACTGGAATGAAATGCACTCCCCTCTTCACAATGATTAAGAGCTACAGCTGCTAACCAAAAGGCCAGCAGTTGGAGTCCACCAGCTGCTTCTTGGAAACCCCGTGGGGCAGTTCTAATCTGTCCTACAGGGTCGCTATGAGTCAAAATTGACTTGAAGGCAATGGTTTTTTTTTTTTTTTTTTCCTCCTTCTGATATTTTGCTTTAAGACAGTTCAGCTTCTTAATAGAAGGCCTGTGCTCCTTAAGTCAATGTACTTGATGGCTATTTGAGACTATGCAGGAGCAGAAAATGTGAGTTTTGCCTGCATGCTGGATAGCTAGTGTCCTTCAGTGATTTTTATAGCCCTCAGTCAGTACATTCTAGGCAGACGGTGAAGAACTGTGGACTAACATACCTCTTTAGGTCAGACAGGCAGAAAACATTCATTCTGTCTTGTAATAACAGAAGTCCTTAAAATGTGGCCTTGGAATTATGGAGGGAGGTGTTGAGTTGAATAGCTACTTCCTGCTTCCTTTAAATACAGTGCTAATATTCTTCTCAAAACTTTTTACATAAAGGCTACAGTGTATTTTTTACCCTTCTTTTATCTGAGAATGAGTATTTTCTAGGATAAGCTTTAACTGGTGAAATAGACTTCAAGCTTCTCATTTGCATTGTTGTGTTATGCTCTTTCATAGTTTCATGAACAATCACCTCCCACTTCTCCGCAGGCTGATGGGATAATTTGCTCTGCTGAGGGGTTGAAAACCAAAATGTAGAGGTTTTTAAAAGAGTGTTGTTCAATGGAAAAGCTTCCAGCAGTGCAGACAGTGAAGTTTTAGGTCTTTTAGATTATAGGCTAGATAAAAGGTCTTCTGGTAAGGAAGACTATGTACAATCCACGTGATCAGATACTTTTAGACTTAAAATAAAATCTCTTAACAATACAGCTGTATCTCCTGTGGTTCCCTGGCAATGATGCTGGGAGAGAGAAACTTGTGTACCATGCGTGGTTTTAACTTTGCCTACCATTGAAATTGTGCTGTCTACGATAGACCTCTCTTTTTTTTTTTTCCCCAATTATTTCCTAATGTTCCTTCTCGGCTGCAAATAAATTTCCTTTATGATTTGCAGTACTGGGGCTTAGGGGAAGGTAGATGGAGAAAAACTGCCCTCAAGAGAAGACTTAGCCCTGAGGGTTTTGTGCTCCAAGGTTTCAGGACCCTGGCTTTTTCTTTGGGTACCGCCTGTCTGTGGTGTATTTGAGAGTTGTAGGATGTAGTTCTGTCCACTCACACTGTCCTAAACCCAGTGCTACGAAAGCTATTTTCACAAGGAAGATAGCAGCATGGAGATAAAGCTGTGGAATTTTCTGATGTACTGCCTGGATATACTGTCCCTGTTAATACAGTGTTGTTAGTGGCTGTTGAGTCAGCTCAGATTCATGGCAACCCCATGTAAACAGAAGGAAACATTGCCTGGTCCCATGCTATCTTCATGGTCATTGGTATGCTAGAGCCCACTGTTGTGACCACAGTGTTTTCTGAGTGCCTTCCAAACTATGGGGCTCAACTTTCAACACTGTATCAGACAGTGATCTGTTGCGATCGATAAGGTTTTCATTGGCTAATTTCAGAAGTAGATTTCCACATTTTTCTTTCTAGTCTGTGTTAGTTTGGAAGCTCTGATCAAACCTGTCTGCCATGGATGGCCCTGCTGGTATTTGAAATACCAGTTCCGTAGCTTCCAGCATCATAGCAACAGGTAAGCCATCATGGTATGTCAAACTGACATATGAGTGGGGGGCTGTTATACTAATGGGTAGTTAAAGACCTATTCTGTTCAGCTTTTGCCTCTATGACTAGTTAAAATAGGTAATGGGAGACCCTTGGCTAACTCCTATATTTTTCTAAGTGACTGGTGGTTGGTAAGGAAAACCTTGCCTTTGTTTTTCTAGCACTGTCACCCTAATTTCTACCAGGGGAAGAAAAAGTTATTATTAGCACTCTCAGGAGAGTCTATGCAACCCTAGGGAAACATAATGCCAAGAGATAGCAATAAGGGATTATATTTTAACTTTGGGTGCTAAAGGTTTTGCTTCTGAGTGACTGGCTCATGAGGCATTCTAATGAAAGGCATTCTGTAATCTTTACTGTTGTGTTCTCTGTAGAAAATGCCATAATCTTAACAGATGATGTTCATATTCATGGAAATGTTTAACTTTTTTTTTTTTTGAGCTTCACTAAGCCCTATACTCTGTATCAGTGAAATCTGCAGGTGAGCACAGGGAAAAAACTGCTCCATCATTAGATAACTCACTTTCCTCACCATTAAACAAGGCTTGTCCAGAGATTTTCATTGAAGTATGCTGGGCTTCTGTAACAAATAGACCCCTACTGTCTATTTCTCATCATAGTTTGACAATGTCTGTTGATGATTTATTATTAGATGGATTAAAATTTTGTCTTCCTGATCAATTGACACTTTAAATGACTCACCGTATCTCAAGTAGAGCTCCTTGTCCTAAAGTGTATTTTGTATTCATAGCTTATACAAATCACTTTCTTTTGGTTAGTTCCTACTTGGTGCTTTTTCTCCTTGTCTTTTAATGTTCACTCAAGCTCTCAGTTTTCTTGAATTTTACATGTGGCTTTCCTTGCATTTTAGATCACCCTGATTTTTGTTATGGAGAGTCATTTTTGATTGAAACCTGGACATTTTGAGTATTTGAGACTCTGGATCTTATTTAAACTTTCTGTTTTAGCAGTCTTCTGTGACAGGATTTTTGGGGGGGGGCACTACCTTGTTACTTCTAGGTAGAAGCAGAATTCCAGGTTTTCTTCTTGGCCTCTATTTGATAGGGGTAAGTGTTCTAGCTCCCCACCAGACCTATATTGACACCTCCCTAGCTGGGAGGGGTAGGAGTGCCTCTTTATTGCGCCTCACATGAGGCTGGGGAACTTGTTACAAGTAGGCAATGATGAAAACTTCATTCTCTCCATAAGCCTACTCTGATGCCACTCCAGCAAGGAGGGGTAAGGATACATTGTACTGCTGAGTGAGCGTGGCAGTGAAGGCTACCCATGTGACATACAGCGTGTGGAGGAACTCCTTATTCTACAGTGTGGATAACAATGTCAGCACCCTATTTGGTCTTCTCTGACACCACCCCTACAGGCTGGGTAGGTTGGAATATCTCATTATAATCTGGTGAGGGTAGAAGTCTAGACTCCCCACTTGGCTTTTGCTGGCATGGGTGGGGCCACAATTTTTTCTGTGGTATTTTCTTGGAGTTGGGCAGTTATTGTCTAAATGTTTTCTGTCTTGCTAGACTGCCACTTTCTTGGACCTTTAGCTACAGAAAGTAGGCTTTCCTTGGGGATTTTTTTGTTTATACCATTGGAGTTTCCAGGTTGCTGGCTTCTTCAACTCCAGGCCTGAGATAGAAGAAGTAAAAAGAAAATCTGAGAACTCACCACTGTGTTGTTCCTTAGGTCTCCAGGTCTCTAGCTGGATTTCTGTATTCTCTCCACCTTTCAGAGGCATTTTACGATTGTTTTATGTATATTTTCTAGGTTTTTAGTTGCATTTAGTGAGAGAAGTAGGGAAAAGTACATTTACTTCATCTTCCTCAAAGTGGAAGTCTCCCACGTGCCTTTTGTAAGGAGCACATAACTCATTTTAAACATCTGCTCTGAAAATATCTGCCTTTTAAATGGAGTATTTAGTCCTTTTATAATTGTTGTTGCTGTTGTTATTAGGTGCCGTTGAATTGGTTCTGACTCATAGGGACCCTGTGCACAACAGAACAAAACACTGCCCGGTCCTGAGCCATCCTCACAATCGTTGTTATGCTTGAGCTCATTGTTGCAGCCACTGCATCAATCCACCTTGTTGAGGGTCTTCCTCTTTTCTGCTGACCCTGTACTCTGCCAAGCATGATGTCCTTCTCCAGGGACTGATCCCCCCTAACAACATGTCCAAAGTATGTAAGATGCAGTCTCGCCATTCTTGCTTCTAAGGAGCTTTCTGGTTGTACTTCTTCTAAGACAGATTTATTTGTTCTTTTGGCAGTCCATGGTATCTTCGATATTCTTCACCAAGACCACAATTCAAAGGCGTCAATTCTTCAGTCTTCCTTATTTGTTGTCCAGCTTTCACATGCATATGATGCAATTGAAAATTCCATGGCTTGGGTCAGGTGCACCTTAGTCTTCAAGGTGACATCTTTGCTCTTCAACACTTTAAAGAGGTCCTTTGCAGCAGATTTACCCAATGCAATGTATCAGATGGATCCTAGCTGAAAGCAGAGAATACCAGAAGGATGTTCACCTGTGTTTTATTGACTATACAAAGGCATTCGACTGTGTGGATCATAACAAATTATGGATAATATTGCGAAGAATAGGAATTCCAGAACACTTAACTATGCTCATGAGGAACTTTTACATAGATCAAGAGGCAGTAGTTCAGACAGAACAAGGGGCTACTGTTTGGTCTAAAGACAGGAAAGGCGTGCATCAGGGTTGTATTCTTTCACCATACCTATTCAATCTGTATGCTGAGCAGATAATCTGAGAAGCTGGACTATATGAAGAAGAATGGGGCATCAGGATTGGAGGAAGACTCATTAACAACCTGAGTTATGCAGATGACACAACCTTGCTTGCTGAAAGTGAAGAGGACCTGAAGCACCTATTAATAAAGATCAAAGACCACAGCCTTCAGTATGAAGAAAACAAAAATCCTCACAAGTGGACCAATGAGCAACATCATGATAAATGGAGAAAAGATTGAAGTTGTCAAGGATTTCGTTTTACTTGGATCCACAATCAGCAGCCATGGAAGTAGCAGTCAAGAAATCAAGAACTGACATAATATGCTATCTTATTTTGGGCTTTCTGTTTGTTATGCCTCTTATATGTGTCTCTCTTTCTTTTTGCTTTTTTCTTAGAATAATTGATTTATTTTTTCTCCTTCATTTTTCATCTATCTGTTTAGAAGTTATGCAATCCATTTCTATTAGTTTTTTATAATGATAACATGCATGCATAACTTATTAAAGTCTAAATTTAATTAATACATTTTTTGCTCTTTTGAACAGTGCAAAGACCTTAGACACTTTAACTCTATTCACCCTTCTCTTAGTTCATATTGTATTATAGTTATTTATTTAAATTATCATATTTGGTCCATGTTGTCTTTGTTTTTAGTTGCCATCAAGTTGATTTTGACTCCCAGTTATCCCTTTTGTCTTTGTTACCTAGTACTGCCATGACAGAAATACCACAAGTGGATGGCTTTAACAAAGAGAAATTTATTTTCTCAGTCTAGTACAAGTTCAAATTCAGGGTGTCGGCTCCAGGGGAAGGATTTCTCTCTCTGTTGGCTCTGGAGGAAGGTCCTTGTCCTCAATCTTCCCCTGGTTGAGGAGCTTCTCAGGCTCAGGGACTCCGTGTCCAAAGGACACGCTCTGCTCCTGGTGATGCTTTCTTGGTGGTATGAGGTCCCCAACTCTGCTTGCTTCTCTTTCCTTTTATCTCTTAAGAGATAAAAGGTGGTGCAGACCATACCCTAGGGAAATTCCCTTTATGTTAGATCAGGGAGGTGACCTGAGTAAGTGTGGTGTTACAATCCCATCCTAATCCTCTCAACATAAAATTACAATCACAAAATGGAAGACAACCACACATGGCCTAATCAAGCTGCGATACAGATTTTTTGGGGGACATAATTCAATCCATGTCACCTTGTGTAGAGTAGAAATGTTTTATAGGGTTTTCAAGGCTGTGGTCTTTTGGAAGCTGATCACCAGGCCTGTCTTCTGAGGCACATCTGGGAGGGTTTGAACTGCCAAACTTTGAGCACTTAACTATTTGTGGCACCCAAGGACTCCTATTTAGCCTGTAACACATTGTTATTATAGTTTCATGTAGTTAATGTTTGCTTAAATATATACATAACTTTCTATGTTTCATTTCTTCTTGGAGCTCAGGCCATTCATCTGGGATCCCTTGTCGCCTTCTCAAAGTATATCCTTTCAAATTTATTTTAGTGAATGTCAGTTGAGGGTAATTCCTCTTGGATTTTGTTTTTAGGAAAATGTTCCATTTTGTTCTTGTTCTTCATAGATACTTTTGATAGGTACATAATTATATTATTTTCTTTCAACATATTAAATACACCGGTCCAGTTCTATGGCTTCCATAGATGGTGATGAGAATCCAGCTGTTAGTCTGAACTATTTCTTCTTTGAAGATAACCAATATTTCCTCTCTGGTTGCTTTTAATACTATTTCTTTGCTTTAATCTCCAGAAAGTTCACTATAAGGTGTCTAGATATTGTTTTATTGGATATATTGAATCTGTGGATTAGAGCACTTCAGTAGTTTTGGGTAATTTTCGGACATCATTCTTTTAAATATTATTTCATCTATGTCTCTTTCAAGAGCCCTGATGTGCAACATTTAAGTACTTGGTTGCTAACTGAAAGTTTGGTGGTTCAAACCCACCCAGTGGCTCCTTTGGAGAAAGACCCGGGAATCTGCTTCCGTTAAGATTACAGCCTAGAAAAGTTGATGGGGTACTCCTACTCTGTCACAAAAATTGACTTGATGGCACGCAAGAACACCAACATTTTTCATTCTAGGATTCCAAGTAGGTGAATGGAATGCTTTCTCAACCTAACTAAGTCTTTTAACCTTTGTTTCTTATTTTCCATCTCTTTGAATTTCTATGTGAATTATAATCTAGATCCCCCATGCATCTGTCAGTTTGTCTCACTGTGGGGCTTGTGTATTGCTGTGATGCTGGAAGCTTTGCCACTGGTATTAAAATACCAGCAGGCTTACCCATGGTAGACAGGTTTCAGCTGAGCTTCTAGACTAAGACTAGGAAAAAGGACCTGGAAGTCTACTTCTGAAAAATACTAGCTAGCAAAAATCTCATAAATAGCAATGAAACATTGTCTGATATAGCACAGGAAGATGAGCCCCTCAGGTTGGCAGCCACTCAAAAGACGACTTGGGAAGAGCTGTCTCCTCAAAGTAGAGTCAATCTTAACGATATGGATGGAGTCAAGCTTTTGGGGCCTTCATTTGCTGAGTTGGCATGACTCAAAATGAGAAGAAACAGCTACAAACATCCGTTAATAACTGAAAAGTGGAATGTACAAAGTATGAATCTAGGAAAATTGGAAATCATCAAAAATGACATGGGACACATAAACGTTGATATCTCAGGCATTAGAGAGCTGAAATGGAGTTGTATTTGCCATTTTGAATCAGGCAATCATATGGTCTACTACACTGAGAATAACAAATTGAAGAGAATTGGTGTAATCATTGTCAAAGTGAACATTTCAAGATCTATCCTGGAGTACAACACTGTCAGTGATAGGATAATATCCATACATCTACAAGAAAGACCAGTTAATACAACTATTATTCAAATTTACGCATCAAACGCTAAGGCCAAAGATGAAGATTGAAGATTTTTACCAACTTCTGAGGTCTAAAATTGATGGAACATGCAATTAGGATGTATTGATAATTACTGGTGATTGAAATGTGAAAGTTGGAAACGAAGAAGAATCGGTAGTTGGAAAATATGGCCTTAGTGATAGAAATGATGCCAGAGATTGCATGATAGAATTTTGCAAGACCAATGGCTTCTTCATTGCAAATACCTTTTTGCAACAACACAGATAGCGACTCTACGCTTGGCCTTCACAAGATAGAGTATACAGGAATCAAGTCAACTACATCTGTGGAAAGAGATGATGGAAAAGTTCAATATCATCAGTCACAACAAGGCCAGCCTCTGACTTGCTCACATGCAAGTTCAAGTTGAAGCTGAAGAAAATTAGAACAAGTTCACAAGAGCCAAAGTATGACATTGAGTATATCCCACCTGAATTTAAAGGCCATCCCAAGAATAGATTTGATGCATTGCACATTAATGACCAAAGACCAGATGAGTTGTGGAATGACATCAAGGACTTCATACATAAAGGAAATGTGAGGTCATTAAAAAGACAGGAAAGAAAGAAAAGGCCAAAATGGATATCAGAAGAGACTCTGAGACTTCTTCTTGAATGTCAAGTAGCTAAAGCAAAAGAAAGAAATGATGAAGCGAAAGAGCTGAACAGAAGATTTCCATGGGTGGCTCGAGAAGACAAAGTATTATAATGACATGTGCAAAGACCTGGAGTTAGAAAACCAAGAGTGAGGAACACGCTCAACATTTATCAAGCTGGAAGAACTGAAGAAAAAATTCAAGTATTGAGTTGCAGTAGTGAAGGATTCTACGGGCAAAATACTGAACCACTCAGGAAGCATCAGAAGAAGATGGAAGGGGTCACAGAGTCACTATACCAAAAAAAATTGGTTGAAGTTCAATCGTTTCAGGAGGTAGCATATAATCAAGAACTGATCATATTGAAGGAAGAAGTCCAAGATGCACTGAAGGTATGGAGCAAAAAAAAGGCTCCAGGAATTGATGGAATACCAATTGAAATGTTTCAAAAAACAGATGCGCTGCTGGAAGTGCCTACTCTCTATGTCAAGAAATTTGGAAGACAGCTACCTGGCTAACCAACTGGAAGAGATTCATATTTATGCCTATTCCCAAGAAAGGTAATCCAACCAAATGCGGAAATTATTGAACAATATCATTAATATCACATGCAAGTAAAATTTTGCTGAAGATAATTCAAAAGTGGTTGCAGCAGTACATCTACAGGAAACTGCCAGAAATTTAAGCCGTATTCAGAAGAGGTTGTGGAACCAGGGATATCATCACTGATGGCAGATGGATCCTGGCTGAAAGCAGAGAATACCAAAAAGATGTTTACCTGTGTTTTATTGACTATCCAAAGGCATTTGACTGTGAGAATCATAACAAATTATAGATAATATTGCAAAGAATGAGAATTCCAGAACACTTAATTGTGCTCATGGGGAACCTGTACATAGATCAAGAGGCAGCTGTTCAAACAGGACCAGGGGATACTGCATAGTTTAAAGTCTGGAAACGTGTTCGTCAGGGTCATATTGTTTCACCATACTTATTCAATCCATATGCTGAGCAAATAATCCAATAAACTGGGTTATATGAAGAATGTGGCATCAGGATTGGAGGAAGACTAACAATTTGCATTATTCAGATGACACGACGTAACTTGCTGAAAGTGATGAGGACTTGAAGCTCTTACTGATGAAGATCAAAGACTACAGCAGTCAATATGGATTGTACTTCAGTGTAAAGAAAACAAAAATCCTTACAACTGGACCAATAAGGAACATCATGATAAGCAAAGACTGAAGCTGTCAAGGATTTCATTTTACTTGGATCCACAATCAACACCCAAGGAAATCAGCAGTCAAGAAATCAAAAGAAGCATTGCATTGGGGAAATGTGCTGCAAAAGACCTCTTTAAAGTGTTAAAAAAAAAAAAAAAAAGCAAAGATGTCACTTTGAAGACTAAAGTGAGTCTGACCGAAGCCATGGTGTTTTTAATCACCCCATATGCATGTGAAAGCTGGGCAATGAATAAGGAAGATCGATGAAAAATTGATGCCTTTGAATTATAGTGTTGTTGAAGAATATTTAATATGCATGGACTGCCAGAAGAATGAACAAATCTGTCTTGGAAGAAGTACAGCCAGAATGCTCCTTATAAGCAAGGATAGAGAGACAATTCTCACATATTTTGGGTATATTTTCAGGAGGAATCAGTCCCTGGAGAAGGACCTCATGCTTGGTAAAGTAGAGGGTCAATGAAAAAGAGGTAGACCCTTAACGTGATGGATTGACACAGTGGCTGCAACCATGGGCTAAAACACCGCAGCAATTGTGACTATGGTGTAGGACTGGGCACTGTTTTGTTCTGTTGTCATGGGTCTGCAATGAGTTGGAACTGACTTGAAGGCATCTAACAACAAAGAAAAAAAACCAAACCCATTGCCATTAAGCCAGTCCTGACCCATAGCAACCTTATAGGACAGAGATTCACACTGCCAGCCTTTTGGTTAGCAGCTGTAACTCTTAACCTCTCCGCCACCAGTGTTTCCACCTAACAACAATGACAACACAATCTAGATAATTTCTTCATATCTATCTTTCAGTTCACAAATTCCCTTTGCTTGTATTTGTTAAATTAATTTAGTTGGTTTCTTTTAATTTATAGAAATTATATTTGCTTGGTCTTACATACTATAACTTCTTTTATTTTTTCTTATTCCTTTCTATCTATTCAAGGCCTACTAATTCTAACACATGAGTGTTCTATATATACATTTCTTACCTCTGGTTTTATGCTGCAATATATGAAGAGCCAGGACAGTCACTTTTGCCTTTTCTCTTTTTTACATACGCTTACTGAAGAAAGGTGTCCAATACCTTGATTTAATTATATATTTGACCAAGTGCTGTCTTCCACAAGGTTATATTGTTTTTATTTTAGCAATATTTCCAAACAATAACTTTACTGAAATAAGTTAGCAACACAGAGTATTTAAAGATCAAAGTAAAGTTCATTTGATTCGGTCACTCAAGAAACTCTTAAAGAGTTGATTAAAATCTTAACTTGTAAATCTCTAAAATCTGCTCACATGTAAACCCTGGAAATGTGTAGGTTTTACTTCACCATAAGATTTTATAGGGGAATTAGATTTGTTCAAAAATCTGAAGCATGAGCCACTTAAACAGAACTTAGATGCTTATGTTACTAGAAACTTGATATCACTTCTGAAAGGATGGTTATTCAAAAACTCATTCATCACTTAATGCTCAAAGTTCATTCATCATGAGTATTTCATGTCATTCTGCTAAAAAAAAAAAAGAAAAAACTTTATCAGAGATTCAAATTTCTGCAAGGCGCATTGTGATATGTCCATATGGTGCATTTTGCAACTAACAAAAGAAGAAGGAAATAACATCCTAATCTGTTTCATTCATTCATCTGCTCTCTTTCTTTCACGCAGGAGGATATTCAACAGAAAGAGCTTTGGTGATGGTGGAAGCTGCAGAAATAATGTTGGGAATGCATTATTGGATGCAAATTTTAGGGAAGAGTGCGAAGCCTAAGTAATTCTTCCTGTTTTGCTTTGCACAACTAGGCGGATGTTCCTATCAGGAAAAGAAAGTTTTTCTACAACATTTTCTATAGAAAAAAAAAGAATATGGAGGTTTTATTTTTTTCATTGAGAGCTTCGGGTTAAAATACTAACATAAAATGTTTGTGGAGAAACTCTTACAGGAAACGATAAAATGTTTAAAATGTACTAAGATAATTTAATGAGCACAGTGTTTCTAAACCAGCACTGCCCAGTAGGGATAAAATTCTTATGTAATTTTAAATTGTCTAATAGTCATATTAATAAAGTACAATAAAACACGTGGTATTAATTTTGATAATATATTTTACCCAATATCCAAAATATTATCATTTTTAGAATGTAAACCATAAAATCTTTGTCTTTTCTTTCTTTCATGTCTTTTCAGGGACCTCCTGCTTTCTTCATGGATGACATCCTTGATGTCATTCCACAACTCATCCAGTCTTCGGTCACTAGTGTTCAATGCATCAAATCTATTCTTCAGATGGTCTCTAAATTCAGGTGGGATATACCCAAGGTCATATTTTGGCTCTCGTGGACTTGCTCTGATTTTCTTCAGTTTCAGCTTGAACTTGCATATGAGCAATTGATGGTCTGTTCCACAGCCAGCCCCTGGCCTTGTTCTGACTGATGATATTGAGCTTTTCCATAATCTCTTCCCACAGATGTAGTCAGTTTGATTTCTGTGCATTCCACCTGATGAGGTCCATGTGTATAGTTGCTGTTTATGTTGGCGAAAGAAGGTATTTGCGATGAAGAAGTCGTTGGTCTTGCAAAATTTTATCATTCGATCTCTGGCATTGTTTCTATCACCAAGGCCATATTTTCCAACTACTGATCCTTCTTCTTTGTTTCCAACTTTCGCCTTCCAATTGCCAGTAATTATCAATGCATCTTGATTGCATGTTTGATCAATTTCAGACTGCAGCAGCTGATAAAAAACTTCTATTTCTTCATCTTTGGCCCTAGTGGTTGGTGCATAAATTTGAATAATAGTCGTATTAACTGGTCTTCCTTGTAGGCATATGGATATTATCCTATCACTGACAGCGTTGTACTTCAGGATAGATCTTGAAATGTTCTTTTTGACGATGTATGCAACACCATTCCTCTTTGAGTTGTCATTCCCAGCATAGTAGACTATATGATTGTCCAATTCCAAATGGCCAATACCAGTCCATTTCAGCTCACTAATGCCTAGGATATCCAAGTTTATCTGTTCCATTTCATTTTTGACGATTTCCAATTTTCCTAGATTCGTACTTTGTACATTTCAGGTTCCGATTATTAATTGATGTTTGCAGCTGTTTCTTCTCATTTTGAGTTGTGCCACATCAGCAAATGAAGGTCCCGAAAGCTTTACTCCATCCACGTCATTAAGGTGGACTCTACTTTGAGGAGGCAGCACTTCCCCAGTCATCTTTTGAGTGCCTTCCAACCTGGGGGGCTTATCTTCCAGCACTATACCAGACAATGTTCCACTGTTCTTCATAAGGTTTTCACTGGCTAATGCTTTTCAGAAGTAGACTGTCGGGTCTTTCTTCCTAGTCTGTCTTAGCCTGGAAGCTCAGCTGAAATCTGTCCTCCGTGGGTGACCCTGCTGGTATCTGAATACTGGTGGCAGAGTTTCCAGCATCACAGCGACACATGAGCCCCCACAGTACGACAAACTGACAGACACGATGGATGTCAGAGGAGACTCTGAAACTTGCTCTTAAGCATCAAGCATCTAAAGCAAAAGGAGGAATTGATGAAGTAAGAGAACTGAACAGAAGATTTCAAAGGGCCTCTCTTGAAGACAAAGTAAAGTATTATAATGACATGTGCAAAGAGCTGGAGATGAAAAACCAAAAGCGAAGAACATGCTTGGCGTTTCTCAAGCTGAAAGAACTGAAGAAAAAATTCAAGCCTCGAGTTGCAATAGTGAAGGATTCCATGGGGAAAATATTAAACAACAAAGGAATCATCAAAAGAAGATGGAAAGAATACACAGAGTCATTATACCAAAAAGAATTAGTCGATGTTCAACCATTTCAAGAGGTGGCATATGATCAGGAACCGATGGTACTGAAGGAAGAAGTCCAAGCTGCTCTGAAGGCACTGGCGAAAAACAAGGCTCCAGGAATTGAGGGAATATCAATTGAGATGTTTCAACAAACAGATGCAGCGCTGGACGTGCTCACTAGTCTATGCCAAGAAATAGGGAAGACTGCTTCCTGACCAACTGACTGGAAAAGATCCATATTTATGCCTATTCCCAAGAAAGGTGATCCAATCCAATGTGGAAATTATAGAACAATATCATTAATATCGTGCGCAAGCAAAATTTTGCTGAAGATCATTCAAAAACAGCTGCAGCAGTATATCCACAAGAAACTGCCAGAAATTCAGGGTGGTTTCAGAAGAGGACGTGGAACCAGGGCTATCATTGCTGATGTCGGATGGATCCTGGCTGAAAGCAGAGAATACCAGAAGGATGTTTATCTGTGTTTTATTGACTATGCAAAGGCATTCAACTGTGTGGATCATAACAAACTATGGATAACACTGTGAAGAATGGGAATTCCAGAACACTCAGTTGTGCTCATGAGGAACCTTTACGTAGGTCAAGAGGCAGTTGTTTGGACAGAACAAGGGGATACTGATTGATTTAAAGTCAGGGAAGGTGTGCGTCAGGGTTGTATTCTTCCACCCTACCTATTTAATCTATATGCTGAACAAATAATACTAGAAGCTGGACTAAATGAAGAACAGGGCATCAGGATTGGAGGAAGACTCATTAACAACCTGCGTTACGCAGATGACACAACCTTGCTTGCTGAAAGTGAAGAGGACTTGAAGCACTTACTAATGAAGATGAAAGACCACAGTCTTCAGTATGGATTACACCTCAACAAAAAGAAAACAAAAATCCTCACAAGTGGACCAATGAGCAAAATCATAATAAATGGAGAAAAGATTAGAAGTTGTCAAGGGTTTCATTTTACTTGGATCCACAATCAACAGTCATAGAAGCAGCAGTCAAGAAATCAAAAGAGGCATTGCATTGGGTAAATCTGCTGCGAAGGACCTGTTCAAAGTGTTGAAGAGCAAGGATGTCACCCTGAAGACTAAGGTGTGCCTGACCCAAGCCATGGATTTTCAATCACATCATATGCATGTGAAAGCTGGACACTGAATAAGGAAGACTGAAGAAGAGTTGACGCCCTTTGAATTGTGGTGTTGGCGATGAATATTGAGTATACCATGGACTGCCAAAAGAACGAACAAATCTGTCTTGGAAGAAGTGCAGCCAGAATGTTCCTTAGAGGCAAGGATGGCGAGACTGCATCTTACATACTGTGGACATGTTGTCAGGAGGGATCAGTCCCTGGAAATGGACATCATGCTTGGCAGAGTACAGGGTCAGCAGAAGAGAGGAAGACCCTCAATGAGGTGGATTGACACAGTGGCTGCAACAATAAGCTCAAGCGTAACAGGGACTGTAAGGATGGCCCAGGACGGGGCAGTGTTTCGTTCTGTTGCACATAGGGTCGCTACGAGTCAGAACCAACTCTATGGCACCTAACAACAACAACAAACCATAAAAATTATAAATAAGATATTTTACATTCTTTTTTTTTCATACCAAGTCTTCAAAACTCAGTGTTTATTGTATACAGTTCATTTCAGTTGGAATGCCAGTATTGAAAATATTTGATCTGCATTTACATTTCATAAAACATACTACTGATAAGGTGGATTCATGTACTAAGTTCCAAGGACACTCAAAATTTTTTGATAACTGAAATAAATATATTTTTTAAATTTAATTAAAAATTACATAAAATAAAAAATCACCTTCTTAGTCACACTAACCATATTACAAGGGTTCAGTAGTCCCATGTGGCTAGTGGCTACTGTATTGGACAACACAGACCCAAGCCAGTGTTAGATTTGACGATGCATAAATGAAAACTTACCTAATGCATATAAATTAGGTTTTGGCTAAAGTTACTGATGATGACTTGGGAAACTAATATAATTAATAAAAAGTTACACAAGTGAAGCAACTTCTATAGTGATCCTGTCCTCAAGACTGAAAGTCCTGTGCTAATTTTGGCAGAGACATAGATACAGTCACTTGTTCTAGATTTGCTATTTCCAGGCTAATCAGAGTCAGAGCTCACAGTCAGCAACAAAACAAAATTTGGGTTAGGTGCCGGGCCTGGGTCAAAACTCCAGAGATCAGGGTCAAGGACACAGTAGAGGCAGCAGTGTAACAGATAAAAGGGGCTCACTTTGGACTCTAGCAGTTCAGAGACTCAGAATATTGTTAACCCTTGCTGCCCAGGCAGCCCCTTTATTGTCAGGCCCTGGGCAATGTTTGCAGCGGGCAGGCAACCCAATGATCACCACTTTTTTTTTTTTTTTTTTTGAGACAAAGAAACATACGATGCCTTGTAGACCTCCTGTGAGAAGTGGCTTACCCAATATCACCAGATGAGAAATTTTGATATTGCACATTGTGTGTAAGGCTTTTAGTGGGAAATACTAAAATACACACATACCTGCTAAAATTCCCTACTTGTTTGGTCAAGAATACTAAACGTAATGAAAATGAGGCTACTACATGGAGCAGGAGCAGTCGTGACATATCTTTGCATAGCTTTTCCCTTGTGCCTTGTTGTATATGGGTCAGACTGCAGCTCATGACAATTTCTGCTCAGCGAAGGTCTTGCCAGAGGGAAAATGTAAGGTGGACTTTTTTGTTGGCCACTGTTCTTTTTTCCTGAGGCTTATAGTACTACTTTAGAATAATTATGTTAACAATATTGCTATTTTCACATTGCTACAAACATACTGGTCAATTGTGTTGTTGTTGTTTCTCCCAGTAATTTCTTTTTACGCTTTGACCAGAATATAGCATGAAAATCTGGGGAAAGAATGGGGGAGAACCTGTTTCCATCACCCTGCAGAACAGGGACTCAAAATAAAAATTAAATTCGGCCATTAAAAAAAAATTTTTCTTAAATACCTGAGATTGTAGACCTAAGGTCACTCCTATTTTTTGCAAATGGGAGCCTGTCCAGGATTTCTAAAAAAGAGGACTAAGAAGAAGCAATAAGTGAGGGAAGAGGAAAACCAGGAATCCCACTAAGTACGCACCTGCCCAACAACTCGCACACTGTAGTAATTTGTGTTCTGGTGAATTCTACTTTAGTTGAAAGAAAACCATTCTATACATGGGAAAAGGAGGGAAAATGAGAAGTTACCAGTCCCTTCCATCCCCACCATGGGTTTCCCTTGAAGATACAGGGATTTGTGGGTTGATCGTCTCTGTATAAAACCCTTAGATCTGGTTTAGCATCTGTTCTTGGCAGACCTATCTTTTGGTCTCCTGCCTGCCTTCTCCATGAGTCACTGATAGAATTTTCTGTGGATTAGCAGAGGAACTGTCATAATTCAGGTTCAAAAGATGAATACTCCAATCTTTCATATTCTGAAATTATCTAATTTTACCATTTCTAGAAATTTTTACAGCCCTGCTTCAACTGTTTCTTGTCATGAAATTTTCTAAATGTGTCTCAGAAAAGTACATCTCATTCTTGAATGAATTTTCTACTTCTGGAATGAACTTGATTTAGTTGTGACACATAACGCTTCTCATTTTTTTTTCCCTTGTAGTAACTGCTTGTTCAGGATTGTTTGAATTCTATATATAAAGGCCCACATTAAAAGACTATTTACTACTAAATCTTTTGATTTAGTATCTAAATTTCTTACTTTTTAAAATAAGATAGGTTATTTAGGAAATAAATAAGGGTTAGAAGTCATGCCATTTTCTACTGTATTCAGAAGGAGCACTTTTTCTAGACAAAAAAGCTCTTGGGCCCAGTGACTCAGTTGGATGCATCAGAAGCCTTAAATGTAACAAAGTAGATCTGTGACTCATCAGAAGATGACTTCCAGAGAACACATTTACTTGCCCTTCACTGGCTGACTGAGAAGGTAAGCCCAGTAAAATATCAAAGGTATTCTCCACAGTAGACTACATATTTAGGCCTTTGGGTTTAGTCGGTGCTTCATCTTGACCTTGACATTGGGGAATAGTTAATTTAAGATCTAACACCATTCTACAGAAAGTCAGCACCATTTCTCTCTTAATGCACAAATTCAGTTGACCAATGTATTCAGAGCACAGGTAATTAACCCTGAAAATAATGCAAATTATCTGCATATCTTTCCTAGTGCCATTTATTTGTTTTTGTACAGACATGTGTCTTTACATGCATATCACAGCGTTGTCATTCCTTTGAGCTCTGGAAAGGAAAGGATTATATATCTTCTTCATGTGATTTATACTATATTCTACTTACGCTTGGACCGAAATATAATTTAGTGATTATATTATGCATGGTACCTTAGCAACACTTAATACTGCATAGAAAATAATGGGTATTTACCTGTCAGAAGCAGAGAACTATTCAATTTTTGGTCATCGTTTCTATACAAATAGGTAATTAGGATGCTTTGTATACCTTATTTATTTTGCTGCGTTGCCTTCAAGTCTCAGTTAAATCCTTGGCTGTATCTTGTGCACTGTGACATAGTCTGTGGCACTGGAATCTGACCATTATGGTATTTGCAAGGCAGGCACAAAGGTTGATTGAAAATCTGTAATAGCTACAACACTATACAGGCAAAATCCTCACAGCTATTTTCTTCATTTATGAAGGCTTGAGCCTGTCTTACCATTAATGTCAGAGGGAAAAACGGTTGCTTTGTATGGGATTTTAGAGCACGGATTCTACAGAATAGGAAAGGGTTGATGTATGCGAGTTGCTTTCTAGGACGTATGCAATCCCTTTCGTAGGCTCAGTTTGAAATGCCTTTCTCACATCTGCCTAAATCATGCAAACAAGTACAAATCTCGAAGAAATCAACTATAAGAATAATAGGAGGTATAACTGAGTCATACACATTTAGATTGTTTTCCCTGCAAATAATCTGCTTTTAATTAGGCCTTTCAGATGGTGTTATAAGAGAAATACTCTATTTTTACATATGAGAACAAAAGTTCACATGACAGAAAAAAAAAAAAAGAAGAAGGAATGGAACTAAAGAGCAGAGTCTACAAACCTTGACATGCTACTCAGAGAACTGACCCTCTTGGGGTGGGACTGTCAATCGAGACTTGAAAGGCTCTGATTTGGAGATGGTTAGCTTACTGACATTTGACCTTGGCTAAGTCACAGAACTATCTCTGCTCCATTTTCTCCTCGGTAAAACAGAGATGATCCTTGACACCTACTAGGCTCATAAGACGTTATTAGAGTTCCTCTAGTTAACGTGGCATCAGAGAGTATTTGTGGTATCTTGAAAACAGATAGTATGTAACTAAAAGCCCCCATTCCTGTTACGGCATTGCTACTGACTTTCTGTGCAAACAGGAAGAATTTGTGTTAAATCCACAATTGTGTCTTTACTTCATTGAAAGCAACATAAACAATAATATTCTCTTTGCTTTACAAAGACCAATTGATGTAGAATATATTATTAAAGTTAGGTAGGATAGCTATTTGTTATAGTCCCTTAATTAATTAAGGTTTTTTTTTTTTTCTCCTACCCTTCTGCTGAAATTTGAAAAATATTTGCTTCATTTAAGAGGTCTAGTTAGTTCCGGTCATCAATTTGAAATTTAGCATCTTTAACTTCATAGCAGAGAGCCTACCATGTAATTATTTTGAGTTGTAAGTTCCCATCTTAAGCTAACAAGTGATTATCCTTCACAGTAGACTACAAATGGAGTCTTAATTGATGAACATCTTAAGTGTCTTTCCTGGTTGCCATGACATAAAGGTAGAATGCCTAAACACATGAGATAATCGCTCAGAGAAGGAAAAAAAAAAAAAAAAGTAAAAGCGAAACACATCAGAGAACTAATCTCAAGAGTTCTCAAGACAGTCCTTCCATCATTCCATTCACCTTGCAATTTGAGACTTTGTAATGCCTTTGTGCTATTGCTGCCTATTTGGAGTGTTTCCTAAGATTTTTGGTCTTTGTTACTGCTGTACTGCTAAGAATTGCTTTCTTCTGTGATACTAAGATTATTTTTCATTGTGCTTTTCCTTACAACTTCATAACTGTAGAATTTGTTCCCCTCAGCAGAAACTAGTTCCTTGCTATTTTCCTATCTTCACTTATTTCCAATATACTGGTCAGCCAGGCAACCAGTAAAATGAAAAGCCTATTGGCATCATTATGTGTGAGAGTTTCTATGGGAAAAGATTTTCTTTCACTCACTTTTTTTTACGGTGTCTGAGATGAGGACATGAGGCAAAAAGCTCAAATTGGATTTTCAAAAATAAAAATATAGGAAAAGGCACTGACTTACAAACATAGGCGTAGGAGACTAAAATGGCATCTTAGTTCTAATAACTGAGTATTGCTCTTAGATTAAATCAAAGAGTTCTTAATTTTGGGGTTGGCTTAGCCTAGAGAACAGAAGGCACCATATGGAATAGACTTTAAAGCAATTATACCAGTAAGAACTTATAATGAAATGGTTTAGAAATAATAAAACCTAGATTAACTAGGACCCAATTAACTGGAAACTTCAGTTATCCATATTTTAGTCTGTTTTTCTCTTTTAGAAGAATAGCTAAGCAATAATAAAACAAGCTTGTGATGTTAAAAATCCCTTCTTTTATTATGCTGGAAGAAAATGAGACCCTTGGACTAAGGATTATTCATCTGCCTGAATCCAGAGCTCTAGCAATTATCTCATATCAGAGATATGCTGAGAACAGGAAAACCCCTAATTTGCAGGTATTTTAAGACCATTACAGAGTCAGTGTACTTTTCTATCATTTCTATAGACATGTTTACCACACTGTGCAAAAAGGACCAAACCAGGTGTTAAAATCTGGTCCAATGTCTGTCACTATTAAGTGTGTGGCCTTCGACAAGTGACTTCCCTCCTGTATAGTTCAGTGTCCTCATCTGTACAATGAGGGGTTGGACCTCTCCCTTCTAAACACTAGAATGATTTTGAGTCTGGTAATCTCTGATCTTCAGAATGGTCATCTCAGGTTACTGCTAGATCCTTAACTAAGATGAACTGTGTTTTCCGTCCACAGCAGTTTTAATGTATTGTGTGTTGAGGAAATTGAGTATCTTATCTGGTTTACAGGGTCCCTGGGTAGTATAAACAGTTAAGCACTCAACTACTAGCCGAAAGTTAGGTGGTTCAAATGCACCCAGAGGCACTTTGGATGTCAGGCCTGGTGATCTGTTCTGAAAGGTTGCAGTCTTGAGAACCCCATGGAGCAGGTCTACTACGCACTCATGGGGTTGCTATGAATTGGAATCGACTCTACAGAAACTAACAACAACAACAACAAATCCCAGTGTCAGAGTCAGGATAAGAACTCAAGAAAGGGCCCTGCTGGGGCAGTGGTTAAAGTGCTTAGCTGCTAACCGAAAAGGTAGGCAGTTAGAACCCACCAGCTGCTCCATGAGAGAAAGATGTGGCAGCTTGCTTCCATAAAAGATTATAGCCTTGGAAAACCTATGGGACAGTTTTACTCTGTCCTATGATGTTGCTATGAGTTGGAATCAACTTGATGGCACACGACAACAACATTTGTGTCAGGACAGCCTGAGGATGACTTGCTTTATGAAAGCTGCACTTGCAGGTTCCGCTCCAGACATCAGAGAGGCAGTGACTCAGTGAATCTGTGCTCAAAAGTAATTCCCAGAGCCAACCTTCTGTGAGGCATGGGGCACAGGAAGAGTTTACATGTAGGCCCCAGGGAAAATGTACTTTCCTTAGCTTTATTTGATTGTAGTCACTCTCCCTTCATTTTCTCCTCTGCAAAATCAACTGAACTTTATATTTTAAATAATATTTTTTGTTTAAAAAATTTTTAATTATTTGTCACGCATTGTGAACAAAAGGGAGCAACCTCCACAAATCCCAATGATCCTAGGACAAGAAGAACTTTTAGGGATAGTGGGCACCATGGTCTTGCTTATAAAGGGGAGTCACATCATTAAGTTATCTCACAAACTGAAAAGCATATGCCCATCTTTCCTCTGGAAGAGTTCAAGCTTAGCTGTGAAAGCTCCCATTAAGGCTGATCTTTCAGAAATGAAGTTAGAAGGGCCAGAATTGCTGTTGCAGATGGGCAGATTTGGGGCTTTATTCCTCCTGGTTGTGAATCAGCAAATCCCATTATGTTTTAAGGAATCCCAATTTGCTGCTCCTGCAGTCTTGCAGCATTTCTAATTAAAAGTGTTTGCCCTTCTGAACAGGTTTTGTAAGCTTTCGAAAGATGTTTTGTGTTTATTTCCCTTTATTTGTGTTTTTAGTACCATTTTTTGATATTGCCTTTAGCAAAGTAGGAGTATGGAATGCTCAGATATAGTGCTTTTAAAGTGCTTATACCAGTAGTATCTGGTTACTTACATAAATAGATACGAAACATCTGTTGGAATATAGGAAGTTTCAATTGGACCAATGGTTTTCTGAGAGCCACCTTTGGAGTGAATGTATATAGGTTTGTTTGAAAGCCAATCTAAGACAGATTTTAAAAGAATTGGAAATATTTGAATTTAATTTGGGAGAGAATAGGACTGAAGTTGAAAAGAGCGAAATAATAGGAAGTAGGAATGGAGAAAGGAAACTCTGAAATGGTCCAAGAGCACTGAAAAAGTCAAAATGTGAGGAGACCAAGGCATCTACTGGTGAATTGAGACCCTTTAGTTCCACCAAAAGTCTTCATTAGCTATTACTGTTTGAAATGATCCCTTAACCTTCAGCATACTGTGGCTATTGTGTCACTGTATTTCTGGGTACTACTCTATTACTCTATGTGTACCATGGGATAATGACTCTCTGATGATGGTCATACTTTATGATTCAAATTTCTCCAACCCTTTCATTTCCATCTCTTTGGGTAATAACCCAGGAATCTTGCCTCTACAGTCAAACTTCTGGCTTTCTTTACATTTTCTGTCCCAACTCTGACAAGAAGAAAATATTATCATAGGTAGCAGTGGGACTAAGAATTTGCATACCTTAAAGACAAGGAAATAAAAATATTTTATTTTTATTTATTTATTTTAGGAGACTAAATTGATGTTGGAGTCTAGCATATTTCCCTGAGAGATGATTTTCACTTTTTTAGTAGTCTTTATGTGTAGGAGTATTATTCAGTTTGCATTCAAATACTCCGGAGTACTCTTTCACCTTCTTAATCTGTTTGTTTGATTATGTTGACTTGGCAGGAAAAGGTGTTTGAACACGTTAATGTTCAAATATTCTCGTCTGAAAAACAAGTCAGCAGAACAAACTATATCCCACTTGTGTTACTCCATTTGTAAATCTCCTTATTTAGAAAGTCACAGTATGTTCTTCACCACTGCCCTTTGATTTCGCTCACTCTAAGTTTTTATGAGGAATATAAAGATTTTACTGTAGGTTAGATATAGAGGATGCAATACTATTTGTTTCATCAATTTATTGTCATACAATAAATAATATAGTAAGAAAGGGCTGGTCAATAATGGGGAGTACATTGTCAGACTAACTCTTCCACAGATAACAATTATAAACTGAACAAAATAAAATACACACACACACACACAACTATTTGAAGGCATGGAGAACAATTATAAGCAGGCAGAAACTGAAGAGGCTTTAACCCTCAAATGAAGAGAAGCACGTTGAGTGAAGTCCATATTTATGAGGCTTTGCCTCCTGAGGGCATCCTATTCATTGTGAATTGCAGGGAAGCTAGAAATCAAGTATAAAAGCTGCATTTTTATTGTCTTGAGGTGTCAGTGAGCAGAGTTTAAAAGTGCACCAGAAGCTGGAAATTGAAGAGAAAAATCTTAGAAAAAATGAAGCCGCCAAATCTGAATATAAACCTGCTCAAATTCCTGGCTGAACCCTGCAGAGGGCTTTGAGGGAACTACAAGGAGCCCAGCAGAAAACCATAAGGATTTATGAGAGATTTTAGCTGCTAAGTACCACAGAGTTGAAAGAGTTTGAGTCTTACCAAATTAGGGAGCCTCGATGAAATAAACCAAGAATTTACAAGTTTGAGTTGATAAGTCAGTGATCTAACTGCCTGAATAAAAGTCAACACTCTTCACAAGAAGAAAACAGAATTCCGTGTGCCTAAAATGTTTTCTCTAAAATGCTCAACAAAACGAAAAACAAACCCACTGCTGTTTAGTCGATTTTAACGCATAGCGATCCTATAGGACAGAGTAGAACTGCCCCATAGAGTTTCCAAGGAGTGCCTGGCAGATTTCAACTGCCAGCCTCCTGATTAGCAGCTGTAGCACTTAACCACTACACCACCAGGGTTTCCAAAATGCTCAGTATGTAATAAAAATTATAAAACATACAAAGGCATAAGAGAAAAAGAAAGTCAACAGTAACAGACTCATAATTACCCAGAACTTGGAATTAGTAGGTAAGGATTTTAAGTTGCCACATAAGATATTTTTAAGGACTTAAAGAGAAACAAGGACATAATGAATGAGCAGAAAGAGGTGTTAAGCTGTTGTTGTGTGACGTCGAGTTGATTTGGACTCACAGAGACCCTATAGAAACAGTAGAACTGTTTCATAGGGTTGCATAAAGACTGTAATCTTTATGGGAACAGATTGCCAGGTCTTTTGTCCCACAGAGCTGCTGATGGATTTGAACCACTGACTTTTCGGTTAGCAGCTGAGCGCTTTAACCACTGTACCATCAGGGTTCCTGACTCTAAGCTAAAAGAGGAATAAAATAGAAATTCTAAAACTGAAAAATGAAATAAAAAATCTGCTGGGTGGCCTTAAATGTAGATTGAAATGAAGAAAGATCCAAAGCACTTGAAAATGAATCCATAGTAATTATCCTATCTGAAAAACAGAGAACAAAACCATTGGGAAACCAAAAAACAGAGCTTCCCCCCTCTGACTTGTGAGACAATATTAAACAGTCTCAGTTATTTTTAATTTAAGTACCAGAAGTAAAACAGAGGTTTCCCTGTGAGGCAGAACACATGCAAAAAGCTGCAGTCAAAGCTTTGTCCCAAAATTGTACAAAATTGGTGAAAAATAACAACTTACAAATTTAAGAATCTCAGCAAACTCCACACAGAATAAATAACAAAGAAAATCACATATAGGCACATGTGACATACTGCTGAAAATTAAAGATAAAGAAAAATCTTAAAAGCACTTTGAGAAAAAAAAATAGACACATTATATATTGACAACCAACAATACGATTACAAATGACTTCTCAGTACAAACAATGAAGACTAGAAGACAATGGAATGGACTTTTAATATGCTTAAAAAATATCAATTCAGAACTCTACATACAGTGAAAATATCAAAAATAAAAATAAAATTAATATATTTTCAGATACATGAAAGCTAAGAAAATGTATTGCAGGCAGATCTTCACTACAAGAAATAGTGTAGGAATTTCTTTAGGCTGAAGGGAAAGGACACACAATGTAACTGATCTATTCAAAGGAATAAAAGCACCATTAAATGGTAAATGTGTGTGAAAATATAAAAGCCTTTTCTTCTCTTTTTAGAAAATAACTGTATAAAGCAAAACATTGTATTGTTAAGTTTCTGCCTCATGTAACAAAGGAAAAGAAATCAAAGTTGGGGAAGAAATTATAATGTTTCTTATATTTTAACTGATATGTAAAATTGCTAGGTAGACCGTGGTAAATTAAGAATACATATTGTAATCCCTAGTTTTGTTGTCATTAGGTGCTGTTGAGTCGGTTCTGACTCATACCGACCCTATGCACAAGAGAACGAAACACTGCCTGGTCTTGCACCATCCTTACGATCATTGTTAAGCTTGAGCTCATTGCTGTAGCCACTGTGTCAATCCACCTTGTTGAAGGTCTTTCTCTTTTCTGCTGATGCTGTACTTTGGCAAGCATGATGTCCTTCTCCAGGGACTGATCCCTCCTGACAATATGTCCAAAGTATGTAAGGCACAGTCTCACCATCCTTGCTTCAAAGGAACATTCTGGTTGTACTTCTTCCAAGACAGATTTGTTCATTCTTTCTGCAGTCCATGGTATTTTCAAAATTCTTCGCCAACACCACAACTCAAAGATGTCAATTCTTGTTTGGTCTTCCTTATTCATTGTTCAGCTTTCACATGCATGTGATGCCATTGAAAATACCATGACTTGGGTCAGGCACACTTTAGTCTTCAAGGTGACCTCTTTGCTTTTCAACACTTTAAAGATGTCCTTCGCAGTAGATTTACCCAATGCAATGCGTCATTTGATTTCTTGACTGGAGGTGCTCACTCGTCTATGCCAAGAAATATGGAAGACAGCTTCTTGGCCAACTGACTGGAAGAGATCTGTATTTATGCCTATTCCCAAGAAAGGTGATCCAAGTGAATGCGGAAATTATAGAGCAATGCCATTAATATCACACGCAACCAAAATTTATTCAAAAACGGCTGCAGCAGTATATCAGCAGGGAGCTGCCAGAAATTCAGGCTGGTTTCAGAAGAGGAACCAGGGATATAACTGCTGATGTCGGATGGATCCTGGCTGAAAGCAGAGAATACCAGAAGGATGTTTACCTGTGTTTTATTATGCAAAGGCATTTGACTGTGTGGATCATAGCGAATTATGGATAACATTGCGAAGAATGGGAATTCCAGAACACTTAATTGTGCTCCTGAGGAAACTTTACATAGATCAGGAGGCAGTTGTTCAGACAGAATGAGGGGATACCGATTGGTTTAAAGTCAGGAAAGGTGTGCATCAGGGTTGTATCCTTTCACCATACTTATTCAATCTGTATGCTGAGCAAATAATCTGAGAAGCTGGACTAAATGAAGAAGAATGGGGCATCAGGCTTGGAGGAAGATTTAATAACAATCTGGGTTATGCAGACAACAGAACCTTGCTTGCTGGAAATGAAAAGGACTTGAAGCATTACTAATGAAGATCAAAGACCACAGCCTTCAGTATGGATTGCACCTCAACATAAAGAAAACAAAAATCCTCACAACTGGACCAATGAGCAACATCATAATAAACGGAGAAAAGATTGAAGTTGTCAAGGATTTCATTTTACTTGGATCCACAATTAGCAGCCATGGAAGCAGCAGTCAAGAATCAAGAAGTTGTAATCCCTAGAGTAAACATTAAAAGTAATACCAAGAAATAGAGCTAAAAAGTCAGTAGGTAAGATATAATATAGTGTTAAAAACTTCTATTAACCCAAAAGAATATAGGAAAAGGAGGAACAGAGGAAAACAAATGAGATAAATGGAAAACAAATAGAAAAATGGTAGGATTAAACTCAGTTATACAATAATTGTATTAAATTTGAATGAACTAAATATTTAGATTAAAAGTCAGATTGTTAGAATGAATGAGAAAAAAACAACTATGTTCTCTACAAAAGACATACTTTAAATATAATAGCACAGCTTAAAAGTCAAAGTATGGAAAAAGTTATGCAATATCACATTAAATGTAAAAAAGACAGGAGTGGCTATTTAAATGTATCAGGTGAAGTAGACTTCAAGACAAGGAGAATTAACAGAAATAATGGACAGTTAATAATAATAAATTGCCCAATTTAGGAGGAAGGTATAAAAATCCTAAATATGTATACAACCAATACAGCTTCAGAATGTATAAAACAAAAATTGACAAAACTAAAGAGAAAACCAAAAAACCAAACCTGTTGCCATCAAGTTGATTCTGATTCATAGTGACTCTATAAAAAACAAAAACCAAATCCAGTGCTGTGAAGTCAATTCCGACTCACAGCGACCCTATAGGACAGAGTAGAACTGCCCCATAGAGTTTCCAAGGAGTGCCTGGTGGATTCAAACTGCCAACCCTTAGGTTAACAGCCATAGCACTTAACCACTACGCCACCAGGGTTTCCAGTGACCCTATAGGATAGGGTAAAACTGCTCCATAGAGTTTTCAAAGTGGATTTGAACTGCTATCCTTTTAGTTAGCAGCTGCAGCACTTAACCACTATGCCACCAGTGTTTCCAAACTAAAGAGAGAAGTAAAAAATTTGTAGTCATAGCTGGAGATTTTAAAACAAAGGATTAGTAAGAACAGAAAATATAACCAAAACCATTCACCAACTTGACCTATTTGACATTTATGGAATTGGACATTGGGGACTACATCAGCAATACATACTACACATTCTTTTTAAGTGTTTGTTGAATGTTCATTAAGATAGACTATGTGATAGGCCATAAAATAAGCCTCAAAATTTTTTGAAAGATTGGAATATTATAGAGTATGTTCTCTGACCACAGAGGAATTAAATTGGTATTCAATAACAATAAGATGTCTATAAAAGCCCCAAATACTTGGGTGAAAAATAACATCTAAAGAAAACATTGTCAAAGTAGAAATCACAAAGGAAATTAGAAAATACTTTGACCAGATGATAATAAAAATATATCAAAATTCAGAATGAAGCTAAATAAGTTCTGATATATAAAATTATAGCTTATAATTGTTATATTAGATAAAAGAGGAAAGGTTTAACATTAACGCTTTAAATTCTTTCTGGAATAATACTAAAAGAAGATCCAACTAATGGACCGTAACTACCATAGCCTCCACCAGACTGAGTCCAGCACAACTAGATGGTGCCTGGCTACCACCACTGACTTCTCTGACAGGAACCACAATAGAGGGTCCCAGACAGAGCTGGAGAAAAATGTAGAACCAAATTCTAACTCACAAAAAAAGACCAGATTTACTGGTCTGACAGAGACTGGAGAAACCTTAAGAGCATGGACCCCAGACACCATTTTAACTCAGTACTGAGGTTCACCCTTCAGCCAAAGATTAGACAGGCCCAAAAGTAAAACAAGGCTAAAGAGACATGCCAGCCCAGGGGCAAGGATGAGAAGGCAGGAGGGGCCAGGAAAGCTGGTAATGGGGAACCCAAGGCCGAGAAGGGAGAGTGTTGACATGTTGTGGGGTTGGCAGCCAATGTCACCAAACAATATGTGTATTCATTATTTAACAAGAAAATAATTTCCTCTGTAAACCTTCATCTAAGGCACAATTGGGGAAAAAAAAAAAAAAAAAAGACGATCCAGTTAAACTCAAAGTACAAACAGGGAAACAATAAAAGTAGAAAACAATGAAATAGAAGATGGACAAGCAGAGAAAACCAAGAAAGTAAAAAATTGTTTTTTTCAAAAGATTAATGAAATTCATAAGCCCCTAGATAGACTTGGAAACCCTGGTGGTGTAGTGGCTAACTGCTACAGCTGCTAACCAAAAGTTCAGCAGTTCGAATTCACCAGGCGCTCCTTGGAAACCCTATGGGGCAGTTCTACTCAGGCCCATAAGGTTGCTATGAGTCAGAATCGACTCGATGGCAACGGGTTTGATTTGGTTTTAGATAGACTTATTAAAGAGAGAAAATGCATATTACCAATCACCCAAAGCCCAGTGCCTATTACCAATGAGAAGGGAAATTGTTTTCTAACAACGGTGCTCCAGAAACTTGATAAATTTATTAAAACACGCACACACAAATCAGCAAAATACTTGACTCCTACTCACAACCCACAGAGTAATGAATTCAAATTGGATCAAGATTTAAAGGCAAAACTAAAGCTATAATGCTGCTAGAAGTAAGCATGGGTAACTACCTTCATGATTTTGGGCTAGGTGCATGTTTTTTGACTTGAAATAAAATCAGTTAAGTATGAAACTGGAGACCTGGTGGTGCAGTCGTTAAGAGCTACAGCTGCTAACCAAAAGGTCAGCAGTTTGAATCCACCAGCCACTAGAGGGCAGTTCTACTCTGTCCTATAGGGTCACTATGGATCAGAAACAACTGGATGGCAACAGTTTTTTTTTAAAGCATGAAATTAAAAATTGATGTGTCATCAAATTAGAAAAATATTTGATTATCAAAATACACTAAGAAAGTGAAAAGCAAGCCATCAACTGGGAGAAATATTCTCAATGTATATACCCAACAAAGACTTGTATCTGGAATATACAAAGGACTCTTACACATTGTCATGCATTGAATTGTGTCCCCCCAAAATGTGTGTCAACTTGGTTGGGCCATGATTCCCGTTATTGTGTGTTTGACCTCCATTTTGTGATTTTCCTATGTGTTATGAATCATAATCTCCGCCTGCGGTTAAAGAGGATTAGGGTGGGATGTAACACTCTTGCTCAGGTCACATCCTTGAGCCAATGTAAAGGGAGTTTCCCTGGGGTGTGGCCTGCACCACCTTTCATCTTAGGAGAGATAGAAAGGAAAGGGAAGCAAGCAGAGAGTGGGGGACCTCATACCACCAAGGAAGCAGTGCCGGGAGTAGAGCCTGTCCTTTGGACCTGGGGTTCCTGAGCGGAGAAGCTCCTGGTCCGGGGGAAGATTGATGATGAGGACCTTCCTCCAGACAGAGCTGACAGAGAAAGCCTTCCCCTGGAGCTGATGCCCTGAATTTGGCCTTCTAGCCTACTATGCTGTGAGAAAATAAATTTCCCTTTGTTAAAGCCACCTACTTGTGGTATTTCTGTTAAAGTGGCACTAGATGACTAAGACATACATCAGTAATAAAAAGAAATTTGTATGTAAATTTGAAAAAATGTTAGTTTCTTGTATGTGTCTACAGTCAGCTCTTTGTCCACTATTCATTTTGGTCTGTAGTCCTGTCTGATTAAAAAGAGCAGGAATAACTGATGTTTAGAGATCACACTTAGCACTGTACAAAGGACTTTACATGCAATATGTCATTTAACCATCCTAACTTTATGAAAATAGGTGCTGTGGGCACTTGTCCATCTCACTGTCAACTGTTGCCTGACATGAGCCTCTGCTATCTGACCCCATTTCTTGCTCTATCTTTACATCATTCACTATCACACTAAAATCTTCTTTGAACCAATTGGACAAAATTTGTTTCCCTCCTTGGTTCAATTCCAATTAATGCCAAACTCCTCAATTTTTTCTCAATTACGCGTTTACTTGCTCCTGTCCAAATTACTTCGCCTCTTCTGCTTTTAATGAGGAAAAAATATGTCTTTACTCACGCCACTGAATTCATGAGCTGAGGAACAGAGAAACAATGACTTTCAAGGGTGGGATAAAATCAACTTTTCCATACACATATGAGAACTTTGAATATATACATGCATTGTTTATTAAAATAATAATTTAATTTATGCTTTTTAACACTAGATAGCACCAAATTAATATGATCTGAATATTTGATAAGAAGGTAAGATAACCTTTACTGTTACATTTGCAGAAAAATTCAAAACGAATGCAGGCTTATAAAATGGACTGCAGCTTGAGGGGATATTTTCTCTGGAAGCCAAATCCTAGGAAATAAGGGAAAGGGAGATACTCTGTATAAAGATTACAGCAGAGCAGCAGGAGAGAAGCAGGGTAGCAAAGTCTAACACTAATGGCTCCTGATATATAGAGGAAACTAGCAATTTTCCATCTCAATGAGGGGGGAAGCAAGCAAGTGGTATTACATTCTCCTGTGTCTAGTCAGGAAGCCAAAATAGTAAAACTTATATATTCTCATCAGGGAAGCTGTTGGGCGATGTGGTTGGTGAGGGACAGATTGTGACTTTCAAAAGAGAGAAATTTACAAATGTAGTAACACAAAGGTAGTGACAGATGCAGAATTGAAGAACCGCAGGCTAGAGGGAGGCTTTTTAGCTGCTGCTTATTAAAATACTGTGTGGGAAGTGAGAAACTTTTGGTTCTGCACCAACACACTCATCTAAGGGTATTTGTCTTTGTGATGTGAAGGAAACAAAATCCTGTGATTGTTAAAGTGGATGATATCGCATGTTTACCCAGGAATCGAAGGGGAGGGAAATAGAAAGAGACAGGAAAGGAATGGGGCTTGGAGGAGGAGGAGGTTTTAGTTCACAATGGTTTTATGCAAGTTGGAAAGTTTCTGGACATCTGTTTTATCTTTAAAAAATATGTAAATAACATCCACATTTATCTGAAGAGTTGGATAACACTTTAAATTATTCTCAAGTAAAGTTAATTTGTCACATTTTTCATGTGAATTTTTTTGGTGTCCTAGTTTGAGAAACTGAATGAATATGTTATCAATTATCTGGATTTGTTGTTGTTGTTGTTGTTGTGTTCCCCCATCCCTTAAGATGACCATAGGTCATCTATGTTGTTTGTCTTTCTAATATTCCCCTGGTGTGCCCAACCCTGGACAGGCAGTGAGGGTGGGATGTAGTGGTAAGGGTTGGAGTGCAGGTAAGCACCAGAGAAAGAGCACCCACCTTCCTCCTGTTGTGGGTCTCTCACATTTGTGTTTTCTTCCCAAGCAGCAAGTTCAGCAAGGGGGCCGATTGAAGCATTGTGGCAATATAACTCCAGGATTTATTGCTTAACACTGATGCCAACCAAAGTAATTGGAAGGCACTAGATATCAGCAGTCCCAGGATGCTCTCTCTAACAAGCAGGCTTAAGTTAGCCTTTTATAAATGTGTCATATTCTTCTTTGTCATGGTATCATTCATTGTCTGAGACACAAATTCCTCCAAGAGTTGTCCCCAGATGGTTCTTGAGGACACTACCCATAATTACACTTCATCAGCATTTTATTATCCTAATGTAAGTACCATATAAGTGAGTGCTGTAAGGAGCACTGCCATATGCATAGCACAGCTCTCCCTGAGCCTTTGTCTATACCTGGTCATATTTCCATGATGCTGTTTCATTCCTTTAATCTGTGATTTAAAAAATGCAAAGCATTTCATTGCTCTCTCTGTTTCCTCTCCTTGTTTGGTCTCATTGCTTCTTCAAGGTCTATCTGGAGATGTTTTTCTCCCTATCTTTTTTGCCCTACTCCACTCCAAGGTTGGCATAATTTATAAAACTTTTCCTGAGTGTATTAATTTAACTTCTATTTCTGTAAGTGAACCTTGATGCTTTCTCCCTCTTGCTCTAATATATATTTCCTTCACTGATCAGTACTTCCACACAATGCTCTTGCATAGGAATATAGTGGTAGCAATAATAATAATAATAATACCTTTTATTTGTAAGACTTTGTGGGCACAGAGTGCTTGCATATACATTATCTTATTTAGCAAAGAAGGATAATGATAACAGCCAACATGTATTAATGTTTACTATGGCCAGACAGAAACCCTGGTGGCATAGTGGCTAAGTGCTACAGCTGCTAGCCAAAAGGTCGGCAGTTTGAATCCACCAGGCACTTCTTGGAAACTATGTGGGACAGTTCTACTCTGTCCTATAGGGTCACTATGAGTCGGACTCAGTGGCAGTAGGTTTGGTTTGGAAACCCTGGTGGCGAAGTGGTTAAGTGCTATAGCTGCCAACCAAAAGATGGGCAGTTCAAATCCACCAGGCACTCCTTGGGCACTTCTACACAACGGGGTTTTTTTTTTTTTTTTTTTTTTTTAACGGCCAGGTGCTCACTACATGTACTATGTAATGCTGATAATTTTAGGAGTTTTCAGTAATTATTATCACACCTTGCAGATAAGAAAATTGAATCACAAGGATTTTGGCAATTTGCAAATATTCACAGTTCTCACAGCTGTAAGTATAGAGTTGAAATCTGAACCCACTTCAGAGTGATTCAATACAATGTGCTACGCTGCCATCAACACTAATTCTAAGAATATTATGATGGCTGCATTTTGTTAACATCTTTTATAAAGTTTTGCTAGAATAGATAATATTGTGTCCTGATAGTCAAGTTCACTTTGATTTTCCTCTGGATTTCTTATTGTAATGAACCAATAGTCTAAAATTTAGAATTACCATCAGGAAACCAAGACCTGTTAACAGGCTGATGGACAAATTATTAGGTCAGTGTTGACTTCAGTCTTCAAGCAAGAATATGTGTTTAGAGGTTGATGGTGCTATTGAATGTCTTATCATAGAATCATTGACTTTTAAACCTGAATGGGAACTTAGATAATAATAGTTATTATTATTATTGTTACTATGAGGCATACCAAGTTTTCTACATTCTAGGTTATTTGTTAAAATCATTACATATATTGTATATTTCATTTAATCCTGAGAATAATACTATGAGGTAGGCTTTTATTTTACAGTATTATCATTTTAACAAGTGTCACGGATTGATTGCGTCACCCAAAAATATGTGTTGCCTTGGTTAGGCCATGATTCCTAGTATTTTGTGGCTGTCCTCCATTTTGTGATTGTAATTTTATGTTAAAGAGGATTAGGGTGGAATTGCAACACCCTTAGTAAGGTCACATTCCTGATGCAACTTAAAGGGAGTTTCCCTAGGGCGTGGCCTGCACCACCTTTTATCTTACGAGAGATAAAAGGAAAAGGAAGCAAGCAGAGAATGGGAGACCTCATACCACCCAGAAAGAAGCACCGGAAGTAAAGTGTGTCCTTTAAACCCAGGGTTCCTGTGCAGAGAAGCTCCTAGTCCAGGGAAGATTGACGAAAAAGACCTTCCTCCAGAGCTGACACAGACAGAAAGCCTTCCCCTGGAGCTGACGCCCTGAATTTGAACTTCTAGCCTACTAGACTGTGAGAAGATAAATCTTTGTTAAAGCCATCCATTTGTGGTATTTCTGTTAAAGCAGCACTAGATGACTAAGACAACAAATGAAAAGATAGACTTGTTATAATTAAGTAACTTGGCCAAGTGGTAATTGGCAAAGTTGAGATTCAAATACTACAGAGTTTGTGCTTTTAAACATTACGCTATTCAAGTTTATTCTACCCACGAAGTTTTACAAATGATAAAATTCATATTTAGAGTGGTTCCTTGTTTTCCCAGATGCCACAGCTAATCAATAGTACAGTTGAGGTTTTTAGTTTCGGCTTCTACCCATCACTGGTCACATGTTCTTTCATGTCACCTTCTTTTTTACATATTGTCTCAACGATTGCCATTCTTTTCTTCCTTCATTCCTTTATTCAATCCAAAACTGAGGGTCAGGTACAATGTCAGATCAAGTACAAAGAAGGACAAAAAATGAATATGTCTTCCAAGATCTTATAACATAGTAAGAGTAGAGATGAAAAATACATAAAAAGAAAATCATATTTCAAAACAATAAATTACATAGTATATTACAGTATAAGAAAGGCATTATTGCAGTGCAGAATAAGATACAAAACCAAACAGAACCAAACCTGTTGCTGTCCAGTCGATTCCAACTCATAGCGACCCTATACAAGTAAGATACAAGTAGTATTAAATTGGGCTTGTAAATAGTATTTAGAAAATAGGGCATGTGAAATGAGCCTTAAAAAAAGGGTAGGGAATTTCAGGGAAAGGTAAGTAGTAGAACTCTTGCCTTCCATGTGGGAGACCTGGGTTCAATTCTTAGCCAATGGGCCTCATGCATAGCTACCACCTGTCTGTCAGTGGAGTTTAGTGTGTTGCTATGATGCTGCAGTGATGTCACTAAAGTTGGTGTCGCTCAGTGGGGTTACTCATGGAGTCACCTCTGAAGGGTGGGGCTGGCCAACCAACTGCCCCTGGTGGGCAGAGCAGCCTGGCTTTGCTCCATTCCCTACTCATGGCCAAGTGCCACACAGCCAAGACCCTCCTGGCTCCACCCCCATGGTTCCCCATACCTCCTCCCCTCTTCCATTGGCCAAAGTGGAGGTCTTCCTCTCTGGCCCAGTGGCAGGTGTCATGGCCTGTCCACCCACATCCTGACTGACGAATGATGCGGGGGTGATGAGTTACTGCACTGGGTGATGGGTAACATCAACCCTAGTGACAGCACTGTCTTGGTGGCCCCTCCTCCTGCTTCACTGGCTTGCCCATCACCGCTGTTGCTGCCGTCATGGACCCTGGGATCATTTTGTTGTCACCCCCTTTGGCAGTGTTGGGGGTGCAGTCCACACCTCCCACACTCCTCTAGTGATGCCACTGTGATGCTGAACAGATTTTAGCAGAGCTTTCAGACTAAGACAAACTAGGAAGAAAGGTGTGGTGATCAACTTCTGTGTTAGTCATCTAGGGCTACTATAAGAGAAATACCACAAGTGGATGGCTTTAAGAAAAATTTATTCTCTGGTGTCTGGGGTCTTAAACATTAGCAAGCAGCCATCTAAGATGCATTAATTGTCTCAACCCACTTGGAGCAAAGAAGAATGAAGAACACCAAGGACACAAGGTAATTATGAGCCCAAGAGACAGAAAGGACCGCATAACCCAGAGACTACATCAGCCTGAGACCAGAAAAACTGAATGGTGTCCAGCTACAACCGATGACTGCCCTGACAGGGAACACAACAAAGAACCCCTGAGGGAGCAGGAGAGCAGTGGGATGCAGACCCCAAATTCTTGTAAAAAGACCAGTCTTAATGATCTGACTGAGACTAGAAGCACCCCAGTGGTCATGGTCCCCAGACCTTCTGTTAGCCCAAAACAGGAACCATTTCCAAAGCCAACTCTTCAGACAGGGATTGGACTGGACAATGGGATAGATAATGATACTGGTGAAGAATGAGCTTCTTGGATCAAGTAGTCACTTGAGACTATGTTGGCATCTCTTGTCTGGAGGGGAGATGAGAGGGCAGAGGGGGTCAGAAGCTGGCCGAATGGACAGGAAAAGAGATAGTAAAGGGAAGGAGTGTGCTGTCTCATTAGGGTGAGAGCAATCCAGGAGTATATATCAAGGTGTATATAAATTTTTGTGTGAGAGACTGACTTGGTTTGTAAACTTTCACTTAAAGCACAATTAAAAAAAAAAAATCTTCTCACAGCTTAGGAGTCTAGAAGTCTGAATTCAGGGTGCCAGCTTCAGGGGAAGGCTTTTTCTCTCTGTCAGCTCTGGGGGAAGGTCCTTGTCATCAATCTTTCCGTACACCACCAGGATTTCCAGGATTTACAACACATAGGAAAATCACATCAGATGACAAAATGGTGGACAATCAGACAATACCGGGAACCACGGTGTAACCAAGTAGACACACATTTTGGGGGGACACAATTCAATCCATGACAACTCCCAAAACTCAGCCAATGAAAACTCTATTGTTGTGGATTGAATTATGTCCCCCCAAAAATGTGTGTATCAATTTGGGTGGGCCATGATTCCTGGTATTATGTGATTTTCCTGTAAGTTGTAAATCCTGCTTCTGTGATGTTAATGAGGGAGGATGGGTGGTTCTTATGTTAGTGAGGCAGGACTCAATCTACAAGATTGGATTGTGTCTTGAGGCAATCTCTTGAGATAAAAAGAAAGAAGTGAGCAGAGAGTTGGGGACCTTATGCCACCAAGAAAGCAGCAGCAGGAGCAGAGCATGTCATTTGGACCCAGGGTCCCTGCACCTGAGAAGCTTCTTGACCAGGGAAAGATTGAGGACAAGGGCCTTCCTCCAGAGATGACAGAGAGAGAAAGACTTCCCCTGGAGCTGACGCCCTGAATTTGGACTTTTAGCCTACTTTACTATGAGGGAATAAACTTCTCTTTGTTAAAGCCATCCACTTGTGGTATTTCTGTTATAGCAGCACTAGATGACTAAGATACCTATGGATATCAATGGTCTGATCTGCAATCAATCATAGGGATGGTACAGGACCATCGTGCATGGGGTTGGCCAGGAGTCAGAGCTGACTGTATGGCAGTTAACAACAACACAGTCCATGGACACTGTGGTCTTTAAGGTTGTGTGTGAACTTGACTGGACCATAATTCTCAGTGGCTTGGCAGTTATGATGTAGTTTGGCAGTTGTATGATGATGTGATCACTTCCGTGTTAGATTTGATATAATATGATCACCTCCATGATGAAATCTGCTGTGAGTAGCCAATCAGTTGACAGGGAGTTTCCTTTGGGGCGTGGCCTGCATCAACTATAAGTGGACATTCTGGCAAGGCTCCTGGACTTTTGCTTGTTCTAGATCCTGAAGCTGGCTCCTATTTGCCTCTCCTCCAGTTCTTGGAACTAGAGCTAGCAGCTTACCTGCCATTTTGCCTACCAATCCTAGGATTCATCAGTCTTCACAGTCTGTGAGCAAGAGCCCCGCTCTCTGACCTGCTGATTTTGGGTTTGCCAGCTCCTGCAGCTACGATAATCAGGAGAAGCTTCCAGCCTGACCATGGACTTGGGACTTGCCAACCTCTACAACCTTGTGAGCCATTTCCATGACATAAATCTCTCTGTATAGATATTTATACCCTTTTTTTACTGGTTTTGTTTCTCTAGAGAATACAGCCTAAGACAGATACCTATGTATGAAAGCCAGCTAAGTGCTATGAGAGGTACAGAGGCAGTACAAAGAACAGTCTCTCATCTTGAGGAAGTAAAACACTTTCTAAAGAGGCAAGACATGCATATGGAAGTGAAAGTGAACAGTAAAGTGTTAAAGAGCCGTAAGAAGACAGAGGCAAGGATATACCTGAGAGCTAGAGTAGTCAGGGAACAGCATCTGAATTGAAACTTGAAAGATGGATAAGTCTTCTAGGGGAAAGGAGAGGCAGAGCAGGCAAGGGGAAGGTCCTAGGACAGCCAAGTGGGAATGCACAAGGTGTTCATGGCATAATAAGGAGACACACTTCAGTGTGTGTGTGTATGTGTGCATGAGGTGGTTAAAGATATTTGTGGCAGACAAACGAAGTTGGGCAATTGATGTCAGCAGGCAGTGTAATGACACGAAACAATCAGAGGCGAAAGGGACACAGTGCAGAGTCCTGTAGACTACAGAATAATGATAGGCCCTGGGAAGCTGGTTATAGAAACTTAAGTGATTACAGCTTATGCATGAGTCATGTGAGTGCCCCCTGCTGAGAGTAATCTTGTTAGTAGCTTCATCTTTAAATATGAAGAGCAAAAATAGTCAATAATGATGCAAGCTGTTTCTTTTCAAAGGCTTTTTTTTTTTAAATAGGAAAACAACAAAATTTTATTATGTTCAAAAGTTACACAAATGCTGGAGAAGTCTGTATCAGCTTACATTGCTTTTTCATAATTAACACCAGAGTAGTCTCTAATATATTTGTATGAAAATGTAATTGGATTGCTAGTGGTAAAGAAATTTGAATTTGGGGGTATAAAATTAGTGAAGTAGGAGAGACAGCAAAAAGGTGAAACTCACAAGGGTTAAGACAATAGACAATGTATTGTGAAGCGTGTAGAGAACTGACAGCTCCCAGCTGCCATGCATTTGGGATGCACTACAGCTCCCCTGTTGAGGCCATACTTCCCATGACCTGCTCCCAGCTAATGCCTATGCATGGCAGAGTGACTAGGGCTTGGCTATTTCTGTCTGGTGTGATTCATCTTTGCACCAGTGCTCCCTGATGGGCAGGCCAAGACTTTCCCAAAGCTGTACTGTTATCTGAGACTCTTTCCAGCCAATCCTTCCTTCCCCCTCTGCTTTCACAGGCTTTGCGTCATGGTCTGAAGACTTTTCTGTCTATTCTTGTTCCCGATGCCCTTTATCAGATATCTCCCCAGAAAAATCTCTTTCCCTCTAATTCTGTCTTGATATTTGTGGACCCAAACTTACACAGCATCTCTATGATCATCTAAATCTGATAAATAGAACAGTAGTCCAGAATAAGGGTTGGCAAACATTTTCTGTAAAGGACCACATACTAAATATTTTGACTTGGTGGATCACATACAATCTCTGATGCGTATTCTTCTTTGCTTTTTTTCTTTTTTTCCCTTAACACTCCTTTAAAAATGTAAAAAACTTCCTAGCTTGTGGGCTGTAAAAAAAAGAGGCTATAGTTTGCCAACCCCTGGTCAAGGGTATAGGAAATCTAGTTTTGGGGGCGTTTGCTTCTCTACTCTGTGTTTCAGTTTTACCATCTTTAAATGTGGCTAACTTCTTCCCATCAAGCTCACAGAGGTGTTTTTAGTTACACCAGTGACAATGAATAGTTTCGAAATGGTTTTGGGATATGAGGGAGGAGTAGAATGAGATGTGGCAGAAATTCAAGAAGTGGGATCGATGCCAGTGGAAATCTGTGGGCCTGAGGCAGGTAGACTCTGGTGAAGGGAGGAAAATTACGAGAACAGCAAGAGTAGGAGCATCAGAAGCCTTAATTCCATGGCCTCCTTGAGTTTACTGTACCTGAGAACTTTAAAAAGGGAAGGAAGAGAAAAACTAGAAAATAAGAATAGATGGAAAAAAGAGAGAAAAGGAGACAATGAGAAGAAGGGCAAGAAAAGGGAAAGAAAGCAGAGACTGCTATTTTATCTTTTTTATAGTACATAAAAAATGGTTGAGACAAGATGGGATGGAAAAAGGAAGAAAAATATATGCAGCCTATAGAATAGACAATCTAAAGTTGATGGGAAGAAGTAGTTGTCCAGAAGTTTATCCTTTATGATGTGTAAAGGTCACTGTCCAGGAAAAGAGAGCAGTGTGTATTAGAACCTTGATGATTAGAATCAATTATGATGAGTTCAAGAAACATTTTCTTCATAATTCAGATTTTCAGAGTTTGATGTGAATGCTGGCTTGCAGAGAACTGGTGTTATTTTAATGATTGTGTTAAGAGAAAAGGGTATTTAGACTACTTAGTAGAAGAATTGTACACATTTGGTTCATTCCCTCCAGGAAAATATATGATTCATGACGTAGGATTCTTTGTTCTGTATTAAACGTCCAAATAAAAGAAACATTCTGGTGTGGTTTTAGACTACTAAAGAATGTAAGTATTAAATAGAGCTAAGGTGAGGGTCTAGATGGAATTAACTATCTGGGGCAGACACCTGCTATGTTCATACCTTTTCATTTTTCAGGGTGTACCTTTTTTTTTTTTTAACCTTTTAGGTAGGTTTGGTCCATATCTGTGAGTTCTGGCCAATGAGATGAGGGCAAATATGATATAAGCTACTTTCAGGCTGGCCCTTAGAACATTTATTTTGGACCTACAACTCTCTCTTTTCATGCTGGAGTGATCTTGGAGGTCAAAAGTTCCAGTTGGAATAGCTACATGTTGAAGGATGGCAGCCAAATCCATGTCATGCTATGCCAGAATGAAAAATAACCTGTAATTGGGCTAAACCAGTGATATTTTGAGGCTTATTTCTTACTGTAACAGAGCCCGGCCTATACTGATCAGCAGAGGTTCCACAGGTACTTATCTACAGTTAGCAACTTGCTACTAGTAGAGCCTAGGAAAACATGGTTAAGTTGTCATCTACAGGGTCACAGGGATGTCTTTTGTTGAAAAGAAGACTAAAAGGAGAGCAGATGATACCAGAATCATTTCAAGCACATAGAACTTTAAAAAATAAAACAAAAATAGGAGTTCAATGAGTGACACCTGCCTGGATGAATTCAAGCAAGCCTTTTTAGCTTAAGAAAAAGGGGGAAAGTCACACACGACATACTCTTTGGGGCTATCAATAATTAGCCATAGTATTTGTCAGTTTGTCATACTGTGGTATCTTGTGTGTTGCTGTGATGTTGGAAGCTATGTCACTTGTATTTCAAATACCAGAGGGGCCACCCGTGGTGGACAGATTTCAGCAGAGCTTCAAGACTAAGACAGACTAGGAAGAAGGACGTGCTGGTTTACTTCTGAAAAAATTAGTCAGTGAAAATCTTATGAATTGCAGTGAAACATTGTCTGATACACTGCTGGAAGAGGAGCCCCTCAGGTTGGAAAGCACTCAAAAGACGACTGGGAAAGAGCTCCTTCCTTAAAGTAGAGTTGACTTTAATGAAGTGGATGGAGTCAAGCTTTCGAGACCTTCATTTGCTGATGTGGCATGACTCAAAAGGAGAAGAAACAGCTGCAAACATCTATTAATAATAGGAATGTGGAATGTATGAAGTATGAATTTAGGAAAATTGGAAGTTATCAAAAATGAAATGGAATGCATGAACTTCCAGGGTTTAGTGAGCTGAAATGGACTGGTATTGGCCATTTTGAATCAGATAATCACATGGTCTACTATGCTAGGAATGAGAAATTGAAGAAGAATGGTGTTGCATTCATTGTCAAAAAGAACATTTCAAGGTCTATCCTGATGTACAATGTGCTCAGTAATGGGGCAATATCTATACACCTACAAGGAAGATCAGTTAATGGGACTATTATTCAAATTTACACACCAAGCCACTAAGGCCAAAGATGAAGAAAATGAAGATTTTTGCCAACTTCTACATTCTGAAATTGATGGAACGTGCAATCAAGATGCATTGATAATTACTGGTGATTGGAATGTGAAAGTTGGAAACAAAGAAGAAGGATAGTTAGCTAGAAAATATGGCCTTGATGATACAAACAATGCCAGAGAGCATATGATAGAACTTTGCAAGACTAACGACTTCTTAATTGTAAATACTTTTCAACAACAAATGGTGACTATACATGTGGACCTTGCCAGATGGAATACACAGGAATCAAATTGGCTACATCTGTGGAAAGAGGCCATGAAAAAGCTCAGTATTATCAGTCAGAACAAGGCCAGAGGCCATCTGTGGAACAGGCCATCAATTGCTCATATGCAAGTTCAAGTTGAAGCCAAAGAACGTTACAAGTCCACGAGAGTCAAAGTGCGACCTCGAGTATATTCCACCTGAATTTAGAGACCATCTCAAGAACAGATTTGACTCATTAAACACTAATGACTGAAGATCAGACGAGTTGTGGAATGACATCAAGGACACCATACATGAAGAAAGCAAGAGGTCATTAAAAAACAGGGAAGAAAGAAAACACCAAAATGGATGTCAGAAGAGACTCTGACTTGCTCTTGGAAGTACAGTAACTAAGTGAAAGGAAGAAATGATGAAGAGGTGAACAGGAGATTTCAAAGGGCTGCTCAAGAAGACAAAGTAAAGTATTATAATGATTTGTGCAAAGTCTAGAGTTAGAAAACCAAAAGAGAAGAACATGCTCAGCATTTCTCGAGCTGAAAGAACTGAAGAGAAAATTCAAGCTTTGAGTTGCAATATTGAAGGATTCTATGCGAAAATATTAAGCAATGCAGGCAGCATCAAAAGAAGATGGAAGGAATACACAGAGTCACTGTATCAAAAAGAATTGATTGCCATTCAACCATTTCAGGAGGTAGCATATGATCCAGAACCAACGGTGCTGGAGGAAGAAGTCCAAGCTGCACTGAAGGCATTGACAATAAACAAGCCTCCAGGAATTGATGGAATACCAATTGTGATGTTTCAAGGAACAGATGCAGTGCTGGAAGTGCTCATTCATCTATGTCAAGAAATTTGAAAGACAGCTACCTGGCCAACCAACTGGAAGTGATCCATATTTATACCTATTCCCAAAAAAGGTTATCCAGCAGAATGTGGAAATTATTGAACAGTATCATTTTTTTTATCATTAATATTACACACAAGTAAAATTTTGCTGAAGATCTTTCAAAAGATGTTACATTAGTATGTCGACAGGGAACTGCCAGAAATTCAAGCTGGATTCAAAAGAGGATGTGGAACCAGTGATGTCATTGCTGATGCCAGATGGATCTTGGCTGAAAGCAGAGAATAACAGAAAGATGTTCACCTGTGTTTTATTGACTATGACAATGCATTCTACTGTGTGGGTCACAACAAATTATGGATAACATTTCAAAGAATGAAAATTCCAGAACACTTAATTGTGCTCATGTGCATAGAACCTGTACCTAGACCAAGAGGCAGTTGTTTGAACAGAACAAGGAGATACTGCATGGTTTAAAATCAGAAAAAATGTGTCAGGGTTGTAGCCTTTCACCATACTTATTCAATCTATACACTGAGCAAATACCCAGAAGAGGTGGAATACGCGAAGAATATGGAATCAGGATTGGAGGAAGACTCATTAACAAGCTGTGACATGCAGATGACACAACCTTGCTTGCTGAAAGTTAAGAGGACTTGAAGCACTTATTGATGAAGATCAAAGACCACAGCCTTCAGTATGGATTACACCTCAACATAAAGAAAACAAAAATCCCCCAGCTGGACCAATAAGCAACAGCATGATAAATGGTGAAAAGACTGAGGTTGTCCAGGATTTCATTTTACTTGAATCTACAATCAACATCCATGGAAGAAGCAGTCAAAAAATCAAATGACACACTGTATTGGCAAATCTGCTGCAAAAGACCTCTCAAAGTGTTAAAAACCAAAGATGTCAGGTCTAATTTGGGCCTGACCCAAGCCATAGTGTTTTCTGTCACCTCAAATGCATGCAAAAGCTGGACAGTGAATGAAGAAGAATTGATGCCTTTGAATTATAGTGTTGGTGAAGAATATTGACTATACCATGGATTGCCAGAAGAACAAAGAAATCTGACTTGGAAGAAGTACAAGAAGAATGTTCCTTAGAAGCAAGGATGGCAAGACTTTGCCTCACATATGTTGGACATGTTATCAGGAGGGATCAGTCCCTGGAAAAGGACATCATGATTGGTCAAGGCAAGGGTCAGTGTAAAAGAGGAAGACCTTCAACGAGATGGATTGACACAGTGGCTGCAACAATGGGCTCCAGCATAACAACAATTGTGAGGATGGGGCAGGACGGAGCATTGTTTTGTGCTTTTGTGCATACGGTTCCTATGAGTTGAACCAACTGGATGGCTCCTAAAAACAACCGTGATGTTGGTGCTGGCTGAATGGAGTACATAATTCTGCTCCTGACTGATGGAAAATTAGTGAGAAGAGAAGATTCTCTTGAAAAGAAGTTACTGTTGAAAATAGAGTTAAGGTAACATGTTAAAGGGTAGGTATATGACAAAAGGAGAAAAAATTAAAATTGTCCACAATTTCATTCTACTTAGATCAACAATGTCCACGGAAGCAGCAGTCAAGAAATCACAAGACATAGTGCATTGGACAAATCTGTTGTAAAGACCTCTTTAAAGTTTTAAAAAGCAAATACATCACTTGGATGACTAAGGTGCACTTGACCTATGCACCTCATATTTCAATCACCTCGTATGCATGTGGAAGGTAAACAATGAAACAAGGAGGACAGAAGAATTGATGAATTCAAATTGTAGTGTGGGTGAGAAATATTGAATATATCAGGGACTACCAGAAGAATGAACAAATCAGTCTTAGAAGAAATACAACTAGAATGTGCCTTAGAAGCAAGGATGGTGAGACTTTGGCTTGCTTACTTTGGACACATCATCAGGAAAGAACAATTGGTAGAAAAGTATATCATGTTTGACAGAGGGTTAACAAAAACAAGGGAAACTCTCCATTAGTTGGATTGTCTTGGTGGGTAACACATTGTGTTCAAACATGCCAATGATCATGAGGATGTCACATGACCAGGCAATATTTCTTTCTGTTATACACAAAGTTGCCATGAGTTGGAAGGAGCCCTGGTAGTGCAGTGATTAAATGCTTGGCTACTAACTGAAAGGTCAGCGTTTGGAACCCATTAGCCACTTTGCAGGAGAAAGATGTGGCAATCTGATTCCATAACGATAATGACCTTGGAGACCCTGTGGGGAAGTTCTACTCCATCCTATAGGGTCACTGTGAGTCAGAATGGACTCAATGGCAACGAGTTATATTTGGCCATGAATTGGAGCCCACTCAATGGCAACTAACAATAACAAATCTCTGCAGCCTAGGCTGCCCGCAATAATTTACCTGAAATGTACCTCTGATCTTTCCAGGTCCCTCCTTAAATATTGCATTGGATCCTTCTGCCTCTTCCCTTAAGCACCCTGCATGTTTGGTACACTGAATTATCTACTTTTTCTCAAAAAGTATGTTATGTTCTCCTGATTGAACGGATTTACTTATCTTGATTCTTCTGATGGACATGCTATTCTTTTCCACTTTTTGCTGCTGAAATCCTAGCCATTTTTCAAGGCCTACACCAAATGCTACCTTCCACATAAAGGATTTCCTGGTGATTCTAGTCTATCATTTTCTCCCTCAGTACTCTCACAGAATTTCATAACTTTCTGATACCACATTCTTTTTATTTGTACTGTGGTTATTTGTGTTCATGTCTTTTCTCCACAACTATTTTTGTAAACTTCTTGACAACATGTCAAATTTATTTTTTGTATTTTTCATAGTACAAAGTGGAATTCATCTTAGTTTAAAAAATATGATAAATCAATATTGAAAATATAAGATAAATGAAGAATGAAAAGACTAATTTCCTTAGGCATTTCTAGATATTAAAACATATTTAAAGTGATAATTTAATTGACAGAATATTGTTTACAAGAAATGAGAGTGATGAAGGGAAAAACTGGAAACCATACAGTTCTTGCTAAATACGAGGTGTTATAGAAAATGAAATATCATTAATAGTGATACAGGGATAGATTGCAACTTGTAAAAAAAAGGGGCAGGGGTTAGAGCCTTACATTATACTCTACTAGAATAAATTCCAGATAGAGTTAAACATGAAACAAACTGAACCACAAAACACTGAATATAGGTTAATATTTATCTTATGCCTGTATTTGGAAGGACTTATAACCTTGAAAACACTGGAAGAAATCACAAAGACAAAACTTGCAATTGACTTAAACAAGCTAAAACAACTTTGGTTCTTCAAAACAAACGATAGAAATAGAATTTAAAAGCAAGCATCAGTTTGGGGAAAATATTTGCAAGGACTATGATGACAACAACAAATATCCTGAAAATACTAAGAGTTTACATAACTTAGACGAACAATAAGACTACAAAAAGACATGAAATGGTAGTTGAGAAAAGAGAAAATAAATGCCCAACCTCATCAGATATTAAGGAAATGCAAAGGAAAAGAAGGAGAAATTTTGATTTTTCAGATTATTAAAGATTTAACAATTGTTAATACTGAATGTTAATGTGGGTCAGTGAGTCATACATTTTTATAATATTGTTGGAGGTGAAAACTGGCATAAAATTCTAAAAGATAATTTAATAATATGTATCAAATTAAAATATTCATAGCTGTTGATACGGTAATTCCACTACTAAGAATCAATGCTAAAGAAATAACGTGCATCATAGACAAAGTTTTATGCACAATGATGTTTATAGAAGTGTTATTAAGAATGGTGAAAATTAAAAATAACCTAGATATCAAGAATGAAGGGAATAACTCAATATATTGTATTTGTTGATGACATTCAGCTACCGAAAATAATCATTATAAAGAGTTTTTTTTTTTAAATGATGGAAGGGGTTGTTTATGATACAATGTTGAACCAAAACATAGGATGCATACCTGTGTAAAATTTCATAAAGAGAAAACTTTGTAGGAATGTTTACTGGGCTTATCCCTGGTGTTGGTATTATAAATGATTTTGTTTCTTTGTAATTTTCAGGTATTCTACAATAATTATGTACAGATTTTTAAACAGAAAATCAAAAACTAAATGAATTTTTAAAAGAGAAATGACTAGAAACAAAACCTGAAAAACTAAGATATTAAAGGACCTGTGTGTACAAAATAAAAATGCATCACTTTGAAATTTACAGCATTTTCAAAGGTATTTAAAAAATGGTATCAATCAGGGGCACATTCAATCTGGGTAAACTGGGGGAAGTTTAATAAAGGGATCACTTACTAAAGTGTTTTGGTGGTCGTTCTTATCTGTCATCACCTTGATTCCTAGCTCATAGTGACCCCAGGCACAACAGCAAAATGCTGCCCAGTCCTGCATCATCCCCATGATGGGTTGTGGATCAGGCTGTTAGGATTCATAGGGTTTTCATTGACCGATTTTCGAGAGTAGATTACCAGGCCGTTTTTCTCAGTTCTTCTTAGTCTGAAAGCTCCACTGAAGCCTGTTCAGCATCACAGCAACACGTAAGCCCTGATGGCAGACGGTTGGTGGCGGTGGATGAGATGAATTGGCCAGGAATTCTGTACAGGGGGTTTAATGAAACTAATAAGGGTTAGTGCAGGACCCAAGAGTTAACAAAATGAGGAGCTATTTCCACTCCTAGATCAGAAGAGGCAATGGGGTGAAGTGCTAACCAGAACTGGGGAGGATAGCTGTGTGAAGAATGTTGCCTGTCAGGGTCTGCCAACACAGAGACCCACAGAAAGAGCTGAGGTAATGATGATCTCAACTTCACTTTCCACCTACCCCGTGATCTCCTGCTAGTGGCCTTCTTTGGGGGACCCAACTAGAAGTTAGAAGGCAAGGGAACCTGTTGATGCAGTCAGCTTCCTGTGGCACAGAGCAGGGTGGAGGGAGGAGAGTGGATCTCAAGGACAAATAGAAAGCACGGCACAGATTCTATAGGAAAAAAATTTTGTCAAGGTGGATATCGTTAGAAATTCTTTATGTGACAAATTTTGGTTAAAGTCAATATAAACTGGGTGATTGATTGACACAGGATGTTCCAATGGAAAAAGGAACCTGGTCAAACAGGGTTCAAACATGTCACAAATAGCAAAAGGTTTTTGAATACCTCCAATATTATGGGGGAAGTAGAAGAGGTGATAGTAACAAATAGGCAATTTACGGAGTCTCATTGTAGGGAAAGTAGAACAACAAAGTATCAATAATTTAGGACTAAAAATTCTCTAAAAAATAAAAATAAAAATTCTCTAGGATAGCAAAAATGCTACAGCTTACAAATGAATGTGTGTGGGGGTCAGGAAAAGAATTAAGAAGGTTAGGACAGATTACAGTAAAGAGGCAATACGAATTGGTGAAGAGGAAATGATGATCATTTGAAAAATTGGAATGTAGGAGAGGTTTATGTACATGGCATACATTTTGGTATATTTCTTGATGAAAAAAAGTATAAACTATTTGCAAAGGGAAAGTTTGCTGGGTGGCATTTAAAGTTAAAAATTGATTATGATTCTGTTAGTTGTGATTATTTAAACCTAAATCCAGTAACAGATTTGGCAACCTGACTGTATACTTTATTGGGTGCTAAATTTTCAATGATGTTTAATTCATCTGAAACACATTTTTGTGAGTTACTTAGGAATAAGGTCATTTTATAAAAAGATGAATATGGTAGCTTGCCAAAGTTTTTTGGTAATTGTTTTAAGTGGTCATTGTATTATCCTTGGAAAATAGAATGTGGCTGTTCTGGGAAGATAGCATTTCCTTCAAAGCTTAGAAATGTATTGACAACCACTGAGATTCAACAGGAATTTGTCTTTCAGATAAGGCTCACATAAAATTTTTAGATATTGTCTGATGGCAGAGAGATAAATGTCAGAAAATGGAAAAGGCTCATTTTCTAAGTCTGAGTGGCAATTCTCCTATAGGTCTGTCACATGGATAAAGTGCTTGCCTTTCTGAAGCAGGCTGGCTGAAGGGAAGGAACCAATGGCCAAGATTAATGAGATAAACCAAAATAATATTTATTTTCCGAGACACTCTATTAACATCTCAGAGTGGGCCTGCCAGAACTTTTCTCTCAATATCATTATGTCCATGACATAGTTAAGACATTTATTAAGTTAATAGAGGTGGAGAACAGAGATGCCCTGCAGAACGTCTTCTCTGGCAGAAAACGAAGGGTCCACTGCAACTCTGCATAAGTCTTCTGCTCTTCTATTGCCCGATCTTATGTCTTGTGTGTTTGAAGTTAGTTTACCGTTCTTCCCTCCTATTTCGAGCTGGATGAAGGAAACTTGGAATGGATATCATGTCATTTTTAACTTTTAATAATAAAGATCACCTATGGCTTAGCTGAGAAGCTAATTGGAGCAGAAAAACTATAGCTTTTATAAGTGTTGAGAGAGAGACAGTTTTTAGTATAAACTGTGAGCTAAAATAAAAAGGCACTTTTAATCGGCCAGGCATGGTAGATGTTTGTTTGTTGGATCTGTTTGCTTGCTTGTGTATTAGAGAATCCCCAAAGTCAGCTGAGTGTCCTCCACACATTCAGGAAAGGAATGTTCATGGGAGATGGTGTTGCCAGATATGTTGGTGATATATTTGTTAATACATAGCATAATACAAATTTGGGTAATATTCTTCTCAGTTGCCCCAAATACTAGCCCACTGATAGTAGTCAAAGGAGCCCTGGTGGCGTAGTCGTTAAGCCCTCAGCTACTAACTGAAAGGTCAGTTGTTCAAACCCACCAGCCGCTCCATGGGAGAAAGATGTGGCAATCTGGTTCCATAAAAGTTGGAGCCTTGGAAACCCAATGGGGCAGTTCCACTCTGTCGTATCAGATCACTTTGAGTCAGAATCAACTCGATGGCAATAGGTTACAGGTGTTGGTCTAAAACAAGATGTGAAGCAGTCTTGAGTTTATATGCTATTTCTCTGACAAGGGAGTCATTATATCATGAAAGCATCCTATACCATTTTAAAATATCCTATGCAAAATACACTAATAAAATGACCAGCAGCATGTGCTTGCATGTATATGCATCTTGCCTTGCCTGATGTGTTCTATTTTTTTTTTTTTTGGCTCAATATTCAGATCTGCATAAATGTGGGAGATTCTCAGGAGCCCGGTAAACCCACTTTCCAGAGAGATTAACTCTGTTGATGATAAAGTAGTATCTTTCCAGTCTTCTTCAGTGCACAGTTAAAAGTACACATGTTCGGTATTATGCCTACTAAACTTTCATAAGCTTTTATTCATTTAATACGTGGTAGGCCAATACACCAAAAATAAAACAAAGCCCAAACCCACCACTGTCCAGTTAATTCCGACAGAGTGGGACTGCCCCATAGGGTTTCCAAGGAACGGCTGGTGGACTCAAACTGCCAGCCTTTTGGTTAGCAGCCAAACTCCTAGCCACTACGCCATGAGGGTTTCCAGGCTAATACTTGGTAATTGCTGAATTCTATCTAATGGCTGCTTAGTATCAGCTGTCTGGATATATATATTTCAGAAATACCTTATTGGTGAACTTTTAGGTTGTTTCAAATTTTACTAATGAAACAATGTCCCAATGAACTTGCACTGATTCGTATTTATGCATTTTTATTTTTATAGGATAAATCCAAAGCATGGAATTGTTGGGATGATGTACATTTCAATTGTTGGGGTGCATTACAATGTTGCCATCCAGAAACCTGGTACAATTTTTATTCTGAGTATGAGCATTCCATCTCCTCACACTTTCACCAGCATTGCAATCTACAGCTCTTTTTTCATATTTGCAGGAATTTAGGTAAAAATAGATATTTTGATTTCATTATCACATTTCAATTAGTAGAAAGGTTAAGTAAAATTTTACTTTTTGAAAGTTGAAATCAAAGCAGTTACAAAAAAAGAGATAATTTTCTTTTCCCAGAATACACCCCTTTTCCTCATTATTTGGTGCAGATGGTGTTATCATTTTTCTCTCTCTCATGCCAGTTTAGGAACTCTCTGTTTGCCTGTGTTCTTCCTGTAATGTTGTGACCAGAGTTACTGATCCTTATGATAATTTGTGTGCACTTTTTCTGGCAGAGTGCATTTCCCTTTGCGGGATTGAGTGAGAGGGGAAGATTCTCTCTCATCTGAAGTGATTGTTGCTGACCCTGACATGACTCACTGAGTGGATCCTGTTTCTTCCTAACTTAATGGTGGTGATTTTTGCAGCTTTGTAAATAAATTCTATTTAAGATCTGGCTGTTGCTTAGTTTTTTTTTTTTCCCTTAATAATTTCTTTTGTACTGCAACGGATATGGTTTCTAGTTGTTTGAATTTCAGCTGGATCAGAGCAAAAATGTCCAACTAAGCTCAATAGTCATTAGACACTGAGAGTTGTCAGAATTTCTACCAGGCACATTATTTCTCCGTGTGTTCAAGCTTGGATTTCACAGTAATAATAGAATACATTTTTTGCACGTTATATTTAAGAAATCACATTGAACTTTATGAATATAGTAAAAGCAATGTGTTTGAGATTTAAGCCTTGCATATTAACATTTCAATGACATAACTGTTTGTGTTGGGGTAGTAAAAATAGGCACTTTCTCTGGCTTTATGTGAGATTGATATTATGATATGTGTGTGTATGGGAAGAATCAATGAGAAATGAAACTGCAAGTAAATTTTTCATGTCACTTATGCCTAAAGCCATGAGAATATTATTATCTAGAAAAAAAATTTTGAGTTGGATCATGCAGTGGATTCTAAATCCAAGATCTTACTGTGTAAATAACTTCTTGGAGCCAGGGTTACTTAATGTGCAAATGAGGATAATAATCATTTCTGTCCTTACGTATACACAAAGCAATGTATTATAATATAACAAATTATATTTAACATGAAGTCATGTATGCATCTGTTGTTGTTGTGAGGTGACATTGAGTTGGCTCCAACTCATAGCTACCCTATGTACAACAGAACCAAACACTGCCTGGTCCTGGACCATTCTCACAGTCTTTGTTATATTTGAGCCCATTGTTGCAGCCATTGCGTCGATCCATCTCATTGAGGGTATTCCTCTTTTTCATTGATGCTGCACTTAACCAAGCATGATGTCCTTTTCTAAAGGCTGGTCCCTCCTGAAAACATGTCCAAAGTACCTGAGAAGGAGTCACGTCATCCTCACTTTCAAGGAACACTCTGGCTGTACTTCTTCCAACACAGACTTCTTCATTCTGCTGGCAGTCCATGGTATATTCAATACTCTTTACCAACACCATAATTCAAAGGCATCAATTCTTCTTCAATCTTCCTTCTCCGTTGTCAAGCTTTCCAACGCATATGAGGCAATTGAAAATATCATGGCTTGGGTCAGGTGCACCTTAGTCCTCAAAGTGACATGTTTTGAAGACTGTAAAGAGGTCTTTTGCAGCAGATTTGCCCAACGCAATACATCATTTGATTTTTTGACCAATTGTTCCACGGGTGTTAATTGTGCACGCGAGTAAAAGACTGACAACAATGTCATTATTTGGTGTAGATGGTAAGTGTTATCATTTTTCTCTCTCTTGTGCCAGTTTAGGAACTATCTGTTTGCCAGTGTTCTTCCTGTAATGTTGTGACCACAGTTACTGATCCTTATGATAATTTGTGTGCACTCTTTTCTTTTCTCCTTTTATCATGATGTTGCTTAGTGGTCCAGCTGTGAAGATTTTTTTTTCCTTTATGTTGAGTATAGTCCATACTGAAGGCTGTAGTCTTTGATCTTCATCAATAAGTGCTTCAAGTTCTCTTCACTTTCAGCAAGCAAGGTTGTGCCATCCACATATTGTAGGTTATTAATGAGTCTTCCTCCAAACCTGATGCCCTGTTCTTCTTCATATAGCCCAATTTCTCAAGCTATTTGCTCAGCATACAGACTGAAAAAGTACGGTGAAAGGATACAACCCTAACACACATCTTACCTGATTTTAAACCACTCAGTGTCCCCTTGTTCTGTTCAAGTGACTGCCTCTTGGTCTATGTACAGATTCTGCATGAACACAATTAAGAGTTCTGGAATTCCAGTTCTTCTCAATGTTATCCATAACTTGTTATGATCCACATAGTTGAATGCCTTTGCATAGTCAATAAAACACAGGTAAACCTCTCTCTGGTATTCTCTGCTTTCAGCCAAGATCCATCTGCCATCAGTAATGATATTTCTTGTTCTGTGTCCTCTTTCTGAATCCTGGTTGAATTTCTGACAGTTCTCTGTGGATGTACTGTTGCAACCGCTTTTGAATGATCTTCAGCAAAATTTTGCTTGCATGTGATATTAATGGTATTATTGGATAATTTCCACAGTCTGTTGAATCACCTTTCTTTGGAATGGGCACAAATATGGATCTATTCCTATTGCTTGGCCGAGTAGCTGTCTTCCAAATTTCTTAGCACAAACAAGAGAGTGCTTCCAGTGCTGCATCCGTTTGTTGAAACAGCTCAAATTAGTATTCCGTCAGTTCCTGGAGCCTTGTTTTTACCAATGCCTTCAGTGCAGCTTGGACTTCTTCCTTCAATACCATCAATTTTTGATTGCATGCTACCTCCTGGAATGGTTGAACATTGATCGATTCTTTTTTGGTATAGTGACTCTGTGTATTCCTTCCATCTGCTTTTGATGCTTCCCGCACGGTTCAATATTTTGCCCCTAGAATTCTTGAAAAATTGCAACTTGAGGCTTAAATCTGTTCTTCAGTTCTTTCAGCTTTTCAATTGCCAAGCGTGTTCCTTTCTTTCCGTTTTCTAACTCCACGTCTTTGCACATTTCATTATAATACTTTACTTTGTCTTCTTGAGCTGCCCTTTGAAATCTTCTGTTCAGCAATTTTACTTCATCCTTTCTTCCTTTCGCTTTAGCTACTCTACATTCAAGAGCAACTTTCAGAGTCTCTTCTGACATCTATTTTGGTCTTTTCTTTCTTTCCTATCTTTTTAATGACCCTTTTCTTTCTTCATTCATGTCCTTGATATCATTCCACAACTCTTCTGGTCATTAATGTTCAAAGCGTCAAATCTGTTCTTGACATGGTCTCCAAATTCAGGTGGATTATATTCAAGGTAGTATTTTGGTTCTCGTGGACTTGGTTTAATTTTCTTTAGCTTTAACTTAAACTTGCTTGTGTGCAATTGATGGTCTGTTCCAAAGTTGGCCCCTTGTCTTTTTCTGACCGATAATTTTGAGCTTGGCCTTTGTCTCTTTCCACAGATACAGTCGATTTGATTCTTGTGTTTTCCATCTGGTGAGGTTCACATGTATAGTCGTCTTTTGTGTTGTTGAAAAAAACGTATTTGCAATGAAGAAGTCATTGGTCTTGCAAAATTCTATCATTCAATCTCTGGTGTTGTTTCCGTAACCAAGGCCATATTTTCCAACTACAGATCCATCTTCTTTTTTCTGATTTTTGCTTTCCAATCATCAGTAATTATGAATGCATCATGATTGCATGTTTGATCAATTTCAGACTGCAGAAATTGGTAAAAACTTCAATTTTTTTTTCATTTTTGAAATTAGTGGTTAGTGGGTAAATTTGAATAATAGCCATATTAAGTGTTCATCCTTGCAGGTGTATGGATATTATCCTATCAATGACAGCGTTGTACTTCAGGATAGATCTTGAAATGTTCTCTTTGACAATGAATGCAATTCCTCTTTAATGTGTCATTCCCAGCATAGTAAACCATATGAATGTCTGATTCGAAATGGCCAATACCAGTCCATTTCAGCTTACCAGTGCCTAGAATATCAATCTTTATGCGTTGCATTTCATTTTTGACAACTTCCAATTTTCCTAGAGTTATATTTTGTACATTTCACATTTTGATTATTGGTAGATATTTCCAGTTGTTTTTTTCTCAATTTGACTAGTGCCACATCAGCAAATGAAGGTCCTGAAAGTTTGACTCTATCCACAACATTAAGTTTGACTCTGCTTTGAGGATACAGGTCTTCTTCAGTTGTATTTTGAGTACCTTCCAACCTGAGGAGCTCATCTTCCAGAACTATATCAGGCAGTGTTCTGCTGCTATCCATAAGGTTTTCTCTGACCAATGTTTTTCAGAAGTAGAGCCCTAGGTCTTTCTTCCTAGTCTGTCTTAGTCTGAAAGCTCTGCTGAAGCCGGTTCACCATGGGTGACCTGCTGGTGGTTTTAATACCGTTGGCATAGCTTCCAGCATCACAGCAACATGCAAGCTACCACAGCATGACAAACCGATGGAAGTGTGGTGGTACATGCATCTAGTGTTGTCTTTTTCAAATATTTGTTACTACCTAAATCTTTTCATTTTGCTGCTTATACAGAAAGTTAGGAATTTTATATTAATTGTGTAAATGATCTAGGCTTGTAATTTACATATATATCTTAAAAGAAAAAGATCACCTTCTATGGACAGACATAAGAACGTAATTGAAGAACAAAAAACCCATGCCAACATGCCTATTTTGTATTTTTATTTTGCTTTTCATTCTTCTTTCCCACATTCTGGATATAATTTTTAATGCAGTGTTAAATATATGTATTAAAATAATACCTGAGGGTCTGCATTAAATATTTTTAAGTAAAAACAATTTCCATTTTACAAATGAGGAAACAAACACAGAAGGGTTAAGTGACCAGGTAGTAAATAAGAGAGCTGGGTCAGGAACCGAGAGTTCTTCAATACCAAACATTGTTCCTCACCTTGCTATTCCCTGCTCTAGGTGCATTTGTGTTCACGTACCAGTATTGTTTAATATTTGCGTTTCATGAACAGCAACATGGTGTAGTGGAAAGAACGCTGCACCAAAAGTCAGGAATCCAGAGTTCAAGGTCCACTGTTTATTTTTGTTAGCTTTGTGATTTTGGGTAATGATTTTAATTTCTCGGGACTTTCATTTCATTCTCTGGAGAATAAGGCTACAAATACTTTTCCTGTTCATTTCACAGGAATGATATATACACAAAATGAAAATTTTCTGTTGATGTTGTAAAGTTCCATGTAGACAATATCGTTGTTCGCAATTTTCACTGTCCCCTTCCCACTAATGTAAGATTGGACATATGCTTTGCTTTGGTCAGTGAAATATGAGTGGACCTGATAAGCAAAACCTTTTGGCTTCTTTTCCTCTGGCTCTATTCTCTTTCACTTCTGCTTGAAAACCAGCCAATTATTTTTTGAGCTCATCTCTTTTTTGTGATACATTGCCAACCATAGCCAATAGTAGTACACACATATTATTAAAGAAGCTCCAACTGTTAAAAGATAAAATTGTGAAGGTCTTGCAGCAACATGGGCTAATTAAAACAGACAAAATGGCTTGGATAATAGCTATGTTGTAGCCCTAAATCACATTGTTAAAATCTTCAAATTGACTGAGGTGACACCCACTAAATTCTTTCAACTGGACAAAATTGCTCAGGGAGAAGAGACTAAGATCATGGCTCTCCCACAGAAACTTGATAAACTAAGCCTAATGTGAAGGCATGTTTTAAGAAGAATTGCTATTCTGGTTCTTTGCACATGGTGCTAATTTGAATCAAATAGACAAGAAACTATTTTTCAAATAGATTACCATGGCACAAAAATCCACTAAATGAGGCTCGGTTTTCAAGACTTAAAATGACTGTCCCTCTTCCAAGCTTTTATAGACAGGAAAACAGGATGAGAAATTTACTTCGGCTCTAAAAAGGGCATGTGCTCTAATTTCTTCCAAAAGAGGTCAAGGAAGACGAAGGGAAGAGCTAAGGACTATTGAAAACAATGAACTAGGCTGCTACGGGCCCAAGTAGAAGTAGGCCTTAATCAAGGAACTTCCTCCATTCCCAGGGTAGGGTCTTTGCAAAGCAGGCCATCAGATTTCAGAATGTCTATGGATCGATGGGTGCTTTGTGGCTTCTTCCTGTTTCTGAATGGAGTGCTTTATTACGATTACTTCGTCCTAATTTCACCTTTGATGAGTGTGGTTTAGGCAGGGCTGATAGCTTGGATCTTTAGTCCCATGGTTTTGGATCAAGAAAGGCAACATATAAACCTGATGTTGAAAGTCTCCTGAGAGTTTGAGCCTGATGCCTTGATAGGAGGATGGAACTTTTGGATGGTTTCCTTGTGACGATGGGGGAGGGGAATTATTATATGTTATATACAGAGAAAAAAACAAACCCATTAGATCAAGTAGATTGTGATTGTTGGTGACCCTATGTTTTACAGACTAGAACTGCTCCATAGGGTTTTCTTGGCTGTAATCTTTACAGAAGCAGATCACCAGGCCTTTCTTCTGCAGTTCTTCTGGGTTTGTTCAAACAGCCAACCTTTTAGGTTAATAGTCAAATGCAAACCATTTGCACCACCCAGGAACCTTATATACAGAGAAGATGATATTAAATATTTGTGAATATAAAGAAAACTGTGATACAATGTAATATGGTTCAATTATTTTCTGTCCTTCCTTTTGTATTGAATTATTTCCCCCTAAAATACGTGTAGTAAGTCCTAACCTCTATGCCTGTGGTTATAATCCCATTTGGGAATGTTTGTTATGTTAATGAAGCAGGATTAGTGTAGGATATATCTTGAGTCAGTATCTTTTGAGATATAAAAGAGATTAATTAAACAAGCAAGAGAAACAGAGATGGGGGAAGAGAAATGAAGATTATGCAGGGGCAGGAGCTCAAAAGAGAAAATGACCTTCCTTCAGAGCTGACAGAGACAGAAAACCTTCCTCTAGGCCCAGCACCCTGAATTCAGACTTCTAGCCCCCAAAACTGTGAGAAAATAAATTTTTGTTTCTTAAAGCCATCTACTTTCGGTATTTCTGTTATAGCAGCACTTTAGATAAGACACACTACTGTTCCCTTCCTGTCGTGTCTCTCCTGGGAGAAGGATTTTATGGTTGAATCCCATTAACCTTAAACTTGGCAATATGATTTGTTTTGTTTGACCAAGGAAATGTGAGCAAAAGTGATATGTGACTTTTGAATGAAAGCTTTAAATCATAGTGTGCTTCACTAGGAGATACACAAATTCCTAGATAAAGGCTCATATGTTATCCTGAATGCTGTTAAGAATATAACATTGAGCAGAGCCAGGACAAGCATATTGTATAAACTAGAGGAAAAACACAACAAAACAAAGCTTTTGTTCTTGTGAACCACTTAAGATTTTGAGGATGTTTGTTATCATGCCATAACTCAGCCTGCTCTAACTGATAGCATCCTATCAATATATAGGGAATTAATGTTACATTTAGTATATAAGCTATATGCAATTTATCCAAATTGAGTAAAGGATTAACCAGACCCTCTATTATTTAATTTGGTCAAAGAATGGATGGAATACCAACTGAGATGTTTCAACAAACAGATGCAGCACTGGAAACACTCACTCACCTGTGCCAAGAAATTTGGAAGACAGGTATATGGCCAAGTGACTAGAACAGATCCATATCGGTGCCTATTCCAAAGAAAAATGATCCAACAGAATGAAGAAATTATCGAACAATATCATTAATATCACACACAAGTAAAATTTTGCTGAAGATCATTCAAAAACGGCTGCAGCAGTACATTGACAGGAAGCTCCCAGAAATTCAAGCTGCATTCAGAAGAGGGCGTGGAACACAGCATGTCAGATTTTTGATATTCCTGATGTCAGATGGATGTCGGCTGACAGGAGAGAATACCAGGAAAATGTTTACCTGTGTTTTATTGACTACGGAAAGGCATTTGACTGTGTGGATCATAACAAATTATGGATAACACTGAGAAGAACGGGAATTTCAGAACACTTAATTGTGCTCATGTAGAACCTGTACATACATATACCAAGAGGCACCCCTTGGAACAGAAAAAAGGGATACTGTGTGGTTTAAAATCAGGAAAGGTGTGTGTCAGGGTTGTATCCTTTTTCCATATGTATTCAATCTGTATGCTGAGTAAATAATCTGAGAAGCTGGGCTATATGAAGAATAACTCAGCATTAGGACTGGAGGAAGACTCATTAACAGTCTGTGATATGCAGATGACACAACCTTGCTTGCTGAAAGTGAAGAGGGCTTGAAGCACTTACTGATGAAGATCAAAGGCCACAATCTTCAGTATGGATTATACCTCACATAAAGAAAACAAAAATCGTCACTACCGGACCAAAAAGCAACATCATGATAAACAGAGAAAGACTGAAGTTGTCAAGAATTTCATTTCATTTGGATCCACAATCGATTCCCATGGAAAAATCAAGAAATCAAACAATGTATTGCATTGGGCAAATCTACTGCAAAAGGCCTCTTTATAGTGTTCAAAACAAAGATGTCACTTTGAAGACTAAGGTATGCCTGATCCAAGCCATGGTGTTTTCAATTGCCTTGTATGCATGGGAAAGCTAGACAAAATGAGTAAGGAAGACTGAAGAAGAATTGATGCCTTTGAACTATGGTGATGGTAAAGAATATTGAATATACCGTAGACTGCCAGAACAATGAACAAATCTGTCTTGGAAGAAGTGCTCCTTAGAAGCGAGGATGGCAAGACTTCATTTCAGGTACAGTGGACATGTTATTGAGAGGGTCCAGTCCGTGGAGAAGGACATCATGCTTAGTAAAGTAGAGGGTCAGCAAAAAAGAGGAAGACCCTCGATGAGATGGATTGACACAGTGGCTACAACAATGGGTTCAAACGTAGCAATGATTGTGAGGATGGCACAGATTTGGGCAGTGTTTCAATCTGTTGTACATAGGGTCACTATGAGCTTGAACAGACTCAACGGCACCTAACAACAACAATTTATTTAATTTCGTCAGATCTTGATGTTAAGACTAAACTATAGAAAGGTACATTTTTATATTGTGAACTAGTTCAAAGACCAATTGAATAACTTTACTTCAGTTTTAGTTTTTAAGATCTACCAAACTGTTCTTAACATAGGTTTGTAATAACGCCTTTAAATAAAAAGTAGAGATTTTTGGAAAAGAATTAGGTCTTTCTGCAAGTGTACCATAGCACTCACTAGCTACTTTATTTTATCCTGGTAGAGGTATAACGCACTATTTCTGCTCCCAGGGATGATAAACATGCTGAGTCATCCAGTCCCATTTTTTTTTATAACAAATTTAGGATGACTTCAGCAACGTTTTCTATGAACTAGCCAAAGCTATTAAGAGGCTAGCTCTGCTTTCTCCTAATTTAAATTCAATTGATGCTTTGGTCTGGAATCTCTAGCTTATCTGGTCTTCATTAAGGGCCTGTTAAACTATGAAAAAAGTATTACATTTTTAGACATTTATACCATTACATTTAGTATTAATTGCCAACATGTACTAATTAGCTGATGAGAGTAGCTGTTCATTGTATACGTATATCATTTTAATTACTCTCAGGTCTGCATTCCAAGTAGCATCAGAAGCAGAGATAGAAGAATTTTGAGGGAGAGAGTCACCCAAGCATTCCATGAGCATCATCAGTATTCTTTTCAAAGTTGTATCAACTGAAACTTCTTCAGTCACCACCTTGTCTTCAATCATTGGGAAGGCCTGGGTGCTCAATAGTAAGCTTTTCCATCCAGTTCCTTGTGCTGGGCATAGTGTTGAAGGAGGGAGATATAATGGGCTTACTCGGCACTACAGATAGGGTCAATTGATCTTCCAGGCAGCAAATATTCCATCAGCTTTTCTCATACTTACCAGCATGTCTATGTAGAGATGTTTAAAATCACTGAACAGCAGCCACTTAGCAAATGAGATACCAACAGGGTATGCTCTAACTTTAAGAACTTCCTATGTGCCTACATTAAGATCCAGAATAATTTGTGGGCATGAGGTCTCAGGCTAATTAACAAGACTTTTCCTTGTTTTTTTAAATCTTTCGATAATTCCAAAGTCATAAATCTTCTGTTCAGTTTTTTACCAGGTGAATACAGAATGCTATCTCAATACAAAATACTTAATTTTGTATATGTAAGTACGAATATTTGTTTGAAGTTCTTATGATACGAGAAAAAGAAAATTAAGATGATTTTGTCATTGAAACAGAATGACTCCACTTTGTTTTATTACTGTAGCCCAGGACTGCAGAGTATAATGTGATCATGGATAACAGCCCAAGTTGGGGAGATTTTGGTCCTGAGAAAGCTAAGTATTCTGGGAGTCAGGCCACTGAAGTTCTGCAATGAGAACATCTGAAAATAAGTAGCTTCCTTTAGAAAAATGGAAAAGATAAGCAATTTGTAGCATCAATAATGTATTATTTGAGAAGCCCACGTCTATGTTTTCTGAATATTGCCAATAGAAATGCTAATAAAACTCATGGAAATTTCCAAATGTTGAGATCGCTAAATTTAGTCTAACATTATGTATTGCTTACTCACTTCCTTGTTTTGCTGTTTATTTAGCTTTGTGCTTTATTTTCATTTTAATCAGTTAATACTCTCCAAATATTTGGAGAAGGTAAATCCTTATTGTCAAGACTTTCTGCAGTGTACCAGGTATAATTTAATATTCTTGTTCATATTTATTCAATACCTAGTTCTCTCTAAGTGGTTATTCAGTTTTAACAATCAGTTTATGTGCTAGAAACACATTTCTATTGATCACTCACATGAGTAATTTCTTGTACAATGGCATGGATAAGGCTTCTGTTTATTTTGGTACAGATTTATAATGTTTGGCATCCCCTGCTGTGTAAATAGGACCACGGTTAAGGAAGAGTACAGTTTTCATAAGTACATGTTAGAATGAGATCAAGTACTTACCATTTGGCAGAACAATTAGGAGATGATTATTGAAGAAATTGATTGTCTGTGTTGCTATTCCAGTATAGGAGTATGGGAAAATATTGAGAAATAGATTACAGCATATAAAGATATTTCAAAGTGGCTTCAGTGTGGTTCATGTGTTCCTGAGAATATTTAATGACATTAGAAATGATTATGAGTAACAGAATATGCAACTTAAGAACTGGAAAAGCCCTCAGAAATCACTTTATCCAGGTCCTATATTTTAGAGATGAGAAAAATGATTCAGGCATGTCCAGTGCTACGGAGCAAGGGAGTGCCAGATATGAGGCTTGAATGAAGGACTCTTTGTGACTAATCCATGCTCTTTCTATTGCTCAAAGTTGATTCCTCAAGATTCTTAAAAAATCACTACTTAGTGAATTTATTCAGGAAAGGTTAGGGCACAATACTTTTGTCAATGTTTTTTTCTCTACTAGATCAGATGTGAATTGGTTCGTGTTATGACCCAGTAAAATGCTGATTCTCCTTGAACTGACTTCTAAAATTCATAGTTTCAGGGAGAATTAATGGGAGTTAAGAAACTCTGATATTCAATTGTCCAAAGACAAGTAAAACTTCTTATAAAGTTCTTTTTATCTGATCTATAACTCTTCTTTTTTTTTTATAACTCTTCTTTGTATGCACAATCTCTTTTCCTTTATTGTACTAACCACACCCTCCACCAAAAAAAAAAAAAAATCTGTTGCCGTCGAGTTGACTGCAACTCATAGTGACTCTATAGAACAGAGAACTGCCCCATAGGGTTTCCAAGGAGTGTCTGGTGGATTCGAACTGCCGACTTTCGATTAGCAGCCGAGCTCATAATCACTATGCCCCCAGGGTTTCTAGTGGACTAAGTGCCTACATAAACAATGTTATCAAAATCCTATTAATCTTACTATTCTTATTTGTGTGTGTGTGATCTGTGGGGATGTCTATTACAATAAAGTGAGTACCAGTTATTTCTTCAATAATGTTCTCACAAACACTGTTAGGTGGAAATGTGAGGTCCCTACCCTGATTTTCCTAGGCCATTAGACATAATATACACCTAAATTAGGAGAGATTGATTGGTGTTAACGCTCCAGTGTCTGTCCATCTCTTTACTCATTCTACTCCTGGCAAGTAAGGATGAATTATCCGATCGGAGTTTTTGAGAAGAATGAACTGTGTTTGTCTAAGATCAGCCCTTTTTTCTCTTGGGCACTGGCTGGCCCAGGAGATAGGAATGAGAAGGACTTCTGATGTTTAGCATAAGCTATGTCCTCTAACTTAGGCTTCATGGGTAATAAATGTGATATTTGGATCTATTCCCCTTCTTAACCTAAGTTTTCAATTTGGTTGGAAGAAACATAGATACTACTGGCCTAGGCATAAAAACGTAACCCACGAAAATACAATATTTAAAATTTAGTTTAAAAATAATATAGGGAAAAAGAATGCTCCTGTTTTCCCTTCCCAGCCAAGGACATTAGTGAACTCTTGAATGAGTGAGCACTCTTGGGCTGATTATAAATGAAAGAATTTCTCCCCGTGGTACCTTCTTGGTACTACAGCCCCCGTATGGTTCAGCATGATGAAATCTCCTACTTCCCACTTTTTGAGAGTCTGTGTGAGGCTTTCTCTGTCTCTCAGGAAGCATCAACTTTGCACATTCAGTATTCAACAGAATCCTGGATACCTAACACCAGCAAGCTTCTTCTTAAAAGAAAATCATTTTAAAATATTTATGTTTATCTTCACGTATATTCCCCTTCCTCTATATTCTTTTGTGTTTCTGCTTGGAAAATAAACTTTGTTCTCACTGGAATCAGTCTCTCTTTCTTTCTCTCCCTCTTGTACTTTTCTATAATGTAGTGCTGCTCATCAGCCCCCTATACTTAACATGTAACATCCAAACATATATCTATATTTCTGTATATCAAACCTCAAACCCATTGCCACTGAGCTGATTCTGACTCATAGTGACCCTATACGACAGAGTAGAACTGTCCGCATAGGGTTTCAAAGGCACGGCTATTGGATTTGAACTGCAGACCTTTTGGTTAGTAGCCGAGCTCTTAACCACTGTGCCACCAGGGCTCCATACTTCTATATAGTATGCATAATTCTTACAGTTTTCATTGTAGAAAATGGTGATGAATGGTTTGTACTGAATAACTTTCACCTGTAGATATATAGATATAGAGTCTATTATTCTTCAAACTCACCAAAGAGGAGTTACTGAAACTGACATTCTGAGAGAATCTACCTGACTTCTCTCACAATCTTCAAAGGAGGAAGCCAATAATGCATATGGAGAGCCCACTGCAATCAGCTGAGCTAGGTGCAGTGCTCACTGTTGAGGTACATTGGGAAATTTGATGTTCTTGAGAAGAAAATATGTGCTACTAAGTGCTCAGAGAGCTTCAGGGAAGAATCATTTTTCTTTATCTGTTGCATTTTCTTTGTTCTGACTGTAACTTTTAATATTTCATATCCTACAAATCTTCACTTGGAACACAGTGGAAGGCACTAACTGGAAATCTTTTTCATTTAGAGCCATAAGGAGAGAATTTACAAAATACTAAAAAAATGGTCAAAGCCTCATTTGGGAAAGCTGTAGGGAACCCTGGTGATGTCCTGGTTAAGTGCTACAGCTGCTAACCAAAAGATTGGCAGTTTGAGTCCACCAGGTGCTCCTTGGAAACTCTATGGGGCGGTTCTACTCTGTCCTATAGGGTTGCTATGAGTTGGAATCGACTCGATGGCAGTGGGTTGGATGGGTACGAATAATATGACCTTAAGTAAATTATTCAAAATATCAAAGAGTAGACCAAATTTAACCAGTGCTGGAGGAACCTTGTTCATAAGAACTCATAACTCATAGGTTCATAGGTCAGCTATTGAGGTCAAATTAAAATTCTTAAGTTTTAGCTGCAACACTGGAGTTACTTGTCTTCACAAACAAAAACTAACATCACTGAAAGACTCAGGGAAAGTTCCCTGAAAATCAGCTGTGTTGAGAGGATATCAAGTCAACTGCTCTGTGATGGACAGAAGAAAGGCAACTCTGTGCAGGGTAACGGAGGACTACTGCTAAGGCGAGGGCGAGTCCCAGCCTGCCTCAGCTTTGAAGACTGAGAAATAGTTCATGTCATGATGGTGTGAAGACATGTGGTTGATCTGGAAAGACATCCAATTGATTGAGAGGTGGATACAGAGCCCAAAGAAGTATCTGTCTTAGTGGGAGAAAGAAAGCCTTTCAAAATAAGTCTGTTTTCATTTAATAAATTAGTTCTAAAAGATCAACAGGAAATGAGGTATTGACTATGTGTTGACATTTCAGAACGTACCGGGACATAGCAAAAACGTACCCTTCAAATATGCTGATATATTTGAGTGACATTTACATGGAAGAAAGGTATTAAAATCTTATTTTTTTCCCTCTGTTAAGGCTGTGCAACAAGGTTATGGAATTAAACAATGGCCTTTACTCAGGAGTTTTTGATTTATAATGCCTAGCTTTGCTCCAGAGACTTACATGCATTGAGACCAATATTCATGTTAATCCCAGGTCGTGCCAACCTTCAGGTCCTCTCTATTCACAAATACTGCCGTCTAGGGGTGATTTTGTGTCTCTTTTTTTTCAGCATTAATAAGCTAAAATAGAATCATGCCATGTGGTGGCATAGTGGTTAAGAGGTTGGCTATTAAACAAAAAAGGATGGCAGTTCGAATCTACCAGCCACTCCTTGGAAACTCTACGAGGCAGTTCTACTCTGTCCTATATGATCCACTATGAGTCAGAATCCTCAACGGCAATTTTTTTTTTTTTTTTTTTGGTAATAGGAGCCACATATAGCAGTCTCTGAGTTCAAAACGTTTTATACATATGTTTTGCTTGTCCCTTTAAGTTTGATAAAAATTGAGAAATTTTACACAATTTTATAGATTCCCTTGAAAAATAAGATCTGGCACCAATTTTCCACTTCCCTGGGGCGCTTCTTTCATGATATGGAGTAGCGTTGCATGTCCAATGCAGAGAAGGTATTTTCCAACATGGCGACCCTCCCAACTGTTTTATTTTACAGCAGTTTTACTTATTTTAACTGGATGCCCCTGTAGGCTTTTGAGTTTGTTACCCTGCTCTCACAAATCCAGCTCTTTCATTTCTGACAGATTCACCTTCAAATTATCTCCTACAGACCTTTTTTACCTATCTTTCCAGTAACATAACTTTCCTATATATTCAAAACAAAATGTTGGGAGAACCATGCAAACTCAACACTTATCTCCATCTGCAGTTATGTCAGACCCTGTCATTTTGACCTTTCTTTTATGCAAAAAATTAATGCATTCAGCTGCTGACTGAAAAATTCGAGGCTCAAGTCCACCCAGATATACCTCAGAAGAAAGCCCTGGCAATCTACTTCTAAAAAATCAGCCATTGAAAACTCTATGTAGCACAATTCTACTCTAACAGACATGGGGTCACCATGAGTCAAAATCACCTTGACAGCAACTGGTTGGTTATTTTAAAAATTTACTGCATCAATCATATTAATATGGTGGGTGGTAATGGAGAATATGAGAAGATAAAGTAAATATGTAGAAGTTGGTATATTGACTTTTTTTGTGTGTAACATAAAATTAGCTAAATAAGCAGAAGTTGGTAAATAGACATATTTCTTTTGTGTAAAACAAAATTCCTGTTGTCCTTTGGATTCCTGTTTCTCATTCTGATAGAAATTTGATATGTTGGTTTTTCTCCTGAGATCTAACTAACCTATGTCTCTTTGCTGCCTGTCTTAGTTATCTAGTGCTTCTATAACAGAAATACCACAGGTGGGTGACTCTAACAAACAGAAATTTATTTTCTCACAGTTTAACCACTGCCATTGAGTCGATTCCGACTCATAGTGACCCTATATAGGGGACTAGAAATTGAAATTCAGGGTGCCAGCTCTAGGGGAAGGCTTTTTCTCTCTGTTGGCTCTAGGGAAAAGTCCTTGTCTCTTTCATCTTCTGTTCCTTGGCTCCTTGGTGATCTTCAAGTAGTGTGGCATCTATCTTCTCCCCCCTCTGCTTACTTATTCTGCTCCTTTTATATTGCAAAAGAGATTGACTCAAGACACACCCCACACTAATACTGTCTCGTTAACATAACAAAGAAAAACTGTTCCCAAATGGAATTATAACCACAGGCATAGGAGTTAGGATTTAGAAAACATATTTTTGGGATGCACAATTCAGTCCCTAACACTCCCTTTCATCTCTTTGGGCGTGCATCACATTCAATGACTAAATTTCAGTCAGTAGATGGACGAGCACTTTAGGCAAACTGTTCTATGTGAAAGGAAACTCTCCTTGCAGTCTTTATTTTTCTTCAGTTTATGAGTGGCAAAACATCAACCCGATGCCTTAGTTCTCAATGAATGGGGTGAATTAGAGTTAGGCATATCTGTATTGTAATCCCAGTTACCGTGTTGACTGACTGTTAAGTGAGTTACAATTCATTGTTTATAGTACATTATTCTAATTTTTTAGTGTTTACTTGACTCTTTGATGTGCTGTTTAGATATACAATGACCACCATGGTCTTTTACCTATGAATCTGGAGGAAGTATATGAAATAATCCTCACCTTATTAAAATCTCTCTTTCAAAGAGGAGTTTGATCCACTAATTCTTTGCAAAAATTTACAAGAATATAGAGATGCCCCCCTACCTTTGATAGTTTTTGGTCTGATTTCAAGGTTTCAAGTGAATTTTGGAGTAAAATCAAGGTCTAGAGGTGAAAAGCTAATACAGAGTTTTCTTAAAGTATTATCACAACACATGAGAAATTTGACTAGTTACTTGTAAGTATTTTGGAAAATAGTGGTGGTGATTATTGATTTTTGCAATCTATCCTGCAAACTGCAGGGAATAAAGATGGGAGAATTTGGTAAATGAAAATATCTTGATCATTTGCTTATAACTCAAAATTACCCTAGAAGGGAATAAAGCAGAAGAGAACATAATCAATGAGGTACATACAAGTAGATTTGAGGAGCAAGCAAACGGCTTGAACAATAAGGAATGGAAATTTAGAAAAACAGGATGCTGGCACTACATTCTAAGTACTCTACATTCTACATACATTCTAAGTACATTCTAAGCTACCCAGAAATCTATGGCCAGACAAACACAATGGGAGCACTTGTTCCCAAGGACCCTCACTAATAACATGTGTCTTTCAGAAAATTAGAATATGGAAACCTACTGAGTGTATTAATCAAAAATTCTTGTCCATGCAAAGACTAGTTAAACTCCACTTATCTAAAAAAACCCAGCTGTGTGCAGATTTTGACTCTCTTGGCTGATGCAAAAGGAAGTGAAAACTGAAGGTGCAAAGGTTATGTGATAAAGAATGAGAAACCATTTATTTTCTAGGAGAGATTAAAGCCTTAAGATCAAAAAAATTTTAGAACTCCTGAGTATATTTTTCAGAATGGTGTAAAGGAATGTTAGACTTGATCCTAGGGGTAATACTGAATACTGAAAAAAGCAAAAACTTTGATAATTGCACATCAGTGATAGAGTTTTTTATGATCCGGATTAGTGGCTTTCAAAGTTTTCTGACCACTATGTATACACACTTAGATATAAACATATAACTGGAAACAACATGATTATAGATTGTTTCTCTCAGTCTGAAACATTTTTTTTTTTTTTTGGTTGATTTCAAATGAACTCTCAGCCACACTCACTGAATTGTTCAATGATCTTTTCTCTTATATTTTCAATACAAAAGTAAGTTGGTCAAAACCCATTAAACTGATTTTGTGACCCACTGATGTGTTACAGTCCATAAGTTTGAAAATCACTTTAGCAGAGCTACTAAAGCACAAGGAACCAAGCTGGCACCAATGGTTTGCATTTTAAAAATCTTAAAGAGTACTGACATTCTCCCATGGCTTCTTTAGCTCATATGTGCTGATCATTGATAAGAACACCTGTAGTATGCAGAATTTTAAGAATTGCCTTGCCCTCCCCCGGAGTACCAAAACCAAAAAAGCCAAATGCATTGCTGTTGAGTTGATTCTGACTCATAGCAGCCCTATAGAACAGAGTGGAACCAAGGAGCGCCTGGTGGATTCGAACTGCCAATCTTTTGGTTAGCAGGCATAGCTCTTAACCACTATGCCACCAGGGTTTCCCACGGGAGTACACACCTTGCATAATTCGCAGGACTGTGAATATAATGGATTTTTGGTTAGGTTATGTTATATGGAAAAAATCTTAAAATAAGGAGATTTTCCAGTGGGCCTGACCTTATCACATAAGCTCTTTAAAAGTAGAGAGTTTTCTCTGGCTAGAGACAGAAGCGCAAGTCAGAGTTTTGAAGCACAAGAAGGATTTGATGCACCAGTATTGGCTTGAAGATGAAGGGGGCCACGTGGCAAGAAATGAACATAACTGAATTTCTCTTTTTTGATTATGACACTTATGATACATGATATATAGTGATCGTTCAGAACTTCAGAATTTACTGCATTGTTTAGGAAACTGAACTAAATTTTCTTTTGACGTTTGGACTCAGTGGAAATTATTTTCTCGAACTGCTCATATCAGCTTGTTTCCGTGCAATTTGACTTTATCCTTTAGAGTTGAAGACCATAAGAATGTAATAGCACGAGAATAATGGTTAATGGAGATACCTAAGCATCTAGCGCATCTAAATATTGGAAATTGATTTATTTAAATTAATTTTGCGAGGCAGAGTATTCACTTTTTTGGCAAGGATTTGAAAGTCAAGAGAAAATGTTTAAACATATCTAAACAAGAATTTACAAGACGTGATGTGATGTTAGTGTAAATTTGGTGTCACTTTTGGCTTGTTAAATGGTTGATAATCTGTAATTGGGGACACTGTGGCAACAACTTCCTGTAATGGCTTACAAGCTGTCCGTAATTTTTTCCTTGGGGGGAGAATTCCGATTGTGTATTATTTCCTGAATATGGGCAGATTTGCCTGCCAGCTCTTTCTTGAATTTGGTATTACTCTTTCTAGTGAGCCTGCAGCTTATGTGTTCATGACAATTATTTTTCATGTGAAGAAATAACAAAATGCTTTGATATTTCCACAACTTGGAGTTAACATCTTGGCTTAAGAAAAATTTACAGCAAACTTGAAAAAGAATCTCTTTGGTAGAATTCTCTGAGTTCAGCTTTCAATGTTAACAATCATAATTATAATTATTCAATAAAGAATGGTCTGCTATGTGCAGGTATGTGTCAGGCATGGTGATAAGTAGCCGTATAAATGGAGCGTAAACAGGTCTCTGGATCTCATGGAGTTTACATGTTATTAACAACAGTACCACTTTACATACACGTGTATACTTTACATGTTCGCACATACACTCATGCACACACTCAGATAGGTTTTCTACATTTTAAAAGGCTTTTTAACATCTCATTTGATCCTCAGGAGATATAAAATCCTGAAATGTACTAAAGTTCTTCATTACATTACAAGCATAGTTTCCACTTTTATGATCTTTCTGGTGACTCAAAAAATGGCTAATAGTCCTGCATTCTGTGACACACAGGACAGGCCTATGGTGACAAGTGTGAGGTATTTTTGTTTGCCTTTCTTTTAGTGCCATATAGTGGCTAAGAGTGCAAGTTTTGGACTTTGAACAAATTATTTAGCCTATTGGAGCCTTAGCTTCTTCATCTGCAGAATAGGTAAAATGGGGGTAATTTAAGATGTAACTCACAAGATGGTGAAGATTTAAGTCAATGATGACCCCCATAGTTCTAACATCCTGGCAGTTCTCATACTGTTCACCAGATTAAATTGCCTATGAGCCTGCCAACTCAGGGGCCTTTTCATCAGCAGAAAAGCCCATGGCCAGAAATATCCTTTCCTGTACGCTCTATCTTTGATAACACAAAATACTTTCATAATATTGGGTTTGACCAGAAATTATGAAAGTTCAGTGCAAAAAATAAAAGCAAAACACAAATCTGTTTCTGTTCAGGGATCCCAAAGTGATAAAGGATGAAGGTAGCAGAGAACTAGATGATAAGTTGTAGCCATCACCCATCATAAGTCAGTTCTTCTCTTTCTAAAATTTAAGATATAGGTGGTATTATCCAACCTGAGCAGTCATTGTGGAATCTTTCCAGCATTATACAAACTGTCCATCTGGAATTTACACCGATGTTATAGCTTAGCACCCCTACGAATGGTGCACCTATTAGCTCACAAAAGGAACTTGTAAATCCTCCTAACTCTGTCACTAACTTCTTTAATCTGGTCCTCATTTTATTTTATGCCCTTACCCCAGACTCCTGTTTATGACTTCACTCAGGCCTCTTTGGTATTTGGTTTGCTTGTTTTTATATCTGATCTCTCCGCCCTTAGGCTCCCTCCTTTCCTGTATTCATCATGGATTCCTGACAAATTCACAGCACCAGCTCTCCTGGAAGTAAATCAGCGCATCTCAAATCATAGGCACGCACATCACCTTGGGATCTTGTTAAAAAGCAGATTCTGACGTACTGGGTCTAGAGTAGAGCCTGAGATTCTGCATTTCTAACAAACTGCGAGGAGCTGCCTTTGCTATTGGTTCCAGGACCACACTTTGAGTAGTAAGACTCACTTCAGCTAGTGTGTTGGTTCTTACTACCCCCTGCAAACCAACCTCGGTCCCTAATTCAGGTCCTCTTAGCTAATCAGAAGAAGTCCCTAGTTGGAGTAGATGGTTAAATCGCTTGGCTACTAGCCAAAACGTTGGAGGTTTGAGTCCACTCAGAGGTAGTGTCTTAGTTATCTAGTGCTGCTGTAACAGAAGTGCCACAAGTGGATGGCCTTAACAATAAGAAATTTATTCTCTCATAGTCCAGTAGGCTAGACGTCTGAATTCAGGATGCCAGCCCCGGGGGAAGGTCCTTGTGATACATCAGTCTTCCCTTGGTCTGGGAGCATCTCAGCGCAAGGAATCTCATGTCCAAAGGACTGGTTCTGCTCCCTGCGCTGCTTTCTTGGTAGCATGAGGTCCCCATGTTTTTCTGCTTGCCTCTCTGTTTTATATTTCAAAAAAGATTGGCTTAAGACACTATCTAATCTTGTGGATCTCATTAATATAACTGCCACTAATCTATCTAATTACACTATAGTGATGATAGGATATACAACACACACGAAACTCACATCAGATGACAAAATGGTAGACAATCATACAATACTGGGAATCATGACCTAGCCAAATAGACAGATATTTTTGGAGGGCACAATTCAATCTGTGACAGGTCCCTTGGAGAAAGACCTGGCAACCTACTTCTGAAAAATCAGCCATTGAAAACCCTATGGAGCACAGTTCTATTCTGACACACATGAGGTCACCATGAGTCAGAATTGACTTGATAGCAACTGGTTTGGGCCAGTCACAAACATGCTCCTATTTATGGGAAAGTCTGTTGAATTTGCAGCCTATAAAAGTCCAAATGAATCCACTTTCAAGAGGCAGAGAAAGGACAGTCTTTGAAGTCTTATTCTACTGTGAAAGTATCCGATCATTAAAAGTTCCAGCTTTTTATGACTTTTATGCAAATATATCCAGAGTTCTTCAGCAACTGGCCATATATCTTAGAAATCAAGTAAATTACTCTCCATTTAGAATCTGCTAAGATACAAGGACCAAAATCCTGCACCTAGACATTTTGTTACACATGAATAACAGTCGAGGCTGAGTTGCAACTTTGTAAAGCCCACACTCACCTCAAGATGGGAAATTTGAAACAAAAGAAACCTATGGAAGCTTGTGAGATTTCTGAGGATATCTCTTTCCCCATTGATAGTCATATAAGGAAATTTAGGTATTTAGAATCATTTTTTTTCCTCCTTTTAATGACCTTAATGACAGAATGGAATTAATAATATTGTTTTTATGGTTCCAGATGCTATTCTCATGTACTGTGGAGTCAAGGGTCAAATCCAGAGTTTAAATCCAGATTTCATCTTTACATTGACCAAGTTATCCTATGCAGTTATTATAGTAGAGAAGTAATACTGACATCTAGCATCTACTTACTTTACCACTTAGGTAGGATGATTATTTTTCTTTCCAGTTGCCATGCATCTCCCCCTTTGTCTGTATGCAGATTCAGGTGTTAATTAATACTTGGTGAATTCATAAATATTCCATGTGTCATTGGCCTAGTTTGTTATGCCATTTTGTGAGTCAAAGTTTTTATATTTTAATATGGCATAAGAGGACAAGCAATCTAGGAGAAAATCTTGTTTTCTTTGACTTTTACTGAAAAATTTAATATACATGCAAGAGACAGGAGCACAACCAAGTCTTTAATTCTGCATCGCTTGTAAGAGTTATTTTACCACAAGCAGGTTTCCTTGTACCTACGGTATCGTCTGACCCAAGGACTGCTTTCACAATTGTTTATTTGCTGAGTATTAAGTTCGCAAGAGAGCAATAGAAAGCTGCTCTCAACCATTAGCTGGGGAGAAAAAGCTCTGTGTCTTACATCAGTGAATTTGGAAAGGGCAATATATTTAGTTACCTGTGTGTAAGGTGATTATACAATTGCTCTGTGTCTTTTTATGTAGTGATCAATTGAGAAGGTTTAAAAAGCTTATTTGAATTTATGGCTGCTGCCTGGCCCTCCTCTGGCTTTATATCAAGGAAGGTAAACAGGGTGAATTCACCCATGTGGGCTTAATGTTTGACAGCTTACTGGGGCTTGCAGATGTTGTGGCATGCTCTCCAGTCACTCCATATGAAAATGCTTATTAACAACATGGCAAAGGTTTAACTGTCCTCCAGGAACTTCTTTCTAATCAATGCCTTTGTGGCTGATCGCTTTAGAGCTCCACAGCTGGCAGACTAGGGCACACTGATTCACTGGCACAGTAATTTGCAATGAGTTTCTGAACATGCCAGGTGAAGGGGATGGCCTCCAGAGCTGTTTCTCCTAGATAGTTAAAAGTTATTTAGCAAATTAGTCTGAAGTATTGATTTTTCCTTTTCTCTCTCATCTTATTCTAAAGGAGGTATTAAACACACATGCACAAAACAAATTTCTTACATCTTACTCATGAGGAGCGATATTAGTATTTTATATTAAAAAAAGTCAGATAAAAAAAGATTGTCATTTCTGTTGCTGGAAGCAAGAAGTGTTAAACATGCTACTCTCTCATCAGGTCATTTTCTTGAGATGTGATATTGAGTCAAGCAAATAAATAGGATCTTATGTCCTCTGTGGTCTAGAGGATGTTTTTATAGAGGTCATGGCTCAGATGTAAAACAACTACAGAAATTATTAAGTGAAGTTATACAACCTCCTTTGCACCAATATTCTAAATAAGACACATTCAAAAACTCTCTCTGAATGGTGGAAAGATGAGTTAAACCAGACCTGAAACAAGGTTAAAAAAAAAAAAAAAATCTTTTGACCAAAAAGTAGATTTTTCTGGCCTATTAAATCCATCTGCATTCTAAAACCTAATTTCAAATCATTATAACTTAAATCATTCAAATTTTAAATTAACCATAAATTGTAAATAGTACCATCCCACCTTGGAGTCCCTGGGTGGTACAAACTGTTAACATGCTCAGCTGCTAACCAAAAGGTTAGAGGTTTGAGTCTACTCAGAGGTACCTATGGAAAAAAATCAGCCACTGAAAACCCTATGGAGCACAGTTCTACTCTGACACACATGGCGTTGCCATGAGTCAGAATAGACTTGATGGCTACTGGATACTAGTTTACCACCCCACTTCACAGCTGAGGAAAACGTAGGTTCAAGATCACACAGCTCATAGGAAACCATCACCTACCGTGAGAGATTGCTTTCAAAATTTTATAAATTTAAGTTCCATCAGGTGGGTTTTTCTTTTTTTTAATGCTGGATATAATTTCTTTCAGATTTTCACTTCCTTGCAGTGGGTTTTTTGTGTTGAGTAAGGAGCCGTGGTGGCATAGTGAAATAATGAAGTGAAAGGTCAGTGGTTCAAACCCACCAGATGTAAAAGGAAGATGTAGCAGTCTAGTTGCATAAAGATTACAGCCTTGGAAACCCTATGGGACAGTTCTACTCTGTCCTTTAGGGTCACTATGAGTCAGAATCGACTCGAAGGCAGTGGGATTGGTTTTGTGTGGGTTGTTGTTGTTAGGTGCTGTTGAGTCAGTTCCGACTCATAGTGACCCTATGCACAACAGAACAAAACACTGCCTGATCCTGCACCATCCTTACAATTGTTTCTATGCTTGAGCCCATTGTTGTAGCCACTGTGTCAATCCACCTCACCAAGGGTCTTCCTCTTTTCCACTGACAGTCTACTTTACCAAACATGACATCCTTCTCCAGGGTCTGATCCCTCCTGATAACATGTCCAAAGTATGTGAGATGTAGTCTCGCCAACCTTGCTTCTGCGGAGCATTCTGGTTGTACCCTTTGTGTGGGTTAGATGACTTTTATGATGAAATTATTTATTCTAATTTGTCAGAGGCTGTGAGCTAGCTTCTCTTTGTCAGGATTTTTGTTGAATTAGCGATTCCAACTCTCTTCCCCATAGTGGTAATCTAGGCTAATTTGAGGAAGAAAGGGAATACCTGGGATTTACATCAAGGGTGCTTTTAGATGACTTTTTTTATTTTTTGCTTTCATTGCCTGCCCCACCCCAGAAAGACATGTCATAAGAGGTAAAGAATTAAAAGTTTGCAACTGGCCCAAAAGGAAGAACAGTCTTATTTACTGTGCTACATGGCATCATAATTCAGCGAGGATAATACCCGTGTGACTGTAACTTGGCATTAATTCTGGCACCAAAACTTTAATGCTTCCCTGGCCAATCCTCAGAAGTGTCGGGGGTTAATGGAGACTTTTTATTGGGAGACTCTGGGTTTCTCTGGATGTGAGAATTTGGGAATTGGCAGAGTCCCTCACCATGTTGGCTTTGTGAGTCTTGTTACTAATGGCGTTAACAAGCAAACCAAGATCTATCAAAATGGTGGGTTGAGTGTCTTTAACAGTTCATCCTTAACTTTTAGCTAAATGCTGATATCACCTCTCTACTCCCAAGAGCTATATACTAAACCTTGAAAACAAAAGTGTTGAAGTGCTTATAAAAAGTTTACTCTCCTTCATGGACTCATGGAGTAACATTCATTGCCAAGTGAACCAAACAACATTTTTTCTGAAATTTCATTAATTTGTACTTGTCATATAGGTGACTATTCATAAGGCTAAACTACTTCTCAGTACATATGCACTCTGAGTATTCCCTATTCTCTCCATTGCCTGAACCGATTTATGAAAAATGATACACTAATCCCATGTGGAAAATATTTCATGGAAAAGAAGGACTGACATTAATAGAATTATATGTATTTGAATAAAAGTATAAATGTATGTAAAATTAGCTTTGGCTAAGACCCACAATAAGAAATTTCAAGTACCTCACATGTTAAAGTAAGGTGCTAGGCCCCCTAAGTAGTACATGTAAAGGAGGTAATGAAAACCATGACCAGTAAACAACTACCCTCATCCACTGTCAGAGAGAGGCAGTAAGTGGTATAGAACTATGTTCTGTATGTTCCTATGATGCTGTCAAATCACATAAGATATAAGTCACTACTATGCTTTGAAAATACATATGAATAGGGGAGGTGGAGCCAAGGTGGCGAAATAGACAGACACTTCCATCAAGCCCTCTTTACAACAAAGACCTGAAAAAAAACAAGTGAAACAAGTATGTTTGTGACAAGCTGGGAGCCCTGAGCATCAAAGGCAAGCTTAGACAATGAACTGAGGGGCAGGGGAACGAAGAGACCGTTCAGAAGCGGAGAGGAGTTACTGGACCTGAATTGCAGGGAGCCCTCAGGAACCATTCCCAGAGCAGCTGTGGTGGTGGCAGCGGGCTGGTCCTAGCATTTGGCTGCAGTTTTCTCAGGCAGAAGCAGCTAGCCACACAGCCCACTCACACCTCCCGAAACTGAGCAGAAGGGCCCTGTTGGCAAAAGCTAAGTACTTGCATATATTTTACCACGCCCCCCCCCCACCCCCAAGCCAGCTTCAGTGGCTGAATCCCTAGACCTGAGGTAGACCCTGGTGAGTACCTGGAGCTGTCCTCCCGGCCTTGGGGAAGGAAAAAATTTGCAACTGGGGGGAAAAGATAATTTGCTAGATCCATTAACTTGGGGAGCTCTGGACAGAAGCGGCTCCTGTCCAGGCATAAACCATCCATGGACCTTGAGCACCTTTCCCTCCTGCATGGACCTATGTGGGTATATTTTGGAAGAATAGGCCCTTGTTGGCAAACTCCAGCCATTTCAGCGGTGCGGTGGAGAGGTGGGTGTTTGACGTTTGACATTGCTTTGCCCATTAAACAAGGTCCTCACCTACCCACAACAGGGACCTAAGGACTGGTGGCTCCACTTGGGTTGCCCAGCCAACTGCAACAGGGGTCCAGGGACAACTGGTACCTCCCAGTCCTTACAACAAAAACTTTGGGTGCCCATGGTCCCTCTGCAGAGCCCACCCACCAGCATGCTCTAGGGAACAGAGATGTGTTTTCCTCAGAGACACTTGAGGGTTGGTTCTCAGCCCCCTGCCTTGTTCAGAACATGACCCCCTGCTGCAATCAGACACCAGTATATAGGCCAAACACCCCTGCCCCTCTAAGACTGTAGGATAGAGCCTGTACCACACACTTGATATCAGCTACCTGGAAACCTGAGCTGAATTCATACAAGAGAACTGAATGGACTCCTAGACTGACATACCTGATAACAGCTCTAGCCAGCTGGGGACAGGACACCAGAGCTCCAAAGCCAAAAATCATCAAGCTAGCTCACTCAAGCAACCCATAGGGGTATACCAAAACAAAACAAAGCAAGCAGCTACGACACAGTAAGCAAGCATAAACTAATAACAATAACTTATGGATGGCTCAGAGGCAACAGTCAATATCAAGTCACATAAAGAAACGGGCCATGATCACCTCAACAGGCTCTCAAAACAAAGAATCCAGGGATCTTTTAGATGAAAGTGCATTACTGGAATTACCAGATGCAGAATACAAAAGTTTAATATATAGAACCCTTTAAGACATCAGGAAGGAAATGAGGCAATATGCAGAACAAGCCACAGAACACACAGATGAAGCAACTGAAGAAATCAGAAAGATTATTCAGGAACATAATGAAAAGTTTAATAAGCTGGAAAAATCCATAGACAGCAATCAGAAATTCAGAAGATTAACAATAAAATTACCAGATTAGATAACTCAATAGAAAGCCAGAGGAGCAGAATTGAGCAAGTAGAAGCTAGAATTTCTGAACTCGAAGATAAGTCACTTGGCACTAATATATTTGAAGAAAAATCAGATAAAAGAATTAAAAAAAATGGAGAAACCTTTAGAATCATGTGGGACTCTATCAAGAGAAATAACCTATGAGTGACTGGAGTACCAGAACAGGGAGGGATAACAGAAAACACAAAGAAAATTGTTGAGGATTTGTTGGCAGAAAACTTCCCTGATATTGTGAAAGATGAGAATATATCTATCCAGGATGCTCATCGAACTCCACATAAGGTAGATCTTAAAAGAAAGTCACCAAGACATATTATAATCAAGCTTGCCAAAACCAAAGATAAAGAGACAATTATAAGAGCAGCAAGGGATAAAAGGAAAGTCACCTACAAGGGAGAGCCAATAAGAATAATCTCAGACTACTCAGCAGAAACCATGCAGGCAAGAAGGCAATGGGATGACATATTTAAAAAATTGAAGGAAAAAAATTGCCTGCCAAGAATCATATATCCATCAAAACTGTCTCTTAAATGTGAAGGTGAAAGTAAGACATTTACAGATAAACACAAGTTGAGGGAATTCATAAAAACCAAACCAAAATTACAAGAAATACTAAAGGGAGTTCTTTGTTTAGAAAATCAATAATACCAGGTATCAACCCAAGACTAGAACACTGGGCAGACCAACCAGAAGTCAACCCAGACAGGGAAATCCAAAAAAAAAAAAAAAAACAAAGCAAGATGGAAAAAAAAAAAAAAGCCCAACACAGGGTAACGGTGATGTTATTATATAAAAGAAGACAACATTAAAATAATAAAGAGGGACTGAGAAACGTAATCATATAACTTCCCTATGGAGACGAAGATACAGCAATACAAAGAAATAAAAGTTAGTCATAAATTTAGAAAAATAGGGGTAAATAATAACGTAACCACAAAGGAGACAAACTATCCTGCTCATCAAAATAAAATACAAGGGAAAAATACAGACTCAGCAGAAACAAAATCAACAACAACAAATATGAGGAAAGGACAATATATAAAGAAAATCTACTCAGCACATAAAATCAAGTGGGAAAAAGAAGCTGTCAACACAGAAAAAAAGACATCAAAATGATAGCACTAAAGTCATACCTATCCATAATTACCCTGAATGTAAATGGACTAAATGCACCAATAAAGAGACTGAGAGTGGCAGAATAGATTAAAAAACAAGATCCCTCTATATGCTGCCTACAAGAGACACACCTTAGACTTAGAGACACAAACTAAAACTCAGAGGATGGAAAAAAATATATCAAGCAAATGACAATCAAAGAAGAGCAGGAATGGCAATATTAATTTCTGACAAAATAGACTTTAAAGTTAAATCCGCCACAAAAGATAAGGAAGGACACTATATGATGATTAGAGGGACAATGCACCAAGAAGATATAACCATATTAAATATTTATGCACCCAATGACAGGGCTGCAAGATACATAAAACAAAATCTCAGCATTGAAAAGTGAGATAGACAGCTCCACAATAATAGTAGGAGACTTCAAGACACCACTTTTGGAGAAGGACAGGACATCCAGAAAGAAGCTCAGTAAAGACACGGAAGATCTAAATACCACAATCAACCAACTTGACCTTGTAAACATATGCAGAATAGTCCACCCAACGGCAACCAACCATACTTTTTTTTCTAGTGCACATGGAACATTCTCTAGAAGAGACCACATATTAGGTCATAAAGCTAAGCCTTAGCAGAATCCAAAACATTGAACTATTACAAAGCATCTTCTCTGATCATAAGGCCATAAAAGTGGAAATCAATAACAGGAAAAGCAGGGAAAAGAAATCAAACACTTGGAAACTGAACAATACCCTGCTCAAAAAAGACTGGGTTATAGAAGACATTAGGGATGGAATAAAGAAATTCATAGAATCCAATGAGAATGAAAACACTTGCTATCAAAACCTTTGGGACACAGCAAAAGCAGGGCTCAGAGGCCAATTTATATCAATAAGTGCACACATCCAAAAAGAAGAAAGGGCCAAAATGAAAGTACTATCCCTACAACTTGAACAAATAGAAAGAGAGCAACAAAAGAAACCCACAGGCACCAGAAGAAAACAAATAATAAAAATTAGACCTGAACTAAATGAAATAGAAAACAGAAAAACACTTGAAAGAATTAACAAGACCAAAAGCTGTTTTTTTGAAAAACTCAACAAAATTGACAAACCATTGGCCAAAATGACAAAAGAAAAACAGGGGAGGAAGCAAATAACCTGAGTAAGAAATGAGATGGGCGATTTTACAACAGACCCAACTGAAATTAAAAGAATCATATCAGATTACTATGAAAAACTATACTCAAACACATTTGAAAACCTAGAAGAAATGGATGAATTCCTAGAAACACACTACCTACCTAAACTAACACAAACAGAGGTAGAACAACTAAATAGACCCATAACAAAAGAAGAGATTGAACAGGTAATCAGAAAACTCCCAACAAAAAAAAGCCCTGGTCCGGATGGCTTCACTGCAGAGTTCTACCAAACTTTCAGAGAAGAGTTAACACCAGTACTACTAAAGGTATTTCAGAGCATAGAAACGGATGGAATACTACCAAACTCATTCTATGAAGCCACCATATCCCTGATACCAAAACCAGGTAAAGATACCACAAGAGAAGAAAATTATAGGCCTATATTTTTTATCCCTTATGAATGTAGATGCAAAAATCCTCAACAAAATTCTAGCCAATACAATTACAACGACATATCAAAAAAATAATTCACCATGACCAAGTGGGATTCATACCAGGTATGCAGGGATGGTTCAACATTAGAAAAACAATTAATGTAATCCACCACATAAATAAAACAAAAGACAAGAATCACATGATTTTATCAATTGATGCAGAAGAGGCATTTGACAAAGTTCAACACTCATTCATGATAAAAACTCTCAACAAAATAGGAATAGAAGGAAAATTTCTCAACATAACAAAGGGCATTTATACAAAGCCAACAGCCAACATCACCCTAAATGGAGAGAGCCTGAAAACATTCCCATTGAGATCAGGAACCAGACAAGGATGCCCTTTATCACCACTCTTATTCAACATTGTGCTGGAAGTCCTAGCCAGAGCAATTAGGCTAGATAAAGAAATAAAAGGCATCCAGATTGACAAGGAAGAAGTCAAAGTATCTCTGTTTGCAGATGACAAGATCCTATACACAGAAAACCCTAAGGAATTCTCCAGAAAACTACTGACACTAATAGAAGAGTTCAGGAGAGTATCGGAGTACAAGATAAACATACAAAAATCAGTTGAATTCCTCTACACCAACAAAAAGAACATAGAAGAGGAAATCACCAAATCAATGCCATTTACAGTAGCTGCCAAGAAGATAAAATACTTAGGAATAAATCTTACCAGAGACGTAAAAGACTTATACAAATAAAACTACAGTACACTTCTGCAAGAAACCAAAAGAGACTTACATAAGTGGAAGAACATACCTTGCTCATGGATGGGAAGACTTAACATTATAACAATGACGTCTACCAAAAGCGACCTATACATTTAATGCAATTCCGAACCAAATCCCAAGGACATTCTTTAACAAGATGGAGAAACAAATCACCAATTTCATATGGAAGGGGAAGAGGCCCCAGATAAATAAGACATTACTGAAAAAGAAGGACAAAGTGGGAGGCCTACTTTACCTGATTTTAGAACCTACTATACCGCCACAGTAGTCAAAACAGCCTGGTACTGGTAGAACAACAGATACATGGACCAATGGAACAGAATTGAGAATCCAGACATAAATCCATCCACATATAAGCAGTTGATATTTGACAAAGGCCCCAAAACAGTTAAATGGGGAAAAGAGTCTTTTTAACAAATGGTGCTGGCATAACTGGATATCCATCCGCAAAAAAATTAAACAAGACCCATACCTCACTCCATGCACAAAAACTAACTCAAAATGGATCAAAGACTTAAATATAAAATCTAAAATGATAAAGATCATAGAAGAAAAAATAGGGACAATGTTAGGAGTCCTAATACATGGCATAAACAGCATAGAAAACATTGTAAAGAACGTCGGAGAAAAACTAGATTACTGGGAGCTCCTAAAATTCAAACACTTATGCTCATCCAAAGACTTCACCAAAAGGGTAAAAAGACTACCTACAGACTGGGAAAAAGTTTTTAGCTATGACATTTCTGATCAGCACCTGATCTCTAAAATCTGCATGATACTGCAAAAACTCAACTGCAAAAAGGCAAATAACCCAATTAAAAAATGGGCAAAAGATATGAAAAGGCACTTCACTAAAGAAGACATTCAGATCGCTAACAGATATATGAGGAAATGTTCATGATCATTAGCCATTAGAGAAATGCAGATCAAAACTACAATGAGATTTCACCTCACTCGAACAAGGCTGGCATTAATCCAAAAAACACAAAATAATAAATGTTGGAAAGGCTGTGGAGAGATTGGAACACTTCTACACTGCTGGTGGGAATGTCAAATGGTACAGCCACTTTGGAAATCGATTTGGCACTTCCTTAAAAAGTTACAGATAGAACTACCATACGATCTAGCAGTCCCACTCCTTGGAATATATCCTAGAGAAATAAAAGCCTTTACACGAACAGATATATGCACACCCATGTTTATTGCAGCACTGTTTACAATAGCAAAAAGATGGAAGCAACCAAAGTGCCCATCAATTGATGAATGGATAAATAAATTATGGTGTATTCACACAATGGAATACTACGCATCGATAAAGAACAGTGAGGAATCTGTGAAACATTTCATAACATGGAAGAACCTGGAAGGCATTATGCTGAGTGAAATTAGTCAGTTGCAAAAGGACAAATATTGTATAAGACCGCTATTATAAGAACTTGAGAAATAGTTTAAACTGAGAAGAAAACATTCTTTTGTGGTTACGAGAAGGGGGAGGGAGGATGGGAGAGTGGTATTTACTAATTAGATAAAGAGCTACTTTAGGTGAAGGGAAAGACAGCACACAATACAGGGGAGGTCAGCACAATTGGACTAAACCAAAAGCAAAGTTTTCTGAATAAACTGAATGCTTCAAAGGCCAGCATAGCAGGGGCAGGGGTCTGGGGGCCATGGTTTCAGGGGATATGTAAGTCAATTGGCATAATAAAATCTATTAAGAAAACATCCTGCATCCCACCTTGAAGAGTGACGTCTGGGGTTTTTAACGCTAGCAAGCAGCCATTTAAGATGCATCAATTGGTCTCAACCCACCTGGATCAAAGGAGAATGAAGAACGCCAAGAACACAAGGTGATTACAAGCCCAAGAGACAGAAAGGGCCACGTGAACCAGTGACTACATCATCCTGAGACCAGAAGAACTAGATGGTGCCTGGCTACAACCCATGACTGCCCTGACAGGGAACACAACAGAGAATACCCGAGGGAGCAGGAGAGCAGTGGGATGCAGACCCCAAATTCTCATAAGACCAGTCTTAATGTTCTGACTGAGACTGGAAGGACCCCGGTGGTCATGGCCCCCAGACCTTCTGTTGCCCAGGACAGGAACCATTCCCGAAGCCAACTCTTCAGACATGGATTGGAGTGGACAATGTGTTGCAGAGGGATGCTGGTGAGGAGTGAGCTTCTTGGATCAGGTGGACACTTGAGACTATGTTGGCGTATCCTGCGTGGAGGGGAGATGAGAGGGTGGAGGGGGTTAGAAGCTGGCAAAAAGGACACGAAAAGAGAGAGTGGAGGGAGAGAGCAGACTGTCTCATTAGGGGGAGAATAATTGGGAGTGTGTAGCAAGGTGTATATGGGTTTTTGTGTGAGAGACTGACTTGATTTGTAAACTTTCACTTAAAGCACAATAAAAATTATTTTAAAAAAATGCATATGAATAAGCACTCATAATATGAACTTAGAAATATGTCTACCTTTGCATTAACTATGTTATTAAGAAACCTATAAATTATTAGCTATTTAGAAAATTTCTGAACTTAGAAGCATGTGAAGTATGTGAAGAATGTAAATAATCTTGAAGTTGACTTTGACCCTGCATGCTGTGATAACAGAAAACAAAGGTAATCTTTGTAAACTAGCCTTGAGACATAAGTCTAAACAACCTCCCTAATCACTAACCTTGAAGACTGATGCAGCATCCTCTAATCTCTAGCTCTGCAGAGATTTGTTGTTGTTGTTAGGTGCCCTTGGGACAGAGATTCTGTCAGCTTCCACTGACCTCAGACTCTGGCTACAATGGACCCCCACTAAGTTTGAGCCATGGTCAAGTCTTCCTCTTGAGACCATAGTTAAAAGGTAAATGGCTGATTTCTAAAGATTTGGACTCTAGCCACTGAACTAACATTGAAATTGTATTTGTTAATTCTGATTCTCTGGCTCTACATGAATGTCGTGAGATTTTACTTGTGTGTCTCACCATGACTACCTTGCAATAAACTAAGTGAGTGTATACATGACAAACCTGAGCATTTTTTAATTTATGTTTAAGAGTAAATCCTATAGAACAAACTACTTGATAGCTAAGATGACCACCTGGAGCCTGGCCCATCTGTGAGAAGCTTAAGTGACCTCTGTGGGAATTAGGACACCGTGATAGAATCCGATTGGAGTCCTACCCCCTAGGACGAGGATGAAAGGGGAGAAAAAGAACACTTATGTAGGGGAACTTCAGGTGAGAGATTTCCAGAGATGGGGGTGGTTGTAGTTTTGAAGAATGAATTGAAGTGCCTGGAGTGAAAGAGAGGACTTTAAATATCTGCCAGTGCCAGAGAACAACAATGCCAGATGACACTGGTACCAGTCTTGGAATATTTTTAACTGTTGTCTTTTTTCTCTACTCTCTTCCCCGACAATGGAAGGGCTGGAAGTTGAAGCTAGAAGGAGACAATGGAAGGAATGGTGATGGTGGAGGGGAGCTAACGAACAAAGAAAGAATCTACTTATGCCTCTTTTTCTTACTGTAGGATTCATGTCTTCAGGAGGCCTGAGCTAGGCAGATATTTTAATTTTCATTCAGATTTTGAGTTTTAATATTTTAGGGCCTAGATAGATTAATTATTGGAGCCCTGGTGACACAGTGGTTAAGAGTTCAGCTGCTGACCCAAAGATTGGCAGTTCAAATCTACCATCTGCTCCTTGGAAACCCTGTAGATGCAGTTCTATTCTGTCATATAGGGTCACTATGAGTCAGAACTGACTCAACAGCAATGGGTTTGGTTTTTGGTTTAGATATATTAATTACTCGTCTGAATTTTTGAGTCATCAAGGTGCTATTTTTCTCTGAAACAGATTCTGTATAAAATCTTATAGAATTTATTTCACAGTCTGAGCCGTAAGTCTAGATAACCCATTGCCATCAAGTGGACTCTGATGTATAGCAACCCTATAAGACAGAGTAGAACTGCCCCATAGGGTTTACAAGGAGAGCCTAGTGGATTTGATCTGTCAACCTTTTGGTTAGCAGTGAACTCTTAACCACTATGCCACCAGGGTTTCCTAAGTTCACATAGTTGGGAGGTAATATTGATGACACCAACGTCTACTGGGGAAAGTTTGATGTAAACATCAGTCAAACAAATAAACAGTAAGATAAATAACAAAAGATCAGAGTTTAATAAGTGTTTTTCAGTGAATTAAAAAACAAAAAAACAGGGAGCTTCACTGAATTAACTAGTCAGGGAAGAGTTCTCTAAGCTGATATCTGAATACTAAGAAGGAAGAAGATACACAAATACTGGAGGTTGGCGGGGGGAGAGCATTTCAAGCAAAAGGAAATAGCTAATACAAAGACTCCCAGAATGGAATGATTTTGGTATACTTGAGGAACAGAAAGAAGGCCAAAGTTGCTGAAAATGTGTTGATGAAGTCAAGGATGATGTGAAGTGATGGGGGAGAGGTTAAAAGGGGCACATCAAGTAGAGCTTTGTAAGTTAGAGTAAGGTGGGGAAATATCAGAGAGCCCTAAACATGGAAGCAATATGGTCTGAGTTATGTTTGTAAAATTCTCTCTCTAACTGATGAATGGAGAATGTATTTATTACAGGAAGATGAGAATGGAAGCAGGGAGACCAATCAGAAGTTTTTATAGAAGTCTAGACTTAAACTAAAGAAGATCATGCCTTGGATGAGAGAAGTAGGAACAGAAATGGAGGGAAATGGTTGGATTTTGGATATGATTTGAAAGTAGCCAATAACTTTGGTGACACTTTGGATGTGAGGGTGAGAGAGTGTTCTCAAAGCTGTGTCCTTGAATTTTGACTACAGTGCCTAGGTTGGTGTTACTACCACCCATTAGTCCACCAATGATTATTCTACTGTGAGAGGGATGCAATAAAAAATTAATCAGGGTTAAAAATAAACTTCTCACTGGTGTTACACCACAGCAATGATGACAAAATCAGCATTGGACCTGGTGAGTGGTAGTACTAATGCCAGTGTTGGTAGTAGTATTGATTGTAATTGTAGCTGCCTTGATAATGGCAACTAGCAAGGGCATCTTTTGTATTGAGGATAGTAGAGTAGGTTAGAGAAGGACATCATGCTTGGTAAAGTAGGAGGTCAGTGAAAAAGAGGAAGACTCTCAACGAGATGGATTGACACAGTGACTGCAATAATGCGCTTAAGCATAACAATGATTGTGAGGATAGCACAGGACCGGGCAGTGTTTTGTTCTGTTGTACATAGGGTTGCTATGAGTTGGAATCGATTCGATGGCATCTAACAACAACAACAACAACAACAACAACAAAAGAGTAGGTTACAATAGTGGCTTAGAAATGAAAGCTATTTTGCAGCTAGCAAGTACATCTTTCATATTGGAGACAGTAAAGTAGGTTATATCAGTGGCTTAGAAATGTAAGCTATTTTGCAATTAGCAAGAAAATCTTTAGTATTGGAGATAGTAAGTAGATTACAACAGTGGCTGAGTTGGCCTAGTGGCTCTAATGTTAGACATCAGAAGTCTTGGTAGGGACATCAGCATAATTTCTCTCAGGCAAGAACAACTGAGAGAGTAGTGCGTATGGCTGGCATCAGCAGTGATGGTGGCCATGCCTTTGGAGAATTAAGGCAGCATATTTATGACTTTTGATGTTGGCAGATACAAAACACATGAACAATGGAGACCTAAAGCAAGATGATGGAAGGTCGGGGTAGCCAAGATACTTAATTAGTTCTTGGTTTACATGTGAAAAATCCTGTGCTAATTCCAAGGAATTCGTAGAGTGCTTGAGTCTCAAAAAAACTGAGGGAGGAAGAGGAACATTTTATCTTGTGGTTATGTGCTTGAATAGTCTTCACAACACAGATCATACATAAGGGTGGCAACTCTTGAAGGAGATAAAGTGTGTAAATGTGAGGCTATGTAAAAACACTGGAGTGAGATATAAGTGTCTTAGAAATGGAAGCTATTAGGTATACCAAAAATATGGAACAGCATCCAGAGATGCAGTATGAAGGTTTGTAGGTGGGAGCAAACAAATTATTTTGGTTGCAGTGGAGGTTTTCGTTTTGAGCTGTGAGTTTTGTATCTTATCCCTGTATAACATGTACATTAAAAATGTTTCAAAGGCTCCAGGGCTTTCTGCTTCTGCAGAGCATTTTAGGGGGATAACTCACCCTGAAGTTGATGCTTGGAACCAGGTTCAGATTCTGAGCACTGAGGAATACAGCTTTAGAGTAAGTCAAGGTTTTCCTAGTACGTGATTTAGTGGACTGGCTGTAACGTTTCTTATAGCATGCTTTTTTTCTATTGCCAGCAGAGCTGTGACTCACCCTTTCAGCCAAACAGAGCACTGGAAGGATGAAACCATAAAAAAATGAGCCTTTACCTGGTCCTCATGGGAATTTAAGAGCTCATGGTGCTTTCTGTAATGTTGTTTTGACCAACAGAAATTGGTCCAAAGTATCCTGTTTTTTTTGGTCCCTTTCACCCTTAGGCTCCTTGCTATTTTTTCTATTTTTCTTCCATTCCTCAAGGGTTTCCATTTCTTCAGTGAAACTGCGTATGTAGGATTTTGAGAAATGCTCTAGGATGAAGTGCTATCTATCAGTCCAAAACACTACCAAGAGATTTATTTGTTGTTTGCCTGTTCCTCCTGCCCCTCTCTCCTCTTTGCTTCCTAACATATTTTTCTTCCATCCACAGAAGAGAAGGGCTGTCTACAGTTTTTCCCCAGAGCCATTCAGCAGAAAAGTCTTAGGAGTTAATATCTTCAATGTCTCCCCTGACAGGCACTAGAACATTTTTTAACTCTACCATCACTGATCTTTGCCACCAAATATCCACCCTCCTTCTCCTCTGCCCCAAATAAGACATTCTTATTGATAGTGGGTGGTTGAGTGGGTGGGTGGGCAGGCAAAGGGCACTGCTATTAAACCAGTTTTCACTTTTTCTTTGTTTTTATAGAGGAGAAAGAAAAGTTTCTTTATGAGAAGAGCTTTTAAGAGGAATTAATAATATTATTCAAGTGATTTAAGTTGGCAAAATAACTCACCTAGCAAATTTTGTGTGGGTCAGAAATGCTACTAAGGCTCAGACAACTGAACTCTGATGAGGGTGGTGAGTGTGTCTGTCTCAGTGAAAGCCAGTTGCAATTATTAGAAAATATAATGAATATAGAGCTACTATGATTTGCTCAACAAATATGCCCTTGCACATCATGCGTTTGTATCCGAGGGTCCATATCATGTCGTGCCCCCAATGCCAAATTGTTTGAGGTATAGCTAGGAAATTATCTTAAGGCTTTTGCTCAGCCAAACTACAGATCTTGTTTTTAGGTGTTATCCTGCCCAGATTCTTTATGCAGTCGTTAGTGTTAGGAGGAATTCATTGATTGAACCTCTGATCTGATTATAAGAATCAAAAAGCTTGGGTGATTATATAAAGCCTATAGGAACTTAATCACATTACTTTAGTCATGGAAATAAGCCAGGATTCCACAATCAGCTTTTCAAGTAAGGTTTCTGTAGATCCAGGTTTGAAAGAGTCTAATGTGGTCCTTTTTAAGTCAGACTTACCTTTTAGTGCAGGGAGTGATGCATTTCTGTTCTACCAAGTTTAGGCAACATATAAGGGAAAGGTGCTTGCTGCTATCATTAGTGCTATTTCAGAACTCCCAAGAATTGATGCTAGATGGATCTGGTTTAGACTTTAAAATACCTAAATCACTTCAACACAACTAAGTATTTACTTCTTTAGAGTCTTATAAATAATCATTTTAGAAACTACTGAGTTCACTTTTAAGTTAAATATAACTCTCCATGATTTTAAAACACTGAATTGATATTTTAACTAAGTGTTGAAGTTTTTAATTAATGTTAATCCATTCTGTATTGACAAGTGTACATGCCCATTTGCTTTTCTTCTTGTTCAAGGCTAAACTATTTCTGGATCCCATTCCCTCTGTTGGCCTGGTCAATTAGGGGTCCACAAACTATGGCCGGAAGGCCATTGCCATTTTTCTTTTAGTAAATAAAGTTTTATGAGAACCCAGCTACACCTATTTGTTTACATATTGTATCTGGCCACTTTTGTGCTATAACAGCAGAGCTGAATAGTTGCAACATAGATTTTATGGCCCTCAAGCCTAAAAGAGTTGCTATCTGACTCTTTAAGAGGAAGTTTTCCAGACTCTTCTTCAGCCTATAAGTATGCAACTATCTTTCTCATCCTCACCAACCCTTTGACATCATAGGCCTTCTTTGTTTGTTTTTGTTAGTTGCCTTTGAGTAGTCCCCGACTCATGGTAACCTTATATATAACAGAAGGAAATGTTACCCCATCCTGTGCCGTCTTCACAGTCTTTGATATATTTGAGTTCATCGTTGTGACTGTTGTGCCAATCCATTTCATTGAGGATTTCCCTTGGTTTTTCCCTCTACTTTACCAAACATGATGTCCTTTTCTAGGTATTAGTCTGTCTTGATGACAAGTCCAAAACAAGACAAAGTTTCTTTTTGCCATCCTTTCTTCTAAGGATCATTCCAGTTTTATTTCATCTAAGACTGATTTGTTCATTCTTCTGGCAGTCTATGGCATATTCAATGTTCTTTGCCAACATCATAATTCATGTGCATCAATTCTTCTTCTGTCTTCCTTTTGCATTGTCCAGTTTTTGCATACATATGAAGCAATTGAAAAGACTTTGGCTAGGGTCAGGTGCACCTTAGTCATCAAAGCTTTATCTTTGCTTTTTTTTTTTTATTATTGCAAAAATATAGACAACACAACATTTGCCAATTCAACATTTTTCATGTATAAGGTTCAGTGAGCTCAATTACACCAATCATATTGTTGACCCATCTATGTCTCTTCCCTTTTATTTACCTTGAAAAGTACTCTCCTCTCACTCCTGAACCCTCTGCATTCTTGTTTCTGTTCCTTCTTCTCTATTATAGCTACTGTTGTTTAGGTTAAATGGTTCTTTAATTATCAAATGTAACAGACACATTTATGGTTCCTGTGTTACCTTCTTCTCTAGGGCATTTGATGCCATGATTGTCGGCCTTCTTTCTTGACTCTCTTCAATCTTGGTTTCTGTGACAATGTATTCTCCTGTTTTATTTCTGACCTCTGTGATATTCTTCCTTGGGCCTCTTGGGGGTGCACATGTCAAGTGCTATAACTCTATTTTAGGCCCCCATCAGTTCTCGCTTGGATAACCTTTGCTGACTTTGTACCTGGTTTTTCTTTTCTGCATCATTGCTCCCTTTAAATGTAGTCTCATATGGAGCAATCTATCTAACATTGAAAACTAATATTACTCCCCTGTTTACAAAGCTTTAGTAATAACCATTGCCTAGCGCTTTCACAGCTACCATGACTGTACCATGCCTCAGATTGCTGCCTTACCCACTGTCTCCTTCTTAGAAGAATTGCCCCAAACCACTGTTTTATAATCTGGTTATATGCCAGAAAGAGAAAAACATATTGCAAATGCAGAGTGGTGATAGAAAATGTCAAACAAAGCAGTTCAGTATGAGTAGAAGACAGATAATGAGGAACTTATTATGCTATATTAAGGAGTTACATTTTATTCACTAAAGATTCATTGACTAATTTTAAGCATGAGATTAGCACTCTTAAAATGGCACAATATTTCTAGAAAGCAATTTTTATAATATATGTTAAGATAATTAAGGGGTTTTAGCATTGAGACTTTTTTTAATGGGAGGGATTTGAATATACGTATATCCAACAGCTAAACATGAAGAGATTGAAATACAAGAGAAAGAGGAGATAATTGATGGAGTCATTTACCTGGGAGTGGGATACCAGTTGAGGGATCAGCTTGGATAAACAAGGGATACTTCAATATGAGGCAGGAGGGTAGAAGGGGACAATAGTAGGAATATCTAGGATATCATCAGGGCAGGCAAATGAAATTGAGGGAATTCTTGTGGGTATGACAACTTGTGAACCAGGAAGCAATATCATCTTCTAAGAATCATGGGAAAAGTGGTGGCAGATGGGGCTTAAATGAGATTTTGGAGTAACAGCTGAGGAAAATGGGAACTAGAGCTAAGTGTGGACAGGCAGAGGGACTGTCTGGCAGTCTTAAAGATTGTACGAGATAGGGAATCATCAGTTTGTAGGGACTTCAATAGAAGACTGTTCTGTATAGCACTGGGCCACAGTGGCCATGGAAAGCAGGAGGCAGCTGTTTAGTGGTGCAGGTACAGGGCTGAAGTTTTGTCTGGTGAAAAGAGCACGGGTTGAAGGGTACTGACAAGTAGTATTTGAAGGTCTAAGGCTGGCTGAAGATGGAGTTAACTTTCACAGATTCAGAATTATGATTGGTACCCAAGCATCAGCCCATGGTGTTAATACTCTTCAGTGGTTCCTAATTGCTTTGCATGTTAATGCAATCTATTGGTAATCAGCTTTAATGTCCTCCAACTGTTAGCTCTCTTTTATCTAACAGTTGTGGATATTTTGAAAGGGAGAAGCTCAGGCAGAATTGGAATGAACGATGAGGAACATTCAGTTTATGGAGGCAGTGAGTCTGCCTAACTCTGTGTTCCTCTTTTTCTTCTGAAAATATTTTATCATCCATGAACTTTCTTCATTCTCTTCTATCTCAGAGCCTTTTGTTCATTTACTCAGTCGATAAATATTTGAGTATTATGTTTCAGGCTTTGTAATTAACGTTCAATGATATCACCCGAGCTGGATTGTTTAGTAGTATTTTTTGGACATGGAAGAATTTGAGACTTTGTTCATATTGATCTCTATATAATGTCTATATCTCTAAATATATCATACTTTTAGATGTATTATTTTCCCTTAATAAACACACACACCTGCAGTGTGTGTGTAACAGAAGTGAAGAATTCAGTTACCTCCAAATTTCCATAGTTTTTCACTCAGTGGGTGTTGATAAATGATACAGCCTAGGGATGTAACTTTTCTTGAAGGTCTCTTTTATTTTCATAATATACCTATGAGATAAGTATTGCCTACATTTTGCAGATGAGGGAGCAGAGTTCAGAGAGCTTAAGTAATATGATAATAATAGTAGTAATTGTGGAAATAACAGTAGCATTTAAATAAATGATAATACAAATAACAGACTGAGTAGGTATTATTATTAGCATTTTACTGAAGGACTAATCTCAATTCAGAGAAAGAATTTTGTCCAAGGCCACCCCACCAGTACTAGTATGTGATGGAGGCCAGTATTCCAGTCTGGGTCTGTCTGACTGCAAAGTGTTTGCTCTTCCTGGCTGACTTGTTTAAAAAAAAAAAAAAAAATTTTTTTTTTTTTTTTTTTAACTACTAGGGGTTTTTCTCTCAGCAGGGGACCCTTTTGGAGTGTGTACAGCTTCCCTGTAACAGGGAAATTACTGGATAAAATTGTATGCTATCTTGTCCAATTATAAAATAATCAGTGCTGGGAACACCTTACTAACTGAAAGTGGGTTGTTAACATTCCTTTTTTTTTTTTTTAAACCAGAACGGTTTCTTCTTGCTCTTAGGAAAGCAAAACCTGAGAAGCAACGAGTACAAATCCTCTGGCTGTTTACTGCCTTTGCTTTTTTCTCTCTTTTTGCCTTAGCTGGTGCCGAGGTAATCACCTAATACACAGCCCCCAAGAGCATTATGCTGACAGATCCTGATGTCCCGCTTCTGTGTTTTCATTTGAGCTGTGCAGTTATGTCTTCAGTCAAATGGAGATACGCTGTGAGAGCTGCTGGATGGCATTTTTCAAAAGAGAGTGAGGATCACAGCAGCCACTTCTCGCTGACTGTAGGTGGGAGGGAAAAGCAAGAAAAGAAAAATGAAAAACCATCATTTCTTCCATATTGCTGTACAAATGTACCTTTCTAGCTGTGTTCTGTATACACTTCTTCACGTCAAACTAGCTGATGAAATAAAAGCTCTCCTCCCTTGGCTCCGTGCTAATTATTCTTGTTAATTATTTTTTAATTATCTTTCTATCACTACTTCTAGAACAACTGTCATAATTTCCACCTCAGAGGCTCTAGACGTGACATAACCTATAAACACAGTGTCAAGGATGGCAGCTGGTCTGTGAATGCTTTCAAAGGAAACACAGAAGGGAAATCAAATCCAACTGAGGCACCCACTGCATTAGCATGGGTGAGTCTCCCAAATTGCTACTGTTAATTATTCATTATAGGAACACATACACACTAAACCCCTTAATTAGTTGAGAGTTCATATTACCTCTGTATTTGCAGGGTGTCTGACAGCATGTTGGACAAAGCAGTGCTCAAACAGCCAGCTAGATTATCTTACCTCTCTTCAGTAATTAAAATGGGGATTAGGCCAGGTGTTTGCCTTTGAGGTTCAAAAAAACACCCAAAAAACTCATTCCCATCGAGTCAGTTCCTACACACAGCCACTCTGTAGGACAGAGTAGAGCTGTATCATAGAGTTTCCAAGGAGTGGCTGGTAGATTCAAATTGCTGGCCTTTGGGTTAGCAGCCAAGCCCTTAACCACTGTGTTACCAGGGCTCCCTTTGAGGTCCATCAGGTAATAATTAACTCTCTTGTAGTAGAGCAAATCATTAGCAATATGGTAGGCACTGTGGGGGGATACAAAGTCATTTAATTTTTGTTCTCTACTCTCAAGCATAATTAATGATCTCAATGGCAAGGCAAAATATGCACATGTGACATTAAAAAAAAAAAAGACCAAAACAAGGAGAAAAAAATTACTTTTGTTCAAGGTCACTCAACTTGTATACTTTGCATGAGAGGAAATCTCCAAGAGTGGATAAATGTTTAGGGAATTTAGATGATGCAAAGAGCAGATAGCCAAACTGAGTTGGAGACAATGTATGAGAATACTAGTACATAAGAAAAATAACAAAATATATATATACCATATAAGGTGTTATCCATTTCCTCTGGGATATCCTTGATTAAATTCCTTTTTAGAAGCCTTAAGTGCTGCAACAGTCCCAATACAGTTAGTTTTTATTCTCATATAAGATTAACACATTGAACCTAAAATCAATCCCACCAAGATCTGAGTACTCCTTTCTCAGAAAGATAAATTTTGCATTATTGATACAACTGGAAGATGTGATGCTTATAAAGTTTCACTCTGAAAGTTGGACCAACCTATGGCTTCATTAATGTGGTTATGAAAGATCAGGGAGGGATGTGTCTTTTTAAAAAAAATATTCCTTGTGAGATAATTAAGTTTGATTGGATGCTATCTCTGCCACTTATTTCAAAGAGCAGTTAAGAAGGGTCTATCCTTCCCTATTACCTCAAAGCAGACAACCAATTAAAGGCTGAGCCCTCAGTGGCTACCTCCAAAAGTTAGGGAGTCTAATTATGCTTGAATATATGAGAAAACAGCTCATAAAATAATGCTGCAATGTCCGAATGTATTGAAATATTTGGACAGTGGAATAACCCTATGGCTGGTCTCCAGATTTTTGTGTTCTAAAAATACTTCTTATTTATTTTCCAACAAATATTAGAGGCCTATCTTAGAGGAGTTACTCCTGATTTTTATAAGGGAATAATAGTTCAAGTCATTATCATATTTAATTCCCATACAATTCTATGAGGTAGATGCAATTACCTCAAACATTAATACCCTTACCTGAGCCAGAGGGTCCCTATTCAGTGCTATGTGCCTTTAAGTGTTCTGCAAATCATAGATACTGAAACACAAAGAAACTTCTTTCCTTTCATTCTAAGTTTTTCTTTTCTCCTTCTTCTCCTCTTCCTCCTCCTCCTTGTATTTCTTTTTCTCCTTCTCCTCTTCTTTGTCCTCCTTCCTTTTTTTCTTTTTGGTTTGTTTTCAAGTTTAGAATTCATTTGAATGAACAAGAGCTATGTACCAGGCCAGAAGTTGCTGGGCACAGAAAAAGAGAGAGAGAGAGAGAGAATATCACAATTTCTGCCCTGGGAAATCAGAGAAAGAATGAGTGCTTTTGTTTATATTTGGCTGTCCCAAATCAACAAAGTGGGCATCAGTGCAAACCAGTATCTCTGAATAACTGTGTTCTCTTTCTCTCTACCTCACCACTTCTCCTTGGATGTTCTAGTTTTGGTAGGTACTTAGAGTTGTCTGGAATTCCTGGGTCAGAAAGATAACCCTCTGGGACTCCAGTCACCATCCAGGAGGCTTGGATGATTCTGCTGTACCCTGTCCCACACAGGCATGCAGGGGGCAGAGGCAGGTCTAGGGAGAGCATGATTCTCTAGCCTCTGGGTGGTGGGCATAATGCAGGAGAGCAGGCTTGAGGGTGGGGTGAGCCTGGATGGGAAAGTAGGCCAGGTAGAGGCATGGCTTATTTGATAATTTTCAAATACTGAGACATATGGTATGTGGACCCTGACTTGTATTCCTGCCTGGGGTTATGCTAATGTTAGGGTAGACCTGATCTCTCTTCTACAGATGTCAATATTGAAGATAAAAGACATTAAGTTAACTGACCAATAGCTGGTAAGTAACAGAGCTGAGATTTGAACACCCTTCAGCTGACTTTGTTGTTGTTAGGATGTTGTTGTTGTCAAGTCAGTTCCGACTCATAGTGACCCTATGTACAACACAACAAAACACTGCCAAGTCCTGCACCATTCTCACAGTCATTGCTATGTTTGAGCCCATCATTGCAGTCACTGTGTTAATCCATCTCATCGACGGTCTTCTTCCCTTTTGCTGACCCTCTATTTTACCAAGCATGATGCCCTTCTCCACGGACAGGTCCCTCCTGATAACATGTCCATAATACGTGAGACAAAGTCTCGCCATCCTTGCTTCTAAGGAGCATTCTGATTGTACTTCTTACAAGACAGATTTTTTGTTCTTTTGACAATCAATGGTATATTCTATATTCTTCTTCAACACCATATTTCAAAGGCATCAATTCTTATGGATTCCTTATTCATTGTCCAGCTTTCACATGCATGTGAGGTGATTAAAAATACCATGGCTTAGGTCAAGCACACCTTAGTGCTCAAAGTGACATCTTTGCTTTTGAATACTTTAAAGAGGTCTTTTGCAGAACATTTGCCCAATACAGTGCATTTGATTTCTTGCCTGCTGCTTTCATGGATGTTGATTGTGGATCCAAGTAAAATGAACTCCTTGACAACTTCTATCTTTTCTCCATTTATTATGATGTTACTTGCTGGTTCAGTTGTGAGGATTTTTGTTTTCTTTATGTTGAGGTGTAATCCACACTGAAGGCTGCGATCTTTGATTTTCATCAGTAAGTGCTTCAGTTTGTCTTCACTTTCAGCAGGGAACGTTGTGTCATCTTTACATCACAAGTTGTTTTAGTCCTCCTCCAATTCTGATACCATATTCTTCTTCATATAGTATAGCTTCTCAGATTATTTGCTGAGCATACAGACTAAGTATGATGAAATATATAAGCCTGACATATGCCTTTCCTGATTTTGAACCATATACTATCTCCTTAGTTCTGTTTTGAACAACTGCCTATTGGTCTACGTACAGGTTCCTCATGAGCACAATTAAGTGTTCTGAAATTCCCATTCTTCACAATGTTATCCATAATTTGTTATGATCCATACAGTCAAATGTCTTTGCATATTCAATAAAACACAGTTAAACATCTTTCTGGTATTCTCAGCTTTCAGCCAAGATCCACCTGCCATCAGCAATGATATCCCTCATTGCACACCCTCTTCTGAACCTGTCTTGAATTTCTAGACGTTCCCAGTCGATGTAGTACTGCAGCTGACTTTAGAATCTGAAATTTTACATAGAATGGAAGCAGTTTATGGAGACTACCTTGAAAAATGTACTTACAGAATATATAAAAGCTCTTATAGAAGTCTGAGGAGAAAAACAACATGAGAAAAATCTTGTTCTAGAAAAATTTGTCTGGTAGTCTAAAGGTTATTAATCTCAGATGCAATAAAATTTGGCCCCAGTTCTTAATCTAAAGGTTTCTGGAGAATTCTTCCTTAATGTTTGATTCACCTAATGCTAATAGTTTTTGCACATGTGCACAATACAAAAAGTGTTCTCCAATTAAGAAGAGTAAGAAGCTTAAGGTTAAACAGAGTGAAATGACATTTTTTGTTGCTGCACCTCATAGTCTTAGATTTGCCTCTTCGAATTTCTATGGTGTAAATAACATGCAGGTTTTCCCCCATATTACCTGCTAACTGATCTTTTTTTTTTTTGTTTTGGCTTTTGGATAACATTGTAGGAATAGTGGTTTGTAGCTCCTTCTCTCCTACCGACTCTTCCACTGGAAGACATGGAGGACAACAGTCCAATAGCTGCTCTGTCTGACAGACGTCAGCTGAAATTACAGTTACAGTGTCTGACTAGCACTTGGGCTTCTGGCAAGTGAAGGAAACACTGATCAGCATCATTCTGCCATCACAAAATTATTTTTCAAGTTATAGCAGTGATTCTGATAGCAAAGAGAACTTACTGGAACAAAAACTTAAGAATGCATACTTCTTGGGGGTTAACCTTCCAGACTTTCCACACAAATGGAAAACAAACTAAAAGAAAGTGTCTTTACTTCTATATTCCTGTATTGGGAAAAATAGGAGAAGAAAGGATAATCCAAATAAATTTGGACAAAGTCAGACAAGAGAAGGAAATGAAAATTATTGAATGTCTGTGCCTATAGGCTAGGAATATTAGAAACAAAACATCCACAGCATGGGAGACAGGACAAAATTATGAGATACAAAGATTTTATATTAAAAAAAAAAAAGCCTTACAGCTGCAGGGTAGCAGGAAAATCTACATGTTATTATGCAATGTCCTTGCAAATGGAAAGGGAGAGTACGGAATAGAAATAGAAGCATTATTGATTAATTTCCAAATACGAAGAGCAAGTCTAAGAGCATAAATTCGTGCTTTTCTAAAAGGTCTAAGAACAAAGCTGCCAGGAGTACGTATATATTACAGACCTCTAGGACAAAAGAGATAAGGAAAAGAAATGTACGAAATGATAAGAAACCAAGAGAAGGTAACAACATTAGATTTATGGGAAATTTCGAAGTCCTTATTGCGATGCGTGATTTGTGAAACTTTTGAGACAAGGTTAAAGTGAAGGAAAAAGACATGATGGATTTTCTAAATGGCAGATCACAGATTTTTTAATTTGAAAGCTTCAACTGACAAATACTGCTCAAGCAAGACTGGTTAGTGTAAAATTTTCAGTCCAGCTATAAATTTCAAATACTGTCATATACATCTATAGAAGTATAAATCAATGCATACATTTGTGGGTAAGTTTCTATCAGAAGAGAATGTTCTTTGTGTGTAGTATGCAAAGGGAGCCCTGGTGGCACAGTGGTGGTGAAGTGCTCAGCTGCTAAGCAAAAGGTCTGCAGTTCAAACCCACCAGCTCCTTCGAAGGAGGAAGACGTGGCAGTGTACTTCCATAAAGATTACAGCCTTGGAAACTGTATGGGGCAGTTCTACTCTGTCCTATTGGGTTACTATGAGTTGGAATCAACTCAAAGGCAATGAGTTTTGGGTTTTACTGGTAGTATGCAAATGTACAACAGAGTGAGCCATCCCAACAGTCCCTGAAGTTCTCCCCAACATTAGGTATTATTCCCAAAGTACTATTAGCTGAGACTGGGTAAGATTCAGTTAACTCTGCTATACCCGAAGTTCCTCATGACAGCGCAAAGGTGTCCTGCAGTTGAATGCGTCTAATGTAATGAAGTCTCTGCTTTAGCATCAAGGTCATGTGTTGCTTGCAGTAATTTTGCACAAGCTCCTGGAACTTTGGAAATAAAGGTATCAAGTTAAAAGAACATTGTAAATATCCTAAAAATTAAGTTAACTGCATAATTGGCCTTGATGTATATATGTATGTGTAATTGTGTCTATACTCGTGATATTTCTACACTTTTTCCCTAGGTATGCCTTTTTTATTTGGAAGCCTACTCAGTAAGTCCTCTCTTCCTCCGTCTTCTTGAATTGCGTTGCTGCTCACTGGCTTGGCTATCTTTTTCCATAGAAGATCTAGCTCTGAAAATATTGTCTCTGGCCCTTTAGACTCCTTTATTTTATTTAAGGCTCAGTTTTATTGTGCAAAAGTTTCTACTTTTTCCACTATTGCTATTGCTAGTCTTTTTCATTTAGCTCTATTTATGTCATGTGCTCCAGAAACACCGGTGGCGTAATGATTAAGTGCTCAGCTGCTAACGGAAAATTAGGCCGTTAGAACCCACCCAGTGGCTCCATGGGAGAAAGCCCTGGCAATCTGCTCCCATAAAGATTACAGCCTAGAAAACCCTATGGAGCTGTTCTATTCTGTCACCTGGGGTTACTATGAGTCAAAATTGACTCAAAAACACCTAACAATAACAACAACGGCACGTACTTACATTACACAGTGGAGTTAGGAGATATTGTTGTCGTTAGTTGTTAGTTGCCATCAAGTTGGTCTGACTTATGGTGACCTTTGTATAACAGAACAAATCATTGCCCAGTCCCGCATCATCTCCATGGTCGTAGGTATGTATGAGTTCATTGTGGCTAATGTGTCAATCCATCTCTTTTAGGGTTTTCCTCTAGTTTACCAAACATGATGTCCTTTTTCCAGCAACTGGTCTTTCCTAATGACAGGTCCAAAGGAAGCAAACCTAAGTCTTGCCATCCTTGTTTCTATGTAGCATTATTATTTTATTTCTTCTAAGGCTGATTTGTTCATTCTTCTGGTAGTCCAGGGTATATTCAATATTCTTTGCCAACACCACAATTTGAATGCATCAATTCTTTTTCTGTCTTCCTTTTTCATTGTCCAGTTGAAGCATGCGTATGCGGCAATTGAGAAGTCCGTGGCGTGGGTCAGGTACACCTTAGTTATCAAAGTGACAACTTGGCTTTTTAAGGAGTTGGAGATACTTCTCTGCTTAGTAAGAAAAAACACCATTAAGGTTTTTCTAGCATAGAATTAATTAGCTGTTTTTTTGGGGGGGGTCCCAAATCAATCTTTTATTATTATTTTTACATTGAGTTACCAGTGTAAAAATAATGTAACATTTCCCCCAAATAATAAATTTAAACATTCAGTTGCAAACTACACGTATTCTTTGGTGACTTAATATGGGCCAAGTACTGAGTAAAATGCAAAAAGAAAATATCTGTGCCTTCAAAGAACTCAAAATCTAGTGGAGAAGCCAGGTAAGAAACAATGCAATACAATAGTGTGAGGACTGTCGTAGAGATTTCTGTTTGGTATTGTGGGAGCTTAAACAAAAGTGGTCAAGCAAGGAGGAGTCAGGGACAGCTCCATAAAACGTGAGTATTGAAGGATGAGCAAAAGTCCTCAGAAATCACTTGTAGTCAGCCTCCAGCTGTGGAAAGCAGAAAAAGTTAAAAATTATTGAAAGGTTGAGTTTAGACTTCAGCTCTTCTGATGGTCAGTGATCTTCTAACTATACCCCAAAACCCAGTGCAGTCAAGTCTATACTGTCCATATTTTTTACTTCATAATAAGTTAAATTCAAAAGCTTAAATTCAAAGACATGAAGCCTAAACAAAAACTCAGATTATATATTTACATTTGTAGGCTATCAAAAAAAAAAAAAAAAAAGACGAAAATCCACAAAGGAACCATTTCAACTCCTGTCATTTAAAAATTTTTATTATTTTATTTTTGAGTATAGGAAAAAATCAATAAATGGAAAATAAAAACATTTCCTAATTATTTTTTATTAGTATTTCATGGTTTATTAACACTCTTCCCATTACCTTGAACTCTCTTGTCTTTCTGTATTTGTATATAAACAACTGACAAAAACTTAGCCTGAAAAAACACCAACTATCGGCATTCTCCACACCATTCTTAAGCCAGAGTAGCTGAGCAGTGCTGGACAAAGTGTGTGGGAAGAGGAGTCTTCAGCAATGCTCAAGAATCCTATCTGTTTTTCTCTGGTTAACTCATTCTCTCTAACAGTTTACTTTCTATTATTCTCAAATCTGTAGTAAACTTTCCTTTGCTTTCCTTCCACTTCCCTTACCCTAAGCTGATTTCTTCATATCTACCTTACAGACAAAACTGAGGGATCAGATGGGACCGGCCTCATAACAGATACCACACATCTAAGCTGTTTTACATCTGCAGTTCTTCTAGCCTTTGGCCTCTTTCCTTTGGAGGAACTTATTTTCTTTATCCTTCTGGGCTTTGGAGTCTATCATTTCCATCTCCTCAGGAAACTGATACCACGGATTAAACTTTTTTCTTGAGTAGTTTCAACCTCTATCACTCAACTGAATGTGTCCCATTATCTTTAAAATATTCTCCAGAATACTCCAATAAAAATATAAGTAATAACTATTAGCCTCCCCACCGTGTATTATAGCTATTGATCTATCTCCCATCTCTTCTTCTCAGGCAAGCTGTTAAAAACAAAACAACAAATACAGCAAACTTGTTTATTACTGGTTTTCTTTCTCTCACCATAGCCATTCGCAGTTAATCTATCATAATCCGGATCTGGTACAATCGCTCCAAAAATGTAACAGCTTTTGGTAGTGTTACCAATGGCCTCCATCTCACTGATTACAATAGGTATTTTTGGTCTTTATCACATTTGGCTTATCAGAAGCATCCTATAATTGTGCTAAATTATCCTTTGGAAATGTTCTCCTTGGCCTCCAACAGAACGCTCTCCTCGTTTTCCCTCTACCTCGGTGGCTCCTGTTTATTTTCTCTTTGCAGACTTGTGTTTTGTACTTGGGCAACAAGTTTGGGAGTTCCTCACGCATTGATCCTATGCCTTCTTTTCTTCATACCCTATATTCTTGTCCCATGCTGTTTCGTTTATATCCATGAATATTATTTTAATCTATAAGCAGAAGACTCATAAATTTTCCCTTTACTAGGGACTTGACCGTGTGTTCCAGACCCATATATACAATTCTTATTTCACATTTCTCAAAAAAAAAAAAACCAACAAGGGACCCTCAAATTGAACATATTAAAAGGATGAACTTGATATTTACCTCCTCCCTCTCAATATCTGATCCTGCTCCAATATCTACGATGCCAATGAAGGGTAACAACATCCATATCCTTGTTTAACCCAGAATACTCCGGACCATCCTTTGGTGTCTTTTTATTTAACTTCCATGCTCAATCTATCATTAAAGCCTATTGATTTTCCTTTCTAAATTTCTTTTACTTGGGTCTCCTCCCTCCACTTTCAAATCTGTTTTTCACAGTGAAGTCTCTAGTCTGAACAAAAAAACCTCCCCTTTTAAACATCATTCATACTTTCCTTTTGCTATCTTTTAACAACAGCTTTTTAAAGATACAATTATTTTAAAGTGTACAATTCAGTTTTTTTAATATTTACAAAATTGGGAACCATTACCACTACCTAATTTAGAATATTTTTATCACCCCCAAAGAAGCCCTGTGCCCATTAGCAGTCACTCCTCATTCCGCCCTTGCCCCAGCCCCTCTCAGTGACCAATCTACTTTGTCTCTATGGATTTGCCTATTCTGGACATTTCGTATAAATGGAATCATACAATCCCATTGTTCTTTGGCTAAAAGATAGAGGTCTTTAACATATATTCTGTAACACTGCAGAATCTGGCCCCTATTTCCTCAAGTGTCTTCTTAAATTGTATTCTCCCTTGCTCTTTTAATTCCAACCACACTGGGCTTCCTTCCTTACTCTCTATTTACCATGTTTCCTCCTGATAAAAGTCTTTGCACATGGTTCCTTCTCATCTATTAAACTCTGACTCATTGTTCAGACCTAAGCTTGAATTTCACTTTTTCAGGAAAGCCTTCCCCAACTCCTCTGACTAGGTCAAATCTCTCAAGTACAAGGTCTTATGGCACTGAGTACTTCTGCTTTGTAATATTTGACTCAGTTGTAATATTTTGTAACTATTTGATTAACGTATCACTTTTCCACTGGTCAAAATTTGATGAGAGCTGGACTACATTTGTTTTTATGTGATATCATAGCCCTGTTATCTAGCCCAGAGTCTTACACATGGTAGGAACTCACTGATGTTTACTGAATAAATAAAAGAAATTTGGCATAACAAAATTTGTAGAAAATAGGCACTGATGTTGATGCTAACATTAGAAAAGGATAAAAAATATAAAGTAAAATTTGAAATTGGGATGGTGCCAGAAATATAAATGGGACTGGAGCCTGGCATCCTGAGATATATTGCAGTTCACCCTTCTGCACCCTCTTCCATCACCTTCCCCATCTGTAAAAAGAGGATTACATTTGCCTTTTCATGTTCCATACTAACTCAAAGACTCAAATGGGATAATGTATTTAAATGTGGTTTGCAAACCATATGCCAGAGTTATGTTATTATAAAATGTTTGTATTAAATCCCCAAGAAATATATATTCAATAATCTTGATCTTAGTTATTTACAGAATATAAAACCAGATTTGTGGAACAATTGGAAGAATGATAAATATTCTCCATTTGTGTGTGTAGCACACAAATTTCTTTGTTTTAAAGGTAAAATCTCTTTTCTTGACTGATAAGAATGTGAAAGTCACTTTGCAATTTTATGAAAAAGACAAGTGATTGGATCTAAGTTAGGTAGGATGACATATGTGATGATAGGATTAAATGGTAGCAAAAACAATGAATACTGACAGAGATCTCTAAGATCATAGCTTCCAATGAACCAACAAGATGTGTTAGCTGAGTTAAAGTAATGTTAGATTTATATAGAGGTAAAAATAAAAGATTTATATGGCAATGAATGTTTTTCTTTGTAAATAACCCTATTTTGGCGACATATTGTTGATTACATATATGCAACACAATAATTCAAGTATTCCTATGAATTTTATGTACTTAAAAATTCATCAGTAGATTGTTTGAAATAAAAAAAAATGGGGGGGAGACCAATCACTGTCTCCCCATGTTTGGTAAAGTAGAGGGTCAGCAAAAAAAGAGGAAGACCCTCAGTGAGATGGACTGACACAGTGGCTGCAACAATGGGCAAGCGTAACAATGGTTGTGAGGATGGCACAGAACTGGGCAATGTTTTGTTCTGTTGTACATAGGGTTGTTATGAGTCAGAACCAACTTGACGGCACCTTACAACAATCATAGTATACTAGAAAGAAGAAAAACTGGTGTTATAACAAATGTAGTCCCAGCTCTCATCAAATTTTGACCAATGGAAAAGTGAGACATTGATCAAATAGTTACAAAAACAATTGGATATTACAACTAGGTCAAATGCTACAAAGCAGAAATACCCACTGCCTGTTTAATACATTTGTATGTACAAATACACTGTATATACTGGTAGTTGATTTTTATAGGCTTAATATTTGGTTAGGTTACACATACCCAAGAGTAGAATTACCATTTATGGAAGCTTAAATTTCTTATATTATAGAATTTAAGAATGGATAGGGCCTTAATCATCATCTTGCTATAATCCAAGGAGGGTATGGCTCTCTTATAGCCCCACAGTTATGGCAGAACCAAGCCTAGCATACATGTATCTGGATATACAATGTAATACTCTTTCTTACTACTCATTATCCTCATTCCTAACTGAAAGAAATTTTTGACAAAGAGAAGAAAAATGGTGGCATGATGGAAAATAAATATACTTCATGGATAAGAAGACTAACTTAAATTGTCTGATTGGTTCCATCATACTTATGGCTATATCCATCTTCAGCTATACCTATAGAGGCTGGTTTGTCTACATTCCCACCTGCAGGCCATTGTACAAAAGTACCTAATCTACTTCTGGTACGGTTACTCTTTTAATTCAGGGCTACTGTGATTAATATTGTAGCCCTGGTGGCGCAGTGGTTAAGAACTCAACTGCTAACTAAAAGGTCAGCAGTTTAAATCCATAAGCTACTCCTTGGAAGCCCTATGGGGCAGTTCTACTTTGTCCTATAGGGTCACAATGAGTCGAAATCGAGTGAATGACAATGGGTTTGGTTTTTTGGTTTGAGTGATTAGTATCTATTTGAGAATGTTAACCAGGAGGGATTTGGATCAAAGGATGGATTTAATGTCTAGGAGTCTTGGCAACCTTCTTGTCTTTTGTCTGAACTCCATTAGATGTCAATATTTGTCAATATTTTTCAGCTCAATAGCCAAACAAAATTTTAGGACTGTGCTGAACTAATGATAACTCGTTAACAGCTTATATTGTTCAAGGAAAGTCAGTATACCTGGCTGTAAATATTTCTTCAGTTTTAATCACTGTTAAAAGGAATTTTTTTTTTTAAACAGGCATCAGGACTCTATATAATTTATCTATTGTTTTAATGTCCCTGTATATATTGCTGAGTGTCAAATGGTTTCCCTGTACATTTAATACCTGAAGTATATGTGCTTTATACACATCACGCTTATTTATTCAAGAGTGAAGATTGTAATTATCCATTTTTTGTGGGGGGATGAGAGGGCTATAAAGTCTTCAGACATTTAAAAAAGTTATATGAATCTGCATTTCTAAAAATACTAAAATACTGATGCATTTTCCTTTGTACTTAAAGGTAAAGTGTCTGACTGGCTGTTAGCAGAAAATAAAGATCGCCTATAGAATTAGAACTGGCTGCTATGTAAAAAAAATCAACCAGAGGGTAAAAGAGAATTCTTGTAAATTAAAGGTATGGTCAGTAATGCAAAAAAATGGAAAAGAAGGGTTAGAAGATAAAGTTTTGGAAATAGTCCAGAAAGGAGATGAATAATGACAAGAGGAGAAAGTTAAAGGAATGGAGGGAAGTCTAAAAGGTCCAATCTTTTTCTAATAGGATTTATAAAAAGAAGAGAACAGAGGCAATGGAAGAGAGGGAATAATTAAAAATATTTTATAGAAAGCCTTCACAGAGATGAAAAATTTAAAAAGTTTAACTGGAGGCCACATAGAATGAAGGAAGATATACCAATTTATACCGATTCTAGACCCACCTTAATGAATGTTCAGAATTAAAATAAATGAAAAGAAAGCCTTCAAAGTCTCCAGGGTATATGAAAAATTTTACTAACAGAGGAATGAGAATCTGAATGATGTCAGACATCTCACTAGCAATATATATTGGGAGCCAGGAAGCAAAATTTTAAAATTCTGAGCAAAATTATTTTGAATGTAGAAATCTTATCCCAGCTAGACTATCAAGCAAGTGTGAAAGCAAAAGGAGAGTATTTTAAGACAGGCAAGAATTCAGAAATTTTACCTCCCATTAGCTTTTCTTTGAAAATTTACTAGGAAATATACTCTGGCAAAACTTAAATGGAAACTAAGAAAGAGGACAGCATGGCAATCAAAAAAGCATGGAATACTACACAAAGAAATGTGAGAATGGAAAACATGCATCAAGCTTAGAAAGATGACAGCAGGACTCTAAGATTGCTTTAAAGAGAAAAGAAAATTCTGCCCAACATATTTTACTGAATAAGAACCTGCATGAATTAGTTATTGGGCCAAGAAGGCAGACATTTCCTTTGTCAAGGAGAAAAAAAAGAACATTAGACTGTCAATAGAAAAGAAGCAAACAAGCTAACAAATAAATCAGAATAGATATAGATATGCGAAGCAAATTGGGTTTAACATAAATAACTCATTTGAAAATAAGGCTTCAAAATTCTCCTTCAAGAAGCACAGGTTTAACCGTAAAATTTCTTTTTGTATTTTCCCAATCACTATACTTGGTTGTGTAATAAATAAAATTTACATAATAATATTAATGGCTATCAATCTTTGTAAATGAGACTTAATTGTAGTTATATGAAAAATATAAATGTTATAAGCTTTGATAATACAAAAGCAATGATACATGACAACAGAAGTTGACAGGAGGAAGCACGGGAACGTGGAAGAGCAGTGCTAATTTTCTTATTTTCCCACATAGAGAGTTAAAGAGTCCATCTTAGATTCTAACTAGCTTCTAGTACTAGCTTGGTCATTAACTACTCGTGTAATTCAGAGTATGTAAAAATCCCTGACTGAAAACATTTCAACCATAAAATGAAGATACTGAAATGTACAATATTCACATTTCTGAAGATAATAGCCCAGTTTTGACTATGTGGTAGATAGCCATCTTAAGTGGACAGGGAAAATGTCTAAATAAAAATTTTAAAACCTGCAAACTCAGCAGGACTCCTGAAGGAAAAATATCAGGAATGTGGCCTAGAAACAATATTTAAAATTTTTGATATTTCTCAAATAATACATTTGAGATTGATAATAAAATGTACTTGAAATATATATATCCAAGAAAATAATATTATGACAATGATAGTATTTACTGAGCACCTACAATGTGCTTGGTATGCTGAAAATAGATAATATATATAAACACAAAGTAAATGCAGTCACATAGTTTCCACAAGAATTTGAAAGAATGGAGATTATCACTATGGAGCAGTTCTACTCTTTCACGTGGGGTCACTATAAAGTTGGAATCGACTCAATGACACCCAACAAGAGTAACAACAGATAAGTGTTTTAAAATTTATAAAAGGTGTTTATGACTCAAAAGGAACACAGTTTTAAAAATCAGTTTGGAATAAATATTGACTTTATGGAAATCTCTCACCCCTTTCCTTCACAGCAGAAACTCATTGGTGAGCATTCAGAAGAGGATAATAGGAGAGAGAAGAGAAGTGATACTGCAGAAACACAACCAAGGAGATTAAGAACATGGGTAATGGTGGTATCAAATTGCCGTGGTGTTAGATTCCCACTGGCTGTATTTCAGAGTAATTTAACTGTTTTGTGTATTTTAAATATCAGTATTTATACTGTGCCAGAAATTACATCCTTGGTAATCATTTAAATTTAGGATGTAAAAATTTTAAGTCAACTTAATATTTGAGGGACTTCAAGGTTATTCAGAATTATTTGGGGTAATGCAGTTAAGTGCGAAGACCACTGTAATAGTTAACTTTTAATTTCCCTTCCAGCTCTTAAATTCTGTGATTCAAGATACCTTTGTCAACATCTATTTAAAAATACATAAACAAACTCCTATTTCAAGGTTGAAAAATTTACGTTTTATTTTCTTCTTTGAACTCACATTTCCGTTATATTTCTCCCATAAACTTTTACCCTAATACCATGTATTTTATGCTTCTGAGTCTTTTAGTAGTCACCTATCATATTTCTCTGCAAAAAAAATGTATATAAATTAAAATTTTTTTTTTTTAATTTCCTGTGTTCATAAGATTCTAAGTGTTAAAAGTTTCTCCTACGTTGAGTTTTACAAAATTATTATTAGTACCTAATTGATCAAAACTACATAATGTTATCCCTGAAATTATTGCTCTGATATAATCTTTAAACCTTAAACCAGAAATATTGCCTGAAGTCTCCTTGAAACCAAACAATAGTTCAGCTTAACTAGTAAAAAAGGCCTGCCTTGAGTGTTGTGCTCTTTAAAAAAAAAAAAACCCAAACCAAACCCATTTCTGCTGAGTCGATTCCAACTCATAGCAACCCTACAAGAACTATCTATATCTTAGGCTGGGTTCTCTATGGAAGCAAAATCAGTAGCAAGGCGTATAAATATACAGAGAGAGATTTACATAAAGGAACTGGCTCAAGTGGTTGTAGAGGCTGGAATGTCCCAAGTTCATCGGTCAGGATAGAGGCTTCTCCTGATTCACGTTGCTGCAGGTGCTGGCGAACCAAAGATTGACAGGTCAGAGAGCAGGGCTCTTGCTCACAGGCTTGACGAATCTCAAGATCAGCAGGCAAGACCACAGGTATGCTGGTAGCTCATAGCCCAAGAACTGGAGGTTAGATTGCAGGATCCAGTGCAAGCCTTGCCAGAATGTCCACTTATATTCGATGCAGGCCATATGCCCAAGGAAATTCTCTTTCAGTTGATTGGCCACTCACAGCAGATCCCATCATGGGAGTGATCATGTATTGAGTCACAACGTGGACACTGAGAATCATGATCCAGCCAAGCTGACGTACAATCTTAACCATCGCACTATAGTAAACATGGGATCAAATCGACAGCAACTTGAAAGATTAGACAGGAAACTTAGAGTGGAGTGAGTTTAAGTTAACAGAGAGAAACAATTTGGAAAAGGAGAGTGAGAATGGTTGCACAACTTGAAGAATGTAATCATTGTCACTGAATTGTACATGCAGAAATTGTTGAACTGGTATATGTTCTGCTGTGTATATTCTCAATGACAACAAGTAAATTATTATAAAAAACATGAATTTTGATAAATACTTGTTAAACATAAAAATGGAATATTTTTGAAATTGAATCTCTGAAGAAGAATAGCCCATTTATCCCTGGATGAATATTAGACATGTTTGTATTGAGGCAAATTTCAGCATCGGTTATATTAATATACATATATATATACACTGAGATAGTATGTTATCATAAATAAGTAGATAGAAATGCAAGAAATTGTAGTATAGCAACGTCACTCAATTCTTTGAACTCCCTCCAAGTTGTGCTAAAAATTCATATAGTGATCAATCATCAAAAAATATTTTTAATAATCTATCAGATGGCAATTCAATTAGGTTCCCTTCAATTTTGATTCTTACTTGCAGAAGTATTTGTCACACTATCATTACAGTCATTTTTTTTCAATTTATAGCAAGTATACCAAAAAAGGCTTTACTTGGACTTATTCAATAACTGTTGTTAATGTCATTGTGCATTTACCAATAAAATATTTTCATAAAATGCTTTCTTTTCATGTACATTAGATATAAAAAAAGAATTTTTTTTTTTTTTGGAACTACAGAATTAGCTAATTTACAGAAAATGTTTATCATTTACATATTTCTCAAAGTCAATCCTCATGTCAAACCCATCAACTAAATCAGATTTACTGTCTGTCAGGAAAAGTCAGACTTCATTTCTTACTCCAAACACATGTGTTAATATGTGTCTTCATTGAAAGCCTCTCACATCTGAATTTTAATTCCAAGACAGATAATCATAGAACAGAGCCCTGTTAAGATTTTATTGCTTGGATGGAGTAAAGTAAATTTGGAGTTGTGTAAGTGATAGGAATCAGGTGAAAATGTCTTAGGATGGATAAAAAGAGAAGTAAAGAAGTATTAGTCTTCTTCAAACATATCTCTAGATTTCACAGAATCTGAGCTTCAAAAGTTAGCAGAAAAAGAGATAGGCATGTCACATAACTAGATATTCTTAAAGGGAGATTAGGTCCTTTAGAAATGAAAATGTAAAAATTTGATAGTAAAATCACTAATTATTTCTAGGAGAAAAATAAGGGGAGATGACCAAAAAAATCAATGACACTTCACAGAACATTCTGTGATGAATTCAGGTTTTAAAGGGCTCAAATGATGGATGGAGGAGGGCAGTGCCACATACCTGTTAACCAGTGGCAGAGGCCTGAAAGACTCTCAAGACAGGGAAAGGCTACAATGAGCTGAGAACTGTGACAGACACTACAGAGGGCTGAGGGGCAAGATGGACAAGACAGAGACAAACCCGCTGTTTCATTGCTTGAGATGATAAAGACTCCTCTACTCAACTATATTTTTTCCATATTCAAGAGCAAGAAATTTAGTTTACAAACTAGAAAAGCAAAATTAAAGTCTGAAATACATGAGGAAACAATAAAAGACACTAATCTCTTTTATATAAAGTCATGTTCATTCCAATTCAGTTACCCTGTAGTTTACTGAAGGGACTTAAACACAACTGTACAATTTCCATTAGTAATATTTAAGAAATTGTGACTAATTGGGAGGTACCACACCGTAAAAGTCCAATAACTCTCTAAAAAAGAAATTAATAGATCCAATTTTTATTTTTTAAACTTGGGTAAAATTTGGGTGTTCACATACTTGATGACAATGCTAAAAACTTTCTAGAACTAGAAATTAGAATAAACAGTTGACTAATGATCTCTTAGAAAAATTCTTCTTGTCCCTCTCCGTAGGATCAGCCAGAGTCTCTAACCACAGGGAACTAGATCACAGCTCAAGGTAAGATGCATTTCTTTAAAATTTACAGTGGCTGAAACTTGAACCATTATTTTAACTGTATGCCCTCAAGTGCAGGAGATGAACTGAGGCTGAGACAGGGTCGTTATCAGAGTCTGGAGAGTCCTTGAGAGATTCTGTCTTAGGGTGGTTTGGGAATACCAAAAACCCATTGCCACAGAGTCAATTCTAACTCATAACGACCCTATAGGACAGAGTTGAACTGCCCCACAGGGTTTCCAGGGAGTGGCTGGTGGATTCAAACTGCCGACATTTTGGTTAGCAGTGGAGCTCTTCATCACTGTGCCACAGGACTCCTCAGCCTTTGGAAACAGACCTGCATAAAAAGTGGATTATTTCTTTGAATAACTTATAGTTTTTACCTATCAGCACACTAACACTTGGTAGGAGATCTCATGAGGTTGTAGGTCCAGAGAGATGTGGAAGCACACGTGAGTATCAGAGATAGGGTAGGGATGTGGAGAGAGAAGGAATTGCTCTCTACAACCCCTGCCCTGCGTGGATTATCAGAATGATCTACTAGGGAAGCCAGTGGGGTGTGAGTGTGGGAGGTTGAATTCACTGATGCCAAAATGTACCTGCTTTACATCTTGGTCTCTAGCAGGCCCTCACTGCCCTTTGGAGTTTGGAGGCATGGAGGAGCTTGGGAGATACCGCAATCATTGTAAAAATCTCCTTTTTTGCTCATTTTCATTCCTGCTGAAAAGTCAGCTATGCGTTTCATCATTCTGAATATTTGGACATTCTGCTGCATTCTCTCTTTTCCTCAGGGTGAAAAACAGAGAGAGACAAAGAGAGAAAGAAAAAGTGTTTGCAAGAATTCATTAGTTTTCCATGATGAAAAACATTTAGAAATTACAGGCTTTTTTCTAGGCAGCTGGAGCCCTGGTGGTTAAGAGCTTAGCTTCTAATCAAAAGGTCAGCAGTTCAAATCCAGCAACTGCTCCTTGGAAACCCTATAGGAATGTTGTACTCTGTCTGATAGGGTAGCTATGAGTCAGAATTGACTTGACTCTAAAGAGTTTGATTCCCTTCCCCTCCCCAGGCAGGTGTGGAGTCATTATAAGATAGCTCTAAAGAGTGGTGTGTGTGTGTATGTGTGTGTGTGTCTGTGTGTGTGAATGTTGGGATGGTATTTTCAGGCATACATTTACGTGCAGTTGTGTTTTTGTGTATTTAACACCCTACTCAGTAATCTCTTAGCTTTCTTTATTAACGAACCAGGAACTTCAACTACTTTAATAAAGACTGGTTGCGAAAGCTAAGGTGTGTTGCCAGCACAGACATCAAAGGGACCTAAGAATACTTCCCCCCAAATGTTTTAGATAGTTTTTCCCTTCATGCCTGGTATCAGTCAGAAAGTGTGCTAGAATGTAACACCTCACACCTCTAAGATTAAACACCTTCTCAGCTGGTATTTCTGTTTCTACTTCATTTCCTGCCACCTTATATCATAAGTGCCTTGCACCATGTCATGTACACTCTTGGTTCTGTCTGAGCAATAAGACTGTTTTTCAAAAGCATTTTTCTGCAAATAAGTAGACTTTGCCTTGTCTTTGAGGTAAGCTTAGCTGCCGAATGAATAGCTTTGTTGGACGGTGAGATAAGATTATAATAGAGTCTATAATAATGATGCCAATCATGAATGGCAGGATGGATGTTATTCTTGGACTATTGTATTTGTAAATCATGCTAGATTTCCCGTGGCTTAATCTAAAAATGCCACTTTATCAGTGGCAGAGGCTTACATTTTGACTTCCTAAGAAAAATATTTCCGAAAGAACATCCTACCCTCTTTGATGCTTAATAAATAAGTTCTAGGAAGGACTCATATCATCTAAAGAATTACCTAGGTGGCATTTTCACGTCTGCAGCGAACCCTGTATGGGTCAGGCAGTTATCACCTTCTTGTGTATGCAAAACTGTTCTTGTTTGCATTGGGGATTGTATTTTGCATTTTGGTTTAGTTTTTCTGCTTGAATTGTAAGCACTTGTTTTGAGATGGGCTAGAAAGTGAGAGTTTGGGAGCTTCTTGGCAAGGGGTGGGCCAATAAGAAGGAAGCAGCAAGTTCAGAAGACTAGTTAGGTATGAGGAGTCAGCTCTTAAAAACAAGAAGACTTAGAGTTAGGTATTGAAAGGGAAAAAAGGGAAGCACTAAAATATAGCAAAATAAATCAGATTTTGTGTTTCATTTTTTACCTTGAGTAGGTAGGCCTTTTCATATTTCGTTTTTAAATTTTTCTAAACCAAAAAATCTGTTGCCGTCAATTCGATTCGATTCGATTCGGGCTCATGGCCACCTCATAGGACAGAGTAGAACTGCCCCATAAGGTTTCCAAGGAGCACCTGGTAGATTTGAGCTGCTGACATTTTGGTTAGCAGCTGTAGCTCTTAACCACTACACCACCGAATTTTTTCTAGCTATTTTTATGTCTCCTTTTTATGCATTCTAGTGACTAAAAAGCAGGAAAGTCACTACTGTGTTGTAATAGCAAAGGGATGGCAGACTGTTCTGTAAGAAAATTACTGACTTCAATTCATGTTCCTGTGTCTGGTCTGATTGTGAGCTTAAGAATTTAAAAGTCAAAAATTTTAGTTGTTAATTTATAAATAAACACTCAAATGAGTCAAAATTCTTTAGGAAAATTATAAGGAAATAATAGTCAAATTTAGATTTAGAAGGAGCATCAGATTATTTTTCTCCATCATGTCAATTGAAAGATAAGTACAAAGAAATTGAAAATCGTGTCATAGTTTTGGTGAATGAGTTAGCCATGAAATCCTGGTCTCCTCAATGTAATTCCCAGGCTCTTTTGAACATGCTTGGTATCTCCTGTAACATAACTACTCATAACCAAATCTAATATTTCATAAAAGCATGTAAAATTTTTTCAAACCAGAAAAATGCCTTGAATCATATTGTCAGTTATAACAAAGTAGCAAACAAAATCTAAAATATGACCGACTTCTGTCAAAAAAAGTACTGAAAGGTTAAAATCATGGAAACGAATAGCATATCATAGGATGATTTGTTTTGTGTCATAATTTTTGATTTTAAAACATATTCACAGCCATTTTCTCATGTATTATTTACAAAAAAAACCCTGTGAAGTATGTAGCTATTAGCTGTCTTTTACAGATAAGGACGCTAAAGCTCCAAATTTCAAAGATACATCTTAGGCCCAGGTCTCTGCCTCCAAATACCGTGCCCGTTCATGATCTCAGAGTCCCTGGGTAGTGCAAATGGTTAAAGTACTTGGCTGCTAACCAAAATGGTGGTGGTTTAAGTTCACCCGCAGGCACCATGGAAGAAAGGCCTGGTTATCTACTTCCATAAAATCAGCCGTTAGAAACCTTATGGAGCACAGTTTTACTCTGATATACATGGGGTTACCATGAGTCAGAATCGACTCAATGACAAGTGGTGGTTCATTGTTTCAATTTACTCTTTAATAGGTAATTGCTCCATCCTCTTCTATCTCTCAAATCTCATCCCAGCTCAGAAAATAATCGTGAAGATTTTTAAAAACTCAAGAAGTTGTAGAAGAAAATTTCCAAAAGGTTGCTACAACTGAGGAAACACATTTACAAAACTAAGTGGAAGCGTGATGTTCTCATGGAAGTTAGAATGGATGGAGGCAGTATAATGCTCGAGCCAGTTCATACACGCTTGCAAGAGCCAATTATTAAATTTACAGCAATTTTTCTGTTTGCTAAATAGCCATTATTAAACATTAAATTATATACACTTACAATAGAAAAAAGCAGCCCTGGTTACACGATGGTTAGGCACTGGGCTGCTAACCAAAAGGTCAGGAGTTTGAACCCATCAGCTGCTCTGTGGGAGAAAGAGGTGGCAATCTGCTTTGGCAAAGATTACAGCCTTGGAAACCTATGGGACAGCTCTGCTGTGTCTTATAGGGTCACTCTAAGTTAGAATCAACTCAATGGCAATGGGTTTCATTTGGTATAATAGAAAATTATATTTAAAACAGAGGTAATAAATACTCAAAACTCATCACTTCATAATTATTTTACTACCTTTTATTAATATCTGTGCCACTGATATTATTTATATCTGTAGGGTGGAAATAATATATAACGGTGTGCTGCTCTTCCAAGGTGGTAGGTTGAAATTGACCACGGTGAAAGTATTTACACCATGCAAATCCACGGGTGTTACAAATTATTGTTTTCTTGATTGTCTAGACTTAAAAAGCAATGAAAAAAATATTAATGGTATAGGTGAAGCCCAAATGTGTGTTGTGTCTGTTGCTGTTACATTGTGACTAGTATAAAAATTTTAGATAATATTCTTCTAGTATTTGAAAATGTTACGATTTAGCAAAAAGCTGCTCAAGTTGTTGAAAAACGAGTGAAGTCTGATGTACATCTTTGTTGTTTTGCTTTGGTTGGACTTTATGACATAAAAGAAAATATCGACCAACATTCATGGCAGAACTATGCTCATTGTCAATGACATGAGTGACTTTTCTGTTGAATTAGATAGTAATCAAGCATTTGTTCCTAGTCTGATTTTTTTAACACTATTGTTGGCAAACCCTGGTGGCGTAGTGGTTAAGTGCTACGGCTGCTAACCAAAGGGTCGGCAGTTCGAATCCGCCAGGCGCTCTTTGGGAACTCTATGGGGCAGTTCTACTCTGTCCTATACGGTCGCTATGAGTCAGAATTGACTCAACGGCACTGGGTACTGGGTATTGTTGGCAATAGAACTAAAAAAATGATAGTAAACATTACAAAAAATAATGAGTCACACTTGAAGTTATTGGTAGGGAATTTACAATAAAGATTATTGTGTATTTTATCATTATTTGTAAAGTGGGTGCTATATATGTTCTTTAAACAGCAAAATTTATAATAAGCTTTTTTTTTTTTTTTCTGGAATGTCAATTGTTAAACAGCACACCACAGAGTAGAGGGCAGGCTTCATTGGAGATGAGCGCTCTTTTCAGATGTGAATGATACCAGAAAAATCAGTGTTTGTCCCTTTTTAATTCTCTTTGTACAAGAACTCTGAGTGTGTATAATAATGCTAGTTTTATTTAGTAGACCTTTGTGACTTTTACCTATATTCAGTGGAAAGGGACTCTTTCCTACTTGTGGAGCCTCAGCTTCAAATGCCAGAATGAGTTTCACATTAAAAAAAAAAAAAAAAGTCAGCTACTTACATTGACAAGTAGAAGACAATAAGACCTCTCATTAGTGCTAGGTAGGTTTGTGGCCTTGGCCCCAGCATCCTGTTTCAACATCATCCTTTGTTTGCCTTTCTTAGAACTCATGAACAGTGGTGGTAGCTTCTGGATCTAAGCTCTATAGCTCTGATGCATCTTTGGTCCTACAGGGTATCACTCCATTGATGTGATCTCTCCAGAATCAGTTATAATTTACCTGTATTCCATCCGATTTCTTGAGAATCTTTATTATGCTACTCTAATAATAGTCACCAAGGATTTAATGCCATCCTCTCCCTCTGGTGGCGTAGTGGTTAAGTACTACTGCTGCTAACCAAAAGGTTGGCAGTTCGAATCCATCAGGTGCTCCTCGGAAACTCTATGGGGCAGTTCTACTCTGTCCTATAGTGTCACTATGAGTTGGAATTGACTCAATGGCAATGGGTTTGGTTTTTTTTTTTCTCCCCAGATGATGTATATTCACATTAATGCATATTAATTCTCTGGTCATGCTTGAACCCCAGCTGATTACTTGGGGTTGGCATAATGCTCATGGTGGTAAGTGTTCAATAAATAATACTTAATTGATTGATAGGGTGCCCTTCTAAGAATCTTCCAATCACACCACTTCAACTTCTTTACTGAAGGCCAGCGTTAGTAATATGGTTCCATCTCCATTTTATCAACTACTGAATTAAAATTATTTTGACAAAACCCAAAATTTCAGACTGAGCAACAACCAGGTTTCTAGTAAAGCTATCTTGGGTTTTAGAGCTGGGTTACTTTGCCATTCATACATGCCCCATTGATTTTTATTTGTGGTTTAGCTTGTACTACAGTTAATCATACTTAAGTTCCATTTGTAAAGGCCTTGATGAGAGAGCAGAAATGTCAAAAGAGAAGAAGAAATCATGAGATGCCATGGTCTTTTGACTATCAGTTAAAGAGTGGAGGTTACCTATAGGTCAAAGTGAATGAAAAGATATTTTGTAGTCCCAAGAAACTTACTAAGGTAAAATTAGAGAATCTTAATGAGAATACATTCTTTCTTTTAAACTTTTCCTGGATATTGTAATAATTTAACTGGGAACATAAGAGCATTATATACATTTAATATATGAAGTAAGTAACTGCATATGAGCATCACAGAGAGAGGTAGGTTAAGTCAAGAGATTTTTTTAGTTAGGCTTCTAATCCTATCTCTGTCTCCTCAGGAAACTTAATCTTATTTAATGTCAATTTTACTACCTGCAAAATTGGAGATTATTTTTAACGTACCTACCTTGTTGGGCTGCTTTTCATATTAAATGAGATAATAAATGTATGCTAATTGACAAGATTTCCATTCACAGTCTGTGATGACAACATGTTGCCAAGGGTAGGATTTCCACGATGCAGTGCCACATAGAGAAGACAAGTTGGGAACCATTTTGCTTCAGAGAATCTTTTAATTCATGAGCTATGTAATAAACTCCTTTGGCAGTTTTACGTAACGGTGCTAAAACATACAAACTACAAATAGATTTACCTACTTTAAAAAAAATATTTGTGGAGTTTTGAAGGATGTTTCAATTTTTTTTATATGCAATTTGTGAAGACAAAAACTATTAACAGTGGGAACTCTTCAATACTTGTCATTAAAAAAAAGTATGAGATGGAAGAGGTGTTCTGTTCTGGATGGCCACCCTGGACGTCAAAGTAGTTATGGAAGTGCTATTTTTGGAGATTTATGAAATATGCTAGCATATTAAAATCTCTGAGCAGTCCTGCGGTAAAGCCAGTTGTTTGATCCGACGTTTTCCTCTTTCATCACATACCTTATATTATAGCATACATTATTTGTGTTTGATGAAACATGTTTTTGGATGCTTTGTTTCTCAGCCAGAAGCAAGAAAAAACCTGAAATTTCCTCTAGTAAAGTCCTTAGAGTTAACTTGGGATGAAAAGCATTGGCTTTGCGACCTTGCTCTGCAATTTCCTAGCTGTGTAACTTTGGTTATGTTAGTTCATTTCTCCAACTCTGGGTTTCCTTTTCTGTAATATCATAAAATGCTTAATATTTATCTACAGGCTTTTATAAATACCATGTAGGTTAATGTAAGTGAAAATGATACATAAAACCAATGGATGATATTTACTGACTCAACTACTTTCCTCATAGGTTTATTGGGCCTCACTTAACATACACATACTAAGGAACTTAGGCCTTGAGTTTCTCAGACCATGAGAAATTAAAATTAGGAAAAACAAAAGAGGAAACTATTGGGGCAGCTATGGAACAGTGAAAGTAGGAGTGGAGATCCTAAAATTCAAAAAAAAAAAAATCATTAAGATACATGGCATAATAGTCTGTTTATATTCTTCAAGAATTAGGTAAATTATGATGAGAATCCTCCATCTAAAAGGAGATACAAAAAAAAAGGAGATAGGCTATAATATTTTAGGGAAAATATCAGAAAAATTATTCTTGTAGATCAGGATCTGTTTGTTATGCATGTTTGAACATCTTTTTTGCACTGAGGACAGGTCATACTGAGATCTCTATAAATCTCTGCTGAACAAAAGTTTCAGTATTACTTGACTAATAATTTCCTTATTTGTACCAACTTATTCCCTAAAAATCTTAGGTTAATAGTATTACACTTTCCTTTTAAAAATTATACTGTGTACTCAATGTCCGATTGTTTCTAGATTACGTATTATGTTGTTGTTGTTAGGTACCATTGAGTAAGTTCAGACTCATAGCGACCCTATGTACAACAGAATGAAACACTGTGCAGTCCTGCCCCACCCTCATAATCGTGGTTATGCTTGAGCCCATTGTTACAGCCACTGTGTCAATCCATCTGGTTGAGGGTCTTCCTCTTTTCACTTACCCTCAACTTTACCAAGCATGATGTCCTTCTCCAGGGACTGATCCCTCCTGATAACATGTCCAAAGTGTATCAGACAAAGTCTCGCAGTCCTTGTTTCTAAGGAGCATTCTGGTTGTACTTCTTCCAAGACGGATTTGTTCATTCTTTTGGCAGTCCGTGGTAGATTCAATATTCTTTACCAACATCATAATTCAAAGGCATCAATTCTACAGTCTTCTTTATTCATTGCCCAGCTTTCGCACGCATATGAGGTGATTGAAAATACCATGGCTTGGGTCAGAAACACCTTAGACTTCAAGGTGACGTCTTTGCTTTTTAACATTGTAAAGGGGCCTTTTGCAGCAGATTTACTCAATACAATGTATCAACTGATTTCTTGACTGCTTATACAATACATTATATATAGCTATTAATGATGAAGGCGTAGGGATTACATTTCTTCACTCAGAATATATTTGTGATATATTATTGGGAGAAAACAGGTTGCCAAATATAATAAAAACATTTATTTAGAGATGTGTATATGCAAAGAAAAAAGTATTAGTTTTGTCTGGTTGGTGAGTTCCTAGTTAATTTTTATTTTCTTGTATTTGCTTATGCTTATGTTCCAATTTTTCTACAGTGGGTATTCATGACTTGTATAACCAAAAACAAAACAAAATCTTCTAGCTAATATTTCTGACTCAAACGATTAGTCAAAACAAATGGTAGCAATCAAATACAAGTCACTCAGGAGCACTAGTGTGTGTCCTTCTGTTGCCTGGATGTTTCTCTGGCCTTCTGCCTACCCGTCCTCCCTGAGAGTCATAGAGTCACCAAGGAGATTATGGAATGTTACATCTCCAATCAATCAAGCGGTTACCTGGATGGATTTTCTAAAAGAAGAGAACATATACATCAACAAAAATCTGAAACCCATTAATCGTAACATCTCCATAGGAATCTTCCAGAGATTTCCAACTCCAATATTAAAGTGTTGAGGAAAATGAATTAAAAAAAAAAAAAAAAGTAATAAAGGACCTTGTGAAACTGTAAATAATTTCATAGGGAGAGACTCTCATCTGGACTCTCCAAGAGACATGATTTTAAGCTATTCAACGGTTGTTCAGCACTGATGTGGTACTATCAAGAAAGTTCTCAGCATATCATCTCTTACAGATAAATCTTGAAGAGTATCAAGAAGGACTCATTGCCTATCACCTGTGAGACACTCAGCATGCTAAAAGCATAACCCAGGAATATAATCCATCCAAGGCAGCACTTAACTCCAGGCGAATGACATAACCAATAATGCATATGGTTCTTGAGAGACTTTTATCATTCTCCTTTATTCAAACTTTCTTTTGCAATACCGATCATGAACTATAAGTTGTCTTCCCATAGCTCCTACTGAGTACCCTGCAGTCAGTCATTGTGTTAATATTTAATAATGAGGAAATTGAGGAAGATTTTTGGTTTTATACCATTGCGAGGTTATTAATTCCTTTAAGATCACTGTGATTTGTTGAATTTAGGAAATTAATGAATCATTTACGTTACTCTGGTATGAAGCCTTAAGGCTAGTTGGCTAGTAATTGGTCACATGTATTAGGAAAGACTATTAATTCACTTGAAGTCATGCATTTCAGGAAGTAGATTGTTTTCTAATGCAAGCAAATTATATGATTGCATAATTTTTTAGAAAGAACAGATAGTTTGATGTCTTTTATCGATTAGTAAAGGGGAAGTATAAATCCAATATAATTCTACATTTTGTCTCAGACTTCTGTGCAGAGGTTTTTATTGCTCTCATTCTCTTATTTACTTAGCTAATTAGCCAGATGAAATACGGATTTTCAATAGTCACGCTGGTCAGAGACGGTCAAAAAGATGCACAGTCCATAAATACTCTCCTCTTGTTCCCTTCCCTAGTTTACTTACCTTGTTTTTCTGCTGCTCTCCTTGTATCTCCTTTTCTCTGTCTTTCTGTGGTTAATTTTTCTTCTCTGACCCCTCAATTTTTTTGCTTTTATTTTCTCAAGTGTCTCTCAAGTGTCCTTCTTATTCTCCCTACTGCTTTTTTTCCCATCATGATCCTTATTTCCCCCTACACTGACCTTCAGGGCCCTGCTTTCTCACCATCTCTTCCCTGCAGTGCCTAGGGAATTTTCCTCCTTTCTTTCATTATTCTTTTCTGTCCCGTCATGTCTCTTCCTTCTGACTCCCAAGGAGCCACTTCGACACTTTATTCCTGTGCACATCTGAGAATTGTATAGATTTGTCTGGTATTAGCAGCAAAGGAGAGTTTTATTTAGAGCACAGGACACAAGGTACAGTGAGGTGTCTCTTGGGTACCGGGTAGGTGAGACCTGATTTCTTGCCAGGACTGGGAATTGATCAGTGTTCGGGAGAGGATAATTTTGATTGCAGAGGCAAGTGTGATGCCTGCTCTGGTAGGTAAGGTGACAGGACACACACTCTGCAAATTTATAGGTGCTAGCTAATTAGTTTTTGTGTTTTTTTTTTTAGCTAATTAGATGGGTTTTAATGCTGAAAAACACCATGCTAATTATAACAGGGCACAGTTTTAATCCCTGTCCATGCCTCTATTCAATTTATGCTGTATATTATTGCCAAACTAATTCACCAGATTTGCTGCTTTAATCATAATTTCCCATCTCATAAAATCCCTTCAGAGACTCCTGTTTCTGCTGGGTGTATGTGTACTTCCTCCGCGCCTGACTTCCCTCTACAGTTGTTCCCATTCTAACTTTTCTTCCTTCTCCTATTCACATTCTTTGAATGTACTTTTTTGGCTGTTTCCCCCAAATGCCCTTTTCATTCTTCAATAGCAGACTAAATCCATCTTTTCTAGGAAGATTTACCTATTTGTACAGCCCCATCCACAATCCACACATTTTCAGCACCTTGGTTGAAGCTTAGCCCTAATTTATGCTTTTCATAATACTGATTTTAATCTCATTTCCTTTAACCAATATTTTAAGCTCCTCCTGCACTTACACTTCTCCTGCTTATATCTAATAAACATTAATTTTTAATGAGGACATAACATAACTTTTTATAATTTTTATTATTAAAACAATCTTCATGCTTTTATTGATGTGTGTAAAAAGAAGTATAAGAGAAGGCAATGATCTCGGAAGATTTTTATAATACTATTTTTTATTTTAAAGAGTGATATACTTACTTACATTCCTTTCCCAGGAAATATGCTGGGAAACATTACATTTTTCCATGGCCAATGTCTCCATCCAATGTCTTGATGTCCAGTCCGTCTTTAAGTTGTTTCAAGTAAGTTTCCTCAAGGGTAGTTTGTTGGGAGAACAGTCAAATAGTCATTGTGGTTTGGAGCATCCTTCTCTTTCTAGGAGACGTCAGAGGCTCTTTTCATTTCTTTAAATGCATTTTGTTTTTGTCTTGCAGTATAATTTTCTGGGTTGGTTTTGGATGCTATCTTAAAAGTCAAAATCAATTGGATATTTTAAGTACCCTAATGAATAGTTGTTAGGAAAAACAGATGTTTTGGGCCCTTACCAGACAAGTAAATAGACACATTTCCTATAGTACCCTCATCCTTCTCAGAGAACATGTACTGACAGCCACTGCTGAGTGGGCAGCCATCTGTGGGACACTCAGCCCAAACCAGCCACAGCAATGAGATTGGTGGTGTAAGTGTGGCCAACTAGGTTCTCTTACCTAGAAGTCTGGAGTTGGGATGTTGAAACTCTCCCTTTTCAGCTTTGATATTGAAAGGGAAGTTAAGCTAGAACTGGGAGTAGCAGTCTTTGACTCATGTGTAAATGTGCAGATAAATGTGGATGGCACGGAGAGAAAAAATAGAGACACAAAGACAGAAGCAAAGATCAACCTCCTGGCATGGGGACAGAATGACAGCGACAAAGCAAGATTGGCACACACATACGTAAAAATACAGATATAAAGGGAGAGGGAACCCTGGTGGCATAGTGGTTAAGAGCTACAGCTGCTAACCAAAAAGTTGGCAGTTCAAAGCCACCAGGCACTCCTTGGAACCATCTATGGGGCAGCTCTACTCTGTCCTATAGGGTTACTATGAGTCAGAATTGACTCAACAGCAATGGGTTTTTATAGAGGGAAAAACTGAGACAGAGTTAGAAAGAGACGGGGAGAGAGAGAAGAGAGTAGTTATATGTTCCTACTGTGAGTTAATGGGCTCATGGGTTCTGTCTTTGAATTTAACAAGTTGCCACAGCTCATTGGCAGTCATTATCACACTAAATCCATAACGAAGTTTTTTTTTTTTTTTTTTTTTAAATGACATTGAAACATTTCTGTCAATTTTTGGAATTTGGAGTGCTTTATTAAATTAAATTCATTGGTTAATTGAAATAATTGATCAGTGTTTTTAAAAAATTGTTTAAAAATAAATAACAATGACAAAGGCCCAAATGACGGTCCATCATGTTCTACATAATCTATATAAAATATGTATTTTCTCTATGAAAACAACCTTGGTGATTTGCTTAAAGCCTAGATACACAAATCAAATAAACCAATGAGCAGATAATTGTTTGTCACACTGACTAACGTTTCAAATTATAACTTCCTTGGTTTTGTAGTGTTAGCATATAACAGAAAATTGTTTAGGTATTTTAGTTGACTAAGAGCTTGGGTACACAATCAACACCCACGGAAGTAGCAGTCAAGAAATCAAACGACATATTGCATTGGGCAGATCTGCTACAAAATACCTCTTTAAAGTGTTAAAAAGCAAAGATGTCACTTTGAGAACTAAGGCCTGATCCAAGCCATGGTATTTTCAATCACCTCATATGCATGTGAAAGCTGGACAATGAATAAGGAAGGCCAAAGAAAAACTGATGCCTTCGAATTAGGGTGTTAGAGAAGAATACTGAATATATCATAGACTGCCAGAAGAACAAACAAATCTGTCCTGGAAAAAGTACAGCTGAATACTCATTAAAAACAAGGACGGTAAAACTTCATCTCACATACTTTGGACATATAATCAGGAGGGACCAGTCCCTGGAGAAGGATATCATGCTTAGTAAAGTAGAGGGTCAGAGAAAAAGAGGAAGACCCTCAATGAGATGGATTGACACAGTGGCTGTAACAATAGGTTCAAGCATAACAATGATTGTGAGGATGGCACAGGACCGGGCAGTGTTTTGTTCTGTTGTACATAGGGTCACTATGAGTCAAAACCAACTTGATGGCACTTAACAACAACAAGAACTGTAAGCACAAGGGCTTTATATCTAATTTTATGTTCATGTATATACAGGTAATTGGTACTGAGAGTGGGGTGCTGCTCTAACAGATACCTAAAATGTGAAAGCAGTTTTGAAACTGTGAATGGATAGAGGACTCAGAAGGAAATGAGAAGAGCTTTTACACTGGAGATGGTGTGAATGGTGAGAAGGAACATCAGAGAAACTGCAGCAACAGAGAAACGGCAGCAGCAGAACCAGAAGACTGGAGAGAGTGCTGGAGCCAATCCACGGAGTAAGAGAGCTGAGTGCCTTCCTGCAAAAGTTTACTGGTGGAGTAGGGTGCCTCCAGGCACTTATCAGTGGAGGCCCAAGGGGCTGAGAGGCCAAGGAACCGGGAAGCAGAAGCTGAAGGGACAAGGAACACAGGAAGCAGAGCTGCTTCAGTTTCAAAGGGTGGAAAAGCCACTCAGATCTGAGTAGGAGAATGGGGCCGCTCAAAGTTGAAAGAGCAGAATTGCCATTCTGGTGAGCTTACAAGACAGAGCTGAAGCCCAGGGCCAAGGAGCCTCCAATCAGAATCTGAAGAGTGTGGACAACACCTAGAGTCTGCAGGGTAGGACCATTGTGTAAATGGTCTCAGAGAATAGAAGATTGTTTTTGAGCCTTGAGGGCTAATATAATGTGTTCTGCTAATTTCCTTGGTGCCTGCTATTCCTTCTTTCCCTCCAATTTCTCCCATTGTAATGGAAATGTGTAGTTTGTGGCTGTTCGACCACTGTACTTTAGAAGCAGATAACTTGTATTCTAGATTCACAGATGAAGTGTTTTTGAATTTTGGACTTGGAGTTGATTTAATACTTTTGCTATGATTTGATGGGGTGAATATGTTTTACATGGGGCAAGGACATGAATTTTGGGGGGCCAAAGGGTGGAACATCATGGATTGAATTGTGTCCCACCAAAATATGTGTCAACTTGGCTAGGCTATGATTCCTAGCATTGTGTGATTCTCCACCATTTTGTCATCTGATATGATTTTCCTATGTGTTGTAAATCCTATCTCTTTGATGTTAATGAAGTAGGACTAGTGGCAGTTATGTTAATGAGGCAGAACTCAATCTACAAGATTAGGTTGTGTCTTAAGTCAATCTCTGTTGAGATATAAAAGAGAGAAGAGACCTGAGAGACATAGGGGCTCATACCACCAAGAAAGAAGCACAGAGAGCATAGCGTATCCTTTGGCTCCAGGGCCCCTGTGCCGAGAATGTCCTTGGCCAGGGGAAGATTGAAGACAAGGACCTTCCCCCAGAGCCAACAGAGAGAGAAAGTCTGCCTCTGGAGCTGGCAACCTGAATTCAGACTTCTAGCCTCCTGGACTGTGAGAAAAAAATTTCTCTTTGTTTAAGTCATCCATTTGTGGTATTTCTGGTTATAGCAGCACAAGATAACCAAGACAGTGTTATTAGGAAAATAGGAATCTGAGGTGATGCAAATGGTTAAGCAATCGACTACTAGGTGAAAATTCGGTGGTTCAAACCCTCCCAAGATGTGCCATGGAAGACAGGCCTGGTGATCTGCTTTCAAAAGTTCACAGCCTTGAAAATCTTATAGAGCAGTTCTATTCTGGGGTAGCTATGAGTTGGAATCAACTCAATGGCAACTTACAACAACAACAACCATTAGGAAAATAATTTAAGTTACATCAAGTAGTCTAATATTTTTCCCCATCAATGAAATTCCATAACTTATTCAAATTTGAGACACATTGAATTAAGTCATTATTTTTAAACAGAAGTTTGTTCTTGAAAAATAAAAATAAAAACAGTGCCATCGTATTTCCAATTTTTTTTTTTGTAAAATTCTCAAATTTTTTCATGTGTGCTTAATCTTTCCTTATCCTGTGGTAGGCTTTCTTAAGGATCAAATTTTACATGAGTTTTGGTTTGGACACCTAAGGGGAACCTCTCTCCCTTCCCTCCCCACCTTCCCCTGAGATCTCTATTTTCTTTAGTAGACTTCAGTGGTTTCTCTGAAAACTAAGAGGTAGCTGGTCAGTTCCCTTGGACTGAACATGATATCAGTAAGGTCAAGCTTGTGATGTGAATACTAGAAGCGAAGTGGTTTCTCTTTGTTGTTACTCACCACCAGCAGCAGCTGACTAACCCTCCTGGAGAAGTGTATTATTGGTTCACAGGGGCACCAGGTGCGAGGTAATCCCTCACAGCCACAGGTTAAACTCATATTATTGGGGCAAAAACATCATTTTTGTATTTGTAGTTCAGCACAGAATTTGGACAACACAAAACTGATGCAAATAGCATAAGTAAAATGAATAATTATCATACAGAATTTAGAAACAGAGACAAATAATACTTCCCTTTTAAAATTTTTACCAAGCCCTCATGTACATTTTAACTTAAAGTATAAATTAACATCTGGGGAAAAATAACTCCTATCTCTGAAACAAACCTTTGGGGAGGCCTAAAAATAGCCCCATTTTCTGTGGGACCTAGGTAAGGTCACTTTAACAGTTTGTCCCCGTATCAGGCTGTCTCTGTTCTCCAGAGAACAGAAACAGTGAGGAAATATATAAAGAGATTTATTGAAAAAGGTTGGCTTATGCAATTGTGGGAGCTGACAACTGAAATTTGTATGGCAGGTTAGAAACTCTCTGGCAGAAGCTGATGCTACAATCATAAGGCACAATTTCTTCTTCTTTAGGGAAACCTGACTAAATGAGCCCCACCCACATTATCAACGATAACCTTCTTTACGAAAATCAACTGATTGCAGATGTTAATCACGTCTACAGAATACTTCCACAATAACACCTAGATTGAATAACTGGATATTATAGCCCTGGGTGATACAAGTGACTAAGGCAATCGGTTGCTAACAGAAAGGTTGAAGGTTTCAGTCTACCCAGAGGCACCTTGGAAGAAATGCCTGGAGATCTACTTCTGAAAAATCAGCTATTGAAAACATTATAGAACACAGTCCTACTCTGACGTGCATGGAATTGACCTAAGTAAAGAATTGACTCAATGGAACTTATGTTATTTTTGTTGATGGGTGTCGACGAGCCAGTTACAATTCATAACGACCCTATGCACAGCAGATGAAACACTGCCTGGTCCTGCACATCCTTATAATCACTGCTGTTTGAGCCACTGTTACAGTCACTGTCAATCTATCTCGTTGGGGATCTTCCTCATTTTCACTGGCTCTCTACCAAGCATAACGTCCTTCTTCTAGTCAAATTGACTCATGAAGCTAATCAGCACAGACCCTACATCTGATCAGAATCTTCCACATGCTAACTGGCAGGACCTCAGTCTTCCTCATCTAATATGCTCTCAGAGTTCCTAATAGGGGAAGATCTGATTGACGTTTATTTGAACTGCCATACCCAGATGTTCTTCTCATCTCTCAGTGGCTTTTAGTCTCCATATTGCAGCTGTCTTCAAACCCCTGGTGATTTAATGAAACTCCTGACCTTTTTCTCAGGCTGCGTTTCCAGCGGTGTTGATGAGTCCTTGATCTTTGAAACCTCCTTTCCCTACCACCAACCTCTTATTTTATTTCTGGCAGTGTTTTGGCTGGTCGGATCCCTTACCTGGTGAATGAACCTAACGTTTATTCCTACAGGAAATAAACCCTTCATGGACGCACTTTTATTGAATTTCCACAGATTTCCATTGATTGTTATTACAGGAGTAATTAAAGGCACCGCACTGAAATATTAGGCTCCACACATAGTTCTCCTCATCTCCATTCTGTAGTGGCAACACAATCACCTCCTGACAACTAGGGTACAACACTGTAACAATATTGTAAGCCCCCTGTCTGCGTATCGGTTCAGTGGCATAAAAGCACTGAATTAACAGGAAGTAGTTTTTTTAGTCTTAGCTACCAAGGTAATATTTTTGTGACTTTCTTCCCAGTTGTAAGCATTATTCCTTTAGTAATTCATCCTTCAGATTTGTGAAACTCAAGGGTACCGGAACAGGAAGAAAAATTTCCAGAACAGAGATTTTAGGTTTAATACTTCCACCCTTTGTTTCCTCTATGTATGGCGGAATGGAGGGACACTACCATATATTGGTCACTGGATTAAAGCACCCTAACTCCATTAGGTGTCATTTATCAACTGGTGCCATAAATGAACCTTCGTCACACCATCTTCTTCTAGATAATGGAACATACGGCAACAACACACACACAAAAAAGCATGAGAATATTGCTGCACTTCTTTCATTATAAAGTGAGTTCTTTGGTTAAGGGTGCTATTTTGTGGTATAACCTGTCAGAAAATAAGGTACATGCTAAATCCATGAATAAGGGCTGTAGAAGAAACATTATAGACTGGGAAGGCCAATTCATACTGGGATAGGTAGCTAGATTCTAGACAAAATGTCTTCCTTACATCCCAAATAGAAAGAATCCTTGTAATCAACCTTCCGTCAGGCTGGTCCTCTTGGGGGTTGGTACCATATTAGAACTCAGCATTGGCCTCTATGGTTGATAGGTCAGGTACTTAGCAATTGTGATAATCATATCAGCCTTAGGGAGAAAAGTCCATGTTGCTGAGCCCTGTGTATCACCTCCAATCTTAACTCCATGGCCACTTTGAACAAGTATTGAATTGGTTGGGTAAGGAAGCTGAATGGCAGCTATAATAAGGGTCACCTAGTCTACCTGATTATTAAGAGACTAATCTTTCCGAATCTGCAGTGAATTTTCTCTGATGGACTTTTATGTATGACATGTTATTGTTGTAGTTGGTTGCCACTGAGTTGATTCCAACTTGTGGTGGCCTCATGTGTGCAGAGTAGAACTGCTCCACCGGGTTTTTAATGCTGTGACCTTTTGGAAGCAGATCAATAGGGCTGTCCTCCAAAGTACCTCTGAGTGACTTTGAATCACCAACCTTTCAGTTAGTAGTGGAGGGCTAAACAAATAATTAATTTTATAAGGATCATCACAAAGCTGGTTCCTATGAGGTGAAGGTTAAAGGTGTCCCAAATGTCTACCTTTTCCAAGCTGCTGTACCACTCCATCATCTCTAACATCGACTATTCCCTCTCCCCTCAGTACTCTCCCACCCGTCTTTGGGTTCCCTAATTCTCTGCAACATCTTACAGAACTCACAAACTGTATAAAGGAAATGGCCATGCGGTTGTAGAGACTGGAAAGTCCCAAATTTGTGGGTCAGGCATAGGCTTCTCCCTGGCCCTCAGTCTGCCGAAAGACACTCAGCTTTATTCTGCCATCTCCTGCTGGTCTCTGCTTCCTTGGTGGTGGAGGGCTCTTCTTTCTGCCCTGGAACCAATCTCCTTGGTGGGCCCAAATTAGCTTATTTGCACAGCCTTACCCAATCATCTTGGTAGGAGTTACAAGACCATGGTGAGAAAGGCCATATTAACACATCACACTGCGAGGGCTTAACAATTTGTGCCACCCAGGGAACCATATATGACGTGTATATTCTAATATCCATGCCCATTCCAAGAAATGCACCATAAACGTCTTTCCTAGAACTTCTTGTCACCAGTCCCCTGATCTTGTTTTTCCATGTCTCTGATGAGGCAGCCAACCCATTATCTTCTCCCATGAGTCACTGTGGAGTCATACAATAGATCATCTCTCCTTTCACATAAAGTGAAAAACCAGATATACTACTTAAAATTCTGCCCACAGGAAATATTTTCCTTTAGGAGTGTCTTGCAGGCTGCCACAAATGGACCTGCCATGTACTAACTAACTCTTCACTTCTGGGTGGGGTCAACATCTATCAAGCAGACATGTAATTTTTCCTCCCTGACTAATTGTCATAGTTAATTTCCTAAGAGACCCATAGGTTTGTTTGAGAAACTGCTGATACAGTAATAGGAGTAGGTACTTTGAAGGCTGATTCTGTTCAGGGAATTTATTTGAGTTTTCTTGACCTTCTTGGACCCTGCTGTATTTCATTTCCATTTAGTCATTAAATGCTGCTGCCCAAGCTACTTTTATAATTTGGTTCATCAGATAATACCCCATTCAGATCAGACAGACCTCTGGCTGCTGTGCTCGGTTGTTTTTCAGACTTACCAAGATCTTTAACAAATGAGGAGCAGTTTTACAAATGGATAATAGTTGTTTACAGAAGAGAGTTGGCTTCACTCCAAAATTTTGGAGTCTGTACTACGTTTCTCCGATTGAGGCATATCAGAGACTTCAAAGAACACCTCTATTTGTAACAGACTGTTCAAGTTCCACTTAGATATGTTAGTGTGTAAAGCCCAAGTGGTGAGGTGGCTTGCTCCACAACCTGGATCTATTGCTAACCCTTTCTTACTCTGGGCAATGCTCAAAACTGGTATCCCTGTGGATTACTCAGTAAATGAGTTAGAGCAGAGTTCCCAAATGTAGTATATTTTCTTCCAAAATCCAAAGGTTTATTCCAAGTGTGGCACCACTTTCTTCATTGTAGGAAGTTCCAGGTGTAGGAAGTAGTTCCTCACTTTATATCTGCACATGCTCTACACCAGTGGATTCCTAGAATCTTTGCAATTTGTCAGGATCCCAAAGATTTGTGGGCTTTAGGTCTTATTCATTAGGACAAATGACTTATCAAGGCATCTAGGTGCTGATGATGGATCATCAAGTCCAGTTGGCATAATTCTTTCAATGTACTGGATCAGAGCAGTGTTTCCTGAGATTTCATCTTGGTCAAACTTCCTGTGGACGATATTATGGCAGAGAACAGAAGAACTGACATAGTCCTGAGGTAAGACACTAAAGGTGTACTTATATTCTTGCCGGTTAGATAAAGATGAACTATTTCTAATTGTCTTTACTAATTCGGATAGGGAAACAGAACAAAATCGTTTGCTAGGTCAGTGACTACACTTTAGGAGCAAGCGACTGTGTTGATTTACTACATCTGGATCTGCAGCTGTGTGGTGGACCAATAATTTCGGGTTATTCCCACTATCCTTTTGGCTTTTCTAACAGTCAAATAGAATAAAAAAATGGTGATAGGTTAGAAATTACTATTAAAACACATGCATTGCCATTCTGTTTCTGTGACTTATTATAGCAATTGTGCCAACCTTGTCCCTGAAAATGTGCATTGTCACCAGGATATCTACCATTCCAAGACTCCATTATTCTCTTTGAGAATTCTTTGGCAGCATCTCTGACCTACAGAGGGCAGCCGCAACTGAACTTTTCAGGGATATTGGTGCTCACTACCCAAGCGTTCTTATTGCCAAGTATGATAAGGGCGTGGCTGAGTAGGTTACACATAATACGTCCACTCCAGCATTCCCAAGTATCTACACCTTTGGTTTCCTTTCTCTTTTTGCCAGAGGAGTTCTAGCATCTCAACTTCATCACTGTAAATCACCAGTGAGTCCAGAATCCAAACGAACTCTTAGATCCCATGCCAGGTGCTTTTGCTGACATACTATATCTAGAATCTCAAGAGAGCTTCTTGTTATGGTTGTCGTGTGCTCTTGAGTCGGTTCCAACTCATAGTGATGCTATAGGACAGAGTAAAATTGCCTCATAGGGTTTCCCAGGCTGAAATCTTTACAGGAGCAGATCGCCAGCTCTTTTTTCTCTCAGACCCGCTGGTGGGTTTGACCTGCTGCTCTTTTGGTTAGCAGCAGAGCACTTTAACTATTGCACCACCAGGGGTCCCTAAACCTGAAAAGAAGGAACCATTCAACAAAGTCCCATAAGAGCCAAAACCCTGGAGGAAAGACCACTTGGCAAGAGCTATAGACAAAGGTGTCATATCCACTGTTGGATCCTAGCACTGAAGCAGGGAGTGAGAAACCCAAGAACTACCCTGTTCTTTCTCTTTCCTGCTTTCTAATGTACTGCTGGGCTTTCCATTAGCCTAGGCAATGAAGGCTGTAGGGATCAGCCTTCTAAGCTGTGGTGTAATGAATTACTTAATATAACCTTCTTTCTCACCATGGCCTTATAACCCACACAGGTGATTGGGCAGAACTGTGCAAATAAGATAATTGTGGCCCATCAAGAGAATTAGTCTATTTTGCCTTAAAAGAGAGCCAATTCCAGAGCTGAGAGAAGAGCCCACCATTACCAGGCCAGGAGAGACTTGCAGGAGACAGTGCATTGGGCTTCCGGGCCCATGCAACAAGAAAGCTGAGTGCCAATGGGCAGAGACTTAGGGCTAGGGAGAAACCTATGCTTGATCCATGAATTTGGGACTTGCCAGCCTCTACAACCCGTTAGCCATTTGATTATACAGTTTGTAAGTTTCTGTTTGGCCATTGCAATGAATTAGAGTGCTGTGCAAGGGATGGTTGGTGCCAGAATTAGTAAAGATGGTGGAGAGAGGAGGCTTGTCCAACCTCCACCTCATAGGAAGCAGCCTTAAGGTGTTGATCTTGATTCTTCTTTACCCTTGGGAAGTTAGAGGAGGTCAGATACTGGCCCCATGCTGTTTTCACACCGGCATACACAGAACAGAATGGATCTGGGTGGGGAATGACAAATAGAGAAGAACTACCTTGGTGGTGGTGGTGGTGGTAGGGTTTGTCTATGCAGTAGTGGTAAATTTGAGAAGAGGCTCCTACTGTAATCAGAAACACTACTCTCTTTTAATATTGTTCTTGGTAGAGAATGTATATTTTTCAGGCTCCTTGTATCACCATAAGGAGTCCTGTTGGTGCAGTAATTACGTGCTCAGCTGCTAACCAAGAGGTCAGCAGTTCAAATCCCCACCTGCTCAGTGGGAGAAAGGTGTATCAGTGTGCTTCTATAAAGATTACAGCTTTGGAAGCCCTAAGGGGCAGTTCTACTCTGTCCTATAGGGTCACTATGAATTAAAATTTGACTTGATGGCAACAGCAATGGGTTTGGTTTTGGGTGTATCACCTTAACAATCCATTTCCATAACTCCCACCACTCCCACCACTATCCCACTATGTCAGAAATTCTTTCCTGTGGGCTTCATAGTCCCTAGGCAAATCAGGAACTATGCTATAAACTCTTTAAATGTCCTTAAGAATTCAGAGACAGTTAAGGTGACTGTATATAGTCGTAGCATATGAAAGCCTCCAGAGAGATTGTTGTCTAGTGTTTCTGCGCCTGAGCCAAGGTAATCTGTTAGAGTAGTGAAGTAAAAGAAAATTAAGGTGAGCATTACTTGGAAGCAAAATTAATTTATAATGTGATGTGGCAGGTGAAAAGCTGAATGTTTTTTGAAGACGTATATGAAGAATAATCACAGTCCTGAGTATTTCTGCCCATTCAATTCAGTTACAATGCTTCAGACATCACATCTGATTTTGAATGTCTGAGTTACAATAAGTTGCAGACATTTGGTGGGAGAGTAGAAAATAGCAGGAAAAAAACTTATTAGTAAAAAATACCTCTTCTTTACAAAACAAAGTGAAGTAAGTTAATTGGGTTGACTGTATAATTAGAAAATTAATTTTTACCCTAAGAATCCTAAAAAAGTATAATGTGTTTAAGGCACATATTAAATAATGAAATTGCAACTATATGGAAAACATAGATTGGGCCTGAGAAAAATGTCTAGAAATGAGTGTTCTGGTATCAGTAATATAATTTTTTCTTGAGAAAGAAAATCAGCATAGAAGCGGGGCGTGTTGTTTTTCATTTCAAGCATAACGTGTTAGGTCATAGATGTGCATCCCGTTTTCTGATGTATCCCTTAACTACGTGAAGGTGAAAATTCAAACGGAGGCTAGATCTGCAAATGAGAAAACAGGAATCTTTATTCTGCTTTCATTCCCATAAGTACAACAAATTTAGCTGTATTTTGCTAGAGGCAAGTTTGCTGAACTTGAATAACCATTACATTGATTGCTATAGACATTCAGGTAAGATTGCAAAGCATTTTCTGTGGTGCCGCAGTTTTACACGGTGTAGGTGTTTGGTCATTCTGTCAATCTACATTGCTTGCCTGAGACTGTCTCTATTTGAATAACTCCTATAAGTAGAAAATGGCCTTTATTCAAGTTATTGGATTTCTCATTACTACGTTATGGAGATGGACATGCAAACTTTGAAGCCAGCTGGACCGAGATTTGAGTCTTGCTTCCTCCACTTAGTGGCTGTGTGATGTTGGGCAAATTTTCAGCTTCTCTGAGACTTGGGTTCCATTTCTGTAATAAGGGATTAGTAATGCTTATAACAATGTTTTAAAGATGAGGGCAGACAATATATATGAAGCATCTAACATGTTTGGCATATAGGAGGGTCAGTAAATAGAAGCTGCTGCAATTTGACTTCATCATCTTCTTTGTATTATTATTTCTCACTTAAGGAATCAATACACCTTCCCTGTGGAGGAGAGTCATAGGACTTCCAGGATAGGGAATGTCGGTGGGGTAGGAACTTGTCTCTCTTGCTAGAGTTAGACACCATTTACCTGAAGTAGCTTCTTCATTCTTCTCAGAATAGACTGATTTAACACCCTCCAGAGACTTTAACTTCTTCTCTAATAAATGAAAAGTTTGAATCCGAAGTCAGGTAACATTTTGCCTTAAAGCTTTGTCTTAAATGGATTTTTCTTTCCTGCTTAAAAGAAAGTCAGGAAAGATTTATTATAAATGCACTCAAGAGATTGCTTCCAAAATGCTTTGCCTTAAAGAGGTAGTCGCAAAACTTAGCACTGAACACTGCCTTGGAGGTTTGTAAAGTAACTGCAAAACCATTTTCTACATACCTATCAGTGAATTTGGGATGAATATGCTCAAAATCAACCTAAACTTTCACCTCTGATTAAATAATGATCCACTGTGAAGACATAGATAACAATTCTTTTTTTTAAAGAACGAATTGCTAAAAAAAAAAAAAAAGAGGTATTAGGAAGCTGATAAGCAAGTCAAATTATATTAGGTAGCTTTATAGGCACATCTTTATGGCTAGTATCTCTTTCAGAGATAATTTCTCTGGTATTTATTTAAAGTACATTTATATCTTGCATTTGGCTAAAATAGCAATTCTGAGTTTAATTAAGATAACATCAGTAAGTTTTTCCTTTACTCTTTGACATTTATAATTTTGGAGTGTTGGGGACTAAAGAATGAAGAACGTTAATTTTATTATTTCTGCTGCTGCTTTCTGTGCTCTGTGAATTTTTGAAGGGAGGCAAAACCTTGCAGTTTGCAAGCTTGCTTCATCTATGCTCCCTAAACTATTAACTGCTTAACATCCATTGAGACGGATTGCCGTTTATCTAGAGATTCTTCCTAAACTGACCTTTTCTTTGAAACGTAATAATAGCCTGATGGATGAGCAGATAAATGTTAGCAATGGTAGTTCCCTTTAGAGGGTATGATCAATTGTTTCTTTTTCTAGTTTTATAATCTGTTACAATCAGCCCAAACAGAATGGCAAATTGAAAAGTATACTACCTGTTGCCTAGACTCAGCAAAATTCCCTAGGTTTTCTTCCTGGTGATTCAATTTATTTAACATTGACACCTCGTACTTACATTCTCTGAACCTCAGTTTCCTCATCTGTGAAATGGAAATACCAACTCCTGCCTGGAGTGGGTATGGTTGGTTTGTCTGTCCTCAGTACCTGTTCCTTCTGCTTAGCCGTCTTATACGGCATAGGCTGGGAAGCTAAACCCCGTATTTCCCAGGCTCCCTCGCTGCTGAGGTTTGGAAGCAAACAAATTGGATTCTATCATTTAGACGTGTATTCGAGATTTAGAAGGCAGGACTGATACGGAAGCCATTTTCTTACAACTTTGTTCCCCCGGCCCCCCGGAAAACAGCATGCAAAGACATGGGGTTTCTCCAGCCGTGTTCCAGTATCCAGCTCTAGCTCTGAGGGTGTTAAAAGGCAGTAGTTAAGGTGGCAGCTGCAGCAGCAGCAACTTTCTGACCGCTGCGTCACAGCTATAGCCGAACGTTCTTGCCTTAAAATTTCTAGTGGTGGCCTCTTGATTCTTACCTTCTGAAGGCGGCAGACTCAGCAGCCCTCTCGGCGGCTCCGTTGTGCAGTGTTCAGGGAGTCATCCATCAAGGCCCAGCCTAGAACCTGCTCCTTCCAAACTTCCAATTATCTTGTAAGCATCACATTTCTTGTATTACATCCTTTTCCCTTAAAAGACCTAAAGTGTTTCTATTTCTTGTATTGAACTCTGATAACATGCCCTTATGAAGATCACTTGAGGGTAGTCATATATTTTAAGGTCCTTTGTTAAAATGCTAGATGGATATAGAAATCATTATGATGAACACATAAAAGACTTGCCGCTTTGTTTCACTACTGCCATTTAACTGAAATGCACCCTATAATGTGCTGTCTTCTTGGTCATCTAGTGCTGCTGTAACAGAAATACCGCAAGTGGATGCCTTAACAAAGAGGAGTTTATTCTCTCACTGTCCAGCAGGCTAGAAGTCCGACTTCAGAGCACCCGCTCCAGGGGAGGCTTTCTTTCTCTGTTGGCTCTGGAGGAAGGTCCTTGCCTTGGTCTGAGAGCATCTCATTGTAGGAACCTCAGGTCCAAAGGATGGACTCTGCTCCTGGTGCTGCTTTCTTGGTGGTATGAGGTCCCCATGTCTCTCTGCTCGCTTCTCCCTTTTATATCTCAAAAGAGACTGGCTTAAGGCACTATCTAATCTTGTAGACCTCATCAATATAACTGTCTCTAATCCATCTTATTACATCATACATCATAGTGATAGGGACATCAGATGATAAAATGGTAGCCGATCATACAATCATACAAGGAGTCATGACCTAGCCAAGTTGACAGATATTTTTGGGGGACACAATTCAATCCACAACATATGCCTTCTGAAGATGTAACAAATTAGAACAAAGCAGGTAACTCTTCATGGAGGGAAAGGGATAATTGTGTTACATTATGTTACATTAAGTTTTCTGCTTTGCACCCTGGCAGTGCGGTTAGGGCAAGGGGGCTAAGGGTGCAGGTCTTGTGCTTCTTGAGCAGCTGTTTTGGAGTCTGATTATGTAGGAACACTTGGTCCTGAGTGATCTGCTTGCTCCCACACTGCGTCTGACCCTCAACTGCCTTGACTATCTATTTCTACAGTACTCGTGAATTTGAAGTTTCTAAAAGTCAGAGGACTGGGCTATTTCTTGCTTGCTTCTTTTTCTTATGAGTAATGTCCCTTGGGAAACTTAAGGTTAAAGGTTTGAAATTGTAAAAAAAAAAAAAAAAAAAAATCGTGCCAATTCCTAAGATTGTTGGTTATTCCAAGATGCAATCCTGGTATATTTCCTGCAACAAATCAAATTATTCAGTTAAAAAATATGATGATTCTTGAAACAGAACAGGAAAACTTAATACGTGCTAGATCAGCATTCTGGAGTCTCAAGCTTTCTGAGTTATGATTAGCTGATCTCAATGTTGCCTTTCATTTAATATAGCTGCCTTTAGTATTTGTGGCTTTAGATTTGTGGTTAATATGGTGAGTCAATCATAATTTTTTCCCTTATATTTGGGGAAAATAAGATTTATGCTCAGTGAAGTATCTGATCAAACAATCAATTTTAAACAAAAAGTGTTCCTAAAACTATTCTGAATTGATAAGCTTTTACTAAAGAACAAATGCTAGGTTTTATTTGAATAATGCATGCTTATTTTATGGTGCCATTTATTAACATGGTGCTGAAGAGTTTTTTTTTTTTTTAATTCTAGTACATAATGGGAATTAGAAAGATAATACCTGGCCACCCTGCTTAACTGTCCAGTGACTTTAATATATGGAGGAATAAAGGAGGATTTTACCACATGGTTTTCTTTCTCACTTTGCTAAATGAAACAATTAATTTTACAAAATTCTGATGTAATCTGTTTTTCTCCCCAAAGAAATTTTTAAAGTCCAGGCTTAAGCCAGACTTATGGATGAGGCGAGCCTGTATAATCCTGTGGTCGTCTTAATATTGTTGGAACATAAATTGTTATTTAGGTGAGTTAGAGGATTGTCTGGACAGCTGTGACTTTAGAAAGCCATATCTTAAGAATGTTTCCAGTATTAATATGGATGTAGTTAAGCACTTAGCTGCTAACCGAAAGGTAGGGAGTTCAAACCCACCCAGCAGCTATGCAAGAGAAAGACCTGGAGATCTCCAACTGTAAAGACTGCTGCTGCCGTCGAGTCGATTCCAACTCATAGTGACCCTATAGGACAAAGTAGAACGGCCTCACAGGGTTTCCAAGGAGCAGCTGGTGGATTCGAACTGCCCACCTTTTGGTTAGCACCTGAGATCTTAACCACTGCGCCAGCAGGGCTGGGGCAGAATTTTAATGCAAGAACCAAGTTAAGTTGCCCGCCATAAGGCTGGCTGATTGGAGATCCAGAATTAAAAAATAAAATCAGTTCTAGAAAACAAAGTATTATGTTTTTGAACACCAAACTTGGTAAATGTTTAATAGAATTATGTTATTTAAACATATGTTAATTTATGTTTTTTACAAAAATGAGATCATTTGTTGAGAAAAATGCACATATCTTTCCTTGCATGTACATGTACATCAGCATCATGACTTTCAGTAAATGTCTAGGTTTCCATTATAGGGGCATACAATGATTTTATCTAACCTTTTCTAATGTTTTAGACTTTTCTTATGTATAACAAAAATGAGAATACTTAAATATATACTTTCGAGTGCTTGTTCAACCCTTGTTCTAGCATAATTTCCTAGAAAGTAGAATTTTAGGGTTAGATGATATGACTTTGTAATATATTGCCAAATTGTCCTTCAGGTCATATCAGTTTTTGCTTTTAAAATCAGTGAAGGAGTGTCTCTTTGCCCTGAATCTGTGCTAACACTAAAATTTATTGTTTAAAAAAATCAATAATAATTTTCACTCAATAGTTGGAGTGGCAAAAATTATTATATCTTTATTTTAATGTGCATAGCCCTGTAGAAACATGTAGAAAAATGAGGTTGAACTTTTTCTTTTGTTTAGTGGTCATATTTTTATATTTCTTTTTGGGTAATTTTCCACTGGAGTGTTCTTTTTTTTTTTTTTTTAATTGTTAAGAGTTTTGTACATAAGAAAACTTTTCAATGAGGTATTTTGCAAATATTTTCCTCCAAGTTCTCTATTTATCATTTTAATTTTTTTGGTGTATATTTTGGGGATAAAAACCCATTGCCACCAAGTCAATTCCGACTCATAGCTACCCTATAGGACAGAGTAGAACTTCCCCATAGAGTTCCCAAGGAGTGCCTGGTGGATTCGAACTGCTGACCTTTTGGTTAGCAGATGTAGCTCTTAACCACTATACCATCAGGGTTTCCTTCTGGGGGATACATGTTTCAAATTTATATGAGTCATAGTTATTTTACTTTTATGATTATTGATTTTTATGTCATATTTATATTTTTGTGCCTGTAATATAATATAAATGTAATATATATACTGTATTATATCAACTATATAAGTATTTTCTGATAGCACTTTTTGGTTGTACTTTTACATTTAATCCTTGACTTGCGAGCAACTTATTTCAGGGTAAGGATACAGGAATCTAATTTCTTTCCATATTACTCACCAGTTGTCTCAACTCCATTTATTAAATTATCCATCTTTCCTGTGTCAACTTGAAAAGCCTCTTTATCTTGTACTTTTATTTTTATATATTCTTGTTATTCTTCTCTATTTTTGTGCCAGTGCCACATTATTTTAATTTTGATAAATTTAGATTACATTTTGGAATCTGGAAGGACAACACTCCCTCATTAATTCTCTTACTCATAATTTTCTTGGACACCCAGAGAACTTTAGGAAAATTTTGGTCAATTCACTGAAATAATATTGGTATTCTGACCAAAACTGAGATAAACCTATAGCTCAATTTGGAGTGAATTTGTATCTTTATATATATGAGCCCTGCTATCTAGTAATCTGTGTGTTTCCCACATATTCACTTTGCTCCTCTGTTTCTGAGTAAATTCTTATATTTTATTCAAATAGGTGAACTAATTTCCTGTGAGATTAATTCTCTGTATATTTCTTTTAACTTTGTATGTGAAATATTTTCACTTTGTATTTCCTAATTTGTGAAATTGTATTAATTTTTCAGTTCAATTATCTAATTTACTAAATTCTCTTTCTATTTCTAGTATTTACTTAGTTCCTTTCTGTGATGGCTAAGGTTGTGTGTCAACTTGGCTGGGCCATGATTCTCAGTGGTTTGGTAGTTACAATATAGTTTGGCAGTTATGTAATGAAGAAATCACCTCCATGATGAGATCTGATATAATGTAATTGCCTCCATGATGAGGTCTGCTATGACCAGCCAGTCAGCTGAAAGGAAGTTTCCTTGGGGGTGTGGCCTGCATCCAATATGTATATGCACTTTCTGGCAAAGCTTGCTGTCTTTTGCTTGCTCTGGATCCTGTATCCAGCTCGTTATCATCTAATCTCTGGTTCTTTGGCCTTCAGCTATCAGCTTACCTGTTGATCTTGGGAATCATGAGCCTCTACAGCCTGTGAGTCAGCAGCCTGCCTGCCGTCTGACCTGCTGATCTTGGGTTTATCAGTCCTTTCAGCTATGTGAGTCAGGAGAAGCCTCCAGTCTAACTCCTGATCCCTGATCCAAAGACTTGGCACTTCCAGCCAATTTCCTTGAGATAAATCTCCCTCTCTCTCTCTCTATATATACACACACACACACACACTTCACTGGTCTTACTTCTCTAGAGAACCCAGCCTAAGACACTTTTTTTTTCAATAGTTTTTATTGTGTTTTAAGTGAAAGGTTACAAATCAAGTCAGTTTCTCACACAAAAACCCGTATACACCTTCCCACACACTCCCAATTACTCTCCCCCTAATGAGACAGTCCGCTTTCTCCCTCCACTCTCTCTTTTCATATCCATTTCACTAGCTTCTAACCTCCTCCACCCTCTCATCTCTCCTCCAGGCAGGAGATGCCAACATAGTCTCCAGTGTCCACCTGATCCAAGAAGCTCACTAAGACACTTTCTTTAATTATTTTATGTAGATACATATTTGAATTTTTTTCCTATATTTCGGTACTATATCTTTTATTTCAATTTCTTATTTAATTTGCATTGGCTATCTGATTCAGAATAATTATGCGTACATTTTTTTTTTTTTAGAGAAAATGATTTTTACTTTTGTATTATTCTGACATTAATAAACATGCACACAATATTTCAGAATGATGCTGGCTGGAAGGATTGAGATAGATTTTATCATATTAAATATTCATGTTCCTATTTCTTTTTTTTTTAGACTGTAATCAAAAAAAGTTTTCTATTGTACTTTAGTTGAAGGTTTACAGAGCAAACTAGTATCTCATAAAACAATTAATACACATATTGTTTTGTAACATTGGTTGCCAACCCCACGACATGTAAAGATTCTCCCCTTCTCGACCTTGGGTTTCCCATTATGAACTTTCATGTCCCCTCCTGCCGTCTCATCCTTGCTGCTGGGCTGGTGTGCCCATTTAGTCTCGCTTTGTTTTTTAATCTTTGGCGGAAGGGTGAACCTCAGGAGTGACTCTAGTGCTGAGCTAAAAGGGTGTCTGGGGGCCATACTCTTGCATTTCTCTACTCTCTGTCAGATCAGTGAGTCTGGTCTTTTTTTTTATGAGGTAGAATTTTTTTTTTTTTTTTTAGAATTTAGTTCTACAATTATCTCCAGCTCTGTCCGGGACCCTCTATTGTGATCTCTGTGAGAGCAGTCAGTGGTGGTAGCCAGGCACCATCTAGTTGTGCCAGAACCATTTCTGTTTTTTAAGAGATTTTTCTTTAGGAATGGATGTTAAATTTTCTCAAATGTGTTTTTTTTTTTTCCCCAGTGCATTAAGAATTATTTGAGCTTTTTTTTTTAAATTCGATCTATTCATAATTCAAATTTTATAATAAATTTCCATATATAACTTAAATATGACTGGAATAAATTCAAGTGGTATTGATTTTTAAATATACACCTGGGTTTGATTAGCTAGTCTTGTATTTAGAATTTCAATTCATTAGTTTCATTGTTCATATTAAGGTATATAGATAAACAGTTAGATACCAGATTATAGATAGATATAGAAATAAACATATATATGATGCCTCAGTTCCTGAACACACCCTTAATGCAGACATGGTCACCATCAGCTCTTTAGACTCACTTTTCTATCATTAGGAAAGAACTAAGTCTCCTTCTTAATCCCTCTGCAAAAGCATTGCAGAAAGACTGTGATTGTTTACTCTCAGACCAATGCACTATCAGTTGTTAAATCCTTACCACTTGGAAGAACAGCAGTTCCCTGTCGAAGAGAGGATGCTGGAATACATTTCACATGTTTAAGTTCTGTAATAGTTTACATATCACTGAAATTATTTTTGCCTAGAAAATTTGAAAATATGCTTTGGAAGCTTTGTCTAGATCCTTTGGGGGAAGGGAAGGGGTGGATGAGTGATGGAGAAAATAATTCTTTTTCAAAGTTCTCAATATATTTCATGTTTTTGAGTATTTTCATCTTTCCTACTTTCTTAAAATAATTTTAAAGATTTATTTATTTCAATTCAATTTTTAACAATATTATTTTATATTTAAAAAAATTTTTGATACTCTTTCTCATACTCAACATTGTACATTTGATTTCCCTTTTTTTGTCTAGTCTTATCATTGCTTTGCTTGTTATACATATGTCTACAAAGAAGAATTTCCCATATTTATTGTTAATCCTACTAGTTTTCTGTTTCTCACTCATTAGTTTTTTTCTTTTCTTAATAATTTATTACCCTGCTTTCCTCAGCCACCACTAGGCTGTCAGTTTGTCTTACTGTGGTAATTTGCATGTTGCTGTGATTCTGGAAGCTATGTCACCAGTATTCAAATAACTAGCAGAGTCACCTATGGTAGACAGGTTTCAAAAGAGCTTCCAGAGTAGGATGGACTAGGAAGAAGGACCTAACAGTCTACTTCTAAAAAATAAACTGGCTATTGAAACCCTATGAATAGCTGCTGAACACTGTCTGATATGGTGCTGAAAGATGAGCCCCTCAGGTTGAAAGACATTCAAAATACAACTGTGGAAGAGATGTTTCCTCAGAGTAGACTTACCTTAATGATGTGGATGGAGTCAAGCTTTAGGAACCTTCTACTGATACAACAGGGCTCAAAATGAGAAGAAACATCTGCAATCATCTGTTAATATCAGAACCTGGAACATATGAATTATGAATCTAAGAAAATTGAAAGTCATCAAAAATGAAATGGAACACATAAACATCGATATCCTAGGCATTAGTGAGTTGAAATGGACTAGTATTGGCCATTTTGAATCAGATAATCATATAATTTACTATGCCACCAATGAAAATTGAAGAGGAATGGTGTTGCGTTCATCGTCAAAAAGAACAAGATCTATCGTGAAGTACAACAGTGTCAGTGATTGAATACTATCCATATAGTTACAGTTAATACAACCAATTTTCAAATTTATGTACTAACCACTAATGTCCAGATGAATAAATTAAAGATCTTTACCAACTTTTACAGTTTGAAATTGATCAAACATGCAATCAAGATGCATTGATAATTAGTGGTGATTAGAATGAAAAAGTTGGAGACAAAGAAGAAGGATCAGTAGTTGGAAACTATGGCCTTGATGTTAGAAATGGTGCCAGAGATGGCATGACAGAATTTTGCAAGACCAACAACTTATTCCTTGCAAATATTATTTTTCAAACTACATAAATGGCACTATACACATGGACCTTACAGAATGGAATTAACAGGAGTCAAATTGACTACATCTGTGGGAAGAGACAATGGAGGAGCTCAATATCACCAGTCAGAACAAGGCCAGGGACCAACGGAAGAACAGACTACCAATTGCTTATATACCAGTTCAAGCTGAAGGTGAAGAAAATTAAAAGAAGTCCACAAGAGTCAAAATATGACCTCAAGTATATCCCACCCAAATTTAGAGACCATCTCAAGAATAGATTTGACACACTAAACACTAATGATCAAAGACCAGACAAGTTGTGGGATGACATCAAGGACATCATACATGAAGAAAGCACAAGATCATTAAAAAGACAGGAAAGAAAGAAAGAAAGACTAACATGGGTGTCAGAAGAGACTCTGAAGCTGGATCTTGGACATAGAGCAGCTAAAGCGAATGGAAGAAATGATGATGTAAAAAAGCTGAACAGAAGATGTTAAAGGTCAGCTTGAGAAGACAAAGTAAAGTATTATAATGACATATGCAAAGACCTGGAGATAGAAAGCTAAAAGGGAAGGACATGCTCAGAATTTCTCAAGCTGAAAGAACTGAAGAAAAAATTCAAGCCTTAAGTTGCAATATTGAAGGATTCTATGGGCAAAATATTGAACGATGCAGGAAACATCAAAAGAAGGTGGAAGGAAAACCCAGAGTCACTGTACCAAGAAGTATTAATCAATATTCAACCATTTCAGGAGGTAGCATCTGATCAAGAACCGATGGTATTGAAGGAAGAAGTCCAAGCTGCACTGAAGTTATTGGCAAAAAACAAAGCTCCAGAAATTGACAGGGTACCAATTCAGATGTTTCAACAAACAGATACAGCGCTGGAGTTGCTCATGAATCTGTGCCAAGAAATTCAGAAGACACCTACCTGACCACCCAACTAGAGAGATCCATATTTGTGCTCATTCTAAAGAAAGGTGGGCCCACACAATGAGGAAATCAATGAACAATATCCTTAATATCACACGCAAGTAAAATTTTGCTGAAGATCATTCAAAAGTGGTTGCAGCAGGGAAATGCCAGAAATTCAAGCCAGATTCAGAAGGAGATGTTTAAGGAGGGCTATCACTACTGATCTAAGATGGATCTTGGCTGAAAGCAGAGAATACCAGAAAAATGCTTACCTGTGTTTTATTGACCACACAAAGGCATTCAGTTGTGAGGGTCATAACAAGTTATGAATAGCATTGCAAAGAATGAGAATACCAGAGCACTTAATTGTGCTTATGCAGAACCTGTAAATAGTCCAAGAGGCAGTCATTCAAACAGAACAAGGGAATACTGCATGGTTTATAATCAGGAAAGGTGTGCGTCAGGGTTGTATACTTTCACCATACTTATTCAATCTGTATGCTGAGCAAGTAATCTGAGATGCTGGACTGTATGAAGAAGAATGCTGCATCAGGATTGGAGGAAGAGTCATTTACAGACTACAATATGCAGATGAAACAACCTTGCTGGCTGAAAGTGAAGAGGACTTGAAGCACTTACTGATAAAGATCAGAGACCACAGCCTTCAGTATGGATTATATCTCAACATAAAGAAAATAAAAATCGTCACAACTGGACCAATAAGCAACATCATGATAAAAGGAGAAAAGCCTGAAGTTGTCAAAGATTTCATTTACTTGGATCTGCAATCAACACCCACGGAAGCATCAGTCAAGAAATCAAAGGATGTATTCTATTGGGCAAATCTGCTGCAAAAGACCTCTTCAAAGTGTTAAAAAGCAAAGATGTCACTCTGAGGACTAACGTGTTCCTGACTCAAGCTGTGATGTTTTCAATTGTCTCATATGCTTGCGAAAGCTGGACAATGAATAAGGAAGACTGAAGAAGAACTGATGTCTTTGAATTATGGCGTTAGTGAAGAATATTGAATATACCATGGACTGCCAGAAGAATAAACAAACCTGTTTTGCAAGTAGTACAGCCAGAATGCTCCTTAGAAGTGAGGATGGTGAGACTTTGTCTGACATACTTTGGACATGTTATCAGGAGGGATCAGTCCCTGAAGAAGGACACCATGCTTGGCAAAGTAGGGTCAGCAAAAGAGAGGAAGACCCTCAATGAGATGGATTGACACAGTGGCTGCAACAATGGGTTCAAGGGTAGCAGTGATTGTGGGAATGGCACAGGACCAGGCAGTATTTTGTTCTGTTGTACGTAGGGTCACTATGAGTCTTAACTGACCCGATGGCACCTAACAGTAACAATGATACTTCTCCTCAGCACATTGAATGAATGCTTTATACTAAGGGGGAAATATAGACTATGGAGTATACTTTGTTTTTGTTGTCTGGTGCCCTTGAGTTGCCTCGGACTCATGGTAACCCCATGTGTTACAGAGTAGAACTGATCCATAGGATTTTCTTTACTGTAATATTTATGCAAGCAGTGTGCCAGAACTTTGTACTCTCTGAAGCCGCTGGGTGGGTTCTAACAGCCAACGTTTGGGTTAGCAGCTGATTGCAAACCCCTTGCACCACCCAGGTCATTAGTTTGCCATGTATACAAAATACGTATGTTGATATACACACTAAGACTGTACTTCATTGATTCTAAGACATATATATTTTCACATTTTAATCTCTTCTTCTTGGATGCATCGTACAAGTGATGGTGCGTGATAGTTCATCGATAACATGTTTCTTTTCCTAAAGGAACATAAAGTATTGGCACATTTAAAAGTCATTTTTGATTTGGTGAAAGATATTATATGTATCTTAAATAGCTTGATAGTGTTACCATTATTTTATTAATATGTATTACTATTACTCTTTTAATATATAAGTGACTCAGATGTATACGTTAATCTTTTGTTAATATTGTATTTCTGTCAATTTTATACTGACCTGAACAATATTTCATGTGTAAATACAAATAATAGATATTTTTAGATATTTAATGTTACAGAAAATATGGTAGTTATGGGTACCTCTTATGTTTTTTAGTTTGGCAAGGTATACTCCAACCAGGTAAGAGATAATTCAAAATAAAATCTCGAGAAACTGAATTATTAAAAAAAAAAAAAAAGATGGCACTCTTTGAAAAAAGTTAAACATAGAGTTGCCAAAACATTCCTATAAATTTAATTGCATAACCAGATTAAAAATATGAAAGTTATTCTTGAATGAAAAAAATTAAAATAAAGTAAAAAAATTGAAATAACAAGTAAAGATAAAGTGGTCCAAATCGTAATTTAAAATTCTAAGAGATGTGGGGAAAAAGATTGGAAGATATACAACAAGTTTTCATTTAGTTCACTGCAGCATTGTGTCTTCAGTCCATAAAACCTGCCAGGCACTGAGCTGGACACTGGCAGGGCCAAGATGAAAAAGGCAGCTCCTGTCCTGCAGGAGTTACTATCTGATCTCACCTGGGTAGGATTTAAACAACACTGAACAGTCTTAGACTTAAATCTAATCTGATGTGTAGGATTTAAAAGATACTGAATCATTCCTAGGCTTACAAATAGAATAATAAATTAATTAAAATAGTAAATGGAATGTATAGTTTTCAGGCCATTGGAGAGTATAAAAGCAATCATGCCATGATTCATAGAGCAAAAAGGCAAAATAACAAGTAAATATAAAAAATATGTACATAACACTCAAAGCAAAATCTAGTTGGCCAAAGTAGGACCAGCTGTCATGAATTTGCAGCTGAGGAGTCTAGATATTTTCAGGACTTACAAAGAGAGAATAAAATCAGTATTGGAATTCTTACTCCCTCAGGCTCTTCCAGTGTGAACATAGGAGATTTCTATCAGTGGAGAAGGTTTGTTGTTGATGCAGTGGAAGGAAGTGTGGTTGTTTCCCATTGTCTCCTCCCAGGAGAAGAAGGACGGAGCTGTCCCCCTATATCTAACCTAACCTAAGTGAGAGCGACTTTAGAAAACCACTCAGAGGTGGGGAGTGCTTTCCAGAAGTGGGCACTGACTTCTCACCCCTGGCTGGAGGCTTGGTGATTGGCATCAGCTTGCAGCACACCGTTCTCCCATGGGATCAGAGTTAAATATGGTTTAAAAAAAAAAATTAGAAAAACTTGATCTGTGTCTCCTAGAGTTTTTGGAGGCACAGACATAGGTACCAGGCTTTAGCGTAGAAAAGTGTATAGAGTTGAGGTTGGTTAGAATTGTCTGCTGTGGAAGAGTGAACAGGGAAGAATGTACTTCTAGTTTGTGGGGCAAAAACAACCCAGACAGCAACATTGTGTGGATTAAGAGAACAGCTTCCCTTGCTCAAGGCACACACAATCCTATTCCAAAGCACATAATTTGATGACAAGAACAAGGGCTCCTTGTGTAGCTTTGTGTAGTGGACACAATGCACAATGACATGACAGCTTTGGGCAAACATGCTGATTTGTATCAGGACTAAAGGGACACTTCAGAAGAAAGCTCAGTTAGAGGCATCTTGAAAAGACCCCATTCAATAAGACTATCTGCAAAGGGTAAGACAATCCCAGCAGAATGCTGGTTTGATAGAAAAAGAATGAAAAATATTAGAGGTTCTTACCACTATAAAGTTTCTCCGTAGCCTATGAAGCTGAGTATGCACATTACATTTGAAATGGCCAGGCAATAGATAAAAGGGAATGACTACTCTCTACGTGAAATAAAATGAAGGCAAACACACAGCAGAATCATGGGGCAGGAGACTTGTGGGAACAGATAGAGTTTAGAGTTGGCAGATCTTATTCAATGGCTAGGAGTCCCTGGGTGGGGCAAATGATTAACATGCTCAGTTTTACCAAGAGGTTGGAGGTTCAAATCCTTCAAAAGGCGCCATGGAAGTAATGCCTGGTGATCTACTTCCAAAAAATCAACCATTGAAAACTATGGAGCACAGCTCTACTTGACACACATGACCCAGAATTGACTCAACAATTTTGTTTGATGAAATGGCTGGGGAAGAAATATGCCTTTGCCTGTCTTCTCAGGATATATTTTTGAATTAGCCATTAGCTTAGTTTTCACTCCAGGGATAAGAAATGCTCTCCTAGCTTTTGTTTTAGTGCTTGATTTACAACTGTCTTCTGTACACTTAAAGAAAAAAAAATGTATATATATATATGGCTCAGTATATTACATGGAAACTTTGGAAGTCAGTGCTCTGAATCTGTTCTAGAGTATCTGATTTATGATAAAAGCCTGTGGCACACTGATGCTGCCTGACCCCATGTGAAGTTGCATTTGCTATCCGGACTGGTGAGTGAAATTTCCTTCATTTACAATAACATGAAACTCAGCAGTAAATCTTCACAAGATTATTGTACCTCTTTCTAACTGAAAGCTATCCTTAGGGTTTACTGAACAGTGTAATAGCAAAATTTTCAGAATCTTAGTTGAAAAAACAGAAAAAAGAAAAGTCCCCCTTATTTCCCTTCATCAAAAAATTTTATACAACTGTAATAATACTCCGACGTCTAGTCTTTGGATCTTTGCTAAACCATAAAAAATGCTTTATTAAATGTATAGATTCTTGAACTTAAGTGACTAGAGTATCACCATGAGTAGATTAGTATACACTGCTCAGATGTAACAGTTTATATAGAGATAAGAGAAAAGCAGAAATCTGCAACTGTTGTAATTTGAAAAATGAAACAAATTTGACCTACTGCAAATGGGCCATGCGAATGTAAGGAAGGACATATTAATCAAACCTTACCAATTAAGGAGCTGGTACTTCATTATTAAACTCTGAAATGAATTTCAAAAGCACGGCTTGATGGAATGGATATTTACGTTATTAAGACATCATAGCAACCAATCTTTATCTTTCCTGTGTGCTACAAGGAGGTCAAGTTGAAAGTTCTCAGCTGATTACCATCATGACAATTAATAAAGATGATTTAGCTTGTTGGTTCTAACTTCACTGAAAATATGAAAATCTGGAAATGGGAGATTCTCTCTAATGCTAAACAGTAGTGTCTTCTGAGAAATAAGTGAGAGATAAATGATTAAGATCATCACTAATCATTCAGCAAATAATTTCAGACCAATTTTAGCTTGTATAAGAGCTCTTAGAATTTGTGAAATTTGAAGCTAAAGTCCTACCATTGTCAAAAATAATTTTTGGTTATACCTTCTAGAGATAATTTATCTCAGGATGTTGTTTTCTCCTACTTCTGGCTCTGGTTACTATTGTTACTTTCTCAAATGCTACAGATTTGGCATTTGAGGCCATGTACTTATTATCACTTACATAAACAGCTTGTAATGATGTTAACTTGTGCTTGTTTCTGTTTCTCAATTACCAAATTAGAGTTTATAGAGCATCTGCCGTTGGGAGCCCTATTCTAGATTTCTCCTCAAGTCTTTCACATCTCATAGCTGCATCACCATTCACTCCTTTTCAGACAAATAACCTAGAAATCTCCTTGATCCTTATTTCCTCACAATTCACATGAAGCCATGAGCAACTCCTATTCTTTGTTTCTACTTACAAAGTATATTCAAATCCAACCACCTCTACTGCTACCATCTCAATTCAAGGTACTACTACCTCTTGTCATGTCTATTAGTCCATGTTTGCAACATTCTTTGCCACAGGGTAGCCAGATTAATATTAAAACACAAATCAATTTAGGTCATTTCCTTTCCCTAAATATTCCATTAACTTCTCATTGTGTGAATATAGAATTTAAACTGCTTACCATGCCTATATTGGCCTTACATGATCTAACCCTTTCTAACTCCATTTTATACCTGCCTGTCCCTTGCTCACTCAGCTTTAGCCACACAATCCTTCTGATGCTCTTGGAACTCACAGGGCTTAATACCACTTTGGAGCCTTTGAACTTTTTGTTTCCTCTGCCTAGAACTTTCTTCTACCCAGATCTTCCAATACTTTCTCAATACCTTCAGTTCTTTGCTTAAATGTTCCTTGACCCTTCTTAAATGGCCTTTTTTCTTACCTGTTTTTAATCCTTAACCTGCTATACATCCACTCCTCACTTATCAACATGGCTAGGTTCCAAAGACCAGGTCATTATGCAAAAATAGGCATTATGTGAAAATGAAGGATGACCACATCAGATCACAAAATGGAGGATGACTACATCATTACATAACTGCCAAATTACATCATTGCACAACTACCAAACCACTGAGACTCACAGCCCAGCAATGTTGGCACATAACCTTGACTGTCACAGCCATCATTACTCTTGCCTTGCACCTCGGTGTTCATTACTGCCAGACATGCATTGTTAATGAACAAAATTAGTCAGATTGTAGATTTCTAACTATTGTTGTAACTGTGGAACTTCAGATAATGAGATAGTTGATAAGTGCAGAGTAGGTGTGTATGTAGCAATTTTCATCAGGTACAATTGTTGTTGTTGTTTACTTTTTTACTTTTTGGTCCATTCCTTTCAAAGTTAGCTGCACAAGGCTGGGGATTATATCTGTTCTGTTCTTCACCGTATAACCTGAGTCTAGCAGAGAAACCCAGGCACTCAATAAATATTTGATTAGTGAATGTAAGAATTGATACAGTTACAAAGAAGGACAAATGATGATAAAAAAGAGTTAACTAAAAGTCAAGATACCTGTTGCTAAGGAACTTCAAAGTCTAATTAGAGAAGAAAAGACACACCTATGCAAAAGAAGAATATAGCATTGTAGACTGAAGGCATAATATCCAAGTAAGGCAGAACAAAGCCGGGCATTTTATTATGTATATTACATGGGGCCATCTGTCTCCCTCCTGTTTCTTTTGTACCTCTTCTTGCTGCCTAATATGGTCTCTGCACATAAATGTTGACTATGACTAACTGATTAGTTTTTTAAATTTGCAAGTGGAGTCAGAAATAATATTGAAAGCAGAGCTTAAAGTGAAGTCTTGAATTACCTTAAATTACCCGTGATTAAACTTTGCCATGCTTGATAACAAACACGGAAGAATATGTATTGGCTTTTATTTAGCTACTAGACATACATGGGGATAATTTTTTGTGATACGATACAATATTTTCAAGGTAACTACTAGTTAGAAATAAATTGTATTTAAATTCCCAGTGTTTTGATCTGCATAAGTTTTGGTAAATTAGGTTACACTTTAGAATCAAGTTTGTTATAAACTGACTATATTTTTAGACTGCAGATGTCTAGCACAATTTACTGAGCTGACCATTGATTGAAAAAATTCTTGATCACTGACTTGGATAGGCATAGGATAGAAAGCTGCGTAAGATATAATTTCAGGTCTCAAGAAGCTTATGGTGCACTCATTTATTCATCTGATGTTTTAAAACAATTGATCACTGACAAACTCCGGGCACTGTCCCAGGCATTGGGGATGTAACTGTGAACAAAACTGTCAAGGTTCCTGCAGTCACAGAGTTTTAGTTTCTGGGAAATAGAAATGTTGCAAGATACTGAAAATGTGATTTTACAGAAAGGAGAACAGGACAGAATGAGAGCATAAGAGAGAAAACAAACTTTGAGCCTTCAGGGAAGGCCTGCCTGAGGAGCAACAGTGAGATTCCCAGAACCCAAGTTGCCTTCAAGTTGATTCTGAGTAGGACTGTGCCCCATGGGGTTTTCAGTGGCTGATATTTTGGGAAGTAGATTGTCAGGCCTATCTTCCAAGGTGCCTTTGGGTAGACTTGAATCTCCAACCTTTTTGTTAGTAGCTGAGCACATTAACCATTTGTACCTTCCAGGGACTCTGACATGGAGCTTAGACCCTGTAATCGTTAAGGTTGTGTGTCAACTTGGCTGGGCCATGATTCTAGTGGTTTGGCAGTTATAATGTAGTTTGGCAGTCATATAATGATGTGATCACCTCCATGATGAGATTTAATATAATCACCTCTATGATGGGATCCACTGTGAGTAGCCAATCAGTTGAATTTTTCCTGGAGGTGTGGCTGTGTCCAATATAGGTAGACTTTCTGGCAAGGCTTGTGGGCTTTTGCTGGCTCTGGATCTTGCAGCTGGCTCCTGTTCATCTCACCTGTTCTGGGACTTGAGAGTTAGCAGCTTACCTGCTGCCAGACCTGCCAATCTTGGGTTTGCCAGTCCCTGCAGCTACGTGAATCAGGAGGAACCTGCAGCCTGACACACGGATTTGGGATGTTCCAGCCTCTACAACTGCATGAGCCATTTCCTTGGTATAAATCTCTTTCTCTCTATATGTATTTATACGCTTTACTGGTTTTGCTTCTCTAGAGAACCTGCCTAAGACCCCAAGAATAAATCTTGGGAGCAAGGGAGAAGGATGAGTGTGTAAACATATTACTGCAGTACATGGTGTAATCAAATTTTTAGTAGAAGTAAGGCAATGGGCACAAAATATGCTGGTTGCATTAAAATAGGAAGGAAAAACGTCACCATCTGGCACCAGTAAAACTTAACCCTGGAGGAAATGCTTGGGTTTCAGGAGTATGGATCTGCCAGATGGATAAGATGGTAGGATATAGCAGGCAGGGGGAACAGCACGTGCACTGGAAGGTTAGCACTGTACAAAAATGTAAACAAGTAGTATGACTCAGCCTTGCACAGAATGGACTGGTAGTGAGAACTGGTCTAGAGAGCTTGGCTGGTGGAATCCTGCTTCTCTATTTGCAAATCAGGGGCTGTGACATTTAGAAAGGTGACTAACATTCTGGAAGGAGTGTGAGGTAGCCTTTTGTGCTGATCTGGCCAAGAACTGCCTGTGGCTAACCTGTGGCATAACAAAGTGTAGTCTCTGCAGATGAGAGATTTGCCCTTGCATGGATGCCATGCTAGTTGAAAGATGGGCATGCTGATAGGACGGAGAGATGGGTCTTATTGTTCTACACAACATTGCCATTGACCCTGAACATGAAAACGGAGAAGTAGGGCTAAAAGGTTTTCAAAATGTTTGGGAACTGCCTAAACAAACAAACAAATTGTGTTTGTGGATTATATTTTGTTAGATAAGTATAGAATCGCGATTCTTTTTAAAAGTTTGAGAAATGAAAAAAAATTTTTTTTTTTTAAATTCATTTCTCAAACTTTTAAAAGAATCTCGATTAGGGGCCATTTTTTCCTTTAACAGAGATAGTTACGAAGGTGAACAATCTATTCTGGCTTGATAAGGAAAATAGACACGATCTTCAAGAGATTTTTTTCACACATAACAAAATATATAGCCAGTATTGACATGCATTTTTATGAACAATTACAGAGTAAACTTGGAGGAGAGAGATTCTTGGAAACAACTTGAATTCTCTAAGGCAGGTTTTTTTTTTTTTTTTTAAAGGATTTTATCTGCTTTAGAGAGAGTTGCTATTTCAAAGGACTGAGATTTTCTCCATGGTGCCCTGTTTTGAGAACATGGATTTACTTGGCTGTTAGACACAATTACTTGCCTTTTTATGGCTCTCCATGTAACAGTATTTTTCATATATGCAAAAGGCAGGCAAGTGGATTTGTACAATGACATCTTGTTCTACTTGTTGTTGCTTGATTAGCTGTATGAAAGCTGCCTTGTCATGAGAAGTCTTAATTGCAATAATTCTTTAGGAAAACATAATGATGTCTTTTAGGCAATGGTACTTGCTATTTAAGGCTTTGCTTGTGCCATCGCCAAACAGAAGTGTTTATTCACATGTCTGATCTAAACAGGAAGACAAAGGGGACTCTGCCCACAGCCTTGTATTTCCTCTAATACAGATAGAAGGGGAGGAGAGCTGTAAGCAGTTGGGGCTCATAGAAATGAGAGTGGGGATGAAGAAAAGCCATGTAGGTGTGAGTCAAACTGAGGCAGCTGTGCTTTCCCTCTAAGGATTGTAACAGCTGTGTGGGGGCTGCAATGAACTGGAAGAAGAACTAGCTGGTGGCACTTGCTTTGGGCAGGTGTCTTCTCTCTTCATGAGCCTGAAGGCGAATAGATTTATAATTGCCCTGTCTATTCAAAGACATTACTGCCAAGACACTTTCGAATCCATGTCAATTCAGGTGCAGCTAAGCACAGGGGTATGCCTCTGCTGCATCTGTGACTACACACAGAACGGAGGCTAAGAGGCCACTTTTCTGTAAGCATTGATTAAAAGCTTTGAGCAGTTGGAAAAGCTCTGCAAGTAGAGAATCTCCAGGTCTAGAGCACATGGAATGGAAGAAGTCAAAAGGAGTAATAAAGGGGCCTTTTAGAGAATAAATGAGGGTAGTGGGACAGGGGAAGTCCCTGGGTGGTGGAAATGGTTAATAAGCTTGACTGCTAGCCAAAAGGTTGATGGTTCAGGTCTACCCAGAGGCACCTTGGAAGAAAGTCCTGGTGATCTACTTCTGAAAAATCAGCCACTGAAAATCCTGTGGATGACAGCTCTACCCTGACACACATGAGGTCACCATGAGTTAAAATCAGCTCTATGGCAACTGGTTAGTGGGACAGGGACTCAAGGTGACTCTAGGTAGCAAGTAGGCTGGGGAGTAGGGGGATGGGAGTAGAGCAGTAGAAAATGAAGAGAATGTTACTGTTTTTCTTCATTAAAACATATATATATTTTTAAATGCCATAGATTAAGATTTTCATGTTCTGTCACTTCTTAATCCCTTTCCTTCATACAAAATCCAGCAATTATGGTACTAGTAACGGCTCTGGAATTTTCTCACCTGTTTCTATTCAGTGAAGGAGAAAGTGTTATCACTTATTATTCCTTACAAATATATATTTAGTACGGTGCTTTTAGTCATAAAAAAAAATCATAGATTAGAAAAAAAAAGGTACAAAACTACCCACGTGCATAAAAAATTACAGAAAAATCTATCCTGTAGCCTTGTGCGTCAAACTTGTCATTTGATTCTGACTAATTTGAGATTCTTTATCAAATTTTGTTCCTTAAAACTCATTCTCAGGAGAAATATCTTTAGCAAAGAGAATTAATAGCACCAATTTTAGTGTGGTATTCCTCTCAGGACACTGGCCCTATATGTTGAAAATGGCATTAGAAAGTCTACTCAATTATAGAATCAGAATCAGCCATTTTTGTTTGTTTGTTTTAAATTGGTTTGCTAGCTTGTTAATATTAGGGCCAGGGACTCTACAGTTTCATTCTAAATATTTGGTCCTTATTGGGGGCAATAAGAAAGATGGCAGCCCTCTTCTCCTCATTTGTCAATAGTTTGTGATGAGACAGGGCCAAAGGCTCAAAGGTAAATATAGTTTATGTTTATCATAACTGTTTTTGAAAATGCACAGGCCTACACAGGTCAAATACATGTTTGTGAATAAATTTGAAAGGAATTGAATGTGGTTGGATTTCTGAAGTCCCCTGAACATGGTGTATACATTTGAAAGGTGTGTGTGTGTGTGTGTATGTGTGTTTGTGTGTCTGTTTTAATTGTTTTGTAATGTTGAAAACTGAAATGGAGATTTGTGTTATTTAATATGAGAATTTCAAATATGGATTTTTTGTGGGATGTTGGGAAACTATACCCTTTGTCCTTCGGTAGAGAAAAAAAATCCTTATTTCTACTTTACTTGACCTTCTAGGAGAGAAGGAGCAGAAGTGGCAGTGTCAGGAGGTGACAGGGTTAGGCTACATTAGCCTTCATATATTTCTGAAGTGCCCACGACAGCAGCTCTGCCAAGTGTTTGGCAGCAGCACAGCTCCGTTTAGATGTTTAGTGAAAATAGTTTTGTTCGGTTTTTTGCAGAGGAAGTGTAATTAAGAAGTGCAATGCCTTGGTCCCTCCATGTTTGTTTTTAGTGTAAAAGTTCTTTTAAATATAGTAGGTGCTTAGAGGACTAAGGTGCACCTGACTCAAGCCAGTGTATTTTCAGTTGCCTCATATGCATGTGAAAGCTGGACAATAAATAAGGAAGACTGGAGAAGAACTGATGCCTTTGAATTACGGTGTTGTCGAAGAATATCGAATATAACATGGGCTGCCAGAAGAATGAAAAAATCTGTCTTGAAAGAAGTACAGACAGCATGCTTCTTAGAAGCTAGAATGGTGATACTTCATCTCATGCACTTTGGACATGTTATCAGGAGGTACTAGTCCCTGGAGAAGAATATCACGCTTGGTAGAGGATCAGCGAAAAAGAGAAAGACCCTCAACGGGATGGATTGATACAGTGGCTGCAACAATAGGCTCGAGCATAACAAATATTGTGAGGATGGCACAGACCAGGCAGTGTTTCATTCTGTTGTGCAGAAAATCAGTATTGAATCAGAACACACTCGATGGCACCTACCAATAACAGGTGCTTTCCTGGTAAGCAAAGCGTTCTCATGTGCGAAGTGGCTTGATCTTTGGCTAGCTGTTCTGTGCACTAACTGCAAGGGGTTAGTGTGCCAGAGACCACATATAAATCAAAGCTGAGACTTGTTTCCAGCGTGTGGGCACCAGCAGTCTGCCTCTTGTGTGATCATCTTGCGGCAGAACTCCTTATCCCTGTTGTTGTTACTAGTAGCTGCCGTCAAGCTGCTCCCCAAACCATGGCAACCCCATGCACAAAGGAATGAAATGCTACTGAGTCCTGCACCATTCCCATGATGGCTGGTGGATTAGACATTGTGATATACCGCTGTTTCTACTAATTCTTAGACATGAGAATAAGTTTCCTTTCGATTCTCTAAAATGAATAGGGAAAGGGTAAAACACTAGAAGCAAGAAGGTAACCTCCCTGTTTTGCGAACTTTTTGCATTCTACTGTGTGGTCATTTTCAAATGTCAGCACTTAGTGCAGAAAGTAAAGTGGACTTCCTGTCCCGGTGTGTAAAAACGTGGTCCAAGAGGAGAGTGAACAGTGGGCTGTACTTCAGTCTATTTTTATTTCTGAATTAAAACAATTAATTTTTATCACATGTAAGAGCTCTTTTCATTGTATTATTTTTAAAATCAAGTATTTTGACTGCTCTAAGAATAAGCTCGATGGTTTGTCAAGATAGTAAACCTGATATACTGGGTTTAAACAAAATAGACTCCTAAGGATGGTCACATATGCAGGTAACACTGCCTCCATTTCTCAGCTCACCTTAGATGATATATTCAGTGGGAGTTCAGTAGAAAAGTTTAGAGTGTAGAATTTTCTAGGCTGTCTATGAACTTGTTGATTTGATGTATTGGAAATGATAATTTAGCTCTTCATCTCAGTTCTGAACTTTTTCTATTTAGTTCAGCTAGCTTGTACCATTTCTTTTTCTTCCCCTACTCGTCTGAGAAAATAGATTTGGAAATTAACTGGCTACTCTAGGCTATTTCACCGATCAAGAAAGAGAAGTTTGTTTCTGTTTCTCATGTTATATAAAATCTAGAAAGCAGGAGAATGAGGACAGAATATGGCCATAACTAATTAACGTATTGTATTCAGAACTGAGATTGAAATGTAGCTAAGGAGAAAAATTCCAGAGATGCTCAAAACCTGTGAGGTTTCTGAATTTCCTGAATCTCCAGTGAATCTTCATTATCGACTAGAGGAAATTATATAGTATTTTCCTCCTTTGCAAGAGCTTGAGAATTGATTGAATTGCTACTAAAAGCTTGTCGAAGGTAAGGGAAGCTTCCCAGAGGCAATTATGCTGCATTTTTTTCCACTGAAATCTTCTAAGTTTTTCTCTTGTGTGATAGGATTTTAAATGAAACTAAGGAAAACAAAATGTTAAAGTAGACTGTGGTGGCCTTGTCTAGGTTTAGCCCATACTCCCAGGTTTTGAGAAGTGGTAGTCGAATATAAATGTCTCAGAATATCTACCAAATGACAGATGGTCCAAAGCCAGAAGAGAAAGGTTTAAGAAGATGTAACTGAGGCTAAAAGTGATTCTGGAAAGAAGTGAGCAGATGTTTAGTGGTTGTGATAACACTGGTCATTAGCATAGCCTCTTTTTTATTCTGCCACGTTAACTTGTTATTGTTTTCACCTTTGTGATGCTTGTTCAACTAGGCTCTTTTTTTTTTTTCGAAAGGATGGTATGTGCATAAAGGTTCACTGGGTGAAAATGTTCTAAAACAATTAGAAGGAACTAAATATTTTCTTTTAGAGGAAGTAACAATGCTCTAGATCACACATTAATTAAAAGGCATTTGAAAATTGATTTTTGTTATCCTTCGCAATGGTGTTAGGAGTGTATCATTGCACATTGCTATAAAATAGATCAGGTAAAAGGAACTTCATAGACGTAAGTAATCCAGAGGCCCTTGGTAATGTGGAACCCATGAATAGTCAGTTAGGACCTTTTTAAATTATCTATTTTAAGTCAATGTCTTTGACGTAAACAATAAAACACACCTGTTTTAAGTGTTCCTTGATGAGTTTTGACACATTTAAAACCCTGTGTAAGCACCACCACAATCAAGATAGAGAATTTTTCTGGTCTGTGGCTTACCTTTTCATTTTCTTAACAGGGTTTTTTAAATTTTGATGAAGTTTAATTTACCTTTTTTTTCTTTTATGGTGTATATTTTTCTGCTGCTATAATGTTGCTATTACTGACCTCGGTTAATTCTCCCACCACATGCAGTCAGAGATCCAAACCAGAAAACTTGGTCTTCCTTGGCTTATCTCTTGCTTTCTTACTCACTGTTGTTTCCACCTCCTAAATATCTGCAGACTGCATCAATTTCTCTCTACCCTCACTGTTATCTACCTAATCTACATGGTCATCCTCTCTCTCCTGGATTGCTATAATAACTTTCTTACTTGATCTTTAAAACATGTTAATTGATCAAAATATTTTCTTCTAAAAGCTAGCTGTGAATCCTCGATGTTCTTAGGAAAAGTATAAACTTTTTAATGTGGTCCCTAAGGATCTGGACCTAACTTACCTTTCCAATTGCCTCTTTTTCCACTTCCTTCCCCTACATCACCACACCTCCACCTGCAGTAATCAACTCTTAGCCATACCGAGCTTTTATCGTTTCCTCAAAAACTCCCAAGTTTTTTCTCAGTTGCATATCTTCAGTCAAGCTAGTTACTATTTATTTTCTACTCCTCTAATTAGGCATCCCTTTCTCTTGGATGCCTTCCTACATGCCTAAGGCTGGTTTCTGTGGCTCTCACAGCCCTGACCATTTAGTGGGGACTATAAATAGACACATAACGATGTAGTTTCAAGAGAGTGAGATTAGTACTATGGAAAGGAACTCACGAAAGGAGCACTTTCAGGTGGGTGGCATATTGTATGTTTCCAAATCATCCTTTACAGTATGAAGTGTTGTAATTATACCTGGAGACACTCCAGATGCTATGCTATAAAGTCAGAGCAAGAATTCTCAACGGTTTTGAATAGCCATGAATGAAGGTCGGTGGGTAAAGTGAACAGAGGCCCTTAGAGGGCAGCAGAGGACCAGCTACTGAGAAAGCCATCTGCAGGGGCAAGTGTTTGCTTAAGCAAAGGGATCTCTCTTGGTCATTGGCCAGGGAATTAAGCTGCCCTCTACTAAAAAAAAAAAGTATTAAGTCAGGATAAAAGCTAGATGAAAAAACTAAAACCCCTCTCTATACAAACATTTTGAGACACCCCAAATCAGCAGCACTCTGACAGCAGCCGCTGGAAGCAATCTGCTTGCCAGGCTGACCTCCTGGAATCAGCGTTGACCACTTGACCCCGGAAAGAACCCATAGGCATGTCCCAGAGCTCCTCAGAGTATCTAGTTCACCTCACTTATGGGAGACTGGTTGGGGGTATATGTGGAGGATTGGAAAGCCACCTAAAGGGGAGAAATAGGCTGAGTGGTGGGGAACTTCTAGGAAGGAGCTTCCAGTGACCGAGGTCCATGTAGACTGATCTGGTCCAGAGGCATATTTCCCGGAAGGCACTGTTGCCCTACCTGGCTGTACCAGGATGTAGAAAATTTTAAAGAAGTTATTCCACGGTTCAGGGACCCATAGGCATAGACCTGAGTCAGAGGTCCTGCTTGCTGTGTCTAAGGAGGGTACTGTCTAAAGTTACACTGCTAGGAAGGATTTCAATCCAAGTCTTCCTAGGCATCAAAGGTTGCCCCTGATTTTAACTCAGAACGTGGTTCACATAACTGGTGTTAGGGCAAACTTCAGAGAAAGTAAAAATCACTTTTACTGTTCCTTCATTGTGTCTTCTACCCTGGCCAGGACAACAGTAGGACCTGTCTAGTCTAACTTTAAACTCTAGAGTGGTGAAGGGCCAAGTATTTGGTTTTATTTTTGTTGTGGTCATTATTATTATTATATTAAATTTATAATCTGTTGAGAATGGACACCTTTGTAAAATAAAATGCCCTGACAATGTCGAATTGTTGAAAGATTTTAAATGTTTACTCTTACTTTCTAAACTTACTTCTCCTGCCTGGTACTTGTCCATAGCTCACACTCATGGTTGCTCTGGTCTCCTGACTGCCAGGTCCCCATAATTTTCTTTTGAAATAAATAAATACATACATTTCCTTTCCAAAGCAGTTAAGGTAACAGCTTATTATTCCAAGTCCAAATGGGTAAGAAATAGAGAAGCCATGTCTTTGGCTGAAACTGTCCTCACTGTCTCTTACACAATTTCACTGAGACATATGGGAGCTCATGCCTCATTTTTTATGAGACAAGAGATTTCAACCCGTAGAGTTGAAGATTGATAGGTTCCTGTAGTTGGCAACTTTTAGTTTGGCTTCTTACCCTCCTTCAAATCTCTAGATATGGGTAGTTAACTTCATCATCTACCTGTAGGGATGCTTTTGTAATTTGCATTTGAGTGACTTCTGGATGCACCTAGTTGGAAGGGTATGAAATACTGTTTATAGAAAAAGAAAATTAATATCGTTGTGGTTATGACTGCCAGATTTTTACATCTCCCACTCCTGTAATCATTTATATGAAACTTTCTCTAGTGGGCAACAACTCACAGTTGAGGGAATTTGTCTATAATAAACCACTTGGCTTATGTGACATCAGATTAGATCAGATCAATTTCCTTCATTCGTAATTCCTTCCATAGCACATCAGAAAGCTCCTTAAATGAGAAAGCTGTAAACAGATTTGGCTCCTTTAGGGAGATGAAAAGATATGAACATAAATGTCAATTTGCTTGTTGGGAAAGGAGATTTTCCTTTTGTGAATTATCAGTTGAAGAATGGCAGAATGCAGAACTAGTTTTGAGGGAATATTTGAGGAGGCAAATAAATATCCAAGATATAAGTTTTGTGTGTGTGTGTCAATTTATATACTTTTAAGTCTAAAAGCTTGCTAGATTGTTCTTACATTTCAAAAAAAGAGAGTCTTGCAGCTTCATAGAAAGTATAGACAAACCATGTTTTACTTAAAAAGAAATTGGAACCTAAGTGGGCATTGCAACATTGGAAGGCCTCATGTGACTATGCCACCTTAAAGCACTGATTTCCTGCAAGCATGTATCAGCTCACATTAATGCACATGGAGATAGGTGTACCATCTGTTATGGTTTTAGATGCCAGAAAACATCTCCATGGGTTTTTTGAATCATACTAATTCATAGAATGTCTGTGATGCTTGATAAACTTACTGATCAAACAACCTAAGAAAAGGTTGAGTTTACCCTGTTGCTATAAGATTTTTTTTTTTTTTTTTTTTTTTTTGCCTTTTGGACATTACTTGAGATCTTGAAATCCTCTAAACTTCTATGGGATTTATTGCTTTATTGCTACTTCCTGTTCTGAATTTTCATTATATTTCCATTTATCCTAGTTATTTTTCTTGTGTATGTGCTTATGTGTGTTCTTTCTGTCTATATATCAGTCAATAAAAATTAATTGAAGACTACAGGGGTTGAATGGCTGGATCTTTTTTTTTTTTTTTTTTTTTTGTGGTCAGAGAAATGAATATAATCATCTGGGTAATGGAATGAAGTATGAAAGAGAGAGTCCAGATTGTTTCAGCTAACTTCCACAAAAGTCAAATTGGGTGATGACGTATTAGATTGTGGTTGGATGCACAAAGTACCAAGTGACTGATTAGTAATTATAATTTTTGATGTCAAGTATTAACATGTACTCTATATGTATAATAAAAGCAGAAAGTTAATGAAAAAGACTTGTAGCTCAATAATCCATGAAATTCTTAGACTAGCAGACCTGTCAGAACATGTTAAATATTAAATGGCTTTTAAATAATTTTTTTCCAAACAGACAACTCAAAGATCAACACAAGAAAAACAAAATGTTAAAATTCTATGACTTAGGTCATATTTTACATCTGGGGAGGGGGGTGTTTGTGCGTTTTGGACCATAGCTGTCAGTCACAGATCAGCAAGAAGGAAAACAAAGACTTGTGGTATGTTTGAATTACCTGATGTCTTATTTTAAACACAAAATTTTCCTTTTATTTTAAACCAGGTAAATATGTAATGTTGATTTTTATGCACAGCAGTGAGTGAGCTGAGATTTAAAAAAAAAATTATTTGTTCTCTTGGACACTGGATAGCCATTGAACAGGTAGTATACTAGACTCTAAATATCTCTAAGGGCAGTTTTGTGTTTGGCTAATGAAGAAGTATCTGAGAAGGCCCCTAGCCTGATAAAGTACTTAGCATATGGTAGACATTTAGTTAATATTTGCTGATGTTGATGGATTTTAGGGCAAATATATATTTTTTAAAAATTTTATTGTGCTTTAAGTGAAAGTTTACAAATCAAGTCAATCTCTCATACAAAAACCTATGTACACCTTGCTGTATACTCCTAGTTGCTCTCTCCATAATGAAACAGCACACTCCTTCCCTCCACTCTCTATTTTCGAGTCCATTTGGCCAGGTTCTGACCATTTCTGTCCTCTCATCTCCTCTCCAGGCAGGAGCTGCCCACATAGTCTCGTGTGTCTACTCTATCCAAGAAGCTCAGTCTTCACCAGTATCATTTTCTGTCCCATAGTCCAGACCAATCTCTGTCTGAAGAGTTGGCTTCGAGAATGGTTCCTGTACTGGGCTAACGGAAGGTCTGGGGACCATAACCTCTGGGTCCTTCCAGTCTCAGTCAGACCATTAAGTCTGGTCTTTTTATGAGAATTTGAGGTCTGCATCCCACTGCTCTCCTGACCTCTCGGGGGCTCTCTGTTGTGTTCCCTGTCAGGGTAGTCATCAGTTGTAATTGGGCACCATCTAGTTCTTCTGGTCTCAGGCTGATATAGTCTCTGGTTTACATGGCCCTTTCTGTCTCTTGGGCTCATAATAACTTTGTGTCTTTGGTGTTCTTCATTCTGCTTTGCTCCATGTGGGTTGAGACCAATTGATGCATCTTAGATGGCCGCTTGGTAGCATTTAAGACCCCAGACACCACTCTCCAAAGTGAGATGTAGAATGTTTTCTTAATAGATTTTATTATGCCAATTAACCTAGATGTTCTCTGAAACCATGGTCCCCAAACCCCACCCCTGCTACACTGGCTTTTAAAGCATTCAGTTTATTCAGGAAACTTCTTTGCTTTTAGTTTAGTCCAGTTGTGCTGGCCTCTTTTGTCGTATGTGTTGTCCTTCCCTTCACCTAAAATAGTTCTTATCCACTATCTAATTAGTGAATACCCCTCTTCCTCCCTCTATCCCTCCTCCATCTCATCTCATAACCATCAAAGAATATTTTCTTCTCTGTTTAAACTATTTTTTGAGTTCTTATAATAGTGGTCTTATACAATATTTGTCCTTTTGCAACTGACTAATTTCACTCAGCATACTGCTTTCCAGATCCCTCCACGTTATGAAAAGTTTCATGGATTCATCGTTGTTTTTTTATCAATGCTTAGTATTCCATTGTGTGAATATACCATAATTTATTTATCCATTCATCCATCGATGGGCACATTGGTTGCTTCCATCTTTTTGCTATTGTAAACAGTGTTGCAGTGAACATGGGTGTGCATATATCTGTTCCTGTAAAGGCTCTTATTTCTCTAGGATATTTTCCAAGGAGTGGGATTGCTAGATCGTATGGTAGTTCTATTTCTAGCTTTTTAAGGAAGTGCCAAATCGATTTCCAAAGTGGATGTACCATTTTACATTCCCACCAGCAGTGTATCAGTGTTCCAGTCTCTCTACAACCTTTCCAACATCTATTATTTTGTGTTTTTTGAATTAATGATAGCTTTGTTGGAGTGAGATGGAATCTCATTGTAGTTCTGGTTTGCATCTCTAATGGCTAATAATCATAAGCATTTCGTCATGTACCTTTTAGCTACCTGAATGTCTTCTTTAGTGAAGTGTCTTTTCATATCTTTTGCCCATTTTTTAATTGGGTTATTTGTCTTTTTGCAGTTGAGTTTTTGCAGTATCATGTAGATTTTAGAGATCAGACGCTGATCAGAAATGTCATAGCTAAAAACTTTTTCCCAGTCTGTAGGTAAACTTTTTACTCTTTTGATGAAGTCTTTGGATGAGCATAGGTGTTTGATTTTTAGGAGCTCCCAGTTATCTAGTTTCTCTTCTGGATTTTTAGTAATGTTTTGTATACTGTTTATGCCATGTATTAGGGCATTGTCCCTATTTTTTCTTCCATGATCTTTATCATTTTAGATTTTGTATTTATGTCTCTGATCGATTTTGAGTTAGTTTTTGTGCATGGTGTGAGGTATGGGTCTTGTTTCATTTTTTTGCAGATGGATATCCAGTTATGCCAGCACCATTTGTTAAAAAGACTGTTTTTTCCCCATTTAACTGACTTTGGGCCTTTGTCAAATACCAGCTGCTCATATGTGGATAGATTTATGTCTGAATTCTCAGTTCTGTTCCATTGGTCTATGTATCTGTTGTTGTACCAGAACCAGGCTGTTTTGACTACTGTGGCAGTATAATAGGTTCTAAAATCAGGTAGAGTGGGGCCTCCCACTTTGTTCTTTTTCAGTAATGCTTTCCTTATTCGGGGCCTCTTTCACTTCCATATAAAGTTGGTAATTTGTTTCTCTATCTCATTAAAAAATGTCTTTGGAATTTGGATCCAGAAATTGCACTATATCTATAGATCGCTTTTGGTAGAATAGACGTTTTTACAATGTTGAGTTTTCCTATCCACGAGCAAAGTATGTTTTTCCACTTAAATGTAGGTTTTTTTTAGTTTCTTGCAGTAGTGTTGTGTAGTTTTCTTTGTATAGATCTTTTACACCTTTTATTCCTAAGTATTTTGTCTTCTGGGGGGCTACTTTAAATGGTATTGAATTGGTGATTTCCTCTTCGATGTTGTTTTTGTTGGTGTAGAGGAATCCAACTGATTTTTATATGTTTATCTTGTATCCTGATCCTCTGCTGAACTCTTCTATTAGTTTCAGTGGTTTTCTTGAGGGTTCTTTAGGATTTCTGTGTATAAGGTCATGCCATCTGTAAATAGAAATACTTTGACTTCTTCCTTTCCAAACTGGATGCCCGTTATTTCTTTATCTAACCTAATTGCTCTGGTTAGGACCTCCAGGACAATGTTGAATAAGAGTAGTGATAAAAGGCATCCTTGTCTGGTTCCTGACCTCAAAGGGAATGTTTTTAGACTCACTCCATTTAGGATGATGTTGGCTGTTGGCTTTGTATAAATGCCATTTATTATGTTGAGGAATTTTCCTTCTATTCCTTTTTTGCTGAGAGTTTTTATCATGAGTCGATGTCGAACTTTCTCAAATGCCTTTTCTGCATCAATTGATAGGATCATGTGTTTCTTGTCTTTTGTTTTATTTATATGATGGATTACATTAATTGTTTTTCTAATGTTGAACCATCCCTGCATACCTGGTATGAATCCCACTTGGTCATGGTGAATTAGTTTTTAAATATGTTTCTGAATTCTATTGGCTACGGTTTTGTTGAGGATTTTTTTCATCTAAGTTCATGAGGAATATAGGTCTGTAATTTTCTTTTCTTTTTTTTTTGTGGTATCTTTACCTGGTTTTCGTATCAGGGATATGTTGGCTTCATAGAGTGAGTTTGAGAGTATTTGGTCCTTTTCTGTGCTCTGAAATACATTTAGTAGTAGTGGTGTTAACTCTTCTCTGAATGTTAGGTGAAGCCATCCGGGCCAGAACTTTTTTTTTGTTGGGAGTTTTTTGATTACGTTTTCAATCTCTTCTTTTGTTATGGGTCTATTTAGTTGTTCTACCTCTGTTTGTGTTAGTTTAGGTAGGTAGTGTGTTTCTAGAAATTCATGAATTTCTTCTAGGTTTTCAAATTTGTTAGAGTACAATTTTTCATACTAATCTGATATGATTCTTTTAATTTCAGTTGGGTCTGTTGTAATATCACCCATCTCATTTCTTATTCAGGTTATTTGCTTCCTCTCCTGTTTTTCTTTTGTCAGTTTGGCCAACGGTTTATCAATTTTGTTAATTTTGCCAAAAAATCAGCTTTTGGTCTTGTTAACTCTTTCAATTGTTTTTCTATTTTCTATTTCATTTAATTCTGCTCTAATTTTTATTATTTGCTTTCTTCTGGTGCCTGAGGATTTCTTTTTTTGCTCTTTCTATTTGTTCAAGTTGTAGGGATAATTCTTTGATTTTGGCCCTTTCTTCTTTTTGGATGTGTGTATTTATTGATATAAATTGACCTCTGAGCACTGCTTTCGCTATGTCGCAGACGTTCTGATAGGAAGTGTTTTCATTCTCATTGGATTCTATAAATTTCTTTGTTCCATCCTTGATGTCTTCTATAACCCAGTCTTTTCTGAGCAGGGTGTTGTCCAGTATCCAAGTGTTTGATTTCTTTTCCCTGCTTTTTCTGTCATTGATTTCTACTTTTATGGCCTGATGGTCAGAGAAGATGCTTCGTAATACTTCGGTGTTTTAGATTCTACTAAGGCTTGCTTTATGACCTAATATGTGGTCTATTCTAGAGAATGTTCCATGTGCACTAGAAAAGGAAGTATACTTGGCTGCTGTTGGGTAGAGTTTCTGTATGTGTCTATGAGGTGAAGTTGGTGGATTGTGGCATTTAGATCTACTGTGTCTTTATTGAGCTTCTTTCTGGATGTTCTGTCCTTCACCAAAAGTGGTGTGTTGAAGTCTCCTGCTATAATTGTGGAGGTGTCTATCTTACTTTTCAATGCTGATAGAGTTTGTTTTATGTACCTTGCAGCCCTGTCATTGGGTGCATAAATGTTTAATATGTTTATTTCCTCCTAGTATATTGTCCCTTTAATCATTATATAGTGTCCTTCCTTATCCTTTGTGGTGGATTTAACTTTAAAGTCTATTATGTCAGAAATTAATATTGCCACACTTGCTCTTCTTTGATTGTTGCTTTCTTGATATATTTTTCCATCTTTTGAGTTTTAGTTTGTTTGTGTCTCTAAGTTTAAGGTGTGTCTCTTGTAGGCAGCATATAGATGGATCATGTTTTTTTTAATCCATTCTGCTGCTCTCTGTCTCATTATTGGTGCGTTTAGTCCATTTACATTCAGCATAATTATGGATAGGTATGTTAAGTGCTGTCATTTTGATGTCTTTTTTTGTGTGTTGTTGACAGTTTCTTTTTCCCACTTAATTTTTTTGTGCTGAGTAATTTGTCTTTATATATTGTCTTTTCCTCTTATCTGATGTTGATTTTGTTTCTGCTGAGTCTCTATTTTTTTCTTGTATTTTATTTTTATGAGTAGGATTGTTAGTCTCCTTTGTGGTTACCTTAATATTTACCCCTATTTTTCTATGTTTAACCTAACTTTTATATCGCCTTGTCTTCCTCTCCATATGAAAGATCTATGCCTACATTTTGTAGTCCCTGTTTATTGTTTTAATGTTATCTTCTTTCACATAATAACATCTCTGTTTCCCTGTTTTCAGCGTTTTTTTTATCTTGATTTATTTTTGTGATTTCCCTATCTGGGTTGACATGTGATTGCTTTGTGCAGTGTTCTAGTCTTCGGTTGATATCTGATATTATTGATTTTCTAACCAGAGAACTCCCTTTAGTATTTCTTGTAGTTTTGGTTTGGTTTTCATGAATTCCCTAAACTTCTGTTTATCTGGAAATGTCCTAGTTTTGCCTTCGTATTTGAGATACAGTTTTCCTGGATATATGATTCTTGGCTGGCAATTTTTTTCCTTCGGTGGTTTATATAAGTCATCCCATTGCCTTCTTGCCTGCATAGTTTCTGCTGAGTAGTCTGAGCTTATTCTCATTGACTCTTCTTTGTAGGTGACTTTTTGTTTATCCTTAGCTGCTCTTAAAATTCTCTCATTATCTTTGGTTTTTAGGCCAAATGTATTTCAAGAGCTGGAGTCTTTTTGTCAACAAGAGTAATAAAAATAATTGACTATTATCAAGCATTCATTTCAGGCAAAATACTAAGCATTTCATATGAATTTTTAAAAGTTTTTGTTAGACCAACCCTAAAGGGCAGATATTATTATCTCTGAGAGATTTAAAAAAAAGAGAAACCCGTATTAGCAGTTTTGAAAAACTTGTTGAAAGTATAGCAGCTAGGAAGTGGGATGTTTGCATCTTGATTTGAACCAAGGCATTCTTACTCCAGAACTCACACCCTTAACCAACCACTACATTGTTCTGTATCATTACATGATTCTCCAAAGTGTGGTAATAACCATCAAAAAGGTAACTGAGGGGAAGAAATAACTTCAAGAAAAATGACTACCTAAGAAGGTACACGTTTTTGGAGCATTTTGCTAGGGCAGCAGGATGTCTTGTTTTTACAGAAGATGGTTTGTTAGATGTCAGTTTAATTAGTCAACTTCCTCTTTGGCCTTGATGTAGTTGTTAATTCCCTCTACGGTGTGTGAATGACCCTGAAAATCATGCCTGTGTCTCCAGCTGGTAGTGCACCTTAACGAAATGTCTGTGTAGATATTTTGATGAGTTGAGTTGCTTGCAGAATGTTTTATGCTACCTTCTATTTTTTTTCTAGAACCACTGTTTTTCAACCACAAAAATGAATGGAGCGTGCTGAGGAGTGAGGAGTGAGAGAGCAGATGAGTCCATTCAGCCCCAAACTAAGCAACCTGTGACATATTAAAATGTATATATCTATGTCCTAAGACCAGTTCTTTTTCACATTCTTTGTTTCCTCTTTGTAAAACAGAGGTGTGATGAATTCTTGGCGGACTGTTAGCCAGCAGGGAAGACTCTATTCTAGGACCATGATTTGACATGGTGCTCATTTCAAGATGCAGCAAAGGCATGCTCTTGTTTGACTGCAGCAGGGCAGTAGATTTCTAATATTCGCAACCTGCCTTACAAGTCTTCTTCACCTGAGGTATTATATGACTTCCAGAAGTTAAGGACTATGCTTGCCAGCCACAGGGTGTAGACCTTAGATTATTTCTCAAAGATTAAAATTATATCTTGCAGGCTAAAATATTTAGAGTTGCTATGCAAATAAATAGAACAATGGCATCTTCCTCATAGAAAGGTTTAGGAAAGTAAATATTAGACTTCTTTATTTTATTGTAATTGTTTCTAGTCATTGCCAAATGGGGATCTGGCTCTTAAGCTTATTTTAGAATGCCTCAATAAGTGTTCCCAAATTTATATGACATATCTGCTTTCACAGTCTAGGAATATTCTAGCAGACTTGACATTATCCAATTTTTTAATTTTTTGCTCTACTTGATGGCAGTGGGTTTTTTTTTTTTTTGGTTTATTTAGCCCTGCACTATTAATGTTTCCTAAATTGTAAGTATGTTATTTGAACTAACCTTTGCTCTCATTTTTGTTACTGTATTTCACAAATTAGCTGTATACCTGTGTTGACAGTTTAATTATGATTATTGTGTCTTGATGGTTGGATTAAACTAAAAGGGCCAGGGTATTCTTTTTATTTATTTTTATCACTCTGAGCTTCTTGTTATCTTGTCTGCCTTGTCAAATTGGACATAGACACGGAGACATGCTAACTAGAATAGGATTGAAATCAACCATGTCTTGCAGAACAATTTCAGCTTTGGTGCGCTTTTAAATTTTATTTGTTGTTTTTTTATACCAAAATAACAGCTGATGCTTTCTTTTGGAAACAGGAAAAAAAGCCATATCTTTTTCTCTTCTACTGTAGCTGCCTTCGAAGCATCTTTTTTGATTAAGTTTGCAACAGAGGTGTCAAGCTAAATAATTTTTTACTTCAAAACTCTAGTGTTCTGTATATTAGAGGTAACCTCCATGCAGTATAAGCCATTTACTTCAGTGACTACTTCTCCTCTGAAAAGCATCTATCTCTTTACCACTTTGTGCCCCCTGGTGAATGTTAACTGGGTCTTGGATGAAGAGCTGGGAAAAACCAATTATCTCAGCCTTTTACATTTTTCATATCAGGGATCAGTAATGTGCTTTAATCATAGTGTCAGGTAATGCCCAACCTGGTTCTTTCTTTGCACTAAATTGCCACAACTGTCTGTACTACTTTGACTACTCCGGAAAGTATATGCATGTTTGTCTACTTTTATTGTCTAAATTACGGGCATCATAATGCAGTTTGGCAATAGTCTGGTGTGGTAAAGGGAACACAAAAGCTTAGAGTCAGAAGTTCTTACCTCTGTGCTGGCTCTACCAGTTATTAGCCAATTGATGCCAGGCATGTTGCCGATCTTCTCTTTTAGTGCCTTCAATGATAAAATGTGATTTGTAAAAAGAATAATTTTAAGGATTAGTTTGTATCTATCATATACTTTGTAGAAAAAAAAAATAGAAGCTATGTTATGTATTAGACTGCATATATAATTATAATTATACTTAAATATAATTATAATTACGTGTTGCAAATTAGGTATAGAATATTATATGTTATGTATTATATGACATATTGGTGTGAAAATTTATTCCCTTTTTAGTTTCATTTCAAAACTGATGTGCTTTATCTCAGATGATTCGGCGTATTTACCTCTTGGTCTTTAGTCTGAGGAATCACTCCATTTTTGCTCTCAAGCATGTGCAAGGAATCTCATCATGCCTTTGTTTGAATTGTTTGTGCTGGACCTTACTTGCTGGTCTTAGAGTACATGGATTGTGGTACATGACAGTCTCCTATACTAGTAGTTTTCTAGTCCTAAGCGGTTTTCAGTTTGGATTCAAAATATCTCAAGAACAGTCTGTGGACATTGTGTTTAATATTCCTAGTGATTTAGATCTAAGCGTCATACTGGTGGAATGATTAAAATATACTGATAGGCGTGGAAAGCTAAAATTAATTATGTCTGGCTCTTCAGCAAAGGCTCTACACCATAGCTATCTCACTAGGGTAAGTAGGATTATGTCAGTCACGGCTGAGGTAAAGGGGGATTCTAAGAGGAAAAAATAGTATAAGCAAATATAGAAAGAAGAAACATGTCTATGGACTGCTTGGGAAGTGAAAAGTCTATTGTAGTCAGAACATGGCGGGTTTTCTGTGATAAGAAAAAGAATAACAAATTAGCCTGAGATGAGATTGTGAAAGGGGGTTTACTGTCATGATGATATTTTAAGTTTTGTTTATTGTCTGTGTCATGGAGCAGAGATAATACTCTTTAATAATGTATGAACACAAACATTAGCAAAGATTATAATGGAGTATTAAAAATGGGAAAACTGGGCACTAAACATGTAAGCAAAAAAGTTCCTTAGCATATATATTTATCAAATAAATTGATTGGTAGTGTTGAGACAAATCTAGGGGCAATTTTGGACATATCACCAGCCTGGGGTTCACCTTCATAAACTATATTATATTTAGTCTCTCCATACTTTCTATCATACTTAGAATAAATAGTTCTGAGTTGGATGTAATGTGATGATTTCAACCCCCTATTCCCTTTCCTCATGACAAATACACTGTCTTTAACCCTAAAAATAGAATCTTGTCCTGGAGATCACTCTTACTCACACTGAACTGCTGAATTTCACAGGTTGAGGAGTGTGAGATGAAGTGAGAGTCTTTTCCATTTCACTGATCTCATGTAATGGGGAATCTTTATCTACTCCATAATTAGAAAAAAAATAATTCAAGGGAGCAAGATGGAGACTAGAAGGAACAAGTTAGATGTTCATTGAAATAATTCAAGTAAAGGATAATGAAGGACTAAACTAGGCAATGAAAGTTGCAGAGGCATTTTAGATATAGAATGTATCAGACTGGAGAAAAGATTGTTAGGGTTGAGGATAAGTTTGAAGCATCTAACTTGGATGACTGGTTAATGTGATGCTGTTAACTTGGGTAGGGAAGAAAGAATGCTGAAACCATGTATTGAAAAATGAAGGCAATAAAGGGTGAAATAAGGGGTTGAGGAAACTGACAAAGGTTTGGAAAAGCCTTTATTAGTAACCTAAATGGTAGCAATGGTAGCAAAAGGATGAAGGAAATCATGCTTAGCCTCAATGAGGTCCCAGCTAAGGTTAGAAAGCAGAAATTGATAATGGCATTCAAGTTTTCTATGACTCCCCATTGACTACAATAGCAGTTTTCAATATTTTTCCACCTTGAAACCTATCAGGAACAGTATATACATCCTAAATGTAATCCTATCAGACTTTGGTACAGAGAAGGCTGGCTTTAAGTGAAATTGCCTGTTGCTAGCTGTAATTCCACCCCTTTCTCTAAGCATCTAGGTGAATGAGAGTGATATAATAGCTATAACCTTTTATGCTGTTGTTGTTTTTGTCAGGTGCCACTGAGTCAATTCCGACTCATAGCAACCCTGTGTTCAACAGAACGAAACACTGCCTGACCCTATACCATCCTCACAATCGTCGCTATGATTGAGCTCATCGTTGTAGGCAGCGTTGTCAATCCATCTGGTTGAAGGTCTTCCTCTTTTTTACTAACTCTTTGCTTTACCAAGCATAATGTCCTTCTCCAGGGACTTATCCCTCCTGATAAAATGTCCAAAGTACATGAGAAGAGTCTCACCCTCCTTGAATCTAAGCAGCATTCTGGCTGTACTTCTTCCAAGACATTTAAAAATCTAGTCTAAATTTAAAAATTGCCCTACTTTTGGCACAGCAAACAAGGCTGTCTGCAGTCAGGCCCTATGTCAGACTTTATTTTCCAAAGATATTTTCTACCCCACATATATTTCTGGACCTTTACACTAGAACTAGAGTCTAATTCCCCACTCCCATCTGAGTGTATTTATGCTTTGCTTGCAACTATAGAATGCAGTAGAAAAGACACTGGCAGGAGTTCTGAGACTACATCAGAAAAAAATACAATTTCTGCATTGCTCATTGGAACATTAGTTCTGGAGCCTCAAGTCACCATATAAATAGTCCCAACTGCCCAGGGACAGTTGGCTATGAGGAAGCCCAAATGAGCCCTCAAGTAGATACCACAAGGAAAAGCCCTGAAATTACATGAAGAGAGAGATGCCTGGCTAGTCCCCAGCTACTCCAGCTCTAGAAGGTATAATGGCAACCACGTAAGGGATATCAAGCCAAGACTACCCAGCTAAATTCTAAATCCCGGGCCCACAGAAACCATGACAGATAATAAAATTATTTTTTCGTTTTAAATTTTTGTTTGGGTCATTAGTTATACAACAGTAACTGGAACAGAATTTAGTATTTGGAAATGGAGTGCTGCCAAAACAAAAAAAACAAAATTTTGTGACAATAGATATGAGACCCATTAGTGGAGGGCCTTGAGGAGACTGTTAAGGAAAGACTACAAAACTATGAAGAGAGTGTTAGCAGAAACCAAATGGCCTCAAGGAGGCTGTTGAGAGGGTTAAAGGGAAGCAAGGAAAATTTTAATGAGTGCTGAAGAAAAGGAGTCCTTAATTATACAGTAAGAGAAAGTTTAACAAAACTATTGCCTGCATTCACACGGAAAGTAGAAAATGTACCCTGCAAATCCAATCCCAGGGCATTCCCTTAACTCCTGCCACACATGCTAGAAATTCATGTAGCCCAGTAGGAAGCAATCTCTTTCCAGCACATTCCCAGGACCTTCCCAGCCATATTAGGCTGAGATTTAAACCTAGTCATCGTCTAGGCATGTCCCTAGATGGCGCGAATGGTTTGCACTCAGTTACTAACTGATAGGTTAGTGGTTTGAATCCACCCAGAGGCACTGTGGAAGGAAGACCTGGCGATCTACTTCTATAAGATTACTGCCACTGAAAACCCTATGGAGCACCATTCTACTCTCATACGTATGGGGTTGCTTTAAGTAGGAACTGACTCAGTGGCAATGGCTTTTTTGTGCAGGTGGTAGTCTCTGGGTGCAAACAGTTAATACATTCATATGCTAACTGAAAGGTTGGAAGTTCAAGTCCACCCAGAGGCACCTTAGAAGAGACCTGCCCATCTGCTTCCAAAAAAATCAGGCATTCAGAACCCTATAGAGCACTGTTCTACTCTGATACACATGAGGTCACCATGAGTCAAAATCAACAGCAACTGATTTTTTTTTTTTAGGCAGCCATAAGAGGAGATGGGGCAAAACCTGAGGGGAAAAGATGGCTTCAGCATCCTCCCAGGTGGACTAAGTGCTGGCTGTTACTAGAGGTGGGCCACCTCTGCCAAGCTCTGAGATTCAGGGGGTATGCAGAGCCCAAATCCTCAGGATCATCCATTCACATATCTTTATCCCATATTTCCCCCAAAAGACCCTCTAGTTCTCACACGTAACCGTTAACTGTTTAGAAGCCCTCAGATTCTCTTGATCTCTGTTATGAATGACATGGTTTGCCAATGAGGCAGATGAGGTTCCAGTTTGATGGTAAGCTAAGCAATGTAACAAATGTCTGCATAGTTGGATATGGAGAAAGATGATGCAACTGATGTGCTCCAGCAGCAGGCAGGAGACATCTACTAAAAGGAGAAGCTGCTAATTTGAACCAGAAACGTGGCCCCACAGACAAAAACATACGTTCACATAGTAAGTCATGTTTTGATTCCTACACATCCTGACAGTAGCATTCAATTTTTCTCAGTTCTCTTATTTTATCCCCTCCCTTTTTTATTTTACTTAGGGCAACTTGTGAGTGAACATACTTATACTGCATTTTAGGAAACAAATGACTAATGGTATATTTTTGATTAGTATCAAATGGAGATTGGATGGGGAAAATGGTTTTGTGGAAATATTTCCTTTCTCCTTAAATGGGCTGAATAGTCAGCTCTTAATATTCCAGTGAGTTAGTTTGTTCTTATTGTTTAACAAATACTTGTAACAACTAAGAACAAACAATGGCTTTTATTAATAAATAGGAATTGGCAACAAAATCTTTGCATATCTCATTTGATTGGAGAAATTATCTCATTTATCATTTTTGTGTGTGTGTGTGTGTGTGTGTGTGTAGTACCTAATACATGAAGGGCAATCCGTCTTCAGGAGGGAATAGATTACTAAAAAAAAATATTCCCCTACAAGTCAACCAACTTTTGGTTTAAATAAACTTGTTTAAAAATCTTAATTTTAAATTAAGACATTGATTTAAACTGCTGGTTGTGTCACTAACACACTAGTGATTGTGACTGTGATTATGGAAGGCAGAGCTGGTTGTCCCCCTGCTGACACCCTCCAACCTTCTTCTTGCTTGGCAGAGGCTCTCTCCTATTGTTGGGCAGAAGAGATGTACTTCCTTTACAGCTATGGCTGGGTATTTTGACCAAATCTCTCTTTTTTAAAAAACTGTGCTTTAAGTGAAAGTTTATAGCTCAAGTTAGTTTCTCATAAAAAAATTTACATACACATTGTTATGTGACCCTAGTTGCTTTTCTCTATAATGTGACAGCACACTTCTCCTTTCCACCCCAGATTTCCCATGTCCATTCAACCAGCTCCTGTTCCTTTCTGCCTTCTCATCTCACCTCTGGACAGGAGCTGCCCATTTAGTCTCATGTATCTATTTCAACTAAGAAGCACACTCTTAGCCAGTGTATCTTGACCAAATCTTAATCATGGGATCTAAAAGGAAGCTTTCTGAGTGCAGGGGAGGTGCTCCTTGGAAAGATTTCCTTTCCCGGTGAGAGAAATGGTGAGGAAAAAATCCTACCCCTTCTTCCCTGTTTGGATGTCCATCATGGTCCTATGAAGACATAACTTTGGGAATCTTGCAGTTATCTTGAGACCATGATGGGAAACAGCACTAAAAACACTAAGATTGGCAGAGCAGGAAAGTAGGGAGCACCTGAGTCCCTGACATCATGATGATGCTGTACCACCCTGGGGTTGCTTATCTGGACTTTTTGGTTGAAACAATAAATTTTATAATTAAAAGTACTTTTAATTGAGTATTTTTGGTGTTGTTTTTAGGTGCCATTGAGTCACTTTTGACTCATAGTGACCCTACGTACAACAGAATGAAACACTGCCTGGTCCTGCGCCATCCTCACAATTGTTGTTATGCTTAAGCCCATTATTACAGCCACTGTGTCAATCCATCTCATTGAAGGTCTTCCTCTTTTACACTGAGCCTCTACTTTACCAAGCATTATGTCTTTTTCCAGGGGCTGATTCTTCCTGACAACATGTCCAAAGTATGTGAGACGTAGTTTCACCATCCTTGCTTCTAAGGAGCATTCTGGTTGCACTTCTTCCAAGACAGCTTTGTTCGTTCTTTTGGTAGTCCACGGTATATTCAATATTCTTCTCCAACAGTGCAATTCAAATGCACCAATTCTTTTTTTGTCATCTGTATTCATCATCCAGCTTTCACATGCATAGGGGGCAATTGAAAACACCATGGCTTGGGTCAAGTGCACCTTAGTCTTCAAGGTGACATCTTTGCTTTTCAACACTTTTTCAATACTTTTGCAGCAGATTTGCCCAATGCATTGCTTCTTTTGATTTCTTGACTGCTGCTTCTATGGGTGTTGATTGTGGATCCAAGTAAAATGAAATCCTTGACACCTTCAATCTTTTCACTGTTTATCACGATGTTGCTTATTGGTCCAGTTCTTTATGTTGAGGTGTAATCCATACTGAAGGCTGTGGTCTTTGATCTTCATCAGTAAGTGCTTCAAGTCCTCTTCACTTTCAGCAAGCAAGGTTGTGTCATCTGCATGACACAGGCTGTTAATGAGTCTTCCTCCAATCTGGATGCCATGTTCTTCTTCATATAGTCCTACTGCTCGGATTATTTGCTCAGCATACAGACTGAATAGATATGGTGAAAGGATATAACCCCGATATACACCTTTCCTGACTTTAAACCATGCAGTATCCCCTTGTTTTGTTTGAACAGCTGCCTCTTGATCTATGTACAGCTTCCTCATGAGCACAATTAAGTGTTCTGGAATTCCCATTCTTTGCAGTGTTATCCATAACTTGTTATGATCCACAGAGTTGAATGCTTTGACATAGTCAATAAAACACAGGTGAACATCTTTCTGATATTCTTTGCTTTCAGACAGGATCCACCTGACATGAGCATCCTGGTTCTACATCCGCTTCTGAATCCGGCATGAGTATATATATTTTGCAGCTAAAAGCAGCCACTGATACAATGATTGATAAACAGACAAAACAGATGCAGGTAAAGAACATAAGTTTCTTTATTGTAAGTAAAGAATAAAAAAGCAAACAAATAACATAAAAAGTTGCCACTGAGTTGATCACCAGGCATTTTTTTCTACATGCCTCTGGGTGAACTCAAATCTTCAACCTTGGGCATGTTAATTATCTGCACCACCCAGGAACTTCAAAATTCTACAAGATCGTACAAGATTTTAGCTCCTTATAACAATTACATAAAGGGGAACACGGTGGCATTCCTAGTTTTAGGACCAAATTTCCCTCAAAGTCTATCTCTTAAAAACTAGCAGCTGATGGGAATTCTGTCAGCACTTGTCTTCTTGTCTGTTCTCAGGGTGTCAGAATATTCAAATGGTCAGCGAGTATATAAAGAAGTGCTCAATCTCATTAGTCATCAGAGAAATTTTTTTTTATATATTTTGTTTTATACTTTATATTCCCCTGACCCCTACCACTCTCTTGAGATCTAGCTACATGTCTGCCTGCTCTCCAGATTTAAGTAACTGGTAATTGCTCCAGCACAATCGTGAGAGTTATTGTGGGACTGGGTAAATAGGGGTAATTTCCCAGGTGTGTCATCCTCTGACAGGCCTTGGCTGCATTCCCTCCTGAGGTCTATATCTGTAGTCCAGCCCTGCCACAATATGCTATCTACTTGTAGTATCAGCTCAGCAGTAAAATCTCAGGCAGAAACATCACTGCTGCTACAAGTATTTTAATCCCCCCGCCACCGCCACTCCCCTTCAAACACACACAATGGAGCTGTGAGGGAGGGAACTTCACGTCAAATACATCAAAATAGTTGATATTTCTTTTCTAATGGAATGATTCGCTACTCCCTTCTCTACATCACCTTGGAGAAAATCAATCCCAATCAACCAATAATCATAAGTAGAGAGGCCTCCCTCTTTCTTTAAACATACATATATTTGTTCTCTTTGAATATCACATTGGAGTTTCACAACTTCAGTTAGTTCCAATTAACTGCAGTTATTGCTTTCTTCTCAACGCTTATATTGATACAAGTTGTCCAACAGCAGTTTTCTTTTCAGACTGACCTCTTTTCCCTTTTGTCATTACCTCTAGGTTTCTCTGAATGTGTACTTACTCTGACAGCAGGTATCTCAAGTTCAAGGAGGTTTTCTGCCCTTTCAATTGAATCATTTATTCTCCAAGAAGACTTGGCTCCTTTTAGTGAAAAAAGCTGTTGGGTTGACTTCTGGGTGCTGGTATAGGTTGCATTACTTTACGTGACCATTTGAGATAGGGTGGGATGACGCAGAAACTGCTAGTCTCTTCTGTGTCTTACCAGAAAATAACTTAAAAAAAAAAATCATAAGTTCCCATTGACCCTTTTTCTCTGGTGCCATATTATATTGTCATACCAAACCAGGTGTTCAAATCCCAGTGTTATCCCTAAATTTAAAAGTCTCCATCCCTCCTCCCCTGCATTTTCATCCTTCATTCAATGGTCTTCCAGTTGACTTCAAAGAGTGCAAGTCCCATACCAGGATGATCTGAGCACCAACTGAGTGATAAGAGAAAGACATCTCCATTTCCTGCCTAGGGAGCACGAGAAATTCATAGGAACTTAGTGTCACACCATAGTAATCAGGAAAGACAATATAAGCCTTTAAGGTTTTGACTAAAAGTCTCTCTTAACTCTTCATTTCTGTGGGTACTACTATCATATTTAAGGAGCCCTGGTGGTACAGTGGTTAAGTGTTCTGCTGCTGACTGAAAGGTTGGCAGTTCTAACCCATCAGCCACTCTGGGAAAGAAAGATGTGGCAGTCTGCTTCTGTAAAGATTACATCCTTGGAAACCCTGTAGGTCAGTTCTACTCTGTCCTGTACGGTCACTAGGAGTTGGAATTGACTTGATGGCTATGCCTTCGATTTGGATTTTTTCACTTTTATCTCAGGAGGACTTCAAATTCATCTTTAATTTTTAATGGCCTTTAATAAACAGATTTTCATTTTCTCAGTTCAAGTTTCTAAAAATCAATGGAGAATGTCATAATATTTGATCAAATTAATATCAAGGATTACAAGAAACTTAAAAAAAAATCAAACTTTAAGATTTCTTTAAATACACATATTTCCACCAAAATTAGGTTGATATTACCTAGATTTCACATAAACCAAAAGTCATATTTAGATGGCAGCATTTTTTGGTTATACATTTATTTACGATACCATGTATAGATAGCTCCTATTGCCATAACAAGTAATTTCTGGATTTTTTAGTTTATCTATAGATGTTTTCATTACCCAAAACCCATTAAAAAAAAAAAAAAAAAACTAGCTAAATAAAAATTCTTAAAATTAGCAACCAAACAACAGAGATCTTTTAGTTAGTCACAGTTATAGAAAATTTAGTGTCTGCATTTGAATTTTTGTATGAATTGCCTACACTCCCTTGTGTGTTTGGTTGTAATTACTTAATAATCATTTAAAAAAGACACATTCTCTAGGTAATTTATTAGATAGTGTCCAGTAAAATCCTCAAGTCCAGGATATATGTTTGGGAAAAATCAGACAGTCCAGCCTGGTGTTGGGTTTCGAGAGCCAGCCTGGGAGAGGCCAGGATTAGACATTTATTTCTCGATGCCTGGGGTTGTCTTGGAGGCCCTGTCTGTGATCCTAAGGAAGATAACTGCTGCAAATTAACTATCCCATTGGGGATTGGTAATAACTGGAAAATCTCATTTTGTGTGTCAAATTAGAGCATGCATTGAAGCAGGGAAATGAAACTACAGGAAGGCTCTGTTTTTGTCTGCCTCTGGGGCGTTTTATTGTCACTGCTCGAAGGACCACTGATCTCCCAGGGAACAGAGACCAGGAAAATTTTGTGTGTGTGTATGTGGGAAAAATATAGGTAACAGAATGTTTGCCATTTCAACAATCTTCACATTTACAGTTCAGTGACACCAACTATAGTCACTATGTTTTTCAGTCTTCACCATTGACAATTCTCTAATTTTCCATCACCCTTAACAGAAGCTCAGTGTCCCCTAAGCATTGTGTCTTTCTTTCCCCCTTCCCTCCCGTTCAACTTCGGAAACCACTAGTGAACTTTGATCTCTATACACTTGCCTATTCTTGATGTGTAAGTGTAGACCCTCCTGCAGTCTGCCTTGGGACAGGGCTCTGTCTGTTTTTCCATCCACAGCTCTCTCTTTCAGACTGTTTTGAGTCTAAGGCTGCCTCCAGCCCCGCACTTCCTTCTGACTGTTCTTTTCACCAAGATCTAGGAAATGTTTCCTCATAGACCAATTTGACCTACCCATCTTAGGTAGAGCGTTTTCCCAAATCAGAGTAAATTTTTATAATGGTAAGCTGCTTGTGGAGGTGGAATGGCAGCCTCCTTTTCCCAGCTCTGAAACAGTGGTGGTAAGGTAAACTTTTAAGAAAATCTAGGAGTAAAATACGAAAGGCTATTCCTTTCTTGGGATTTATAGTCTTAAAGAGGCTCCTGCCATCCTCTCAGCCTTTCCATAGCATTCTATCCTGTTCTTCATCTAAATTAACCTTTCGTAGGAAAGTCATCTTCTCTAAATTAAGTGTCAAATCCACGGAAGCCCATTATGGAACATGTATGAGGAGTTGTCTCAAGACCATTTTAATTCAGTATTCCTGGGTACTTTGGACTATTATGCAGGGATGAAAGGTTCTGTTTTCAAATTCGTTGACTCATTTAACAAAAAATATACACAGGGTATATTTCCAAGTGCATGCACTCATTTAGCTTGTAAACAGAAGTTTAAAAGAAAGTTTTTACTTTTTTCCAGTCGAAGTCTCAATTTCACGTCTCAATTAAATACATTTTCAATTTGAATGTGACCGGTCCAACCAGGTACCTCTGATGCTTTAGCTACAAGGGAGAAAAGCAAAAGTGCAAGTGTAATTACATAGCCTTTCTTTTATAGTCTCTTAATCTGGGGTGTTAAATCCTCAGAAATCAAAGCATAGTAGAAATCCTTTATTTCTCCATATCCCGCATCAAAGAGTTTTCTGTTTTGTGCCAAAGATAGTTCAGCTGCCATTTGGTATCCAGAATCAACTGCCACTCCCTTAGTTGGGTTGCTAAATGCCTTTCTCATCTGTGCCTATTAGGATTTGGAGGTTTTGTGTATGTTATCACTTTTTATGATGTATTAGTTCCTTACTGTTGCTGTAATAAATCACCATGAAATAGGTGGCTTAACATAATGGGAATTTATTCTTTCACAGTTCTAGAGTTCAGAAGTCTGAAATCCATTTCACTGGGTCAAATTCAAGGTGCCAGCAAGACAGCGTTTCCTCCAGAGGCTCTATGGGAGAGTATGTTCCTTGCCTCTTCCAGTTTCTGGTGGCTGTTGTCATTCCTTGACTTGTGGTCACATCATTCCAATCTTCAAGGCCAGAGTCTCCAAATCTGTCTCTGTTCCATCTTCACATCACCTTCTCTTTTATGTGTGTTAAATCTTTCTCTGCTTCTCTCTTCTAAGGCCACTTAAGATTGCATTTAGGGTCCACCCAGATAATCTGGGATAATTTCCCTATCTTAACATCTGTAACTTAATCATGTGCACGAAGTATGGATAAACAGACTTCCCACAGGTGCTAGAACCTAATATCTTGGCAAAAATTTTTCAGCTTGTTACAAAAACTGAAGTGTTTGATTGCTACAAGAGTGCAGGTGATTGCTCCTTCACAGATAAAGAACACAGGCTCTTTAATGTAAGTAAGGAATCAAAAAAAAAAAAAAAAAAAAACCAAAAAAACCCACAGCCATTAAGTTGATTCCTACTCATAATGACACAGTAGAACTGCCCCATAGGGTTTCCAAGGCTGTAAATCTTTATGGAAGCAGACAGCCACATTCTTCTCCAATGGAGTGGCTGGTGGGTTTGAACCACTGCCCTTTTGGTTAGCAGCCAACTGCTTAACTACTGAGCCACCAAGCTCCTCAAGTAAAGAATACAAGACTTAAATGTATTAAGATGACAACACAGAAGAGCAAACTCAGCTGCACCCCCAATATGTGGGACAAACTTGCCCTACCTTCAGCTGCTGAATCAAGATGTATTCCATAGTGTGTCCTTTGAGGCCACCACCTCTTTTAATATCAGAAAATCTGACACTCTCTTGGCCCTTCCCAGCTGTCCTGTAGAAACTGGTTATGTGATTGCTACTCACCAGATACAAGTAACTCACCAAATACAAGAACCTGGTTATTCCGGCAGAAGTTATATTCTTGTCTATATATTTTTAGAACTCATGTCTTAGTCTTCATTTCTGTTCCCTATAGTGCTAAAATATTGTTGATACAAACCATATCTTCTTTTCTCAGATTTTTCACCTGATATTGACCATTTAGCATAGTTATATATAACTACTACTACTAAAAATATTAGTAATGCACATTTATTTAGTGCTTACCATCTGAGACTATAGCCTTCGGTATGGATTACACCTCAACAGAAAGAAAGCAAAAATCCTCACAACAGGACCGGTAAGCAACATCACGATAAATGGAGAAAAGATTGAAGTTGTCAAGGATTCTACATGGATTCACAATCAACAGCCGTGGAAGCAGCAGTCAAGAAATCAAACAACACATTGCATTGGGCAAATCTGCTGCAAAAGACCTCTTTCAAGTGTTAAAAAGCGAAGGTATCACTTTGAGGACTATGACTACGGTGCCCCAGACCCAAGCCATGGTGTTTTCAGTCACTTCATATGCATGTGAGAGCTGGACAATGAATAAGGAAGGCTGAAGAAGAATTGATGCCTTTGAATTATGGTATTGGTGAAGAATATTGACTATACCATTAACTGCCAAAAGAACGAATGAATCTGTCTTGGATGAAGTATAGCCAGAATGCTCCTTAGAAGCGAGAATGATGAGACTTTGTCTCACGTACTTTGGACATGTTATCAGAAGGGAACAATCCCTGGAAAAAGACATCATGGTTGGTAAAGTGGAGGGTCAGCGAAAAAGAGGAAGACCCTCAGTGAGATGGATTGACACAATGGTTGCAATAATGGACTCAAACATGACAACAATTGTGAAGATGGCACAAGACAGGGCAGCATTTCATTTTGTCGTACATAGGGTTGCTATGAGTCAAAATTGACTCAGCGGCAGCTAACAACAACAATCTGCCAAGCACTGTGTGAGGCATGTTACATGAATTATCTCAAAATATTGTTGTATATATTAATCCCATTTTTTTGGTGAGAAATATGAGACATGGATGGCTAAAGTCACTTGGTAAAATTATATAGCTACTAAGATTTGAATTGGAAAATACGCCTGCAGGAACCACACTTTCAATGACTACAGTATACTATAGTTTGAGCCATTTATTCCAGAATTGCCTTTAAGAAGAAAAAGACTCTTTTGGGGGAAACACTTTTATGGGCTTTTTGGTCCATTCATTTAGTTAATTTACTCAACAAACATGTGTATTGACTACGACATTCCAGTTGGATGTTGCAGTAAATAAAATAGTCAAAATCCACGACTCCACAGAGCCTACATTCCAATTGGAAGTCATAATATAAACAATAAACTAATAAATATGCACTTTGCTAGAGAGTCATAAGTGCTACAAAGAATAATGAATCAAGGTGAGAAGAAATGGGAAGGGAAAAGGAACTTTAGTATTTTATATAGTGAGGAAAAGCCTCTTTAACAAGGTGAAATTTGAGCAGAGGCTTGAAAGCAATGAGAAGACATGCCAATATTTCAGGGATAAGTGTGTCTGGCAGGGGGAATAACACTATTAATTAAAAAAAGAGAGCACTAATAATAGAAAGGAATCCCTGGGTGAAGCAAACTGTTAAGTGCTTGTCTACCAGCTGGAAGGATTGTAGTTTGAACCCACCCAGAGGCACCTTGGGATACAGTCTTGGGAATGTGCTTCTGAAAGGTTGTTGTTGTAGATGCCATCGAGTCGGTTCCGACTCATAGTCACCCAATGCACAACAGAACAAAACACTGCCTGGTCCTGTGCCATACTCACAATCGTTGTTATGCTTGAGCTCATTGCTGCAGCCACTGTGTCAACCCACCTCCTTGAGGGTCTTCCTCTTTTCTGCTGACCCAGCACTTTGCCAAGCGTGATGTCCTTCTCCAGGGACCAATCCCTCCTGACAACATGTCCCAAGTATGTAAGACGCAGTCTCACCACGCTTGCTTCTAAGGAGCATTCTGGTTGTACTTCTTCCAAAGATTTATTTGTTCTTTTCGTATATTCGTGGTATATTCAATATTCTTCACCAAGACCACAATTCAAAGGCGTCAATTCTTCTTCGGCCTTCCCTATTCATTGTACAGCTTTCACATGCATACGATGTGATTGAAAATACCATGGCTTGGGTCAGGCTCCCTTTAGTCTTCAAGGTGACAACTTTGCTTTTCAACACTTTAAAGAGGTCCTTTGCAGCAGATTTGCCCAATGCAATGCGTCGTTTGATTTCTTGACTGCTGCTTCCACGGCTGTTGATTGTGGATCCAAGTAAAATGGAATCCTTGACAACTTCAATATTTTCTCTGTTTGTCATGATGTTACTCATTGGTCCAGTTATGAGGATTTTTGCTTTCTTTCTGTTGAGGTGCAATCCATACTGAAGGCTGTAGTCTTTGATTTTCATTAGTAAGTGCTTCAAGTCTTTTTCACTTTCAGCAAGCAAGGTTGTGTCATCTGCATAATGCAGGTTGTTAATGAGTCTTCCTCCAATCCTGATACCCCACTCTTCTTCATATAGTCCAGCTTCTCTGATTATTTGCTCAGCTACAGATTGAATAGGTATGATGAAAGGATACAACCCTGACTCACACCTTTCCTGACTTTAACAGACCATCAATTGCTCATATGGAAGTTCAAGCTGAAACTGTAGAAAATCAGAGCAAATCCACGAGAGCCAAAATATGACCTTGAGTATATCCCACCTGAATTTAGAGACCATCTAAAGAATAGATTTGACACATTGAACACTAGTGACCAAAGACCAGATGAGTTGTGGAATGACATCAAGGACAGCGTACATGAAGAAAATGAGAGGTCATTGAAAAGGAAGGAAAAAAGGAAAAGACCAAGGTGTATGTCAGAGGAGACTCTGAAACTTGCTCACGAACATTGAGCAGCTAAAGCAAAACAAAGAAACAATGAAGTAAGAACTGGAGGTGCTCACTCAGCTATGCCAAGAAATATGGAAGACAGCTTCCTCGCTAACTCACTGGAAGAGATCCGTATTTATGCCTATTCCCAAGAAAGGTGGTCCAACCAGATGTGGAAATTATAGAACAATATCATTAATATTGCATGCAAGCAAAATTTTGCTGAAGATTATTCAAAAACGACTGCAGTTGTATACCGACAGGGAACTTCCAGAAACTTAGGCTGATTTCAGAAGAGGATGCGGAACCAGGGATATCATTGCTGATGTCAGTTGGATTCTGGCTGAAAGCAGGGAATACCTGTGTTTTACTGACTATGCAAAGGCATTTGTGTGGATCATAACAAATTATGGATAGCATTGTGAAGAATAAGAATTCTAGAACACTTAATTGTGCTCATGAGGAACCTTTACATAGATCAAGAGGCAGTTGTTCGGACAGCACAAAGGGGATACTGATCTGAAAGGTTATAGCCTTGAAAACCCTATAGAGCAGTTCTACTCTGCACACATGGGGTTGCCATGAGTCAGAATTGACTCCATGGCAACTAACCACACAACAATAATAGCAAAGTCAACAATAATAGGAAAGTCCTGAGGGAAGCCTCCTGAGGAAAAGTCCAATAGGAGATGAGGTCAGAAGGGTATTTAAGGTGGGCACAGACCACACAGGGCCTTGTTGCCTTTTACTCTGAGATGGGGAGTACTTGAGTTCTTGGAAGCTTGTGTGCACAGAGCAGTCATAATTTGACTTATATTTTAAAAAGATTAGTCAGGATTCCGTGTTGCTAGAAAACCCTAGGGAGGACAAGGTAGGAGCCAATTAGGATGGTCTAATTAGGAGGATAATTTAATAATCCAGGTGAGAGCAGATGGAGGTTTGGACCAGGTGGCAGAGGTAAATGTGGTGAGAAGAGGTGAGATTTGGGTTGTATTTTCAAGGTAGAACTGACAAGATTTTGTTTTTATTAGACGTGAAGTGTAAAGGAAAAAGAACCAAAGAAGGAAGCTGCCATTTACTGACATAGAGAATATCGAGGGACAAGCAGGATTGGAGAGAAAATCAGGGATTAGATTAAATCACGGGTAGTCTGGATGGGAAGTTGGGGCAAAAGATGAATTAATACTGCTTTAAGATGAGAGACAGATGAAATTGAATTTTAAATTGCTTTTTTTTCCTATTATGTGTTGACAAATTTATTGGCATGAAGTTGTTTATAATATCCTCAAAATTAACTGATTTCTCTTTTCCCTAATAGATTCCTTCTACATATGTAAAGCTCTATTCTCAACTGTGGGGTTTATATTAATTTTACCCAAGTAATTGGTCTTCGTCCTTGGCTCCTGAGAGATAACTCTATACCCTTAGAATTTCCTCAACCACTGCACCACCAGGGCTCCTGTGTAACGAGGTACCTCTGTTATCTGTAGGCCTACAAACCACATCTGAGAGTTTATGCTAATGAATGACTCAGGTGAAGCTGGCCAGGCCAGAAAGACCACCTCACAATATCAGCTGACCTCTGGGGAGGTGGTCATGCCTACATTATGAGGCCCCAATAAGGGCTCTGAACACAGAAGCTCCATGGACTCCCTGGTTGGTGAAAGACACTGATGCACATGGAAGGGTAGTGCACCTCTTTTTGGGACATGGAAGCTCTGTGCTGGGAACCCTCGCAGACCTTGCCCTATGCATCTCTTCATTGTAATCGTAAGTAAAGAGATTTCCCTGAGTTTTGTGAGTTGTTCTAGTGAATTATCGAACCAAAAGGAGTAGTGGAAGCCGGCAGGTCAGAAGTGAACGGAACTGGGAGCCCCTGAGCCTATAGTTGGTATTCTGTGGGAGGGGGGTAAGGGAATCCCCGAATTTGTAGCTAGCAGAAGTGAAGGTGTTATAGGGATACCCTAGTTTGAGGCTGGAGCCTGAGGTCTTGAGCCAACTTGGCAGTCTGGAGGACTGTGTCCTTCAACTTGTGAGATCTGACTTAGCTCTAGGAAGTTGAGGTCAAAGGAAGTGTTGCATGTTCCACAGAAGTGGGACAGAACTGATAATAGATTGCATTGATTTGATTGATCTTTACAATTCAGTATCAGAAGTGGAATTTGATTTTTTTTCTGTGCACTCAGCCGATCCCAGACTTGGCAAGTACCTTCAGGGAAGAAAGTGGCAGATGAAGGACTTTTCTTTCTCCGAAATTTTAGTGTATATAATCCCTTCTGCTTCATTAGCTCTTGAACGGTTTTTCAAAAAAATCATCCCTTTTTAAAAATTGGTGCAGCAGCAGCAGCAGTGACCAGTTTTATCTAATACTTTTACCCAAAAGTAGAAGGTGCTGTTGATTTAAATAAAGCAAGACTCTCAAGTCCTATGTGTAAAGAAGAAATCTATTGGTCATTTTATTTTCGTTCTTTCACAAGAGAGAATCAATTGCCACTAAACTTCTTCTGGTTTGACAAGTGGTTTCCATCAAAATTACAGATTTCTCAAAGATTGAGTTACTTTCATAGGACGTGACAACAGTCTTTAAAGTCCTGATTTCTTATATGACTCCTTGCTTAGAATTAATATTTTTAAGAGCAGTTTTGTGAAGCCTAAAGAAAACCTGCTTTTCGCTATAGCTTTAAAGGAAGAGGAAACATTTCCCGCCCCCCTTTTATCTCAGAGAAACTTGTTTTCACAGAGAGGCCTGTAGTTTTTTGGAGTAAATGCTGTAATTTCAATAGCTCTAGGAGGAAAAGGAAGCACGACTGAGATGCTAAAAATTTACCCGAAAAAATTAAAAAGAAAATGGGAGAATGGGATTATTAATAAATATCAGGCATACAGTATTTTGCACCCATATCAGGAATATGCTGAAATTTTGTGGAAGGAGGTGGATTTCCTGGTTTCCTTTTTTTTTTTTTAGTTCCATCGTTGGGTGAGAATTTTTGGATTTATTAAATATTGAGTGATTAAATGCAATACCAAATTTCAGCAAGTAAACTTAAATATTGGATCCTTCATAAACTGTCACAATCTCATTTTCTTTAATCTTTCTAATTTACTTTCTTTCCTTATTGTACTGACTTTTTTTATATCGATACCAGTCAAAAAAACATTTCTGATCTCCTGATGTACAATCTTTGCCTCTTCTACCTACTTGGTAATAAGCAATTGTTTTAGTAGGTGAACTGCTTGAGTACACTGAATTTGTAGGGGCAAATTGAACAATTAGCGTTTGAAAGAAGTGTTAAAACAATCTAGACAGTTGGGGATGGTTAATTTACCTCAATGCAGCTTAGAAGAACATAGACAGGGCTGTCTGAAGTAAGACCTTAATGACTTTCAATTCTTTCACTAGAGTGGATTAGTTCCCATTTCTAAAGATACCTTTGAACTTGTGTTCATTCATGTAGAAATGTTTGTGTAAATGACATGTTTTAGAAAGATCAGTCAGGATTCTGTTATATGGGCAAACATTGATCAGAGACATTAATTCCCTTTTATCCATTTTGTCTGTCTATTAAATAACAACAGCAGCACTACAGATTCCAAAAAAAAAGAAACAAACCCCATTGGCATAGAGTTGATTCTGACTCATAGCGACTCAGTAGGACAGAGTAGAACTGCCCCATAGGGTTTCCATGGAACAGCTGGTAGATTCGAACTGCCAACCTTTTGACCAAAAAAAAAAAAAATCATTACTATGGAGTTGATTCCAAATCATAGTGACTCTATCTCCCTTAAATAGTGCTGTAAGGAAACTATTAGTGGTTTAGGAAATAATATGGGAGTCACTATTCCCTGTCCCTGATCCTAGAGAATGTGACCCAGCTGTATGTAGCTGGACTCACAAGGAGTTACAAAGATACATTAACTGGGTCCTGAGATATAAAGACAATCTTGGAAAATATCTTTTGGGGAACCTTCCACATAAACCAGTGAAACAGAGCACAACAGACTCTGCACGCTCATCTTTTTCTATTAACGTTTAGCGAACAATCTGTTGGACTAATGAAGGCCTCCTGACTGTCATTACTGAAACCTGTACCAGTGACTAAGAGAGACAATTCAAAATGTAGCATCACGGTTTCTAGCCAATCTGTGAAAAGGTGAAAATTTTCAATGGTTTTGCCCATTTAAAATGTTAATATATACTGATGACTTTGTAACATTCCTTGGACTCAGGCAGACATGGTTCTAGCAGCATGCTTGTCCATTTTCCCATTCTTGCCTATTCTGTAATATTTCCTTGGACTCAGACAGACATGGCTCTGGCAGCATGCTTGTCCATTTTCCCACTTTTGTCTGTTCTGTAATATTTTTCGGATTCGGGCAGACGTTAGCTCTGGCAGCATGCTTGTCCACTTCTCTCTTTTGCCTTTTTGAATATATATGCAGAATAAAGCTTTCTTTTTGCTTTACTAAACTTTCTTATGTTTTTTCCGCTACAGCACTAGATAAATGCTGAGAAAGACCATGCTGAGTATGGGTGATGGTTTCTTGCTTTACTGGTCTCTCAGGAAAAGAATACTTTAAAGACTTAAATTGATTACAAATATAGGAATAAAATTATTTGTTTTATTCTCTTATTTTAGATACTATATATGTTGGGAACAGGAAAGGCGAAGTAGGGAAATGGAAGTTGTTAAGTTGTGAGTTTTCTTATTTCAGAGAGAATCGCTCCAACTAGAGTGAAATACTTGAAAACAGGGAGAATGTTTGGAAAACAACTGTATGTGTGTGTGTCAGGAGGAGGGGCATGTAGTAGCTACTTAATGTTTTTTTCCCCAAATATAATTTGTCAGGCTATCAATTTACCCAAAGATACTTTATATATCCCAGGGGAAAAACAAAAGGTATTTGATGTGTTTTGTTTATACGCTCGAAATCTAGGCACTATAAAGAGAAAGGATGCTTATGAAGTGTTCTTTAGATATTTAAATCTTTGTGACAGAGGAAAAAGCAGCCACCAAGACAAATAGCTCTGTTCAGGTGAGCAAGCACACCATGACTGTGTGACTTCCTTCTGTGCCTTTCCCGTGTGTCCTTGATGATAAATCACAAGCAATTCTTTGTCTGTGTTGGGGAAAAGATGTTTAAAAAAAAAAATGCCCACAGATTCTATTTAAAAAAAAAAAAAAAAATCCATGATGAGTTTTTTTTTTTTTTTAACTCAGAGGTAACATTTGACTTACTTTCACTGAGTTTGACTGCCTTTTACCACCCTGTTCTTAATAACAAGGTTTTCTGCTGTCATTTTCCTGAGGTTTGGAGGTAAAGTTGTCTGACCCCCAGGACTGCTCTGCCATCAGCATTAGTCAGATGTGGCTCCTGCAGTTAGTTCTGACATGGCACCCTGGAGTTTCCCTGACACTCCTGTACTTGATGTGCTTGTTTCTCTTTTGGGTCTCTGGCTGTGCCAAGTCGGGGGACGGGGGGCGCCTGTCAGAAATCTGGCTGGGCTGCCTGGGGGCTGTCACTTCCTGGCTGCCCTGTCTGGGGATGAAGATTCAGTGGGAATTGCATAACACTGGAGCTTTTATGGATTGTCAAGTGAGTTAACAAACGTGAGTCATCAGAGGGGATTTAGTGCCTCATAGACAAAAATAAATAACTCTTTTATTTCCTCAGCTAAGTAACATTTACATGAATGTTTAAATTAGTAATTGGCAAAGGATTTCTTGAGCACCTGATATTCCCAAGATAAAGTTCTAGGCCCACTGAAAGAAAAATAAAAAGATATGGGGCCTCTATTCAAGAAACTTAGGCTATTTTAGTAAAAAGAATTTTATGAATAACAATATTTTAAGGTATGAATTGTCACACAAAGTGTCTATGAAAAATTCAGAGAAAAACATCAGGGTCATCAAGGAAGCCTTTAAAAACTACAAAAAAAAAAAAAAACCCACTGCCATCGAGTCGATTCCGACTCATAGCGACCCTATAGGACAGAGTGGAAGTCTTCATGACTTTTTAATTTCATTGAGTTATTTTTCTCAATTAAGTCGTTCAGTTTCAGTAGCAGGGGATCTAACTCAAATAGGCTTAAAAAAAGAGATTAATCAGCTCAAATAATGAAAAGCCCAGTGATAGACTTTTGGAGATGGCTTTCAGGCAGGGCTGGATTAAGGCCCTGGCTCTACTTTTCTGTGATTCTCTCACATTCCTGTAAAGAATAAAACAATGAATGAAAACATTTTACACAAGAAGTAGTTAATAAATGGTAAAAAAAAAAATCTATCATCAGTATTGTTATAGGTGTAAACATATTTCGTAAAAAAAAAAAATTCATGCCTATTCTGCCTTTCTGCATACTCATTGGACACTCTGGTGGGGTAGTGGTTAAGAGCTACAGCTGCTAACTAAAAGGTCAGAAGTTCAAATCCTCCAGGCACTCCTTGGAAACCCTATGGGGCAGTTCTACTCTGTCCTATTGGGTCACTATGAGTTGGAATTGACTCAATGGCAGCAAATTTCTTTCTTTTTTTTTTTTAATGTATATATTTTACAGAGAATGGTTATATATGTTCTTAATAATCATCTTAATAATAATTAAATCTTAATAATAAGAGTCAACTTGATAATAAAATAAAAACCTGATGGTAACTTTGGAGGTAGAGGTTATAGGATTTTTTGTTAGTTTTTAAAATGATTCATGCTATAAATTGTTGAAATTAAAAAAAAAAAAAAGACTCATGCCATTTTTTTTTTTTTTTTCATGCCATAGTAAAATAAACACCGTGGATTTTCTTCCTATACGTGGTAATTCTTATTGACACTTTGGAAACTTACTGTATTTAAGAATAACTAAAAAGGTAATAACAGAGAACTGAATTCTGAGATATTATCTACAAACTTAGAAAATAATACCACAAAATTGCCTAAAGACCAATGCACTTAAAAAAATACTCAGTGGGCTTCAAGCTTAAAGTAATTCAGAATTATATGATCTACCACAGATGTGTGTCTCTGGGCCAGCCATTTCCCTTTCTCTATTCTCAGGTTACAGTTTGTTAGCGATTGACACAAAGGTGTAACATGGGTTGGGTTAGATCTCTAACTTGAACAGTCTTCAGTTTTAGTAATCTGACATTCCCCATATGCTCTTCCCTATATGATATTCCCACTATGCTGTTGCCAGTCGTAGTCTTATGAATAGCTGAAGTAAGTTCCAGAGTTCTAGCTGAAGAAATTCTCCCACCTTAGTTTCTTTCTGTTTGCTCTAACATCACCTTCAATAAGGATTTTCATCTCCACAAGTTCCAAAAGAGACTGGTCTTGAATCTTGGCCTACCTCCTCATTTGTCCTATTCGGATTTGGCCATGGAACCTTAGACTGTTTGCCTGATGGTGATTCTATAATTGCCCCTCCCCCTGTGACTGCAGCCTCAGCTGGAGATGCTATTTCTGGCATTGACCTGATGGGGGATCCAGGACAGCAGGTTCATAGAACTGCAAACATTGTTCCTTTGATAAATACTAATAACTATTATTGTAGCAATAGCAAGAATACTTGCCATTTTTAGACTGCTTTATAATTTAAGAAGTACTTTTACAAGTATCTTCCTAAAAACAGTGTGGTTATATGAAAAAAATTTTTTCCTATCCTACAGACTACAACAACAAAATCCAAGAGGTAGGTATCTTGTTCAATATTACATAAGCTAATAAATGGTAGACTCAGGAATTCAACCTATATTTGATGATAGATGTTTTTAATTTATGATTATGAACAAAGAAGCAATATCTAATTATGTTACTTCTCTTAAGAGTTAAGTGTGTGCATGTGTATATACTGTCAAGTTTAGAAAGAAAAAACAATACCAGTAAGACTCATCTAAGTGGCTCAGTGGCAACCTTACAGAACAGAGTAGAACTGCCCCATCGGGTTTTCAAGGAAAATCTTTACGGAAAGCAGAACGCCACATCTTTCTCCCACTGAGTGGCTGATGAGCTCAAACTGCTTTATCCACTATATCACCAGGGCTCCATAAGCCATAGTTTAAGAGTTAGGGAAATTTGTATGAGTTCCATTGTATAAGCTTTAAGTTCCAATCTAAGTAATTTTACAGTTCAGGATATAAAACAAATGCTCAAAGCAAACTAAATTGAAGAAGAAAGAGAGCAATTCTTTTTTGCACTACATAGTTAACGTCATATTTTCAGAAGTAAGGCACCAAAAAAAATGCCTTCAAGGAACAAGTAGAGTAAAACCTCCCCGTTTACCCATTACAATTATTATCTAACTAGAACACAGCTCAAAAGGAAAATGACAAGCAGGCACTCCAGGTGTACATGAGGGTCTTTATGTCTTTTGTGTTTGTGTATGTCCTTAATTTACAAACTATTTGTTTATATCTTGTTTTACATACGTCTAATTGTAATCTGTGTACCAGATATTACCATCTCCGTTTTACAGAGGTAGAAACTGAGCCCTGAGAAATTAATGATTTGCCTGAGATCGCATTTAATGGGAAAGATTGATGCAGAGGAAAAGTCATTATTCATTAAATCATCTAAAACCTAAATGATACGCTCAGCTCTTGATCTGTGAGATACACCACGTTTAGACTTCTACTGCCTACTAGAAATGGAGATGAGGCAGTCATTCCCCAGCTATGTGGAAAGATACTGGAGTCATCACAGGGATGCTTCTTTCTGCAAACATCTGAATACATTTTGAAACTATAACCTGAAAATTAACAACTGTATGCTATAATTTATTAAAAACATTTATTTACAAGTCCCCAACCCTACCCCACTGTAGATGTTATAAGTTAAACTTTTGAGTTGCACCCATGAAAATGAAATTAACTTACATAGACTAGATGGGAGGAGGGAGTATATAGGATAGACATGTAATTTAGGAAAATATTAATTTTTTTCTATAAATTCCCAGAAACTCTAATTTGACTCCTATGACTAGTAAAGCTTACTAGTTCAGGCTCTTTCAGTCACAATAAATTTTGAATTAGATTTGGGCTAAAGTTTATTTCCTTGTATTGATTTCCTCATTAATAACGCTGCCCATTTTTTCAAATATTAGAAACACATTCCTTTTTTTAAATAAATGAAATATCACTTTTTTAAAAAAAAAATATAGTTTGGAATTGCTTTATATCACATGATATCAAAAATGCCCAATGTCTGTACTGGAGAATGAAGACTGCTAGGCTCCTACTCATTCTACTACTAAGACTCTTGACAATTTCCATTAGAGTGGCTTGCAATATTGATAGTAAAGAGGGAGCAGGGGGATAGCTAGTAAAATCATTGCAATAATATATGGGCACTTTTTATTAATTTTGAAGGATATGGAGAACTTTCTTCAACCTTGGAAAAATATATTCCTTTGAACTATGTAGGAACATTTTAGTGCGTGTTCCCATGTTAATAAAAGACCTCAAAGCATCAGTGATATTTCCTGATAGTCTGTAAGCCAGGGGTAATAGAAGGGTCCTGTTGGTTGTACAAAAATGATTTGCACCAAAGCAGATGGATATTTGGGATTAGGGGAAGGAGTGTATAAGAACAGGGAATGAAGGAAAAGGAACACAAATGAGATTTCAGAAATGGTAAAGATGCAGTGGTATAAGGGAGCAGAATGATTAAGCCAATACAATAAAGAATTCAGGGCATAGAGAAGCTAGTTTATGAAGCAAAGGACTGGAGTAGAGGTTCATGGACACAGTCGTCCTTTAGCTTCAGTGCTCATGTCTCTTGCTCTATTGAATGAAGAAGGGGTGTCATAGTCAAGCCCGGTTAAGCAAGCTGCCCCTTTGCTCAGGCATTAAAGCACTACTGAACAGGTAGCCCAAGAACCTTGTGCATGGGACATGAATACTTTCTTAGTTATCTAGTGCTGCCATAACATAAATACCACAAGTGGGTGGCTTTAACAAAGAGAAACTTATTTTCTCACAGTCTAGTAGGTTACAAGTCCAAATTTAGGGCATCAGCTCCAGGGGAAGGCTCTCTCTGTCAGCTCTGGAGGAAGGACCTTGTCCTCAACCATCCCCTGGTCAAGGAGCTTCTCAGGTTCAGGGACCCCGTGTCCAAAGGACGTGCTGTACTCCTGGTGCTGCTTTCTTGGTGGTATGAGGTCCCCAAATCTCTGCTCTTGAGAGATAAAAGGTGGTGCAGGCCACACCCCAGGGAAACTCCATTTACCTTGGATGAGGGAGGTAACCTGAGTAAGGGTGATGTTACAATCCTGCCCTAATCCTCTCAACATAAAATTACAGCCACAAAATGGAGGACAACCATACAATACTGGGAATCATGGCCTATCCAAGTCGATACACACATTTTTGGGGGGACATAATTCAATCCATGACAAGTACCCTCTCCCCAAACAACAGCAATGCAGACAATTGCTGCTTTCTGCCATGTTTATAGAGTTCATTTCTCTCTGCCTATTAATACTACTCCTTGGTTCAGGACAATGATGCTGTATAAAACTAAGTCATTACATAAAACTCATATGCTGCTGTGCTGGTAATCAGAAACTTCCAACTTTACGTGACCCAGTGGAACAAAGTGGGCCTGCTGACTTAATGGTACAACACATTTTGCTTTAGAAAAAAGGTACTTTTAAGGTGAGTTTGGGGTGCTTGCTCATCTCTTTTTTGACAAGTAAAGGTCTTATTAGTATGTTATCTGTGTAGGGACACTTGCTAACTAACTCCATCTTGGAAATTATAGGGACAGTTCTAGGAACTAAATGATAGAAGATAGTATGGTACCTGATTTTTAAAAGATGGGCTACCTGTTTACATGATGAATTCAGTTTATCAGAGTTTTTTTTATTTATTTCAGGTTTAAGACAGTTACTTCTCTCAAATATATTTGTTGTTTGCGACAACAGGTATGCAGATGCCTATATTACGAGACAGATTGTGATACATATCAAAACAGAGATATAAACAAAATGCCATGAAAGTTAATAGAAAACAAATAAATTAGGAATAGTTTCTTGCAGGAGATGTTTTTAAGATGGGCATTGAGAATCAGTAATTCGAGAAGGAACTCCCCATTCTAGACTGATAACTTAAGCAAAAACCTGGGCATATAAACTTAAACAGAGTGGTCTTGGAGAATAGGAAGTAGCTTACTTGGTCTAGAGTTGGGAACATCAATCCTGGTTTATAGATGTATTTAAAAATGAATACTTCTGAACTCCAGCTACAACTTACTTAGAATCTCTGGAAATGAAGCTGTGTTGCCTCATTTTTTTCTTTTACTTGACTGCGTATATGGGGGATCTACTTGAGCACAGGCTACTTATGGGAGAATATCAGGAGATAAAATTGGAATACAGTGGGAACCATATTGTGGAGTTTGATTTTTTTTTTCCCCCATAAACTGGTTATAAGGAACCACTGAAAATTCCTGATCTGAGTTATAATGTATTTGCACATTGGGGAGTGCAAAGATGAGACAGTTTCCCTGCACTCTGAGAACTCATATTCTTCTGAGGGAAGTAAACACACAAATAAGATAATTTAAAACAGAGTTTGATAAGTACATGGCAGTATCAGAAATTTCTACTGTATTTCAGGTATGAATCAAATATTGCCTTGCCTTCATTCATTTAAGCCTGCTCATCCGCTCGGTAACTGAATGACCCCGTATATGGAAATTCTTTCGATAAATGATGAGCACTATAAAAATTTGTCTAGAATGGACTGGAAAATGAAAGAAGCAGTAGAATTGAAACCTGTAAGAGGTTTTTATAAAAGCCTAGGCAAGGTGCTTGCATTCTATTTCAAGGAGTATCCATCAATGAAAAATTACAAAGAGAACAAGGAAATGGCTATTTTAGCAGTGTGAATGGAATGGTATTGAAGTGGTGCTATTGATGGTTTCATTGAATCTTTGGTGAAGAGCTGAAGTGTACAATCTGAGCTCCATGGATCTAGAGTAAATACTTGCTGATCTTGCCCGGGAAAAGTGAAAAAGCAACCTTATCAGTATGGTGTCTGGGCATCTGAATTTAACAGATTGATTACATAGTAGTGGCTTAGAGAAATGAGGTTTCAAGTTCAATCTCTTTATATGTCTTTTTATCTTTGATTGGTCCCATGCATAAAGACTGATTCCCCAACATAGGTGTGTGGCTTTAATATGGGTAGCAATAGTAATAAGAGGGCATGAGGAAATCAGTACGTATCTATCTGCACTCTGGGAAAAATAACCCTAAGTCTGTGGACCAGTTATATTAATTTCCAGAGCACAGCTCAATGACTGATGCTCTTAGTAGAAAAGCTACATCTGCCTCCCACACTGGGACACATGGCTCAGATTATAGGTAGTTTTTTTTTTTATCATGCTCATCAATTGTCAAAATACTTGCATATATGTTGTCCTTTAGTTATCCTGAATCAAAGTGCTGGACAGCCCCAAATACACGAAAGCAAGAAAACATGTGCTTCATTTCTGAAATGTATTAGGAATTTCTCTTCGATATTCCCATACATCACAGTCTGTCTCGAGTAATTATTATTTATGTGTTTATTTCCTTCAGCAGGCTAGGAGTCTTCAGAGTGCAGGAGTTCTATAGTATTTATCTTTACATCCTTTATAAATATACAGCATGTTTTTCAGAGTGTTGGTTCTCAATGAAAGCTTGTTGATCTGAATAGAATTAAATATAAATTGTTACATTATCCATGCAGTTTGGCAGAGATGTCCAGAGACTAGTTCCCTTGTTAGTTGTTGCCGTCAGGTTGATTCCAGCTCATGACAAAACCTTGTGTGCAGAGTAAAACTGCTCCATAGGGTTTTCAATGCTGTGACCTTTCAGAACCACGCTGTCAGGCCTGTCCTCTGAGGTGCCTCTGGGTGAATTTGAATCACCAACCTTTCGACTAGTAGTCAAGCACTTAACCATTTGTGCCACCCGGGGACGAAAGAAAGTTAATGTGACTAACCTGTTATAAGCGCTTTTTGTGTGTTACATCATTTAATACTCATGATGGCTCTATGAGATAGATATTATCATTCCCATTTTACCACTATAAAAACTGAGATACAAAGAGCAGTTCTCCAAAGTTTGCACAGGTAGCGAATGACATAGCCAACACATACACTTAGTGAGTACGACACCAAGTGCCGTGCTCTTAACCATTATGCTGCTGCTAATGTTGGTTCAAACAGTATGACTTTTGTGACTGTAATAAAAACCCTATATTTTTGAAGTGCTTTCCAGAGCATGGAGGCTTTTATATGTTATCTAATTGCTATCACGTAACAACTCTGGGAGGTCAACAAGACCAGTATGGTCTCTCTATTACAGGTGAAGAAACTAAACTCAGAGAAGTCGTGATTTCCCCAGAGCCAGAGAGCTCATAACTGGTCAGGCTTATACTAGAATCATGCACTTATAATTCTAGTTCAACTTGGTTTCCTCATTTGTAATCTGGGGGTAATACCTACATCACGGTGTTGTGTGAGTAATCAAAGTTAAATACATTACTACAAAATCTGCAACCAATAAGTGATTTCTTTCCAGCCACTACTATACTATGCTGCCTTTATATTACATAACGACTAACATTATTAAAACAAAAGCGAATCTCTCTTTCAGGATTGGCTTTAGAGTTCTGTAACATGTCTGCATGGGTAAAGCTCTATTGGTCCTGATCATGTCTTACCATTTTTTTCTTTCCTTGTTTGATCAAACTTGACTACTAATGATTCTACTTGATCATTGCTTATATCCAGAATATAAATCTAAATTATTAAAATGAAGCTTATAATTCCATATTCATGTCTTGGCTCTATTATATTCTGAAATTAACATTTATAATGACTGCTATTCTTCCAGAATTTATTTTATTGATGTAGTCCTCAGATAATTTGCTTCTCTTGCTTTCTACTTGATCATCAATTTACCAATATTTTGAGAACTTCCATTTCACCTTTATTCTAACTTTTTCATGTTTATACATTTTACTAAACTTAGAGTGTCATCTTTGAATCTTTGGTAAGTTCTGGGGCTGAATCTTTGAAATTTTAGTTGACTTAATGCGTTTCTGAAGAACTTGAAATAGGTGACCATGGCAAATGCACCAGAGATGAGCGTGAATATTGTCCTAAAAGGGTCAATATTATACTCTCTAAGAGTTCATTATAAAGAGACAATAGTATCAATATTAACTTTGTTTATGCCTAACTTCTAATTTTCCTTGACTAAATTTCTCTGAGCCTGGTCCTTCACTTGCAAAATAGGGATGTATTAATTCATCCATTTTTTCAAAAGTTTATATATTGAGTGCTTACTGTGTACCAGGCACTAAGTCAATCATTGGATAATAATAATGATAATAACAAAAACAACATGATAGCAACAACAATCACAACCCTTTATACAGTTATTGATGGAATTAATTTCTATGAGGTGTGTGACAGTGCATAGCATTGGTACACCATAAATGCCTGATCAGTTTCAGATTATTTTGAGTACATGTCAATTTTATAAGAAAGATTTCACTCAGAGCCATTTTGAGTTTAAATGAATTCTTGCCTTAGGTTTTAATTTCTTTAGATGAGTACGATGATTATACATTCAAATGCTTCTTGAAATACAATTTACCTATAGGTTTAAATCCAGTACAATGACCCAGTCCTACATGTGTCTTCTATACCTGCATTATTTTAGTGCCAACAGTAAATGAGCATCTATACTGAAATAGACATGTGGATTTGACTCAAAAATTAATAAGTACCAAACTCCTCCAGAATTTTGAATTTCATGTCTTTAACTTGCTATTCTCAAATCTTATTTGGTGAACCTTCAATTATATTGTTCTTCCTTTAAAAATTCCTATAACACCTGAAGATATTTTGCTCATATTTATTTAGCTAATATTTTAGTTATTTCAAATTACTAAAATATTTTTCCTCCTTTGAGAACTTACATAAGTATTGTGCATTTCATTAGATTTGGAATAATTTAACTAAAAATAAGGAGAAAAGTCAGAAATTTCAACTGATTTTGGGGCTGGGATTTTATGTGTAAAGTACCATACAAACAATAGATATCAAATATCATTTGTCAGTGGGTACTACTTTTATGTTTTCATGTGTTTCACTATGAAAGCTTGGTTAATTTTTCCTGATTTATGCTGAAGTTACCTTCGGCATAAGACCAGTGTGATATTTCATTCATATGATGGAATCATACTCAGCCTTTGAGTTAAGGCTTTGTCCACTAAATGGAAACATACTATATGCTGTTATGTAGAAAAAGTAAACTACCAAATAGTAAATCTTCCAATTTATATAAAATTACTTTGTAAAATTGTACACACACACATTTGTGTTTGTTTAGGTATCAAAAAAGTATGGAAGGACTCACAGAATACTTTTTAAGTATTTGTCTCTGGAAAGGAGAACTGAGTCTGTGGCCTATGAAGGAGACTTCTGTGGTTTTAGTGTTTTGTCCTGGGCTGGCATTACTTTTTCAATTAAAAAAAAAAAAAGACTACAGGAAGTTCATAAAAAATAAAAACCACAATAAGAAACATTGTATATTTCATTAATTGATCCCCTTTATTTAATGTAAGTAAGACTTTGTAGAACCAGTAGATCCCACAGTTTCTGGGTCTTGGATGTTACCCAGTCAAATCCCCAAATTTTGCACCCTCTAAATTAGAGGCTGAGTGACTTGTCTAAAGTCACTCAGGCTAACGGCTAAGTAGGGCTAGGGACCTGGGTCCAGTGCAATTCACTGGTCAAGTGGTCCTTGGATTTAATGGCACGTGTGTGTTCCTCTTAGTGTATTTTTTCTCTTTCATCTTCAGTTCTAATTTTTAACCAGTGTCTGTTTAAGTAGACATACGTTTCAGTAGATCTTATTTTAGAACTAAAGCAGAAAACGCAAAGACAGAAGGCACTGCTATAGTTGGGCAAAGATGGAGGGCTGAGGAGCTTGGAGAGACTGCAAGAAGGAAGAGGTCATGGAGGGATTTCTATGGTCATCTGGGACTTAGTGAATAAAAAGTGCAAATGGATATATGAAAGAAAAATTTGGAAATGAAAATGGATATTGGCATTCAACTATTTAGGGCATGGAAAACTACACCAGAAGACAAGGTACTTAAGTGTTTGGCTGCTAATTGAAAGGTCGGCAGTTCAAACCTACCAGCCGTTCCATGGGAGAAAAATGCAGCAGTCGGCTTCCATAAAGATTGCAGCCTCGAAAACTCTATGGGGCAGTTCTGTTCTGTCCTATAGGGTCGTTATGAGTCAGCATCAGCTCAGTATTTTGTGTTAATTGGTATATATTGAAAGGAGGGCTCAGCATGTGATTTTATAGCCCAAACATTCATGACAAACGGTTAAGCTTAATATTTTTCTTTTTCAATTTTTTTTTTTTCTAACTCTGCTTGGGCACAACAGTCTCATTTTTAAGCAGATATTTGAAAACACATTTATGGCACAACCTCTTTTAAAATCTCCAGCTCTTGACAACTGACAGTGGAAAGATTCACTCCTAGTGCATCTGACTATTCTGTATATAAAAAAATAAAATTATCCAGAAATAAATAAAATAGTTCCAAAATAGAAAATGCTATCCCTACGTTTAAGAAGGCCTGGTGGCACAATGCTTAAGCACTCAGTTGTGAACCAGGAGCTTGGCAGTTTGAACCCACCAGCAGCTCCGTGGGAGAAAAGACCTGGCAATCTGCTCCTGTAAAGATTGCAGCCTAGGAAATCCTATGAGGCAGTTCCACTCTGCCCTATAGGGTCACAATGAGTCAGGATTGACTCCATGGCAACAGGTTTGGTTTGGTGGGTTTACTGGGAAGTCGTCATTAATTTATTCTCCTAAATGCCTTTTTCATCCATCAGTGTATCTGTAATATATAAAACGTAGTCGAATCAGCATGAATGCCACCGAATTAGTTATTTTGAGATCAACTATTTATGGGTTTAAATTGAAACAAAAATTGGCATATTACCTAATGTCTTTTTTCCTACCATTTTATATATTTTCAGTTTAGTATCATAATGACATAAGTTAATTAAATTATTTTTAACCTTTCTTATTACTCTGATATGGAAACCCTGGTAGCGTTGTGGTTAAGTGCTATGGCTGTTAACCAAGAGGTTGGCAGTTCGAATCTGCCAGGCACTCCTTGGAAACCCTACGGGGCAGTTCTACTTAGTCCTGTAGGGTCGCTATGAGTCGGAATCGACTCGACGGCAGTGGATTATTACTCTGAATATTTTAAATTAGTTATTATGAACAGAAACCAATTTGAAACACTGATTTATTATCTAAATTGGTTACTTCTGCTTTTACCTTTGCTCATATCACTGTGTCGTTGTTAGGTACCATCGAGTTGGTTCTGACTCATAGTGACCCTATGTACAACAGAAAGAAACACTGCTGGGTCCTGCGCCATCCTCACAATTGTTGCTATGCTTGAGCCCATTGTTGCAGCCACTGTGTCAATCCATCTCATTGAGGGTCTTCCTCTTTTTTGCTATATCACTATAGTAACTCTTAGTAGATGCCTGTAGTGTTTATATTATATCACCATTAGAACATTTCAAATGGTAAGAAATACACAGATATTCCTGATTATTTATATTAAAGGTAATATGTATCCTCTATAGTTTTGCACATGACAGTGGAAAATTATTTTCTACTTTTGCTCTTATACTTTTGGTAAATGATAGTGTGATTTTTATTTCACATTAAGCAGTATTTCAACTGCACAGCTATTAACAGCTATAGTCTATGGTATATTACATTTGTATTTATATCTGCGGCCAGTTAACTTAGATAAGTTGGTGAATACAAATAAAATATGTATCATGAATTCAATAAGTGTGTAGGTTCTACTTCAAATCTTGGTCATCAGGTTTTATGGGTCATCCAGGGGACCTGCCTTGACATGGATCGAACTGACCTGTTGCCGCTGGAATGTAAACCAAGTTTTTATGGTGGGCTCGTCCTGTATAGAAAAGGAACATATTCTATATGTGGGTATGATTACAGAGCTCTGGTAGGTATCCAAGTCTAAAAGTTCATACATTTTATAGAGGCAAAACATGGACAGGACTTGCCCCTTTAATGAGGTCTCTTCTACTGGTAATCAACAAAAGCATATGGTTATTATTAAAATAAGAAACTCAACTTGCTTATAATACAAGTTCTCAACAGGCAAAATGTCATTTTTTCTACCTTTGATAGCAGCTACCATATTTAGGGATTTTTTTTTTCCTTAAATTTCCATTGCTATTATTTTCCCGCCTTGAATTCTGTTTTGAGGCTCTTAGCAGCTTTTTTCAAGCGAGATGTTTTCACACCCAACAGGAAAGAACAACAACCAAATAAGAACTTACTGTCTTTGCAGGTACTTAATTCCATGTGCAGCATCTCAGAGCAACTGGGGAGATGTCTCTGGTGACCTCATATTTTGAAAAATGAATATCAGGGTGAATTTAGGTGCATTTCTCTTTTATTAATTATGTTTGTTTTCCCTTTTTTGTCTTCTGTTTTTTACCATGATATCGCTCAAGGTTTCCTCCTGTGTTTCCAGACGGTGTTTCTTGCTCTTTATGAGACAGCCCCAGCGTGTGTGTGTGTGTGTGTGTGTGTGTGTGTGCACGTACCCACTCATACATGCACATATCTGTGTACCTCTGCATTCTTATAGTGAGTTTTTGCCTGCCAAGGAACTCTGAGTTAACAGCTTCTTCCTGAGCGCAAGGGAAATTAGTGTTGGATTTGAGGCCTTGTAATCAGGACAGAGAGCCTACGAGTTCCTCCAGCAGACTTGGGTTCTTTTGGCTTGACCTTTGTAACTGTTCCTGGAGAAAATGATGAGATACTGCACTGCCTTTCACTCTGAAGTAATTGAAAGCCCCTATGGGAATAAAGAACTGGGAGACAAAAGGTATACCTTCCCTGGGCATCTAAGTGCACAGTTTTATTGTCATCGTAATATATTACTCCATGTATTACATTGACAAGCTCCTCATTTCTTGGTCTCCCTTCAGAGTCTTTTTGATTGGCCATCAATACCAAAGGTAATGAAAACAACTCCCTTAGATTTCCATAGCTACATCTAACCTTCTTTTTAGGTCTCACATTGTCTTTGAAAATGAAATGATAAATTCGAGCAATACAATGTCTTGAATCCCAACCATTCCTGTAATTACCCTTCTTTGCTCTGTTCAAAGCACCCATATATTGTCTATTGTCATGCAGTATTAGGAGTCTCAGAGCACTTTTCCCTCTGTATTTCCTTCACTTGCCTGAGCTAGCTCTTCTCTTCCATCTTTTGTTAAGCTTTGTTTTATTTCTGAGATTGAATTCTCAACCTTATAAGGAGGAGGTGGCCTCACGGTTATTTTCCTTTATTCTCTCTTGAGAGTGGTCACAGCATGCATTTTAGCTATGTTATACTCGGTAACTGAGTTCTGAATGGCAGATGAGTTGTTCTCTAATTGCATCATATCCTGTAGCTATCTAGTTTTGTCTTCAGTAGAAGCTCTCAGAAAACTGTAATTCTGCAAGTAAATTCAGGTCTGTTTACTTTGAATTAGGTTACTCTCTGCTGTGTTATCTGCTGTGTTAAAATGTAGATCAAGTCCATGCAACAGATTTTATTGTGTACTTATAACACTAAAGACTATACCTAAGACTCAGATCTTACAATCTAGTTGAATAAGTAAATACAAGAATTTTTTTTAAAAAAAAGCTTTTTAAATCAATGTAACCCTATCTTAAAAGAGTCTTAATACAAGAAGGACCTCATATGTACCAGCAGTGAATGTGAGAGTAGCTCGGCCCTTACCATTATGTGGTAAGTTAGATTGAAGTTATTTGGATCTTTTAAAATGATAATGATTAGAAAGTCCATAAAGTCTGTGGGAGGAGAAAGGGAGGTCACACAAGTTCAGAGTCAGAAGAAGCTTAGGGACCAGAACTAACCACCAGGAACATGCTGAAGTTTAACAGAAGAGCCAAAGGTGGAGATGGGGGAGAGTGGAAGGGGGGTGATGGTTTCTACAAAACAAGATTAGATAGTATATCTTGGAATGATCTCGTAACCCTGGCAAACGTTCCAAACCAATGTCAACTCTGCTTCAGGGCCAGCTAGTTCAGTCTTATCATAAGTGCTGGGGTAGAAAGGGCTTGCACCTTGGCATTAGAGACCTGAGTTTGCATCATGGCTCAGCTACTTCTCAGCTGTGTGACCATGACTTGTGTTTCCTCAGCTGTAAAACTGGGATGATAACTCCTTCTCAGTAAAGCCATAGGTTTAGGGTTTGTACAAGTAAAGCTCCAGATAGGATGCCAAACACCTAGAAGATGCTCACTAGATAGTGTCTCTTATTCATGTTGTAGTTCAGAAAAAGGAACGAGGTCCTGTGTATTCCAGAACCTGTCCTTGAAAGTCAATCTTTCATTAAGCTTTTAATCTTTTCGTATTTTAATACTTTGATTTTCTTTTCCACTGCCACTCCTTTCCTATGAAGTTACAATTAAAAGAAAATGAAATCTTTTCTTAGCTGAACTAAGGATAAAATGAATTTGTTGTTAGAATCAGAGAGTGAAGTGATTTTAGAGGACAGATGTAGGAGGGCATCAGTATTACTAGCAAGCAACATTGCTATCACCCAACCAACAAGTTGCCAAGGAGTCAGGTCTGACTCACAATGACCCCATGTGTATCAGAGTAGAACTGTGTTCTGTAGAGTTTTCAATGGCTGTTTTTTTTATTTTTTAAATAGATCACCAGTCCTTTCTTCCAAGGCACTTAAACTGGATGGATTCAAACTGCCAAGCTTTCGGTGAGCAGCCAAGCGCTTAACCATTTGCACCACCCAGGGACAACACCGGTATAGAGAGTGACAAAATCAAGTGTGGTTGTGGTTTCCAATTTACTTCCACTTGGGCTGTTCTCCTCTACCCCCCTTCTCACTCTTTCCTTCTTTTTCTCCCTCCTCTTTCTCTCCCCTTCTTTCCTTCCCTCTCCACATTCAAAGATTCTGATAGAATAGGTGTGAGTGGGGTCTGGGCATTGATATAAAGCACAGTTAAGAGACAGAGCCATGGGTCTAAATTAAGGGTGCTGGTTTAGGGTGGATGCTTTTCATAAGTGATGCAAAGCCAAGGTTCAAAAACTCAGGGAAAAAAAAGCAAGGTCTTAAAACACACACAAACAGTTCAGGTAAAAATCTAACCCTTGTCTTCTTGTTCTGGATCTGTGTGGCACTTTGGGTGGATAAGCTATGTTTAAAGGGATGAAGTAGACTTTTTTTTTTTTTTAATGAAATAAGGAAATATATACTACATATTTTTTTTGGATCCTGTTCCATTTTTAAATTGCAATCTTAGAGTTAGTGGGAACCTAGATATCATTACAGCCTGTTTTGTATGAAAGTAGCAATTTCTTCAATTTCCATGACTAATGAGTAATTGGTAGGAAAATACAATAAGGCATAAGGAAAAAAAGTTGCTGGGTTTCAGACCTTAGAGGCTGAGTCAGAGACAAGACTGGGATCTGGGATACTGAGTGATGCTCAACTGGAAAGCCTGGGAAAAAAGCACAGGAAGGACCCCCACACGGCTGAAGAAGAGGAATGTCGGAGCATCAGTCTCAAGCCAGAGGAATCAGATTGGTGACCAGGAACAAAGCAGAACTGTCATGCCTGAGGGAAGACAAACTATTGGAATACTAAAGCAAACAGGAAATAAGAGAGATAAAGCAGTAAATACACAGAATTGTGGTAGTAAACAATAATACTATAGCATTATTATCATTTTATCATTATTTACAAACAGAAGTGAAATTCAAATATTAGTTTCCAGCTATCTGAACTGAGATTATAGGAGATCCTGATGGGCCTGCAAGCTAAATAGTTGAAAACACTTCAAGAAAGATAAGAAGAGGTGGTTTCAAAATAATGTAGATGCCAGCGGGTAAATAGTCAATGATGATGTGATCTGAACAAAAGTGGAAATGCGGCACCTTGAATTCAGTTAAAGGGCAGTAGCTCAAATAGTGCAGGGCTCTTCAAACAGACAGAATTTGGCTTTTGTATTTAAGTAGCAGAAGTACTTAGAATCTTATGTTTTTATTATATATGCAGAATACTTGTGAAATGATTACAGCACTTTCACCACTGATCGTTTTGATAATTTATTCATTCACTCATTTTTGAGTGCCCACTATGTGCCAGACGTTGGTCAATCCCTTTCCTAGGCATTGGACCTTTGTTTTCTCAATTTTTTTTTTCATTTGAAATAAGTTTGTTTAACTAATGTCAAAGTATATATTCTAGGAAGTAGCACAGGGAGTGTATCACGTGGTACTTTCATGCACACGTAAAGACTCTCCCTCCCGTAACTCTTCATGTGAGTATGAGTTTCTGATGTATCTTCTCTTACCAGCTGTGGTTGTATATAGGTTTTATTCTGGCTTTAGTAATCTTGGGCGTTTAGCAGGAACGATTACAATTTCACCTGGTTTTTGTCACATTAGAAGTATGTAACCAATGTGAAATTCTGCAGTACAGATTAAAAAGTAAACACAATTAAGCCCGTGCTTACAGTGGTTAAGAGCTCAGCTGTCAACCAAAAGGTCAGCAGTTCAAATCTACCACATGCTCCTTGGAAATCCTATGGGGCAGTTCTACTCCGTCCTAAAGGGTTGCTATGAGTCAGAATCAACTCGACAGCAATGAGTTTGGTTTGGTTTGGGTGCCTTGTTTACTGTAAAGCGGTGCATATGGTGCTTACTGGTTAATTTGCCGTTGCATTCAGCGTTTCTCCTGATCTCTCTACATCCGTGCCTACCCCCATCCTGAAACCCCAGTGTCTCCAGTGTTTTACGTCTGGTCTCAATTGTGCGTTGTGCTTTTTTTTATTTTTATTTTTTAAACTTTTACCTTTTGTTATTCTCATCCTCTTGAGTTTGACATAGCTCTTACTGGCCTTAGTTAATACCACATGACTAGCTGATGCTGGTAGAATCTGACGTCACATGTCTTACTGAAGCAGTGTCTTTATTGTAAAGCTGTTCATGGCAAAACTTTACCAAGTGATTCCTTGCAAATTACTGCAGCACAGCTTGTGACACAAAAGGGATTAAAAATGTGTTCATGTTAGTGTGTATTTAATGCCGTTGCCATAAAACATACTCCAGCAATAAGGTTACATGTTTTTATATCAAATTTTGCAAGAAAATTATGACTCTCAATTCAGGGTGTTTATCTCAGACAAGTGGTTTTTCTGTTATCTGGGGTTCTTTGACAGAATAATGGGAAATGATGATGATAATAATTACAATAAATATAGCTAACATTTGTTGAGGACTTACTACGTGTCAGGCATGGTTGTAAGTGCCTAATATGTTTGTTAATTGAATTCTTATGACAGGCCATCCAGAATATTTACTATTTTAGATAAGTAATGTTCCTGAGGTTATGTAGCCAGTAAGTAGGACTGTGATGCAGGACACAAAAAGTAGAGAATCATTGCCTAAGCATACATTCAAGATTTTATGCATAAAAATGAAACTCATTTTCCTGAATGGAATACACATTAAGTTAAAGTACACGTGTTTTGACAGTTCCAGATTATCTCCATTTTGATATAAACTTAAAATAATTATTAATTTGAAAATTTAGTGATTCACTATTATCTGTATTACAAGCACAATTTTCTGTTATAAATGACTTACTACATGCAAAATAGAGCCCTGATTTAGAAACCTACATATAAACAAATAAATTAGTGTTTTAGGAAATTGTTTCTAATCTAGAATGTCATGTTATATACATTCATTGCATATTACTTAATATGCTTAAAAGACTAGATAATCAGAAACTCAAAGTTTTGGACTGGTAGAATTGATTTATGCGACTCAGAAGGGTGTCAGTCTTCTGCAGTAAAAAAGGATGGATGTAATAGGTTTATTATTTAGCCTAATATTTCAATAAAGCATACCTTCTGGAAATATACCGTCCAGATATACTAACCCTATTTCTCAGGACTTCATTCTTTCGATTTTGGTGCCACCATTCCTTTTATTGATTTTGTTGGGTTTCAGCAAACCTTGGTGATTTCTGAGTGCTTGTTCATCTTTGCATTAAGGATTCCCTGTAGATATGGCTCTGTTCACTATAAGTTGTCTATGATGATTTTGGGAAACAGTCATGATTTACTGCACTGAGATTGTTTGTATTTTTTTCCAGTTTGGGGGAATGGACTTATTTTCTATTTTATGGGTCAGTAGCTATAAAAAAAAAAAAATTACCTTCCATATATACCTTCCATACTGAAATTACACTTTGAAATAGAGAAACAGGTCTTTTCCCACACGTATTGAGAAATAAATACATCCTTCATGACATGTACCATATATACGTATACTCTTTTCAAAGAAACATGTTTGATAATTTCTAGTATCTCAAAATTCTAATTTCTAGTATCTCAAAATTTTTGCAAGAGTGTTCTGAGACTTATCTGAAGGCTATTGCACAATTTTTCTAATGTGACCCTTCTTGAAAGTAATATCATTTCTGTGTTGATCAGTTAGGCATTTTATACTTCACTTCCTTCAAAGTTCTGAAAAAAATTTTTCTTCAATTTGATTTTTATTTAGACTTCACAAGAGTTCTTGTGACTCATAGGTTATATATGATTATTGAAGTACACGTAATGATTCATAGTATTCAAGTCACAGAACAAGAAATCAAAGAATAAACGGGATAGCAGTGATAAACAAATACCGCTTACAGATAATCTAGATACTTCCTGAGTGCCAATGAGAAATGAAAAACTATTGGATCTATACCAGTGAAATAACCAAAAATTTAGTAAGACTTGGAACAAAGTGGTAGATTGGTGCATTTACCTACCTCTACTCCTGCTCCAAATTCCCTGAGCTGAGAAGAAAAGTCTGAAAACAAGCACTAATTTTTATTTCAATATGCTAATAAAAAATTTCATTAGCATAGCAGATATACCAAAGAATTTTTGAAAGACAGAAATTAACCTGAATTAGAGCCAAGGAGAACAAAACAGTTAAAGGCACCTGTAGGAGGAAACTGCTCCAAAGGTAGGATTGCTTCTAAGGGAACAACCTTTGTAGAATGAGTAGCTGCAGAAAAAGAAGCTAGAAGAATCCTAATGACCACAAACTGTGGAACAGCATTTGAAGACGTTTAGGTGTGTTGACTCTTCGTTTCTCCCCAGGCACCCAAATATACACACTGAGGCTAAATCAATGTTTGTTTGTACTAGATCCAGAGAGTTATATTTAAAGCATTGGATAGCTACTGACCCATAAAATAGAAAATAAGTCCATTCCTCCAAACTGTAGAAAAAAATGCAAACAACCTCAGTGCAGTAAATCATGTCTGTTTCCCAAAATCATCATAGACAACTTTTAGTGAACAGAGCCATATCCTTGTAAGACCTACAGGGATTCCTTAACGCAAAGATGAACAAGCACTCAGAAATCACCAAGGTTTGTTGAAACCCAACAAAATCAATAAAAGGAATGGTGGCACCAAAATCGAAAGAATGAAGTCCTGAGAAATAGGGTTAGTATATCAAATATTTTACTTTAACTATGGTAAACAATTTACGATGAGTTTGGGAGGACATTGCATCTTTCTTAGGCTGGGTTCTCTAGAGAAGCAAAACCAGTAAAGCATATACATATATTTAGAAAGAGAGATGCTTATATTAAGGAAATGGTTCATGAGGTTGTGGAGGCTGAAACGTGGGTCAGGCTGGAGGCTCCTCCTAATTCACATAGCTGCAGGGGCTGGCAAGTCAAAGACAGGCAAGTCAGAGAGCAGAGCTCTGGCTCATAGGCTGTGAAGACTGATGAATCCCAAGATTGGCAGGCAAGATGGCAGGTAAGATGCTAGCTCAAGTCCCAAGAACCAGAGGTCAGACAAACAGAAGCCAGCTGCAGGATCCAGTGTGAGCAAAAGCCCATGAGCCTTGTCAGGAAGTCCACTTATATTGGATGCAGGCCATACTCCCAAAGAAACTCCCTTTCAACTGATTGCCTACTTACAGCAGATCCCATCATGGAGCAGATCACATTATATCAAATCACATCTTGGAGGTTATCACATCATTATATGACTGCCAAGCTACATCATAACTGCCAAACCACTGAGAATCATGGCCCAGCCAAGTTGACACACAATCTAAAAAGATCACAGTCCAACCCTTGTCAACTTGGCACATCTATGCATCTCCTCAAACCATACATAATCTCTGAATAAAGACAATTATAAAGTCATGTTAGTTGCACCTAACATGATACAACTAACACACATACAACTGAAAAACCACTAGCTCTGTTTTCATCTTATATTGTATAAGTAAAGAAAATAAAAATATTTGGTTCATGCATACAAGGCAGAAATACTCATACAATTACAGTTCTCATTTATACAACTGGTCCTGTGGTCATAACTGGAATTTAGAACTACCATCTTCCACCACCCATTCCGTATTCCCTTTACTCTCAATAAGCACATCAGCTGGTCATGGCTCTTTGCCTGGTGGGGTGACCCAAACCTTCATTCCTGAAGGATCTGGATCATTAGTAGTTACGTTGTAATTGGGTGCTGTAGTTTTCCACTGACTTTAATCACAGAGCTTGGTAGTACTAAGAGACACCCTAAAGGATCTCCTGCATTCCAGACATACTTCTTTATCTCTGTTATGTAATATCAATCCTATTTCATCTTATTAATCAGTATCAATCACACCAGCCAGTATGGTAACTCCCTTCTTTGCCTGTTGATCCAGAGGCATAAGGAACCCAAAGTGGCCAGGTGGCATTCTTAACTTCCAGTTCAACGGAGTCAGGAATGTGTCTCCAGGTGCGCGCATTCTTCCCTTTGAAACTAAGACCTCTAGACTTGCAGAGCATAGGATAGTGGGGATAGGAAGCAAAAATTTTTCAAGTGGGTCACTAGGGGTGCTATGCCCTTTTCCACCCCTTGATTCTTGGACCCATGCATATTGGCTGTGGGAGAAACAGTACCACATATCGGACACTAGTTTAAAGCATATTCAGCCTTCCTAGAGAACAGTACCCCAAACTTGCAAGGTTTTGCCACCTAACTGGGGCTGTAATTGTGTCTTTAGAAGGACGTTCCAGCATTCTATCAAGCCAGCTGCTTCAGGATGGTGGAGAACATGGTAAGAACAGTAAGTTTCCTGAGCATGGGCCTGCTGCCACATTTCATTTGCTGTGAAGTGAGTCCTTTGATCTGAGGCGCTGCTGTATGGGATACCATGACAGTGGATAAGATATTCTGTAAATCCACGGGTGGTAGTTTTGGCAAAATCATTGCGTGCAGGGAAGACAAATCTGTTCTGAGAGTAAGTGTCTAGTCCAGTAAGAACAAAACACTGCCCTTTCCATGATGGAAATGGTCCTATGTAATCCAAGTGCCACCAGGTTGCTGGCTGATTACCTTGAGGAATAGTGCCATATGGCGAGCCAGTGTTAGTCTCTGCTGCTGGCAGATTGGGCACTCAACAGTGGCTGTAGCCAAGTTGACCTTGGTGAGTGGTGTGAGTCCATGTTGCTGAGCCCACAAATAACCTCCATCTCTGCCACTGTGGCCACTTTGTTCATGAGCATATCGGGCAATGACAGGAGTGGCTGGAGAAAGAGGCTGACCGGTATCCACAGGCGCATCATCCTCTCCACTTGATTATTGAAATCCTCCTCTGCTGAGGTCACAAGTTTATTCACTTCTTTGGCCAATTCAGAGAGGTGTGTCCACATACCTCTTCTCCATACCTCCTTATCTCTGAATTTTCAATCATGTTCCTTCCAAGTCCCTGACCATACACCCAAACCATTGGCCACAGCCCATGAATCAGTATATAATCTCACATGTGGCCATTCCTCCTTCTAAGCAAAAAGAACAAGTAGATGCACTGCTTGAAATTCTGCCCATTAGGAGGGTTTGCTTCACCACTGCCCTTCAGGGAGGTCCCATAAGGGAGCTGTAGTGCTGTTGCTGTCTATTTTCATGTGGTACCTGCATATTGTGCAGAACCATCTGTAAACCAGGCATGAGTTTTCCCTTCCTCACTGAACTGATCATAAGGAACTGCTCATGAGGCCATAGGTGCAGACTGGGAGATGGAAGTAGGGATGTGTCAGGAGTGGAGCCCATGGGCATTTGGGCCTCTTCCTCATGCAAATTACTTCTGTCTTCAGGTCCTGCTAGGGCCCTGTCTCGTATAGGCCACTTCCATTTAATGATGGAGTGCTGCTGTGCACATCCAACTTTATGACTGTGTGAGTCAGACAACACTCAGCTCATGATAGGCACCTCAGGCTGCATGGTGACTTGGTGTCCCATGATTAAGTGTTCAGTCTCTACTAAAGCCCTTAACAAGCCAGAATAGGTTTCTCAAAAGGAGAATAATTATCTGCAGAGGATGGCAGGGCTTTGCTTCAAAATCCTAAGGGTTTGCACTGTGATTCACCAATAGGGCCCTGCTAAAGACTCCAAACAGCCTCTCTGTCACTGACACTTCAAGCACCATTGGATCAGTGGGATCACATGGCCCAAGTGGCAAAATCGCTAGCACGGTAGCCTGAACCTGTTGCAGAGCCTTCTCTTGTTCTGGGCCCCACTCAAAACTAGCAGCTTTTTGAGTTAACTTGTTAAACAGGCTGGTGTAGCACACTCAGTTGAGGGATATATTGCCTTCAAAATCCAAAGAGGCCCATTAGGCGTTGTGCCTCCTTTTTAGTTGTGGGAGGGTCTAGATGCAATAATAACTTTACTTTAGAAGGACTATCTTGATATAACCAACACCACTGAACTCCTAGAAATTTCACTGAGGTGGAAGGCACCTGAATTTTTGTCAGATTAATTCCCCACCCTCTAGAATGCAAATGGTGGTACAGTGGTTAAGAGCTTAGCTGCTAACCAAAAGATCAGCAGTTTGAATCCACCAGGGGTTCCTTGGAAACCTTATGGGAGGCAGTTCTACTCTGTCCTGTTGGGTTGCTATGAGTTGGAATCGACTTGATGGCAATTGAATTTGGCTTTTAGTATGCAAATATTTTACCAGTAAGTCCAGAGTCATTGATGCTTCTTCCTTACTAGGTTCCATCAGCATAATGTCATCAACGTAATGGACCAGAATGACATCTTGTGGAAGTAAAAGGTGATCAAGCTCCCTGTGGACTAACTTATGACATAGGGCTGGAGAGTTGATATAGCTCTTAGATAGGACACTGAAAGTGTATTGTTGGTCTTGCGAGATGAAAGCAAACTGACTCTGGTGGTCCTTCAAACAGGTATGGAGAAAAAGGCATTAGCCAGGTCAGTAGCTGCATACCAGATACCAGGACATGCATTCTAATTTGCTCAAGAAATGAAACAACATCTAGAACAGCAGCTGCAATTGGAGTCACCATCTGGTTAAGTTTTCGATAATCTGCTGTCATTCTCCAAGATCCATCTTTTTTTGCACTGGCTAGATAGGTGAGTTGGACGGGGATGTGGTGGGAATCACCACCCCTGCATCCTTCAGGTCCTTGATGGTGGCAGTAATCTCTTCAATCTCTCCAGGAATGCGGTAATGTTTTTGGTTTACTATTTTCCTAGGTGGGAGCAGTTTACTACAGGATGGGTGCAGGGGCCCACTGGACCTGTTGTGAGACTGACATGAATTAAGATGCCATTAATAACCTGACCTTCATATGTCCCCAGTCTGACTGGTGGGCCACAGTGAGGTTTTGTGTTTCCTGGAATTAATGTCAGTTCAGAGCCAGAATCCGGTAACTCCCAAAAAGTCTGATTATTTCCTTTTCCCCAATGAACAGTCACTCTTGTAAAAGGCTGTAGGCCCCTCTGGGGAAGGCTTGGGAGAAAAGTTAACAGTACTAAAATTTCAGCAAAGTAGTGAGGTCCTTCCTCAAGGGGACCTGGCCTCCCCTTTATTCAAGGGATTGTGGTTCTTTAAACTCACTCAAGTCTGGGAATTGATTGAGGGGCCGTGACTCTATATTCTGGCAATTTGAGTTAGACTGCTGTTCACTTGATCTAGAATTCTACATTCAGCTTGTATAGATCAAATAAATATTTAGTAGATTTCATATCTATTTCACTCATAGGGACACCATGACTAAGTAGCCAACATAGTAAGTCCATTTGAGTCAGACTATTCTGGTTACTGTTTTGGCTCTACTATCTATTTTTTTTTTTTTTTTTTTTATCTATTATTATTTTATTTTATTTTATTTTTTATTTTTATTTTATTTTATTTTTTTTTATCTATTAGAGTAACCACACCTACCTTGTCTTTATCAATTGGCCCTTACTACCATGGGTTCAATCAGCCCCATCTTAATTCAGTTAGGGTGGTTTCCACTGTCAAACATGACTTGCATAAAATAGAAATTACAGCAATCTTCAAGGATGTTGGAGCTCCCTTCCCTTTACCATTGTGGTAAAAGGTGTGTTCTCTGGGCACTCCGTGTGTGGATCTGTGAGTCTAACCTGATAAATCCACGCTAGCTTGCCAGTTTCCCTAAGCTTTGGATACCTTTTACTACAGTATACCAAGGAAGGCCTGGTACTTCAACTTGATTTAGTGTAGTAGGCCACAGCTTAATCCATGCTTCAGTGACCCAACAAAATATTAGATCCTTTCCTAACCTCTGTAGCTGAAACATTGAATGAAGAATCTGTGCTTAGTGAGCCTATATCAATAAACTCTGACTGATCTATCTTTATGTTCCTTGCATCATTATCCCACACCCTCAGTAGCCATTCCCATATATATTCCCAGGTCTCTGTACATATAAGAAAAGTCAAGCAGTTCTTTTGAAGTGTAGCATAACTCCTCCTGGGCCACACTTTGTGCTTTACTTTTGAGGCTCACTGGGTCTTAAGTCTAGTTATAGGTTTAGAAGCCAGAATCAATGGTGGGGATATGTTATGAGAACATTCAGCATTGTCTTGTAAGGCACCTGCCTTAGGCAATGCCTAAGGCAATGGCTCAGACAAAGGCTCTTTAGACACAGCTGGGTTATTCTCATCAGATGGGGGTAGGGGGGTTAATGGTTTTATTGGGAAGGGTAGCTTAGCAGACAAAGATGGAGTAATCTCTTTGGATGGGAGTGAGAAGTCTAGTTCTGTTGAAAGTTGTGATTCAATGGAATTTAGGGGCTCAGTGTCCCCAGCTTCCTGATTATCTGCCCATATGTCCCCATCCCAAGTTTCGAGATTCCATTTCTTCCCAGTCAGTTCCCTCATTTTCACTTCAGGCACCACTCGAGGTTGGGAATTGAGTTGGCATTGTAAATCAGCAACTCCTAGGATAAGACTCTGGGTGTGGTTTTTGGTAATATCAGCTCTGTCACTCAAGAAACAAGGCTTTCTTTCAGGGCACAAGTGGAAAATTTGAGGTTGTTTATGTGGCACTCGAGCTATGACTCTGAAGCCCTGACCTCATCTCTTTCTTTCACCACTTTGTCTAGGGAAAGTAGGACCAACCAGCCAGTTTACTTATACTTCTCATTCTGACAAAATCGTACAAAGGTATCACACATGTGATCATCCAAATCCTCTTCTTTCACGAGTGTCTGATCTATTGGTGATGATATTTTGCATATTTGTATTGTCTCCTCACACCATGGGTTAGCAGTGCCCTCTTTACTAATGGAAGCAGAGTCATCAACATCTTTAAGACTAACCAGACTTGAAAACCAATTTAGAAAACTTTTCCTTACAATTTTGTTATTTTAGAACCACTTCCATTGCAAAAATGTCTTAGCCTGGGTTCTCCTAGAGAAGCAAAACCAGTAAAGTGTATATATATAAAAAGAGAGAGACATTTACATTAAAGAATCGTCCATACCATTATAGAGGCTGAAATGTGAGTCAGGCTGGAGGCTTCTCCTGATTCACATAGCTGCAGGGGCTGGTGAGTCCCAGATGGGCGAGTCAGACAGCAGGGCTCTGGTTCACAGGCTGCAAAGACTGATGAATCCCAAGATCGGCAGACAAGATGGCAGGCAAGCTGCTAGCTCAAGTCCCGAGAGCCAGAGGTCAGAGAAACAGAAGCCAGCTGTGGGATCCAGTGCAAGCAAAAGCCCATGAGCCTTGCCAGAAAGTCCACTTAGATGCAGGCCACATCCCCAAGGAAACTCCCTTTCAACTGTTGGCCACTCATGGCAGATTTCATCATGGAGGTAATCATATTACATCAAATCTAATCCTGGAAGTGATCACATCATTATATGCCTGCCAAACTACTTCATAACTGCCAAACCACTGAATATCATGGCCTAGCTAAGTTGACACACAATCATAATGATCACAGCATCCATATAATACTTAAAAATTTAAAAAGTGATTGCTGAAATTTACAAGATTCAAAAGATGGACTGAATAAAATTAAAGACCGATTGAAAGATAACAAAGTGATTCTCACAGAATGCAATGCAAAAGGACAAAAACTTTAAAAACACAGGGTAACAGACATAAAGAATAAGTTAAAACTTTCAAGTATCTACTAAATAAGGTATGGGGAATAAAGGTAAGGAGAGAGAAAAGAGTATCGAAGGAAAGATCATTTGAAAGGACTAAGAAAAGATACGAATTTCTGCTGAAAGGACTTGCTGAACATGCAGTAAAATGAGTGAAAGAAAACATCTTAATAAAGTGTGGAGAATTGTCAAAATATTTAGGATAAAAATAAAACCCAATGATTTTTATAGAGGGAAAACAGGTTTCTTGCAAAGGGACATCAGTTGCTATTTTGGTACAATGAAGAAGATTTTTTAAAGTAGAAAACCACAGGCTAATTCCACTAACAAACAGATATAAAACTTTATTTAAAAAAAAAAAAAACTAGCAGATAGAATTGAGTGAGGTAGTAAAAGAATATCATGACTAATATATATCTTATAAATTCAAAAATAATTCCATTTTCAGAAATTTACTAAAACAATTTATTGCATTAAATTTTATTGAGAAGACAAGTACATTATTACTTTGGGAAAAGTAGGAAAGAAAACAAAACATCAATTTTTTTTTTATTGTACTTTGGAGCAAATGAGTTTCTCATTAAACCATTAATACACATATTGTTTTGTGACACTGGTTGCCAACTCCATAACTTGCCAGCACTCTTCCTTTTCTTGACCTTGGGTTTCCCGTTACAAGCTTTCCTGTCTTTTTCTGCCTTCTCATCCTTGCCCCTGGGCTCTTGTGCCCATTTAGTCTTGTTTTGTTTTACGGATCTGTCAAATCTTTGGCTGAAGGGTAAACTTCAGGAGTGACCTCAGTACTGAATTAAAAGGGGGTCCAGGAGCCATATTCTCAGGGCTTCTCCAGTCTCTGTCAGACCAGTAAGTCTGGTGTTTTTTTTTTGTGTGTGTGTGTGAGTTAGAATTTTGTTCTACATTTTCCTCCAGCTCTGTCCAGGACCCTCTATTGTGATCCTTGTCAGAGCAGTTGGTGGTGGCAGCTGGGCACCATCCAGTTGTGCTAGACGCAGTCTGGTGAAGGCTGTGCTACTTTTGAGCTATTAATCATTTGGGCTAATCTTTCCCTTGTGTCTTTGGTTTTCTTCATTCTCCCTTACTCCATCTGGAGCAAGGTACTTCTTTCTTGGTGGTGTGAGGTCCCCATGTGTCTGTGCTTATTTCTCTCTTTTATATCTCAGAAGAGATTGGTTTAAGATACAACCTAATCTTAATAGACTGAGTCCTGCCTCATCAACATAATTACAGCTAATCCCGTCTCATTAACATCATAGAGATAGGATTTACACCACAAGAAAATCATGTCCGATGACAAAATGGTGGAAAATCACACAATTCTGGGAATCATGGATGAGCCAAGTTGACACACATTTTTTGGGGGACACAATTCAATCCATAACAATTTGGTTGTGTATATTGCCACCATAAATAAATAAAATGTTTTAAAAAATTTTAAGTTATGTAAAATAATGTATTAAAATCAAAAGCTTTCTTATATACTAGTAATAAGCAATTAGAAAATGTAATAATAATTTCCTTTGCAATATCAGCTAAAAAGTTAAAATACAGAAATGGCCCGGGAAGAATATATACAGCTATAGAAGACCCAAATTGATGGAAAGACATCCCATGCTCCTGGAAGACTTGATACTGTAAATATACCAATTGTCCCCCAATTAATATTTTAATTTATTGCCATTCCAATCAAAGCAAGGTGGCTTACAACTCCATCTGGAAGAAAATATACATGAGTAATACACAAGAAAATTTTGTGAGCAAAAATGGTAGTGTTATTCATCTTTGGCCAAATATACAAAACAGAAAAGAAATGGTGAAATAGTGATGTACAATAAACAAGACAATGGATGGAATCAGGCAACAGATCCATGATATATGGAAACTTATATGATAAATGTGTCATTAAGAAAATAGAGTATAAATTGCCTATTCATTAATTTGAGAAAATAGACTACCCATTTGGGAAAAAAGAGTCAAAACCATACTTAATACCATCAGAAAAATAAAATTTCAATTAAACCTATAATCAAAGTTTTAAAAACTATAACAAAAAAATAGAGAAATATGTTTATAAAATTGTGAAGAAAGTTTTTCAAAATATGACACATGACGCCAAAAAAGACTGAAAGATCGGATTGCATATAATTGAAGGCAGTATATACAATAAGAAGTGTTCTATGTCAGTTCAATTGTTAAAAAGTTTATTTTCCCAAGTTTTCATATAGTTCACCCAGTGTTTACCACTTTTATGGTTTCTATTCCTGTATTAATGCTACACTTCTTTCTTTACTATAGCTTTATAACAAGTCTTGGTCTCTGTTAAAAACAAGTCTTCCTTGTCTTCATAACTCTTTTGTTTATTCCCAGTTTCTTACTCTTAAATCTGGACATTACTGTCACCTTGTAAAAGTGCCATGTAAAAGTTAGTATTTAGATTACAATTGGATTGTACTTACAGATCAATTTTGGGAGAGTCCACTTGCTTATGAGTTTAAGTTTTCCCTTCTGAGTGAATATAACATCTTAAATTTCTCTTCATAAAAACTTTCCAACATTTTGGAAAGATGTGGTATCTTTTAGTTTTGCTGTTGTTAATTATAAAGGGTTATTTTAAAAACCACATATTTCTTGATGATATGTTGAAAGAGTTTTATTTACACATTGATCTTTTATTCAGCAACCCTGCAGAATTATATATTAGTTGTACTAAAATTAATTAAATAGTCCTGAGGGGGACATTTTGTTGAATTGTCAGTATAGATAAGAATATCATCTTCAAGTAAAATGTTCGAGTTCTCAAATATGTATTTCTGTTTCTTATACTGAAAGGAGTTTCAGTATGATATGAATAGAAGCAGTGATAGTGGGTATGTTTAACTTGTTCTTGATGTCAAAGGGACAGTTTGAAACATTTCTCCATTAATCTTTAATCTGCTGTAGGTTTTGGACAGGTACACTTTTTGGTTTAGTAGATATCTTTCTGTTCTCTTTCTCTCTGTGTGTCTTATGTGTGTACACACACACACACGTATAGTACCTCAATATTTGCCTTCGTATTCTCTTAACGTTGTCATTTGATGAATAGGAATTATTTATTTTAATGTAAACCAAAGTGTTATCTTTTCCCTTTATAATTTTTTTTTGTTTCTGTTCATGAAATACTTTTGCAAAGTCATGATGATATTATCCAACTTTATCTTTTAGAGATACTATTGTATTACCCACCATATTTAGATCTATGGCCCGCCAGAATTGATTTCTGTGTATGGCATAAGTAGGGTTAAGTTTCCCTTCGACATATAAATCCAGAAACCCAACACTATTTACTGTAAAGACCAACCTTGACACAGGGCACATCAGAGCCATCTTTTTCATAAATGAAGGGTTCACATTTACACTGTCTGGGCTGGGCACTTTCTGTGTTTTCTGCTCTATTTCTTTGGCCTGTTTATCTTTCTTTTATCTTGTATATTACCTTTCTAATATTCAAGTTATGAATTGTTGAAGTGTTTTAATCAACTTGATAACTTATTGGGTGCTGTTGAGTTGATTCTGACCCATAGCTCATTTTGTTCTTCTTCCTCAAGATCTTCTTGGCTATTCTTTGCCCTTTGTATTTCCATACACATTTTTAAATCAGTTTGTTAGTTTTACATAATCAATTTGTTGATATTTTGATTGGGTTGTGTTAAATCTATAGATCCCTTTGGGAAAGTTTGACATGTTTATGAAGTTGAGTCTTCTAATCAATGAACATACTTATTGCTACTCTATTTAGGTCTTTAATTTCTCTCCATAAGTTTATATTCTGTGGGTAGAGATTTTGTACATCTTTTTAAAGATTTATCACTTGGAATTTGATTTTTTTTATGCACTTAAATGGGTTTTTTTTTGTTTTGTACAAGTTACATTTTCTATTTGTTGATATATATGGAAATAATGTTTCCATATGTAGCTATAATGAATGCATATTTTGTAGCTGTTGCAAGCAAAATGCTGCATGTACCAATTACTAATAATTTTAGAAAAAGTGCTGGTCATTGTATATATTAATTTGAGCCTTAAGTTGGTGATAAGGAAAGCTGATTTCAGGGTCTTGTTTTTATATTTTTAAAATTCATTCGGTCCTTCATTTATTTTGCAATGATATCTATTCTTGTTTCTTGCTTTGCGGAGCATAAGGTTAGATCCTGTCCCTGCATGAACAGTTAGAACCCTGCTCTCATGAGCTATGCACGTATAGGCTACGTATGTGTGCTGTGTGGCCTGTTCACACTCTTAAAAAAAAAAAAAAACTGGATTTACGTTCCTTCTGAATTCATGGTACCTTTATGCTGTCTTTTATTTCCTTTAGCCTTGGTTTGTTTTTTACATTGTATCCAGTACCCCTTTTTTTTTGAAGCAGGTTATGGAATTGCATCCACTTAATCTACCATGTTGCCAACAGGGTGTTGTAGTTATTATATTTTCAACATATGCTATTACTTCTCTTTTTAAAACTCTAGATAAAATTATTTTCTCAGGAGTAAAATGTAATCTTCAAGATTACCATGTACCATCCCTAAAGTATGCCAGGTTCACTAAGGCATGTCCTGTTGTCAATAATTTTATTCAAATTAAAAATATAAATCTTTTTTTAAATAGGTGTGCTATGAATACAATTTAAGCCAATTCAGAAAAGGGAGTGCTGAATAAAGCGAGTGGTGGTACTTTGCACAGTATTGTTAATATTTGTGTGGTACATTTTTCTTTGCACATATTTGTAACGTAAAGTATTAAGAGAAAACAGGGACTGAATGAATTTGTTAGACTCACCTTTGGCTCAACATTTTTTCTCTGATTGGCATGAGATTTTTAGGGGACCAGAAATCAATTTTGTTCATCGTAAGTTCAAGTTCAGAAAGGTCAGGGTTACACATCAAACATCCTAGTTTCTTTAATAAGCTATTACGAATTTATCATCCAAAAATTTATAGAAGGCTGTATTTTTGGCTTGTTCAACCAGCTAGGGGGACAAGTTTCACAAGTTCATCCCCTGCTGTGTAAATTAGGACTTTGCTCTTGTTGTTTTGTAACTACAGCTTTCAGGCTACTCAGGGTGCCCGTAGTTCTGCTGTTACAGAATTTGGTGAGTGGCATTGGAGTGGATGAATATGATTTTTTAGATTCTGACCATGTGAGGAAACTGCCATGTAACTATTCAAAAATATTATTGTATTACATTTAAGTCTATATTTAAAATGCCGAAAAAGGTATGATTGCTCTGAAATTTTTATTTCTGCCAGAAAACATCCAGTTTTTCTAACTATAAGCAAATTAGGCTGATTGCCATGGAAGCAGCAGAGCAGCTTCAGCTGTGAAATGCATTTACTGACTTAAATGGTTGACAGAAGCGGGACCCAAGAGAGAAGAGTTAGAAGAGGCAAATATGACATCCATGTGGAAGGAAGAGACCCTGTTTCTGAACTCTTCCAATGTATTTCTAATTGGTCAAAATACAGTAATGGGGAAAAGAATAATGATATTAATTTATATTGTTTAACATTCATTTCTTTTACTACATCTGCCAAACAAATCCCTTGCACTTGACTAAACTTATTTATTCCAATATGTTGAACTTTGACTACTTCCTGCAAAAATATCACAGTTTTGAGTATTTCGTGCCACCTCAAACTTATTGCCTCCAACCTTTGTCTTACTACCGTCCATAATAAACCATTTCAGTAGTGCCTTACTACTGTCCGTAATAAGCTCTGCCCCCATTTCTTTTTGCAATTATGCTATGCCACTCTCAAGAAGTGATTTCCTACTTTAGGACCAGAAGCTTCTGCTCTATTGCTTCAAATTTTATCTCTGTTTCCTTCTAATTTTTTCTCTTTTTTTTCCAGGGCTCAGTGTAACATGCATTTCCTTTCCAATCAAAAATACCACCTCTTGGAACTATGACACATTCAAATTCTAGTTACACAGAACCATCACCTCCTTCCTGCCCTGATTTTCCTTCTTGTCTAACTTAAATGCCATATTTCATCTTTAGGGTTACCTTCTTACAGATACTCTCAGTAACCTTTCCCCTCTCTCTTCTAATCTCATGGACTTATGAAATTTCTAATGTTTTGTTCCAACTACTTACTTTTTCCATGACCACACACACATACAAAGCTGAAACCTTTGGCGGGAAAATCAGTCACCTGGAATAACTGGGTTTCCTTTAATTACCACAAGCCAGAACAGTATGTAATAATGCCCAGCAATACTTTTAGGTTTCCACAGTTAATTTACTTTACTATTCTTTGAAAGAATTATTTTATAACCTGTCCTTTTCTCCTAACCTTTCATACCTTATATACTCCCACATTCTAGGCTGATAACCCTCCTTATACCTCATCAATCAAATAACAGCAGACAACAGATTCTTCATCCTCCCATCACCAGGTCAACAGACTTATCTGCATTTGCTCCTTTTGTAATTGAAGATGTGTCCTGCTCTCATCAAAGTCCAATTCCATCACTTGTACTTCCATACTGTATTCTCATTTTAATTTCAAAACCCCTCCCTGACCTCACAACTTCCATATAACTGCCACCATATTTCTCTGCTGGTTTTTTTTTTTTTTTTTTTTAAAGGAAAAGCTGTGTATGTGAGTTCCCTTCCTATTATTTACTCCTCAACCCACTCCAATTTTCCTTTTTCCACACTCCTGTACTCTATGGCTGCTAATCAAAAGGTTAGCAGTTCGTCTTCCAGCTGCTCCATGGCAACCCTATAAGGCAGTTGTACTTTGTCCTACAGGGTCACTATGAGTCAGAATCGACTCAACGGCAATCTTTTTTGTTTGTTTGTTTTTATACTACCATAGTGTGGCAATCCATCAATCGCCATATTGTGAAACCCTGCAGTTTTTCTTTTTTCATCTCATTTGAACATTTATGAACATTTAACTCAGCTGACTACACCTTCATTTTGGAAAACTTTCCTTTTTGGCCTTCCATGAAATGACTCTTTTCTGGACTTCCTCCTTTTGGATTGCTCAGTCCTTTTCACAGTCTTCAGTTATGTGTACCTCCACTTTGCTCCATGTCTAAATGCTCAGCCATAGGCCTTGGATTCCCTCCCACAATCTCCTTAAGTGACCTAATCCAGTTTCATAGCTTGAAAAACAATCTTTAAGCTGATATTTCTCGTTGTATGTTAAACCCTGATTTCTGTTCTGATCTGCAGACTCAAATATTCAGCCACCTCTCTGACATACCCAGTTGGATGTCTAATAGACATCCCATCTCATGTTTATTCTGTTGTTTTGGACTCATTGGTTTGGAGTTCAAACAGATTTGGAGCCATCGATCCTGGATGAATCACCAATCAGTGTTTTGAAGATAACTTGGTTATCTGTAGAATTGTTACATTGTAGCAATTCCCCATATTATAGGTATAAAGTTCTGCAAAATCAAGTCATAACCAACACAAAACCACAGACCGTATCATTTTATTGTTCCATAGCTTCTCTCCTTACTTTGATCTTCATCAAGTAGACCCATCACTATTTTTGCTCTCCTTCTGTGGATCTTACCAAGCACCTGTCTTTACATGAATGTTTGTTTTGTTTCAGGTATGGATGTATCACAGATTTGTATAAGGGTAAATGCTTTCTCTTGCTTTTCAATAACTTTATTGATGATAAAAACCACCCAGTTGCCCTTAAGTTGTTTCCTACTCATTGCAACCCCTCGTGTGTCAGAACAGAACTGTGCTCTGTAGAATTTTCAATAGCTGGGTTTTTTTTTTTTCCTTTTGAATTAGATGACTTACAATTTTTGGCCCTTTTGTGGTAACAGTACATTGGATCACCCTCTTTGGAGAACAGTTTCTGGTAAATTTTTGATAACTTCCTATGATTATAATTGATGACACTGTCTAAGCTGTGCTGAGCACTTTGTGCTTATTGTTTTCTTACAGCCCGATTATCTTCAGTGGCCCACACTGAAATCTTTAAAGGAACAATAAAGCTCTCCAAGGGCACTGATACAGGTACAATGCAACAAGTCATACAGTCTAATGAACACTGACTGAATCATAACAGAGAGCTCATAAACTTTCAATGCATGTCATTTGCATGATTGTTGCCCATAATGAAACTGATGGGCTACTTTTTTTACACACAAAAGGCAAGATATTTTTGCAGTTTTCCCCTGTTGGGCTGACATTTTACTATTGGAAAAAGTAGATGTTCTACAAACTTAAGGAATTTACTGTGTATTGTTTCATCCTGGCTCCTTATAAAATTCTGATTCCTTAGGGACCCAGTGGTTCGTTCTTCACTCTTCAGAGAAGCTGCTGTTTTTCTCTACACTGCTACCTCTTTATAACTCAGTTCTTTGTCTGGGACAAAAACAACCACTTTCCTAAATTTCTGGTGTGCTTCAGTTATAGTTTTTCTTGGTGTGGTCTATTCAATTTTACAACCATTTTTTGAGCACCCACAAAATGCTAATTACTGAACTAACCATAGAGTCAAATAATCACTGAGATAAATAGGAACTCACAACAAGATCCAAGCCTAGGTTTAATGGATTTTTAGAATGAAATAAATCACATCTACTTGTTTTCAACATGCTAATTTATGTCTCAAGCTAGTCAGATCTGATTCCTAGCCATGTTGCTTTTCCTTTTGATGTTATGCTTGCTTCAGCATTCACCGAATTTACGTTTATTATGAACTCAGCCAGCTTTCAAAGTATGAAAGTAAGATTCATTGATCTGTAGTTCTTGAGTAGTTTCTGAAATTCTTACAGATAGAGGTATCATTAGTGTTTCAACAGGCTTTCTGCATAACAGTTAGTCTGATTTAGGAAGCAAGTAAACTGACGATTTTTTAAAGGTATAAAGAAGATAATTTGTTTTCCAAATCTGGGAGAGTTATTTATTCAGACAACGTTTGACACTAGTATGGATATTGCAAAAGTCAAACAGCATAATTTAAATTTTAAATATTAGGGACAGTTTTAAAAGAAGCAGTAAGGAACACTAAGATATATACTAAGTACAGTAAATGCATATATGTATTATTACATTTAAATATACATTTATATATAAATATAATTTATGTATAAAGTAAAATTCATCAATATTGGCTGATAGTTTTGACTTGAAAACTAAAATAATGGGTAAAGGCAGAAAAATGTTATACCTTGAACAAGGCTTTTCACAGTAATGTAAAAAAGTTAGGAACATAAGCAAGGGGGAGTAATGGAGAAAATACATTGCGCTTTAATGCACATAACTGAAATGTAGTGGGATGATTTTTATAATGGATGTCAAAATTAATAGATGTAGTCTGTGTGGGAGAGAATATAAGGAAAAAGGGTGACAGTTTGTGCCAAAAACATTTACTAAGCAATTGAAATATGCAAAAGGAGAAAATAGTTTGAGCAAGTCCTGTAAGTAAAGAAAAGTAAGTCCTACCCAGATATTCTTATGTTGGGTTTAATTCTTATACTGGTTTTGTTGACTATTTTCCCTGAGAGGTGCCTTTTCTGCTTTCTTGTTACCTCTTGTAGCTCTTGAAAGGGCTGGGGGGAACAGTCTACAGACCAGCTTTTACTTTCAGTATTTGAAGGAAGTCTATGTAAATATGGAAGGATTCTGAGATTATTTTGCCGTCTTGTATAGTTTCCAATATGTGCATACCTTTGAGTACATGAATTAGGGTGGGAGTGAGCTGCTTGAGGGACTTACCACTTTATCTCTCAAATACTCAAGTTTATCCCTCCAGCACACTGATGTTGTCAACACTTTAACTTACCTCATTGATCCGATAGCCTGCCTTTCTTAGGTGATGCACTCTTCTCTTTCTGAAGTATCTTTAGCTTTTAGCTGTACCTGTTAAAATCCTGTATACCCTAACAAATCCCGCTATCTATTCCCTCTCTTGTAAACTTCCCTGAATGTGCCTCACCCCCATACCGATTTTCTTTACTCTGATCTCCTATAACATAATGTCTAAATTACTCATTTATTGTTAATCCGAGTCTTAAGAAACAGCAGGCCAAGGAAGCAGGTTGGAAACTCTTATGGGTTGAATTACGTCCCCCTAAAATATGCTTAGCAATTCCCAGTATTGTGTGATTGTCCTCCATTTTGTCATCTGACATGATTTCCCCACGGGTTGTAAATCCTATTTCTGTGATGTTGATAAGATGGGATTATCAGCAGTCGTGTTAATGAGGCAGAACTCAGTCTACAAGACTGGATTGTATCTTGAGCCAACCTCTTTTGAGATATAAAGGAGAGAAGCAAGCAGAGACAGGGGACCTCTTACAACCGAGAAAGCAGAGCAAGGAACTTGCGTCCTTTAGACCTGAGGTCCCTGAGCTGAAAAATCCTGGACCAGGGGAAGAATGATGACATGGATCTTCCCCCAGAGCTCACAGAGAAGAGAGAGACTTCCCCTGGGACTGATGCCCTGAATTTGGACTTGTAGGCTATCAGACTGAGAGAATGAATTTCTCTTTGTTGAAAACATCTATTTATGGTATTTCTGTTATAGCAGCAGTAGATAACTAAGACAGGAACCAAGAAAGGAATGTGAATAGCCATGAAATATGGAGTAAGCAAACAGAAATCACACACACACACACATATGCAGGAATATGGGCCAGGGAGGAAAGCAAGGCAGTAGGTCCAAGACATACATGTAAACAACCAGAAGGTCAGTAGAATTTGAAAAAGGATGTCAGTGTAGCTGACAAAAGTCCAGGGAGAGATGGTCCAGGATAATCTCAGCTTTTCATATTTCTTCAATGAGCTTTAAAAAGCTACTTTCTAGTAAGCTTTGGTTTGTATTTTTTTGCAGCCACAAAGTACCCAGCACTATTGGTTTAATTAGTTTAAATGAATGATTGAATAAATGAAGAGATTCTTCTCATATGTTTACAAAAGAGTGCTTCTTGTTCAGCATAACTGACTGCAAGACCAATTCAATTCTCTCTGGAACTCTAAGCTTTCTGATTGCTCATGCTAGGGCACATTTTTTATAGAATCACAGAATATTAGAACTGGAATAACATCACACTTTCTCATCCTACTCTATCGTTCTACAAATAAAGAATCTTGTAGGATTAGTAATGAGGGATGCATAAACCTGTAAACCACAAAGCTCCAGCTTGAAGTTCTTGATGAAACAATCTTTCAATTACAATTTAAACTAACCAGGAAAAGATTCTTCTTTTTTTTTTTTTTTAAGTATAAATCAAAAAATAGTCATTAAGCCCTTTTTGGTGTGTAAAAAGGGTACTGTGATAGGTGCTGGGATATGAATAAGACATGCAAGAAACCTACCATCAGATAATTCATCTTTTAATTCTAAAAGCAGAAAATAGTAGAGCTTTATATTTTCATCAGATTTCTGCTGGTTTGGTATCTTTCATTAGTATAAGTACCTTCAGCAGGAACAGTAATCTAAATTTTGGAAGACATAACCATAGAGGCTTAAATCTATATCACAGTGAAACTGGATAGAGAAAGGATCAGGAGCTTAACACTGCCCACTGAGTATCATTCTGTATGACCTGGACACATATTCCTTCTATTATATGTTAATAAACACTTTGCTTCCACTGTTTTATTTTGCATGTGTGTATTTCACATGTGTCTTGCATATCTTCCATATGACTCCATGTGTTACTATAGGAATTTCTTTCCTTTAGATTCTTTTTTTTTCCCCATTTCTCTACTATTTTATTGTGAAGTATTTAGTATGTACAGAATGTTTCTAAAATGATATAATCGTCAGTCCCCAATGTAGAAAATAAAGCACTAAAAATGTATTTGGATCTCTCTATGTAGCAAGGAAGAAGCCCTGGTGACATAGTGGTTAAGGGCTCAGCTGCTAACAGAAAGGTCAGTGGTTTGAACCACCAGCTGCTCTGAGGGAGAAAGATGTGGCACCAGCTTCCATAAAGATTGTTTTCGTTGTCATATGCCTTCAAGTTGGTTCCAACTCATAGTGACCCTATTACAACAGAACAAAATACTGTCCAGTCCTGTGCCATCCTCATGATTGTTGCTATGTTTGAGCCCATTGTTGCAGCCATTGTATCCATCCATCTCGTTGAGAGTCTTACTCTTTTTCATTGACCCTCTACTTTACCAAGCATCACGTTCTTCTTCAGGGACTGTTTCTACTCCCAAAGTATGGGAGATGAGGTTTCAGCATTCTTGCTTCTAACTAGGACTGTGGCTATACTCCATCCAAGATAGTCTTGATTATTCTTCTGTCAGTCCATAATATATTCAGTATTCTTTCCCAGCATCATAATTTGATGGCATCAATTATTCTTCGGTCTTCCTTATTCATTGTCCAGCTTTTGCATGCATGTGAGGAGATTGAAAATATCATGGCTTGGGTCAGGGTCACCTTAGTCCTCAAAGTGACATCTTTGCTTTTCAATGCTTTCAAGAGGTCTTTTGCAGCAGACTTGCCCAATGCAATGTGTCTTTTGATTTCTTGATTGCTGCTTCCTTGGGCACTGATTGTGAATTCTCGTGAAATGAAATCCTTGACAAGGTCAATCTTTTCTCATTTATCCTGATGTTGCTTATTGGTCCAGTAGTAAGGATTTTTGTTTTCTTTATGTTGAGGTGTAATTCCTACTGAAAGCTGTACTCTTTGATCTTCATCAGTAACCACTTCAAGTCCTTTTCACTTTCAGCAGGCAAGGTTGTGTCATCTGCATAATGCAGTTTGTTAATGAGTCTTCCTCCAATGGTGATGCCCCATTCCTCTTCATATAGTCCAGCTTCTCAGATTATTTCCTCAGCATAAAGACTGAATAGGTATGGTGAAATGATACAACCCTGACACATGCCTTTCCTGACTTTAAACCTTGCAGTATCCCCTTGTTCTGTTCAAATGACTGCCTCTTGATCCATGTGCAGATTCCTCATGAACACGATTAAGTGTTCCAGAATCCCCATTCTTTGCAATGTTATCTATAATTCGTTATGATCCACACAGTCAAATGCCTTAGCATAGTCACTAAAACACAGGTGAACATCTTTCTGGTATTGTCAGCTCTAAGCCATGATCCATCTGACATCAGCATTGATATTCCTTGTTCCAAGTTCTCTTCTGAATCTGGCTTGAATTTCTGGAAGTTCCCTGTTCATGTAAGACTGCAACAATTTTTTAGTTACCTTCATCAAAAATTTTACTTGCATGTGATATTAATGATGTTTGATAATTCCTGCATTTTGCTGGTTCACTTTTCTTTGGAATGGGTGCAGATATGGATCTTTTCCAGTTGGTTGGCCAGTAGCTGTCTTACAGATTTCTTGGTATAGATAAGTGAGCACCTCCAGCATTGCATCCATTAGTTGAAATGCCTCAGTTGGTATTCCATCAATTCCTGAAGCCTTATTTTTTTGCCAATGCCTTCAGTGCAGCTTGGACTTCTTCCTTCAATACCATCGATTCTTGATCATAAGTTACCTCCTGAAGGGGTTGAATGTTGACCAGTTCTTTTTAGTACAGTGACTGTGTATTCCCTCCGTCTTCTTTTGATACTTCCTGCATCATTCAATATTACGCCCATAGAATCCTTCAAAATCGCGACTCAATGCTTGAATTTTTTTCAGTTCTTTCAGTTTGAGAATGTAGAGCATGTTCTTCTCTCTTGGTTTTGTAACTCCAGGCCTTTGCATATGTCATTGTAATACTTTGCTTTGTCTTTTTGAACCACTGTTTGAAATCTTCTGTTCAGCTCTTTTAACTCATTTCTTCCGTTTGCTTTAGCTACTCGATATTCAAGAACAAGTTTCAGAGTCTCTTCTGACATCCATTTTGGTCTTTTCTTTCTTTCCTCCTTTTTAATGACTTTTTGCTTTCTCCATGTATGATGTTCCTGAGGTCATTCTATAACTTGTCTGGTCTTCAGTCACTAGTGTCCAATGCATCAAACCTATTCTTCAGATGGTCTCTAAATTCAGGTGGAGTATATACAAGGTTGTATTTTGGCTCTCATGGGCTTGTTTTAATTTTTTCCAGCTTCAACTTGAACTTGCATAGGAGCAATTGATGGTCTGTTCCACAGTTGGCCCCTAGCCTTTTTCTGACTGATGATACCAAGCTTTTCCATTGTTACTTTCCAAGATGTAGTCTCTTTGATTCCTGTTTTTTCCATCTGGTAATGTTCACATGTTTAGTCAGCATTTATGTAGTTGAAAAAAGGTAATCGCAATGAAGAAGTCGGTCTTGTAAAACTCTATCATGTGATCTCTGGTGTTGTTTCTATCACCAAGCCCATAGTTTCCAACTACTGATCCTTCTTCACTGTTTTCTACTTTGCATCCCAATCACCAGTAATTATTGATGCATCTTGATTGCATGTTGGATCATTTTCAGACTGCAGAAGTTGGTGAAAATCTCCAATTTCTTCATCTATGGCCTTAGAGGTTGGTGTGTAAATTTGAATAATAGTACTATTAAGAGGTCTTCCTTGTAGGTGTGTGGACATTATCCTATCATTGACAGTGTGGTGCTTCAGGATAGATCTTGAAATTTTCTTTTTGACTATGAACATGGTGCCATTCCTCTTCATTTTGTCATTCCCAGCATAGTAGACCATATGATTGTCCAGTTCACAATGCCCAATAACAGTCCATTTTGGCTTACTAATGCCTTGGATATCTATTTTTATGCAGTCCATTTCATTTTTTTTTTAATAATTTTTATTGTGCTTTAAGTGAAAGTTTACAAGTCAAGTCATTCTGTCACATATAAGCTTATATACACCTTACTCCAGACTCCCACTTACTCTCCCCCTAATGAGTCAGCCCACTCCCTCCTTCCAGTCCATCCTTTCATGACAGTTTTGTCAATTTCTAACCCTCTCTACCCTCCCATCTCCCCTCCAGACAGGAGATGCCAACACAGTCTCAAGTGTCCACCTGATACAAGTAGCTCGCTCTTCATCAGCATCTCTCTCCAACCCACTGTCCAGTCCCTTCCATGTCTGATGAGTTGTCTTCGGGAATGGTTCGTGTCCTGGGTCAACAGAAGGTTTGGGGACCATGACGGCCGGGATTCCTCTAGTCTTAGTCAGACTATTAAGTCTGATCTTTTTATGAGAATTTGGGGTCTGCATCCCACTGTTCTCCTGCTCCCTCAGGGGTTCTCTGTTGTGGTCCCTGTCAGGACAGTCATCGGCTGTGGCTGGGCACGATCTAGCTCTTCTGGTCTCAGGATGATGTAAGTCTCTGGTTCATGTGGCCCTTTCTGTCTCCTGGGCTCATAGTTATCGTGTGACCTTGGTGTTCTTCATTCTCCTTTGATCCAGGTGGGTTGAGACCGATTGATGCATTTTAGATGGCCGCTTGCTAGCATTTAAGACCCCAGACGCCACACTTCAAAGTGGGATGCAGAATGTTTTCATAATAGAATTATTTTGCCAATTGACTTAGAAGTACCCTTAAGCCATAGTCCCCAAACCCCCACCCTTGCTCCGCTGATCTTCGAAGCATTCAGTTTATCCCAGAAACTTCTTTGCTTTTGGTCCAGTCCAGTTGAGCTGACCTTCCCTGTATTGAGTATTGTCCTTCCCTTCACCTAAAGTAGTTCTTATCTACTAACTAATCAGTAAATAACCCTTTCCCCCCTCCCTCCCCCTCTCGTAACCACAAAAGTATGTGTTCTTCTCAGTTTATACTATTTCTCAAGATCTTATAATAGTGGTCTTATACAATATTTCTCCTTTTGCCTCTGACTAATTTCACTCAGCATAATGCCTTTCAGGTTCCTCCATGTTATGAAATGTTTCACAGATTCGTCACTGTTCTTTATCGATGTGTAGTATTCCATTGTGTGAATATACCACAATTTATTTAACCGTTCATCCATTGATGGACACCTTGGTTGCTTCCAGCTTTTTGCTATTGTAAACAGTGCTGCAATAAACATGGGTGTGCATATATCTGTTCATGTAAAGGCTCTTATTTCTCTAGGGTATATTCCGAGGAGTGGGATTTCTGGGTTGTATGGTAGTTCTATTTCTAACTTTTTAAGGAAGTGCTGAATCGATTTCCAAAGTGGTTGTACCATTTTACATTCCCACCAGCAGTGTATAAGAGTTCCAGTCTCTTCGCAGCCTCTCCAATATTTATTATTTTGTGTTTTTTGGATTAATGCCAGCCTTGCTGGAGTGAGATGGAATCTCATCGTAGTTTTAATTTGCATTTCTCTAATGGCTAATGATCGAGAGCATTTTCTCATGTATCTGTTATCCGCCTGAATATCTTCTTTAGTGAAGTGCGTGTTCATATCCTTTGCCCACTTTTTGATTGGGTTGCTTGTCTTTTTGTGGTTGAGTTTTAACAGAATCATATAGATTTTAGAGATCAGGCGCTGGTCGGAGATGTCGTAGCTGAAAATTCTTTCCCAATCTGTAGGTGGTCTTTTTACTCTTTTGGTGAAGTCTTTAGATGAGCAGAGGTGTTTGATTTTTAGGAGCTCCCAGTTATCTGGTTTCTCTTCGTCATTTTTAGTAATGTTTTGTATTCTGTTTATGCCTTGTATTAGGGCTCCTAATGTTGTCCCTATTTTTTCTTCCATGATCTTTATCGTTTTAGTCTTTATGTTTAGGTCTTTGATCCACTTGGAGTTAGTTTTTGTGCATGGTGTGAGGTATGGGTCCTGTTTCATTTTTTGCAAATGGATATCCAGTTATGCCAGCACCATTTGTTAAAAAGACTATCTTTTTCTCAATCAACTGACACTGGTCCTTTGTCAAATATCAGCTGCTCATATGTGGATGGATTTATATCTGGGTTCTCAATTCTGTTCCATTGGTCTATGTGCCTGTTGTTGTATCAGTACCAGGCTGTTTTGCCTACTGTGGCTGTATAATATGTTCTAAATCAGGTAGAGTGAGGCCTCCTACTTTCTTCTTCTTTTTCAGTAATGCTTTACTTACCTGGGACTTCTTTCCCTTCCATATGAAGTTGGTGATTTGTTTCTCCAGCACATTAAAAAATGTCATTGGAATTTGGATTGGAAGTGCATTGTATGTATAGATGGCTTTTGGTAGAATAGACATTTTTCTGTGTTAAGTCTTCCTATCCATGAGCAAGTTATGTTTTTCCAATTAAGTAGGTCCTTTTTAGTTTCTTGCAGTAGCACTTTGTGGTTTTCTTTGTATAGGTCTTTTACATCTTTGGTAAGATTTATTCCTAAGTATTTTATCTTCTTGGGGGCTACTGTGAATGGTATTGATTTGGTGATTTCCTTTTCGATGTTCTTTTTGTTGATGTAGAGGAATCCAAGTGATTTTTGTATGTTTATCTTATAACCTGAGACTCTGCCAAACTCTTCTATTAGTTTCAGTAGTTTTCTGGAGGATTCCTTAGGGTTTTCTGTGTATAAGATCATGTCATCTGCAAATAGAGATAATTTGACTTCTTCCTTGCCAATCTGGATGCCCTTTATTTCTTTGTCTAGCCTAATTGCTCTGGCTAGGACCTCTAGCACAATGTTGAATAAGAGCGGTGATAAAGGGCATCCTTGTCTGGTTCCCGTTCTCAAGGGAAATGCTTTCAGGCTCTCTCCATTTAGAGTGATGCTGGCTGTTGGGTTTGTATAGATGCCCTTTATTATGTTGAGGAATTTTCCTTCAATTCCTATTTTGCTGAGAGTTTTTATCATGAATGGGTGTTGGACTTTGTCAAATGCCTCTTCTGCATCAATTGATAAGATCATGTGGTTTTTGTCTTTTGCTTTATTTATATGGTGGATTACATTAATGGTTTTTCTAATATTAAACCAGCCTTGCATACCTGGTATAAATCCCACTTGGTCGTGGTGGATCATTTTTTTTGATATGTTGTTGAATTCTATTGGCTAGAATTTTGTTGAGGGTTTTTGCATCTATGTTCATGAGGGATATAGGTCTGTAATTTTCTTTTTTTGTGGTGTCTTTACCTGGTTTTGGTATCAGGGATATGGTGGCTTCATAGAATGAGTTAGGCAGTATTCCATCATTTTCTATGCTATGAAATACCTTTACTAGTACTAATGTTAACTGTTCTCTGAAAGTTTGGTAGAACTCTGCTGTGAAGCCATCCAGGCCAGGGCTTTTTTTTGTTGGGAGTTTTTTGATTACCGTTTCAATCTCTTTTTTTGTTATGGGTCTATTTAGTTGTTCTACTCCTGATTGTGTTAGTTTAGGTAGGTAGTGTTTTTCTAGGAATTCATCCATTTCTTCTAGGTTTGCAAATTTGTTAGAGTACAATTTTTCGTAATAATCTGATATGATTCTTTTAATTTCTGTTGGGTCTGTTGTGATATGGCCCATCTCGTTTCTTATTTGGGTTTTTTGTTTCCTTTCCTGTATTTCTTTAGACAGTCTGGCCAATGGTTTATCAATTTTGTTAATTTTTTCAAAGAACCAGGTTTTTGCTTTGTTAATTCTTTCAATTGTTTTTCTGTTCTTAATTCATTTAGTTCAGCTCTAATTTTTATTATTTGTTTTCTTCTGGTGCCTGATGGATTCTTTTGTTGCTCACTTTCTATTTGTTCAAGTTGTAGGGACAGTTCTCTGCTTTTGGCTCTTTCTTCTTTTTCTATGTGTGCATTTATTGATATAAATTGGCCTCTGAGCACTGCTTTTGCTGTGTCCTAGAGGTTTTGATAGGAAGTATTTTCATTCTCGTTGCATTCTATGAATTTCTTTATTCCCTCCTTAATGTCTTCTATAACCCAGTCATTTGAGCAGGGTATTGTTCAGTTTCCAAGTATTTGATTTATTTTCCCTGATTTTTCTCTTATTGACTTCCACTTTTATGGCCTTGTGGTCTGAGAAGATGCTTTGTGATATTTCGATGTTTTGGACTCTGCAAAGGTTTGTTTTATGACTTAATATGTGGTCTATTCTAGAGAATGTTCCATGTGCGCTAGAAAAAAAAGTATACTTTGCAGCAGTTGGGTGGAGTGTTCTGTATAAGTCTATGAGGTCAAGTTGGTTGATTGTAGCAATTAGGTCTTCCGTGTCTCTATTGAGCTTCTTACTGGATGTCCTGTCCTTCTCCGAAAGTGATGTGTTGAAGTCTCCTACTATAATTGTGGAGGTGTCTATCTCACTTTTCAGTTCTGTTAAAGTTTGTTTTATATATCTTGCAGCCCTGTCATTGGGTACGTAAATATTTAATATGGTTGTATCTTCCTGGTCATTTGTCCCTTTAATCATCACGAGTGTCCTTCTTTATCCTTTGTGGTAGATTTAACTTTAAAGTCTATTTTGTCAGAAATTAGTATTGCTACTCCTGTTCTTTTTTGCTTGTTGTTTGCTTGACATATTTTTTTTTCTATCCTTTGAGTTTTAGTTTGTTTGTGTCTCTAAGTCTAAAGTGTGTCTCTTGTAGGCAGCATATAGATGGATTGTGTTTCTTTACCCAGTCTGAGACTCTCTGTCTCTTTATTGGTGCATTTAGTCCATTTACATTCAGTGTAATTATAGATAAGTATGTATTTAGTGCTGCCATTTTGATGCCTTTTTGTGTGTGTTGTTGACAATTTCATTTTTCCACTTACTTTTTTGTGCTGAGACGTTTTTCTTTGTAAATTGTGTGTTCCTCATTTTCATAGTAGTTGAATTTACGTTTGCTGAGTCGTTATGTTTTTCTAGGTTTTTATTTTGAGTTATGGAGTTGTTATACCTCTTTGTGGTTACCTTAATAATTACCCCTATTTTTCTAAGTAAAAGCCTAACTTGTATTGTCCTATATCGCCTTGTTTTCCCCTCCATATGGCAGTTCTGTGCCTCCTGTATTTAGTCCCTCTTTTTGATTACTGTGATCTTTTACATGTTGACTTCAAAGATTCCCTGTTTTGAGCATTTTTTTCTTTTTAAAATTAATCTTAATTTGTTTTTGTGATTTCCCTATTTGAGTTGATATCAGGATGTTCTGTTCTGTGACCTTGTGTTGTGCTGGTATCTGATATTATTGATTTTCTGACCAATTTCCTTTAGTATTTCTTGTAGTTTTGGTTTGGTTTTTGCAAATTCTCTAAGCTTGTGTTTATCTGCAAATGTTTTAATTTCACCTCTGTATTTTAGAGAGAGTTTTGCTGGATATATGATCCTTGGCTGGCAGTTTTTCTCCTTCAGTGCTTTATATATGTCATCCCATTGCCTTCTTGACTGCATGGTTTCTGCTGAGTGGTCTGAACTTATTGATTCTCTTTTGTAGGATACCGTTCTTTTCTCCCTGGCTGCTTTTAAAATTTTCTCTTTATCTTTGGCTTTGGCAAGTTTGATGATAATATGTCTTGGTGATTTTTTTTTTGGATCAATCTTATATGGGGTTCGATGAGCATTTTGGATAGATATCCTTTCGTCTTTCATGATGTCAGGGAAGTTTTCTGCCAACAGATCTTCAACTATTCTCTCTGTATTTTCTATTATCCCTCCCTGTTCTGGAACTCCAATCACACGCAAGTTATTCTTCTTGATATAGTCCCACATGATTCTTAGGCTTTCTTCATTTTTTAAAATTCTTTTATCTGATTTTTTTCCAGCTATATTGGTGTCAATTCCCTTATCCTCCAGCTCCCCCACTCTGCATTCCAATTGCTTGAGTCTGCTCCTCTGAGTTCCTATTGAGTTGTCTAATTCTGTAATTTTACTGTTAATCTTTTGGATTTCTGAATGCTGTCTCTCTATGGATTCTTGCAGCTTATTAATTTTTCCACTATGTTCTTGAATAATCTTTTTGATTTCTTCAACTGCTTTATCAGAGTGTTCTTTGGCTTTTTCTGTAGATTGTCTTATTTCATTTCTGAGGTCATCCCTGATGTCTTGAAGCATTCTGTAAATTAGTTTTTTATATTCTGCATCTGGCAATTCCAGGATTGCATCTTCATTTGGGAAAGATTTTGATTCTTTAATTTGGGGAGTTGTAGAAGCAATCACGGTCTGCTTCTTTATGTGGTTTGATATCGACTGCTGTCTCCCAGCCATCTATAAGATATTGTAATGATTTATTCCATATTTGCTCACTGAGTCTTATCTTGTTTTGTTTCCTTTCAGTATACATAGATGGGCTACTAGATTGCGCTGTCTTGATTGTTGTAGCCCTTGAGTCACTTATGTCCTATTACCAGCTGGTTTGGGCTGTTACCAGATATATAAGCCTAAGAGTCCATTTACTATTCTTGAGTAGAATCTGATTTTGGGTCACCAAGTGTGTGGTGCAGACTGTCACCTATCCACCTAGAGAAGTAGTGGTGATAGTTGTGTGCCCCAGATTCTAGTAGCAGCAGGGGGTCACACTCCAGGGGGGCAGAATGCTGACAGGCTTCCCCCAAGTGCCAGTGAGGTAGGTGTGTCTCTATTCCTAATGCACCTTGGTGGGTGGGCTCTGCAGCTGTACCTTAGACACCCAAACCATGTACCTCTACAGATTGGTAGAAGTCACCATCCTCAGACCCCTAAGGCAGGAGGCTAGGTGGTCTGGGGGGAGCTTCAGCCCTCAGTTCCCTGTTGTGGGTCAGTGAGGGCTCTGTTGAATAAACAGAGATATCAGACCTGGGAAACTTGTCTTTCCAGTAATCCGCTAAAAGAATTAAAGTCAGATCCCTATCAGAATTGCCTTTGCAGTATAATAGCCACCTTGTTCCCTGTAGGGATGAAAGCCCAAGACAGTGGATCTCATATGCTTGGCTGGAGCTGGTTCTGTATTTTCAGTCCAATTTTGGGAAGTCAGGGAAGGATTTTTGGTCCCTGGGTTTTTTGTAGCTGCTTCTCTCAGGCCAGGAGAATGGGTTAGGAAAAGAAAAAAACCACAGAGCACTTCACTGTCTGGCTCAGGAAATTCCAATGTTAATGAAGCCACCTGGGAAGGGGAGGGAAGGGATCAGATAGATAGGAGAGAGTAGCACCCCGAATATAGACAAAGTTACTTATCTTGCATGGTGATGACTGTTTTATCTGAGATTCCCAAGGGGTGTGTAGCCTGTGTGCATTGGCTGGGTCGAGATTGTCCCCCCTGAGGTTCAGGCCCACATCCTGTGCTTGTGTTGTCTCAGAAGCCGTGGTCAGTTCCTCCGCTCCCAGTCCAAAACCCAGTGCCAAGGTTCCCCAGCTGGGACACTGCACTCCAAGCTCCAAAACCAGTCACTGCCTCCCGGTGACTTCTCCTGTCAGCCGCGTCACTGAGCTGCCTGCGTGCACTGGCAGGGCTTCCCCCGAGGTCACTTCTGGGGGCTAAGGCTGCGTCCCCTGTTTGCGCCATCTCAGCATGCCGTGCTCAGCTCCCCTGTGCCCAGTCCAAAGCCCAGCGCCAAGGTTTTCTGATTGGGACTCTGGGTCCAGGCTCCGAAAACAGTAGTTGCTTCCCCATGGTTGCTCGTTCTCAGTCTCTGTCACTCAGGTCAACTCTTTAGATCTGTGTTTGATGGTCAGGGTTCGTAGATTGTCATGTATGTGATCGATTCACTTGTTTTTCTGAGTCTTTGTTGCAAGAGGGATCCGAGGTAGCTTCTACCTAGTCAGCCATCTTGGCCCTCTGAGAGATCAATTTCATTTTCGACAACTTCATACTTTGTATGTTCAATGTTCTGGTTATTAACGGATGTTTGCAACTGTTTCTTCTAATTATGGGTTGGCCACATCAGCAAATGAAGGTTCTGAAACCTTGACTCCGTTCATATCATTAAGGTCGACTCTACTTTGATGAAGCAGCTCTCCCCCAGTTATATTTTGAGTGCCTTCCAACCTGAGAGGCTCATTTTCTGGCACTATACGGGACAATGTTTCACTGCTAATTCATAAGGTTTACACTGGCCAATTTTTTCAGAAGTAGACTGCCAGGTCCTTCTTCTCTCCTTAGTCTGGAAGCTACACGGAAATCTGTCCAACATGGGTGACCCTGCTGGTATGTGAAATACCAGTGGCATAGCTTCCAGCATCACAGCAACATCCAAGCACTGCAGTCCAACAAACTGACAGAGAAGTAATGGAATCAGGTAGCCTAGGTGACCTGTATTGTAGGTGCCATTCGGCCTCCTTACCCAACCAATGCAATAGTTGTTCAAAGTAGCCATGGAGTTACAAAATCTTCTGGGAATTCCAGGGAACCAGTTTTGAATAACACAAAACTGTAATATCAGCCTCCAGAGAAATACCCAGACTCATTGCAGAACTTCTTTTTGTATCAGAAAAATAACTGCTGGTGCCTCACACAGACTGAAACTTACAAGGCTAGAACAAACAGACCTCTGTGAGAGCTATGCTGCCTCTGCCTGTAAGGAAAGCCCATCTCCCCATTCATGGCTGCTTTCTCCTGTTGGAAACCCTGGTGGCATAGTGGTTAAGATCTATGACTGCTAACCAAAATGTTGGTGTTTCAAATCCACCAGGCACTCCTTGGAAACTCTATGGGGCAGTTCTCCTCTGTCCTATAGGGTTGCTATGAGTCAGAATAGACTCGACGGCAATGGATATCTCTTGTTGCTCACTATCTTAAACTTTCATAAAACAAAGGGCTCATTTTGCATCCTAACTGCAAACGTAAGGGTAATACCGTTGCCAGTGAGTGTTCTAGCCTGAGCAGTATAGGAAGGCTGCTCAAAAAAAGTTGGTTGGTGTAGGTGTTGAGCAGGAGTCTCTGGGTGGTGCAAATGGCTAATGCACTTGGTCCGTAGCCAAAAGGTTGAAGGTATGAGTCCACCCAGAGTTGCCCTTGAAGAAAGCCTGGTAGTGTACTTCTGAAAAATCAGCATTGATAAATCCTCTGGAACACAGTCTACTCTGACTCACATAGGTTCACCATGATTTGGAGTTTACTCAATAGCAACTCATATTGGCAGGTGTTAACAAAGTGAAAGCCCAATATATGCTGCACACTTCAAGAAAAATAGCTTTAGATATTTTTACAACCAGAGGTAGCCAACAGCAAATCATAACATGCCTGTAGAATAAGACAAGTAAGAACTTTCTGGTATTGATTTTTAATTTGATTACATTCAGTTGGAAAATATACTCTGTGGTTTCAATCCTTTTACATTATCTGACTCTTGCTTTATATCCCAAAATATAATTTGGCCAATGGTCCGTGTGCACTTGAAAAAAATATATATACGCTGCTGCTGTCGAGCAGAGTGTATCAGCTAGATCGAGTTGGATCATAGTGTTCAAGTTTTCTCTGTTCTGATTTTCTGTCTACTTCCTCTATCAATTACTGAGAAAGGAATGTCGAAATCTCCACGTGTATTTGTACAGTCGTCTATTTGTTCTTTGAATTAGTTCTGTAAGAATTTGTCTGATGTATTTTGAAACTATTATAGAAGTATATACACTTAAGATTGTTAGATATTTCTGGGGAATTGACCCCTCTCTTAGCCATCTAGTGCTGCTTTAACAGAAATACCACAAGTGGGTGGCTTCAACAAAGAGAAATTTATTCTCTCTCAGTCTAGTAGGCTAGAAGTCTGAATTCAGGGCTTCAGCTCCAGGGTAAGGCTTCTCTCTCTGTTGACTCTAGAGGAATATCCTTCTCATCAATCTTTCCCTGGTCTAGGAGCTTCCCTGTGCAGGAACCTTGGGTCCAAAGACTTGTTCTGCTCCCGGCACTACTTTCTTGGTGGTATGAGGTTCCCAACTCTGTTTACTTCTCTTTCCTTTTATCTCTTGTAAGATAAAAGGTGGTACAGGCCACACCCCAGGGAAACTCGCTTTACATTGGATCGTGTGACCTAAACAAGGGTGTTACATCCCACCCTAATCCTCTTTAGCCACAGGCAGAGATTATGATTTATAACACATAGGAAAATCACAAAATGGAGGAAAATCACAAAATGGAGGACAACCACACAATACTGGGAATCATGGCCTAATGAAGTTGACACATATTTTGGGGGGAACACAATCGATGACAACCCCTTTAGTATTTCTAAATGTTACTTATTATCTCTGGTGATATTCCTTGATACAAAGTCTATTTTGTCTAGTAGTAATATAGTTAATCCAACTTTTTTTTTGATTAGTGTTTGCATGGTATTTGTGATGGTTAATGTCATGTGTCAACTTAGGTAGGCCATGATTCTCAGTGGTTTGGCAGTTATCATGTAGTTTGGCAGTTACATAATGATGTAATCACGTCTGCGATGAGATCTGCTATAAGCAGTCAATCAACTAAAAGAGAGTTTCCTTGGGGATGTGGCCTGAACCCAATATATATGGAGTTCCTGGCAAAGCTCACTGGGTTTTGCTTTCATCTGGATCCTTCATTTGGCTCTTCATCATCTGACCTCTGGTTCTTGGACCTGGCAACCTGGTGTCTTACATGCCAATCTTGGATTTGTCAGCCTCTGTAGTCTGTGAGCCAGCAGCCTGCCAGCCAGCAGCCTGCCATCTGATCTGCTGGTCTTAGGTTTGCCAGTCGCTGCAGCTACATGCATAAGGAGAAGCCTCCAGCCTGATGCCCAACCCACAGACTTGGAGCTTGCCAGCCTCTACAACCATGTGAGCCATTTCCTTGAAAAAAAAAGCTCTCTCTCTCTCTCTTGCGTTGATAAAAATATCTTCACTGGTTTTGCTTCTCTAGATAACCCAGCCTCAGAAGGAATATATATGTATATATATCTTCCTTTAATTTTTAACCCATGTCTTTATATTTGGAGTGGATTTGCTTTTTTATGCAGTCTGGCAATCTATGCCTTTTATTTGGAGTGTTAGGATCTTTTATATATAATGTAATTGGTTAGATTTAAATCTACCATCTTGCTATCTTTTCCTATTTATGCCACCTGTTCCTTGTATCATTTTTTCTATTCTTTTGAATTTTTTGCAATGAATTGAGATTCTTTTTTTTAAGTAATCCATTTTATCTCCACTATCAGCTTCTTAGCTATTTTTGCTTGTTTTTTTAGGGGCTGCTATATCATTTACAATATGTGTTTTAACTTAATGTAATTTACTTTCAAATAATGTACCACTTATATATAATGTAAGGCTCTCACAACAGTATAGATCCATTTTCTGCTATTGTCTTTTATGCTATTGTCAAATATTTTATGTCTACATATGTTATAAACTCCATAATACATTATTATGATTTTTATTATGAATTAGTTTTAGACTTTTAGAAATGTTGCAAAGGTTTATTACAAAGATTTCTTATCTATCCCTCTCCCAAGTTTCCCTAATGTTCATATCTTACATGACATTGCACAATTTTCAAGACCAGGAACTTAACATTAGTACAAACCTTTTATCCACACTACAGACATTACTAGAATTTTACCAATTTTAGATAAATTAAAATGAGGAAAAAAAACTTTAATATTAACACACATATGGAATATGGGTCTTGTTACCTGTTCTCATTCCTTTGAATGGATATAAATTTCTACCTGATTATCATTTTTCTTCTGTCTGAAGAACTTTGTCATTTCTTATGGTATACCTCTGCTAATAATGAATACTCTCAGCTTTTGTTTGTCTGAAAGTCTTTTATGTCTTCATTTTTAAAGGATATGTTACTGGATATGAAATTCCAGGGTGACAGATTTTTTTCACTGACGCTTTTAAAAGATGTTCCATTACCTTCTAGCTTTCACGATTTTTACAGTCACCTGTATGATCAGTATTCCCTTGAGCCTCTTATGTAACGTGTCCTTTTCCTTTGGCTGCTTTAAGATTTTTCTCTTTAACATGGGTTCTCACCAATATAAATATAGTGTGTTGGTGTGGTTTTCTTTGTGTTTATCCTGTTTGGTATGTGTCTAGCCTCTTAAATCTGGGAATGTATAGCTTTCACTAAATGTGGGAAAATTTGAATATTGTTTCTTCAAAAAAAATTCCTTGACACTCTTATTTTCTCTCTTTTGAGGGCTTCAGCCATCAATTGATATTTTCCCCCTGTGTCATACAGGCTGTTTCTTTTTCAAATATTCACTCTCTGAGCTTTATTTTCAAAAACTGCCCTTGCTAGGACTTCTAGTTCACTGATAATTGGCTATTGATCATATTCAGTGAGTTTTTCATTTCAGATACTATATTTTTCCTCACTAGAAATTCCATTTGATTGTTCTAATAACTTCCAATTACCTTCGTATCGTATTCATGTTTTTCTTTAATTCATTTAATTCCACATCTTTGTTACTTCTGGGTATGGATTCTCTTGACCGCTAGTTATGGTCTCATTTTCCATATTTTCCAGCTTTTCTTCAGGCCTTATTATTTTATTAGAGCTCTGGTGGCACAGTGGTTAATTGTTCAGCTGCTAACCAAAAGGTTGACAGTTCAAATCCACCAGCCATACCTTGGAATCCCTGTGGAGCAGTTCTACTCTGTCCTATAGGGTTATTAAGAGTTGGAATAGACTCAACAACAACTTTTTTTGGATGCTATAAAAAAAAAAATTTTTTTTAATATCTTATGAATTTTATGCTGCTGATAGCTGAATTTTGTTGTCTACCTCTAAAGAGCATCACACTTTGTGCTGGAAGGTAGTTAAGTTATATCAGTTTTTTCAATTTGAAACTCAATTTGAAGCTTTTTGGGGCCATTTTTAGAGTAACTTTCAAACTAGGGCTAGTTTAGTACTATTGCTAAAGTGTGGACTTTCTAGTCTCTGCTCGATATCTCAGATGTTAACAGAGATACTGTATTCTAGTTTGATGAGAACTGGCTCTGTAAACCCGGGGAATTGTTCAGCCTACAGATCTTATTTGCTCACTCCTGTTTAATTCTATCCTGTGCATGCACAGCCTAATTAACAATAGTATCAAGGAGAATCCTATGTATATTTCTGGAGCTCTTTTTCTGTGTAGCTTCTGTGTTCTGGAAACTTATCCTACAATATAAATCTCCTTTATCTCCCTGGTCTCTGAACTCCTTCTCCTCAACCCAGTGTGGCTGCTTCCTCTGCTTCCCTGTACTGGGTAGAAAGCTTGTTGGTTTCATTCTTTCACAAATTGAGTCCTATACTGCCTGTATAGACATTTCTGAAAATGGGTGTTACACCAGTTCTGATCAATTTTATAGTTGTTTATGGTGGGAAGGCTAGTACAGTCCTGGTTACTCCACCATGGGCAGAAGCAGAAGTACACTGGAGAATTTTACACAGAGGAGCAGCGTGTGATGTGTTTTATATTTTTAAAGTGACATTCTGGCTGCTTTGTGGAGACAGACTTTTGAGGATCAAGGGCAGTTGTAGAGAGATGACTTAGAAGGTTGTACAGTTGTGAAAGTGTGATGATGATTTGGGACAGCACACCTTCGGTGTTTTTATAAGAAGCAATTGGTTTAAGGATATATTCATGAGAGGGAACTGATCATTTGCTGATGACTTGGATGAAAAGACAGGAATCAAGGATGATCTCTTAATTTTTGGCATGAGCAACTGGGTGAGTAGGGGTATATGGCTAGGAGCAGGTTTAAAGGGAAGTAGAGAAATTAAAATGAGCCCTGGTGTACAGTAATTAAGCACTCAGCCGCTAACTGAAAGGTTGGTGTTTGAATCCACCAACTGCTCAGCAGGAGAAGGATGTGGCAGTCTACTTCTATAAAAATTTACAGCCTTGGAAACCCAATGGTGCACTTCAGCTCTCTCCTATAGGATCACTGTGAGTCAAAATGAACTCAACAGCAAGGGGTTTGGCTGTTCTGTTTGGGACAGATAGTTCTGTTTTGGACAGATTAATCTTAGGGATTCTGTCAGAAATCCAAATTTAGATATGCAAGTTTGAGGTCTTATATAAAGATGAATTATGAGGTTAATTTTTTGGGGGGGAATGAGTAGTTTACCTTTTCAGAGGCTTTGATACACTGATGCTTGCAACTGGAGGATAAAGCGTGCTGTGTTTTACAATACATCCTCAGGACCTTGTTTCTAAGGAGTATCTTGAGGGACCAATGTATTGTGGAATACATTTTGGCTATTTTGCTCTGAGCAGAGGGAAGCCAGTGAATGTTTTAAGGATAGCATGGTCTGAAATACTTTAGAACAGTTATTTTTGGCAGAAATATGATTTGATGGGAAAGAGGCTGGAGGTCTAGAGAACAGATGGAAGCCATTGATATCACCACTTAGACATTTGGGGATGAGGGTCCAGATGAGGGATGACGGTGGATATCAAAATAAATTTGTAGATGCAAGAGACAGTGAGAAGGACAAGAAATCATCAGATAATGATGCCTTATTTTTAAAACATAAGAGACTTAGATTATGCCATGGAAATTTTAAATGAAAAACACTCAATATAGGTTCCATTTAGTGAGCACTTGATATATGCCTGATAAACTACACACACACACGCACACACATACACACACACAAACGCACAGAGGCTAAGATTAGTAAAATGAAGTGATTTGTCCAAAATCACACAGCTAAAATTGGAATAGAAAGGGTTTGAATTCAGTTAACTCCAAATCCAAATTAGTGCCTCTGTGATACTTTCTCGTAAGTAGAGTAAGGTAAGGTGGTATAAACTGGCACTATAATTAAGGTTTACTGTGCTATAAACCTGAATAAAAGGAGTATGAGTAATTAAAAATGTTCACTGTGAGATTTGCATGTAACATCAAAGTGTTCAGAAAGTCTGAGATGGAAATTAGGCAAAGTAATTTAAACATGACAGTGAAGGGCTAAGAAGAAATTTTGAAGGTAAAGATGTGATATATAATATATAATTAAGTATAGCAAAACCAGACCTCTTGCCATCCAGTGATTCTGACTCATAGTGACCCTATGGGACAGAGTAGAACTGCCCCATAGTGTTTCCAAGGAGCTATTGGTGAATTCAGGCTGCTAACCTTCTGGTCAGCAGCTGAGCTCGTAACCACTGTGTCACCAGGGCTCCATAATTAGATATAAACTAAAATCCAAATGCTTTGCCATCGAGTCAATTCATAATTAGATATTGCATATATAAAATAAATTAGTGATTGAAAACACAGCTAAACCTTCACCCTCCCCAAAAAATTGTTGGCAGGAAATTATCTAGAAAAAGAAAATTCTTAGCCTGATGTATCTGAGCAGCAATGTGTTAGTAGGCAAACATTGTCTCATGTTTAGAGTTATTTCTAAAAGCTATGGTTGTTGAAATTATGCAAAGTTTTGAATAACAAACTTACCGCGCAAATGAGGAACATACAATGAATGATCTGAGACTCCGCAGTATAACGAAGAAACGTCATCTCAGTAGACCTTGTGTACCATGGCAAGAAAAGCAAACAATTATGATACAGGTGCACAATGCATAATGGTTATTTTTTTGTATATTAATTGAACAAATAATACCTTATTGATGGTTTAACATATGCTAAGCACTGTACAGATTACTTTACCTACATTATTTCCTGTATGTGACAACAATCTTGTGAACGATGGTACATTATACACATTTTATACCTGAGGAAACAGATTCCGAGTGTAATCATCAAAGATTCACACTCAGTTATCTGCAGAGTTGAGAGTAGAATTTAGGTTTGTATAACTTCAGTGTTGCTTTACTTCGCCAAGACTTCATCCAAACTGTTTGGTCATTGTTTTAAAAATAGTTCTCTAATGTCTTATGCAGATACCCTTCCATGTTTATTTCAGACTTCTTATAATTATATTTCCTTTATGAAGTTTTTCTTGAATAAGAGGGAAATAAAAGGTTGTTCTACCTTACTAAACAGCAAATACTCATCTTCTAGGTATGAAGTATAAATGCTAACTCTCCAACAGTGTGTTTTGTGACATCTTGATTTGTTCAGATTTATTCATCCAAAGAGTCTTCCTGGTTAAGGAAGATATACTCAGATGGAAATATGGAGGGGTTGGAGACCATGTAAAGCTTCTATAATTGTGTTCAGTATAAAACAAAAATGGTGAAATAGTGTTGTATTTGCAGCTGCAGCCATCAGGATTGGTGAGTGTGTGTTAATGGTATGATGGAAGACAGAACTTAAAAGTAAATGGAAGTATTTTTACAATTATTCTGGTAAGTAAGGACAATGCAAACGCTAAAGAGCATAAAAACAAAACAAAAAAAGCCTGAAAATGGCATTCTCTTGACAGAAGAAATATGGACAAACAACAACAAGATAAATTCAGCCTGGATAGGAGGAGGCTCACATGTCTAGGAAAAAATAATTAAAAACAAATGTTCAGAGGGAAAGAATAAACTGGAAATAGTATTGTCAAAAAGACCTATGATAATAGAGGAGAAACAAATTAGAAATGAGGCTGAAAGGTGATAGTACACAAGAATGCTATTATGATTTTTAGAGTCAACTACAGAAGCATCCCATTACCAAACAGGAGGGGACCGCGGCTCTTCACAGGGCAGGGACGAAATCACAACTGGAATAATAAACAATACTTCTGTTTGGGGGATCTTATTACCAGAAAATTATAGTCAAAATGGAAGAAGTACAGAGAAGAGTGATAATAGTGGTTAGGGAACTGCCAGGATTGCTTCTAGAAGAAAAGATTAAAAGAATTAAATAGCTTGGTGAGGGCAACTAAGAGGACAGGAGTGTTTACAGTCACAAGATAATTGTTAACTCTAAAGAGAGAAATGTCAATTATTTAGCATGGTGGTGAGGGTTATAATTAGAAGCAATTTAGTAAGATTAGGAAAAGAAGCATTGAGGCAACAGTTGTTTGAAACCAGACTGAGGAGTGTACTTAGGAGCACAACTTAGGTTTATAGTTTGCAATTTTGGCTTTTGTGATTCTGACCATTTCTAAGGATCATATGTGTTCTTTTTTTCCTCTTTATTCCTTTTCTTCCTGATAGTTTTTATCCCTCTCATTTGAACCATAAGTTCTGTGTTCCTTTGTGTCAATAGATTTTATGGATCATCCTTGGATTCCTGCTTTTAAAATATACTAGCTTTTAAAATTTATGTTTCAGCCTTGAGCTAGCAATCATTTGGCGAACACTGGAAGCTACCTTTTCCTCACAAATTTACTTCCCTTTAATCCATGGGGATATCATATTTTCAGGTGCTGTCTAATGCATTTCCATAACCAGAATTTCTCAGTGTTCTAATAAAAGGCAGAAAAGAGGTTTGGCCATCAGTAACTCATTTTAAAAGTAATATCATAGCGTTGTTATCCAATTCAGTGTTTCCTAGGCACCAAGTTTGCCTTAATGTGAACTTTAAATGAGGCTGGTTTTGAGTTACGTGTGCTGTAAAACATAGCATAATATATAAGAAGTCCCACAGAAATGTAAATTGGGGGACAATTTTCTTTTGTTGTGGAAGAGTTGCCTTCTTTTAAAAGGGTGACATCATTTCTGTAAAGTTCTTTGTAAAGAAGAAACTCTAAAAAGCAAAAAATGGAGAGATGCTTTAGAAAAACAAATTCAAGATTCCTTCAGGGTACAAAATTAGATCTCAAAAGCACATGAAAATGAGTTTGAGTCAGCCATCTGCACTCAAGGAAGGCCGAGTAACTTCACTGATGCCTATACTGATAGCACTTTAGTCTCCTTAGGAGGAATATTCTCTTAATCAAGAATGAAAATATTTCATGTTCTTTACAAAATCTGACGCCATTTCCAGGATGTCTGAAGGGTGATGTGGGAGAACTCATCCATGACTACAAACAAAGAAATGTATTTTAGTGGCTCTTATGGAATCGACTGGACAGCACTGGGTCTTTATGCTTTGGAAAAATATTTCATTTACATCTAGGGAAATTCTTTTTTCTTTTTCCTTTCTCTTCCTTTTCCCTACCCCTCCTTTTTCCTTTCTGTTTCAATAAATACTAATAGGTGTGAAATGTTATGTTGTTTTGACCAATGAAAATGTTATAGTCTCTATGAGTCATAAAATAGGTGAGGGATTGGCCTTTCTTTTGCTCAGATGATGCACCTGACACAAATATGGCACCTGTGGCCTCTGCTGCAACTAGAGATGAGCACTTTGTACTCACAGTGATAGCCAGAGCTTCCTCTTGCTTCTCATGGTAAATACCACTGGGATCTGCCCCTTGTGCTTGTTATAAATCATGCAAAGAGTTCTGTATACCTCAAATTCCTGTAGAGCTATTGTAGGATAAAACCCAGAGACACAATCAATTGCTTCTAATGTTAGAGAAAAACATATCTTCTCTAACCAGATCCTTATCTCTGGATTCCAGTCCAGTTCAAAAGAATTAAGTAGGTGAAACACATGTTTGGAAAACTTTGCTCACTACTGCTTGGTAAGAGAACCCATCAATGTTGCTCAATCCTTAATTGCCATTTGTAGACTAGAAAGAGGAGAAACACATTTGAAATCTGAAAATAGAACTCTTGACCTACCTGTCTTACTTTGATAGGGCTGTGACAATGTGGGGAAGTGATGTGGTATTAAAAGGGGATATTTACTTTATGCACCATGATTATATATCTTTTTTAATGAACCTCTGAATGAAATGAAAGCCTGGATCCAAGAAGAGTAATAGAAGTGGGGAAATGATGAAAAATGACCAAAAATGTACTGTGTAAAGGTTTAGAGCTAGGACTTAAGATTCAAAATGTCATCAGTTCCCAGTCCTTCTCTTTTGTAAAAGCCCAAACCCAGTGCTGTTGAATCAATTCTCTCTTTTGTAAGACCAAGTTTAATATGTACACATATAAGGACTTGAGGCACTTACTGATGAAGATCAAAGACCACAGCCTTCAGTATGAATTACACCTCAACATAAAAGAAAACAAAAATTCTAAAACTGGACCAATAAGCAACACATAATAAACAGAGAAAAGATTGAAATTATCAAGGATTTCATTTTATTTGGATCCACAATCAACACCCATGGAAAGCAGCAGTCGAAAAATCAAAAGATTCGTTGCGGTGGGCAAATCTGCTGCAAGAGACCTCTTTCAAGTGTTGAAAAACAGAGACGTTACCTTGAAGACTAAGATGCGCCTGACCATGGTGTTTTTAATCATGGTGTTTCCAATTGCCTCATATTCAAGTGAAAGCTGGACAATGAATAAGGAAGACTGAAGAAGAACTGATGCCTTTGAATTGTGGTGTTGGGGAAGAATACTGAATATACCATGGACTGCCGAAAGAAGGAACAAATCTGTCTTGGAAGAAGTACAACAAGCAAGGATGGTGAAACTATGTCTCACATACACTGGACGTGTTATGAGGAAGAATCAGTCCCTGGAGAAGAACATCATGCTTGGTAAAGTTAGAGGGTCAGCGCAAAAAGAGGAAGGCCCTCAAAGAGATGGATTGACACAATGCCTGCAACAATGGGCTCAAGCGTAATGATTATGAGGGTGGTGCAGGACCGGGCAGTATTTTTTTCTGTTGTACATAGGGTTGCTATGAGTTGGAACTGACACGATGGTACCTAACAACAATTACATGGTATTAATGTGTATATTAAACTTGGCCTTATATGTACGGGTATATGTATGTATACATACGTATACATATGTATACACACAGTATAAATGTACATAAAACCCAAACTCATTGCCATCGAGTAGATTGCCTCATAACGATCCTATAGGATAGAGAAGAACTGCCCCATAGGGTTTCCAAGGAGCAGCTGGTGGATTCAAACTGCCAACCTTTTGGTTAGTAGCCGTAGCTCTTAGCCACTGCAGTCCATAAATGTATATACTATAAAAAACATAAACCAATACATATATATATACACACACATAAAAATATTATATGTAGTTGTATTTATCCTTTATTTGTGTCTTTTTTTCTTTTTAAATTAGAATGATAATGAGCATTTCATGTGCCTGTATAAACTCTTCATAGGTATCACTTTAAAATACATTTCAAGAGTCCACAGATTAGATAATTCCGTAGTTTATTTAAGCATTTCCCATATTTGGGGCATTTGATTTTTCTCTTCCTCTCTCATTAGCTCTATTTTATTTCACCCCTCCCTTCTCCCCTGCTCTCACTCTCATTCTCTTTCTCATTTTAGCAAGAGTTTTCTGTGCTGAAACTTCGATATGGCTTTAGTTTTGAGATAGGTGATAGTCCTTGCCTCAGGGAAATATTTATATCTATTAATTTTGGATATTGAGAACACTGGTGAGAAAAAAAAAGCCAACAAACAAAAAACATGACCACACCCATGTTAAAAAAACAAAAAACCTTGAATCACACTTCTGTATGTATATGAGTGCATTTGTATATGTGTGTGTATGTGTGGTTGTATACATGTATGTATATATGTATGCATATGTTTTTGTGTGTAAATGTGTGTATACGTACATGAGGTCACATGTGTATGCCTGTGTACATGTGTGATGGATTGTAGGTATAGGGGTGTACACCAGTCAACAAGCCAGCTTCCAAGGAGATGAGTAGCTCCATCAAACAGAATTCCTAAAAAGTATTCTCAATACAACAGGCTTGGTACCATGACTTCAACGGTTTGGGATTTAATAATGGCTGGTGTGGGCCCCTTTTTCAATCCAGATGCCCTGATATTTGTGTTCCTTAGGAGAAAGACAGGAAGAGGCATGTGTTTAAACAGAAGAATTCTAGTGGTAATTTTTTTGATAATCCAGGTAAAACCCAGTGTGTAATCCACACAGAGCATGACTGAGGAGCAGAGCATTAACTTCTTAGTTTCAAAGGCTACTGAGCAGAAATGGCAGCATCTCCTGGGAGCATCAGCAACCGAGCATGTGCAGGGCTTGCAACTAACAGCAGTGGAGACCTGTGAAGCGGTAAAGGCAGAGGCCTCAGAGGGTGACAACTCTAAGTGATTTGGAGGCAAACACAAGGTACTACTTGTAGACTTTCAAAAATGGTACTGGGGCTTCGTCCTTTTCCATATGAAGTGGTGATTTGTTTCTCTATCTCATTAAAAGATGCCATTGGAATCTGAATCAGGATTACATTGTATCTGTAGATTGCTTTGGGTAGAACTGACATTTTCACAATGTTGAGTCTTTCTATCCATGAGCAAGGTATGTTTTTCCACTTATGTAGGCCTCTTTTGGTTTCTTGCAGTAGTGTCCTGTAGTTTTCTTTGTATAGGTCTTTTACATCTCTGGTTAGATTCATTCCTAAGTATTTTATCTTCTTGGGAGCATTGTAAATGGTATCAATTTGGTGATTTCCCCTTTTGAAGTTCTCTTTGTTGATGTGGAGGAATGTGACTGATTTTTGTATATCTTGTATCCTGATATTGTTGAAATCTTCTATTAGTTCCAGTAGTTTTCTTGAGGATTCTTTGGGGGTTTCTGTGTATAAGATCATATCATCTGCAAATACAAATACTTTTACTTCTTCCTTACCAATTTGGACACGCTTTATTTCTTTTCCTAGTCTAATTGCTCTGGCTAGAACCTCCAGCACGATGTTGAATAAGTGTGGTGATAAAGGGCATCCTTGTCTGGTTCCTGATCTCAAGGGGAATGCGTTCAGACTCTCTCCATTTGGGATGATGCTGGCTGTTGGCTTTGTATAAATACCCTTTTTATGTTGAGGAATTTTCCTTCTGTTCCTATTTTGCTGAGAGTTTTTGTCATGAATGGGTGTTGGACTTTGTCAAATGCCTTTTCTGCAACAATTGATAAGATCATGTGGTTTTTGTCTTTTGCTTTGTTTATATGGTGGATTACATTAATGGTTTTTCTAATATTAAACCAGCCTTGCATACCTGGTATAAATCCCACTTGGTCGTGGTGGATTATTTTTTTTTGATATGTTGTTGAATTCTATTGGCTAGGATTTTGTTGAGGATTTTTGCATCTATGTTCATGAGGAATTTTGGTCTGTAATTTTCTTTTTTGTCATGTCTTTACCTGGTTTTTGTATCAGGGTTATGCTGGGTTCATGGAATGCATTTGAGAGTATTCCACCTTTTTCTATGCCCTGAAATACCTTTAGTGGTAGTGGTGTTAACTCTTCTCTGAAAGTTTAGTAGAATTCTCCAGTGAAGCCATCAGGGTGAGGGCTTTTTTGTTGTTGGGAGTTTCTTTAACTACCTTTTCAATCTCTTCTGTTATAGGTTTATTTAGCCGTTCTACCTCTGTTTGTGTTAGTGTAGGTTGGTAGTGTGTTTCTAGAAATTTGTCTATTTCCTCTAGGTTTTTAAATTTGTTAGGATACAATTTTTCATAGTATTCTGTTATGATCTTTTTTAATTTCAATTGGGGCTGTTGTGATATCACCCATCTCATTTCTTATTTGGGTTATTTGTTTCCCCTTCTGTTTTTCTTTTGTCTGTGTGGCCAATGGTTTATTGATTTTTTGATCCTGTCAAAGAACCAGGTTTTGGTCTTGTTAACTCTTTCAGTTGTTTTTCTGTATTTCATTTAATTCTGCTCTAATTTTTATTATTTGCTTTCTTCTTGTGACCAAAGGCTTCTTTTGCTACTCTCTTTCTATTTGTTCGAGTTGTAGGGATAGTTCTTTGATTTTAACCCTTTCTTCTTTTAGATATGTGCATTTGTTGCTATAAATCGACCTCTGAGCACTGCTTTTGCTGTATCCCAAAGGTTCTGGTAGGATATGTTTTCATTCTCACTTGATTCTGTGAATTTCTTTATTCTGTCTCTAATTTCTTCTATAACTCAGTAGTTTTTAAGCAAGGTGTTATTCAGTTTCCATGTGTTTGATTTTTTTTTTCCTTGCTTTTTCTGTTATCGATTTCTGCTTTTATGGCTTTATGGTCAGAAATGATGCTTTGTAATATTTCGATGCCTTGGATTCTCTTAAGGCTTGCTTTATGGTCTTATATATGGTCTGTTTTGGGGAATATTCCATGAGTTGGAAAAGAAAGTATACTTGGCTACTGTTAGGTAGAGTGTTCTATATATGTCTATGAGATCAAGTTGGTTGATTGTGGCCTTTACATCTTCGATGTCTTTATTGAGCTTCTTTCTGGATGCTCTGTCCTTCACCGAAAGTGGTGTATTGAAGTCTCCTACTGTTATTGTAGAGCTGACTATTTCTCTTTTCATTGCTATTAGAGTTTGTTTTATGTATTTTAGACCCCTGTCTTTGGGTGCATGAATATTTATTATGGTTATATCCTCTTGGTGTATTGATCCTTTAATCTCTATATACTATTCTTCCTTATCCTTTGTGGTGGATTTCATTTTAAAGTCTATTTTATCAGAGATTAATATTGCCACTCCTGCTCTTTTTCGATTATTGTTTGTTTGATATATTTTTTTCCATGCTTTGAGCTTTGCTTTATTTGTGTCTTTCACACCAGTCTAAGGTATGTCTCTTGTAGGTAGCATATAGACAAATCTTTTTTTTTTTATCCATTCTGCCACTTTCTGTCTTTTTATTGGTACACATAGTCCATTTACATTCAGCATAATTATTCATAGGTATGAGTTTAGTGCTGTCATTTTGATGTATTTGTGCGTGTGTGTGTTGTTGACAGTTCTTTGTTCCACTTTAATTTTCTCTGCTGAGTTGTTTTTCTTTATGTATTTTCTTTTAATCTTTTTCATTGTTATTACTTTTGTATTTGCTGGGTCTTTGTTTTTCTTGTTTTTATTCTGATGTGTAGGTTTGTTAGTTTCCTTTGTGTTTACTTAATATTTACCCCTATTTTTCTAAGTTTAAGCTACTCTTTTATTTCTTTATATCACCTTGACTTCCTCCATATGAAAGATCTATGACTACATTATTTAGGCCCTCTTTTTTGTTTTAATGTTGTCATCTTTTACATAAAGATGTCTCTGTTTCCCTGTTTTCAGTGTTTTAGTTTTGACTTATTTGTGACTTCCCTATCTGGGTTGATATCTGGTTGTTCTGTCCTGTGTTCTAGCCTTGGGTTGTTATCCGTTGTTACTGATTTTCTGACCGGAGGACTCCCTTTATTATTTCCTGTAATTTTGGTTTGGTTTTTATAAATTCTCTAACCTTCTGTTTATCTGGAAATGCCCTAATTTCACAACCATATTTGAGAGACAGTTTTGCTGGATATATAATTCTTTGCTGGCATTTTTTTTTTTTCTTCTTCAAGGATTTACGCATGTCATCCCATTGCATTCTTGCCTGCGTGGTTTCTGCTGAGTAGTCTGAGTTTAGTCTTATTGACTCTCCTCTGTAGATGACTTTTTGTTTATCCCTAGCTGCTCTTAAAATTCTCTTTGTCTTTGATTTTGGCAAGTTTGATTATAATATGTCTACTTCCGAATGGTCTCTCCCACTGCCTGCCACTTAGTCTGATTCCTCAACTTTGCCTTTGATGTTCAGGGCTTCTAGATGGTCATATGTAATTGATTCATTTTGGGGGGTGTCTTTGTTGCAAGAGGGACCACAGGAAGTGTCTGACTATTCTGCCATCTTGTCCCTGCCTGTCTAATTGTTTTCTTGAAGGTAGATCCCCAGATAATGATTTACAAGGCTTTTCAGTTTGGATTTATCCAAAAGCAAACTCTGAAACAAGGAGTTTATTTGGAAAGTAGGCTCAGGATGCTCAAATGAGGAATTAGAGAAAATGAGATGAGGGAAGAAGAAAAACTAATAAAGAGTGCTTTAATGACTAGATGCCCTCTGTGGGTAGCTGGGGCTCAACCCCACTTGGGTCCCTCTGAGGAAACTTGTGCAACACTCTGCATCAGCCCACAGAGACTACAGGCTGAGGCAATGGTCTATCTACCAGTATTTGCTTTCTTTGAGGGTTGGTCGAAGTTCACTTAACTCCTCCATACCTTCGGGAAATGCCTCCTTTCAGCTGAGCAGGGAGCTGAGAGATGTGGCTCTTGAGATGTAAATTTTTAGCAGGACGAAAACTGCCAATAACTCAAATGGCTCGAAGGGTAAGGGATAGGACATTGACAGTGTCTGCTACACCGTGTTTACCACATCTCTCTATTGCTTTATATAGCTCCTGTAGCTATGTGACACGTATTTATGATTGTCACTCCTTTGCTTCCTGCTGTCTAGGAACCACAATGTTCCTATATATCAGGGATAAGCTATACCTCTGCAGCTTTTCCCAATCTCTGTCATAGTTTTCTTATACAACCAAAGTATGGAGACTTGTACATTGAAGGTCAGCTGAAATGTCTACTTTTCTTTGGATAAGAGGAAATTTTGAAACAAAACAGGCTTTAAATGTGGAAGATAAATATGCTACCATATGCAGCCTGACTCTGAGGGTAGCCTAATTGGCTTAGCATTTATTCCATGTCTTTGAAAATTCCCTTTATTTCCACTCCAAATTCAAGTTGTCTGATGTCAGTACCTATTTCTTTATATAGCATTTCTTTTCATTTTCCAGTTCTCTTTTATTCTACTTGTAATAAATCAACCAAGAAACATCTTGACCTCTCCTGTGTCCTATCTTTTTTATCCCTTTTTAGTTAAGAATTTTGAAAAAGAGAGAAAAAAGAAAGTAGTTTACACTTTCTCACCAAGCAGTCACACTTCAACACACAAAAACCTGGCTTCCACCTCCACCATTTCACTGAGAATGTTCTCATCAACTTCACCAAACACATATTGCCAAATCCAATCAGAGTATCTGGTTTTTATTCTATTTGAACTTACTGATTGCTGAGACCAACACTGTTATATAGCACAGGATGAATGTCTTCATTTGTATGATTCACAGGCGTCAAATTAAGTGCTAGATCCATCACCTTCCCATGCAGCCGTACTCAGTTATCCTGCCCCAAATTTGTTCCTTTTATTGTATATATATATATATATATATATATATATATATATATTTACTCTTGGTTAGAATCACCATCTACCTACTGCCTAAGGAAAAAAAATGAGAGTCATTCCACACAATTCCCTGTCACTTATTTTCTATACCCAATCAGTCTTATTATAGTTTCTACTTTCAAAATAAAATTTTGAGACTACTCATAAGTTATAAAACAATATTTCTCCAACTCTGATCCTGTCTAATCTTTGAAAATTCCATTCTCCCTCAAGATCTCCTTAAACTTTTTCTCATATTTCCAGTGGGTAGCTCATATTTATTTCAAGAATTTATCTACGCTTTGAGCTCTGTTATTATTCTCTTTCCTTATATCTTTGATTGCTTCTGACAATAACAGTAAATTATGCCACTAATATCATATCACAGATGTCTCCAGAGCCACTGCTGTTGCCTTGTAAAAATGTTGCCACTTTTTCTGATGTTCATATTATTTGCTCTGGAAACTCAAAACCAAATGTATACTAAGAATTCTGCTGCCTAATGCCCAGGAAGTGTAGGTATAACAGCAGTCAGTCACTATTGCCACCAATACTGCTGTTGCTGTCCATTACTACCACTGAGAGCCTGGTGATTGTTGTTCCAACAAAGCCTCTGAAGTGGATATTTTTTGTCTGATCATATGTTTAATTAGACTCCTGGCAGACTGACAACAACCTGTCTTTCAGACAAGCCCAGATACATCTGAATCCTAAGCCTAAGTCTTAGGCTTAAGGTTGAGTATCTGCTACGCTCTGTTTGCAGTAAAATATTAGAAATTCCTCAATGTGCCTCACTTGAGGATTGCAACTTGGAATTATAGGCATATAGAATGTTCTTTACCTGGGCCACTCCGACATTTCTTCTGTGCTAGTGTCCTGTGATACCTAGACTCTCAGATACAGATGCAGACTGTGGATGCGACATGTTCTTCTGGTACACCAGGGTTGTAGAAGTAAAGTAACAGTGTGGAAATACCTCATGTACTTCCCACACTTTAGCAATGATAGAGTATGTCCAGAAGTGAAAGTCATCACTTATATCAGCTATACCTCTCACATTCAGCAATTCAGCAGGTCCTTCACTCAGCTCTGGTGTCTCACTTGGGAGAGTAACATGTGCAAAAGACGCTATACATGTCATCATTTTCTGCATATAGGATGGCTTGGCTGCTCAGGCTGTGTACCAATCATTCTTTTTCAATCCTCTTACGCACAATTGAAGCTGGAGTTTCCTGAGAGATCATACACAATGTACTCCAAATTCTGAAAGATTGAGCTCTTTTCATCTTCATACTCACCGCCTGGTCCCGGGGTGAGATAATTACAATTCCTAGTAATTATTAAAATGGATCCATTCTGTAATATGTTACACTTAGTACTCACATGGAGTCCCAAATGGCTCTAGCTCTAGCTGGAGAGTGAATAGCTGTCCAGTAGTCAGTGACAATCTTTCTGCCGTCTCTCTGAGGCCATCACAGCCAGCACTACTCCTGCCGGATCTGTGCCACTGCTTCTCTCTCCTACACTGCTGCCTACGCTGCTGTACTGGGGCCATTGAGGTAGACACCTGGCACCCACATGTCCTATGAAGAAGAAGAGGAAGAGGAAGATGCATGTGCTCTTTTATGTGTTCTTGGGCCTAGGCCAGTAGAAAATTTAAGTAGTAGGTACCTAGTGGTTCTCCCAATCCATTATTATTTACTATGTAGGGCCTGTTAGCCATAAACCATAGTTGTGCTTTGACTTCCTATAGTCTATTACTGCTCCCTCCCCCACCTTTTTAGGGAGTTCTTCAATTCTTCAACTAAATAGAATTCTGAGGAGTCTATTTCACTAGTTTTCTTTATATGTCCAATCATCCCAGAGCTATAAATTTGAGGCTTAATTTAGATTCCTGATACATCGTGTGTGTGTGTGTATGCGTGTACAAATAAATGTGTTTGTTAGCTGCTACCAATTCGACTCTGACTCATGGCAAACTTATATACGACAAAGCATAATGTCAACTGGCCCTGTATTATCCTCACAATTAGTAGCATGTCTGAATCTGTCATTGTGGGTACTGTGCAAATCCATCTCCCTGAGTGTCTCCCATTTTACTTCACCAAACACGATCTCTTCCTCCAGCAACTGATGCTTCCTGATGAAGTGTCCAAAGCAAGTTGGACGATGTTATGTTATGATCCATAGGTTTTCATGGGGTGATTTTTGGAAATATACTACCAGGCTTTTCTTCCTAGTCTGTCGTAGTCTAGAAACTCTGCTAAAACCTGTTCACTATGGCCCACCCTGCTGGTATTTGAAATACTGGTGACATAGCTTCCAGAAATGATAGTAACCCACACAAGCTACAACACTATGACAAACTGACACAAAGGTGGTAGATTTTAGGCACACATACCACATTATGCATTATATATTTCCTTTATGCATTTGCAGTATCACTCCTCAAGGTCACTAATTCCTAGAGCACAGTGATAAAATCTCAGGCTAGACAGACCTGAATTCAAATCCCTGCTCAACTACTTACTAATTTTTTAAGCCTTGGCATGCTACTTATCACCCTTTCTTGTCTAAGTTAACTCATCTTTAAAATGAATACATTAATAGTATATTACTTGTAGGGTGATAGTGAGGATTGGATAAACTAATGCATATGAAGCCCTAGCAACAGAAACCAACACATAGTGTGTGCTCTGTAAAGGTTAACTGCCATTATTGTTATTACTTTTGTCATGATTACCACAGAATTGCCTTAACTGGAGCTTTTCCAGTCCATTCTCCACACTGCTGTCTCCACACTTTAAAAGTTAATTATGATTGTGTCACTTCCATACTTAAAACCTTCTATTGATCTTCATAGTTTTCTTCATAATGTTCAAACTCCTTCTCCTGGCACAGAAAACCCATTATAATCTCCATTTATCTCTCTAGTCTTGTCTCCTGCCATTCTTTCCCAAACTTCCATTGCTCTTACCATAAACAAATACTTATGGTTCTCTGAAAGCAGCATAATCTTTTGTGTCTCCTCGACTTTGTGCATATTAATTAATGTTTATGGAACACTCTTCTCACTATTTTTCAGTGTTTAATTTTTACTAATTCTTTAAAATGAGGCCCTGGGTAGTGCTAATGTTTAAGTGCTTGACCACTAGCCAAAAGGTTGGTTTGAACACTCCCATAGGCATCTTAACACAGTCCTGGGCAATTTGCTTCCGAAAGTTTGCAGTCTTAAAAAGCCTATGGAGCAGTTCTACTCCGCACACATGGGGTCACCATGAGTTGAAATCAACTCAACAACAACTAACAATAATTCTTTAAAACTTTGTATAAGCATCACAACCCCAGGAAACCCTCTTGTTCTCTTAAGTTTGATTGAAAACGCTTGACTCTATCTCCCTAGCACCTTGCAGACAGTCCATCCCATCCCTTGTCATGTGGCATAGTAATTATTCCTTTCCTATTTTTTTTTATCTGTTGACCCTTTTAAAATGAAAGCTCTCCAAGGGTAAAGAACATGAGTTATCATGTATCTTCAATGCTTATAAACTGTCTGGGAAATAGTAGGTACTTGATGTTTGTCCTGGGTGGCACAAACAGTTTGCACTTGATTACTAACCAAAAGGTTGGCAGTTCAAATCCACACAGTGGTGCTGTAGAAAAAAGGCCTGGTGATCTTCCCCATAAAGATGGCAACCAAAAAACCCCTATAGAGCTCACTTCTACTATGTAACACATGGGGTTGCCATGAGTCGTAATTGACTCGATGGCAATGGGTTAAATGTTTGTTAAATAAATATCTGACAGAAGAAATGAGTGAAGAAAAGAATAACCAAGGTGTGAGATGGAAGGAGTAGAATGGTGACATGAAGAAGGGCCACAGATTTTCCCTTCCAAGCTTGGGTTCCATGTTGTAATGTTAGGAGGGTAATGTGGATCTTGAAGGTGTCAGGACTTTTTGAGATATCAAGGAGTATGTGTTACGAGGAATTTGGGGTTCTTAAATCTTATTGGGATAAATTTATATTTGGGCTGAGATGTGGAAAGTCTTTAATGGTCATAAACTACCCTTCCACCTAGGCTGTGGAAAATAACTGGGCTGCTTATTGTTTGAAGAGCCTTCTTAGATAAGAGCTCAGCTGCTAACCAAATTGTAGGCAGTTCAAATCTACCAGCTGCTCCTTGGAAACCCTGTGCAGCAGTTCTACTCTGTCCTGTAGGGTCACTTTGAGTCAGAACTGACTCTACAGCAATGAGTATTGATATTTCAATAATTTTATTTCATACTAAAGCTTCTTAGGGTCATGTGTTCTCTCCCTTTTTTGTTCCCATTAACAAATAAACGATTCTGATTGCTTAATATCTTTTTTAAAAAAGTACATATGATGGCCACGTTACAAAATATAGTTGTAGTGAAGAGAAATGACTGAAGTCCAAACTGAGTTTCTATGAAAAAAAAAAAACCTTTAAATTCATATTTGTGTGAAAGTGCTCAGATAACACAATATCGTTTTTCTTCCAACAAAATTTTCACACAGTGCATAGTTTATTGGTAAAAAATACAAATAAGTCCTGGAGACTTTATTATTCAGTAGGTAAATGTCTTTATATATATTAAGTAAATGTGGTTTTAAAGTCTTTATTAGATGTAGAATTTCCCGTGGCTATATTTGCCCTAATAACCACATTAAAAAAAAAAAAAGTTAAAACCCCTCCAACAAGAAAAAATAATTTCTATGTGGTCATATTATCCAAAAAATACTTAACTAACTTTATGTTCTTACCATAAATGTAATATAGTATTTCACAATCTCTGCTCCTGGAATTCAATTATCGTATTTTTAATGAAGCACACCATCAGTAAATTGAAAAAACGGTTTAAGGCAAAATAATTTGAAAGAACACCATAAACATTAGAAACCATAAAATTGTAAACATCCAAAGCTTATAAATAGAGCTTTACCAGAAGTCAACTTCACTTTTTATACTTGTTTTTCAAATAGGGGTATTTGGTGCTATTCTCAATAATCATAAAGAAATATTTGAAATTACTTCTACTTTAAATTAGAGTAATTTATGATGATACTATCACATTAAATTAAAAGCAAAGCATAATGAATTCAGAAGACAATATACGATTTCCAATTTATGGTTGAGTTATTCTCCTAAAGTTCCTTCGTGTATTCATTATATGGGGCTTTGGAAATACAATGATTAAAGAGGTAGTAGGTTTTCCAGACCAGCAAATGTAAGTTGCTTCCATAGGAAGTAGAGGACTAAATGTTTTGACACTTAATCGGTACCATCTCACTAGAATGCTCATTAAGTGTTTTGGCTGAGATTTCAGGAATATATCTTGTTTGTGCAGTGGGAGTAAGAATTACTAACTCTATATCACTGGCTTCTCAAAGTTACAGTGACCATATGTCTTGGATTTCCTGAGTTGGTCCTAAGAGCATATGATGATAAGAATATAGATTATAGAATCCTTTCCATAGTGTGAGCTCCATGAGGTAGTTATCATGTTTGTTCAATGTCCCATTTGATGCTCAGAATACAACAAAGAACAAGACAGACAATTTTCTTACCCTCGTAGAATGTTCTGTATAATGGAGGAGACACACAATTAACATATATGATACAAAAAAATTATTACCATTAAAAAAAAAAGTGGTACAAAGGGAAAGTACATTGTGCTAGGTAAGTAGAAAAGGAGGAACTTAATGTTGTTACAATCTGGATGGGTCAGGAGTGGCATCCATGAAGTAAAACCTGCAGGAATAATAGGAGTTAGCCAGGCTGGTAGTTGGGAAAAGCACGTTTTCAAAGACCTTGAATTAGAAATGACTTCTGTTTATAAACTGAACTGAAAGATGGCCAGAGTTACCGGATTAGAGAAACTAACAACAATCTGTTGGGGGTGAGACCATAGAAAATCTAGAGCCAGATGCTGCGGGATCTTTCTTAGATGCCTTGCTGATGATTCTGGACTTCATGTTAAGGGCACTAGGAATTCAATGAGGGGATTTAACAGGGGAATGCCTTGACTTAATTAATTCCTGAGGTCAGTAAAAGTTTACCTGAATTGAATAACTTGGATAAAAGCAGAAGGGGGAGTACTCATTGATTCCTTCAGTCCCTGGCCATGTCTACTGCATAAAAAAAAAAAAAAAAACTGCATAGCAGACAGTAAATGTTGGATAAATGGTTAGATTATTTATTGACTCAACAATGAATAAATGGAATAATTAATTTCAAGTATGAATAAAAATTTGAATTATAAAAATTCACGAGTTATATTCATCCAGAATTTAGAAGGCTGAATTGTAGCCTCTTTTTCATTCGTCTGTGTCTACTAGTTGCCTGGGTCAGTTTCCTGAGTCTGATGCATCATGGTCAAATATTCTAGCTTGTAAAATAAACATATTCTAATTTTCTTTCTACTAGACCTCAATAATCCTACAAAATAAGCATGTCAAGAAGATAAAGAGATGTTTTGTTATTCTTGTTTTATGCTGCAGTAAATAAAACTAATTAAAGAATTTTCTTGTTCAGCTTATCAAGCTTTTTAAGAATGACCTGGTCTAAAACCAACAAACCACATAAGTCATATAAAGCATTGCTATTATTTTAAAATTACATGTGATTCTCTTGTCAAAACCTATCATTTTATATCCTGAAGTATTTGTGTAAGTCTGAAACAATATGCTATTAAACACCAGGAAAAAATGGAAGAGAAATTGAGCTTTATTTATTTATTTTTTATCATAACAAAAAATCTGGATATATACTAGTGTTATCCAGTGAGGGAGCAGGACAGAGTAAGGACTGGCAGTTGATTAGGAAGATGAATGCTTACACTTAAAATCATAAATAGAAACAGAAATATGGATGAATATGACTATCCTTTGGGAGCATCATTTGGACTACATTTTATAATATTTTGGTATTTATCTACAATATGTACATATATAAGGCCCCTGGGTGGTACAAACAATTTGTGGTCAGCTACTAATAGAAAGGTTAGTGGTTTAACTTCACACAGCAGCTCTGCAGAAGAAAGACTTGGCAATCAGCTACTAAAAAAAATTACAGCCAAGAAAATCCTATGGAGCAATTCTGCTCTGTAACACATAGAGCCATCATAAGTTGGATTTGACTGTCAACAGTAAATTTTTTTTTTTTTGTATATACATATAAGTGAGATTGCAATTGACATGGTAGGGTCTAAATTTATGGTTTTGTCATTAAGTTGGTGCTACCTAAACAGCTTGGGATTGAATTACAGAATTTTACTCTGCCCAATATTGGTTGAAAATGTGTTTATATTCATAGCTATTCAGACCAAACCTTAAGGAATGTTATTAAGAAATATGAAGAAGGTGATGGCCTGGTGGTACAGTGGTTAAGCCCTTGGCTGCTAACCAAAAGGTTGGCAGTTCAAACTCACCTAGTGGCTCTGTGGGAGAAAGACCCTGCAATTTTGTCCCATAAAGCTTACAGCCTAGAAAACCCTATGGAACAGTTCTAGTCTATGAATTGGAATCAACTCAAGGGCACACAACAATAATAACAACAACAAAAACAATACCAAGAAAAAATACCCTTCCATTCACAAGCCTGGTTAACCTCCCCTCGCACACACATCATACCAAAACCAAACCCAGTGCCGTTGAGTTGATTCCGACTCATAGAGACTCTATAGGACAGAGTAGAACTGCCCCATAGAGTTTCCAAGGAGCACCTGGTAGATTCCAACTGCCAACCCTTTGGTTAGCAGCTGTAGTGCTTAACCACTACATCACCAGGGTTTCCCACACACATCATAAGATAGATAAATTCTAAAAACTGTTTTATAATAATTTAATGGAATTACACTTCCAATGTATTAAAGCAACTATTTACAAGGAAAATGTTAAAGTTTCTTATGAAAAGAATCTTTTAATGAAGAAAATAACAGCTGAATAATTTTCCTGATTTGTGCTGTATTTTTTAATTTGCTTGCAATAATACACACATAGAGTCATTTCCTTATATTGATTGGTTCCTTCGTTTATAGAATTGTGAGCATGATCAACTGGTCCATCTATTCAGTTCTCCCAACTTACTGAGGAGGCAGGGACTTAGACGGCTGAAAGTTGGTAGACTAGACATGGAGAAGAAATGCAAAGTTTAATAAATGTTCACTGCATAGGAAATGTAATGGAATTGACTATTCTTTAAAAACTATAAAACAGTGAATCAAGAAAACGATGACTGGATTCCGCTGTACAGGTAGTGAAAATTTATTCTGGAATAACAGGCAGACAAAATATTCTCACGTAGGATTTAGTAACCATTGACCTGGCCAGCATTAATGTATTCACTGCCATAGCACACTGGCATTAACTTCATTTATGCTTTTATTATGTTGCCAAGTTATTCTCTTTTATATTAGAGTCATTCGGGTTACCAGTCATCTTCTCCTATACTAGAATACAAGCAGCCTACAGGTAGAGATTGTACATTGACTTTCTACCTGTGGCCATGTTAAACCCAGTTCTTACAAGTAGCATGTTTGTTAAATTGAATTAAACTTAAAAAAAAAAAAAACAAAAACTTAACATCCTCATATTTTTGTTTAGAGTTTGTATATCTGTGGGAATCTGTAAGGTCTATCCCTTTAAATGCTCAGGGTATAACCTCAGGTATAATTTACTTGATAATTATTAATCTCAGATACCCTATAGTGAAGCTTTTGTTCTGTGAGTCAGAATTGACTTGATGGCAATAGTTTGTTTTAATTTTTTGGTTTGGTTAGTCCAGCTACAGTTTACTGTGGCCTGGGATTCTGAGAGCCAGACAGTCAGCTGCGGATAAGGGCAGGGTCAGAAATGCTGACTGTTTTTTTAAAAAGGGCCTAAAATCTGAGGATATACAAAAATAACTACATTTTTGTACCAAAGAATGGCTGCTTAGAGTTTGAATGAAGAGCCCAGGTGGTTACCATTTTAATATCACCTAGGGGATAGCAATTTGTTTTCTTTATACTTTTCATTTGAAAATAAGTCATAAGCAAATCAAACTATTTATCTTGGGTCTCTTTTAATTGAAAGCATGTCTGTTCTAACTCTGGATTATTTATTGCTCTCCCATCTAAATTTCGATTTAGGAACTAGAGGCTACGCCTTGGAGCAGTGGCTGTGTCTTAGTTAATCTCTCCAACTTTTTTAAGTTTCAATCTATGATCAACCTTATATCTTAGTTGTTTTAAATTTTTTAAATTTGCCAGACAATGTTAAAATAGTTTTAATGATTGAAAATCTACTGTTTCTGACCATGTGACAGTCCTTAGTAAGGCATCAAAGGTAGGACTTGCAATTACTGTCTCTTGTGAGACTGTATACCCTAGTTACAAGACCCCAAAGTAAATATATGCTTTTTTTTTTTCTTTTGAGGCTCATTTCAAATGAAAAATGCTCTGATGCCACATGTTTGTTAAATTTTAGTTTAGAAAATAGGTATTTAGTACACACTATTGAACGTTGTGTAAAAAAACAAACACAAACAAAAAACACATGAACTGAACCATGAGAGTGAAATGGATGAAATTCTTCATATCATGTGGAGTCGGAATTGAGAGAATCAGCCCCTCTTTGTGGTGGGCCTGATTCCCTGTCCCTTGCTCTTCACTCTCCTATGATTATCGCATCCTCATGTCTTATTAATATTTGAACAGAAAAAAACAAGGATCAGTTAAGTCAGCTACTTTTCAGCAGGTCAGGCAATAACATTTTGAGTGGAGGAGATTAGAGCTGTTAGCTAAAGTTAAGATTCTAGATTATTCACAAAATTTGTTTCCATTTGCATAGACAATTAAAAGCTGGTATAAAGTGAATTGGTTCTATCTTTTTGCAAAAATGGCCCCAGTTTTCAGCTAGATAATAATCTCTGGTTTAATTGAATAATCATGACTTTGAGTCCTTGATATTTCATGTTAGGGAATTATTCATTATCACTAAGTTTTACTTCTCTCTTAAAATAAAATTTTCCTCATAATTACTTAACATATGAGAAAGTTCTGAATCCTTTGGTACAAAGGCCCTTTATACTGATATTTAATTTTGTTATTCTGAAGAACTCAACCAAGTTTCAGAGAGATCATCTCATGAACATAAATAAAAATTATTGTGATTCGTGAAAAATTGTAGAGTGCTATCTCACATGATCTTAGGATCCTAGAGAGTCTTTAATTCAACACAATTGATTTAAAAAAAATTGATTTTAGAGCTGATAAAATAAGCTAAGTATATACAAGTGATTTGTCTAAAGTCATATAGCTAATCATTCTGAAGCTGGGACTATGACTTAGGAGGTTTCCTTACTGTATCTTAGTGCTCTGTCTACCTTATTACCTCACTGCATTTCTCAGATTAAGGATTGACGGTAAGAACGTTAACTTCATCTAGGATTACAGTTTTTAGGGGTGGGATGGGAGTGAGGATGGAGATGCTGTTTATCAGAATCATCCGAAGAATTTTTTAAACATATATTTCAATGACTTTGATTCCATAATTCCGGCTCCACATCGGCAACCCGTTCCCCTACCCACAACCATGCATATAAAATTTTGATATGCCTTCAGGATGGAGGAGTCAGAATGTAATTTCTAAAAAGTTCCCTAGGTAATCCTAATATGAATACCTTGCTCGGTACTGAGAACATTGCTCTAGGCAAATATATTATTGTGGACTTGGGGAAAAAAAAAATCTGTTAAGAAATGGGTTTCAACCCAGGAAAACAGTATGATTAGTCTAGGAAGTTTAACTTTTATATTCATACACTTTTTTCTTTTGTTACTGTTATCTTCATGAAATTCTGTTAGAAAATCTGTGATTAATCATTAAATATTAGTATTTAAAAACAAAATGCCCATGAAACTCTAAGGTTAACATGCTCTGCTAAGCAGTAGTTTCGATAAATCATGACTAATCCACTAAAAGAAGCCAGAGTACTCTTAACTACCAGATGCTAATGCTACTCCTACCACTAAGTGAAGGTCTTGAGACCACCTAATCCTGTACCTCCTGTCCCATGGGTTAGGGTTTCTCAGAGGCACTCCCAAAACTTGTTCTTAAAGTATAATGAGGAATTCTAAGCCAAGATTATATGCAAGCATCAGCCATCCCCCAACACTACATGGGTCTTTAGCCTGTGGGGTCCTTAGTGACTAACCCCAAGGCTGGTGACTTCTCATGACAGGACTCCTCTGAGAGCACCTGAGCCTTCAGTCAGTCATAGTCTCCAAGGTACTGCATTCAGTTTAGAAACTTCAGGCCATTTAATCACAGTGTTCATTACTGCCATTCAAAATACAGGCTATCTATTTTTCTCTTTCATATTCACTGCTTCCTCTTCCACAATCCATTCGCCTTATTCTTTCCTTCCTTCCATTGTGAACAACCTCTACTATAGTCTCTGGCTGTTGAGAGAATCTTTCCTTCTCTTTGTCTCAAATGGAACCTGACTGCACATTCCTTACAGCAATCAATGTCCGTGGAAGCAGCAGTCAAAACATATTGCACTGGGAATATCTACTGCAAGCAAACAAACAAACAAAAAAGACCAAAAAAAAAAAAAAACTGTTGCTGTTGAGTCAATCCTGACTCATAGTGACCCTATAGGACAGAGTAGAACCTCACCATAGGTTGCAAGGAGTGGCTGGCTGGGGGATTCCAACTGCTGACCCTTTGGTATAAACCCTGGACTGCCAGAAGAACAGACAAGTCAGTGTTATAAGAAGCACAACTAGAATGCCCCTTAGAAGTAAGGGAAGTGAGACTTCAACTCACTTACTTTTGACATGTGCTCACTCAGAAAAGATCAACCTCTAGGAAAGGACATTATGTTTGTAAAGTACAGGGTCAGTGAAAATGAGGGAAACTGTCAAGGAGGTGAATTGACACAAGGCTACAACAATGGACTCAAACATAACAATAATCGGAAAGATGGCGCAGGACCAGGCAAAATTTTGTTCTGTTACACAGAACGTTGCCACGAGTCAGAGCAGACTCAACAGCCAACTAACAACCATGACAATTTAGCAACCTTAACTCGAGGCTGCTGGCGTAGTCTCCCGAAGCCTACGCGTATGGGCCTTGCAGGCAAGGCCTAAATTCTCCTTGGTCCATAAAGCTCTTCTTTTCTCCATTTTAGTGTAACAGTTCCTTCAATCTTTATACTCATGTTATTAGAATATGCAACGTTCATAATTGCCTATTTCTTACCTAAAGTTTGTCTTGGCCAATTTTTAATCAGGCTTTTCTCCTCCCCACAGGCCCCTGAATTCTGCTTGCCCCCAAGCCTGAGAAAATACTTAAAAGCTAAACATACCCTCTTATTAGCTGATCACAGTGAGATACCTTTCCTATTGGACCCCACTGTTCATTGGCCCTGGCTTGCCCAACTTCTCCTTGAAAGTTTCTGTTAATCTTTCCTTATCCCCTCCTTATCCTGTAATAGAAAAAGCTTTTTCTCTTTGATTTTGAGACACTTGCGGTTCTTGAATTCAGAAGATTCTCCCTACTGCAACAATCTTTCTAGTTGAAGTCTCTCCTTATCTAAGTCTGGATTTGTTTTTATTTGATATAACTTTGATCTTACACTTTATTTGACAACTGGCTTGTTATGGCCACTTTCACACATTCATGGTGAAGGTTGGCACCCAGCTCATAGCCTCTGTCTCTCCACTTTAATTCTTGGCACTGAAGCTCTTTTTATTAAGATCAAGACTTAACAAATCCAATTAACACTTTTCAGGATTCATTTATTTGACCTCTCTGAGGTATCCGTCCTCACCTAAAGTCTAGGACCCCTTCTATGAGTAATTGTTAGGTGTGTCACCCATTGGGTGAGGGTGGGGACTCAGCCGTGTCTCAGGGCCATTATGTCACCTCTTAGTCATAAAAGGAAATATCTATAAGATATTAATTTTTTATGTTAATTCAATTTTATCTTTATAAGGATCATGTGAGATGTGGAGGGCAGATATTTTTGTCACCACGTTTTTAAGAAGGAAAGAGAGCACAAGGAGAAGAAAAGTAGTTTGCTCAGGGTTGCACAAGTAGAAGGTGGCAGAGTCAAGACTAGTGCATAGATTTCCCCCTGATTCTCCTTTGAGTGTGCCTGGAAGTGTTAGCGAATGAAATCATAAGGATATAGAAAATGCTCTCTTAGATAGCTTTTAAATTCAAAATCTTATTTCAACTGGGAATTTCATATGACGGAAGCAACTCTTAAAATAGGAATGCTGAGGTAGATTTCCTAGATGACTTTGTACTCAGAATATTATCTCAGAGCTTATTTAAATGAACTTAGACTGGTGACATGACTTTCCATCTGCAACTTCTGTGTTTTGATATGAAAGAACAACCCTGTGAAACTTGCAATTAAAAGAAAGCAGAATAATAATTTTTATGTAACCTCTGTAGCAGAAGAATCTTAATGGTGGGTAATAAAATGTTGAAATGAGATATATTTTAATTAGGTAATACTACCAAGCTTTGTTTATTAACTACTCTGAAGGTTCTAATGAGCTGTGAATTTCTGAGGGCTCTTTGGCAGGGAAATGAGAACATTTAACAATTTCCCAAACTAATCTCATTATGCAGAACTCAGTCTTGCACATGCTTATTTAAAAATGAAGGAGAAATGGAAAACTTCTCTGCTGGCTCCTCACAATACATCTTGAATACAACTTTTTTTCGACTCTAGGAATTCTTTTATATTTCTGGAAAATATTATTTTTATATCTGAAAGCTAATAGGCCATGTTTCCTGGCTAAGGATGAACATATTAAAATTGAACTGTGTTTTAGCAGGTCAAATCTCTTTCTGTCCTCTCCTTACTCAGGAGAAGTATACTACAGATGAGCTATCTCCCCTGTATTGTTTGGGAACTGTGGCAGTAGCTCCATTACTCCTAGCTTCAAGGGGGAGAACTCGGGCTGCTAACGCAGGGGTTGACTAGAACACTACAAGTTGCAGAGTTAGAGCAGAAACAAGGTTTAAACCCAAGCTGGTTTGGATCTGAAGTTCATGGTCTTTCAGTCACAGAAAATGAAATTAACATCAGTTTGTCCTGACTACCCTGCATTGCCCTATGGTATGGATTAAATTATCCCCCCAAAATATGTATAAGAATCCAAAACCATAAAACTGTGGATGTAATCATGTTTGGAAATACAGTTGTCTTTGTTAATTAGATCATACCCAAGTAGAGTGGGTCCTAAATCTTACCACTTCTGACTTATAAAAAGAGCAGATTCTGTATATATGCACACACACATAAGGTAGGGCTGGAGGGGGTTGTGTGAAAAGGAATCAAGTATTATCCAGAACTACCTACAAGGAAGGAGTTGACACAGTGAAGATCCTTATTTGAGCTCTTAACCTCCAGAATTGTGAGAAAATAAATGTTTGCTCTTTAAAGTCAACCATTGTGTTATTTGCGTTGCAGCAGCACTAGAAACAAAAACACTACATTATTACTAAAATTAATTTTTCAAATGCACCTTCATTGGCATGTCCTCGGGGTAATCTAAAACTCTGAATGATAAATATCTGTATGTTCTTTTATCATGGACTGTTGAAATATACCTTTGAGTAAAGATTTTTCTCTCCTGGAATGTTTCAGTGATGGCAACTGCTGGATGGCAATGACATATCCTTGTATTTTTAACTTCTTCTGTTGTTAGGTCTGTCAAGTCAGTTCCAACTAGCAGTCACCCTATGTACAACAGAACGAAACACTGCCCTGTCCTGTGCCATCCTCACAATTGTTATGCTTGAGCCCCTTGTTGTAGCCATTGTGCCAATCCATCTTGTTGAGGGTCTTCCTCTTTTGTGCTGACCCTCTACTTTATCAAGCTTGGTGTCCTTCTCCAGGAGCTGATCCCTCCTGATAACATGTCCAAAGTATGTAAGACATAGTTTCTCCATCCTAGCTTCTAAGGAGCATTCTGGTTTTATTTTTTCCACGACAGATTTGTTTGTTCTTTTGGCAGTCCATGATATATTCAATATTCTTTGCCAATGTCACAATTCAAAGATGTCATTTTTTCGGCCTTCCTTATTCAATGTCCAGCTTTCGCATGCATATGAGGCAATTGAAAACCCCATGGCCTGGGTACCTTAATCTTCAAAGTGACATCTTTGTTTTTCAACACTGCAAAGAGATCTTCTGGAGCAGATTTGTCCAATGCAGTGCATCTTTTGATTTCTTGACTGCTGCTTCCACGGGTGTTGGTTATGGATACAAGTAAAATGAAATCCTTGACAACTTCAATCATTTCTCCATTTATCATGATGTTGCTTATTGTTCCAGTTGTGAGGATTTTTGTTTTCTTTATGTTGAGGTATAATCCATACTGAAGGCTGTGGTCTTTGATCTTCATCAGTAAGTACAAGTCCTCTTCGCTTTCAGCAAGCAAAGTCATGTCATCTGCATAAAGCAGGTTGTTAAGAATCTTTCTCCAATCCTGATGCCCCGTTCTTCTTCTTATAGTCCAGCTTCTGGGGTTATTTGTTCAGCATTCAGATTGAATAGATATAGTGAAAGGATACAGCCCTGATGCACACTTTTCCTGACTTTAAACCACTCAGTATTCCCTTGTTCTTTTCTAATTACTGTCTCTTGATCTGTGTACAAGTTCTTCATGAGTACAATTAAGTGTTGTGGAATTCCCATTCTTCACAATGTTATCCATAATTTGTTATGGTCTACAGTCAAATGCCTTTGTATAGTCAATAAAACTCAGGTAGACATCTTTCTGGTATTCGTCTACTCTCAGCCAGGATCCATCTGATATCAGCAATGATGTCCCTGGTTCCACGTCCTCTTCTGAATCCAGGCTGAGTTTCTGGCAGTTCCCTGTTGATATATTGCTGCAGCCAAATGTTTATCTTGAGAAATATGCATTTTGAAAAATGCATTTTATACTGTTCCCAAGTTTAAGCTTTTTCTTTAATAGCAATACCACAAAGTAATTTTGGTAGAAACAGGTTTAACTGGCTATCTTGGAAGAATGGTTTCACAGTTTTAAGATGTGTAAAATAAAATAATATTTTGGTGTTCATGATTCAGCCATTTATAGGGGTAACCTGTATTTAACCATGTATTTTTCATGCCAAAGTGTGTCTTGATTCCTTAATTGTCTGGTCTTTAACTTTTTTATATTTCATACATATATCATTTGCTTTAATTGTGTTCAGGTGTTTTAACTGATACATTTTTTGCAATGTTCTGCCAATATTTTATCCCTGGAAAATCTTTGGAAGACAAATTCCTCATGGAATATTTCTCTAGAATATGTGTAGCTGAACTTTCCCGTAAGCACATCTTAATATCGTTAGCTGACAACCTAAGAGACAAGTTTAGACTGAATTTTTAATTTTGCCTCAAGCAGTAGTGGCGGTGTTATTGGCTATTTACCTCTTAGTACTTTTTTTTTTTTTGCTTATTTGAAATATATAGCTTAGATTATGTTGAAAGCTATCACCTTTCTATTTTCTTTTCTTTGGTAGAGCTATCCTGAGTCTATTTATGCTGAACAGGATTGTATGATATTGAAACAGAATAAGGAGATTTCTAACTCTATAATAAGTCAATGTTCATAATGTGCCAGTAGATTATGAACACTTAGAAGAAGCTTTCCTGTCAAAGATACAGTGACCAAGTATTGAGTCTACCGTATGTGCCTCAGGCTTCCTCTTAACACTTGATATTTACATCATTTCATTCCTGGTGCTCCATATTGTCCAATTTCAGTATGGCCTCTTGGTGTAATCCAATCTGTATTAGGATTAATTTTATCAGTTTTTTTGCAAAGTTGTAAAAACCGTATGCCAACTTACTTTCTTGAAAGGTGGTTCTAGATTTATGATTACAGAAAGCATGGCCAAGAATATCATAGACATATGCAAAGCTCATTGAGTTATTGTTAGCTTTTAATATTATGGTGAAATATTAGCGTGGACCAACTTGTAAGAGTTAAACAGAGATTTCAGGTTTTTAATTCTATTTGCAAAACCTAACAAATAAACAATTCTAAATGGGTAGTATGGTTTCCCTGATTGACTGACTTACATTTTAAATCTTGTGTAAAATTAAATTATTCTAAATCCTATTTATTTAACATAACTAAATATATTGACAGGTTTTTTTTTTTTTTTTTTTAATTGGATCATTTTCTCCTGTCGTGAATGGTGCCATAAACGTGATACTTTTCACTGATGGTATTGTTTCATTACTGGAAACAATGAATGGCCACAAAAAGTAGCACACAGTTACCATCAGATAGTTGAGTTCAGTATTAACAGCGCCAAGTCAGAAAGATTTGGTTTTGACAGATCTTTTAAAAGGCTGGGATCTTAAATATTAAATAACACTATCAGATAGATGTGTTAGCCTCCTGTGCATTTCGCAGCTAACACATCATGAAGACTATGCTACTCAAAACTAAGTAATACATATAAATAATACTAAGTTCTCCTGTGGTAAATATAGATGAACCATGTTGTTCTTGTTAGGTGCTGTCAAGTTGGTTCCAAGTCATAGTTACCCTATGGTACAGAGTAGAACTGGGTTTCCAAGGTGGTGCTGGTGGATTTGAATTGCTGACCTTTTGGTTAGCAGCCGAGCTCTTAACCCCTTCACCACCAGGGCTTCTAGATGAACAAAAGAATCTTCTTTTTTATTCCTTGGGTTTTTATTTTGAAAAATGTTAACTGACATAAAATTCAAAATAACAGTATGATGACAAGTCATGTACACCTAGACTCACCAGTTGTCAGCATTTTACCATATTTCCTTTGTATCTCTATAAAATTTCTTTCTTTCCGCTCTTTCTCTCCCTCTCTTCTTTCATCTGGTTTTCAGAGCTACTTGAAAATCAGTTGCGCATTTCAGCTTTAATTAATTAATATGCATCAGGATGTATTTCTCCCAAGAAGAGAAATTCACCTGTTGTTTTAGGTGCCATTGAGTCAGTTCCAACTCACAACGACCTTATGTACAACTGAACTGAACACTGCTTGGTCTTGCCCCATCCCCACAATCATTGCTAAGCTTGAGCCATCATTGAAGCCACTGTACCAATCCATCTTGTCGAGGGTCCTTTCTTTCACTGACCCTCTACTTTACCAAGCATAATGCCCCTCCCCGGGGATTGGTCCCTCTCGATAACATGTCCTAAGTGTGTGAGACAAAGTCTTGCCATCCTCACTTCTAAGGAGCATTCTGGCTATACTTCTTCCAAGACAGATTTGTTCATTATTCTGGCAGTCCATGTACATTCAATATTCTTCTCTAATATCATAATTCAAAGGCATCAGTTCTTCTTCAGTCTTTCTTATTTGTTGTCCAGCTTTCATGTGCATATGAGGTGATTGAAAACACCATGACTTCGGTCAGTTGTACCTTAGTTCTCAAAGTGACATCTTTGCTTTTAAATACTTTAAAGAGGTCCTTTGCAGCAGATTGCCCAATGCAATGCGTCTTTTGATTTCTTGACTGCTGCTTCCGTGGGTCTTGATTATGGATCCAAGTAAATGAAATCTTTGACAACTTGAATCTTTTCTCCATTTATCATGATGTTGCTTATTGGTCCAGTTGTAAGGATTTTTTGTTTTCTTTATATTGAGGTGTAATCCATACTGAAGTCTGTAGTCTTTGATCTTCATTAGTAAGTTCAAGTCCTCTTCACTTTCAGCAAGCATGGTTGTGGCACCTGCATATCGCCGGTTGTTAATGATTTTTCCTCCTAAATTCACCAAAATAACTACAATTCAATTATCACTCTAAGGAAATTTAGAGATTTTCCTAATTGTTCAAATAATGTCCTATTTAACTTCCCCCCTCCTCCATATAGTTCATTCATCTATATCTCTTTGGTCTTCCTTATCTAGAACAGTTCACCAGCTTTTTTTTGCATGTGTCTTTCATGGCATTGATATTTTTGGAGCCTGGGCCCGCTGTTCTGCAAAATATCCCTCAATTTGAATTTGTCTGATTGTTTCCATATCTGCTCTTAAAATGTAAAAAGGCCACATAATCTCTGTAGTGATATATACTATGTTGCTTCTACAAAATTTTCAAAACATTTATTTTTCCTCGAAAAAAGAAGATTTTATAAAATTATAAGTATTAGATAAAGATTCTCTTTATTTTCATCTTTGAATTTGAGGAAATTTCCATAATTTTAATTTCTTCCAAAAATCTTTAATTCACTCTCTATCACTACTTGGACATCTCTTGGATGAGAGATTGTCCCAAGAACTGATAATGCCTGGTTCTCTTGGACACAGGGACTTGGATACAGAAATATCACAATCAGGACATTGGCTATTTCTTGTTTGAGAATAGTAGGTGAATCACTTCACAATCAAGTAATAATTTACTATGTCACTAAAAGAGTGTCCACAGACATTTATCAAATGCCAGATAGCTGAGCAATAAAAAGCAATTAAAATGCTGCTAACTTTCTAGTAGTTTATAATAAGGTGGGAGAGAAGACACATGCATAGAATACTCAGGTACAGGATAAGTGCTTAAATGTGTGAACAAAATGCTAAAAATCATTGAGCAGATAATCTACACTTCCTGCCAAGAAATGGGGTGAGGGCCTAGAGCATTAAGACAAGCTTTGCATTTGAGATGGTAGTTGAGGGGTGGAAACAATTCAGTGTGGTGGTAACATGCTCGAGTTGTGAGTTATCCAATCTTATGTTTGAATTCAACTGTGTGATCTTTGATCAAATACAATAACTTTTGACTCTCACTTTACTCATCTGTAATCTGGGATAACAATACCTACTTTGTCATGTTAAGAGGATTGAAAAAGTTAATGAATATACTGCACCCACAGTGTGGTAGCTATTACTAGGGTTGTTACTTCATGGAGAAGTTGAAAATGACACAAGCATGTGGCACATGCTGGAGAAAGAGGGTGTTTTCTGTGTAATCAGCAGTATCATCAGGAGATTAAAGCTAAAAAGCTTGGCTTCAGATTTTGTGGAACTATGTTTGCTAACAGAAGAAGTAAAGGATATAATCCTTTAAGCTGTCGTGGATTTTTGGAAAGAAGAAGTGTCAAGATGAAATCTGTATTTTAGTAAAATCAATCTGGAGGCAATGTAAGTGATACATTCTGTATCTTAACCTAAGAGATCAAGGAGGACTTGAAAGCTCAATGTGTGCCTAAAAAATAGACCTTTAAAAGCCACCTAATCCCCACCTCCCCAAATCAGAAGTCTATGATTCACTGGGGCTCAGGAAGAAAATATTAGAACCCCTGTTTGTATATATTTTTTCACCTCTTAAGTTCCTTTTTGTATGTTTAAATATTCTTCATGCATTAGTAAAATAAAGAAGAATAGTATAAGACAACAAAATAAGTTTTAAATATACAAATGCTCATAAATTGCCAATGCACACAAAAGAGTTTTTAACTGAGAGGTAAGTATTCCAAAAAGGTTTGAAACCATCATCCCAGAGGATCATGGGTCATGGGTTAGGTCCTTCTGGACTAGAAGTAGAAAACCAGTTAGTATAGTATTTCAGTGGTTTTGATGAGTTTTAATGAGAGAGTTTGACCTAGGTTATTGACAATGGAATAGAGAAAGGGCAAGATGTGAAAGACTGTAAAGTGAATTTATAGCCAGCAGCTTGAAAGGTATACTATCACTGAGAATATCTTTGCTTCTTAAGGATTTGAAGGAGGGTAATCAGAGAAGGAAACTCTGGTGGTGTAGTGGCTAAGTGCTACGGCTGCTAACCAAAGAGAGATGACTGAAAATACATCCTACAGCTGTCCCAGGAAATCCTAGGGAATGGTATTTATTTAAAGGCAAACTTAAGCTCTTTGATATACAGTTGCCTAATTGGATTATGGAATTCAGTTGACAAACAAGATCCTAAAGGACAATAATGTGTACAGGCATACCTTATTATGTTGCACTTAGATTTATTGTGCTTTACCGATAGTGTTTTTTTTATTAGCTGTAAATTGAAGGTTTATGGCAACCTTGCTTTGAGAAAGTCTATCTGCACCATTTTCCTAACATCATGTACTCACTTCATGTTTCTGTGTCACATTCTCGCAATATTACAAACTTTTTCACTATTATTATATCTGTTATGGTGATCTTCAGTCAGTAAACTTTGATGTTTCTGTTGTAATTGTTTTGGGGCACCATGAACTACACCCATATAAGATGGTGAACTTTAATCAATAAATATTGTGAGTGTTCTGACTGCTGCAACACCCGGCTGTTCTCCTCTCTCTCCATCTCCTCAGGCCTCCTTATTCCCTAAGACACAACAATATTAAGATCAGGCCAGTTAATAACCCTACAGTGGCCTCTAAGTGTTCAAGTGAAAGGAAGACTCACATACCTCTCACTTTAAATCAAAATGTAGAAATGATTAAGCTTAGCAAAGAAGGCATGTCAAAAGGACATAAGATATAATGAAAGCTAGGCCTCTTGCGCCAAATAGCCAAGTTGTGAATGCAAAGGAAAAGTTCTTGAAGGATATTAAAAATACTACTGCAGTGAACACATGAATGATAAAAAAAGCAAAATAGCCTTATTGCGGATATGGAGACAGTTTTAGTGGTCTGGATAGAAGATCAAACCAGCCACAATATTCCCTTAAACCAGAGCCTAATCCAGAGCAAGGACCTAACTCTCTTTAAATCTGTGAAGGCCGAGAGAGGTAAGGAAGCTGCAGAAGACAAGTTTGAAGTTAGCAGAGGTTGGTTCATGAGGTTTAAGGGAACAAGCCATCTCCGTAACATAATAGTGCAAAATGAAACAGCAAGTGTTGATGTAAAAGCTACAGCAAGTTATCCAGAAGATCTAGCTAAGGTAATTGATGAAGGTGGCTACAATAAATAACAGATTTTCAATATAGATGAAACAGCTTTATATTGAAAGAAGATGCCATCTAGGACTTTCATAGCTAGAGAGGAGAAGTCAATGCCTGGCTTCAAAGCTTCAAAGGACAGGCTGACTCTCTTGTTAAGGGCTAATGCAGCTCATGACTTTAAGTTGAAGCCAATGATCATTTACCATTCTGAAAATCCTAGGGCCCTTAAGAATTATGGTAAATCTACACTGTGTCTGTGTTCTGTAAATGGAACAACAAAGCCTGGATGACATGCACATCTGTTTATAACATGGTTTACTAAATATTTTAAGCCCACTGTTGAGACCTACTGCTCAGAAAAAAATTCCTTTCAAAATATTACTGCTCACTGACAATGCACCCAAGCACCCAAGAGCTCTGATGGAAATGTACAAGATTAATGTTGTTTTCATGCCTGATAACACAACATCCATTCTGTAGCCCATAGGTCAAGGAATATTCAGCTTTCAAGTCTTATTATTTAAGAAATGCATTTCATAAGGCTATAGCTGTTATAGATAGTGATTCCTCTGATGGATCTGGGCAAAGTAAATTGAAAACCTTCTGGAAAGGATTCACTCTTCTAGATGTCATTAAGAACATTAGTGATTCGTGGGAAGAGGTCACAGTATCAACATTAACAGGAGTTTGGAGGTAGTTGATCTGAACCCTCATGGATGACTTTGAGGGATTCAAGGTTTCAGTGGAGAAAGTAAATGCAGATGTGGTGGAAATAGCAAGAGAACTAGAATTAGAAGTGGAGCCTGAAGATGTAACTGAATTGCTGCAATGTCAGGATAAAACTTTAACAGATAAGGAGTTGCTTCCTATGGGTGAGCAAAGGTGAAGATGCTGTGAACATTGTGGAAATGACGAGAAAGGATTTAGGATATTACAGAAACTTAGTTGATAAAGCAGTGGCAGAGTTTGAAAGAATTGATTACAATTTTTAAAGAAGTTCTACCATAGGTAAAATGCTAACGAACGTATTATAGAAAAGTATTTCTTGAAAGAAAGTGTCAAACTTCATTGTTGTCTTATTTTAAGCGATTGCCACAGCCACCCTAACTTCCAGCAACTACCACTCTGATCAATCAGCAGCCATCAACACCAAGGCAAGACCCCCTACCAGCAAAATGATTATGACTTGCTGAAGGCTTGGAGGATGGTTAGCACTTTTAGCAATAAAGCATTTTTAATTAAGGTATATACATTATTTTTTTAGTCATAATGCTATTGCACACTTATTAGACTACAATATAGTGTATACGTAACTTTTACATGCACTGGGAAACCAAAAAATTTGTGTGACTGGCTTTATTGCGATACTCGCTTTATTGCAGCAGTCTGAAACTAAAACTGCAATATCTCTGAGGTAGGCCTGTGTTCCGTTTTCAATTTAGATGTGGTTCTGTGAGGAAGAGTTGATTAGAGTGAAGTTTCTACCCCTGAACTGAGTAGTGATAATACAATTAAAATGATTAAAACATCAGTGGGTACATGATTTTATGTAGAATAAAGTTACACGCTTTATAAAAAAAAAATATTGGGGGAATTCTCTTACTTGCTGTATTTAAAGGGACAAAAGTTTGCTGAGTTACAAACTGCTAAGTTGAGCAAGGAATAGTTTTTCATGAAAGGATCAAATGTAAAAATAAGATACACATTTGTTCTGTAAAATAACAGCAGTATATTATCCTGAATCTCATCGGTATACAGGTATTCCTCTTTGATTTTATTATACTCCTCTACTAAAACATGAAATGTTGTCTATCGCCTGTTATAAAATGCAAACAGCATGATCAGTTTTAAATTCTGATTTTTCCCCCTTCTTTTTAGCTATGTAATCAGAGTAACACAAGGCTTAGGAGGTTATACTGCGCATAACAAAGCAAACTCTTGTAGAAAATTCCTATTCATTGATTCATTCAATCTGTCAATTAATCATTCATTTTTTTGTACATTTCTGGGAACCAAGAATTGTGGTAGGGCTGTGAATATTGGTGGCCAAGACAAAAAAGTTTCCTGACTTTGTGGAACTTAAATACTAGTGGAAGAGGCAGATAACAAATAAATAAATAGGTAAAGAAGATAAACTATAGATTGCGATAACACATTCTACGAAGTTTATAAACAATTGATATGGTGAAGAGTGCCTGGAAAGAGGTGTGATGTGTGCAACTGCTTCAGACAGAATGGGCAGGGAAAGCCTCAGAAGATGGCATTTGAGACTTAAAAAATAAGAATCATCTCTCCCCCCAACCCCAAATTTCTGCTATTCATGGAAACTGAAAAAATTCTTATCCTATCGTAATTTTCTTTCTGTCTCCCAAACAAAAATAAATATAAACAAGATGCAAAATCATGTCCCTAAAATCAACCTATGATGAGCCTCCTCAACATACCTCCTTCAGCAATCTCCTCCAATTACTCCTTTCTGCCTCTTTCAAGATGTTTTATCCAGTTACTGTCTTGTCCTTTCCACTGTTGGTTAATTTAGCGTTCTCTGCTACTTTCCAGTCTGCATCTTTACCCACAGCTTAATCAAGCATGCCAAAGGGTCTATAGCTGACTAGCTTAGCAAGAAACTAAAGGGATCTCCTATGATATCAGGATGAGAGAAGGAGGTAAGGATGTAAGACTTAGACTTTAATAAAGTTTCTGACTCTTTTACAATTTTCCCCTGATCAAAAAAGACTATAATCTATATTTTGGCACCAAGTGTCTCTTTCTATCTATAGCTCCGTCCTTTGTCTTCTACTCCTCCCACTGGGTTGAGCATCATATGTATTTCTTTCTGTCACTATTGCTTTTGTTCTTTCTGCTACAAGATGACTATGCCCACCAAAGTACTTTCTGTTCAGTTAGAAAGGAAACTGGAGTTTTCCTTGATTACTTTTCTTTTTAAGTATAACCTGTCAACAAATGCTTCACCTTCCTATAACAGAAATAAACATCCCAAAGTCTTTAGCTGACTTAAACATGTCAGAGTATCCCTATGTCTGGGTTCTGAAATGTTCCAGGGGATTGGTACTAAGTGGCCAGAAAGATGCTGTTGACCATCTCATATGAATGTGATGTAAATTAAGAGACTTAATCCATATATTGGACCCAGATAAGTTCTGAGGATCTCTTGATAGAAAATAGGGATGTTTCTATCTGTGTCTGTGAGGATTTATACATTTAAGGATTCATCTATGGTGTGCAATTTTTTTCCTACATCAGTCTGGGCCTCCATGACTGTCCTGGACCTCTTGGCCTGAAATCACTGTTTGGCCCTATCTCCAGGCTGCCACCACCACCACCACCACCACTAGGTGCCATTGAGTCAATTCCAACTCATGACAACACCATGTGCATCAGGGGAGAACTGTGCTCCATAGAGTTTTCAATGGCTGCTTTTTTATTGGAAGTAGATTGCCAGGCATTTCTTCTGAGGCATCTCTGGGTGGACTCAAGCCTCCAACCTTTATGTTAGTAGCTGAATGCAGTATTCATTTGTACTACTCAGGGACTCCCATGGTAACCACTTTTCCTCATCTTTAATTAAACTTGCTACATTAAGAATGCAGGTGGCCCTTTGGGACTCTGGAAAAATTCTAAGTTTGTTCAGCAACTCTTGGCTTTGAATTTTTCTTGCAGTGACTTGACCCACCATTTCTGCCTCTCCAAACTGTGCTCCAGCATAACTTGTGTGGTCTCCTGTCAAAGATCCCTGAATCTCACCACTATGCAGAAAACTTCTCCTGACACATTTTTATGAATTGATGATATCAATTTCCTGACTTATTCTGCATTCTTTTTAGGGCTATCGGCATTCAGTCATGAATATGGAAGTCTATAGCTTCAAATACTCAAATTATTCTTAACTCTTAACAGAAGATCTGCAGAATTCTTCTTCATCTCTGTTGAGTCTGAGACCTGCCACTGTTGTAACATTTCAGTAGCATGATCTCTTTTCCCACTCCTAGGATGCAATTTCTGAAAATTTCTGTAGTCCTAAAGGGAAATAACTTTTGCCCATGGTTCTAAAGCTTGCCAATTTTTCCACCCCTGTAGCGCCTCTAAGCACTAGCGAATCAGGTCTTAGGAAAGGGCTTAAAAATTACTCAGTTGTGCCTGCCACAGACCTCTCCTTCTAAGAAAGTTTCAGATGTTTTAATAATTAGTGCCTGTAGTTGTGACTTAAAGACTCATTTCCATCTCACAGCCTCATGAGGAAGTTTCCTAGACTTTCACAGTCTGACAATCTCACATAGTTGTAAGGTTCTCTATCACATTTGATATGACCAGTTACAGAGGGGGGATTCTCCCACTCTCAGAATACTTCTCACAATTTGCCTTTCACCTTGATACGGCGTTCTAAGGACAGTCATGTCTTATGTCTGCTTTGGCTTGTGCTCTAAATTCAGCAACCTGACTATCACAATGAAAGAGCAGTCTTGGTTCATCAGAGAGGCAGCCGGGCAATCACTTTATGTCTAAAATTAAATATGAGTCCCTGAAATGCTGCTTGAATAAAACTAGGTTTTTTTTTCTCTTAACTTTAAGAAAAACCACTGAATGTTGCTTTTAAAAAGATGGCAAGGCTAAAGAAGCTGAAGAGAAATGCTGTATTTTGGGAGATTCAGGGAATTTCAGAGGAAGACATTCTATTGTACATTATGCAGCATACGTGTAAATGCCTCTTCTTCCTCAGAAGTCCCATTTCTTATTGCAGCAGCCAAAGATCTCAACTACCCTCCTTGCTTGATTTCTCCTCTTTTCTTCCAAATAAAATCCCAAACCACACTAATTCTTTCCCTCCAAATGCCTTCCTTCCTTTAGTCCAGCTCTTTCAATACTGATTCTTTCTATCTACCCACCTCCTTCAGTTACCTTGAAGAATCTCTTTTCTACATCTCCATGTCCTGCCTTATTCCAATCAATTTAACCACTCTGGTCTACCTTATTTTCTCTCCAACACAATCTACCCCACTCAGTGCAGTGATGGCCTCCTGGCTGGATTGTGCAACAAAGGATCAAAGCAAGTACCTTAGGAGGAATGTAAGTGGCTGTGTATCCTTACATGTTGGTCTTTTTCTTTTTTTGTCTTTATCGCCTTAATACAAATCTCATAACTTCCAAATAACTTATAGATATGAAAAAAAGGATACAAAGATAGAGTCAAGTCACTGATGAAAGCTCTTAGCACTCAGCTCTTAACAGGGTTTCCAATTTCCTTCTTAACATATGTAAAACAGATCAAATTAAGCTCTCTTGACATTTAGACTTTTAAAGCAAAACAAGAAGTCAATTTACACTTCACTTCATTGAGCCAAAAAAAAAAAAAAAAAACCACACAGCCTGCCCTGTGCTCAGCCCTTGCAGTAGGGTATCAGGGATGGGATGCTTGCAAAGAAAACAACACGAGCAGATTTGTGAGTTCACTGAGTGTAAGAGGTGGTAGAGGCCAGGTAGTGAGTGTGTTTCATTCTGGTATTGTCTTAGATACTTGGCCTGAGGTTGGACAGAAGCCAGTTGATAATTATTCCTGTGGAAGATCTCAGTAAAAATATCTAAGATGAACAGAAATTCTTCTTTGTATTATACCTAATTGCTTCAGAGGGCACTGAGACCTTATGCTCTGATGGTCATCTTCACAATGTCAGAGATTGGGAAAGAATCCCATAATAGCATATATGTGAATATTTTAACTCTTTATTTCCAGAATATTTTCTTAGACATGGTTGTCTTATTAATCCTCCCATTATACCTATATCTGATATAAGGCACCTTTCTGTCCTCCCTCATTTTGTCTGATTACTACACACTGAATACTTACTGACACAGGGTAATCCAAGACATGAGGATTCATTCAGTGGTTGGTTGTTTTACCTACATTGTTATTTTCATGATTATATCTATAAGAAAAAAAAAATCTTAATAGTTATGATTTATAAAAAGACATTATGCTCAAGACAGAAAACAAAGGTGTTGGGCATATATAGAAAGACAAATATGTTAAAGATTATTTACCGTGATAAATATTTTAACCAAAACTGACTAATGTTGTAAAAGACTTCTCAGACTTGGTTTTACCATTCAAAATTATAAAAACCCCAGAAAGACAGGAAGTGAGATGGTCATAACATTTAAAATAAATAAACAGCCATATAAAGACACTGGAAAGTATTAAAAATAAAAAACAAAAAAAAACAAACAAAAAACAGATAAAAGGTAGGGGATAGTTTAAACTCATAAAACTACAACTAGAATATATGAGTTTCAAATTTGTTGCTTCCTAACCTGAGTGTGCTATCTGCCCCAAGACTAAAGCTATATAAAATGGTAGCTGGTTAAAGGTGCCAGAGATCAGAGTTCAAGGTGAAAAAAGTAGCTATAAATTTAAAGGTGGAAATCCTGCACAGTATGAGAAGCACAGAAGCAAGGAGATCCAAATTCTGAGCATAAATTGTCCAAATATCTGTATGACAGCTAAATTACACATGTATGGGGAGACCTCATGTGAGGAAGCAGCCAGAGACCAGAGTGAAATATACTCTTAAAAGATAGAATGGCATGGAATCAGATCTTTGAGCTTAATGTTTTTCTTAGCTGACTGCATTTCTCAACCATGCTCAATTCAGTGAACAGAAAATTGAAGTGTCAGAGTACAGAGCCCAAAGTCAGCAGAGCAACTGGAAGTCAAGGCATTCCCTGGAATTAAGGAAAGCACAGAAAGCATTAGCCTCATATCCGCCTAAATCTCTAGAGAACTAATAAAGCTGTCAGGCATGGGGACATCCTTCAGAAGCCAGGCTAAAAATGCACCAGTGAGAGGCATAAGAAAAAAGTAGATATATTAGAAGATGCATGGACCTTTTTTTAAAAAAAAAAAAAATTTTTTTTTCTTTTTTTTATGGACCTGGAGTGAAAGAGGGAGAGTGAGAAAGTTGTCATTTTGATTTCAGGGGCCCTAATTTTTTTTTTTAATTTTTTTTTTAATTACCTACTAAATGGAAACTCTGGTGGTATAGTGGTTAAGACCTATGGCTGCTAACCAAAAGGTTGGCAGTTTGAACCCACAATGTGCTCCTTGTAAACTCTATGGGGCAATCTACTCTGACCTATAGGGTTGCTATGAGTCAGAATCAACTCAACAGCACTGGCTTTTTTAAAATTACCTAATAAAGCAAAAACAGAATAATCCTCAGAACAGGATGGAATCCTGAGTCTCTGAACATGTTATTTTCAAAGTCTGGTTTTTAAACCCATATTTGCTAGACCTCAATAGTAACAGCAAGATGTAACAAATACTCAGTGAAGAAAAAGGCAGTCAATATAAATTGACACCATGTGAATACAGATGTTAGATTTGGCAGATGCAGACTTCAAAGCATATAAACATGTTAAGAGTCAAAGGAAATTATCTTCAAAGCATTGAGTGAAAATATTGTTTCAGTAATAAAACAGATAAATAAAACAGATAGGTAAGCTCAATACAGTAATGGACATTAATTTAAAAAATGTAAATTTTAGGATGAAAAATAGAATTAATGAAATAAAAAAATGCGATAAACTTAACAGCAGGTTGCAGATAGAAGACAGAGTCAGTGAACTCGAAGATGGATCAATAGAAATTGTCTTATCTGAGGAAGACAGAAAAAGAAATAAGAAAAGTGAACATTCTTAAAGAAGTCTGTGAAAATATAAAGTGGTTCAATACACATGTAATTGAATTCCAACAAGGAGAAATGAAAGAGATAAAAGCAGAAAATTATTTTAAGGAATAGTAATCAAAAACATTCTAAATTTGATGGACAGCATTAATCTGCAAATTAACAAAGCTTAAACAACCCCATGGAATTAAACACAAATTCACTCCTGGAAACATCATGGCCAAACTGCTGACAGCTAAGATAAAGAGAAAATTTTGAAAGGAACCAAGGAAATATGACATGAAAATATTGGGGAACAAAATGATTAATGCCTGGCTTCTAGTCAAACTATGAAAGCCTGAATACATTAGAAATGTATATTTAAAGTGTTGAAAGAAAGTAAAATTAACCTACAATCTATATCCAGTCAAGCTGTCCTTCAAAAATGAAGTTGAAATAATGATTTCTCAGATTAAAAATACCAGACAGAAATCATTGCCAGCAGACTTCTATTACAAAAAAAGTCTAAAGTTCTTTAGATTGAAGGGAAACAAGAGTAGGTGGAAACATGAACCTACAAGAGTGACATAGTCACACAAGGCTACATATTGTATGATTAATTTATATTAAATTCTAAAAAAGACCAAACTATAGTGACTAACCCCACATGTCTGTCAGTTTGTTGCACACTGGTGGATTGCGTGTTGCTGTGATGCTGAAAGCTGTGCCACTGGTATTTCAAATATAAGGAGGGTCACCCATGGTGGACAGGTTTCAGTGGAGCTTCCAGATTAAGACAGACTATGAAGAAGGACCTGGTGATCTACTCTGGAAGAAACTGGGCAGTGAAAACCTTATGAATAGCAGTGGAACGTTGTCTGATACAGCGCTGGAAGATGTGCCCCTCGGGTGGGAAGGCACTCTAAATACAACTAGGGAAGAGCTGCCCCCTCAGAGTAGAGTCCATCTTAATGACCTGGATAGAATCAAGCTTTTGGGACTTTCATTGGCTGATGTGGTACGACTCAAAATGAGAAGAAACAGCTGCAAATATCCATTAATAATTGGAAAGTGGAATGTATGATATATGAATCTAGGAAAACTGGAAGTCATCAAAAATGAAGTGGAACTCACAAATGTCAATATCCTATGCATTAGTGAACTGAAATAAACTGGTATTAGCCATTTTGAATCCAAAAATCATATGGTCTCCTATGCCAGGAATGACAAATTGGAGAGGAATGGTGTCATATTCATCATCTAAAAGAACTACAGTGCTGCCAGTGTTAGGAAAATATTTACATGCCTACAAGTACGTGGAGTTAATACAACTATTAATCATATTTATGCACCAATCACTAAGGCCAAAGATGAAGAAATTGAAGATTTTTACCAACTTCTACAGTCTGAAATTGATTAAGCATACAGCCAAATTGCATTGATAATTACTAGTGATTGGAATATGAAAGCTAGAAACAAAGAGTAGTTGGAAATATATGCTTCGTGATAGAAAAAATACTGGAGATTGCATGATAGAGTTTCGAAAGGTAACTTCTTCATTGCAAATAACTTTTTTCAACAACATAAATGGCGACTATACATGTGGACCTCGCCAGATGGAATACACAGGAATCAAACTGACTACATCAAGAGAGACGATGGAAAAGCTCAATATCATCAGTCAGAATGAGGCCAAGGGCCAACTGAGAAACAGACCATCAATTGCTTATATGCAAGTTAAGTTGAAGCTGAAGAAAATTAGAACAAGTCCATGAGAGCCAAAATATGACCTTGAGTATAGTTTACCTGAACTTAGAAACCGTCTCAAGAATAGATTTGACTCAATAATCACTAATGAATGAAGCCAGGTGAATTGTGGAATGACATCAAGGATATCATGCATGAAGAAAGCAAGAACTCATTAAAAAGAAAGAAAAGATCAAAATAGATGCCAGAAGACAGTCTGAAACTTGCTCTTGAATGTAGAGTAGCTAAAGTGAAAGGAAGAAATGATAAAGTCAAAGAGCTGAAGAGAAATTTTCAGAGGGTGACTTGAGAAGACAAAGTAAAATATTATGATGAAATGTGCAAAGATCTGGAGTTAGAAAATCAAAAGAAAACACACTCAGCATTTCTCAAGCTGAAAGAACTGAAAATTCAAGCATTGAGTTGCAATATTGAAGGATTCTATGGGTAAAATACTAAACAATGGAGGAATCATTGAACGAAGATGGAAGGAATACACAGAGTCACTGTATAAAAAGAATTGGTTGATGTTCAACCATTTCAGGAAATAACATGTATCAAGAACCAATGGTACTGAAGGAAGAAGTCCAAGCTGCACTGAAAGCATTGACAAAAAAACAAGGCTCCAGGAATGACAAAATAACAATTGAGATGTTTCAACAAACAGAAGCAGCACTAGAAGTGCTCACTTGTCTATGCCAAGATATTTGGAAGACAGCTACCTGGCCAACCAACTGGAAGACATCTGTATTTGTGCCTACTCCAAAGAAAAGTGATCCCACGGAATGCAGAAATTATCAAACAATATCATTAATATCACACAATTATAATTTTACAGAAGATCATTCAAAAGCAGTTGCAGCAGTAAATCAACAGGGAACTTCCAGAAATTCAAGCCAGATTCAGAAGAGGATGTGGAATGAAGGATATCATTGCAGAGGTTGGATGGATCTTGGCTGAAAGTAGAGAATACCAGAAAGACATTTACCTGTGTAAACACTTAACTGAGCTCCTGAGGAACCTGTACATAGACCAAAAGGCAGTCGTTCAAACAGAACAATGGGATACCTTGTGGTTTAAAATCAAGAAAGGTAGCTGGGTCCTTCAGGGCGTTTAGATGTGTCTGTCAAGCTTCTATGACTTTCTCCTGGTCAAGTCGTGCTGGGAACCATGGTCTTGGGGGACATCTAGCTCAACTGGCATAACAGAGTCTGTAAATGAAATGTTCTACAACTCAATATGGTAAATAGCAACTGGGGTCTTAAAAGCCTGGAAGTGGCCTTCTAAGATACATCTACTGGTCCCATCCCAGCTGGAGCAAAGGAGAATGAAGAGGACCAAAGACACAAGGAAAGATTAGTCCAAAGTCTACAGCTACCACAACCTCCACTAGACTAAGCACAGAACAACTAGTTGGTGCCCGGTTACCACCACTGACTGCCCTGGCAGGGATCACAAAAGAGGGTCAAGACAAAGCAGAAGAAAAATGTAGCACAAAATTCAAATTCACACACACACAAAAAGACCAGGCTTGCTGGTCTGACAGAGACTGGAGAAACTCAGAGAGTTTGACCCCTGGACACACTTTTAACTCAGTACTGAAGGCACTCCTGATTAGCCAAAGATCAGATGTCTACAGGGCCAATGATAACACACATGAGGGATGTGCTTCATAGTTCAATCATATGTATGAGACTAATGGGCACACCAACCCAAAAACAAAGATGAGAAGGCAGCAAGGGACAGGAAAAGTGGATGAATGGAAACAGAAAACATGGGGTGGAAAATGGGAGAATATTGACACATTATGGGTTGGCAAACACTGTCACAAAACAATTTGTGTATTAACTATTTAATGAGAAACTAATTTTCTCTGTAAACTTTTACCTAAATCACAATAAAAAAATAAAATTAGGAAATGTGTGCATCAGGGTTGTATCCTCTCAGTATACTTATTTGATCTGTATGCTGAACAAATAATCAGAAAGCCTGGACTGTATGAAGAAGAATGTTCCATTAGGATTGGAGAAAGACTCATTAACAACCTGCTGTACGCAGATGAACCAACCTTGCTTGCCGAAAGTACAGAGGACTTGAAGTACTTTCTGATGAAGATCAAAGACTACAGCCTTCAGTATGGATTACACTTTAACATAAAGAAAATAAAAATCCTCACAACTGGACCAGTAAGCAACATCATGATAAATGGAGAAAAGATTGAAGTTGTTAAGGATTTCATTTTACTTGAATCCACCCTCAATACCCATGGAAGCAACATTCAAGAAATCAAAGCATGCATTACATTGGGCAAATCTGCAAAAAAACTTGTGTTAAAAAGCAAAGATGTCACTTTAGGGACTAAGGTGTGCCTAACCCAAGTCATGGTATTTTCAGTCTCTTCATATACATGCGAAAGCTGGACAATGAATAAGGGAGACCGAAGAAGAATTGAAATCTTTGAATTATGGTGTTGGTGAAGAATATTAAATATACCATGGGCTGCCAGAAGTACGAACAAATCTGTCTTGGAAGATGTACAGCTCCTTAGAAGCAAGGATACAAAGACTTCACCTCACGAGCTTTGGACATGTTATTAGGAGTGACTGACTAGTCCCTGGAGAAAGACATTATGCTTGCTAAAGTAGAGTAAGAAAAAAAATTTTTTTTTTTTTGAGTGCTTGGGAAAAAAGAGGAAGACCTTCAATGAAATGAATTGACACAGTGGTTGCAACACTGGGCTCAAACATAACGATTGTGAGGATGTCTCAAAACTGGACAGTGTTTCATTGTGTTGTACATAGGGTCGCTGTGAGTCAGAACTGACTCCAAGACACCTAACAACAATAGTAACTAAAAGCAAATCAATTTACCAGAGTGAGGGAGGAATTGATGGCAAAGGGACATGAGAGAACTTTGGATGATGAAAATGTTGAATTTTGTAATAATTACATGAATATACACATTTTTCAAAACTCATTGAATCGTACTTAAAATTGAAGATTCTTATTTTATATGAATTATATAAAACATAGGACTTTAATTGATAAAGAACCTTACTAGAACCCATAAGCAATGTCTTGTTATAATACTTAAATATAGACATTTAATCATTTTATATATATATATATAAAATGGAGCCCTGGTGGCACAGTGGTTACAAGCTTGGCTGCTAACCAAAAGGTTGGCAGTTCAAATCCACCAGCCACTCCTTGGAAACTCTATGGAGCAGTTCTACTCTGTCCTACAGGGTACCTATGAGTTGGAATTGACTTGATGGCAACAGTTTTAGGCTTTTTTTTTTTTTTTTTTGCATAGTACAAGTGTAATTTGTATTAATGATTCGATATTAACATATTTTTAGACATTTTGGAGGTAGTATATTTTTTTTTTATAGTTTGTAATGCTTCTTCTACAGTATCCATTGACCTGGAATATAATGATGTGCACTACATAATGTTTTGTGTAAGCCAGCTGTGAAAATTTAGTCACTAACTTGTAGCATGTGATTAGGAGGGTGAACATTAGTGCCAGCAAGACCTGGGTTTGAATGGCTGCTCTCCTCCCTAGGAGCTGTATATCCTTGCAGAATTTAGTCAGCATCTCTATTCTTGGTCGCCTTATATGTTAAATGAAGACATTATTACATAGGACTTTTGTGAGTATAAAATGAGAAAACGTACGTAAACTTAGTGCAGTGCCTCACACAGAGTCAGCATGCAACAGTTGTTACGTATTTTATTATTTGTTGTATCAGGATGTTCCAGGTAATATACAAAATAAATTATTTGAAAGGGTAACCACAATGGCTACTGACCAATAATAAAATAACATGATACCATTGCTGCTCCTTGGAAGTGAGGATGATGAAACTTCGTCTCACGTACTTTGGACATGCTGTCAGGAGGGACCAGTCCCTGCAGAAGGACATTATACTTGGTGTAGTAAGGGACCAGTGAAACAGAAGATCCTCAAGTATGTGGATTGACACAGTGGCTGCTACAATGGGCTCAGACATAGGAATGATTGTGAGGATGGTGCAGGACCAGGCAGTTTCCTTCTGTTGTACATGAAGTCACTATGAGTCAGAACCAATTCGATGGCACCTAACAATAGCAACAACATATCATTTCTAAAAATATTTGTGGATGAGAGAGAATGTGATAAGGGAGAAAACAAACAAACAAACCAGAAATAGGCTATGTAGAAATGCAAACTATTGGTTGGCATTGGAAAAATAAATTTAGTTCATGTGAATCTTTTATTTAGGATTCTCAACAATAACCTAAAAATTATATGTGATTTTGCTCTCTCACTGTCTCTTTGTATCTCTCTCTCTTTATCTTCCTTTTTTGTTGTTGTTATCCCTGGTATGTATTCAACTCCTCTCTGTATCAATTTCTTTTTTTCTCTTAGCTCTAAATACTTCCTCTTTACTAGTCTAAGTATGAAAGTTTTTTCCCTGGTTAGATCTGTGATAATTTCTTAACATTTCCCTCTTAGCTCCCTTCTATTTTTCCAAAATGCCCTATTTCTGAATTGTCCTACAGTGATGTCCAACCCACAATATCCCAAACTTCCCATATACCTTCCGCCCTGCTCCAAGGGTCAAAATAACATTTTCTTGAGGGAAAGTAAAAGAAAATATCCACAAAAATGTTGGAAGGAAAAATTGCCTGGGGATGAGGACTTTGCCAGTTACTTAGGCGAGAGGGGTTAGGAATCCCTCTAGGAGGGATTCCTAAGTGAAGAAACAAGTAGTCTTTGGTGACAGGTGGAAAATTAGCTGGGGAATATTTGAGAGGAAACGGTTAAAGAATAGCCAGCATGATTTCACAAGAAGAAGCCTGAAGTAGAATTTCACTCAGAAAAAGCATTATAGGCAAGGAAAGAAGTGAGGAGAAGAATAAGAACTAGCATGAACTGGTAGAAAAGGTCTCTGAAACGGCAGCAAAGATTGATGGGTGTTTCATTCCCCATTGCCCTAGAAATATTTACCAATGGAAGGAGCCAGATGACTTTGAGAACAGCAGTTTTTCTTGAGGTTGAAAGGGGTTCGTATCTAAAGTCTATGTAGGGAAAAAAAAAAAAAAAACAGGGAAGAAAGAGAGTGAGAGAAAACTAAATAAATGGAGAGAAGTAAAAGACCAGTCTACATTTTAAAGGATAATGATGGAAATATAGTGATTTATTAAGAGAAATCAACAGTACATATGAGGACTGGACCTAGAGAAATAATAAATTAAAACATGGACACATTTAGAAGGTACTGTTCAATTTTTGGGATATAAGCTAATGTCATAATGTTGGATTGTGAACTTGGTGAGTTTATACAGCAAGATTTTGTCTTTGGGGCACTTTGGGGCAATGGACCTATAACAATTACATACCTTATCCTTCTTCTAGCAAACTTCTTTTTTTCATGTTTTTTCTACTGTAATATAGTATCATCTAGACCAAACACATATTTTAATTGCATTTTTCTTCTCCCGTTAGAATCAACCGTGTCTGACACAAAATGAGATTTTTCTTAACTTTTCCAAAGAAAAATAGGGCTGGCCTTAGAAGATTTGCAAGTTTCGCCTCTCTGGATCTAACTGTTGTCACTAACCTGGTGAAACGTGAAAACGAACAAACAAAAATACCTGTAATCATCTAGTGCAAGCTCAGTTTAAAATTTTTAATGTTTTGGGGGTGGAAACGATTAAAGACACATTTAAAAGGTGCTGTATTCTTATCACTTCTTTTTATACCTTTCATCTTTCCTTAAAAACACCCCAAGGTTTTCTCTTACTCAAGAAAAGAAATACTTGAAGCTTCCTTTCTGTCTCAAATCTAGTATCTTTGCTCTCTTAATTTCTACAGGGGCCCTGGTAGTGCAGTGGGTAATAGCTATGGTGAGCTAAGGCTGCTAACCAAAAGGACGGCTGTTCAAAATCACCAGCTGCTCCTTGGAAACCCAAGGGAGCAGTTCTACTCTGTTCTATACGGTTGGAATTGACTCGCTGGCAATGGGTTTGGTTTTTTCCTTGTTTTAATTTCTACATTTCCCTGTTCTTTGTCCCTAAACTAATATCCCCTCAATACTTTAACCTCCACACTTGCTAAAGTATCATTTTTCAGCTAGGACCAAAACACTGCTTTTTTGCTATCTTAGTTTTTGATGACTACAACCCCATCAGCTAATTCCCTTCTCTCCCATATATTTCTTTTCTTTTCTTCCCATCACCCTCCTTCAGTGCTTGAACCGTTAGTCAAGATTTTTCTTCATTTTACCAATTCTGAAAAAAAACTGTTATTTGAAAACTTCTTTCTCCCAGATGGTTCTACTCATTTTTATCAATGTTTGAGCTCTATCCCAAGATTAAACAACTCTCTAAACACTGATAAAATATCAGAGAACTGCAGTTAGAATCAACTGGGACCTTAAGAATTTTCTGTCATAATGGAAAAGAACAAGACAAGGTAAGGAAAGTTTTAATAACGAATACACTGGGTTCCAGGGCCAGTTGGAGACAAAATTGCAAAATGTATAAAGCTTACCATTTCTCTATCCCTCCACTGTTTCCTGCCCCACCCCTTCATGTTATGTTGGCACAAGAATTCTTGTTTACTGAGTCACCCTACATGCCAGCACTTCCTCGTCTGTTCCCTTTTCTTATATACCATCTCTCTGACTCCCGCATGAAACTCTAGTCCCTTCAGTCTAAATGCACAGGCCAGGAGTTAGGAGGTAACACTCTAGTTTAGCAACTAAGCTAACAAACTGTGTGAATGACAATAGTTCCACTTAAAATCCTGGGGATATTTTCATTTTAACAGACAGGAAGTCAGAACCTAGTTGTTGTTGTTGTTGTTAGGTGCCATCGAGTAGGTTCTGACTCATAGTGATCCTAGTGCAATACAACAAAAGCCTGTCCACTCCTGCACCATCCTGAGAACCTAGATGACTCTCTAAAGGGCTCAAGTTATACCTATTCAATAAAATGTTAACAGAAGATAGAAAGCATTTTCTCTTCCTCCTGAATCATACTACTGTCCATTGATAGGAATAAAGAGAATATTAAAATCCCAAGCAATAAAATATTGAACGTCAATGGTCAATGTAGTGCTACAGAAAGTTTATAAAAAGTAAAAATAGATCTATGAAGATATTGTCATTTTTTAGAGTGACAAAAAAGTAAGAATAAAAGCAAAATAAATACATTAAGATACATTTATTCAGAGCCCTGGGCACATACATCTAATGACAGTTTTCCCACAGTTCTCAGACACTGGCTTGACTGACTCCCTCCCCCCACCCCCAGCTGTCTTCTTCTTCTCTAGCAGCAAAGAAATACTTCCTTCTTTCTTTGACAAATTATCTATGGCTGCTTTCAGGCTACCGTGTCAGAGCTGAGCAGTTACAACAGAGATTCTGTGGTCTACATAGCTGAAAATGTTTACCCTTTAAACTTAAGAAAAAGTTTTCTGACCCCTACACTAGAACCCTGGTGGTGCAGTGGTTAAGAACTCAGGCTGGTAACAAAAGGTAGGCAGTTCAAATCCACAAGCTGCTCCTTGGAAACCCTGTGGGGCAGTTCTACCCTGTCCTGTAGGGTTGCTGTAAGTCAGTATTGATGGGAGGGCAACCGGTATTACATTAGAACAAGGAATCCCTGGGTAGTGCAAACCAGCTAACGCTCAGCTGCTAACCAAAAGGTTGGAAGTTTGAATCCACCCAGGGGTTCTTCAAAAGAAACGCCTGGTGATTTACTTCTTAAAAATCAGCCATTGAAAACCCTACAGAGCACAGGTCTACTCTAACACATGGAAGGTTGCCATGAGTTGGAATCAACTCAATGGCAACTGGATTGGTTGCCTTTATAACGATAAATGTACTGCTGGCCTTTTGGTTAGCAGCCGTAGCTCTTAACTCCTATGCCATCAAGGTTTCATTTATAAAGATAAAAGTAAAAAAAGGAGAGGGTGTTAGTTTGAAAGAAGGTCTTGAAAGCCTTCTGTTAAGGTTGTGAGTGGTGTGCTAGTTTATTTGAGCTCATTCTGTTTTGGTAAAAACTTGTTTTCTTTTAATTGTATCTGTAGTGTAGCGGTTATCATGTTCCCTTCATGCGAGAAATGTATTCAGTTGGAAATGCGACGGCTTTCTTTGGAGTCCCTGGGTGGTTGCAAATGGTTCAGCACTGGCTGCTAACCAAAAGGTTAGCAATTTGAGGCACTGCAGAATAAAGGCCTGGTGATCTACTTCTGCAACTAATGTTTTGGTTTTGGTGTGTCTTCTACCTGTGTTCATTTATATTTAGTGTGTCAAACTATTGACATGGAGTTATTGGCTTCTCCTCATGGAAGGAAGAGGCAGGCTGAACAGTGTAGGCTTTGTCCCTGAACGTGCTTTTGTGTATAGTGACCCTGTTCTAAAGCCCAGGCTAATATTGTTTGCAAGGGTTTCCAGTCTCTGAAACCTATTTTAGTCTCTCTAGACTGTCCTGCTGAAAGACGAAAAAACAAAGCAAAAACTCAGTGACACATCACAATGTGATGCTTATTAGAAAACACAACTCACATAACAAGCGACTTTTCTCTGAATTATAATAAATCATAGTTTGGTAATAAGTGATGTTAGCCAGCTGCTGGACCAGTCTTTTCTCTGTTGTCAAGTGTAAGGCAATTAGGTAATCTATACAGCTTTCCAAATTAAATATCAGCTCATATTATGCTGCTTTCAAACATTACATTTGAAGTAATGGTATGTTTGGTCATAAAGCCTGAGGTTTTAGTCTAGAAAGCTTCTTAGAAGAGCAAACCTTACCTTTTTTATTTTTGTAGTATGTAAGTGAGTCAGAGACTTGGATTTAATTTACCATTTTCCTCTTCAATGTCTCCCCTCCCCCTGCCACTCATTATGAAGCAAACCAAACATTATCATACCACAACGTTTTATCTCTTTTTCCTCTGTTGAGGGGATGCTTCTGTTGCATCTGATTATTTTATATGCATCAGATATAACCAAGAAATTAAAAATGAAATGCTTCAGTTCATGGCGCTGTGAACATTTTTACCTTTCTTTTTCTTTATAGAGTAACTTCTCATGCTGCTTTTAATACATCAACATAGTTGAAATTCAGCTGCAAAAATGCACATACTGCCAGAGCTAGACTTTTGGCCCACTGGGGACTTCATTAGTGGATGTCTTCTTCAGTTCAAAGATGGCACTTGAGAGTTTTAAGACTCTCTAGTTTACTAATTAGCTTACCTCCAAGGACCGTGTTTAACATCGCTCAAACCTTTTTAACTTTTATTGGTATGGGCGTTTGCACATAACTGTTTTCAGTTTTAATGCATCTAAATCCCTAATCGCATTCAAGGACAAGCACTTTAGAACATATTAGAAATCCTGTTTAATGATTTATTTTTTCATATTTTTATATTTACTACAAGTAAATAATTTTTGTCTTACCTTTCATCCAACTAACCATATTCTGTTTGCTGCAATTCCCTTAAACCTTCAGATTACAGTAACCACATAAAAGTAAATTCACTGTGAATTGGTAAACCCTAAACTTAATTTCTTTTAGTGAGATTATAATCACAATAGAAACCTTTGACCTGAAACTGTATTCGTCAGATAAAATTCTGGGGATTCCAGAATTCTAGTGATAGGTAAACATATGACTAGACTTATAAATTCAACTGACATATTCTGTTTTCTGTAAAAATATAAAATTTCATTTAAACTATCTTTTTTTTTTTTAAGTAAGACTATTGCCACAGTTTTATCTTGAAGCAAGAAGAAGCAATTGATGTTTATTTCCTGACTTTAAATTTACAGTGTATATCACACAAAATGTGTGTGTGTGTGTGTGTGTGTATGTGAAATGGAAACCCTGGTGGTATACTGGTTAAGAGCCATAACTGCTAACCAAAATGTTAGCACTTCAAACCCACCAGCTGCTACTTGGAAACCCTACAGGGCAGTTCTACTCTGTCCAATATGGTCTCTATGAGTCGGAATTGATGGCAACAGGTTTTTTTTGGTTTATCCCACAAAATGTATGTTAGAACTGTTTGCTTCTTTCCATCTCCACTGTCACCACCCAAGTCCTTCTTGCAATATGTCAGACAGAAGTGGTCTACTGCAAAGGCCTCAAGGCTATCTTTGCTTCCCTATAATCCCTGCTCCCCTCTCTCCATCCGAGTACTCTTGCTCCCAATGGTGAATTGGACTTTTTATAAATTAAATTTGACCAGGTCCTTCCCTTCCTAGTTGTGCAGTGGTTAAGCACTAGGTTAAATACTCGACTGCTAAATGAAAGGTTGGCTCTTCCAACCCACCACCCTTTCCATGGGAGAAAGATGTGGCAGTCTGCTTCCATAAAGATCGTTGTTGTTAGGTGCCATCGAGCCAGTTCCTACTCATAGCAACTCCATGCACAACAGAACGAAACACTGCCCAGTCCTGTGCCATCCTTACAATCGTTATTATGCTTAAGCTCATTGTTGCAGCCACTGTGTCAATCCCCATTGAGGGTCTTCCTCTTTTCCACTGACCCTGTGCTTTACCAAGCATGATGTCCTTGTCCAGGGCCTGATCCCTCCTGACAACATGTCCGAAGTATCTAAGACACAGTCTCACCATCCTTGCTTCTAAGGAGCATTCTGGTTGCACTTCATCCAAGACAGATTTGTTCATTCTTTTGGCAGCCCATGGTATGTTCAGTATTCTTCGCCAGCACCACAATTCAAAGGTGTCTATTCTTTACAGCCTTGGAAACTCTATGGGGCAGTTCTCCTCTACCCTACAGGGTAGCTATGACTCAAAATTGACTCCATGGCTATGGGTTTTCCTTGCTTAAAACTGTTCAGTGGTTTTCTGTTTCATTAAGACACACACACACAAAAAAAGCCAAAATATTAGCATATCCTACCAAGCTCTGCATGAACTGGCCCTTGTCCTTATTTTCAGACTTAACTCTCTTACCCTCTATCACTCATGAAGCTCTTACCTCACTATCCTCCTTTCAATTCCTTGAAAACATCAAGCTCTGTCCTGTGTCTCAGATCTTTCCACACCTTTTTTTCTCCACTTGAAACAGATAATTCACCTGGCAAGTCCTAATAGTCTTGCAGAGTTCAGCTTATATATTTATTTCTCTAATCTAAATTTTCCCTGCTTATCAAAGTACTTTTGATCATAGGCCTTATCAGAATATTTAATTGTATATCTGTATGTGTAATTTAAATTTTGTCTCCCACATAAACATGCAAGCTCTATGAGGGCAGAGACCATTGTCTCTTTTGTTAACCTCTGCATACCAGTACTTAGAACATTGTCATAAGTTGTCAATACCTGTTTATTGCTTAAACAAATGAATAAAATGTGGTGCTGGACTTTTCAACTCATTTTCCAATACACTTGGTCATTTTAACAATCTAGTCTTTAATGGTGTCTTAAGATGTGTTCTCTAGAGAAGCAAAACCAGCAAAGGGTACAAATGTATATATATATCAAGAGAGATCTGTATCAAGGAAATGGCTCACATGGCTGTAGAGGCCAGAGCTCCCAAGTCCTTGGATCAGGATAGAGGCCTCTCCTGAGTCATGCAGCCAAAGGGGCTGGCGAACCCAAGAACGCAGTTTGGAGAGGAGGGCACCTGCTCACAGTCTGTGAAGATCTGAAAATCCCAAAATTCAGCGAACAAGACTGCAGGCAAGCCCCAAGAACTGGAGGTCAAACAAACAGCAGCCATCTGCAGGATCCAGAACAAGCAAAATCCTGTGACCCTTGCCAGAATGTCCACTTATATTTGGACACAGGCCACATGCCCAAGGAAACTCCCTTTCACCTGATTGGCTACTCACAGCAGATCCGATTATGGCAGCGATCACGTATCAAATCTCAACAAGGGAGTGATCACAACATTATAAGCCTGCCAACACACTGGGAAGCAAGGCCCAGCCAAGTTGACATGCAATCTTAACCATCATAAATGGTAAGAATGGATTTCTGCTGTAAAGAAAATCTCTTGGTTATTTCATTTTACTTCTTTTTTCGTAACTGAGTATCTATGGAGAGAAGGAACATTAGTGGGGATTTATAAGGAAGAAGAAATCATACTGTTGGTGGAGAAAATTGCATTGAACTGATGTAGCTGATGGGCTATATATTTGTCATGTACTGTGTAGTATTTGATGTAAAAGAATCCAGTCTCTGGCTGGAAGGGGCATTCAGACCATCTGGTTTACTTTTGTATTTTTAGACAATTTTAGATTATCTAGATAAGGCAGCTCATGGAGGTCTTCAATTCCTTCCATGAAGACAAAGTTTCTCTGAGGAATCAATGCCTTCTTTCTATAACAGCTTTTCTGTGTTTTTCTCTTATAAAACATTTTTTTTATACCTAATCTAAATATTTCAATTTAGTAGAGCTGGAATAAAACTGATTACGACCCTCTGAATTCATCTCCTCTGAGTTATGATCATAAAATCTCATGATTAATATCCTTGCCTGACTCCTTAAGTGACTCTGAAGATAATTTCCAAAAGAGGAATTCCAAAATAGTGCTTAAATAATACAAGTTGCAATGAGTTGCTTTGAAGGGGGAAAAAATATATATATATATCCTTTAAACATGCATGCTTATTCATTTCTTAGAAAGTACTGGCTTCAAGTTCTGTTTCCATGAAATTTTTGTACATTTAATGTGATAAAATATGCTCAAAGAAACTCTTGGTGATTAAAAAAAACATCTTTCAGATTTGTCAGACCCTATGGTGGTGTTTGAAATTCTTCCAAAGCAACCTATCATAAGGTTGCTTAAACTTTCTTATTGAAGATTTTGACTCTGTGATGTTGCCTGGTGGCTTCCTTTTTCACATAGATTAGTTTGATTCTACCACTCCCATTCCAAGAAAATCACCTATTGCATTTGGTACCCGTTTGCCTGCCTTATGGATTGCATTTGTGGTTGATAGTCTATTAAATTACTGTGCAGATTGGATCCAGGCCAGTGGTTAAAATATTTCTATTAGACTCCAATAGCATACGTGTATTTCTTACAAATTCACATGACTCTCTTATGGTTTGCAGTGTTTCATTCTGTCCAGAGAGGTTGAATTCAGTGCACACTCAATTTCACAGGTGCACACCAGCCAGCAGATTTTCTGGTCTGAGCATTTGGGAACAGTGAGCAGTACCTGTATTCAGTGTAAAGGTTTGTGTGTCACCGGCACTTTATCAAAAGGAACTTATGTCTCACTTACGTTATGTTTTACAAAAAGAGAAGGATCCCTCTATTTTAATTTAATTATCAAGACCCTGAAATGTACTTTTTTATAATTCATTGCTGAGATTTTTTACGTGATTATTTATTCTGTGCCTTTCATTGACGTCTTTGAAAAGACAACATATGTTTGGTTCTCTCTTACATAGACTAAACAGAAAATAGATATCTTTCTATTACTTGACAAATGACATGTTATTGTTTTGATAATCAAGACACAGCTATGGGTTCAAGAATCAGTGTTATTTAGAAGTGACAAGCTTGGCTCTGATTATGTTTCCTTTTATTTTTGGTTGCCTGGAAACCATGCTGTTTCACTGTGAGAGCTGTGTGATAGGAACTGTAGGATGACCACTTCCTGCTGCTATATTACTGGCAAATAATATTTGACCTTGAGATTTCTCAGGCTGTATGATTGAACCAGCTCTCTTTAATTTGATCTGTGATTCCCAGTTGATTGTAGAGATGTGATCAGTAAGTTTGAAAAATGTTTCAGGATTGGTACAATCATTAAATTGTTGTTATTAAACCTTAAGAAGGCCATGAAGATCGTAGAAGCTTGATACTTAGAGTGAATAATGTATCACTGCTGTTTCCTTCCTCATTTGGCTGGCCTTGAACTCAAGTGGCCTTTTGGTCTTCACCTAGAAGACTGTCAAACAGTTTTCAATTGGCCTACAATAACCTTGCAATTTGTCAAGGATTGAGGGTGACAATGGTGTCTCATATCTGTACTTCTTTAGTTTTAATTCAATGAACATCTGTTTTGAACATATGCTATGGTCAAGTTTCTGAGTTATGCAAAATCAAACCCTCAGTGTTGGGGGATGCAGTAATATGAGAACTAATATTTGGCTCTGTAGCGTATGTGTGACTGTATTCTAGAAACTTGGACATATACCATCCCTAAAGAAGCCCTGTTGGTGCAGTGGTTAAAGCAATTGACTGCTAACTGAAAGGCTGGTTGTTCGAAACCACAAGCGGCTCTGTGGGAGAAAGATGTGGCAGTCTGCTTCTGTAGATATTTATAGCCTTGGAAATCCCATGGGGTTTCTATGAGTCAGAATCGACTTGATGGCAGTGGGTTTGGGTTTGGTTTGGTTTGGTTTAGTCATTGCAGCATCCCTGAAACATAGCTATTTTCTCTACTGAGATTTAGGTGACTTTCCCAAATCCTCGAGTACTTTAAATAAATTCCAGAGGCAGGATTCCAGCCTAAGCATGTCAGTCTCTAACACCCTTCTCTTTCTACTGCCCAGTATTTTCTAGTGAGGGCATTAAGCTGTGAGATCACAAAGACAGGGATCCTTTATTTAGACTGGGGATATCCAGCTCAGGAGGAAAGCAACATTTTATCTGGGCTAGAAAGGATGAGTAAAGGGCTGAAGAAAGATCCCAGATGAAGGAACGTTATGATCAAAGGTTTGGAAGCAAGAAGGTCTACACTATGCTTGGGAAATGGCCAGCAACTTGATGTTGTTGGGCTATGAAATATTCAGAAGGGTGTTGTGACACTCCAGACCTTGGAATGCCTTGAATACCATGCCAAAGAGTTGAACCATTACTCCGCAGGTGTTGCTACCAAATGATGGAAGAGGCATTACGGAGATCTGTTGGTTTTGTGTAGGGTGTGCTCGTCATTCCATCAACCCTGGTTCTTCTCTTTCCTGACCTCAATGGCTTTGAAATTAAGGAGAATAGATCACAAGAATAGAGAAATTTTCATTGCAATTAAATTGCATTAAGGTATTGTCAAGGCAAATGTTTTAAGATAAATAGAAAATGAAGACATTGATCTGAGTTTATCAGAGAATGAATTTTCATGGCAGATTTTAAGCATTTTTACAATGATTTAAGAGACTTATTTTGTAGTTTGAGTTGGTGAAAATTCTAAGATTTTATTTCAGGAGAATACTAAAATTTCCTCTGTTATCCTGGAGGAGTGGGGTAGGGATTGATTCATTATTTCTTCCTAGACATTATTTCTATCTATTTATTTGTTTGTTCTATTTATTTATTATGGTGCAAATATATACAACAAAACATTTGCCAATTCAACAGTTTCTACATGTGGGACTCAATGACATTGATTATACTCTTCACATTACCCAACACTTATTCCTACATTTTCCTGTTATTCTACCACTGTTAATGTAAATCCAATGACCCCCAAGTAAAATCTCCCCTTTTTTCCCTCCCTACCACCCCTGATAGCCACTAATAAGCTTTGGTTTTTATATATTTGCTTATTTTTATATAAGTGAGTTCATATAGTATTTGTCCTTTTGTGACTGACTTATTTTGCTCAGCAGAATGGTTTTCAGGTTCATCCATGTTGTGGCATGTATCAGAAATTCATTTCTCTTTATGGCTGAATAATACTCCATTGTATGTATATACCACTGTGATGCGAGGGCCCCATACATGTACCACATTTTGTTTATCCATTCATTCGTTGATGGACATTTAGGTTGTTTCCACTTTTGGCTTTTGTGAAAAGAGCAGTGAACATTGGTGTACAGATTTCTGTTTGCATTCCTGCTTTCACTTCTTTTGAGTATATACCTAGGATTGGGATTGTTAGGTCACATGGTAGTTCCATGTTCAGTCTTTTGAGGAACAGCCAAACTGTTTTCCATGGGTGGTTATACCATTTTGCATTCCTACTATAAATGGATAAGAGCTCCCTAGACATTATTTTTTAAGGGAGATTTACAGGTCTGATTTTTTTTTTTTTTTAAATATCTTTTGTTTTATATTTTGACATCTAACACAATTTGTAAATTAGGTTTTTGTTGGCCTTTCTGGTGGAATCAAACCTAACTCATATCCATCCTAGATCAAACCTAATTCAAGTTCAGACTAATTTTATTTGCCCTGAAATTTTCCAGTATTCACTAGTCTCATTTTAAAAAAAAACCAAAAAACTATTAATATAACTTAAGCAATGTGTGCCTGATAAAATTGACTCCGACTCCAGCTTTCATCATGACAGTGGAGAGTTGCTATGAGTAGACAAAATTAAGAATGGTGGGTGATGTGTGTTCTATCACCACATGTTTCTTGAGGTAATTTCAGTCATGACCTTGGGCTTCTTGTACAAAGATTGGATTTGGGGGAATGTACTTTATCAGGAGAAGGAGGATACTAATGTTTTGAGAAATGAATTGTTCTCAGGGTTCTGAGTCTATCTTTAATACTTTGAAAAGTTAACTCTCTCTAGCACAGCCCCCCGGGGTAATCAGTGACAGGTATGTAGATGATGAATACACAATAATTGTCCACTGTAGAGGTAACAAAGCATTGTATACACATTGTAAGTCTTGGCAAGGAAACAAGTCTCATTCATTAAGATTTTGCCAGTATAAGGAAGAGAGAGAGAGAAAAAAATAAATCTATACTGAAGAAATGCTACAGTTACAATTATTGGATTGACAACAAATTTACCATGACAGTTTGGTTTGTTTTATCCATTAATTCAACAGTATTCACTGAGATCTACTTTATACTAGGCCCTATACTAAGGTGAAGGAGAATATTAAAAAAAAGTCTTTCTGATTCCTCTGTTCTTCTTACAACGAACTCAAGAGTTATATGCAATTACTTAAAGCAAGTGAAATCATATTTATACAGAAACCTAGGAATATCCTATATTAATTTATTTCAAGTCTGATTTTATTCAAATCTCTTAACAAGTTTTCCTTTCCTCTGTTCAACTTAATTTCCTGGTGAAGGGGAACTTAGCAGATTTGTAAAGTTAGTACGAGGAGAAGAGTAAGAGGATTTTCAAAGAGCATCAAGGGCCCATTGAAGCAAAGTTAATATTCATTAACTGTTGCTTTCTTTTGAAGTTTTCAAGTCCAATAGCAAAAAACATAGAAGTTGTTTAAGAAACTGAATAGCACCATTTACTCAGATGATATAGGAACTGTGATGGGACAGTCACTCTCATGAAGTATAACGAGGAAGGAGAATAGAATCTAAGATTGCAATCTGTGAATATTATCTGTTTTTGATAATGTATGGTTATAATGGTGATAACAGCAAAAAAATAATAGCGGCTAATTAAGTTTCAATTATTCTTTTATGCTATTATTCAAAGTGCTTTACATGTGTTATCTAAACTAATTGCTATAATAACTAACTATTTCATTATCATAATATGAAACCTGAAATTGATTAAACATGCAATCAGGATGCATTGATAATTACTGGTGATTGGAATGCAAAAGTTGGAAACAAAGAAGAAGGATTGGTGATTGGAAAACACGGCCTTAGTGACAGAAACAATGCCAGAGATCACATGATAGGATTTTGCAAGACCGACGACTTCTTCATTGCAAATACCTTTTTTCACCAACATAAATGGTGACTATACAGATGGACCTCACCAGATGGAATACACAGGAATCAAATCGACTACATCTATGGAAAAAAAATGATGGAGAAACTCAATATCATCATTCAGAACAAGTCCAGCTGCTGATTGTGGAACAGACCATCAGTTGCTCTCATGCAAACTCAAGCTGAAACTGAAGAAAATCAGAAAAGTCCACAACAACCAAAGTACAACCTGGAGTATAACCCACTTGAATTTAGAGACCACCTCAAGAATGGATTTGACACACTGAACACTAATGACCCAAGACCAGATGAGTTATGGAATGACATCAAGCATATACATGAAGAAAGCGAGAGGTCATTGAAAAGACAAGAAAGAAAGAAAAGACTAAGATGGATGTCAGAAGAGACTCTGAAACTTGCTCTTGAAACTCAAGCAGCTAAAGCAAAAGGAAGAAATGATGAAGTAAAAGAACTGAACAGAAGATTTTAAAGAGCAGCTAGAAAAGACAAAGTAAAGTATTATAATGACGTGCAAAGAGCTGGAGATAGAGAACCAATAAGGAACAACACACTCAGCGTTTCTCAAGCTGAAAGAACTGAAGAAAAAATGGAAACTTGAGTTGCAATAGTGAAGGGTTCTATGGGGAAAATATTAAATGATGCAGGAAGCATCAAAAGAAGATGGAAGGAAGAAACACACTACCTACCTAAACTAACACAAACAGAAGTAGAACAACTAAATAAACCCATAATGAAAGAAGAGATTGGAAAGGTATTTACAAAACTTCCCCCCACCCCCCTCAGAAAAAAAGCCCTGGCCCGGACAGCTTCACTGCAGACTTCTATCAAACTTTCAAAGAAGAGTTAACACTGCTACTACTAAAGGTATTTCAGAGCATAGAAAAGGACAGAATACTCCCAAACACATTCTGTGAAGCCAGTACATCCCTGATACCAAAACCAGGTAAAAACACCACCAAAAAAGAAGAGAATTACAGACCTACATTCCTCATGCACTTAGATGCAAAAATCCTTAACAACATTCAACAACATATCAAAAAAAAAAAAAAAAAAAATTTCACCATGTGCACGTGAGATTCATACCAGGTATGCAGGAATGGTTCAACATTAGAAAAACAATCAATGTAACCCGTCATGTAGATAAAACAGAAGATAAGAAACACATGATTTTATCAATTGATGCAGAAAAGGCATTTGACAAAGTTCAACAGCCATTCATGATAAAAACTCTCAGCAAAATAGGAATAGAAGGAAAATTCCTCAGCATAATAAAGGGCATTTATACAAAGCCAACAGCCAACATAATCCTAAATGAAGAGAACCTGAAAGCATTCCCTTTGAGACCAGGAACCAGACAAGGATGCCCTTTATCACCACTCTTATTTAACATTGTGCTGGAGATCCTACCCAGGGCAATGAGTCTAGATAAAGAAACAAAGGGCATCCAGATTGGTAAGGAAGAAGTTAAAAGTATCTCTATTTGCAAATGACATGATTTTATGTACAGAACCCTAAAGAATCCTCAAGAAAACAACTGAAACTAATAGAAGAATTCAGCAGAAGATCAGGATACAAGATAAACATACAAAAATCAGTTGGATTCCTCTACACCAACAAAAAGAACATTGAAGAGAAAATCGCCAAATCAATACCAGATAGAGTAGCCCCCAAGAAGATAAAATACTTAGAAATAAATCTTACCAGAGATGTAAAAGACCTATACAAAGAAAACTACAAGACACTACTGCAAGAAACCAAAAGAGACCTATATAAGTGTAAAAACATACCTTCCTCATGGATAGGAAGACTTCACATTGTAAAAATGTCTATTTTGCCAAAAGTGATTTATATGTTCAATGCAATTCTGGCCCAAATTCCTACAACATTTTTTAATGAGTTGGAGAAACAAATCACCAACTTCATATGGAAGAGAAAGAGGCCTCCTATAAGTAAAGCATTGCTGAAAAAGAAGAACAAAGCGGGAGGCCTCACTCTACCTGATTTTAGAACCTATTATATGGTCACAGTAGTCAAAACAGCCTGGTACTGGAAAAACAACAGATACACAGACCAATGGAACAGAATTGAGAATCCAGTCATAAATCCATCTAGATATGTGCAGCTGATATTTGACAAAGGCCCAAAATCAGTTTAATGGGGAAAAGACAGTCTCTTTAACGAATGGTGCTGGCATAAGTGGATATCCATCTGCAAAAAAAATGAAACAAGACCCATACCTCACACCATGCACAAAAACTAACTCAAAGTGGATCAAAGACCTAAATATAAAATCTAAAATGATAAAGATTATGGAAGAAAAAATAGAGACAACACTAGAAGCCCTCATACATGGCATAAGCACTATACAAAACATTACTAATACTGCGCAAACACCAGAAGAGAAACTAGATAACTGGAAGCTCCTAAAAATCACACACCTATGCTCATCCAAAGACTTCATCAAAAGAATAAAAAGATTACCTACAGACTGGGAAAAAGTTTTTAGCTATAATATTTCTGATCAGTGTCTGATCTCTAAAATCTACATGATACTGCAAAAGCTCAACTTCGAAAAGACAACGCAATTAAAAAATGGGCAAAGGATATGAACAGGCACTTCACTAAAGAAAACATTCAGGAAGCTAACAGATACATGAGGAAAAGCTCATGATCATTAGCCATTAAAGAAATGCAAATTGAAAGTACAATGAGATTCTATCTCACTCCAACAAGGCTGGCATTAATCCAAAAAACACAAAAGAATAAATGTTGGAGAGGTTGTGGAGAGACTGGAACACTTTTACACTGCTGGTGGGAATGTAAAATGGTACAACCACTTTGAAAATCGATGCGGTGCTTCCTTACAAACCTAGAAATAGATCTACCATACGATCCAGCAATCCCATTCCTTGGAATATATCCTAGAGAAGTAAGAGCCTTTACACAAACAGATATATGCACACCCATGTTCATTGCAGCAGTGCTTACAATAGAAAAAAGATGGAAGCAACCAAGGTGCCCATCAATGGATGAATGGATAAATGAATTAAGGTATGTTCACACAATAGAATATTACACATCGATAAAGAACAATGATGAATCCGTGAAACATTTCATAACATGGAGGAATCTGGAAGGCATTATGCTGAGTGAAATTAGTCAGTTGCAAAAGGACAAATATTGTATAAGACCACTATTATAAGAACTCCAGAAATAGTTTAAACAGAGAAGAAAATATTCTTTGATGGGTATGAGAGTGGGGTGGGAGGAAGGGAGAGGAGTGTCCACTAATTAGATAGTAGACAAGAACTATTTTAGGTGAAGGGAAAGACAGTACACAATACAGGAGAGGTCAGCACAACTGGACTGAACCAAAAGCAAAGAAGTTTCCTGAATAAACTGAATGCTTCAAAGGCCAGCGTAGCAGGGGTGGGGGTTTGGGGACCATGGTTTCAGGGGACATCTAGGTCAACTGGCATAATAAAATCTATTAAGAAAACATTCTGCATTCCATTTTGGAGAGTGACATCTGGGGTCTTAAACGTTAGCAAGCGGCCATCTAAGATGCATCAATTGGTCTCAACCCACCTGAAGCAAAGGACAATGAAGAACACCAAAGACAAGGTAATTATAAGCCCAAGAGACAGAAAAAGCCACATAAACCAGAGGCTACATTAGTCTGAGACGAGAAGAACTACATGGTGCCCAGCCATAACTGATGACTGCCCTGACAGGGAACAGAACAGAACAGAAAGCCCCTCAGGGAGCAGGAGAGCAGTGCCATGCAGACCCCAAATTCTCATAAAAAGGCAGACTTAATGGTCTGACAGAGACTAGAAGGACCCCGGAGGTCATGGCCCCCAGACCTTCTGTTAGCCCAGGACAGGAACCATTCCCAAAAGCCAGCTCTTCAGACTAGGGATTGGGCTGGACCATATGATAGAAAATGATACTGGTGAGGAGTGAGCTTCTTGGAGCAAGTAGACACATGAGACTATGTTGGTAGCTCCTGTCTGGATGGGAGATGAGAGAGCTGAGGGGGTCAGAAGCTGACCGAATGGACATTAAAATAGAGAGTGGAAAGAGGGAGTATGCTGCTTCATTAGGGGTAGAGCAACTAGGAGTATACAGCAAGGTGTATGTAAATTTTTGTGTGAGATACTGGCCTGATTTGTAAACTTTCACTTAAAGCACAGTAATAATTTTTAAAAAAAAAATGATGGAAGTAATACACAGAGTCATTATATCAAAAGGAATTAGTCAATATTCAACTATTTCAAAAGGTAGCATATGATCAGGAACCAATGGTACTAAAGGAGGAAGTCTAAGCTGCACTGAAGGCATTGGTGAAAAACAAGGCTCCAGGAATTGATAGAATATCAACTGAGATGTTTCAACAAACGGATGCAGCACTAGAACTGCTCACTCTTCTATGTCAAGAAATTTGGAAGACAGCTACGTGGCCAACTGAATGGAAGAGATCCATATTTACACCTATTCCCAAGAAAGGTGATCCAACCGAATGCAGAAATTATCAAACAATATCATATCCAAGCAAAATTTTGCTGAAGATCATTCAAAAGCAGCTGCAGCAGCATATTGACAGGGAACAGCCAGAAATTCAGGCCAGATTCAGAAGTGGATGTGGAACCAGGGATATCACTGCTGATATCAGATAGGTCATGGCTGAAAGCAGAGAATACCAGAAAGATGTTTATCTGTGTTTTATTTACTACGCAAAGCCATTTGACTGTGTTGATCATAACAAATTTTGGATAACCTTGAGAAGAATGGGAATTCCAGAGCACTTAATTGTGCTCATGAGAATCCTGTACATAGATCAGGAAGCAGTTGTTCAGACAGAACAAGGGGATACTGAGTGTTTTAAAGTCAGGAAAGGAGTGCATCAGGGTTGTATCATTTCACTTTACCTATTTAATCTGTATGCTGAGCAAATAATCCCAGAAGCTAGACTATATGAAGAAGAACATGGCATCAGGACTAGAGGAAGACTCATCAACAACCTGTGTTTTGCAGATGACACAGGCTTGTTTGCTGAAAGTCAAGAGGACTTGAAGCACTTACTAATGAAGATCAAAGACCACAGCCTTCAGTATGGATTACACCTCAACATAAAGAACTGGACCAATAAGCAATATCATGATGTACAGAGATAAGATTGCAGTTGTCAAGGATTTCATTTTACTTGGATCCACAATCAACAGCCATGTAAGCAGCAGTCAAGAAATCAAAAGATGCATCGCATGGGGCAAATCTGCTGCAGAAGACCTCTTTAAAGTGTTGAAGAGCAAATATGTCACCCTGAAGACTAAGGTGCACCTGACCCAAGCCATGGTATTTTCAATTGCATCATATGCATCTGAAAGCTGGACAATGAATAAGGAAGACCGAAGAAGAGTTGATGCCTTTGAATTGTGGCGCTAGTGAAGAATATTTAGTATACCATGGACTGCCAAAAGAATGAACAAATCTGTCTTGGAAGAAGTATTGCCAGAACGCTCCTTAGAAGCAAGGATGGTGAGACTGCATCTTACATGCTTTGTATATGTTGTCAGGAGGGATCAGTCCTTGGAGAAGGACATTATGCATGGTAAAGTAGATGCTCATTGGAAAAGAGAAAGACCCTTAACGAGATGGACTGACACACTGGCTAACAACGATTCTAAGGACGGTGCAGGACTGGGCAGTGTTTCATTCTGTGGTATGCTATGAGTCTGTGTTTCGTTCAAAGGGTTTTGTTCGTAGGGTGGCTATGAGTCAGTACCGACTCGATGGCACCTAACAATGACAATATGAAACCAATTATTGTCATGGTTACCTCACGTGTGTCAGAGTAAAACTGTGTTCCATGAATTTTCAATGGCTAGTTCAATGGCCTTTTCTCCCAGGTGTCTCTGGGTGGACTCAGACAACCAACCTTTTGGTTAATACCCAAGTTCATTAACCACTTGTACCACCCAGGGACTCCAGAATATGAACAGAGGTGCAAACTTAGGCGCAGATCAATTAAGTAACCTCCCAAGATCATACTTGGTAAAGTAGAGGGTCAGCAAAAAAGAGGAAGACCTTCAAAGAGTTGGATTGACAAAGTGAGTGGCTGCAACAATGGGCTCAAGCGTAACAATGATTGGAAGGATGGCACAGGACTAGGCAGCGTTTCCTTCTGTAGTACATCTGGTTGCCATGCGCTGGAACCAACTCGATGGCAACTAACAGCAACAACAAAGATCACCCAGTTAGTTTTCTGAGGCTTTACAACTCTACCTTTAAAGGAGAAGAATGCATTAGAATATTTCCATAAAATCAACAAATCTTTGAAGAGCAAAACTCACTTTGAAGAACTGTTTTTCTCTTTCCGAACTGTTTATTATTACATTGCAAACATCAGCATGCTTTTTAATACCAATAATTTCCTAAGACCCTAGTATTTATTTTAGAATAAAACATAGATGCCATGCTAAGGAGCTGAAAAAAGGTGAGGTTAAATTTGTTATTTTCCTTAAAAATGTTGACAGAATGATGTGAAATTTCTGTCTCTCCTTTAGTTGCATTGATCTAAGATGTCTTTTGTTCCATATGAACTCACCAGAGTTCATTTTTAGAGCATCAAAGTATATCATTACACCTCAGGTTTGGTTTATGCAAGACAGTGTAGAATAAAGAAAGATGCATTGAGAGTTTTGTGACCTGATTTCTAATCTTGGCTCTTCCTGTTATGATCGTGCAAGGCGCTTTGCTTCTCTGGGTCTTAGTTTAGTCATATGCAAAATGAAAGGGGTTGATTAGAGATCTCCAAAATCCAGCTCTACCTCTAAAGCACTGTGACTCTATGATTCCTTTTTCTTAAACGAAATAGTAGCCAATAAAAAATCTTCCATAAATCTCAACACATTTAAGTAAAATTGAAATTTCATTGAGAATATCAGAATAGCTAGTAACATTTTATTCACAGTGTTTTAGGTCTGTAAGATATTTGTGAGTGATCCAGTTTAAAACTTTTCTTTTTAATTTGTGGAATTCCTGTTGAATGAATTCATCATGAAAGCACTTATTTTAGTTGATTAATAGGAAGTCACCACAATTCACTGGTTTAGTCTTTCATTTATTATCTAAGGAACAACAATGGGCACCTAGTGATAACAAGATAAATCAGAGATTTTATAAATGAATGATAACCATCAATTATTGGGTAACACCAATATGCCAGTTATTTTGCATTCATTACATAAATTCTGTACAGCATCTGTGCATGATTCATATTGACCATACAGAACAAATGAATAAAGTAGGATTATAGAGCTTAATAAATAAGATTATAGAGCTTGTAAGGAACACTTGTGGTGCAGTGGTTAAGTCCTTGGCTGCTAACTGAAAGGTCAGGGGTTCCAACCCCTGAGCCACCTCAGGAGAAGGATGTGACAGTCTGCTTCCATAAAGATTAAGAGCCTTGGAAACACTGTAGGGCAGCTCACAGGGTTACTATGAATCGGAATCAACTCAAAGGCAGCTTTTTTTTTTTTTAAATAGAGCTTATAAGTGGCAGAATTGGGAATGGCACTCATGGCTGGCTCTAAATTTTATATTTTGTTTTATTATAACACATGTCCTATCCTAAGTGTGTGAAGATAACCTTTTTTCTCCCTTTACCATCAGAGGACCCTGAGAAAGCACTGAAGAATTTAGCCTAATTAGAGTAATGCACAGTCATGATTTTCATAATAGAATTTAAAAGCAAACTTATCAAAACAGCTAAATAAGAGTTACGATTTGAGGGATGTTATTGTAGATTGAAGGAGATATCAGTCAAGGAGAGTCTGTCATTTGTTTCTAGACAGCTGGCTTCATGAATTCCTCCCACTCACCTTGGTGTGAGTCCATCTGTGTGTTGCTGAGATAACTGTTTTCAATCTCCCATTTTCCAGGTCAACTGTTAAATAACAATCCAAAGGAAGTTGTCTGACTCCTTAATGTGACTTAGCAGAAAGCAGCATGCAATATTCTGTGATCCACATATGGTTTGAGGGTTGTAGGATGAATATCACTATGGGATTCTGGATCCAATGATACTGAAAAAAGATCTGTTTTTCTCAATTCCATGTGTTTTCAAAGATTGGAATGCGAATATTTGGTTTCCCAGCTGGCTGTATAAAAGTGATTGCCTGATGATCTCTAACTTAACCAAATCATGCAACAAAAATAAAGAGACCCACAGATAAAACAATTTCATAAATTGCACCTCTGGGAAACTTGCACCCAAAGGAAAAGCCTCAATTCCCATTACTTAAATTAGCTCTTAATGCAACTTTAGTATATATCTTTTCTAGTGATATCCTTGAGGATTCTGCTTGAACACATATCAGAAACAAAGCACCCTTTTTTATTGTTCCCCTCATTGTTGTTGTTGTTGTTGTTAGGTGCCGTCGAGTCGGTTCCGACTCCTAGCGACCCTGTGCACAACAGAACAAAACACTGCCCGGTCCTGCTCTATCCTTAAAATCGTTGTTACACTTGAGCCTGTTGTTGCAGCCACCATGTCAATCCACCTCGTTGAGGGTCTTCTTCTTTTCCACTGACGCTGTTCTTTGCCAAGCATGATGTCCTCCTGACAACATGTCCAAAGTATATACGACACAGTCTCACCATCCTTGCTTCTAAGGAACATTCTGGTTGTACTTCTTCCAAGACAGATTTGTTCGTTCTTCTGGCAGTCCATGGTATATTCAATATTCTTTGCCAACACCACAATTCGAAAGCATCAATTCTTCTTCAGTCTTCCTTATTCATTGTTCAGCTTTCACATGCGTATGACGTGATTGAAAATACCATGGCTTGGGTCAGGTGCACCTTACTCTTCAAGGTGACATCTTTGCTCTTCAACACTTTAAAGAGGTCCTTTGCAGCAGATTTACCCAATGCAATGGGTCTTTTGATTTCTTGACTGCTGCTTCCATGGCTGTCGATTGTGGATCCAAGTAAAATGAAACCTTTGACAACTTCAGTCTCCTCTCCGTTTATCATGATGTTGCTTATTGGTCCAGTTGTGAGGATTTTTGTTTTCTTTATGTTGAGGTGCAATCCATACTGAAGGCTGTGGTCTTTGATCTTTATCAGTAAGTGCTTCAAGTCCTTTTCACTTTCAGCAAGCAAGGTTGTGTCACCTGCATTCCCCTCACAGCAATAATGCAATCACATGCACTCACTAGTTTTTTTTTTTTTTCCTTTGATTAGGAAAACACATTGCTTGAGTGAGGGAAATACTATGCTAGCTGAGTTTCAGAAAGGAAGCAATCCTTTTGGTTAGAATTGTCACAAATCTTTGCTAATTGCATACAATCATTGGAATTTTGGTCAAAATAGACTACACAAGCCATGTAAGTGACACTCTTAATAGCCACAACAATGGACTAAAACATACCAATGATCGTGAAGATGGCACAGGACGGGGCAACATTTCCTTCTGTTATATAGAAGGTCGACATCGGTTGGAGCTGACTTGACAGCAACTAACGACAACAACATAGGCTCTTACAGATGGCAACTACTCATGTGGGAGACCCAGTGAATTACGGCAGAGTTCCAATGGAGCAATGAGAGCATCATCACAGTTCAGGAAGTGAGAGATGTTTATAGGAGGGCTAAACACTGAGGCTGCTCAGCTACATCTTTGATATAAAAAAAAAAAAACAGACCTATGAGTCGAGCCAATTCCGACTCCTAGCAACCCTATGGGACAGAGTAGAACTGCCCCATAGGGCTACCAAGGAGTGGCTGGTGAATTTGAACTGCCAGCCTTTTGGTTAGCAGCTGAACTCTTAACGACTGTGCTACCAGGGCTCATCACCTTTGATATAGCCTTGGAGAAACCTCATTTTGTCTATCGACATTCTTGATTTGATATTTAAGAAGTAGTTCTGAGCTTTTAATCCTAATTAAGCTAGAAAAGTGCTTAATAAAAATATGTGTAATATACAATATAATAACAGCATCCTAGTAAATTTGTTACAGAGACAAAAATGCTCTGAAAGCAAAAGTTCGTCACCAGCTATAGTAAAATATATAAGGAGCCTATAGGCAATTATGGCAGTGGGTTTATGGGTGGGCTATAGGCAATTATCAAATTTATCCCCCTTAGCCCCTTCAGGAAGAATCTATCATGCCTCTTATGCTTCTTCACATCAATGGGCTAGAACAAAGTACATATCATCACCATGTTCACTTACAGATTAATCACATACAATTGAAGAGGTTTGTGAGTGGGTCAATATATGATACGTTTCAGGCCTATTTATTTCCTTCAGATTCTTTATATTTGAGCAAATTATTATTCAATAAGGAATTAAGGTGATTGAGGCTGCATAAAGAACTAAGGGCAGATTTAAGAAAATTATTTTTTCTCCTAGCTGAAGTCTGGATTAGTAGGCAAAACCACAATGTCTTCATTACATAATTAGAATGCCTAGTCAGATCTTTATCTCAGTCCCCTTTTTCCAATTTTAAGCTTGCATCACTTAAAAAAACAAAACAAAGCCAAATCCTTTTAGCCATTCTTAAGCCCTTCATATTCAAAAGACAACCCCAAATATTATCTCACAGGGAAAATAGATTTAGTGAGAGAGCCCTCAACTACCTTATTCCCATATTCTAAAGTCAAATTCATTTTATCACAGGAATGAGGTACACTTCTATCCACATCCTATTCTCCCATCTCCTCCAGGACCCTGCTCAGTCAGCTGCCCTCTTTCTGTCTTGGATCTTCTTTCCTCTCCCATATTCCAGCCTCTCTGTATATACTGTTTAAAAAAAAAAAAAATTTTTTTTTTTCTTTAGCGTGTTAAGGTATCTCCCATCTAGAAACAACAGAAATGTAAATGAGAAGAAAGCCATTATCTTTTACTTTAGGTCATCTCTAGCTCTGCCTTACTTATCTTCTCCTTTTCCAAACCAAGTTGTTTTAATGAATTCTCTAAACTCACTGTATACATTCTTTTTTTTTTGTTAAGATGTAATACAGCAAGGTACACAAATCTTAAGTATTCAATTTGATGAGTTTTGACTAATCTACACTCGCAAGTAACCACCACTCATTCAAAATCTAGAATATTTCCATCACCCTGAAAGTTCCCTCATGACCCAGCTCAGTAAACCTCTGCCCTGCCTTCTCCCACAATCATTTATCTCATTCTTACCTGTATTTTTTTGTGTGTGTTTATCTCTCTATACGGTAAACCATGAATTCACACTGAAATCTCCAATTCCAGTTTTACAGGGTTCATTCTAGTTTTCTTCATTTCCATATTTGCAACTCTCTTCTCTGACAGTGAGAAACCAGATTCCTATTATTTTTACTTATTTACTTAGTCTCCCATTCCTGCCATTGCTGTCTCCCCCAGATGGTTAGCCTCTTTAAAAAAAAAAGTGACACTCAAACTTCAAGAACCTGAGACAGCCTGCCACAACCACACCCTCTTCACCCCACTAAACTCTGTTATCCTGTTCCTGTCACCTCTGTTCACCTGCATGGTCCTCCTCCTCACCCGACTCGAGCTCCAATATCCTGTGCCAGGCTGCTGCCCTCCTACACCTGATGCAGTGCCTCCTTGCTGGGTGGAAGACCTCTTCACTGCCTGGTCTCCAAAACTCTACAATGGGCCTCCCCCTCACTTTCACCAGTATGGATGGCCTCCTCCCACCTGCTCAGCTTTGACACTCTGCACCTCTCCATTCCTCACACCCCACTCAGTGGGTGCCTTCTTGTCACACTTCCCACCCCACATGGGCTCTGATGCACTGCACTAGTCCTCTGAAATCTATCCCCAAACCTGTCTAATACCTACCCTGCTTGGTCCCAGAAAAAAGGCTTTTGGGTTGAATTGTTTAGGAAGAGAGGCGAAGGGAAGAAAAGAGGAAGAGGAACAGGAAAAGGAAGATGCAGGGTTGCTTCCATTTTTTACCTTATTCTAAAGATACTTTCAGTCCTCAAGATGCCACTGGACCTGCTTTTGTTAAGGTTTTTAAGTCAAAACGGAAGCTTTTAATGAACATCACTATAGCACTTTGTACTTCCTTTTAAACCCGCTGGTTTTATCAGTCAAATAGAATTAGTTATTCTGGCAATAAATACATTAGTGCATCAAGGAGTACATATTCCCTACAACGCCTTGTCTCATAAAACCAACACATGTCTGTTTAGCTTCCCAGGGTAAAGAGTTCTCTAAGGGGTTAAACCAGTTCTGGTTGCCTTAGACATTAAAAAAAAAAAAAAGAAATACCCTGTATCCCATAAGAAAGATCAGTGGCGCATATAACTTTTATTCCTCTTACCAGGTAATGATTCTCTAGAAGTCCACAGAATCATTTCTTCTCATCTTCTCATCAATTAGAGTAATATTTTAGCTTCCAAATATCCTCCCTATTATCTCTGACTGTGCCCATGATACCAGTGCAAACAACAGGAATGTTCTCTCATCTGTGGGGCTCTTTCTAGTGACCACTAGCAGGCAAGGAAAAGAGCAACGGCTGCAAACAGACGTAGCTCTTAATTACAGCGTGGAACTTAGTGTGGCTTAGCAGATCCCTTTAAAACTGCCTAATTGGAAGTACTGGTCTGTTCACTAGCCAGTTAAGAGGCCTCATGCCCTTCTGCTATGCTGCATTTTTAACAACAGATGGGACATAGGCCAGTGCCTGGCAGGAGGGGGCTTGGATCCCCCTCAGGACAAAGGAGCATCCAAAAGAACGTCAGCCCAGTTCAACTCACTGGACTAGTCAGTGGGATTTTTCACTTGGATGCTTTGAAGATACCTTAAATTTAATAGGGTCAAAACAGAACTTCTTATAATTTTTTTTTTCTTATATCTGCTTCTCCTCCTGAAATCTCTAGTTCAATTAATACCACCAACATTTATGCAGTTGCCTAAGTTTAGGAATCCTTTTCTCTTCTTTCATAGCTAATCAGTAAAAAAAAAAAAAAAAAAAAGGTATGCTTTATTGATCTTATTTTCATATCTCCTATCAACCGACTACTCTCCACTCCCACTGTCAGCTTTTATCTTGGACCACCATCCACTCTCGGATAGATTATTAAAATCCCTTCTTAGTGTTTTCCCTCTGCTGAAAGTTCATGGTCGGAAAAAGCCATTGTCAGGATATTTGATGGGCTGAACATGTATGTTGTTGGAGGTAGGAAATGACCCTTGTCAGTCCCATATCCCAATATCCTTAACCATCCCCAGCAACATCATAACATAACATAATCTTTGGACATACCAGAGTAATTAAAAAAAGAATGTAAGAAATATGGTTGAACTATAAAAATTGCATGAATTGTTACTTAAATTTTTGTTCTGTGGCAGCCTGAACACTACATTCATTTTCCATCAAGATAGAATCTAAAAATACAAAAACAACATATTATGGACAGCCCTATTACTACCAAGTTCAGGTACTGTCCCCCCACACTCACCCCATGCCAACTTCATTCCTTAGCTTCCTGGTACCCTGGTGGCTCATCTGATTGGCATGTAGGTTATAGAACAATTACATACACTCAGAATTTTCACTGAGCAGTACCCTCTGCATTGTGGTGCCTTCTGATGCTGGTTCTGAGTGTTACTACGTCTTGGTCAGGTGCTTTTATGCCAAAGTCTGTGTCCGCTATTCTGTCAGAGGAATACAAGTGCAAAGTGGAATCTGGAGGTGACTGAGGCATGTATCAAAGATGAATATAGACATGAGTTCTGAGTGAGGCAGACATGGAGCAAAAAAAGCTCTATGCAGATTAAATGAAGTTATATATGGGGAGAAACCCTTGTTCAGTTCTCAACTCATAGTACAAAGTCAATTAGTAGGAAACGAATTGGTAAGTTGATATTAGATGTGTTGAGGGGATGGGTCATTGCCTTGAATTTTGGACAGTATGTGAGGTTGACTAGATTGGCAGGGCATCTGGTGGGTTGGCTTAAAGAGTCATAATTGCACAGTCAGGAGTCTTTTGTGTCTATAACAGGGTCTAATTCATATTAGATTCTGGTTGAATGTTTTTGCATACATAAATGGCTACTAGAATGTATAAGAAATACATTAATTTTCCACTGACTAAGCACTTGGGCATACCTCGTTGAATCATTTTAGAAGTCAGTGTGTCATTGTCTTTTTACTACCCATTCCTATGGCACTTTCCCATCATGGATGGAGAATTATGAACGCATGCATTTCTATTCCAACATGAGAGAGATGCCCTTTTGCTGTGACAATGTTCATGGTGGATCTCTGGCTTGAAGGCATCTTCTGCACATCAGGTGTTTATTTTTACCTGCAATCAGTTTCAGGATTTAACTAAATTTCCAAGGCACCTGTAGCATTGTTGTTCATGGCAGCTAAAAACACTCATAATTTTGCTCCCTTTTCCAGCACATTTTGGCAAGTGTTGTAGAGTAGCATATGTGGGCCCTGGTTTGGCCCAGGTGAAACAGAGGCACTGTCTAAGGCCCTGCAGTTTGTTCATATACACTCATCACTTTATGACACTTACACCCTAAGGCAAGGAGACAACCAACTTCCCCGCTGATTTCTCACTGTCTGAGCAGATGGGTGTGATCTGAAGCAGCCAACAGAGCACATATGTTCCTAATGTTGAAAAGAGGACTCTGAGCCAAGAATGACTGAAAAAGCCTGCCTCTTCATACCTTCTCTCTCAGGTGGCAGCAGTAAATACCCTCAGTAGGATTAATTAAATAAGACAAAAAGCACATTGGAACATTAAGGGATAAAATCAATATACTGAGTGTAAAAAAGTCCAATGGTGATTTGATCTCATTGTGAAATGTTGGAGAAAATTCCTGACAAAACTTTCATGAGGACATCATCAAATTGGTCAACATGTGTTTGTAACTGTGGGTTACTTACTACAGAAACTGTAATCCATAAAAAATACATGCAACCAAACTTAAGTTCTATGGAAGCAGATATTCAATACAATGTTTGTTAAATGTCAGGTTTTTTTTTTTTTCCTTTCACATTATGCAAAGTACTCCAATTACTAAGAAGGACTTACTGAGAATTTTTCCTCCAGCTTGTTTAAACTAGTAGTTTCTTTCCTTAGTTTTCAGTGACTGTGTTTATCTATCAGAACTTTAGCACAGTCTAGACCATAATCTCTCCTTTTAAAAATTGTAATCAATGGATGACACAATTTTATAAATGTCAATATTATCAAATACATGTAAAGGTAGAATACCCTACCACAATTTCTATAATAGTAATATTTCCATTCATTAGTTGAGTAAGAATGAATACTTTTTTCATTGGGACCAACAAAAATGCATTTGTTAAAAAATATATCACTCTCACGAGGGACCAGATAAATTATTATTTCAATTAAAAAATTAGAAACATCATTATTGCAAAGTACCGTATATCACTTAGTGTGGTGTATTTGTATTAAGGAGCTCTGGTGGCATACTGGTTAAGAGCTCAGCTGCTAACCAAAAGGTTGGCAGTTGGAATCCACCAGCTGCTCCTTAGAAACCCTATGGGGCAGTTCTACTCTGTCCTATAGAGCCACTGTGAGTTGGAATTGGCTCAATGGCAACGGGTTTGGTTTTTTGGTTTTGGTATTCATGTAAAATGTCTAGTTTAAATCAGTTTTCAATTTCTCAATACAGCAGTATTTCAATCACGTTGCTACTGTGTTCTTACGTTGGGAATAGGGTCACTACGAATTGGAATCAACTCGAAGGCAATGGGTTTGGTTTTGGATTTTTTTTATGTTGAGAAAAGAAGAGACTTAATGATGACTCTCAATCTATTAGAAAATAGGTTTATGCTATGAAAAATACAACTAATTACTAATTTAAAAATATGAATATTAGTAGACTGTAATAAAGTTAGGTGAAACATTACGTCTATGCTTTACACTGAACACCCAGTCATTATTGTCAACGTGCTCCTCACATTGCAAAGGTACTAACTCAGAGTCTGGGACTTAATCAGTTCCTTAAAAATACTTAGTTGGGGCTTTTATGTCTTTGAATAAGAAACTACTGCTTTCTGCCTATCACAAAACATCTCAGATGATCAATCACTGCAATGTGCAGTTTTGTTCAATACCTAGATTAAAACATAAAAAAGATGTTATGATGCCAGACCAGGAATCAGACAACTAGGCTTTTGCATCTTTCTCTGGTACCTGCTGGATGTATACAAGCCAGTCAACACCTCTCAGCTTCCATTCCTAATCTTTGAAATGGGAGACAACAATATCAGCTCTGCCTAGGCAGACATTATTGAGGGAATATGTGTATGAAAGTTTTTTTGCAAATTCTAAAATGTAGCCTCATTGTCATACATATTATTATGAGATATATAAGCAGTCAGGCACAGTGATCAAGTTCTGTTTAGAATAGCATCTTTAACTTCTGCATTATTTGCTTAACAGCCTATGCCATTAGCCTTCTAATAGCATCATAAAACTGGGTGAGATAACTATTACACTCAACTTCACCAATAAAGGCCATTTAGATGATATTCTGTCACTTTGGATCAGGCTTCCCTGATATTTCCGATCAGTTTTATGGTATAGTAATCCTTCCAAAACTTTTTTGTCAACTTTATTTGACCATATCAGCTTTCAATAAGTTGAATAAGTATATGTTAAGGGAAGCAGGATTTAAAGGTCACAGTGTCCTTTAAACGCCACTTCTAGGCCAGGTCCGAGAGTTGCAGAAGTGACTTTGTGTTTGGTGAATTAAAGAGTCAGTTAGGAGGAATGATTGACAGAAGTTTTACTAGTATCAGTACTTTGTGATTGGAGCTATGTTTTGTGTAATAGCATTGCAAGAAAGACAAAAATAGTTAACAAACCAATTGTGAAACACATCCATCCTTCCCCAGGACATTTGGCTTGATAACTGGAGAGTAGGCAGGTTAGATGTAGGGATGTCACATTCATCAAGTTGCATTTGAATGGCCAATGTGCATGGTTTCAGTGTAATGACTTGGGATCTGTTGCTGCCCTACAGGGATGCTATTGCAAGGTTCCAAATCAAAAATGTGTTTCACATCTGGTAGACACATTCTGCGAGGCAAACACCTTGATAATTGCTTTGTCTTATGGAAATTGGAAACTGAAACCCTACTGCCTCACAATATGGAGACTTTAGTGAAGAAACAAACACTAAATTTGGGTTATTAAATATTTAACTCTGCATAGGAAACTGATTTGTCTCACTGAATTCTTCATTTGCCTGAACATTTGTATGATTGTACAGATGCAATGTTTTCTATGTCATCAGTCCTTAGATGAGAGGAATATGCTGTTTGGTTATGTCAGCTCTGTACAGGATTTTATTATTTCCATTGCGACATAAACCTGATTTGGTACACACAAACGTACACATGCACACACTTCCAAGTACATTCTTATCCACTGTAACTAAGGCCAGTTGCTACATGATTGTTCACTGTGGCTGAGGAATTCCTCAGCCTTACCATCACTTTCCGATATCATGTAGGTTGAGAAAGAGGCCTTTTTCACTGTTGACATAGAAAAACAGACCTACCCTCTACCATCCATCACAACCACTGAAATTGGTTAGAAAAATACTCAGCTGTCTTTCTACTTTTCCATTTTCTCCTGATATGGTTAACGGTTTAAAATATACTTTCCCAATACTTCAAGGAAGGTACACTCCTAGACTTATGTGTCTTCCAAGATACAGAGATTTATATGAAAATACCCTAACCTGCCGGATAAAACTGCTTTAGAATCCACAGCCTTCCTTTGTAGTAGATGTCCTGGATTCTTTCTTCTTTTATTGGAGCTACCTTGTTTGCTGTCTACTTATCCTTGTCTACTCAGAAGCTGACTGTGATTATTTGCTTGAGCGTTGCACATTACATCAGGAAAGCCATTCTGGGGTTGTATGTCTATTACTTACCTGTGTGTCCTGCTTTCCTGGCTGAAAATCCTACCTGGCATTCTGCCTGGTTTCCAGGCTTAGGTAGGCTCTTGACTTAGCTGATTCATCTACTTTTAAAGAGCTCTTTATCAAATTTTTTTATTTGATTATTTTGTTTTTAAAAATGGCAGTTAACATATCACTCTGGATATATTCTTCTATATTGTCAATAATATTACTTATGGATTGACCAAACTACTTTTCTGAATTATAATTCCCAGCAGTTTCAGGATTTTTGTTTGTTTGTTTGTTTTTATGAATTGTTATTGTATTTTACTAACTTTGCTTACAATTCTTGGGTTCCTTAAATAGCAGTGAAGCTTCTGATGTTTCGTTCTAGAAGTAACCACACTCTATTAATGAAAGAGAGTATGTGTTTTCTTGTGTGTGCGCTCCCACGTCTTCAAGATGTATCCTTTCCAGGAACTCTTCTGTGTTGCCATTATATATTATTTAGATACTTTCTGGGTTTGCTTAATAAATAAGGACCTTACTGGATGCCAAAGATATCCATAGGCATTCTACTGAGGGTTCTAGTCATGCCTTTTTTTTTTTTTTTTTTTTAACCGTTTGACTTAGCTATGCAGAGTGCTTCCACTGGAGGAAACTGGACATGTGGCTGTGATTTCTCTGACTCCATGAAGGCGCTGTAGGAAACCTGACTCCAAGGCTGAGTCTTGAAAATATTCAGACTCAGGGCCAAGATTTCTCATAAGCAGCTATACCAGGAATCCAGGCTGGTGCTTTACAGCCTTCACCAAAATGCCTGAATTTTCTTTCAACCTAGTAATGACATGTGAGTAATTGCTTGTTAACACCATGAACAGTTGCAGTCTCTCTGCTGGCACTGTGAGGGTGACAACTGACAGGCTTACTCGCTTGATGTAAGAAGCCATGAAGTAATGCAGAGCAGTCAGTTAAGATCCCATTAGAAAAACAATCATTCTTTATGGATTGTCTTTGTAAGGTTTCTTACATCTATCTAGAACATCTAGGTTTGAAAGCATAGGGAAAGTCAATAAAATAATTAGTGCATGTTGGATGCTTATTCTTTTTCCAGCATGTCAATTATGTGATACATTTTCTGTATGAAGATAATGACACCCACGCAAAATTAGGGTTTAAAGTCTGTTCTTTTTCTTTTAATTTAAATGCTATTTAAGAAACTAGTTTTTCCTTGTGACAAAGGGCATAAGATGAGCATGGGGGATCAATGTAAAGCAAAGCACAGACACTTAAACCTATTTGAAAATTGAACTAATCCTATATAAAAAAAAAAATAGAATTCATTAAATGACAATCCACCTTTTCAGATAAATCAGCTCAAATTAAGGAAAGAAATCCTGTGCTGATTCTGTTCTTCACTTGAATGTGTTCCTGGTCGAAATGGCAAAATATTTCATTTCTTCCTGTATTATATTCTTAGCCAGAACGCAGTCCTGATATGAGGCACTTGTTTTAATAACTTGGTAAAAGTTAATGTAGTGTATAATAGACTCTGGATGGATTGGACTTGAACAGTCCATATCACTTGTGGTTAGGACATTTGATTTGGAGAAAAAGTTTATATTAAAAAAAGATTGCATTGGGTTGAGATTCAACCACTTCGTTTCAGTCACATCTCAGCAATGCTCCTGTTCCAGCCCTTGGCTGAAGTAAAGCAGCCACTGAAGGCATCAGAGAGAGACGTGGTGACATTTAAAATTTCCTTTCATCATATTTTACTATTCATGGATGTTACTCTTTTGCAGAATGTAGCCATATCCTTTTCCCTAAGGGTTAGCCACAAATGGCTCTAAATTGTGTCAACTTTGTACCCACAATCTCTTGGGTAGTCTAACTTATACTCCACATTGCAGCATACCTCATTTTGGCATCTTTGGTGGGGCAGTCTGAGGAAAACTGCTGAGTAAGGCATTTTGTTCATTTTATCATTCTTCTGTCACTGTTCATTCCACTCACTCCCTCCCCACCCGAGTGCTTCCTTGCCATAGGCTGGTTTTTCAGGAAAGTCCATTTCTGAGACCTTCTGGACTCTCCTTGCCCTACAGCAAATGGCCTATATCCACTGCTGCATGGCAGCAAAAGGTTCAATCAAACAGAAAAACCTCAGCTAATGTAGAACCAAACTGAGTTTTTCCCTCCCCCAGGTGATCCAGTGCATCCAATACTTTGATTCAGTAAAAAGCACGTGTCTGGGAAGGCCCCTGTGGGATGTCTGCCCTCTGAGCAATTAGCGCTGGTGGAAATGGCATTTTTCCATCCCGTAGACCTGATTAGTTTCTACAAAAACTACTCAGTAGACATAAGAAGGTGGCAAGCCCACCCCTAGGGTGAGGAGTGAAATGCTTTCTACTGTTGGATGAAGGGATAACTCTAAAGATTACTTGATTACCAGTGTTACTGTATCATTTTCTCTCATTTGCCTTCTTGAAAACCTTTTACAAAAACATTAAAAAGGCTTAGAATATATGTTTTATTGTTTTCATGGTTAGAGTAAAAAAAAGATAGGTGAAGAGGTTTTACTGAGCTACTTGATTTAAAATCATGATTTTTTTCCCTTTATAAAAATAATAATGGATTTAGTTTATATAAAACATATAATGAAACCTATTAACAGCAAAATTTCACTGTTAAATTTTTACTTTCAGTTCCCACTCTTCGCATGTACACACACATAGATACCAACACTCACACATACACTACCAAAAAACATGGAAAGAGCGGGACTCATAGGATACAATCAGAAATCTACTTAACCCCCATTCCCTTCTCAAGTTTATTCATAACCCTCTGTGGTGCCAGGTAAGATCTTCAGCAGCCTTTCTGCTAATTCTTAGGTATAAGAAGTACTCTCAAAAATTTTTGTTCATAATTATTTCAGTAATTAGAATGTCCTGTTTCATGTCTTTTTTTTCCTCAAGTGTAGGCTCTGCCTTTCTCCAACTCAGACCTGCTCCAAGTGGGAAGTCATCAGTGAGAAAGGTGGGGAGGGCAAGGTTGTATTTTTCTTTGATCATTTTGCCATTCGAGGACTCTCACCTTCTGGGACCAGCAGCTAGCCCCTGTATCTGTGGCTATTGCAGAGGTGGTGGTAGAAGCCCAAAGGTACAAGCACTTTTCACTTTCTGGTTATGGGGCAGTTCTACCCTGTCCTGTAGGGTCGCTATGAGTCGAAATTGACTCAACGGCACTGGGCTTGGTTTATTTGGTTTGACCATTCCATTGGCCAAAGGAAGTCACATAGCAAAGCTGACTATCCATGCGACAGAGAATCTTCCCATGGGAGTGAATGAGAGACTGAATATTTCTGGATAGTAATTCCATCTACCACTCACTACTGGGTAGCTGCAGTCACTTCAGTGTGAGACTCAGAATGAAAATATGTGGAGCAGAACTGAGCTAGTCAACAAGCCCATTTGGCCTGCAGCTTGAAACAGAAATGTCCAGCCTACCGCTAGCCCACCTACAGATCTGTGAGGACAAATCCTTACTGTTGTATGCCACTGATTTTGTGGTTGCTTGTTAATGCAGAAATATTTGCCTAACAAAGACAAACCTAAGGCAATCCCAGGCCAACTCTTTCTCACATGCTCCAAGTCTGACCCATAGGAAATATAACTTTGACACAGTCTATATGAAAAAAAAAAAATTTTTTTTTTTTTTTTTATATGGGACTGCAGTTACATCCCAAACACAGCGCTCTGCTCTGTGGTCATAAACTGCTTCAACCAGCCTTAAAACCAGCCTTAGACTCTAAAATGTCCTTTGAATTTCTGGCTCACATATCAAGCTTTCTGAGTGGTCTTCCTGAAACCATCCTCACACTAGGCTTGAAGAAAAGGGAGAAAACCTCCCATCATTTCCCATGTGGGATACTAGTAGATCTTGTGACTCAGATAAAGTGGGTACTCACATAATGATCACAAAACTGGTGTTAATCATGACCTTTTTACCTCTGTGCCTTCCTTAGGAATGTAGGATTACTTTATTTTTGCGCAAATAACGAACACCTTCTACATTTGTCAACCACTCCCTCCCCCTCATGAGATATTTTCCTAAGCAAAATGCTAATTTTTATTTTTTTACAGCAACACTTAAAAAAATTGGCATTGTGACACTTCTGACAATACCTTGTAGGGAGAGGGAGTGGTTCGCAAACAAATGTGGAAGGCATGCGTTATTTGTGTAAAAATATGGTATGTGCTGTTTATGGTTTTGAAACCTCAGGTAGAATTGATAAAGATCCCTGTTTTCTACACTGTTAAACACATAAAACACACACATGGCACATATGTATATTTTGGGATAATGGTTTACATATCACTTTGTAGCCTTATATTATGAACATTTTACATCATTAAAAATTCTACTATAATATCATTTTTAATTAACATTTCATAATTTATAGAACAGTACCCTGTTGTACATTTAGGCCCTTTCTTTCCTTCCTTTCTTCCTTCCTTCCTATCATAGTCTACATGGTAGTTAACCTGTTATACTATGATTCACAAAATTCTTTGTGGGATGCATGCAGTGGCCTAAAGCTTTAATTCTTATATCCTCATCCCTTCTTTGCTGTGGATTTTATTCATGACAGTTTGGGTCACTAACCTTTCGTTACCTCTGTTTTTTCTACATAGAAGGTAGAAATTACGATTTTAACTTTATTCTCAGATTTCATATAAGTGACAACAATTAATAATGATGACAGAGCTTTTTCCATATTCTTACTAAGAGTCTTATTTTTCTTAAGTCAAGCCAGTTGAGAGTAAATTGAAAACAATAGAAAAGTTTTCACAATGTGCTGTATTTTAGTGAAATAATCACTTCTCATATCTATCCATTTATTAGTTGTCCAGTGGGTACTCAGCATTGTTCTTGGTGCAGAGGGGAATACAAAAGAATTATGAAATATGGTCTATAGCCCTTGGCCAACAATGCTGACATACAAAAAATAAAAAATAATAATAAGGAAGTTACACAGGGACTACATACTAAAAGGCTACACTGTGAGGTACTGGCCTTGCATTCATTGAGATTAGTGCCGTAGTTGGGGTACCATGACATATAGGGAAAGAGCATGACCTTCAGAATGAGATTCAGTTCAGGGATTTGAATCTTTGTTTGCTACCTATAAAATGCCACAAGTATCTTAAATATTTTTAAGGTTCAGGATCTTTTTCTTTATTTCTTAAAGATGGTCTAATAATCTTCTCTTCAAGATTCCAGTGAGAATTTGAGACAATCTGCCTCAAAGTATAGGATTAAAATAAATTTTGACAGTTATAAATATTTTTGACCAATGTCAGAAAACCAAATTAGGCTTTTAAGACAATGTGAAATTGCTATTCAATAATACTGAAGTGGTTCACATTCCCTCAATGAAATGTGTACATGGTAGCCTTGAAAATATTAAAAAAAAGTCTCTATTCATGAGAAGTTATTTTGTACCCAGTATACACAACTCATATGCTGTTGTGACTTGAACATTTATTCAAGGTAAGCATATATAAACAAGAACCAAGGTTTATTCTTTTACAGAAATAATTTCCAGTGTCTCATGAGTATAAATAAAATTTGTCATAATATTCCAAAGTTCCTTACTGAAAAACAATTCACTGTATATTAATGGCACCAATGTGCGCCAATGTCGTTTGGTTTCTATGCATTTACAAGTTAAATATATGGAAAAGTTGGTAATCATAAAATTTCCCTAAGTGTATGAGGGAATATTGACCTCACCTGTCAGGCAATGGACATGAAATTATTTGCAGTCTCCATTGTGTTAGCCTGAATAATTTCATGCAACTTCTATAGTAGATTGCAAACTTCTATATTTTAACACTCTGAAAAATTTTACATAATTATAGAATTCAATTTCACTAGACCATCATAATCTACAGCCTTTTTTCTTCCAATTGCTGGGATTAATGTCAAAAAAATTGGATTAGCAAACTTGTTTTCATGAAGCTAAAAATTTCAGGCTCGTAAATCATGTGGTGATGTTTTGTGTTTCGTATTTCCCTCCCAAGGTGAACAGCACTAAATAGGGTTATTACTATAAAGACCCTTAATCATGTGGGTTTTTAGAACAAATTTACTTCTAATATGTCTACTATGCTACTGAGAGAGATTTTAAATGTTAGACAAAAGGGTAGCCATTTTGGTCATTTGCCAGAGTATTCTGTGGAGAGTGGGACGATGAGATGAATGTACTTAGCTTAATATTACTCATTATGCTTCATTTAGGTTTTTTACCTGTTGAATTTCATAGAGTTTTGAATGATGAGACTTAGAATGTCCAACTAAATTCAACCTGAGGTCAACACACTGGAGGTTATGAAAATACTGTTATTCTGTAAACTTTTTTCCCATACCTCTATGTACTGACGTTTTACAAGAAACTGGTTTGATAAAATGTAGTTGGCAATCCACTGATTACCTCCTTCTATAGTAAGATGACCTACCATATTCATGATTTATTAACCTGGGAGCTGAGGAAATGATTCAGACAGCTACTTTTTTGTTGTTTGTTTTATGTACTTTAGAGGAAGGTTTACAGAACAAACTGGCTTCTCATCAAACAGTTAGTACCCATATTGTTTTGTGACATTGGTTAACAACCCTACAACATGTCATTACTCTCCCTTCTTGAACTTGGGTTTTGTTATTACCAGCTTTCCTGTCCCCTCCTGCCTTTTAGTCCTTGCCCCTGGGCTCATGTACCCCTTTAGTCTCGTTTTGTTTTATGGGCCTGTCTAATCGTTGGATGAAGGGTGAACCTCAGGAATGACTTCATTACTGAGCTAAAAGAGCATCTGGGGGGCCATACTCTTGGGGTTTCTCCATCCTCTGTCAGACCAGTAGTCTGGTCTTTTTTTGTGAGTTAGAATTTTGTTCTACATTTTTCTTCAGCTCTGTCCGGAACCCTCTATTGAGATCCCTGTCAGAGCAGTCAGTGTTCGTAGCTGGGCACCATTTGGTTGTACTGGACTCAGTCTGGTGGAGGCTGTGGTAGCTGTGGTCCATTAGTCCTTTAGACTAATCTTTCCATTGTGTCTTTAGTTTTCTTCATTCTCCCTTGCTCCCAAAGAGGTGAGACCAGTGGAATATTTTAGATGGCTGCTCAGAGGCTTTTAAGACCCCAGAAGCTACTCAAGAAGGTAGAACGTAGAACTTGTTCTTTATAAACTATATTATGTCAATTGAGCTAGGTGTTCTCTGAGACCATGATCCCCACAGTCCTCCCCACAGTTCTCAGCCCAGCAGTTCGGTCCCTCAGGGAGTGCCTATGGAGCTTCCATGACCTTGCCTTGTACAAATTAGGGGGCTCCCCCTACCATTTACAAATGTTACCATTTATTTGTTGTCTATTTAGTGTTTTTCCACCCCTACTCCTCCCCTCCTTCGTAACCATCAAAGATTTTTTTTTTCATGTGTATGTGTGTGTTTATAAACCTTTTCATGAGTTTTTACAATAGTGGTCTCATACAATATTTGTCCTTTTGTGATTGACTTATTTCACTCAGCATAATGCCCTCCAGATTCATCCAAGTTGTGAGATGCTTCACAGATTCATCATTGTTGTTTATCGTTGCATAGCACTCCATTGTGTGTATGTACCATAACTTGTTTATCCATTCATCTGTTGGTGGGTATCTAGGTTGTTTCTGTCTTTTTGCTATTGTGAACGACGCTGCAGTGAACATGGGTGTGCATATGGCTATTCATGTGATAACTCTTATTTCTCTAGGATATATTTCTAGGAGTGGGGTTGCTGGATCACATGGTGTTTCTATTTCTAGCTTTCTAAAGAAGTGCCATATCATTTTTCAAAATGGTTTTTATCATTTTGCATTCCCACCAGCAATGCATAAGAGTTCCAATCTTCCTGCAGCCTCTCCAACATTTGTTATTTTGTGTTTTGTTGTTTCGCGCCAGTAAAGCCAGGATGAGATGGCATCTCATTGCGGTTTTGATTTGCATTTCTCTAATGGCTAGCGATTGCGAATATTTCCTCACGTGCCTGTTAGCAGTTTGAATGTCTTCTTTGCTGAAGTGTCTGTTCATTTCCTTTGCCCACTTTTTAATTGGATTATTTGACTTTTTGTTGTAGAGTTGTTGAATTTTCCTTTAGATTATAGAGATTAGACCTTTTTTGAATTTGTAGTAGCCAAAATTTTTTCTCTCAGTCTATAGGTTTTCTTTTCCCCCATGTGTCTGTCAGTTTGTCATACAGTGAGGGCTTGCATGTTTTTGTGATGCTAGAAGCTATGCCACTGGTATTCAGATACCAGCAGGGTAACCCATGGTAGACAGGTTTCAGCTGAGCTTACAGACTAAGACAGACTAGGAAGAAGGACCCAACAGTCTACTCCTGAAAAGCATTAGCCAGTGAAAACCTTATGAATAGCAGTGAAATATTGCCTGATAAAGTGCAGGAAGATGTGACCTCCCAGGTTGGAAGGCACTCAGAAGATGACTGGGGAAGAGCTGCCTCCTCAAAGTAAAGTCAACCTTAATGAAGTGGATGAAGTAAAGCTTTCAGGTCCTTCATATGCTGATGTGGCACAACTCAAAATGAGAAGAAACAGCTGCAAACGTCCATTAATAATTGGATTCTGGAATGTACACTCTGCCTGCAATGATGGGCTCAAGCATAATGACTGCAAGGATGGCACAGGACCGGGCAGTGTTTCCTTCTGTGGTATGTAGGGTCACTATGAGTTGGGAGTAACTCAACAGCACTTAACAACAACAACAGTAGGTTCTCTTTTTACTCTTTTGGTGGAGTCTTTTGATGAGCATAGGTGTTTAATTTTTAGAAGATCCCAGTTATCCAGCTTATCATCTGGAGTTTGTGTGTTCTTAGTTATGGTTTGTATCCTGTTAATGCCATGTATTAGAGCCTCTAGCATTGATCCTATTTTTTCTTCTATGATCTTTACAGCTTTTGGCTTATATTTAGGTCTTTGATCCATTTTGAATTAGTTTTTGTATATGGTATGAGGTATGGGTCCTATTTCATTTTTTGCAGATGAACATCCAGTTTTGCCAGCACCATTTGTTAAAAAGACTGTCTTTTCCCAGTTTGATGGACTTTGAGCCCTTGTCGGAGGTTGGGTGACAGTAGGTGGATGGATTTACATCTGGGTTCTCAATTCTGTTCTGCTGTTAGATGTATATCTGTCATTGTACCAGTACAAGGCTGTTTTGACTACTGTAGCTGTATAGTAGGCTCTGAGGTCTGATAGTGTGAGTCTTCCTACTTTATTCTTCTTCAACAGTGCTTTACATATCCAGGGCCTCCTTTTTTTCCATATAAAGTTAATGATTAGTTCTTCCATCCCTTTAAAGAATGTTGTTGGTATTTGGATCAGTATTGCATTGTATTTGTAAATCGCATTGAGTAGAATTGTAATTTTCACAATGTTGAGTTTACCTATCCATGAGCATGGTATGTTTCTCCATTTGTGTAGATCTCTTTTGGTTTCTTGAAGTAGTGTTTTGTAGTTTTTTCATACAGGCCTTTTACATCCCTGGTTAGATTTATTCCTAATTATTTTATTTTATTAGTGGCTATTTTTTTTATTATAAATGGTATTGTTTTCCTGATTTCTTTTTTGTAGTTTTCCTTATTGGTGTATAGGAATCCAGCTGATTTTTGTATGTTTATCATGTATCTTGCTAATCTGTGAATCTTTCTATTTGTTCCAGTAGTTTTCTCATGGAGTCTTTTGGGTTTTCTATGTATAGCATCATATCATCCTCAAATAGGGACAGTTTTGCTTCTTCACTACCAATTTGGATGCCCTTTATTTCTTTTTCTTGCCTTATTCTCTAGTTAGGACTTCCAGCACATTGTTAAATAGGAGTGGTGATAAAGGGCATCCTTGTCTTGTTCCTGTTCTTAAGGGAAATGTTTTCAGCCTCTCTCCATTATTCAGACAGCTACTTCTTTGGATTTAATTTTGTGTATAAGTTGTGGGAGTGAGAAGTCCATTAAGTACTATTGGTGTACGTGGTAGATGTAGAGTGTGGAAGATATTAGCCTGACTTGCTTTTCATACTTTAGAAAAACATTTTTACGAGTTCAGAGTAAAGATTAAATTGACTTTAGAATTCAAAAGGAGACAAAATTCAATAAGAATTTTTGTACATTTGAATCTAGAAGACAAGGAACTCAGGCCCAGGCTTGGTGTTTGGGTATTGCTGTTGTTAGGTGTCGTCCAGTCGGTGAGTCAGTTCCAACTCATAGTGAACCTATAGGATAGAGTAGAACTGCCGCATAGGGTTTCCAAAGAGCAGATGGTGGATTTAAACTGCCAACCTTTTGGTTAACAGCCGTGCTCTGTGTCACCAGAGCTGTGTTTGAGTATTAGATTTGAAAAATACTAGAAAAGTAAAATATAGTACTTAATTCTCACTTGATTGCTTGTAGCTTTTCTCTGTTAAAGAGAACAAATTTCAGACACAAAATGCTAGAACTTTCATTTGTAATAGAGAAATGAAGACAAGATGACATGACAGCTTCAATGACGGAAGAAATTGAATTTTACTTTCTAGACGAGGAGATTTAGGGAGAACATATTTGTCAACTTTAAATATTAAAAAGTCAAAATTCAGAAAAGGAGGTAGACATTGTTTTAATAGCTCCAAGGTACAGAACTATGACTGGGGGCTATAATTTGGAAATATTTTACTGTAGAATAGTAAAAAAAATAGGCTATCTAGTCAGGGAAATAGTTTGTAATTTATTAAAATATTCAAATACAAGTTGCATGTCCACTTACAATGAGTATGGCAAGAGTATTGGAGCAACTGATAGGATTTGAAATATATAAATACTTTGGACATGTCATTGAGATGGATCAATCCTCAGAAAAGGACATCATGCTTGGTAGGGTAGAGGGTCAGCAAAGGAGTGGAAGACCCTCAGTGAGATGGATGACACAGTGATTGCAACAATGTGCTCAAGCATAGCGAGGATTGTGAGGATGGCGCAGGACCAGGCAGTGTTTCATTCTGTTGTACACAGTGTCGCTATGAGTTGGAATCTACTTGACGGCACCTAACAACAACAACAAGCACCTTTTCAATTATTATATGCCTTGATGCTTTCATAACACTAGCAATCTCAGCACCCCAAGGAGTAATACTTCATCTTGCAAATGTTCGAAGTTAATCACATTTATATTTGTGGTAAAAATTCTATGAGTCAGTAATCCCATTTCAGTAAATACATATTTATTTTAGCTTAGAATTAAAAGTAGCTCAACAATTTCCTCATGCATTTAACCCTGTTGTTTCTGCTTTACCATCTTCCAAAATAAAAGATTATATATTTAAAGCTACTGGGAGAAAAGCTAGTTGTCTGGGCTGTTCAATCAGTTTGTTTCATGAGTGCCTCGAAGGTCAAGATCATGAGTTTCATTCCCGTGCAGAATTCGATGCAGTTTATATTGAATAGAAAAGCAAAAGGCAATGTGTTTTGTCAACAGCCTGCACCTTTGAATGCTTAATCAGTGGTTTTAACAGTGCATGCAGTTAAGAAAGAAGCTGGATAGAAGAGGGTGAAAAGCTCAGAACAACTTTGCTGGATACCCTGGATTGACACCCTTGAATTCCATTTCCTCTCATTCTGGCAGGTATTTACAACTAAACACTATCACATTAAAACTGGCTATCCAGTTCTTCCTGGCACATAATAAGTGCTTCATTTGCACCATAGTTACATCCCGACTGCGTCATGCTTTTCTTCACCTCAGCACCTTTGCACATGCTCTTCCTAGACCTAGAATATCCTATTCTGAGTTCTTCACCCAATCAGCTCCATATTATCCTTTAAGTTTTAGCTAAAGTACTTCTCAATATAGACTCATCTCTGACCTTGTCCCCTACACATTGCCCCTAATTTCTGGGAGCACTCAGAATCCCGTAGTGCTCTCTTCTTGTCTCTATTACAGCACATAGCACTTAGTCCCACTATACAAAGGCCCATCTCTGTTACTAGTATGTCAGCTTTTTCAGTGCTAGTACTCAGTCTTTTATCTCTGGGTCTAGTACAGAGTTTGACAAATTGAAAGCAGTTGATAATGTTCATTACGTGAATTGATGTATAATTAATGCTCAACTGAGTGGAACATAAAAAGGCATACTGTTCATTATTTTAGAAACTAAGAACTCCATTGCCCAATGGATGCCCAATGCTCGGAAAAAAAAAAAATGTTGAGACATACATGTTGAAATATTTAGAAATGAAAGGTCATGATATCTGTAATTCTTTTAAAATAATCCATCAAAAAAAAATACGGATAGATAAAGCAAATATGGCAAAATGCTAACAATTGTTAAATCTAAGTGGAGGGTACATGAATATTCATCGTATTATTTTTTCAACTTTTCTGAATGCTTGGAAATTTCTACAATGGAAAGTTGGAACCATATAAGACTATACCAAGGAAAAATATGGATATGTGTGTATTTACACACCATACATGCACACACACATGCAGATTTTCTCCATTTTTTCTGATGAAATCTACATGCAATACCCATAAAATGTAGGTGGTGTGTGTGTGTGTGTGTTTGTGGTGTGGCGGAACATTAAATAAAACTCAGAATAACTCAGTTGATGGCCATAAAAAGAAATTTGTTCTATAGGAAAGGGAAGAATTTTTTAAAGGGACACAAGTAAACACAGCTTTTGAAATTGTTGTTCTATGTCGTACTTATCATAGATGCTAATCACAGTATAGAGCAAACGTTGTGTATTGGCCACAGTCAAGCCAAATGTTATTTACAAAACGGTCGTGAATCTGTTCCAAATATTTAAGCTTCAAAAAATTATACTTAAATTCAAATTTTTGCCCTGTTGAAAAGTTGGACAATCTGGGAGCTCGTATTCCTGTGAGGCAGCAATCCCCACTGGTGGCTTCCCCCTTTAGATCACAGCATGTATTCTTCAGTTCATCAGAGTTCTTTCTCACTCTGGCCTCTTCCAACTCAGGTCAGGTTTCAGTGGCCCTGCCATCATAGCATGTGCATTCTTGATTATCTTACAACAAAGTGAAAGCAGACATTCCTTGTACTCATGCTTACAGTAGGGAAACTACAGAGCTGGAAAGGCACCCATACTAAAAAAAGGGAAACCATCAGATTTCTTTGTAAAAGTGAAGGATATTCCTACATGTTTATTATATAAAAGTGTCTGTTTCAAAAATGCAACCTGGCATGATACAATTCATTCAAGTTGTCTGCATGTTCTCTGTAGGAATTTCTGCAGTTGTGGGCGGGGGAGGGGGTGGGAATCTGTTCAACAAATACTATATGTTCTTATGTTTTAATTTTGTTGGCTAAAGTAGTAAGTGGACCATACTGTGTTCCAGGCACTATTTGAAATGATTTAGATATGTTCATTCCGACCTCATGGAAACCCAATGGATTGGAATTGTTACTAGCCACACTATGGAGGAACCTAAGTCACAGAGTACAGTAATTTGGTGGTTGAGTAAACCGCCAAAAGCTCATCACTCTACATGAAGGGAAAGAATGGGTTCCTCTGTAGAGCCTGTGCTCTCAAGCACTATGTATAATATAGAATGGGTACTTACAACAGTGCTTCTCTTTAATTCTCCAACTCCAATATATTTTAAAGGAGAAAAATGATTTCACTTCTAGTACACTGACATTTGTAATGTTGGACTAGGAGTCTGAAGATACACAGCATCTATGGATAATAGACCTTGCAGTCAGGTGAATTATCTACTCTAAACTTGAATTTCCTGATCCAATGTTAGTATTCACTCTTGTCAGCTTAAAGAGTTAATAATCATTAAGTAATACGTACTCCTAGGGAAAAACGTTATAGGAAAATATAAAATAAAAACTTCCAAACATCCTATTGCCACAATTATGAAGCCTTTTATTTCCCTAAGAACCCAAATATTGAACAAAACGTTTATGATTTCTTAGTTCTTCTCCCCCAAGCATCTAAATGTGTCTGATTAGAAAGTTAGCCTCAACATTTTTTGAGGGGAGCTATTTTCAAGTACTAAATTCTAGGGCAAGCTCCTCTCTGCTTCCTATCAGAAACAGACTTCTTTGAAGAAGCAACAAAAAATCTCGTATTGCCTGATGAACTCCTTTAATTGGTACCCAGGAAGTAAATTCTAATGACAACTGTTATGAACTGAATTGTGTCCCCTAACAATATGTGTTGAAATCCTAACCCCTGTACCTGTAATAATGACCTTGTTTAGAAATAGGGGCATTCTTTCGTTATATAATCAAGTCATACCATACTAGGGTGGGTCTTAAATGTAATCACTACTGAGTTATAAAAAGAGCAGAAAAGACACAGAGACAAGCAGAGGGAAGACGGATGGCAAGGAATGTGAAGGAACACCAAGGAGCTCCTTGAACTATGTACAAGGAAGGGATTCCCCCTAGAGCCAGTGCTCTGAATTTGGACTTCTAGCCTCCTGAACTGTGAAAAAAATATATTTCTGTTCTTAAAAGCCACCCACTGTGGAATTTGTGTTACAGCAGCACTAGGTAACTAAGACAATAACTTTCTTCTTTGGGGAATAAAACATATCCCCTTTAAAAAAAGCTCTTGCCAATTTCGAAAATGTTATTACCACCACAGAGCCCTGGTGGTGCAATGGTTAAGAGCTCGGCTGCTAACCAAAAAGGTTGACAGTTCAAAACCACCAGCCACTTCTCGGAAACCTAGGGGGGCAGTTCTGCTCTGTCCTATAGGGTCGCTATAGTCAGAATCAACTCAATGGCAATGGGTTTGGTTTTTTTACCACCACATTTCTAGAAATATTTTCTTTTCTGCTGTACAGGATATTGCATGCTGAGTTTTAAATACCATTGTATGTATTTTTAGCCAAGTCTAGTTCTACATGACACTTCACTGAAGTGAGAAATGTAAGGCAAAAACAGGCTTATATCCTCATTGCATACCAAGTAGGAAATCACTATCTGAATCATTTAAGATGAAAATCACCCCAGTGGAGCACACACTTAAAACAGTAGCACTTCATTTTGGATTTTCACATCAATTGTTTGGTGGTATTGGAAGAGAAAGACAGATACTGGCCACTTTAATAGCATGTATTACCAAAGGGCTGGAATATCATAAGCACTGAGGGAATTATACTTTCAAGACTGTAAAGTCTATAATATCAGCAATACTACCAATGAGTGGCAGCCAGGTTATGCTGAATTTTAAAACCAGTGGTCTATCTTGGATATTCCTAAAATTGCTTTTCATTGTATAATATTGCCATATTCATAGAATGCATAGAATTTCATATATAACAAATGAAGTATCACAAATATGGCTAGATGCTGGATTTTCAATTATAAGCATTGCAGTGCAGCCATTGTGCATAGTACATTTTTAGATGAGGTGTTACTTGAAGCCTCTACTGTCTGCTACTACAAAAAAGTTAAAATTCAGGAACTTTCTTAGTAGAACTGAAGGTAATTCCTCCTTGTTGTGAACAGCAATTTTTTCTCTGTCTCTTAGAGGGAGTATGCAATATTCAATATGATATTTTTCTGGAAGTGGTACCACATTTTCAATGCCAGGTTGACTATCAATTTGAAATCTGCTGTGAAATATTTTAGATTTTTAAAATATAAAATATTTGTGCCTGTCTTGAAAATCTTATTAGTTTAAGAAAATAATTCATTGTTGTCTCATTATGCTGTAAAGAGAAAGTGAAAGGGAAGATTTTAAATCCCATCCAAGTAGATTTAGTTATTGATGTAACAAAATACCTCATGATCAAGTGCTCATGTCTAATTCTGAAATCACTATTTTTCTTTGGAACCTACTCCTTTTCCTTTATTTCTGTTTTCAGTATCAGCTGTTTCCATCTCCTGACCCGTTACTTCCAATTAATTGATAAATATTGTCCCTTATTTTCTCTAATACCTTGTTTTCTAAGCTCAAGGCCAAGACATCTCTCACCTAGATCACTGCAAAAGGAGATATGTCTCTTTCCTTTGATTATAGGGGCATTGGGCATAGATTTACAGGAATGAAGAAACAAATATCTCCAGTTACAGTAAAATACACTGAATTTTAGGACTTAAAACAGCTTTCAGGACGATTTCAAAAAGCAACAAAGTACAGGGGTGTTAGGGGTTCAATTGTGTCCCTTCAAAATATGTGTTGGAATCCTAACCCCTATACCTGTGAATGTAATCCCATTGGGTAATAGGGTTGTCTTTGCTATGTTAATGAGGCCATGTAAGGGCAGTGTGCTTTCTAATCCTAACCAGTTCAGAGTTACAAGGAGCAGAATAGATACTGAGACAAGCAAGCAGGTACTGGAGAAGACCGATGATTCCTGAAGATTACCAAGGAACTCGGGCATTCTGGGGCTCCTGAAGCTGAAAGAGACAAAGATCTTCCTTTGGAGCCAACAGAGAAAGAGCCTTCTCCTGTGGCCTGTACCCTGAATTCGGACTTCTAGCCTCTAACTATGAGAAAATGAATTTCTGTTCTTTGGAGCTACCCCCTTGTTGGTATTTTTGTTACAGCAGCACTAGGAAACTAAAACCAGGAGTAAGATTCTGAAAGTCTGGGAACCCCCTTTGACTCTCTGCTCTGGAACTTACTACTGTGCAGCTTAGTCATTACCTTCAACTTTGTTAGTCTTTGTTTTCTTATATTTAAGTTATAGATAATACAAAATAAAGAAATTAACTACTTCAGAGGGTAGTCATGTGGTTTAAATAAAATAGCATAGTGAAGATATCCATCAGGGCTACAGGAAAAAGTATAGGTCTACCATTCACGAAAAAAAAAAAATCATCTCACCTTTCTCTTCATTTTCTGTCCAAAAAATATGTATGCCCCGCCAAAAGAAACTCATAAAGATGTATGCACAGTTTTTTTAAACAAATATTCAAAGAACAGATTGCACCTTGTCATTGTCATGTGTAAAATAGGATTTTATATGTAAATAAACAGTATCCTTCCTCAGGAGAGAACTTTCACCTTCAGAATTTGGTAAACTGCTTTTCTGTTTTACATTGCTTTATCAGATGAGAATTTTTTTTTTCTTGCTGTCTAACTGAAATCCCTTATGCTTCAATATCAGCCCTGTTGCTTGCTTCATATTAAGAATGAAACAAGCTCTAAAGTTCAGATTTCCCTGAACTCGAATTAATTTATCTTCTTTATTTGCTTTCTCCTTCAGGAGTTATCTTATGATGTCTTAGCAAAGCATTATTTTATGGCCTGGCAATATTTGCATTCGTTAGCATTCCATTATAGATAAATATAGCCTTTCCCTCTAGAGTGAAGTGAATGAAAAATAATGCGAGCTCCCACGATGGATCAGGTCGGGGCCTCAATCTAAGCTTCCTCTAGCACCTTGCCTTCTGTACTGTGAAATTCTTTGTGGAATGGTAAAATGTTTCATAATTCATGATTTTTGGTATCACCCAAATTCCTTATATCCCTGCATTGTTCCGTCATTGAAATTTGCAATTGCTTGCTGTTAAGCCAATTTTTTTCTTTTTAGTTGTTGGATAAGTTAAAGAAAATCATGAGGCGCTACACACCTGGCTTTCAATCAGGTAATCCTCTTAATGATTATCTTCCAGTCCTCTGCTTCTTCAAAGGTCTGATTGGTACTTTTGGAATTTATGGTCTGTGGCTTGCTTTTTTTTGGTACATTCTTTTGGTATTCTTTTCTGGGAAGCCTCAGAACCTTCTGGGACCTTTTTGCTTTTGCATTTTGGTCAAGATCTCCACAGAAAGATTAAAGCTTGATGGAAAAGTGAATAGCGACCATGGTGTGCTCTTAGCTGATGGGTGAGAGGAGGGATTTTATTTTCTTTGTATTAGTCAGTAACAACTTAAGTTAAGTTGGTATTGGAAAGATGGTATATCGCTCAAATGATTTTTAAAGTGAAAATCTCTGCTTCTCCAGTTTGCCTTCTGTCTTTGTAACACTCCTCCATTCCCCCGCCTTTTGTTTTCTATAACCTTGGTCATTTATTAAGAAAAAAATCATCACTGAGGAAAAGCATGCATGCTCATTTCGTATCTCTCGTGCTTGCAAAACATTAACATCTCCGTTTCTCTTCTAAATAGAACCTTCTGAAATAACATGGGCAGGATTTGTGTGAATGGAAAGTCATTTGTTTTAATTACACAACTGGTGAGAAAGAAGTTCTGACACGTTCTTCTGTATTGCTTCACATCTGAAATGAGCATATGCATCCTATAGGCACTCTCCTGTTTCAGTTACAAGGTGATAATAGTTCTGTTTTCAAATTTGGTTGCTTTCCTATTTTCTTCTTCACCCATATATTTCTTCCAGGTTATGTTGACAAAATATTAATTCTCACTCCCTTATTCATGTCATTCTTCACAACCCTACTACTGGTCACTGTCATTTTTAAAGCTTTTCAATTCTAATTAAGAAAATGAAAACATGTTTAACAGATTGAGCTAATCCAAAAAGGCTCCAGAATAGTTCAGTTTCATGAACATTCTATTACAGCCAGATACTATTTTAGGTGTTGGGTAATCACGATGAGCAAGCACGGGCCAGGCCCTCCAGGGGCTCAGAATCTAGTAGGGCAGATGGACAAGGAAGCTGACAATTAAAATGTGTGCTGACACTGTACAAGTGTGAGGGCAGGCCTGTTTCCTCCTCATAATTACATTCATGCTGAGATCTGTCATCACTCACTCCTAGACTTCACTTTCAGGACAGCTAATTTCCTTTTATCTGTTGTCTCTTTCATATCCACTCTCCTAAAGTTTATGGCAGCTGAGGAGAATCTTGGTAAATAAGGGACATGTCTTATTCTCAGAACCTAGTACGGTACTTGGCACATAGTAAGTTCTCAGTATAAATTTGTTTACTAAATCAATGGATCTCAATAGCACATTTTTTTTTTTTTTTTTTATAGCAAGGAATAATTATATTCACAAAGACCCTAGGCTGGACTCAGCAGGACAGTATTTTGTTGGTCCATCTATTTCTCCTGCTGTCAGCACACTCTCATCTGCTACCTAGCCAGTGATTGTTCAATGAACTCTAGTTTTCCAGGGCCTCTGTACCCCTGCTGCCCCACTGGCCAGCATCCTTTTTTCAGAGATAGCCTGCCATGTTTAGTCAACCTGACACATTAGGTAGAAAACCTTCAGAAACCTTTAAGTCTGGCCAAAGACTTAAATTTTGACAATTGGCTTTAGTGTTTAGCCCACTAATTTGAGAATTTCAGACTATTTTTCTCAGAGGTAATGGAAGATATATTTTAATCATTGACTCTGTCAGAGAGCAACAGGAGCAGCAACATTCACATCTAAACAGTATCTAACCTTTATTGAATACGTCCTACGTGGCAGCAGTGTGTTAAGTGCTCTGCATTCATTACCTTGCTTATTCTTCACAATAATCCTATCAGGTAAAGAAACTGAGGCTTAGAGAGATTAAGACACATGTTCAAGGTGACACAGCCAAGAAGTGTCAGAGGTGGAATTGGAACCTGTGATGCCTGACTAAAGATCCCATATGCTCCACCACTGCATTATGTCCCTACCTTACCGCCAGTCGCTATGTACCCACCTCGCCTGCTTCCCTGGATATATTGTATCAAGTTCCAAAATTCCTGGTAATTTTCAAGCAAATCACCTATGTTTCCATTTGACTGGTTTGATTCTCACTTGACCTTCAGCAATACTTCTGAATGTAAATATACAATGCCATTGAGGTAGTTCACAAAGTTCTTGGCACTTTTTAGACATATGCATCCTCATGCCACTTGGTAGAATACCATTCCTTTATAGAATAATTGGCTTGAAGATGATAGAGAAAAACTGGTTGCATTTATCTTGGTAATAAATCATCCTTGTCAGAAAAGACTACTGTATTTTTATGTAAATAACTCACTTGTTCTACATTTTTAGTCAACTGTGCCCTCCTCCTCCTGGTATTTTTGTAAGCACTCTATGCTAATTTTTTAAAGCAACATGTAAAAAAACTTTGTGTAGCATAAAGTTATGATAATACCTCGTGGAGGGAGGGTGCAGTTGGCCAAAAAAAGCAGAATGAGTGCGTTATTTGCATAAAAATACGGTATACACTCTGTGGTGGTTAAGGTTGTCTACCAACTTGTCTGGGCCATGATCCTCAGTAGTTTGGCGGTCATGTGATGTCGTGATCACTTTCATGTTGAGATTTGATATAATGTGATCAGCCCCATGATGGAATCTCCTGTGAGCAGCCAATCAGTTGAAAGAGAGTTTCCTTCGGCCTGAGGCCTGCATGGAAAGTAAATGGACCTTCTGGCAAGGCTCATGGGCTTCTGCTTGCTCTAGATCCTAGAGCTGGCTCCTGTTCGTCTGACCTCTGGTTCTTGGGACTTGAGCTAGCAGTTTACTTTCAGTCTTGCCTGCTGATCTTGGGGTTCATTGATCTTCACAGCCTGTGAGCAAAAACCCTGCTGTCTGACCTGTGATCTTAGGTTTGCCAGCCCCTGCAGCTATGTAATCAGAAGAAGGGTCTATCCTGACCCACAGACTTGGGATATTCCAGCGTCTACAACCACATTAGCCATTTCCTTGGTACAAATCTCTCTTTATATATATATATATTGGTTTGGCTTCTCTACAGAACCCAGCCTAAGCAAAATGTTATTGTAGCAGAGTAACCTATTGGGCCCCAGGATGGATGCCTATATATAAAAATGAAAAATAAAACAAAAGAACTTTTATTGATTTTCTTCCTCTAAGATATCAAGTTTGAGTGTAAAGCTTTTCTTCCTTTTTTATGACAACTGACAAGAACTATCTGTATAGTACTTTACTGTTTACAAAGCTTTATAAAACTGGATGTTTATAGAGAGATATGCCGAGGAAAGTGGAATGAAACAACTCTTATAGATAACCATTCCTCTATCCCTCCAAAAAAGCAGCAAGAGTGTAAAAATTGGAGTTGAAACATATTCAAATCTGTTGGGGGGAGGGAGGATCTATGCTTTAAGACTTAAGAGACACTATGGGATTTCTGAAGTAGAGCAACTTTCTAAAACTGATGTTTCTATTAGCTGTAATTTTCTTTAAATAGTTCTCCATTTAATTTTCTCTCTTCTACATGAGTGGTAAATCGGTGACAATTTTTTCAATCTACACAGGTACATTTAGGCATGCTGAGGAATAAAGCTGCCTTTGGCTCATAGTGTGGGCTCCTATTCAGTGCTGAGAACTGCTTTTAGAAATTACTTTTCTGTTAATAAGTCCTTTTGCACCAGGAAAATCATTCAGGGGGTTTGTAGAGAAATCTTTTTTCTTGTAAGATTGTTTAAGTTGAGCACTGCTCTGGAGGACTAGATAAATGGACTGAATCCAGTAGCTACATGAGACATTTGGGGCAGTAAATCAACACAGTGTGACTTCCTTCTTCTCAATGGACCCCAAACCTATTTGAACATTTTTTCTTTCATTCATCAACATTCTATCAAACACATTTTTCACTACTCCCCATCTTCATAGTAGAAGGCCTGTCTTCTGCTTAATGTGTTTATTTTCCCTCTGCTCCTTGTGTTGTGTACGCTGACTCAAGACAAGCTTGGAGAGAATAAGTCAGGAATAAGGCATATTTAGAGAGTCTTTTGGTCAATGCTGGCTGCACAGTAAAAAAAAAAAAAAAAAGTAGGAATAAAAAATTGAAACTTTGGATGAGAGTCAGAGAACTCATTTTTCTCCCTGGTTTCTACCATTCATTCATTCTGTCATTCATGAGTCAGTCAGTTGACATATTTATTTGGTGCTTCTCGTTTTTTTTATGTTGGGTCAGAGACTCTTCAGGTACTAAGGAAGCAGAGATAAAGAAGGAAGGACTGGCCCCTTCTCCTGGGAAGCTTGAAGTTTGACTTCGTTGCTGACTGGTTGGCTGACTTTGAGAAAATCAATTAATTTTTCTGGACTTCAGTTTCCTCATATTTAAAATGAGAAAGTTTTTATTAGCTGGTCTGATTTCTACAATTCCAGTTCTTAATTAGTTATTAAACCCTTATACCTTGATGTGACCAATTCGACTATAAATGGGATTTCTTCTTTTTTTTTAATCAGCTTCCATGACATCCTCCCATGTCCAGTCCTTACACTTCCAAGGAGAATTTAAAACTTCTGCTAATAACTTACTTAAATTTTACTACAGGGATTCCTTTCATATATTTAAATTCCATATTTTTCATATTTTATTTAGTTGTATTTTTTTAGTGTCTTGTTGCCATTATTTGCTTAAAGCTTAGAGGTAGGAGTAGCCTTACATGAAAAGGAAGTTATGAGGCATATGTCACTGTAATTCATAATCAAATAGCTAACATTTCTTGAGCACCTGCTCTGTGCCAGAGCTGGACTAGGCACATATAACAAGTTTTTCATTTAATCCTAGGGGTAAAGTAATTTGCTCAGGTCTCTTAACCAGCAAGGGATGAAGCCAGTATTTGAAGCCAAGTTCTCAGAATCTGGTGTCTGTGTTTTAACCGTTACTGTATAGTCAGGTAGGAAAGATACCCAGAGGAGGTGAGATTTCAAGAGTGAGTGTGACCAACCATCCTACTTTGTCTGAACTGTCCTGGTATTAGTGCTGATAGTCTAACATCCCTGGAAACCCCTCAGTGTCAGGCAAACTGGGGAGATAGCTCCCTTACTTTGGACTAAGGTGGTAGAGAGGGAGTCTTGTATAAGCAAATAGATAGGAAAGGCCAGCGGACAGGATTTGTTGACAGAGGTGAAATGGGTATAGGGGATAGAAAGGAATCAAGGGTATTCAGTGTCCTAGCAACACAAAAGCTTCCACTGATGTGTGGTGGCTGTGCACGAGGAGCATTGGCTGGGAAAAAAACCCAGGTCTCCACGTGGAAAGTAAGATTCTACCACTGCCCCGAGGGCTTAGGCACACTTAATCCCTGTGTAGACGTCTCTATCAGCCCATTGTAATGAATGCCTCGGTGACCTAGTGTTCCTGTATTTTATTTTTGCATTCACTACTCTGTCGAAGGAGCCTTGGTGGCATAGTGGTTAAGAGCTCAGCTGCTAACCAAAAGGTTGGCAGTTTGAATCCAACAGCTGCTCCTTGGAAGCCTTACTCTGTCCTGTAGGGTTGCTATGAGTCGGAATCGCCTCGATGGCAATTGGTTTTTTTTTTTTACTCCGTAGAAATAAAATGGAAAGTCCGTGGCGTTAGCATCATTTGGAGGAATGTAGAGTCCTGCTTTAAATATTCATATAATGATGCAGAGCAAATGTTCTAGCATAGTCAAATATGTACAGTATTTACACAAAAGCAAAGAGACTAGATACATGTGGAGGGATTGTGAGCGAGGAGGGAATACACAGAGGTACACATCGAAAGGAAGTTCCAGAATTCTTCTAATTATTTATAACAATCCATGTGTATTTCCCCAGGATTTCAGGAGTGTTTAAATAATGGGATAAAAGGAATCAGGCATTGGAGGAAAGCAGTTTAAATTTAGTTCAAAGACTAAATTAAAAAAAAAAATGTTTTTATTACTGCTCAACTGTTTTCCCAAGGTGATTGTGTAAGAATAAATTGGATAATCACAGACACCTATTTATTATCCTAAGTCTTTGACTTAGAAATACCTGAAATGTACTATTTGGGCCTAATTAGGTGGCACCAATGTGTCAAATTTCATATTCTTAGTAACATCCTGTTTTATGCTTCAGATTAGTCTTTGATGATACATTTATATGAGCATACTGGAGATACAGTTTATGCCAGGTACTAGGCTAGCAGTGGGGACTCAATGATAAGCCTCTAGTGGGATTAGGAATCGCTATTTCAACATTTACAAAAATAAACGTGAAATTACAACTGTGATGATAGGCATGTCAGAAAGGTAAAAAATATTTCGGAGCTCAGGATAAGGGAGATTGTCGTGGATGGGATAGAGAGGTTAGGAAGGCTTCTTAAGGGTGTGAGCATTGAGCTGAAATCTGAAAGAAGAGAAGGTGTTAACTGGATGACAAAGTGAGAGTGACCAGCCCAGGTCATGGCCTGTTAGGAACAAACAAGCTCTGGCTGAGGAACTGAGAAGCCAGTATAGTCAAGGTAGCTGGGGCCCGGAGAGCTCTCAGCTAGTCTTGGTCATCTCTTGTCACCAATGTTATGTTACTGCTCCCCAGCCCTCTCTCAGTAAAATCCAAGATGTGGAGGACAAAGCTCTGCTGTATCTGGCCCCTGTCTCCCTCTCTAGCTACAAAGTGCTAAAACCAGAGGGAAAGAGAAGGGAGAGCATTGGTGAGATGATCACATTTGCATTTTGAAAGGATAATCCTGACTGTAACTTGAAGAACTGATTTGAATGAGGCACTACTGGTTGCCAAGAAGTCAGGTTATAAATGCCTGAAGTAATCCAGACAAGAGATGGTGATAACCTAGACTTTATTGTTTATTATAATCTCCATCTCTCTTTCTCCTGATCCTTGAATTTTGTTTTCTTTTTTAAACAACACAATCCTTGTATAAAACTGATACATAAAAGAGAAAAATCAGAGCTGTTCAGGTGAAGAATCTGCTAAATGGCCAGAGTGCAGCAAGTTGGCCCTCCACCATCCCTGCCACAACACCTGATGTCCTCCTGAGAAATCACAAGGACCCTGTACAGCACGGTTTTGCCAGCATTATTATTGTTCAAAGTTCAGTGTCAGAAACCTCATAGAAAATGACCTTACCAACTTATATATCATATTAAATATTTTTTTTTAATTAATTGTAATTTATTCTGAAAAATAAAATATGACACCTCAGAATTATCTAACAATCTTAGATTATAAAGTACAGGTAGTCCCTGATTTATGACATATTCTAGTCACTTATAACCATCCATTTTTAGGTTTTTTTTTTTGATAAAGCTTATCATTAGTAATACGTACTACATACAATGTCGCAATGTGTAATTTGCTGTTGTCATCATATCTTTAAGCTTATATGTAATGTTTGCAACCCCCAAAGACAAATAAAGTTTGGATTTATAAAGATACTGATAATAGAAGACAATAATAATAATGGTGAGAACTAAAAAAAAAAAAAAAAGGTATTCAGTTAAAGTCAGAAACAACTTACAACATAGAACAGAACGCCATCGGAAGTTGAGAACTACCTGTAAAAGTTTCACTCAGCTGACTCTGAGCATTGAAAAAAATGCTCATGAACTCTAAAGTTTCAGATGACCCCTGCTTGTCCTCTATTTAAAAGCAAATCTCTATTATAAATATGAGGGAATAGGCAGTCAGTCAATTCCACATTAATCATGTATCCTACTATCAATAGTACTTCATTCGTCACTCTATTTTGGAGAGTTTTAGCCTTGTTCTAGGATAATATAATTCTCTGACTTTTGCCAAGTCTAAAAGAATTATGTAATGTTACTAATTGTTTATCTGAGACAGAACTTAATAAAATTCAGTTATTATTTAGCATTTATATTTTATCATTTTTTTTTCTTTTAATTTTGACATAAAAGGATTTCGGAGTCTTAGATTGGGACTACATGAGAGCGCACAGTTTCAGAAAATTAAAAAAATTAAAATCAAAACATGAACTCAAATTTTGTTTTATTGATACAAAAAAAATTAAGTCTACTGATTTTGTTTCATTGTACTGACTGAATTATTCAGTTGCTTAGAGACTTGTAAAAGCTGATTTAGAGAAAACAGGAAGTATAAAAGCCATTCTTACTAGAAATGAAAATTAAAAGCAAAAAGCACTTGCCTCCCTACCTAGAGTGCAAAAACGGCCATTTCTTCCTTTTCCTCCATAATTTCAGGTGGTTCTGTGTCAGGTGTTCTCAAAGTGTGGTTCCTGGACAAAGATGAGCAGAAAAACAACTTATCAGTCCCACTTCAAACCTACAAGTCAGAAACAAGCCATTGAGTGATTCCAAGGTTCAGTAAAGTCTGCACAGCACTGCCTCATAGTGATCACCTGATCAGGTTGTATCCTAGAGACAAAAAAAAAAAAAAGATGTGATTTTTTGCCCCCCTGTAGTGTTCCATCACCTGGAGGTCTGGCCCTTCCTCCTCAGTTGTGGCATTTCCTATAGGGTAGGTACAGTTCCAGTCCCTTTGTTGAGTTAGTGCTAAGATGTGCTTTGTAAACCACATTCTGAGAAGGTGGATAGCCAGTGTAGGGGCATTATGTAGGTAGAGATGAGGTCTTAAGAGAGCATATCCAAAGGGCTTGCAGAAAATCCTTTGTGAATGGACAGTACAGACAGACAAAGTACAGGAAGGCAGAGTAAGTAAGTATCCCCTCTGGGTGGCTCAGCCCATCACTGGAATGACCCTAAGTCTGGCACAGTGAACCGAGTCAGGATGAAGGAGGAAATACAGTGAAACCTGTGAGAGGCTGGAACTTGATGGGACTTGCCCTATTTTTCCAGGTCTCGCAAGGTTTTTATCTTTGACAGAGTGCAGTTTTACCACTTTTCAATCTATTGTTTTAGTGAAAAATATTTGAGTTTTCCTTCTTTGGCAAGTTTTGCCTCACACATGTTCCGGCTTTCACAGGTTTTATTGTATTAGCAGCACAAGTGATTACCATGACTGCTCCACAAAAGCTGGGATGCCTGTCCTGCTCAACTTTGTATCCCCCTGCCTATATAATGCCTGGTACATAGTACCCATTGCTATCGAGTCAATTCCTACTCACATAGTAGAAATGCCCCATAGGGTTTCCAAGGAGCAGCTGGTGGATTCAAACTGCCAATCTTTTGGTTAGCAGCCTGAGCTCTTAGCCGCTGTGCCACCAGGGTACATAGTAGACACTGAATAAATAGTTGTGAAAAAGAACAAATGGGAACAAATATAGATAAAAAGATTAAAAGCACAAGTAGTAAGGGAAGAATGTAAGAACAAAGTTGTAAAATTTTCACATAATCAGAACTCACCAGCACTAGTAACATAATACCTTTACGATGAGAAATGTTGAAAGTCTGTGAAATTCTCTACAGCACGTACATAAGAAATTAAATAACAACAATCAAGCTTAAAGCATTGAGACGCTGTCCCACAGTTTCCTGGCCAGGCAATATTTGCTAGCCGTCTATATGAGAAGAAAAAAAATGTGTCTTTGGTGTTGACAGTAAATTGTACGCTATGTTTGTATTAAGTTGTAATGTTTCTTTAGCTATTTAAGTAGGTTTAATGCAAAGTTGGTGATAACATGTGATTAACGGATTCTTTAGCAAATCCCTTTTGTGTTGTTCTGTTTTGTTTAAAGCTCCAGATTACCGGTAAAAACCAAACACTTTGCCATCGAGTCCATTCCAGCTCATAGCTCCAGATTAGGAAGGTATCATATAGAATACCAGGAAACTTGACTAGCCAGGATAAATTTTCCCTCATTGTGTATATTGAGTTGAACCGTGCACAACTGCTGTTTGCGTCCGTCCAAAATGATTCATTATTAGCAATTTCATGTAGTTCTACTTAATAAACGAGGTTTTTTTTTTGTAATTGCTTATTTTTAAAATTTATGTGATATTAAAAAATCTGTTGATCCTGATCCAAGCCATTATATTTTCAATCACCTTATATGCTTGTGAAAGCTGGACAATGAATAAGGAAGACCAAAGGATTAATGTCTTTGAATTGTGGCGTTGGTGAAGAATATCGAATATACCATGGACTGCCAGAAGAATGAACAAGTCTGTCTTAGAAGAAGTACAGCCCGAGTGCTCCTTGAATGAGAGAATGTCAAAACTTCACCTCATACTCTTTGGACATGTTATCAGGAGGGACCAGTCCCTGGAGAAGGACATCATGCTTGGTAAAGTAGAGGGTCAGAAAAAAAGAAGACCCTCGATGAGACAGTCTGACATAGTGGCTGCAGCAATTATCTCAAATAGCAGCCAGTGTGAGAATGGCAAGGGAACAGGCAGCATTTCCTTCTGTCGTAATAGGATTGCTCTGAGTCAGAACTGACTAGAAGGCACCTGACAACAACAACAAAAATATTTCATATATAAGTGGGTTCAGACAATCTCTATGGATGTCACATTGATCGTATTTGTTATTTTGCGAACAAAGCATCAGATCCCACCTATTTAGAATATTTATATTTTATTCATGGATGCTGTGCATTAACTTTCTTAAATATTGTGATAAAATATTATTTATCATTATTACCAAGCTTTTTGTCTCCCATTTAAATTTTGTGCTAGAGGCAAATGCCTTATTCACTACACTCTAGTCCCGGCCCTGCTCCTGAGAACTTTATTCATAATTCATGTGTCTGGGTTCTACCTTGAACCTACTGATTTTAAATAAAGGCCTCCAGAGGATCCTATCAGCAATTTCCATTTCTCTCTACAGTACCACCCTCACTGATAAATGCTGAATAATTTCAATTTCAACCTAGAGATTCTAAATGAGTGTGTAGTTCTACAGAAGCTTCGTCTAAGGTTATACCAATCTCTTTCTACAGGAACACATCCTACCATAGGCTACCTCAATTTCTCTTTCTTCCGGCATGAATGAACCAGAATCAATTATCTAAATGGACAGAAAATCAACTATCTAAATTATCTAAGATGATTAAGTGACTTCTGAGGACTTCAGTGTGTGATTCTCTTGAATTCAGAGCAGAGTAGTGTGGTAATGATTATGGAATAAACTGTTTTCTGTTTGGTGTAGACCCTACATTCTTCGAGATAGATGTAGATAGTCCTAGTTTTCTGTTCCTGACTGTGATGGTTAAGATTGTGTGTCAGCTTGGCTGGCCCATGATTCTCAGTGGTTTGATCACTTCCATGTTGAGATTCGATATGGTGTGATCACCCCCATGATGGAATCTGCTGTGAGTAACCAATAAGTTGAAAGTGTATTTCATTGGGCACGTGACCTGCATGGAATAGAAGTGGACAATCTGGCTAGGCTTGTGGGCTTTTGGTTGTGCTGGATCCTGCAGCTGGCTCCTGTTCACCTAACTTCTGGTTCTTGGGACTTGAACTAACAGCTTACCTGCTGTTTTGCCTGCCGATCTTTAGTTTGCCAACCCTGTGGCTAAGTAAATCAGGAGAAGACTCTAGTCTGACCCATGGACTTGGGACGTTCCAGTCTTTACAATGGCATAAGCCAATTCTTTGATAGAAATATATATATATATATATGCTTTACTGGTTTTGCATCTCTAGAGAACCCATCCTAAGACACTGCCCATTTCTGCTTTTTTATATTAGTGAAAAACTCCAACACTTTTGCCAAAAACATTTCTTTAAATATTCAAAAATTCTTCAAGTAGCCTGCATCAGGGGTTAAAAACATTTTTTTTTTTTTTTTGCTTGCTTTGATACCTTCAATATTAAGATGGGATACCATATTCCTTACAAGGTTTAAAGACTTTTCAGTTAAGATTTTAAGATTTTCTTTGTGTTTGTTTCTATCCATAATGCATGATCTTTTTATGAGAATTAACATGCTGATAAGGAATAATATGTATTTTATAAGGTAAATAGCCAGTAACAAAATGCGCAATTTATGAATTCTAGGTGTTTTGCCTCAGGTTTGGAGTGTGGGTATTTCATTAATTTTTTTCCTGTCTTGTTACGTATGCACCATTTCTTGTTGTCATTTTGTAGTTTTTTTTTTTTTTAATCATGTAATTTAAAGCTATGTCATAAATAGTGTATAGTTACTAGGTGATAAATTTGCCTTTCTTGGTAAAATACTTTACAGCATACGTTTTCAACAACAGGTTGACCAGGGTCTAATTTTGCCAATACCATGTTCGATACATAAAATATCACATTGCTTTTTCTCCCTAAAAGCCAAGCTATCGATCATTTGCTGTAAAGCTTTCTGTTTTTAAAATATTTTCACGAAGGGAAGGGGTCTTGTGTACTTACAGATTTGCAGAGTAGACTGGTTCTTTGCCTTGCTTATATAAGCCACGCCGTAACACAATCCTTATCATTTCAATTTTATTTTCTTTAGAGGGGAGTGAAAACTCAGACTGAGTTAGGAAACTTTCTAGATTGAGACGTTTTCTTCCTCTCTGATTCTATAGTTGAATACACATATCTACTTCAACATCATTAGCATATCTATGTCAACAGTATTAGGTGGAGCCTTAAAAAGATTATTCTAGAAAAAGCTACAATAAGAACACTTGGAGAAATATAGCTGCATAACTAAGAAGTTAGCTTCTGCTAATTATTGAATTATTCTGAATATTTAGAGACCATATCTTCCTATATGCTTTTATGGTAGCTAAATAATTCAATAATTTAATAAGATCAATTATTGAATTATTTAGCTACCATAAAAGTATATAGGAAGATATGGTCTCTAAATATTCAGAGCATAAATCCTAAGGAGAGAAATAGCTTGGAGAAAAGCAAAAGAGTGATATAAAATTAAACTCAATGACACCATAAAATAATTGCAAAGAAGAAACCACATAGTAGAGGCAACCAATATAATAACTGAGACTGTCAAAAAATTGAAACATGAATATGACAAACGCACTTGTGAAATCATCCTGGAAAATAACGCAAAAAGAAGATTAGATGTATGCTGAATAGAGGAGAGATGCTTTATTGATGATGGCTTTTTTATTTTTATTTTTCTGAAGCAGTAACAAACACAAATGAAACAGATGAAGTAATCTAATAGGTTGGATCAAAATGTTCTGTACTAAAGAATAAAATACTATGCATGCAAATTGAAAATATTGAAATTATATACTAGGCAAAATCAATGTCACTTCCCAACACTGGATATATATGGAAAAAAAAAAATTTATACTACAATGGGCCAAGCAAATATTACATGATACCAATACAGGCAGTCTCCATGTGTCTGTCAGTTTTTCATACTATGGGGGCTTGTGTGTTCCTGTGATGCTGGAAGCTATTCCATCAGTATTCAGATACCAGCATGGTCACCCATGGAGGTCAGATTTCAGCTGAACTTCCAGACTAAGACAGACTAGAAAGAAGGACCCGACAGCCTACTTCTGAAAAGCATTAGCCAGTGAAAACCTTATGAATAACAGCAGTATGTTGTCTGATATAGTGGTTGAAGTTAAGCCCCCCAGGTTGGAAGGCATTCAAAAGATGACTGTGGAAGAGCTGCCTCCTCAAAGTAGAGTCGACCTTAATGATGTGGATGGAGTAAAGCTTTCGGGACCTTCATTTGCTGATGTAGCACTACTCAAAACGAGAAGGAACAGCTGCAAATATCCATTAATAATCAGAATCTGGAATGTATGAACTACGAATCTAGGAAAAATGGAAATCACCACAAATGAAAAGGAACACATAAACATAGATACCTAAGCATTAGTGAGCTGAAATGGACTGGTATTGGCCATTTTTAATTGGATAATCATATAGTCTACTATGCTGGGAATGAAAACTTGAAGAGAAATGGTGTTGTATTCATCATCAAAAAGAACATTTCATGATCTACCCTGAAGTACAATGCTGTCAGTGATAGGATAATATCCATACTTCTACAAGAAAGACCAGTTAATATGACTATTATTCAAATTTATGCACCAACAACTAAGGCCAAGTATGAAGAAATAGAAGATTTTTATCAGCTGCTGCAGTCTGAAATTGATCAAATGTACCATCAGGGTGCTTTGATAATTACTGGTGATTGGAATGCGAAAGTTGGAAGCAAAGAAGAAGAATCTGTAGTTGTAAAATATGACCTTGGTGATAGACACAATGCTGGAGATGGAATGAAAGAATTTTGCAAGACCAATGACTTCTTCATTGCAAATACCTTCTTTCATCAACATAAACGGTGACTGTGCACATGGATCTTGCCAGATGGAACACGCAGGAATCAAATTGACTACATCTGTGGAAAGAGTCGATGGAAAAGCTCAATATCCTCAATCAGAACAAGGTCAGGAGCCAACTGGAACAGACCATCAATTGCTCACATGCAAGTTCAAGCTGAAACTGAAGAAAATCAGAGCAAGCCCAAGAGAGCCAAAATATGACCTTGAGTATATTCCACCTGAATTTAGAGACCATCTCAAGAACAGATTTGATACATTGAACACTAGTGACCGAAGACCAGATGAGTTGGGAAGGACATCATACACGAAGAAAGGAAGAGGTCATTGAAAAGACAGGAAAGAAAGAAAAGACCAAGATGGATGTCAGAGGAGACTCTGAAGCTTGCTCACGAACGTCAAGCAGCTAAAGCAAAAGGAAGAAATGATGAAATAAAAGAACTGACAGAAGATTTCAAAGGGCAGCTCGAGAAGATAAAGTATTATAATGACATGTACAAAGAGCTGTAGATAGAAAACCAAAAGGGAAGAACATGCTCAGCATTTCTCAAGCTGAAGGAACTGAGGAAAAAATTCTAGTCTCGAGTTGTAATGTGAAGGATTCTATGGGGAAAATATTAAATGACGCAGGAAGCATCAAAAGAAGATGGAAGAAATACACAGAGTCATTATACCAAAAAGAATTAGTTGATGTTCAATCATTTCAAGAGGTAGAATATGATCAGGAACTGATGGTACTAAAGGAAGAAGTCCAAGCTGCTCTGAAGGCATTGGCAAAAAACAAGGCTCCAGGAATTGACGGAGTATCATTTGAGATGTTTCAACAAACAGATGCAGCACTGGAGATGCTCACTCGTCTATGCCATGAAATATGGAAGACAGCTTCCTGGCCAACTAACTGGAAGGGATCCGTATTTATGCCTATTCCCAGGAAAGATGATTCAACTAAATGAGGAAATTACAGAGCAATATCATTAATATCACATGCAAGCAAAATTTTGCTTGAAGATAATTCAAAAATGGCTGTAGCAGTATATCGACAGGGAACTGCCAGAAATTCAGGCCGGTTTCAGAAGAGGACATGGAACCAGGGATATCATTGCCGATATCAGGTGGATCCTGGCTGAAATCAGAGAGTACCAGAAGGATGTTTACCTGTGTTTTATTGACTATGCAAAGGCATTCGACTGTGTGGATCATAACAAATTATGGCTAACATCGTGAAAAATGGGAATCCCAGAACACCTAATTTTGCTCATAAGGAACTTTTACATAGATCAAGAGGCAGTTGTTCAGACAGAACAAGGGGACACTGATTGGTTTAAAGTCAGGAAAGGTGTGCATCAGGGTTGTATCCTTTCACCATACCTATTCAATCTGTATGGTGAGCAAATAATCCAAGAAGCTGGACTATATGAAGAAGAATAGGACATCAGGATTGGAGGAAAACTCAACCTGCGTTATGCAGATGACACAACCTTGGTTGCTAACAGTGAAGAGAACTTGAAGCACTTACTAATGAAAATCAGAGACCACAGCCTTCAGTGTGGATTGTACCTCAACATAAAATAAAAATCTTCACAACTGGACCAATAAACAACACCATGATAAACAGAGAAAAGATTGACATTGTCAAAGATTTCATTTTACTTGGATCGACAATCAATAGCCATGGAAGCAGCAGTCAAGAAATCAAAGGATGCATTGCATTGGGCAAATCTGCTGCAAAGGACCTCTTTAAAGTGTTGAAGAGCAAAGATGTCACCCTGAAGACTAAAGTGAGCCTGACTCAAGCCATGGTATTTTCAATAGCATTATATGCATGTGAAAGCTGGACAATGAATAAGGAAGACCGAAGAAGAATTGATGCCTTTGAATTGTGGTGTTGGCAAAGAATATGGAATATAGCATGGACTGGCAAAAGAATGAACAAATCTGTCTTGGAAGAAGTACAACCAGAACGCTCCTTAGAAGCAAAGATGGCAAGATTGAGTCTTACATACATACTTTGGACATGTTGTCAGGAGGGATCAGTCCCTGGAGAAGGGCATCATGCTTGGCAAAGTGCAGGGTCAGAGGAAAAGAGGAAGACCCTCAATGGGGTGGATTGACACAGTGGCTGCAACAATGTGCTCAAGCATAACAACAATTGTAAGAATGGTGCAGGACTGGACAGTGTTTCGTTCTGTTGTGCATAGGGCTGCTATGAGTTGGAACCAACTCAACAGCACCTAACAACAACAATAGAGGCAAAAAAAAAAAAAAACTATCTTCAATGTTTTGAAAAATAAAATTATGAGAGGGTCATAACTGATCAGTTAATGAAACATCCTATAAAGCTACAGTAATTAAAATATTTTGGTAGCGAATCAGCTTCGAAGTCCAGAAATCCATGAAAATAGAAGCATTTTGTATAAGACAAAGACGACATCTTAAATCATTGGGAGAAGGCGTTGGAATAACTGATTTACTAAAATGAATTCTAGAAGAAAATATAGTTTATCGTTTTATAAACTTGACTCATAGAAGGACTTTGAAATTACAAATAGATACACAAGAAACCATAAAAGAAAAACTATGTAATCTAGTATATAAAATCCAGAAAAGTTTGAAAGTTAAAAAAATCAAGTGAAAAAATGTTCCACATATGACAGGCATTAGGGTAATAACAAAAAGTGCATATAAGTCAATATGTAAAAATAGGTGCTCTAATAAAGACAAGAGCCTATGAAAATCCCCTGGATATATGGAAAATATATATGTTGCAAAATATTTGAAACTGTTTAATCCCACTATTAAAAAAATACTTTACCACTTTTTTCCTATATGAAAGTATCTAGCATTTCTAAGGCTTTGTAAGAAATAAAAATTCTTACAACTTCTCAAATCTTTACATGAATGCAAAATTTCTGGTAATATGTAGTATTAGACTTACAAATATACTTACCTTTGACAAAGTGAATTCCCTTCTAGAAATCTAAGCAAAAATTTTAACTAGAGGACAAAGTTATACATACAAGAATGGTTATTGCATCATTGCTAACAATAGCAAAAAAAAAAAAGCCCAACAATATTATCCTAACATACATAATCTTAAAGTGGAACTGTTGAACCATTTAAAGTGTTAACTCTTTAACTATTTAAAATGTATACATTTTTTACACAAAAAGGTGATCAGGATACAACTTTCAATTTAACAGGCAATTTGCAAATCTCTACATAGTGTAACTCCATTTTGTGAACTATTCTGTTTATCTAAATGTATAGGAAAAAACTTACAAAGCAAAATACAGACAATAGAATGCTTAGTAGGATTTGACTTTTAATTTTTTATTTTTTCATTATGCTTCTGTGTTTTTCTATGATGAAAATGTCTTATCTGTACAACAACAATAGCAAAAAGAAAAAAAAATGAAAGCATTTTTCAAATGGTAAATTACAAGAAAAATATGAAAGGGGCATAATATTTACATGGGAAGGGTTTTTTCCCAAATTTCAGATGTAACTCTAGGATTGAGCAGCAGTAAGAGGTGACATTTTCAAAAGCTCAGATATATGAGCTGGCCCCCAATAAAGGTCACCATCTGGCTATGGTTTTGCTGGAGATTTTCATTTCAATTACATTTTGTACCATTTTTGCATAAAAACGCTTCTCAGTACATTTCAAGCACATGTTTGGAAGGTTCTATGCTGGGTTGCATTCAGCCCATTTAGCTGCATTGTGCCTGCGTTTAGTGGTAAGCTTTAGGCATTGAGGCAGGTGTGTTTTGGACTTAAATGCTAACAGAGAAGTGGTGCTGTGGAGTAGGTCGGGGCGGGAGAGGCAGCATGATTATTATGACCTCAGGTCTGGAGCACAGCTCTGGAAACAGACAAAATGCTGTTGGATGTTAGAAAATGGATTTTTTTTACTTTCATTCCTTGGCTTGTTGATTACTTGTGTAAATGTGCAATTAAATATTTCAATTTCTATTCTGAAAATCTGGCTTAGTTTGTGTAAGATGGATTTAAGTGTTAATATTTTTGCCATACAGGTCCGAATTCATTGCTGAGATAACAATACACACAAGCATTTCTTTCCTTTCAGCATCTGACACCCGGCACTGCTCATTAAAGGAACTGATAAAATGCAGAAGCCAAAATTTATAATAATAGGAGAAAATAATTTCTGCCAAAATTCTAGCAAGACTATCGCCTGTTTTGAATGAGGAAAGCACTTATTTTACAGGCTATGAGTATGTGATGAATATAGGCAGGACTTTTCCACATGAAGTACTTTAGGCGGAAGCTGTTATTTTGAAATGCAGTTTCTGTGCGACTTTTCTCTACTTTTTGGACTGAACAAATATGAAACGCTTTCATGGAATTCACTCTGGGAATGTTAATGACCTTTCTATGTGGCCATTATGTGGTTTCTAATGCTTTTCTGTAACAATGTAATCAGGAATCTTCTCTCTATTGTACTTCTCTACCTTACATAGTCTAGGTCATCATACAACCATTCATTTCTCAAAAGTTGCAGAAATTACTTGCCATATTAGTATCCAGATTAAGCTTTTATATAAACAAACAAAACAGCTACCATTAAGTCAGTTCCAACTCATGGTGACACCAAGTGTGTCAGAGTAGAACTCTGCCTCACAGAATTTTCAGTGGCTGATTTTTTAGTAGATAGCCAGGCTTTTCTTCTAAGGTACCTCTGGTGGACTTGAATCTTTAACCTGTTGGTTAGCAGGAGAGCACATGCCAAATATTTGGTGACAGGCACCATGGTAATTAATTTGAAACAACTAGGTCAGCGGGGTGCTTAACAATGCCAGTGACCTCTCAGAGCATTATCTTTACGCTTGGGATGAGGACAAATGATTTGGAAGAATAAGGGGTGGATTAAAATGCATCTGGCAAAAATTTAAAGAATTACATTTTAAAAAGGATTTTTAAGGCAACACATTTCCTTCAGATGTCATTATTGTCAAAGAGTTTTTATTAAGTACTTTCAAATGGAGCTGGACATTGATAATAGTGTGTTTTGCCTGTATTAGATGTTGCAGCCTTTGTAAAATTATCAGTGGCATCAAATGGGAAGAAAATGGTTATCTCGTATTTTCTAACGGGAAATTTACTAGAGCTAGTCATCTAGTGCTCCCATAACAGAAATACAAGTGGATTACTTTAACAAAGACAAATTTATTTCCTATAAAGTAGGCTGAAAGTCCAAACTCAGGGTGTCAGGTCCAGGGGATGGCTTTCTCTCTCTTTTGGCTCTGGAGGAAGACTCCTTGTCCTCAAACTTCCCTGGTCGAGGACCTTCTCAGGTGCAGGGACCACAGGTCCAAAGAATGCTCTCTACTCCAGGTGCTGCTCTCTTGTTGGTATGAGGTCCCCAATTCTCTGCTTGCTTCCTTTACCTTTATCTCTTGATAGATAAAGGTAGTGCAGGCCACATCCCAGGGAAAAACATTGGGTCAGGGTGGTGACCTGAGTAAGGGTGGTGTTACAATCCCGCCCTAATCCTCTTAACATAAAATTACAACAACAAAATGGAGGACAGCCACACAACACTGGGAATCATGGCCTAACCAAGTCAATACACACATTTTTGGGGGGACATAATTCAATCCATGGCAGCTAGTATGTTAGCATATTTTCAGAGTGTATTTGAAAGAAGAAAGCAAATAATCTTAGATTTCAGCTCTGCTTTATTGAGCAGAGCAGAAGGTAAAATGGACATAGCAGTTTACTGGACTTAGAGAAAAAAAGAAAAAAAAATACTTTGGATAGATGGCATAAGCCGTATGTTTTACCATCTCTTTTTCTTCCTATTTCCTGCCAACAACTATTTAGTAGCAAAGATAATGGGAATAGCATCTGAATCTTGTAGGGTGACTAACCACCACACTTCTGTCAGTTGGTTGTACTGTGATGGCTTGCATGTTGCTGTGATAATGTAAACCTTGTCACCAGTATTTCAAATACCAGCAGGGTCACCCTTGGTAGACAGTTTTCAGTGAAGCATCCAGATTAAGACAGACTAGGAGAATGAACCTGGCAATCTACTTCTGAAATAATTGGCCAATGAAAACCTTATGAATAGCAGTGGAACATTGTCTGATATAGTGCCAAAAGATGAGCTCCTCAGGTTGGAAGATGCTCAAAATATGACTAGGGAAGTGCTGCCTCCTCAGAGTAGGGGTGAACTTAATGACATGGATGGAGTCACGCTTTCAGGAGCTTCATTTGCTGATGTGGCATGGCTCAAAATGAGAATAAGCAGCTGCAAACATCCATTAATAATTGGAAACGGAATATACTAAGTATGAATCTAGGAATATTGAAAGTCATTGAAATTGAAATGGAACACAGAAACATTGATATCCTAGGCATTAGTGAGCTGAAATGGACTGGTATTAGCCATTTTGAATTAGACAATCATATGGCCTACTATGCCGGGAATGACAAATTGAAGAGGAATGGTGTTGCACTCTTCGTCAAAAAGTACATTTCAAGATCTACCTGAGGTACAGTGCTGTCAGTAAGAAGATAATATCCACATGCCTACAAGGAAGATCAGTTAATACTATTATTCAAATTTACACACCAACCACTAAGGCCAAAGGTGAAGAAATAGAAGATTTTCACCAATTTCTGCAGTCTGAAATTGATCGAACATGTAATCAAGACTCATTGATAATTACTGGTGATTGGAATGCAAAATTTGGAAACCAGGAAGGATGATTGGTAGTTGGAAAATATGGCCTTGGTGATAAAAATGATGCTGAAGATCACATGATAGAATTTTGCAAGACCAGTGGCTTACTTATTGCAAATACCTTTATTCAACAACATAAATGGTGATTATACATGTGGACCTCACTGGATGGAAAACACAAAAATCAAATTCACTTCATCTGTGGAAAGAGACAACAGAGAAGCTCAATATCATCAGTCACAACAAGGCAAGGTGCTGAATGCAGAGTAGATCATCGACTGCTTATATGCAAGTTAAAGTTAAAGCTAAAGAAAATTAAAACAAGTCCAAGGGAGCCAAAATATGACCTTGAATATATCCCACCTGAATCTGGAGACCATCTCAAGGATAGATTTGACACACTGAACACTAATGACCAAAGACCTGAGGAGTTGTAGGAAGACATCAGAGACATCATACATGAAGAAAGCAAAACGTCATTAATAAGACAAGAAAGAAAGAAAAGACCAAAATGGATTCCAGAAGAGCCTCTGAAACTTGCACTTGAACATTGAGTAGCTAATGCAAATGGGAGAAATGATGAAGTAAAAGTGCTGAACAAAAGATTTCAAAAGGGCACTCGAGAAGAAAAAGTAAAATATTATAATGAAATGTGCAAAGGCCTGGAGTTGGAAAACAGAAAGAGAAGAACACGCTCAGCACTTCTCAAGCAGAAAGAACTGAAGAAAATATTCAAGTCTTGAGTTGCAATTTTAAAGGATTCTATGCACAAAATATTGAAGGAAACAGGAAGCATCAAAAACAGATGGAAGAAATACCCAGAGTCACTGTACCAAAAAGAGCTGGTCAATGTTCAACCATTTCAGGAGGTAGCATATGATCAAGAACTGAAGACATTAGCGAAAAACAAGGCTCCAGGAATTGATGGAATACTAATTGAGATATTTCAACAAACTGATGCATCGCTGGAGGCACTCACACATCTTTGCCAAGAAATCTGGAAGATAGCTACCTGGCCAAGTGACTGGAAGAGATCCATATTTGTGCTCATTCCAAAGAGAGCTGTTCCAACAGAATGCAAAAATTATCAAACAATATCACTAATATCATATGCAAGTAAAATTTTGCTGAAGATTATTCAAAATCTGTTGCAGCAGTGCATAGACAGAGAACTGCCAGAAATTCAAGCTGGATTCAGAAGAGAGTATGAAATGAGTGGTATCATTGCTGATGTCAGGTGCATCTTGGCTGAAAGCAGAGAACACCAGAAAGACCTTTACTTGTGTTTTGTTGAGTTTTCGAAGGTATTCAACTATATGAATCATAGCAAATTACGGATATCATTGCAAAGAATGGGAATTCCGGAACACTTAGTTATGCTCATGTGGAACCTGTACGTAGACCAAGGGGCAATCTTTCGAACAGATCAAGGGGACACTGCATGGTTTAAATCAAGTAAGGTGTGTGTCAAGGTTGTATCCTTTCACCATACTTATTCAATCTTCATGCTGGGCAAATAATCTGAGAAGCTGGGCTGTATGAAAAAGAATGTGGCATCAAGATTGGATGAAGACTCATTAACAACCTGCAATACATAGATGGCACAACCTTGCTTGTTGAAGATGAAGAGGACTTGAAGCACTTAGTAATGAAGATAAAATACTACAGCCTTCAGTATGGATTATACCTTAACATAAGAAAAACAAAATTTCTCACGAGTGTACCAATCAGTAACATCATGATAAATGGAGAAAAGTTTGATGTAGTCAGTATTTCATTTTACTTGGATCCAAAATCAACAACCATGGAAGCAGCAGTCAGGAAATCAAATGATATATTGCATTGGGAAATCCACTGCAAAAGTCCTCTTTAAAGTGTTAAAAAGCAAAGATGTCACTTTGAGGACTAAAGTGCTCCTGACCCAAGCCATATTTTCAGTCGCTCATATTCCTGTGAAAGCTTGACAATAAATAAGGAAAACGAAATAATTGATGCCTTTGAATTATGGTATTGGTGAAGAATATTGAATATACCATGGACTGCCAGAAGAACTAACAGGTCTGTCTTGAAAGAAATGCAGTGGGGGCGATTCTTGGAAACTAGTATGGAGAGACTTTCTCACAAATTTAGAACATGTTATTAAAAAAAAAAAAAAAAAATTTTTATCAGGAGGGACCAGTTCCTGGAGAAAGACATCATGCTTGATAAAATAGAGTGTCAGCAAAAAAGAGGGAGACCCTTAATGAGATAGATTGACACAGTGGTTGCAACAATGGGCTTAAACATAACAAAAATTGTGAGGATGGCACAGGACTGGGCAGGGTTTCATTCTGTTGTGCATAGGGTCGTTATGAGTTGGAACAGATTCGATGGCACATACCAATGACAATAGGATGACTAACTATAGATGTCACAGTTTATTTCTAATGGAGCCACAAAATTTGGTAGAGTTTGCTAGAATATTCTGAGGCTACATTTAGGTATGGTAATTTTTTACATTTAGGTATGGTAGAATGGAATAGGCAGGAAGATTGGCCTTGTCTTCAAATTAAGTTTTTCTCTGTCCCTGCCACGTGACTGATACGCAGGCAACTTTACTGGTAGTATTCTATTAAGATTTTACAGACTTGTCATTTTAAAATATCACCCTTTATTCTCCATCCCCAAGGGCTTGTTTTAATTTAGTCAACCACACTATATATATAAGAGGCAATTGATAATAAGTATCGAGAGCTGAAATTTTGAAGTACAGAAATGAAATATCGACAGCTCCTCCCTCTCCCTTAATCTGTTGTTTCATTTGATTAATTTTTGTATGTGAGTGTGGTTAGTGAATAATTCCAAGGTAGGAATGTGAAGGACCAAAATACTTAGACTTCTGCATTTTATTGGGACGTATTGGGACGTGGGAATTGTGAAACAAATCTCCACTAAGTGTACCAAATTTAATGGCTTGAAACCAGACAATTTTATTTCATAGTTTTGGAGGTCAGACATCTGAGCATAGTGTGGCTGGGTTCTTTGTTTAGTGTCACACAAGGCTGATGTCAAAGTTCTGGCCAGGCTTTTTTGATTCCTTTTTTTGAACTTAAGTTCACATGGTTTTTGTCAGAATTTAATTTCTTGCAGTTGTAGTACTGAGATTTTCTCATTTTTCTTGCTGGCTGTTGATTGGGGGCTGCTCTCAGTTCATAAAGGCATTCATAGTTCATCCAAGCCATGTAGCTCTTTCCACAAAATGGCAGTTTGTGTCTTCAACACCAGCAGGAAAATCTTATTCATGTTTTGAATCTCTTCCTTTTTAAGGGCTCCCATCTGATTAAGCAAGGCCCATCTAGATAATGTCTCTCTTTTTTAAAATTTTTATTGTGTTTTAAGTGAAAGTTTACAAACCTAGTCAGTCTGTCATACAAAAACTTATATACACTTTACTATATACTCCAAATTGCTCTCCCTCTAATGAGACAGCACACTCCTTCCCTCCACTCGCTATTTTCGTGTCCACTTGGCCACCTTCTAACCCTTTCTACTCTCTCATCTCCCCTCCAGACAGGAGATGCCAACGTAGTCTCATGTGTCTACTTGATCCAAGAAGCTCAGTCATTACCAGTATAATTTTCTACCCCATAGTCCAGTCCAGTCCCTGTCTGAAGAGTTGGCTTTGGGAATGGTTCCTGTCATGGGGCTAACAGAAGGTCTGGGGCCCATGACCTCCAGAGTCCTTCTAGTCTCAGGCAGACCATTAATTCTGGTCTTTTTATGAGAATTTGGGGTCTGTATCCCACTGTGCTCCTGCTCCGTCGGGGGTTCTCTGTTGTGTTCTCTGTCAGAGCAGCAATCAGTTGTAGGGGGGTACCATTTAGTTCTTCTGGTCTCAGGATGATACAGTCTCTGATTTATGTGGCCCTTTCTGCCTCTCGGGCTCATAATTACCATGTGTCTTTGGTGTTCTTCATTCTCCTTTGATCCAAGTGGGTAGAGACCCATTGATGCATCTTAGATGGCTGCTTGCTAGCGTCGAAGACCCCAGAAGCCACTCTCCAAAGTGGAATGCAGAATGTTTTCTTAATAGATTTTATTATCCCAATTGACTTAGATGTCCCCTGCAACCATGATCCCCAAACCTCTGCCCCTGCTATGTTGGCCTTTGAAGCATTCAGATTATTCAGGAAACTTACTTGCTTTTAGTTTAGCCCAGTTGTGCTGACCTCACCTGTGTTGTGTTGTCTTTCCCTTCAACTAAAATAATTCTTCTCTACTATCTAATTACTGAAAACCCCTCTCCCTCCCTCCTTTCCTCCCTCTTCTCATAACCATCAAAGAATATTTTCTTCTCTGTTTAAACTATTTCTCCAGCTATTACAATGTGGTCTTATACAATATTTGTCCTTTTGCAACGGACTAATTTCGCTCAGCATAATGCCTTCCAGATTCCTCCATGTTATGAAATGTTTCATGGATTCATCATTGTTCTTTATTGATGCATAGTATTCCATTGTATGAATATACCATAATTTATCCATTCATCCGTTAATGGGCACCTTGGTTGCTTCCATCTTTTTTCTATTGTAAACAGTGCTGCAATGAACATGGGTGTGCATATATCTGTTTGTGTAAAGGCTCTTAATTCTCTAGGATATAGTCTAAGGAGTGGGATTCCTGGGTCATATGGTAATTCTATTTCTAGTTTTTCAAGGTAGCACCAAATTGATTTCCAAACTGGTTGTACCATTTTACATTCCCACTGGCAGTGTATAAGTGTTCCAGTCTCTCCACAACCTCTCCAACATTTATTACTTTGTGTTTTTTGGTTTAATGCAGGCTTGTTGGGTGAGATGGTATTGCCTTGTAGTTTGGATTTGCATTTCTCCAGTGGCTAATGATTGTGAGCATTTCCTTATGTATCTGTTAACTACCTGAATGGCTTCTTTAGTGAAGTGTCTGTTCATAGCCTTTGCCCATTTATTAATTGGGTTATTTGTCTTTTTGTAGTTGAGTTTTGCAGTATCACGTAGATTTTAGTGATCAGACGCTGATTGGAAATATCATAGTTAAAAACTTTTTCCCAGTCTATAGGTGATCTTTTTACTCTTTTGGTAAGATCTTTGGATGAGCATAGGTGTTTGATGTTTAGGAACTCCCAGTTATCTAGTTTCTCTTCTGCATTGTTAGTAATATTTTGTATACTGTTTATGGCAATATTAGGGTGCCTAGCCTTGCCCCTCTTTTTTTTTCCGTGATCCTTATTGTTTTAAATTTTATATTTAGGTCTTGGTTCCATTTTGAGTTCATTTTTATGCATGGTGTGAGGTATGGGTCTTGTTTTGTTTTTTTGCAGATGGATATCCAGTTATGCCAGCACCATTTATTAAACAGACTATCTTCTCCCCATTTCACTGACTTTGGGCCTTTGTCAAATATCAGCTGCTCATATGTGTTTGGATTTATGTCTGGATTTTCAGTTATGTTTCATTGGTCTATGTATCTGTTGTTGTACCAGTACCAGGCTGTTTTGACTACTGTGGCGGTATAACGGTTTCTAAAATCAGGTCGAGCGATGCCTCCTGCTTTGTTCTCTTTTTCAGTAATGCTTCACTTATCGGGGGCCCCTTTCCCTTCCGTATGAAGTTGGTGATTTGTTTCTCCATCTCATTAAAAAAAGTCATTGGAATTTGGATCAGAATTGCATTGTATGTATAGATGGCTTTTGGTAGAATAGGCATTTTTACAATGTTAAGTCTTCCTATCCGTGAGCAAGGTATGTTTTTCCACTTATGTAGGTCCCTTTTGGTTTCTTGCAGTAGTGTCTTGTAGTTTTCTTTGTATAGATCTTTTACATTTCTGGTAAGATTTATTCCTAAGTATTTCATGTTCTTGAGGGTTACTGCAAATTTCATGTTCTTGGGGTCTACTGCAAATGGTATTGATTTGGTGCTTTCCTCCTTGGTGTTCTTTTTGTTGGTGTAGAGGAATTCAACTGGTTTTTGTATGTTTATCTTGTATTCTGATCCTCTTCTGAACTCTTCTATTAGTTTCAGTTGTTTTCTTGATGATTCTTTAGGGTTTTCTGCATATAAGATTATGTCATCTGCAAATAGAGATACTTTGACTTCTCTCTTACCAATCTGGATGCCCTTTGTTTCTTTATCTAGCCTAATTGCTCTGGCTAGGACTCCAGCACAATGCTGAATAAGAGTGATGATAAAGGGCATTCTTGTCTGGTTCCCAAACTCAGGGACAATGCTTTTAGGCTCTCCCCATTTAGGATGACGTTGGCTGTTGGCTCTGTATAAATCTCTTTATTACTTTGAGAAATTTTTCTTCTATTTTGCTGAGAGTTTTTATCATGAACGAAAGTTGAACTTTCTTAAATGCCTTTTCTGCATCAATTGATAAAATCATGTGTTTCTTGTCTTTTGTTTTATTGATATGATGGATTACATTAATTGTTTTTCTAATTTTGAAACATTCCTGCTTACTGGTATGAATCCCACTTAGTTGTGGTGAATTATTTTTTTGATATGTTGTTGAATTCTATTGTCTAGAATTTTGTTGAGGATTTTTGCATCTAAGTTCATGAGGTGTATAGGCCTGTAATTTCCATTTTTGTGGAGTCTTTACCTGGTTTGGAAACCCTGGTGGCGTAGTGGTGAAGTGCTACGGCTGCTAACCAAAGGGTCGGCAGTTTGAATCCACCAGGTACTCCTTGGAAACTCTGTGGGGCAGTTCTACTCTGTCCTACAGGGTCGCTATGAGTCGGACTCGACTTGACGGCACTGGGTTTGGTTTGGTTTTATCTGGTTTTGGTATCAGGGATATTCTGGCTTCATAGAATGAGTTTGGGAGTATTCCGTTCTTTTCTTGTTATGAAAAACCTTTAGTAGTAGTGGTGTTAACTCTTTTCTGAAAGTTTGGTAGTACTCTGCAGTGAAGCCATCTGGGCCAGAGCTTTTTTTGTGTTAGGAGTTTTTTGATTACATTTTCAACCTCTTCTTTTGTTACAGGTCTATTTAGTTGTTCTACTTCTGTGTTAGTTTAGATAGGCAGTGTGTTCCTCGGAATTCATCCATTTCTTCTAGGTTTTCAAATTTGTTAGAGTACAATTTTTCATAGTAATCTGATATGATTCTTTTAATTTCAGTTGGGTCTGTTGTAATATCACCCATCTCATTTCTTATTCCAGTTAATTGCTTCCTCTCCTGTTTTTCTTCTGTCAGTTTGGCCAATGGCTTATCAATTTTGTTCGTTTTTTTGTAGAACCAGCTTTTGGTCTCATTAACTCTTTCGGTTGTTTTTCTATTTCAATTAATTCTGCTCTGATTTTTATTATTTGCTTTCTTTTGGTGCCTGAGGGTTTCTTTTGTTGCTCTCTTTCTATTTGTTCAAATTGTAGGGATAATTCTTTGATTTTGACTCTTTCTTCTCTTTGTATGTCTGTATTTATTGATATGATTTTACCTCTGAACACTTTGCTGTGTCTCAAAGGTTCTAATAGGAAGTGTTTTAATTCTCACTGGATTCTATGAATGTCTTTATTCCATCCTTAATGTCTTCTATAACCCAGTCATTTTTGATCAGGGTATTGCTCAGTTTCCAAGTGTTTGATTTCTTTTCCCTGCTTTTTCTGTTATTGATTTCTACTTTTATGGCCCTATGGTTAGAGAATATGCTTTGTAATATTTCAATGTCTTAGATTCTGCTAAGGCTTCCTTTATGACCTAATATGTGGTCTGTTCCAGAGAATGTTCCATGTGCGCTAGAAAAGAAAGTATAGTTCTTTATATCACCTTGTCTTCCTCTCCCTATGAAAGATCTATGACTACATTTCTTAGTCCCACTTTATTGTTTTAACGTTGCCTTCTTTTAAATAACATCGCTGTTTCCCTGTTTTGAGTGTTTTTTCAATTTTGATTTGTTTTTGTGGTTTCCCTGTCTGGGTTGACATCTGATTGCTCTGTCCACTGTTCTAGTCTTGAGTTGATACCTGATATTATTGATCTTCTAACCAAAGAACTCCGGTTAGTATTTCTTGTAGTTTTGGTTTGGTTTTTACAATTTCCCTAAACTTCTGTTTATCTGGAAATGTCCTAATTTCACCTTCCTATGTGACAGATGATTTTGCTGGATATATATTTCTTAGCTGGCAATTTTTTTCTCTCCGTGCTTTATATATCATCCCATTGCCTTCTTGCCTGCATGGTTCCTGCCGAGTAGTCTGAGCTTATTCTCATTGACTCTTCTTTGTAGGTGGATTTTTCTTTATTCCTAGCTGCTCTTAAATTTCTCTCTGTATCTCTGGTTTTGGCAAATTTGATTTTAATATGTCTTGGTGACTTTCTCTTAAAATTTACCTTATGTGGAGTTCGATGAGCATCTTAGGTAGATATCTTCTCATCTTTCACGATATCAAGGAAGTTTTCTGCCAACAAATCTTCAACAATTCTCTCTGTATTTTCTGTTATCCCTCCCTGTTCTGGTACTCCAGTCACTCATAGGTTATTTTTCTTGATTGAATCCCACATAATTCTTAAGGTTTCTTCATTTTTTTTGAAAGTCTTTTATCTGATTTTTCTTCAAATATATTGGTGCCAAGTGCTTTATCTTCCAGCTCACCAATTCTGCTTTCCATTTGCTCAATTCTGCTCCTCTGACTTTCTACCGATTTGTCTAATTCTGTAATTTTATTGTTAGTCTTCTGAATTTCTGACGCTGTCTCTCTATGGATTCTTTCAGCTTTTTAAATTTTTCATTATGTTCTTGAATAACCTTTTCAATTTCTTCCACTACTTTGCGTGTCCTTTGGCTTGTTCTGCTTATTGCCTGATCTCCTTCCTAATCTTATTCCTGACGTCTTGAAGAGTTCTGTATATTAATCTTTTGAATTCTGCATCCAGTAATTCCAGGAAGGCACCTTCGTACAGAAGATTCATTGATTGTTTTCAGAGCTTGTTGAGGTGATCATGGTCTGTTTCTTTATGTGACTTGATATTGACTGTTTTCTCCGAGCCATCTGTAAGTTATTAGTTTATTTTATGTTTGGTTACTGTATCCAGCTTCTTGCTTTGTTTTCTTTGGATATGCACAAATGGGTTGCTTGAGTGAGCTACCTTGGTCATTTTCACCTTTGAAGCTCTGACGACCTGTCCTCAGATGGCTAGAGCTGTTATCAGGTATATCAGCCTAGGAGTCCATTCACTTTTCTCATATGGATTCAGCTCAGGTGTCCAGGTAGCTGGTCATCAAGTGTGTGGTATAGGCTCTGTTCTACAGTCTTAGAGGGCCAGGGGTGATTGTTGTAGGTACTGGTATCTGGTTGCAGCAGGGGATCACGCTCTGAACAAGGCAGGGGGTTGAGATTTGTCCTCTGAATATCTTGAGGAAAGCGCATCCCTGTTCTCTAGAGAGGGTGGGATTTGCAGGAGAACCAGAGCATCCAATGCTTTTGTTTTTTAGTACTGGGAGGTACCAGTTTTCCTTGGACCCCTGTCACAGTTGGCTGGGTGACCTGAGTGGAGCCACCAGTCCTTATGCCCCTGATGTGGGTAGGTGAGGACCCTATTTAATAGGCAAAGTGGTGTCAAATATCAAACACCCACCTCTTCACTGCATAGCTGAAATGGTTGCAGCATGCCAACAGGAGTTTATTCTCCTGAAATAGGCCCACACAGGTCCATGCAGGAGGGAAAGTTATTCAAAGTCCTTGGACAATTTATGCCTGAACAGGAGCTGCTTCTATCCTGAGCTCCCTAAGTTAGTGGAGCTGGCAAATTATCTTTTGCCCCATTTGTGAATTTATTCCAATTATTCCCCCAATTGTGAACTTACTCCAAGTCCGGGAGGATGGCTCCAAGCACTCAACGTGGCCTATCTCAGGCCCAGGGAAATCAACAGTCACTGAAGCCAGCTTGGTGGCTGGGGGCATGGTAGAATGTAAGCAGGTACTTAGCTTTTGCCAAGAGCGCTGTTCTTCTCTGGTTCCGGATGTGTGAGTAGGCTGCGTGGCTGGCTGCTTCTCCCTAAGGGAACAGCAACTGAACGCTACTACCAGCCCACCGCAGCCACTCCCAGGAATGGTGCCTGAGGGATACTGGTAATTCAGGTCCAGTAACTCCTCTCTGCTTCTGAACCTTCTCTTTCTCCCCCTGTGGCTCAGTCCATTTTCTAACTTTGCTTTTGATGTTCAGGGCTCCTAGCTTGTCATAAAAATAATGGTTTCACGTGTTTTTTTTTTTTTTTTTTTTTTGGTCTTTGTTGTAAGAGGGATCATAGGAAGCATCTGGCTATTCTGCCATCTTAGCCCCACCTCCAGGGCTGACCTATTGGTAAAATGACTTTGTTAACTTTCCCCAGACTCTACCTTCATTGCCTAGGAAAAGCCAACCCCTATTATTGTTAAGGAAGAAAGTTTCTTTGCAGTCAGGCTAAAGAATGTGAATACCTCCTGAAAACACTTCTTACCCTGATGGAAACTCTTTGTTCCCAGTTTCCTCTGGAGATTGACACCCTGAGCAACGTAACTTTTAACAGATCACTCCTGAAAATTTTTGTCATGTCATTGCTTTGTAACCAACATGAAGGTAACCAACCCTTGTCCCCATGTCTTTCAATTATGTATTTTAGCCAATCAATGTATTCATGTAACCAATAATGTCAAAGATTATGCTTTACTTTGTCTTGCCTTTGACTGATCTCAATCGCTGTAAACCAGTCAGAATGTTGTGTTTTGTCCTTCTTCTTCCAACTCTATAAACCCTTCCCCCCAATCCTCCCCCCCAAAAAAGAGTAAAAACCAAACCTGTTGTCATGGAGCTGATTCTGACTCATAGGGACCCTATAGGAAAAAGAAGAGCTTACCCCATAGGGTTTCTAAGGAGCGGCTGGCTGGTGGATTCAAACTGCCTATCTTTTGGTTATCAGCCAAGCTCTTAACCATCCGTGTATCTCCTATTGCTCCCCCTTGGATTTGTGTGTTCCATTTTCTGGTACTCCACATTTCCCCGTTGCAATGTTCTTTTGTGCTACAGCTGTCTCCCTCAATAAAACTCTTTACTTTCAGTTTTTACCAGGCTTAGTAATTTTGCTTTAAGACAGGACCTAGTTACATTTGCAAAAATCCCTTTGTCAGTTAATATAATGATCATGCCTACACTCAATGGAGAATATGCAGGGTGTGCACATTAGAAAAATGGAATGATGTCAAGCAGAGCATGATTCTGAAAACTCTGCAGTATGGAAAGGAAAGAAGAATTCCAAGCATAAAAATGGGAATGGGAAGATTAAAGATGGAACTGTGAATATCTATGTCTAGATTTTAGCAGATAATATTAAAGGAAATAAACACAGAGAAAACAGCCTTGGGAATGCAAGTGATCTCTTGATAGATTGACAATGAGAAATATGCAATTTGAGAAACAGAAGTTTCAGAATGGGGCGGTAAGTAAAAAACAACAAAGCAACATTAGCAAACAAAACTATATTCTAAACTAAAGTTTCTGTGTGCATTTGTAGGTTAGGAAGTATCTACCTCACCAACATTACCAATCTCTTCTCTCTTTCACTTGTTCAGAATAATTTATTTACTCCATCCCAAAAAACTGTTGCATTTTAAAATTTTAATTTCATTTCAAAGTATAGGACTTTTTTCATAACAACTACAATTACTAGCTTCTTTTTATACACATTGTGAGAAATTTACTACATTCTATCTTGTATTCGGAGCCTTGGTGGCACAGTGGTTAAGAATGTGACTGCTAACCAAAAGGCCGGCAGTTCAAATCCACCAGCTGGTCCTTGGAAACCCTATGCGGCAGTTCTACCCTGTCCTATAGAGTCACTGTGAGTCGAAATTGACTCACTGGCAACAGGTTTGGGCTTTGGTTTTTATCTTGTATTCAAGATAGAAGACAAACATTTTCACTACATGGTTGGAAAGATTCAATATGCATACCCTAAAATGATATTTTCCTATTTATAATTTCAATTACTTTATACAGAGAAAGTGGGAACATGGAGGGGGGAGCGAGGATAGAAGAAGGAATTGGCAAATGTAAATACATTTCTAATTTTTTTATTGGTTTATGCAGAACAATTGGTTGGCATTCTCCTTATAATTATACACTCCGTATTCAACACTAAGTCACCTTGCAGTCCATTATTTTCTAGTTTAAATAATTCCAATTCACTTAAGTTTCTCTTGTAAGGCCAATTGTCTAACTATTTTAATAGCTTTCCTTTTTTTTTCTCTCCATCTCAATTTACGTTTCTCTATATGCTTTTAAAGCCTTGGAATGTGGGTAGTATGGTTGACTCTATTAGGCATAAGAAGGTTTTATAATACATTGGCGATTAAGGGTGGTAAATTATATACGCATTTTTATTGTTAATCTAAACTGACAAAGTAGGCCTTAGATAAGAACATAACTGCTTAATCTCAGATTTTTTTTTTTTTAATTTCCACTGAAAATATCTAAAGGTATAAAACTGAATGCAGTCGGAAGGTCATTTTCTACCACGTGGAAGTAGTAGGTAGGCATTTAACTTGGAGTTATTCTCTTCATTAGTTAGATACTCTCAATGTTTAAGTAGTCTTCTGGGGTCTCTTTAAGATGCTGTATTATTCTTAGCCTACTAGATTATTGCTGGATTACTTAAATATCATTGCTTCTATGCATTAAATGATTTATAGAAAGTGTTAAAACAGGTTCCAAAACTGAGAGACGTATTCCAAGAGGGTAGCTATGTATTGTCAGTTTCTGGTACCATTAATTGAAGCATTTGCTAATTCACAGTCTAACTTTCATGGTTTTGATTTTGATCTAACAGGGTGAGTTTTAAGTATGTTTGCATGGTGGATGTTAGACTCAGTTGAGATACAATACTCTAACCACATTCAGGTAACAAAGTAGCTGGGGGAAGGTTTAAGTTTGAAATCAAAAGCAAAGCATCTTGAAATAAATTTATGTATACAATACACCTCAAGCAAGAAAGTTATTGGCTAAATGCTCCTCAAGGGATGGGGAATGATTATCTGAAAACAACTCTGTTTTTATGCAAGATCTGCATTATCCCAATACCAAGGCATAAAAAAAGAAATGCAAAATGTGTCTAATTGCCCTTTGTTAAAACTGAGATTGACAGGCTTTTTTCATTTAGAATCTGAAAATGTGCTAAATAAAATACCTTCAGGAGACGCCTAGTCATGGAGCGTGGAAAAGCCCTGCTGCAGAAGTTTTGAGTTTTAAAGGGCAAATAGATAACGTAGAGGTGAATGAAAGGGCTTTTTATCCAGTTGGAGTTGAATTTAAGAGGCTGTCTTTTTCATGCAAGAGCCAAATTGCACTGAAAATACCTCAGTAAAACATCTTTGTTGGCAAGGTAAAAACCCTTACAGTACATCCTCTGGAATGGTTTTGAAGGTGATGGTCACCTTTTTAAGGATAAAAAGTGTTTGAGTGCAAGGTAAAGAGTAATGGTAAGGGGAAAGGCTTTCAGGACAAAAAACCAAGAGTTTTACTCCTTTTCAAATGTAAGAAAAATGAGACCCCAGCCTCCGGGCACTATTACCAACCCCCCAGCTTGTAAGTAAAGTAGCTTGAGCCACCTCCCCATCTAACTGGTTTACCTAGGTGTTTTCAGGTAATCAGCCAACTTCCTGCCCAAGATAAGAAAAAACAAGAGGCTGGGTCTGCAGACCACAGAACTATTTAAGACCAAATCTGGCCCCCCTGACATGCACAGAACCATCAACCCTGTCCTCTGGGTGACCCCGGAACTTTTCTTCCACTGGACAGAACAAAACCTTAGTGGTCCAAGATTGGGGGAAGACTTTCAGAAGCAAAGGGCCTGGGCCTAAGACCTGGTTTGAGAGACCCCCCCACCCCACACTTTTGGATTGAGCAAGTGCAGACAATGGAACCACCCAGGGAACCTCTTTTTTGGGCCAGACCAATCAATGACCTTGCTCCTTTCTGCCAGAACCCTGGCCCTAATAAATACTGTTTCTGCCATTGTTTAGGAAGCCATCTTGACAATGCAAGTTCCAGTGTGCTCCTTTGCTGGACCAACCAAATAAAGCTGCTTTCCCTTTCACCGATTTTGTATCTCTATGATGACACAATTACATAAGCATTTGCCATCATTATGCAAATAGGTACAGGAGTTACATCAGGCCGTTTTTTACCACTAGAGGAATTTAAAGCACCCCATTCAGCTTCTTGCTCTATGTATTATATAACTTTTATGTCTGTAAACATTAAACTCTTTCCTGGAATCAAAGTGTACTTATTTTATTTAGTCTGTTAGTATTTATCGATTTCCCCAAAATGGTAGAAATTATAATGGACAATTTATTAATGATACATTTGAATATAACTTTTAATTTGAGATATTAGACTCTGAATCTAACTTTTACTAGCTTTGTTGACAAAAGAGCTCACAGAATGTCTCTCTCAATATTGACTAACATGCTGAAGAAAGTACTAAATAAAATCTACAAGTCAAATTAATTTAGACATTTAGTAATAGCTTGAGGGACTGTACTTATGGACTATCACAAGGACAATATTTCTCTAGAAATACTAATTTTGAAATGCATTGTGTTTCATTGCTTAATCTTTAATTTGTATACTGTGATTTTTCTGTTGGTGTGAGGTGAAGATACCTCGAATTTTTAATTTTTCAACATGACAAACAATAACATATCATGGTATGTTCTGCAAATGAGTCTATAAACATTTAAAGTTATTTAAAAATGAGCTTCTCATAAGTAAAAATGCTGAAAAACTGCAAAAGTAGTATACATAATGCCTTTGTTTACTTACTATTAAAGGAAGTGGACAGAGCTGTTACCTGGAGCAGTCAAGCCAATGAAACATACTCCAAGTCAGAAGGAGTGAGAAAGTTTATTAAGGAGATGTATATATCACCGGGGACCCAGCAGCAACACAGGCTGTCTATGGAATCCCAAACAGCAATTTAACATTAGAGCTTATATAGAATCTTACAAGGGTTACAAGTGTCTTTGTAGTTCCCTGCCAGACATTTCTTTATTAGGCTAAAGATATACATATCAGATACCTGGGCTCTGATTTTCCTGTGGGGGTTGTAGGCTACAGGTAGTTGGACATAACAAAAGGTTATTTGCATCAGTTTAAAACTAAGAACAAAGTCATTAACATTTGATCAAAACAAAAGTCATTAACAGAGGTATGTGAAGAAGGAGGCAAGGAGAGCAAGAAGAACTTAAAGGTTCATCATGGCATTAGTTATGTCGAGCTCTTAGTCACCCATGTTGAAAAAGGAGAAAACATGCTGGGGAGTATTGGGACCTCAGAGCTATTAAAAACAACAACACCAACTACTGCTATCCAGTCTATTCCGACTCAGGTAGAACTGCCCCATAAGGTTTTCAAGGCTATAAATCGTTATGGAAGCTGGCTGTCATGTTTTTCTCCAGTGGCTGATGGGTTCAAATTGCTGACTTTTTGGTTAACAGTTGAGCCTTTAACTACTGCATCAGTAGGGCTCCTTATAACCTATAGGAAATAAGGAGTGTCATACGGGAAAAAGACCCCAGACTCAAATTTTTATTAAGCTAAGACAAAGACAGTCATTTAAATGAGGGAGATTATTAGCATGTACCCAGTACAGAAGCCAAAGGAATCAGCTGAATCATAGCCATGGTGTCTAGTGTATGCTGTAGAGGACAAAGAAAATTATCAGGAGGTCATGATTGGTAGCAAGTCAATTCATCACTGTCATAGGTGGGGTTACAGAAGTGGGGAAGGAACCGTAACTAGAATAGATACATAATTACAGATTAAAAATGTTACAGTATTGGTTCTGGGGTTTTAATTACCTGGCTATGTGGTGGCTGGGGTTGACTCACAGTCATGGGGCCATGAGTCATAGTAACAAGGTGGTTATAAGACAGTGCTAGACCCTAAGCTTTAACTTAATGAGGTAACATACTAACTGGCATCATGGAGAATTTCCTTCTTTGTTTATTTATTAACCAGCAGAGAAACTTGTACCAGCTTTTCTACCATGTAATTAAGGAAAAGGGAAACTGGACATTACCCTAGCTTTCCTTACTATAGTCAAGGTCTATTAAGATTTAGGGGGTCTCCACTCTTCCGACAAAAGATGGTAATTATTAACAAATTAAAAAATAATAATAATGTGTAGTCAATTCCAAAGCCAAACTTTTCATTAGTAGTCCAGTGCTTAATCTTTCCACCATCCAGAGACTCGTGACAATTTAGAGAGTGCAAAAAAAGGGTTTAGATCCAAAGAGGCTTGATAGTGTTTAACTGCCTTTAGTTTATCAAGGCAGACTAAAGTGCATAAAAAATTGTGAAAGAAGAGTTTTGGAAAGTTACATTAGAATGTCTTAATATATTGTTCTTAAAATTATATCATAAAATGGGATGCTGTAAAGCTTATGGAGCCCTGGTGGTGAAGTGGTTAAGAGCTCAGGCTGCTAACCAAAAGGTCAGCAGTTCAAATCCACCAGTCTCTCCTTGGAAATCCTACAGGGCTGTTCTACTCTGTCCTGTAGGGTCGCTATGAGTCAGAATTGACTCAATGTTGACTCAATGGCAACAGATTTGTTTTTTTGTTTTGAGGGTTTTTTTGGGTTATATAGTTTATATACATTATGCATTTATTTAAAAGACCTGCTGTGTTTCTGATTTTTATATATTCTCATAACATGAAAATGGTTTGTACATGGTAACATTTAAGTAAATAAACTGAGTATTTGAAACTCCACTTTTCATAGAAGGTCCATAATTCTGCGAATAAATGAATGCTACATTTTAAAAGAAATACAAGTTTCCTTTGAAGAAATGACTGATTTTAGGACAAGGAATATGCAAGATGAGCTTCAGAGTATCTTATATTGGCAGAAAGTAAGGAAATGGTGAAAAGAAAACCCCAAAACAAAAATCGAACAATTATAATGGTAGATCAAAAGAATACATGAGCCAACTAAAACTCCTCCCAATGGCTAAAGCTGGAACGATTTGAACAACAAAATAGAGTTGAATCGTTGTTGTTGTTGTTAGTTGCCATCTAGTTGGCTCTAACTCACAGCAACCTTACGTATAACAGAAAGATGCCTGGTCCTGTAACGTCCTCACAACAGTTGGTATGTTCGAGCCCATTGTTGTAGCCACTGTGTCAATCCATCTCATTGACACTTTTTCTATCCCCCTTTATTTGCTGACCCCATACTTTATCAAACATGATGACCTTCTCCAGTGATTAATCCCTTCTGAAGTAAAAGGTAAGTAAAAGTAAGCGAGATAAATTCCTAACTATTCTCACTTCTAAGGAGCATTCTGGCTGTACTTTCTCCAAAACTGACTAATTTCTTCTTCTGGCAGTCCATAGTATATTGAATATATTCAGCATTCTTCAATTCTTCTTCCATCTTTGTTTTTCATTCTATAGCTTTCACATGCAGATGAGGCAATTGAAAAGACCACGGTTTGTGTCAGGTGCACCCTTAGTCAATGAAGTGATGGACTTCTTTGTTTTTTAAGATTTTAAGGAGGCCTTTTGCAGCAGATTTGGGATCTAACAGCTGGAGTTCCTGCCTTTGCATTATTAGAAGATTTTTTTATCATGATAATTCCTCAGTGAGTTTCTGTGATTCCATATATCAATGTAGTGACACTTATTTTCTTTATCTAAAAACAATAGAATTCTTTTTAAGAATATTGGGGCATATCATCAGTTTCAAGAGAAAGTATTTTTACTTTCCTCTCCAAACCAAGGTCTGCTATTGTGTAAAAAAATTCAACTTTCAAGTCAGAACTAGGTAAGTCTTTTCCAGAAAGAATTAAAAGTGTGGAGGAGTGGGGGTGGGGGGATGAAACTGGTGTGTCATCATTCCCAAAGTTACCTTGACCTTTAAGGGAAATAAATGGCACTGAGAGAGCTTGTAATGAACACTGGCTCCAGTGTTGTGACATTTCTATCACCTCATTTTTGATAATTCCTCCATACCCTGCTCAAATGATGTCTGTAGTTTGCCTTTTCCATTTTTCACCTTGTGATTTATCCAGTGTTATTGAAGACTAAGTCTGTTTACTGTAACTGTGTTTTTATTACCCTTGTCTAAGGATGACTTTATGATTATGAGTTCCCTTTGAATCTGCTCTGAATTCTTTGTTGCCAGCATTCTACAGCATGGCTTTAAGTCATAATGTCTTACAGAACACTGCTGAATATATTGCTGTACAAACAGTGCACAAATTTATTTCTTTACCTCCCCAGATTTTAATTCAGTAATCAACTGTCTTAGGTAGTGGTTTACTCAGTACAGTGAATGAAGGAGATATAGATCCAATAACCAAATATGGTCTGGTAAGAAAATTTCACAGAAACAGAAATATTATACAGTCATAGCTCTCCTGCACTGGTAAACTTCCAGAATTTTCATGTACTTTGTAAATGTGAAGATGAACCTGAAGTCTATCTTAAAATACATTGTACCACAGACACCTTAATGGGATGTGACTCTGAAGTTGTGAAGTTGTGTTTACCCAAAACCATACCCATTGCCTTTGAGTTATGACTCATAGAGACGAGTAGGATTGTCCCACAGGGTTTCCAAGGCTATGAATCTTTATGTCCTGTGAAGCGGCTGGTGGGTTCAAACCTTTAATTTAGCAGCTGAGTGCTTAACCACTGCACCAGCAGGGCACCTTAGTTATGTTTACAAATAATGTTATTTCCTAGACAATTTAATTTGGGGGATTTGTACACATTTTCTTTTTCTAGAACAAATACGTGGATTAAGCCAAGATATGTCAGTAAAAGTGCTGGGGAATGTGTTACGGATATGAACACATTACTGATAAAAAGCCATATGTAGTTGTTTGCTCATGGCTGAAGATATACAGATAGAGCTAAAGACCATTGAAGAGGAAACAGCTCTTAGGCATTTGGATTTCTTTACCATACTGAACATACACCTAATACATCAAAACAGCACAGTATAGGTTTTTGATCAGTGAGAAGAGTAGCCTCACGGAAATAATTTTGATCTTAAAAGACCCATGATGTAGACCTGCTTGTCATTAAGCTGGTGCCTGGAAAAATGTCCATTCACCTCTACTTGCCTGAAGTATATCTATAAAATTGGAATGTGTAGAGAACTATTCCAAACCATAGCATCCTGGTTTAGGTTATTTCTGACCACCTTCCTCATCCCTAGGGAACACTTTGCTGGGAGAGTGCCTAGTTCATTGTTTAAGAGCATATGTTCCTAGGTCAAACAGTGTTAAGGATTTAACATTGGCACTTCCAACTCCCTGTCTATATGACCTTGAGTAAATCTTTCAGAACGGAATGAAGATAATAATGGAACCTGCCTCATGAGGTGTCGTAGAGGTTCAAGAGAGAAAATGTGTGAAGCGTTTAACACAATGCTTTCATACTGTAAGAGCTAAATAGGCATTCACTTTTATTATCATTAAATCTAGGATCTCACCCTCAATATAATTCTCATATTCACAGCCCTTAGTGATGCCTCAATTTAGAGGAAAGTTAGTAAGCTTTGCCCCTACACCCCAGTGTTTCTCACAACCCTGCTTGGGCTATTAAAGGAGGGGAGATGGTGTTTCTAAATGACTATTTTTGACAGTGATACTTCTTCTCTAGTAGATCAATGCATTTGTGCTTCACTTACACCATATCGCTCATCTTGTTAGTTGGCGTTGAGTCGACTCCAACTCCTGGTACCTTATGTACAACAGAATGAAGCGTTACCTGGTCTGAGTCATCCTCACAATCACCAGCATGTTTGAGTCCGTTGTTGTGGCTATTGTAGCAATCCATCTCACTGGTTCATCTCACAGTCCACACACTCACGGGTCCTCTGTTTCATCAAACATGGCGTCCTCCTCTCACGATTGATCCCTCCTGTTGACAACTCAGGTAAGGTAATGTTCTGTTGAGATCCATAAGGTTTTCATTGACTACTTTTTGGAAGTAGATTTCCAGGCCTTTCTTCCTAGCCTGAATTAGTCTAGAAACGCTACCAAAATCTGTCCAACATGGGTAATCCTCCTGGTATTTGAAATTTCAGTGGCATAGCTTCCAGTATCACAGAAACATGCAAGCCACCATGGTATAACAAACTAACAGACAAGTGGTAGATATTCACATCTAGGCCTATTTAAATAGTACTGGTAGAATAATATAGGTTTTTTTTTTTTTTTTTTTAATTGGGGAATACTTGCTGTGCATATATCCAGAATGGGCTCCCTCTATTGGTTTGCTAAAAGACTAGTTGCTCAATATTTACAAAGCTCAAGGTCTATTTAGCTTTCAGAATTCATAGAATTAGGCTTTAAAGACACATTGACAAAAAATGTATATATATATTTCCTGAACTTTAGAAAATGATAAAGCCACTTAGTGCATACTATGTATTAGGGGATTAAAACAAAAATGTTGCCATTGAGTCAATTCCAACACATAGTGATCCTATAGAGCAGAGGAGAACTACCCCATAAGGTTTCCAAGGAGCAGCCGGTGGATTTGAACTGCCGACTTTTTGATTAGCAGACATAGCTCTTAGCTGCTGTGCCACCAGGGCTCCATATCAAGGGATAGAGAAGGCATAATTAGAAATAATGAATAATGCCTTTTTCTACAAGGAATATGAAAAACAAATTTTTCAAATTATAATTGTAGATGAAAGTATTGTTCAGATTCTTGAAATAAGTTATTAGAAAATACTGGAAAGTAAAAAGAACAAGTAATATGAAACACAAAAATAATGTTTATATTTTTATAATGGTGCAAGTTTCCAAAACAAGCAGAAAAATCAGAGTCAGCAAAGAGGATATTAACCTAATAACAAAAAACTTTTCATTTTTCAAATCAGTATCAAAGTTTATAAATTAATCTAAGGAAAGCTCAACTGTGATTTTATAACTATCAGAAGAAATACATAAGTTTTTTTAAGAAAGTACCTAAAGGAATTGATAGTTGGGGTGTTGGAGACAAGCAGATTAAAAATGTATGCTCAATGCTTGGTAATTAAACATCACTGAATAAACTTTTTTTTTTTTTTCAAGTTACTCTTTAAAAAAAATTATTGTGCTTTAGGTGAAAGTTTATAGCTCAAGTTGATTTCTCATTTGAAAACTTATACACTTACTGTTTTGTGATATTTGTTGTAATCACCTCAATGTGACAGCATGCTCCCTCTTTCCAGCGCGGGTTCCCTGTGCCCATTCGTCCATTTCCTGTCCCTTCCTGCCTACTTTTCTTGCTTTTGGACAGGAGTTGCCCATTTGGCCTTGTATATTTGATTGAACTAAGAAGCATGTCCCTCCCATGCATTATTTTTGTTTTAAAGGCGTATCTAACCTTTGTCTGAAAAGTGGGCTTCAGGAGTGTTTTCAGTTCTGACTTAGCAGTGTGACTGGGGGCCATAGTCTCGGCGGTCCCTCCAGTTTCTGTCAGACCAGTAAGTCTGTTTTCTTTTTTTTTGTGAATTTGAATTCTGTTCTATATTTTTCTCTCGTTCTGTCCGGAGCTCTTTCTTGTGATCCCTATCAGAGAAGTTGGTGTGGTAGATGGGCTCAGGCTGTTGGAGCCTCTGGTTCATGTGGTCCTTTAGTCCTTTGGGCTAACATTTTCCTTGTTTCTTTGGTTTTCTTCATTGTCCTTTGCTCTGAACAGGATGAGACCAATAGTTGTATCTTAGATGGCTACTCGAAATCTCTTAAGACCCCAGATGCTACTCACAAAAGTGGGATGTAGAACATTTTCTTTACGAACTATGTTATGCCGAATGACCTAGATGTCTCCTGAGGCTGGTCTCTAGCCCCCATTCCCAGCCTTAACTACTCGGTCCCGCAAACTGTTTGGATATGTCTAGGAAACATTTATGCTTTTGCTTTGATCCAGTTGTGCTGACTTCCCCTATATTGTGTGTTGTCTTTCCCTGCACCAAAGTGGGAACTTGTCTGCTATCTAGTTAGTGATTTGTCCTCTCCCTCCCTCCCCACCCTCGTAACCATCAAAAGATACTTTTTCCTGTGTGAAAACTTTTTCTTGATTTCTTATAATAGTGGTCTCATACACTATTTGTTCTTTTATGACTGACTTATTTCACTCAGTGTAATGCCTACCAGATTCATCTGTGTTGTGAGTTGCTTCACGGCTTCATCATTTTCTTTAAAGCTGCATAGTATTGCATTGTGTGTATGCGCCGTAATTTGTTTATACATTCACATGTTGCTGGGCATTTAGGGTGATTCCATCTTTTTGCTATGAATAGTGCTGTAATGAACATGGGTGTGCGTATGTCTATTTGTGCGATGGCTCTTACTTCTCTAGGGTATATTCCTAGGAGCGGGGTTGCTGGATCGTACGGTATTTCTATTTCTAGCTTTTTAAGGAAGTGCCATATCATTTCCCAAAGAGGTCGTACCATTTTATATTTCTACCAGTAGTGCATAAGAGTTCCAGTCCCCCCAAATTTTCTCCAACATTTGTTATTTTCTGTTTTTTGGATTAGTGACAGTATTGTCAGAGTGAGGTTGTATCTCATTGTAGTTTTGGTTTGCATTGCTCTAATGGCTAATGATCACAAGTATTTTTTCATGTCTCTGTTGACCACCTGAATGTCTTCTTTAGTGAAGTGCCTGTTCATATCCTTTTCCAATTTTTTAATTGGGTTATTTGTCTTTTTGTTATTCAGCTCTTAAAATATTTTATAGCTTTTGGAGATTAAACCCCTGTTGGATATGCTGTAGCCAATTCTTTTCCCCCCAGTTCGTAGGTTCTCTTTTTACTCTTTAGGTGAAGTCTTTTGATGAGCATAAGCCTTTAATTTTTAGGAGTTCCCAGTTATCTAGTTTCTCTTCTGGTGTTCATGCATTGTTAGTTATGGTTTGTATACTGTTTACGTGACAAAAAAGGGCCCCTAGAGTCGTCCTTATTTTTTCTTCCATAATCTTTCTTGTTTTAGATTTTATATTTAGGTTTTTGATCCATTTTGAGTTAGCTTTTGTGTATGATGTGAGGTATGGATCTTGTTTCTTTTTTTTTTTACAGATGGACATCTGGTTATGCCAGCACCATTTATTAAAGAGTCTGTCATTTCTCCATTTAATGGACTTTGGCCCTTTGTCAAACATCAGCTGCTCATAGATAGATGGGCTTACCTCTCAGTTCTCAGTTCTGTTCCTTTGGTCTCTGTGTCTGTTGTACCAGTACCGGCCTGTTTTGACTACGTGACTGTATAACAGACTCTAAAATCAGTTAGAGTGAGGTCTCCTACTTTGTTCTTCTTCAGTAATGCTTTACTTATCCCAGGCCTCTTTGGTTTCCATATAAAGTTGGTGATTTGTTTGTCCATCTCATTAAAGAATGCTGTTGGAATTTGTATTGGGATTGGATTGTATATATAGTCACTTTGATGGAATTGACACTTTCATAATATTGAGTCTACCTATCCAAGAGCATAGTATTTTTTTCCTGCTTATGTGGGTCCCTCTTGGTTTCATGTAGTATTGTTTTGTAGTTTTCCTTGCATAGAACTTTATGTCCCTGGTTAGATTTATTCTAAGTATTTTATCTTCTTGGGAGCTATTATAAACGGTACTGATTTGGTGATTTCCTTTTTGAAATTCTCTGTGTTGGTATAGAGGCATCCAACTGATTATTGTATGCTAATCTTGTATCTTGCTTCTTTGCCGAAATCTTTTATTGGTTCCAGTAGCTTTCATGAGGATTCTGTGGAGTTTTCTGTGTATAAGATCATATCATCTGCAAATAGGGATAGCTTTACCTCTTCCTTACCAATTTGGATGCCCTTTATTTCTTTTTCTTGCCTTATTGCTCTAGCTGGGACTTCTATCACAATGTTGAATAAGAGCGGTGATAAAGGACATGCTTGTCTGGTTTCTGTTCTCAGGGGGGATGCTTTCAGGCTCTCTCGGTTTGGAATGATGTTGACTGTTGGTTTTGTATAAATGCTTTTTATTATGTCCAGGAATTTCCCTTCTATTCCTATTTTGCTGAGAGTTTTTATCAGGAATGGGTGTCGGACTTTGTCAAATGCCTTTTCTTCATTGATTGATATAACCGTGTGATTCTTTTCTTGTTTATTTATGTGGTGGATTACGTTGACTGATTTTCTAATGTTGAACCATCCCTGTATAGCCAGTACGAATCCCATTTGGTCATGATGTATTATCTATTTATTTATTTTTGATATGCTGTTGAATTCCATTGGCTAGAATTTTGCTGAAAGTTTTTGCGTCTATGTTCATGAAGACTATTGGTCTGTAGTTTTCTTTTTTTTGTGGTATCTTTGCTTGGCTTCTGTATCAGGGTTATGCTGGCTTTATAAAATGAGTTTGGAAGTATTCCTTCCTTTTCTGTGCTCTGAAATAGCTTGAGTAATATTGGTGTTAGCTCTTCTCTGAATGTTCAGTAGAATTCTCCGGTGAAGACACCTGGGCCAGGGCTCTTTTTTGTTGGGAATTTTTTTTTTATTATCTCTTCAATTACTTCTTTTCTCATGAGTCACTTTAGGTTTTTTTTTTTTTTTTAGCTCAGTTTGTGTTAGTTGGTACAGTGGGTAAGTGTTCAGCTGCTAACCAAAAGGGTGGCAGTTTGAATCCACCAGCCACTGCTTGGAAACCCTGTGGAGCAGTTCTGCTCTGTCCTATAGGGTCACTATGAGTCCGAATCGACTTAACAGTGTAGGGTTTTTGTGTTAGTTTAGTTAGGTATTGTGCTTCTAGAAATTTGTCCATTTCCTTTAGGTTTTCAATTTTGTTGGAGTACAAGTTTTCATAGTATTTTCTTATGATCCTTTTTATTTCAGTTGGGTCTGTTGTGTTATCATCCATCTTGTTTCTTACTTGGGTTACTTGCTTCCTCTCCTGCTGTTCGTTTGTCAGTTTGGCCAACAGTTTGTCAATTTTGTTGATTTTTTTCAAAGAACCAACTTTCGGTCTTGTTTATTCTTTCAATTGTTTTTCTGTTCTCTATTTTATTTATTTCTGCTCTAATCTTTATTATTTCCTTTCTTCTGGTGCCTGAGGGCTCTTTTTGCTGTTCTCTTTCTATTTGTTCAAGGTGTAGGGTTACTGCTTTGATATTGACCCTTTTTTGATGTATGTATTTATTGCTATAAATTGACCTCTAAGCAGTGCTTTTGCTGTGTCCCAAAGGTTTTGGTAAGATGTATTTTCATTCTTACTTGATTCTATGAATATTTTTTTATTCCATCCTTGATTTCTTTTATTACTTAGTAATTTGTAAGCAAGGTGTTAATTTCCATGTGCTTGATTTTTTTTTTCCTAGCTGTTTGTTGATTTCTTCTTTTATGGCATTATGATCAGAGAAGATGCTTTATATTATTTTGATGTTTTGGGTTTTGTTAAGGCTTGCTTTGTGGCCTAAAATGTAGTGTATTCTGGAGAACGTCCCATGTGCGTTGGAAAAGAATGTATAGTTTGCTGCTGTTGGGTCAAGTGTTCTGTATATGCCTATGAGATCGAGTTGGTTGATTGTGGCATTTAGATTGTCAAAATGTCCTGTCTTCACCTCTTCACCAAAAGTGGTATGTTGAAGTCTCCTACTATTATTGCGGACCTGTCTGTTTCTGTTTTCAGTGCTGTTAGAGTTTGTTTTGCATATTTTGCCACCTTGTCATTGTGTGTGTGTGTTTATTATGGTTATATCCTCCTGGTGTATTGACCCATTTAATCATTATATAGTGTTCTTCCTTATCCTTTATGGTGGATTTTGCTTTAAAGCCTATTTTATCAGAGATTAATATTGCCACTCCTGCTCTTTTTTTGGTTATTTTTTGCTTGATATATTTTTTTCCATCCTTTGAATTTCAGTTTGTTTATGTGTTTTTGTCTTAGGTGTATCTCTTGTAAATCGCATATAGACAAATTGTGTTTTTTTAATCCACTCTGCTATTCACTGTCTATTGGTGCATTTAGGCCATTTACATTGTGTAATTATTGATAGGTATGAGTTTACTGCTGTCATTTTGTTGTTGTTGTTATTGTGTGTGTGTGTTTGGTTTTGGCAGTTTCTTTGTTCCTGTTAATCTTCTGTGCTGAGTCTTCCTGTTTATGTATTTTCTTTTCATCTCTTTCATTGTTGATTTTGTGTTTGCTGAGTTTTTGTTTTTCTTCTCTTTTATTCTGGTGGGTAGGCTTCTTAGCTTCCTTTGTAGTTACCTTGAAATTTACCTTTTTTTTTTTTTAAGTTTAAACTAGTCTTTTATGTGTTGATATTGCCTTGATTTCCTCTCTATATGGAAGCTATATAAGTACACTGTTATTCCCTCTTTTTTTTTTTTTTTTTTAACGTTGTCATTGTTTAAATATTGACATCTCTGGTTTCCTATTTTCAGTCTTTTAGTTTTGTTTTGTTTTTGTGAGTTTCTATCTGGGTTGGCGTCTGGTCAGTCTGGGCTGGTTGGTGTCCTATGTCCTAGTCTTGGATTGTTGTCTGATGTTGTTGGTTCTCTAACCAGAGGACTCCCTAAATATTTCTTGTAACTTTAATCCAGTTTTTACATATTCCTTTAATTTCTGTTTATCTGGAAATGATCTAATTTTGTCATCATATTTGCCAGATATATAATTCTCAGCTGGGAATTTTTTTTTTTCCTTCAAGGCTTTATATATGTGATCCCATTGCCTTCTTGGCTGTATGGTTTCTACAGAGTAATCAGAGTTTACTCTTATTGGGTCTCCTTTGTAGGTGACTTTTTGTTTATCCCTAGCCACTCTCAGGATTTTTTCTTTGTCTTTGATTTTGGCAAGTTTGATTATGTTATGTTTTGGTGACTTTCTTTTGAAGTGTCTCCTGGATGAGGTTTGTTGAGCTTCTTGGATAGATATCTTCTTGTCTGTCACGATATTACGGAAGTTTTCTGCCAGCAAATCTTCGGCAATTCTCTCTGTGTTTTTTTTGTTATTCCCCTGTGTTTTGGTACTCTGATCACATGTAGGTTTTTCCTCTTGATAGTATCTCACATAATTCTTAGGCTTTTTTCATTCTTTTTTCTGATCATTCCTCAAACAAACTGGTGTCCAGGGATTTATCTTCAGTCTCACTAATTCTGACTTATATTGCCAAATTCTATTCCTATGACCTTTTATTGAATTGTCTATTTCTGAATTTTTATTGTTAATCTTTTGGATTTGTAGTTGCTGCTTCTGTATGGTTTCTAGCAGTGCATTTATTCTGTTGTTTTGTTCTTGTATTGCTTTCCTGAATTCTTCTATTGCTTTGTCTGTGTATTCCTTGATTTGGTCTGTGCTTTGCCTGATCTCTTTCTTGATCTCTTGGAGAGCTTTGTATACTAGCCTTGTGAATTCTTTACAGGTAATTCCATTGCCTTTATTTCTCTGGGATGTTTTCTCGTTCTTTATTTTGGTCACTTGCTGGAACCATCTTGTCCTGCTTCTTTATGTGATTTGATATTGACTGTTGTCTCTGAGGCATCAATAAGTTATTAAATTTATATATTTATTTATTGTATTTTTGTTTACTGCATCCTGAATTTTGTTTTGTTTTGATATGTCTAAATAGTCTGGTCATGTGTGCTACTCTGGTTGTTAATTTTGTGTCCTTTAAGCTTTTACTTCCTGTCTCCAAATGGTCAGAACAGCTTCTAGGTGTGTGATCCCAGGGGTTTGTTCACTGTTCTTGCAGGGGTGCTGATGACATAGGTGGCATTATTTGGTGAGGTGATAAATCTGTCCTACTGGTCACCTGGCCATGGGTGCAGGGGCTGTCCTCCCTTGTTGTTGGTTTGAGTGTTGTGTGTATGCTCTGACGCTTACCAGTTGGTCAGAGTACAGGTGCCTGTGTGGTCAGTCACTGAGTGTGTGGTGTGGAGATTCTTAACTACAGTCCTGGGCAGGCAGGGCTGTGTGGGGGTGTTTGGAGCAGGCACAGGTCTCTGGTTGCCATGGGAGGTATAGTAGGGGGCAAGGCAGAGGACTGTTGGCTGCCCCTGGGTGCCTGGATGAAGGGCTTGCCCCTGTCCATTACAGCATGTGGCGGGGGGAGGTAGTGCAGCTGGTCCTTGGGCATCCGGTGCCATTGTCTTTAGGAATTTGGGGTCACCAGTAATTCTCAGGCACCTTTTGTGGGTGGCTAGGTGGTACCATGCCAGCCCTTAGGTCCCCAATGTGGGTGGGGGCTGGATGGTATCAAATGTCATAAATCTGAAGCTCCCACTTGGCTGCTGCATGTGAAAATGGGCTTCAGGTAGATGCCTTGCCCATTTTGTCCTAATGAGGCTATGCCATGCCAGATTGTCCAGCAAGGCTCTGGTGCAGGTCAGTGGTGAAAGTGAAGGGTGCTCCAAGTCCTTGGACCCACTGTGCTGGGTAGGTGAAGGAGCAGATGCCTCTGGATAGGGCCATAAGTTCCTGGCTTAGGAGGTGTGGTGGTGTTGAATGCAGCCTGGGCTGGTGTCAGAGTGGGGAAGGTGATGGATAAGAAGGGAGCGTTCTTGGCCATGGAGCTCTGGTGGAGGGAAGGGTCATGGTGTAAGTGTGGTGGTTTTGGGGCTTGCACTTAACTTTTGCAGGTATAGTTTCACTCCTGTTTAGTTCTGGAAGTACATGCAGATTTCCTGCTGCTTGGCTGCACCAGATGGCCTGAGTTTCAGCTTGGGTGTTGTTGCTTGCCTCAACCTGTGTGTGCCATGCAGATTCAGCTAGCAGGATGCTGGTGACCCTGCAATCCGTAATTCCCCCTTTCCACTGTTTTTGAATTATCTCTTCTTCCAACTATCTCTCAGTCTGATTCTTCAGCTTCGTCTTTGATTCTTAGGGTTCCTAAATTGTCATATATGTTCGATTCATTTGTTTTTTGAGATCTTTGTTGTAAGAGTGTTGAGAGGGAGCATCTGACTATTCTGTCATCTTGGCCCTACCTTCTCAAGTTACCATTATCTCACGAGAAAAATGCTTTATGTAAAATGAGGCAGTAGCTGAGCTTTTTATTGTTAAAGATATAAAAACCTTTATCTTTTTTTTTTTTTAATGTCTAAGTAACCCCTGCATGAAGGAACCCTCGTGGTGCAATGGTTAAGTGTTCTGCTGCTAACCAAAAGGTTGGCAATTCAAATCCACCAGCCATTCCTTGGAAACCCTATGGGGAAATTCTACTCTGTCTTACAGGGTCACTATGAGTCAGAGTCTACTAGACAGCAATGGGCTTAGTTTTTTTGAATAGAAATGACACCAGAGATTCCATGACAGAATTTCGCAAGACCCATAAACTATTCATTGGTAATACCTTTTTTTCAACAACATAAATGGTAACTATACTTGTGGACCTTGCCAGATTGAATACACAGGAATCGAATTGGCTACATTTCTGGAAAGAGATGATAGAGAAGCTCAGTATTGTCAGTTGGAACAAGCTCAGGGGCCAAACTCCTGAAAAAAATTGAAATGAGTCCCCAAGAGTTGAAATACAGCCTTGAGTATATCCCACCTTAATTTAGAGGCCATCTCAAGAATAGATTTGATGCATTAAACACTAATGACAGAAGACCAGATGAGTTGTAGGATGGCATCGAGGACATCATACTTGAAGAAAGCAAAAGGTCATTAAAAAGACAGGAAAGAAAGCCCAAAATGGATATCAGAAGAGACTCTGAAACTTGCTCTTGAACATAAAGTAGCTAAAGCGAATGGAAGAAATGATGAGGTTAAAAGAGCTGAACAGAAGATTTCAACAAGCAACTGAAGAAAACAAAGTATTATAATGAAATGTGCAAAACCTGGAGTTAGAAAACCGAAAGGGAAGAACACGCTTGACATTCCTTAAGCTGAAAGACTGAAAAAAAAATTCAAGCCTCCAGCTGCAATATTGAAGGATTCTATGGGCAAAAAAATTGAGCGATGCAGGAAACATCAAAAGAAGAAAGAATACAAAAATCACTGTACCGAAAAGCATTGGATTCTAAATTAGACTAGAGAAAAACAATGTAATCACATATTCTGTGTATGTCACAACTGTTTTTTTTTTTTTTTCATCTTCCAATTCACATCTCTTTAATTTTATTTGCAATTTATTAGTTGCCTTTGGCATCTTGGAATATGCAAAGTAAACCATATGACTTTGTAAACTGATACGAGTTTGCTTCAGTTTTCTGGGTGGACTTAATCTTCCTTTCAAGAAAAGTATCTGTTCCAACTCTGAGTTTCCTCTGTGGTATATTTTAATAGTGATTAGGAAAGTCTCTGGGGTTTTCCCACTGAACAAATAACAAATAACAAATATAATTCCTGGCAGTGCTAGAGGGCAAGTAGTAGGTATAAATTTATGACATTAATTTGAAATAAGACAAAACACAAATAAACATGAATTCCCAAAGCCTAGTTACAGGTATTAGTTACTAAAATGTTTTCTAAAAAAAATTAATGAGATAGAAACAAATCTTTATTTACTCTAAGGGCTATAAATTGTTATAATTAGATCTTGCAATAGATCGGTGAAGCAAGGAGTTGTTATCATTTTCTTTGTGTTTTTGTTAGCATTGTGAATATTTTAAGCAGGCAAATGTCCATTACTCTTCTAAGAGAAAGAAATGACTCCCAAAAGAGTAGAAGATGTTTGCCTATAGTATCCATATTGATTAAAAAAAAGTCAACTGATATTTAAAAATACCATTAAAAAAATCAAAGCACTCTTGATAAGATTTAAATAGAGATGAAATTCAGGATAAAAAGTAATGATTGTTAAATTTCTTAGGAAATATGTTTCATATATCTAAAAATGTTTTATTTTCATTTCTTTTAAATAATTTTAGCATTAGAACTCAGTTGAATTCTGTTGGGAATACTGACTTGCCTTATGTATTTGAAATGTATCCATACTCCGTAAGGAACTGTGGTGATGGATTTTCTTTATCTTAATGTATAACTACATTAGAGGTCTACAGTCAGCTTTAATGTTACATGCCATTTGTAATACTTTATCAGTGCCAAAATGATACCTTATTTGTTCCAATGACTGTGTCAACTTTAGTTGAGTTCTATGTAGTCTTTTTTTAAATAATTTTTATTGTGCTTTAAGTGAAAGGTTACAAATCAAGTCAGTCTCTCACAAAAAAACCCATACACAACTTGCTACATACTCCCAATTACTTTCCCCCCCATAAGACAGCCGGATCCCTCCTTCCACTCTCTTTTCATGACCATTTTGCCAGCTTCTAAGCCCCTTTACCCTCGCAAGTCCCCTCCAGGCAGGAGATGCCAACATTGTCTCAAGTGTCCACCTGAACCAAGTAGCTCACGCCTCACCAACATCCCTCTTCAACCCATTGTCCAGTCGAATCCATGTCTGATGAGCTGGCTTTGGAGATGGTTCCTGTAGTGGGCCAACAGAAGGTCTGGGGGCCATGACCACCGGGGTCCTTCCAGTCTCAGTCAGACCATTAAGTCTGGTCTTTTTATGAGAATTTGGGGTCTGCATCCCACTGTTTTCCTGTTCCCTCAGGGGTTTTCTGTTGTGTTCCCTGTCAGGGCAGTCATCGGTTGTGGCTGGGCACCATCTCGTTCTTCTGGAGTTCTGTGTATTCTTGAAGTTCCCATTCAATTACTGAGTTTGGTTTGGTTAGAACAAGATCAATTGTGACTCTAGAGATAGAGTTGAAGTTTTATTATCCCTGTGTATTCTAGGTAAGAATATGTTGCTATGGGTACTGTCAATAGGAGTCTCAGGGTAGAGGACAGGAGATGCAATGAAAGATTGGGCATTGTAGTAGCTGATGAGAGAGAACACGCCAAACATCTTGGGTAACAAAAGCATCAATTTCAGAAAGAGGACTCCAGTTGCACACCCATGCTTTAGTGTTCTATAAGAGTTAACTCTCCCTTCTTTCTGGAAAATGTTCATCAATCCTTTTACCTGGGTTATTTTTCTTCTTTTTTATTTAGCACCTTGTGCTTATTACTATCTTAGCATTTAATGTGCTGTATTGTGACTTTCAATTTACTTGTTAATCTGTCTCACTAGAATGTGAGCTTTCTGAGGGACAGAACTGTGTGGTATTCATCCTTGAAGCTTTAATATCTAGAATGGTGCCTAGGCCTTATCAGACATTTTAAAATATTTTTAAGTGGATAAATAGTGTATGAACAGAAACTCTGAAATCTTCTGTGTTACCTAGACTTGTAAGTGTAACTAAATTTCTAATACGGAAAAAATACACATCAACTAGAAGTTATTTTCAAAACCAGTGATGATTATTTTCTCAGAAGGGTCTCTGATGAGTCAACTTGGAAATCATACCTTTTTTTTTTTTAGATAATAGTCACTACATTTAATTTTGAAGGAAGTGGATACATAGGGAAGAAGAAGCGAAAATAGATGTCTTCTTGATATACTGATAGACATTTTAGATCCATACTATCATTTAACGTTATGTTTAAAATACTCACTTCATTAGTGGTGGAGGATTTTCCCTACGTATCTCACCAGTATCAAATTTCAAGAGATGTTTGGGAGTAGACTTGAGTCAAGACTTTTTTTCTCCCCAGTGTTCTGTGGAAAATGCCCAACATCTGACTGTGAAATGAGACATGCTTAGGGCAACTAAAATTCAAGGAAAATAAAGGGCCGTTTGCTAGATTTTATGCCACATTAGTTGTCACTCAGCTGTTGTTAAAAATTACCATTCATTTATTACTCAAATTCGTTTTAATTACATCTCCATTTCACCACATGGGCACAATGAGTAAAAGCCTTTTCAGTGCCTACGGTATCGTGATTGGCCTCAAAAGACTTCCTTGGTGCTTTCTCAGTGTGTGAGAGCACATCCAGCCTTCTAATTATGTATTTTGAAGCATTTTGCCTGCATCTGCTGAGGTGAAGTAAAAGATCATGGAAAACAAAATAACAAGGATCTTTTCTTTGGTCTTAGAATAAATGAACAAAATGGACCTTTGCAGAATTATAACAGAAAAAGTAAATATTAAAAATTTACTATTTCATGGGGTTCAAGGATACAAATGTTGGCAGAAGCAGATGGATTTATTTATTTATGCAAACAAATTTAAGGAGCGCAAGGTGGTGGACAGAATTTGGACAGGATTTTGAGCTTATTTTTAGAAGTAAGTTTGTTTTGATTTTAACCAGTAATTGAGTTCTAGGAACTGGGATTGTAGGATTTAAAATGAGACTAAACTACTCTAAACACTAAGAGCAATGTCAAAGACATTTCATTTTAATAATAATAATAATGAATATCTGGAGAATATAACATCAAGGTACATATTCCTCAACAATGACCAAAGCAATACTATCTTCACTATTATGTATCTATTCTGCATACTGTTTTGGAAAGTGCTTCTAATTCTCATTTTCCTCTTAATAACCACTGAATTGCTATACTAAAATCAAAATGATGTTTCTCTGAGAAAGAAATCACGTTCTTGCTATTTTTTTCTAAATTTTCCTTTTATCCAAGCTCAGAAGCAACATATCTTATCCTAATCTGCCAGCTCCCTCTCCATTATCTGGCTGTCACCATGATAACCCTCAAGGAATGATTTAACTTCATAATTATAAGGACTCAAAGAATGAGTAGAACAACGTTTTCCTTCTCTCTCATCTCTTCTTGTTAATTCTCTAGCTTGCAATTTGCTTTTCCTTTAATGTTCACTGTTGGGGCCCAATAATGCCCCCTGGTAGAAGCGAGTTGAGGAGTTTATTCATGCTACAGCATGATGAATGTTTCTACACAGCAGTGGGATGAACAAGCTTATTGAACGGATTGCTGGCTTGCTTTCCCTGTTTTGTTTTAAAACTTGTTATATAGAAACCTATTTTTTTTTTTTATAGTGACAAATACTAATTTTGTCTTTTTAGAAAATATCAACAGCCATTTTTAGATTCTTAATAGTCTATAAAGCTATAGAGACTGAATGTATTATACATTATTTCATATACACTGAAATCATAAAATTTGGCAATTATACGTTTGGTTTAATGGTCACATCAATTCACTGGCATTTTGTCCCACAGCCTGAAATGAAAATAATGGATCGTATATTTTTGTCTGTCTTTTCTTTGCTACTGTTTTTTTTTTTTTTTTTAATACCCCATTGGCGTCAATTCAATTTCAACTCATAGCCACCCTGTAGGACAAAATAGAACTGTGCCGTAGGGTTTCCAAGGAGCAGCTGGTGGATTCAAAATGTCGACCTTTTGGTTAGCAGCCAAATGCTTAACCACTGTGCAACCAGGGCACCTCTTCACTACTAGTTTTGCATAATTGTGAAGAAACTTTTGATTGTGGTAGATAGAAATTAAATTAAGGCACAAAAAAGGCTGCAATTAAAAGGAAAATATAAATACATTAGTAAGACGAGCTCAAGACAGAGTAAAGTAAATGGAGATTTTAAAGGAGTTGAGAAGAGAAAGCATAAAGCTATTTAATAAACACTTCTGGAAAAGTTAGCCATCAATTTAGAAAAAAATAATGTTAAACTCCTGGATAATTGGAATGCAGTGAATTACTTCTAGCCATAGCCTTTGTGACTCACACACAATGATTGTGTGGGAATATGCAAATAAGTTGTATGAAACCTGTGATGGTTGGGGTTGTGTGTCAGCTTGGCTGGACCATGATTCCCAGTATTGTGTGGCTGTCCTCCATTTTGTAATCTGATATAATTATCCTAATTATCCTCTATTATCCATGTTATAAATCTTAACCTCTGTATGTTAACGAGGCAGGATTGGTGTGGGGTGTTTCTTGAGTCATAACCTTGCAGGAAGGCATGACTTGGGTCCCACCCTTACTCTAGTCATGTCCTTCCCTGGGGTATGGCCTGCATCCAGTGTATACGTGTGGGTGCTCTGGTGGGACTCTTTCTCTTTCTCTCCCAGCATCTGGACACTGTGTCCGGCTTGTCGATGTCTGACCTCCAATTCTTGGGGCTTGAGCTAGTGGACTGCCCATATGATCTGCCGGTTCTGGGATTTGCCAACTTCTGGAGCCCCATGGTCCAGCAGCTTGTCCTCTGACCTTAATTGCCAGCTTTCATAGCCTTGTGAGCCAGCAGGTTTGTCATCTGGGCTGCCAATTTGAGTTCATGGGCCCCTGTGGCCACGTGAATCAGAAGAAACCTACACCTGACCCACAGATTTGGGACTTGCCAGCCCCACAACCGTGTGAGCCATTTCCTTGATACGGTTTGTGAGTTCTGTGAGATGTTGCAGTGAATTACAGAACCCAAAGACAAGATGGAGAGTACTGATGGGAAGAGCAATAGTTGACGGTAGAGATGATGAAGTGGTACAGCAGTTTGGAAACATTGGACGTTTGTGACATCTTTAACCTCTACTTCATAGGAACCAGCTTTGTGCTGATACTTATAAAAGCAATTATTTGTTCAATAACACTATACCAAAAATTCTAAGTGCTCTAATAGTTTAATATACAAAACCATGAAAGTGCTAGATTGAAATATAAGAAAATAGTTTTATAATTTGGGGCTTAAGTCTTGGAATCAGAAAGGAAAAGATTGATGGATTTGACAACATAAAATTTTAAATCAGCACAACGAAATATAAAAGTTTCAACATAAGAAACAGATTGGGAATAAATACATGCAAAACATTTACTACATAAAGCATCATTCATTATATCTAAATTGCTTTAATTAACCTATATGAAATCCCCAGATAACTCAAGAGTACATGAATGGATGATTTGTAGTAGGTTACACAAATGGTCAGTAAGTATCTAGTAAAAATGTTCAGACTTACTGGAAAGCGAGTTGTTTTACATCAATGAATACTACTTTTATATGTCATGTTGGAAAAAAATTAGAAGATTGATGATACCTTGTATTGGACATATGTGGAAATTTATATTTAAAACATTTCTGTTAGGAGTATAAACTGGTAAAGTCTTTTTTGAGGTCTATTTGTGAATAACTACTGAAAATTTAAATGCATATAACTTTTAGACAGGAAATATCTTTTCAATGTATTCGAATTATAGAAATACAGAACATGCGCCAAACTATTTCTGTATAAGAATATTTAGGGTAATATATTTTAAAAGGAGTTGCCAAAATCAGCCTATACATCTATCCATAGAAAAATGCCCGATTATGGAATGCCTGCACCTTTTAATAAGAATGAGGTAGACCTATTGTAATATGAAAATATATTCAAGATTATCTTGTTCCATGAGGGGATTTAAAAAAAAAAAAATTGCAAAAACAAAAGCAGTGTGAGCTCATTTTTATTAAACAGACAAACAAAAACAAACAAAAGAACAATCCATGTAATTATGTGTGTAAAGTGTGTGAACTGTATAGTGAAAAGGCCTAGATGGGTATTCTAACATTACTGTTGATGGAGAAGAATGTATTAGGTAGTAGTGAAATAGAACATTTAAACTTTATTTTATATATCCATGTACTGTTTGACAGTCTAAATGAGTGCAGTATTTTTTATAATTTTAAGTATACTAAAAATTACAAAATAAGAGTGGAGAAAAAAATAGGTATGTTGGAGCTTACCTTTTATATGATTTTTAAATGGAGATTTTCATAAATCAGATGTTCTACAAAAAACTACACCAATGCATTTAGTTGGCTTAATATCTAAAGTAATCAAAATGAAATCACTTTTCAAATTGATCTTTTGTTGACATTTACAGGTTGAAATAAGGCAAGTTTATTCTAATCGGGCTTCAGGCATCTCTTCTGCATATGTGTTTCTCTGAAGGAGCTCAAAGTGACAAGGTGTCTAAATCAGAATGTCCATGGGGGAAAATGGACCCGAACATCCTTGGAAGTGTTGAGGAAATTATAGAAACCCATCAGAAATTATCCACCTTGAGAAAAGTAATCTTCAAGTGTTATAGATTTCCTTGGATCTTGAAAATAAAGTTATTGCCTTTCCACTTGCCTCAACTTGTAACTCACTGTGCAGTCTTTTTTTTTTTTTCCTGACCACATAAAAATCACTCACTCTGGTGTGAAAGTAATAAATCTTTGACATTTCTACATGGTTTTTATGTATGTGTTTATGCTAATAAGTACAGCACTTTGAGGAGCTTTTCTGTTTCACCACCCATGCTGTTATAAATTAGCAGATATTCAAGATAATTTTTATGAAAGTAATTTAATTTTACATTTAGTTATAGAAAATACTTTCCTAATATTATGTGAAGAGGGACTTTAGATCTTTTTATCTTTTACAATTACACTTTTCATGTGTTTTAAAAAAGTATGGTTGTTTTAATGTATGCCTTTTATTCTTTATAATTGGTTAGTTGATCACTATCTAAATTACTTTGAATTTCACGATAAAATTATAACAGTAATAGAAACTTATTGACTATACTGAGTTTCTCACCAGAATATAGATACATACCAACTCCTCACTTACCAACATGGCTAGGTTCCAAAGACCAGGTTGTTATGCAAAAATTGGCATTATTCAAAAATGGCGGATGACCACATCAGATCACAGAATGAAGGATGACTACATTATTATATAACTGCCAAATTACATCATTACATAACAGCAAAGTCTCATCATCACACAACTGCCAAATTGTATCTTTATAAAAAAAACTGCCAAATTACATTGTTACATAACTGCTAAATTTTATCATTATGTAACTACCAAATTATATCATTACATAACTGCCAAATCACTGAGAATCATGACCCAGCCAAGCTGACACATAACTTTAACCATCACAGCCAGCATTACTCTTAACTCATGCCTTGGCATTTGTTACTGCCAGTTGCACGTCATTAATGTGCAAAATAGTCAGGAGATTTTTTGATATTGCTGTAATGTGAAATGTTGGCTAATGAGATAGTCGATAAGTGAGCAGTAGGTGTATTTGGACATTCTCTATTAAAAGGGCTACTTAAATATTTTTGCTTGCTGTTTTTCTCCATATGTTCATCTCAATGAAATTAGAATAATTAAGGACTAAAAAATTATTTGATTACAGAGAATTGTCTCCAAGAAAATGTTCCTTTTTTACTATTATAAAAGATATTTCTTTATCACCTACTTGAAGATGTTGTCAAGCTGCTATGATATGTAGCTGTGGTAGTTGGTTAATGCATGGAAATTGCAGAGACATCTTCCTTACCCTTCTCACTTTTCATTCTTTTTGTTTTCCTTAGTCTTTAGAGCTTTCCGCTCTTCCATTAAAAAATTTTAGACAGTTTGTTGTACTGCGGCACTACGGTGGTTTCTATTGTTACTATGTCAAATACTAGCAGGATCACCCATAGTGGGCAGGATTCAGCAGAGCTTTTAGGAAGAAAGACCTGGCAATCTACTTCTGAAAATTAACCGATATAAACTCTATGGATCACAAAATATTATCTGATAAGATGGCACAGGACTGGGCAATGTTTCTTCTGTTGTACATGGTGTTGCCATGAGTTGGAACTAACTGGATGGCAACTAACAAGTTTAGTTTGTATAGACAATTTCCCTTGGTTTAAAGGAAATGGACACCCTGGTGGCGTAGTGGTTAAGTGCTACGGCTGCTAACCTAAAGGTTGGCAGTTCAAATCCGCCAGGTGCTCCTTGGAAACCCTATGGGGCAGTTCTACCCTGTCCTATACGGTCGCTATGAGTCGGAATCGACTCGACGGCAGGGGGGTTGGTTTTGTTTTTTTAAAGTAAATGTTCATTTCTGCCCCAACAGTCTCTGTTCCGCAGAATCATAGGTATTCACATCCTGCTAGTCTCTGCGAAGCCTTCTGGAATAGTATGAATACAATCACAGTACTGATGATGTTCCATATCACTCAGCTATAGGAGTTGTTCTTTAGCAGATTGCATTTAGTTTATTCACAGCATTTGTAGTCTTTCTTCGATAGCTTATTCTTAGGTTCCACAGCGCTATTGTGATTTTGTCTGTGTACTATTTCAGCTGTCTTCTTGAATTTCTGAAATATTAATAACTGACATTTGGCGTAAGGTAATTTACATGGGAAAACATGTTGCCATTATAATTTAGTATTCAGTGATTTCCCCTGTTGCCTTTTATATAACACTTAAATGATACAGTTGTGGTCTCTTTTGGTAAATTAAAGAGCAAGTAAGTGTAAAGTGCATACAGAGCCATTTTGCAAATAAGACACATGAGATTGGTAATGTGCATATCTTGACTTATATTCAGGGTTTTGCAATAAACACGTAGCCACAGTGCAGGGATATAAATGGGAAACTCGTCAACTTTTTCTTTTTACCAAACATCACCTTTTCAACATCGAGACTGGTGATTACTTTTTTTATTTTTTTTTTGATAACTTTCTCTTGCTAATCCCTGAGAAAAACCTGTTAAAGGAAAAAAATATTCTATCTTGTGGCATTTTTAAGGTAAAACTTAATAGAGGGTCAAAGTAAGGTTTATTCCTTATGTGACATTTTGTATGATTAGAAAACAATCCCACTGGAACTTTCAAAACTTTAAGGAAAAAATGTCATGGTTTTTCAAAGTAATCTGTTTTTATGTCATTTTGCACAATAAGTCTAACAAACATTTTTATATTTGATATATCATGGTCTTTAAGGGATTACCAAAATGATTGCTACTTTGGGAAAAAAAATTCCACTTAAAAAACTATTCCAGATGGTATAAATTCTTTGCTTAGGATTCTACCTAATTGTTTTAGTAGTAATTGTTTTCTCAGTATGGATGACAATTGCTAAGATATGTAGGGAGTGTGTATAAATCGTATCAGTCTACACTGATAGAGGAATTACTGTTGTAATTATGTAAACCAAACTTTGGGAATATTAACTGTGGGAAAATGTCAAAGTTACATATGTGATAATCTCCTATGTGGAATAGAATAGGACTTAACTTGATCAATGAATACACTGGAAAATTTTGAGAGCAAACGTTTTTATTGTGTAGTAAGTTGTTTTAGGACCAAGGAACTTCAATCCAAGAGAAGAATTCTGACTACTTTTTTTGTGAGAAAGGAGAGAATTATTTTCAAGTACTAGAAACCTAAATTTAAAACAAAACCTCCATTTCTAAAAGAGCTTGTTAGGGTGATATTTGAAAATATCAAGAAGTATTTGCAACACGGTACTATAAAAAAAAATCAAGCGGCTATTCAAATCGAAGTGCTGACAAATTTGTCCTTTTCTACATTTAGCATGGTCACAGATATTGTCTAGAGGAAGGGAGACATCAGGAAAAAGGAATGAATTGTATTGATTTGAGTAATTTCTGTAAGTAACAAGTTGCTGTTAAGTCGATATTGGTTCCTGGTGACCTCGTGTGTGTCAGAGTAGAACTGTGCTCCGCAGAGTTTCCAATGACTGATGTTTCAAAAGTAGATCGCCAGGTCTTTCTCTGAGACACCTCTGGGAGGACTTGAACCCCTAACATTTCAGGTAGTAGCTGAGTGCTTTAACCATTTGCACTACCCACAGCTCCGTGGATTTGAGTAGACTGTATGAATTTAAACTCACAGACTTATCTTCAAGTTATTAATTGATTGTATTTAAAAGTGGATGGATAAATGGATACATAGGATACAAAAATAATTATACTTTTGTGCACTACAAAAGAAGATACATGATTTGTTTTTACATTTTTACTTTTCCCCACCAACATCTTTTCTTAACTCTTGTCCACTAGATTCCCTCACCTAACCAAAACGTAATTTCTACTTTCATAATTTTCATTTATGTTTTCCTGTTCTGCGTATATTCAGTACAATAACAATTTATTCTAACTCAGTAATGAAATGGTTACAATCCACATGTTGAAGAGAAAGGCTGAGATACTTGACCTGAAGTTCAATCTGATGGTAGGATGCATTTATCAGACAAAGGGAAATATGGCTTAATTATGTTTGGCTAAATTTCACATTGCTGGGGCCTCGGGCTTCAAAGTGACTGAATCTACAAGGAAATTCTTGTCTGGAAATCACAAAACCTGCTTGTTATCTTGATCTGTTCACTTTCTCTGAACACCTAAATAAAAATATTTGCATTTTTTTTTCGCTCGTATCTTTTCTGTCTTTAGTGTTTAGTACATTTCCTGCAAATATTTGATCGAATGCTTGTCGAATTGTTGGAGGTAAATATGTCCTTCAACCAATTAGTGTCCCCACCACCTGCATTTTGTAAAATAAATGCCTCCTTTCGTTGGAACTTGGAGATAGTTGAAAAAGAAAAAAAGAAAAAGTATATTGTTGAAGAAATTCTGACTTCTGAATAAATATTAAAATATTAAAATATTAAGTAGCTTTTAAAATTCGGTTTCATGGTCTTTGAAAAGTACTGACATTTTACAAAATTATACATTATATGAATGCAAAATTTATATATTATACTGGGGAGCTTAATGATTTCTTTTATCTATTTAAGTGATTTAGATAAATTCTTGACTACTTGATTCCTTTTGTTTATTTTAGAATAATCAAAATTTAGAATCCTTTTAGCACACCTCAATATAAGTCTCAAAAAATGTTAATTATTGGCCTACAAATATTTCAATAGGCAATCTGTGATAAAGTATGTTGTCTCCCTGTCTCGTTGATCCTTTTTATTATTATTTTTTCATATTTCTACAGTCCTTATACATTCTCCAGGCATATTGCACACCTGCATATCTCTTTTTACCTGACGTGCTACCCCGGCATCCTTCATTTTTGCACTTAATGTTGCATAATAAAGAAATATACAAGACATAATTGTATAAATTCTTTAAACATTCAACCTACCTCATTTTTCTCAATATTTATTTTCTACTGTATCCAGAAACCTATAGCAAAGCCCTACATACCAAGAAAAAACAAAGGAGAGGAGGGAGAAAAAGAGGAAAGGAGGAAGTGAGAAAAGAAGGAAGGGAAGGAAGAGAAAAGGAGAACAATAAAGAGGATTTGGTATTTCTTGGGACTTGAAAGAATTTTAAGGAGATCCATTCCAGAGTCTTCACCATTATGAATTACTGTGTAAGCCTCTATGTTTATGTGGCCTCTACAAAAAACAAAAAACTGTTTAGATATAGATTCTACCTTCCAGGGTCTTGAGATTTACAGACAGCAAGGATCTGAAGAAATAAAGTAAACACAGACAACAGAAAACAGAGTTGTTTACAGAAATTTTAGAGCCGTTAAAAGATTACTGAGGAATACCTATGTTCTTCTCTCCATGGAAGAGGGCAAATGAAGATTATAAACATTTTACACATGAGATAAAAAAATATGCTATTAACAAGCAGTGGCAAGGAAAGCCAACTGTTTTGAAAAGTGTTCTGACCAAATATCTCTTAAAATTCAGAATACATACTCTTGAGGCCAGATCCCACATTTAGGAGCTCATCTGTAGAAATAAAAGCATAAATATTTAACAGTAGAGAAGGATGTTCACTGAAGTGTTCTTTGTCATAGGAGATAGGGGAAACCATTTTCCACCAGTAAGAGAGCTGTTATATGCCTTGTGGTTTATTTATTCTATGTAATAGTAAGCAGCTATTAAAAAGAATTTGATAGATTTATATCTAATGACCTGAGGGGAAATAATGAGTATATATGTGAACTCATTTTTACAAAAGCCTGTAACAATTCTTTGGATGTGTATGTATTAATATATTAGGTAAAGCATAATGTTGTTTGTCTCAGGGAGATGGGGCTGGAGATGAGATGGAAAGAGGTTATAAGCATTTACTGAAAATGAGCAGCTATTAATTTTGTATCATTGTTTACAGTGACAGCAGAGGGAAACAAAATTTAATAAAAAAAATTTGAATTCATTATACAATCTTAAAATTGAAGTTCCATTGTTTTCGTAGTAAAACAAATCAGTCTTTGGTTAGATATGACATATAGCTATGACATATCTTGTCATTGCATAGCATATCTTGACAGTTTTATTGCTCAATCTCCCACTCTGGCCATTTATCAGATATGTTAATGGTTTCATATTATCTTCCTGACCTTGCATAATTTTTCAGCCTTTCGTTACCATTTGAAAGCATACCATGCCTTCTAGATGAGCGTTTGTTTAAATCTGTACTTTAGGCATTCCATTCAAACGCGGACTATTTTTTTTTTTTTTTGTCATTTGCTTCTATAGACTATTGTGGAATTTTTTGTTTCTTGTTAAAGCTTATCAAATGATTACTGAACTTTCCCAGTGCCCTTTTACCAATGGGGACAATCATTTATTTCTGCTAATGACTGAGGCCTTAAAACAATTGAATCCATACTAATAAGTTAGGTGTCTTATTTGTGTAACTAAGGAAGAAAAAAACATGTTTAGAGGGTAAATCTACCTCTGTTATCATGATTTCTCAATTAAATTCCAACTCATTTCTGCATGATTATTGTTATTCAATGCAGTTTTTATTACTGAGCTTTAAATGTGGTTATCATTTTCTAATCTTAAGCAAATGTTCCATGATTTGATAGTATAAATAGCCAAAACATAGAATTATCACTATATTAATATATATTAATTAATATATAATATTGCTATATTATATATATGCATTTTTAATACACATATTAATAAAAGATTTTTTTAACATGTAAAATTAGATGTGGTTATCTGGTGGGCTGTGTGTTTTGTAAGTGTGTGTGAAAGATATATGCCTTGAACACATTTATTTTCTTTCTCCTTTTTTGTTTCAGTTATGTAATATCATTCTAAACCCAGTGCCATCGAGTCGATTCTGACTCATAGCGACCCTATAGGACAGAGTAGAACTGCCCCATAGAGTTTCCAAGGAGCGCCTGGCAGAGTCGAACTGCTGACCTTTTGGTTAGCAGCCATCATTCTAAAAAGGGCGTTATGGCAAAAGTGATCAGGATTTTTTTTTTTTTTTTGTAATTGTGCTTTAAGTCAAAGTTTACAAATCAAGACAGTCTCTCACACAAAAACCCACATACACCTTGCTACATACTCCCAGTTACTCTCCCCCTAATGAGAATGCCCACTCTCTCCCTCCACTCTCTCTTTTCGTGTTCTTCTACCCTCCTCCACCCTCTCATCTCCCCTCCAGGCAGGAGAGGTCAACATAGTCTCAAGTGTCCACCTGATCCGAGAAGCTCACTCCTCACCAGCACCCCTCTCAAGCCCATTGTCCAGTCCAATCCCTGTCTGAAGAGTTGGCTTTAGGAATGGTTCCTGTCCTGGGCCAACAGAAGGTCTGGGGGCCATGACCACCGGGGTCCTTCTAGTCTCAGTCAGACCATTAAGTCTGGTCTTTTTATGAGAATTTGGGGTCTGCTTATCCCACTGCTCTCCTGCTCCCTCAGGGGTTCTCTGTTGTGTTCCCTGTCAGGGCAGTCATCGGTTGTAGCCAGGCACCATCTAGTTCTTCTGGTCTCAGGATGATGTAGTCTCTGGTTCATGTGGCCCTTTCTGTCTCTTGGGCTCATAATTACCTTGTGTCCTTGGTGTTCTTCATTCTCCTTTGATCCAGGTGGGTTGAGACCAATTGATGCATCTTAGATGGCTGCTTGCTAGCATTTAAGACCCCAGACGCCACTCTTCAAAGTGGGATGCAGAATGTTTTCTTAATAGATTTTATTATGCCAGTTGACTTAGATGTCTCCTGAAACCATGGTCCCCAGACCCCTGCCCCTGCTACACTGGCCTTCGAAGCATTCAGTTTATTCAGGAAACTTCTTTGCTTTTGGTTTAGTCCAATTGTGCTCACCTCCCCTGTATTGTGTGCTGTCTTTCCCTTCACCCAAAGTAATTCTTATCTACTGTCTAATCAGTGAATGCCCCTTTTCCACCCTCCCTCCCTCTCCCCTCTGGTAACCACAAAAGAATATTTTCTTCTCAGTTTAAACTATTTCTCAAGTTCTTATAATAGTGGTCTTATACAATATTTGTCCTTTTGCAACTGACTAATTTCACTCAGGATAATGCCTTCCAGGTTCTTCCATGTTAACAAAATGTTTCACAGATTCCTCACTGTTCTTTATTGATGCGTAGTATTCCATTGTGTGATATACCATAATTTATTTAAGTGATCAGGACTTTAACTTTTCTCTCTATATATATCTAACAATTACAGCAAAATTAATATCTCATGAGCCTTCAAGAAAAGTTCAAACTTATTGGTGTAGCATAAAAGACCCTTCTTGAAGGTCTCCCTGTCATACCACTTGCTGTTGCTTAGAGCCCCTGTACTTTCTCATGTCCTCTATGCTTTGCCTATTATGCTTTTTCTGCCTGGCTCCCTCTTTTCATATTGTTAACTCTTAAAAAAACACTTGTTGTCTAGTTGATTCTGACACATGACCACCCAATGTGTGCCAGAGTAGAACTATGTTCCATAGGGTTTTAAACGACTAATTTTTTGAAAGTGGGTCACCCGGCCATTCTTCTAAAGCATCTCTGAGTGGACTCAAAATTTCAGCCTTTTGGTTAGCAGTCTTGCATTGACTGTTTGTACCACCCAGGTTCTCTACAGTTAACTCTTACATTTCAGTAGTCTGCTTTTGATACTACATTGATTCCCCGGACTAAGATGGATCTTCTCTGTGAGATCATAGTAGGCTTTTTTTGGTCTACTGATTTACATTTTCCTATGATTTGTTTAAGAGAAGGACCATCCCTTTTTATCTTTGGTTGATGGATGCATAGGTAGTACCCAGGTACAAGTTTTTTAATTGATTTTAATTAAATTGCACATATACTTTTTAGGCCCATGATTTAAATATTTCTTACCAAATATTTAAATGCATATTATTTGCCCTGTCACCTCTCAACTGCTGCAAATGAGGGTGCATGGGGTTTTTGCCGTGCATGGGATTCATCAGCTTACGGTAGTTGAAAGAATTTTAAATACAAGCCACTCTCCTGTTATAACCTTTCCATAAGTGCAAGATTTATTGTAATTTTTATATTTAAATAGTATTTTATTGAGTTATTGGTGAAAGTTCAAACAGCAAATTAGGTTCTCATTTGACAATTTTCACACAAATTGTTCAGTGACAGTAGTTCCATTTATCATGATGTGTCAGCATTGTCTTTAATTGCGTTCTGTTTGTTTCCGTTCCAGTACTGTAGTTTCCCTGTCCCCTTATCTTCTCCTTTTTCTTTTTGAGTAATTGTTGCTACCCTTTATTCTCAGACCATCAGTCTTTTAAGTAGAGCACTGATCTTACAGGCAATATCCTTTATTTTGTGTGCCATTCTGCTACTTTGCTGAAAGGTAATCTCAGGGAATAAACTCAGTTCTTGGTTTAAAGATTGTCTCAGGGCAATAACCTCAGGGAGTCCTTTGTTCTCTGCTGTTCCAGTTCATCTGGCCTTTTTTTTTTTTTAATAAGAATTTGAATTTTGCTCCACATTTTTCTCCCATTCTATTCAGGACCTTCTGTTATGAACCTGGTTGGAATGGTCAGTGGTGGTAGCCAGGCACCATCTAGTTCTTCTGTTCTCAGGGTAGATGAGGTTGTGGCTTGTGTAGACTTGTTTCTTCTCTGAGCTTTTGGTTACCCTCTTACTGCCTTGCTTCTGGTGAGTAGAGACCTGTAGTTTTGCTCCTGGTGAGTAGAGACCTATAGTTGTGCCTTAGATGGCCACTCACAAGCTTTTAAGACCCCAGATGCTACTTACTTCACTAGGATGCAGATAGTGATTTTTGTGAACTATGTTATGACAATTGACTGAGTTATTCATGAGACTGTGATCCCAAGCCTTCAAACCCAGAAAACTAATCTTAGAAGATGTTTAGTTATGTCTGAGGAGTGTCTGTATTTGTGTCTTCAATGATTATATGTGCCTGCACCCACATATTTTTATTTACATGTACGTATAGGGTCGCTATGAGTCAGAATTGACTCGACAGCAATAGGTTTGGTTTTTTTGCTTATAGATACTTCTGTCTGTTATCACGTATGTACACACCCGTAGCTACCTGTATACCAATATGCCTATAACCATCCTTTTCTGCTCAAACACTCATTTTTACTTTGGTTGTGCTGTGCTCACTGTATCCACATTCAGTGCCACTTTTCCTGTCACCAAAATTACAAGTCTCTATGTAAGGTCTAAAGTGTACTTTTGCCCCCACCCCCAATAACCACCAATTAATATTGGCCTCTCTATATTTATCTATTCTTATCTTCTTACAAGAGAGGGATCATACAATATTTGTCCGTACATTCCCGACTTATTTTACTTAGAATTATGCCTGCCAGTTCCATCCATGTTATGTTTTGTAGACTCATCGTTGTTCTTTATGGTTGTGTAGTATTCCATTGTACGTACTTACCACAATTTGCTTATCCATTCATCTGTCGATGGGCAAATTGGTTGCTTCCATTTATTTGCTATTGTGAATAAAGCAGCAACGAATGTAGGTGTGCATATGTCTGTTACTGTCATTATTTTTAGGCCTCTTGTGTATATATCTGGAAACCCTGGTGGCATAGTGGTTGAGAGCTACAGCTGCTAACCAAAAAGGTCAGCAGTTCAAATCTACCAGGCGCTCCTTGAAAACTCTATGGGGTAGTTCTACTCTGTCGTATAGGGTCACTATGAGTTGGAATCAACTCGACAGCAGTGGGTTTGGTTTTGGTTGCGTATATACCTAGGAGTTGGATTGCTGATATCATGTTTGTGTGTGTGTATGTGACTGCAGAATGATAAGCTGCTATTTAATGATTCATATTATTGAAATCCATTAGTATAGAATTTAGGGAGAAATTTATCAACTGCATACATGTTAATTCACTGGCAGCAAAGAATGAGTGCTAACTTGAATTATTTCCTAACCCTTTCTTAAAAGTCAGCACAGTCAGTCACCTGGTACATTAACTTATCCACAAAACTAGCTTCAAATTAAAAAAAAAAAAAACCTTATATAAAAATTCTTTATTTTTGATGTATTTATTTGGAATAATTTTGTTTATTGTATTTTATTGCATCTGGTATTCAAAAAAAAATTTTTTTTGAGCATCTACTAAATGTTAGGTACTGTTCTAGGCACTTGGAATATGATAGTGAACAAACTTTCCCTCCCCCAGGGACCTTACATTCTAGTGTAAGGGGGTAAGAACAAACAAAACAAAACAAAAAGATATATAATGTAATTGGTGGTGAAATGGGTTACAGGAAATTATGCAGGATGAGCGGATGGAGAATGAATGTGGGATGCTATTTTAAACAAGACAGTTTGCAAAGGCCTCTTCGATAGGGTGATATTTAAAGAAAGCTCTAAAGAGAATGAAGGGGATAGCATCCATGAATATCCGAGGTTAAATCACTCCCTGCTGAGGGAACAACAGCAGCATGCTTAATGAGTTCAAAGGACAGCAATTAATCTAATGTAGTTGGAGTAGAGTGAGCAAAAGGGAGAGGAGTAGGAGATGAGATCAGAAGGATATCAGGGAACAGATTCATATAGAGCCTAGTAGACCTCTAAAAAGACTTTGAATATTCTTCACTTGCTATTAGAGTACTTCTAGTGGAAGTGTTTTAACACTTGACCCTGGCTGCTGTTTTGAGAGTGGAGAAGAGCAAGAAAAAGATGGACACCTGGTATCTGCATAGGACTATTGCAATGATCCTGGTGAGAGAGTAGTGGCTTGGACCCCGTGGTAGTGGTTAAGGTGGTACAAAATTGTCACATGTCTCATATATTTGAAAAGTGGAATTGTCAGGATTTGTTTATAAATTCTGTGTGGAACATAAAAGAAAGCTGTGAGTCAAGGCAATTTTTAAGATTTTGTTCTGAGCTGATTGAAGAATGGTGTTCCCATTTATTTAGATGGAGGTTACTGGGTGAGAAGCTGTTTTGGACAAAATGAATAAATAAATAATTTGGTTTAGAACACCTTAAATATGAAGTTATGGTAAGAGGTGTGAGCTGAAAATTTAAGTTTGGAACTCATCAGCATATATGTAGTGTTTAAAGCCTTTTAAGAGTTGTTGTTAGGTGCCATCAAGTCGATGCCAACTCATACCGACCCTATGTACAGCAGAACAAAACACTGCCCAGTGTTGCACCATCCTCATAATCATTGTTAAGCTTGAGGCCATTGTTGCGGCCGCTGTGTCAATTCATCTCGTTGAGGGTCTTCTTTTTTGCTTACTGACTACTTTACCAAGCATGATGTCCTTTTCCAGGGATTAGTCCTACCTGATTACATTTCCAAAGCATGTGAGATGAAGTCTCACCATCCATACTTCTAAGGATCGTTCTGGCTATACTTTTTCCAGGCCAGATTTTTTCATTCTTCTGCCAGTCCATGGTATATTCACCAACATTGTAATTCAAAGGTATCAATTCTTTGGCCTATCTTATCCATTGTCAAGCTTTCACATGGATGTGAGGTGATTGAAAACATTATGGCGTGGGGTCAGGCACATCTTAGTCCTTAATGTGATATTTTTTCTTTTTAACACTTTAAAGAGGTCTTTTGGATCAGATTTGCCCAATGCAGTAAGTCCATTGATTTCTTGACTGCTGCTTCCATGGACATTGATTGTAAATCCAACTAAAATAAAATCCCTGACAAATTCAATCTTTTCTCCATTTATCATGATGTTGCTTATTGGTCCAGTAGTGAGGATTTTGTTTTCTTTATGCTGAAGCGTAACCCATACTGAAGGCTTGTGGTCTTTGATATTCATCAGTAAGTATGTTAATTCCTTCTCTACTTCAAGCAAGCAAGGTTGTGTTATCTGTATAACATTAGTTGTTAATGAGTCTTCCTTTAATCCTGATGCCTTATTCTTCATATACACAGTTTCTCAGATTATTTTTTCTGCGTACAGATGGAATAAGTACAGTGAAAGGATACGACATTGTCACGCAACCTTTCCTGATTTTTAAACCACGCAGTATATCCTTGTTCTGTTTGAATGACTGCCTCTCTATGTACGGGTTCCTCAGGAGCACAATTAAGTGTTCTGATATTCCCATTCTTCCCAGTGTTTTTCCATAATTTGTTATGATCCATACAGTCAAATCCCTTTGCATAGTCTGTAAAACACAGGTAAGCCAAGGTACATCTGACATCAGCAATGATGTCTCTTGTTCCATGTCCTGTTCTGAATCTGGCTTGAATTTCTGGCAATTTCCCATCAATGCACTGCTGCAACTGCTTTTAGATGATCTTCAGGAAAATTTTACTTGTGTGTGATATTCATAACATTGTTGGATAATTTCTACATTTTGTTGGAACAGTTTTCTTTGGAATGGGCAGAAATACGCATTTCCTCCAGTCACTTGGCCGGGTAGCTGTCTTCCAAATTTCTTGGCATTAACAAGTGAACACTTTCAGCACTTCATCCTTTTGCTGAAACATATCAATTGGTATTCCTTCAATTCTTGGATCCTTGTTTTTCACCAATGCTTTCAGTGCAGCTTGGACTTCTTCCTTCTGTACCACCAGTTCTTGATCATTTGCTACCTCCCGAAATGATAGAACGTCAACCAATTCTTTTTGGTACAGTGGCTCTGTATGCTTTCCTTTTTTTTTTTTTTTGATGCTTCCTGCATTGTTTAAGATTTTTCCTGTAGAATCCTTCAATATTGCAACTCAAGGTATATCTGTCACTTTGTCGTACTGTGGTGGCTTGTGTGTTGCAGTGATGCTTGAAGCTATGCCACTGGAATTTCAAATACCAGCAGGGACACCCATAGTAGACAGGTTTCAGCCAAGCTTCCAGGGTAAAACGGACTAGGACAAAGGACCTGGTGGTCTACTTCTAAAAAAAACTGGCCTTTGAAAAGCTTATGAATAGCAGCAGAACATTGATATAGTGCCAGAAAATGAGATCCTTAGGTTGTAAGGTACTCAAAATATACCTGGGGAAGAACTGTCTTCTCAAGATAGAGTCAACCTTGATGATGTGGATGGGGTCAAGCTTTCAGGACCTTCATCTGCTGATGTGGCATGACTCAAAATGAGAGGCAACAACTGCAAATATCCATTAATAATAGGAACACGGAATGTATGAAGTACAAGTTTAGGAAAATTGGAAATTGTCAAAAATTAAATGGAACACATAAACATCAATATCTTAGTCATTAGTGAGCTGAAATGGACTGGTATTGGTCATTTGGAATCAGACAAACATTTGGTCTACTACACCAGGAATGACAAAATGAAGAGAAATGGTGTTGCAGTCATTGTCAAAAGAACATTTTAAAATCTATCCTGAAGTATAATGCTTCAGTGTTAGGATAATATCTGTACACTTACAAGGAAAACCAGTTGATATGACTATTATTCAAATTTATGTGCCAACCCCTGAGGCCAAAGGTGAAAAAATTGAAGATTTTTATTAACTTCTGCAATTTGAATTGATCAAACATGCAATCAAGGTACATTGATAATTACTACTGATTGGAATATGGAAGTTAGAATCAAAGAAGAAGGAATGGTGGTTGGAAAATATGGCCTTGTTTATACAAACGATGCCAGAGATTGCATGATAGACTTTTGCAAGAAGAATAATTTCTTCACTGCAAATAACTTTTTCATCAACATAAACAGCAACTGTACACATGGACCTTGTCAGATGAAATACACAGGAATCAAATGGACTACATTTGTGGAAAGAGATGATGGAAAAGCTCCATATCATTAGTCAGAACAAGGCCAGGGGCCAACTGTAGAACAGACCATCAATTACTTATATGCAAGTTCGAGTTGAAGCTGAACAAAATTAAAACAATTCCATTAGAGCCAAAGTATGACCTTGAGTATATCCCACCTGAATTTAGAGACCATCTGAAGAATAGATTTGACACATTGAACACTAATGACTAAAGGCCAGACAAGTTATGGAATGACATCAAGGACAACATACATGAAGAAAGGAAGAGGTCATTAAAAAGACAGGAAAGAAAGAAAGACCAAAATGGATGCCAGAAGAGTCTCTGAACTTTCTCTTGAATGTGGAATAGCTACAGTGAAAGGAAGAAATGACGAAGTAAAAGAGCTGAACAGGAAATTTCAAAGGGTTGCTAGAGAAGACAAAGTATTATTACGAAATGTGTGAAGACCTGGATTAGAAAACCAAAAGGGAAGAACATCCTCAGCATTTCTCAAGCTGAAAGAACTGAAGAAATTATTCAAGCCTCGAATAGAATATAGGGAGTAAGTATCACTATCGATGAAATGTCCTAGTACTAAACCATTGAACACTGCAACCAAGGAGCCTAAGTCATAAAGGAGAACTGTGAGAAGATGATGCCCTGGTAGTCAAGCAAGTACAGTGTCACAGAGTATGTGGGTCAAACAGTATGGATAGGTCAGCCCAGGTAAAATCCTCCTTTTTAAAAAAAAGATTGTTTTTTTTCATCATAGCCAGCTCATTATATGAGAGATGCCATGACCGTATTCTGGTCTAGCACGATCATGTGTCTGGGTTCATTAAACTTTAATTCTGCTACAGGCAGTGGACATAGACAGCTTTTAGGTTATTCATAATGCATTGCTTTTTATCTCTCTCTTGCCCCCGACCCTGCTGCCGTAGGGACAGACTGCTTCTTGTCAGTATGGATTTCTGCGTGATTTCATATTTAGCCCTGCTTATTCTGCTTCTCCGAGCCAATGGATCCAGGGAAGTTATTGTCACTGGCATAGGTATCTCTTCCATTTGTTTGCGAACAAGCAGTTTCGGTTTTGCATATAGAAAAATGAACCTCTCTATATCATTTCTACATCTGCAGCCACAGAGGTTTCTCTACTACATTCAGAGCACCTGCTTGGTCTCCGTTATGTTTGTCATCTACTGCTTATTTTGGGTTTCAGAATTACAGCTCTTAATTTGATTAAAGAATGACATTTGAATCCATATTATACTTTTTCTGATACTCTAAGAAAGCTTTATGGTTGGTGAAAAAAGTATAAAGGCATTTTATAGCAATTGATAGCAATCACATTTTCTGTTGATAAAAACCAGTTGTCGTTGAGTTGATTCCAACTCATGGTGACTCCGCGTGTGGCAGAATAGAACAGTCATCCACAGCATCTTCAGTGGTTTATTTCTCAGAAGTAGATCTCCAGGTCTTTCTTAAGAGGCCCCTCTGGATGGACTGGAACCTCTAACCTTTTGGTTAGCAGCTGAGCACGTTAAATGTTTGCACCACCCAGGGACTCCTTTATATTGATAGAAGGGAAGAAAAAATAGCTGTAAACTAACGAAAATCTAAATTTTTGCAATAAACTAATTTATCAGAATTAATTCTATTTGAGATAATAAGAATTTTGAATTTTAAATCGGGCAGTTTTATGGGTAAATTAATTCTTTTATTACTAATGTCTAGTTCCCTCATAATTCAGCATAGTGATTGTTACATAGTGTAGCTTCTTACATTTATGGGAAAACCCCATTGCCGTTGAGTCAATTCTGACTCATAGTACACCTGTAGGACTGCCTTATAGGGTTTCCAAGGAGTGGCTGGTGGATTTGAACTGCTGACCTTTTGGTTAGCAGCTGAGCTCTTAACCACTGCAAAATGCCTTCTATGATTCAGGGAATATTTGAGATCCCCTTTGGTAGTTCAAATTGTGTTTCAGCGGCACATCAAAATTATTTTGAAGTGTCTCTGTGAGCTATTGCAAAATTCATGTCTAATGGTTACAGGAGGGGAAAGATATACGTGAAGTATTTCAAATCTCCATGTTCAAACTGAGTGCTAAGATTATGAACCACAGCAGTATTTCAAACTTGAAGGTGGGAATAAAATGTTTATTGAAGAATATGGAAAATCCACTCACTTTAACACAGCAGAGGTCTTTGTGTCATCTCCCCAACCCTTCATCTTTCTTCTTTCCTCCATGATTCCTGTTGTCTTATTTTGGCTTGGTTAATAGAGGAGCATATTGAATAGAGGAGAATACTGAAGAAACTGTGATTTACTTCATCTTTTCCAGTGTCATCATGCAAAATCATAGCCAGAAGAGGACTCCTTCTTGCTTTATTTTCAAAAAAAAAAAAAAAATTATGACATAGGCATTAATAATAAAAAATACCTAAATGCTTATTATATTATATAATCAGATGAGGTACTCATTTAATCCTCAAAATAATCCCATGAGTTATTCCATTTTACAGATGGAAAAATTGAATTTAGGGAGGATTTGTAACTTTCCCAAGATTAAAAGCTATAATTGTAACTATGAATTTATTAGTTGCAGGTTTTTACATGTCTGGTTTCACAAAGAGGATTATACCAAGTAAATATAGCTACTTGGTCCCTACTATATAAGCTCAGAAGTCTAAGGGTTTTATGTTCCTACAAAGTATCAGGTACTATGTGTTGTGACAATATCAAGCAGAATAATATTCCAAATAAGCCACAGTTTCAGAGCAGAATTTCAGGGCAAGTTGGAGAAAATTGCATTAAAAAAAATGGGTTTTATCTTTGTGTATAAGAAAAGCACTTAAGGAGGCCTCAAGACTCAGCCAAAGCTTCCTTAAGATGGTGACACCAGAGCTAATTTTTGAAGATGAGAAGGTAACAACAAGAAGAGTATGGAGCAGGGAAGTGAAAGCCAGCATCCAGTTGGGCTACAATTCTGCAGTCCTCCCTAATCTCAGTACGATGTGGGAAAAATCAAGGCAAGCGTATGAGAACAGAGATTGTACTGCCATAATTTGACTCTGTGAGGGAGTATTGTATAATATTTAGAGGACAGTCTCAGAAATAAGGATGCCTAGTTTTTTCCTACAATCATAGTATTTTTTTCCTACAATCATAGTAGGAAACCTGAGTCAAACCAGGTACAAGGTGATTGCTCTGCATGCTGGAACATAGGAGCTAGAAGGGAAATTTTCAGTGTAATGAGCACTAGCATTTTTGCTGTGCCATGAGGTCCAAGAGGACCCGGAAGCTAACAGAGTGAATGAAGAATAAGTATCTGGGATTGGGTAAGTTACTCCAGGAAGACCAGTTCCCTGGGGACAGATACCTCTAAGTCTCAATTATCTCAACTATCTCAAGCTTAATAAAATGTTCTTCACAAAGTTGTTGTAAGAATGGACAAAAAATAATGTATTACAAATGATGAAACATTTTGTTATGGTTATTATACTATTTTGTTATGGTTATTATACTATTTTTATATTCATCTAGCTATCGAGGTTTTTTTTCTTCTTCTGTAGACTCTTCAGAGGAGAGCCTTGTGAAGATTTTCTGTGTTCTAGAATTTTTTTCTTAATATAATCAGAAATCCTCTTGCTTTTGCCGTTGCTCTAAACACATTCTACTGACACCGGCAAAATCTTTCTTTTCAAAGATTCTGTCTTATCTGGGACTGAAATGTGCAGCCATTTGATAAATCTGATTTTTATAAACTCCTGAGTTAAAGGAGCGAGTGGTGGTTCAGTGGTAGAATTTTTACCTTCTGTGTGGGAGACGTGGGTTTGGTTCCCAGCCAAGGCACCTCATGCATAGCCGCCACACCTCTGTCTATGGAGGCTTGCATGTTGCTCTGGTGCAGAATAGGTTTCAGCAGAGCTTCTGGACTAAGACAGACTAGGAAAAAAAGCCTGATGATCTACTTCCGATGATCGGCCAGTGAACAATCCTATGGATCACAATGATCCAATACACAACTGGCCACAGGGATGGTGCAGAGCCCGGCAGTGTTTCTTTCAGTTGTGCATGGGGTCCCCAAGAAATCGGAGGCCCACTGGCAGCAGCTAACAAGAGGACAACAAACTGAGTTAGAAACAATATGAGGGCAGTGCTTCAGAATTGGGGAAAAAGTACAAACTGGTATCAGAATCACTATGGTAAGGGTTTGTTTTGGTTTGACCGAACTTGTGTATTTATGTTTAATAAATTGATTGATTTCACCCAGATTAACTAAAAATACCTTCACTCCTTTGGGGTTTAGCAGAAGGTGTTAATCTATTTTGGATTTTGCTTCTGTCAAAGAAAGATATCTAAGGGTTCAACTTTGAGTCATATGAAATTGACAATCATGGGAGACCTTATTCTTAAAAGGTGAACATTTCATGACCTCCAAATTGAAAGAGTTCATTTAAACTAGAAGCAGCAATGGCATGTTTTCATTTAGCTATTTTCATCTACATAAAAACCTTACAAATCATATTCTCAGGTGGCTCTCTTTATTAGCGTGAATAAGTAGTTCAAACTTTGGATTAAATCCTACTAGCCCTTTGCTTCTCCTCGAAAAATGTTGGCTTACTTATTTAGCTTCATAAAACTTTTTCAGCCGTTGATGGAGTATTTATTGGTAACCTAAACATCATATTTGTAAGGCTTATATTTCTTAATCTAGATGTAACATTTACTTCTGATTAGTTTCTGAATTCTTATCTGGAATAATTGAATATTTGAGCTATCCATATAAAATCATGGCCAATGAATATGAAGGAGAAAATATACATGACTGACATGTTAATAAAAAATAAAACCCAGGAGGCAGTGCCAACATGGCACTATAAATAGAAGCACCACATCATCCTTCCACAGCAAAGATCTGAAAAACTGAGTAAAACAGGGACAAATGTCAATCCTGGAACCCTAAGCATCAAATGAAGAGATAAAGAGCTCGACCGAGCACGGAATAGAGTAAGAAACTGACAGAGGACAGAGAGTGAGGAGGTATTACAAGCGGAGGTCCCCTATGGGCTAACACAGCATAGGTTTGCCATGTTGGACTCCTGTTGGAGATTCGGAAACAGGGAGTATGTGAAAGCAGCTTCGCCAAGCTTCCAGCAGGAGACAGAGCACCCAGTAACCAGCAATACATGTTTTCCTACTCTTCTTCTCCCTGCTTGACCTCCACCGGTTCCCAGCAGGCTGAGGTGGTTCGGCTGGCTGGAAGGCTTTGGCTCTGTGTTCCTAGATTTTCCCCACCCACACTGGCTGGCTTCTTCAGTGCCATTTCCTTGTTGCTGATGTTGCTTTTTTTTTTTTTTTTTTTTTGGCCCTCTTTTGGTTTCTTCCCTGCCTCTCTCCTCCTCCCCCTCCTTTCTCTTGAACACTTGTCTCTGTGTGCCATCTTTGCTTCTTCTTGACAGCCTGTGAAGTATCGCTCAGCTGGTGAGTTGCTTCCCCGGTCTGTGCCAACACGTTGGTGGGATACTTGGGGACTTTTTTTGTTTTGTTTGTTTGTTTTCTTTTCCTTTTCTCAGCTTGTGAGCCCCTTCTTGCTGGGCTGTACTGTACTGCTTGGGAGCCACTTTCCTGGTCTCACAGATGCATTGGTGGGATCTCGGGGGGTATTCCTTCCTTCCTTCCTTCCTTCCTTCCTTCCTTCCTTCCTTCCTTCCTTCCTTCCTTCCTTCCTTCCTTCCTTCCTTCCTTCCTCCCTCCCTCCCTCCCTCCCTCCCTCCCTCTTTTTTCCTTTTTGTCTTTCTTCATTTCTCAGTTTCTCCTCTCTCTCTCCTTACCTTCTTTTCCTGCCTTCTGAATATCTGGTGCTGTGTGCCATCTCTTCCCCTTCTACTTTGGCTGTACTGCACACCTTGGGAGCAGCTTCCCCGGTCTGCGAAGCCACACCAGTGGGACCCCTGGGGACTTTTGTTTCTTTCTTTTTTATTATTATTTTTTCTTTTCCTTTTTGTCTTTCTTCATTTTTCAGTTTCTTGTCTCTCTCTACTAACCTTTTCCCGTCTCCTTAATACCTGCTGCTGTGTGCCATCTCTGCCCTTTCTAACCAGGTCATACTGCATGACTTGGGAGCTGCTTCCCTGATCTATGCAGCTGCACCAGTGGGATCACGGGGAGGTGGGAGGAGACCTTTCTTTTTTTTCTTTTTCTTTTGTTTTTTTTTGTTTTTCTTCATTTCTTAGTTTCTCATCTCTGCTTTCCTTCTTTTCATGTTTCCTGAATACCTGGTACTGTGTGCCATCTCCACCACATCTAGACAGGCTGTGATCTAAGGCCTGGGAGTCACTTCCCCGGTCACCGGTGGGATCCTTGGGGTCATGTCTTTTTTTTTTTAATTAATTTTTTTCTCTTTTTCTTCATTTTTCTGTGTCTCATCTCTCCACTCCAATGGCAAGCTCCCTCAGCACTTTTTTTGTTTGTTCTTTTTCTTGCCCCTTTTTCTCTCTCTTCTCCTCTTCTTTTCCATACCCATCTTAGCTCCACACATCATAACCTCCCCCTTCCCTCCTGCCTAACTTCACTGTGTGCTGAACATCACACCCTGAAGCAGCACAGGCATGGTCTACCAGAACCTGCCCTGCACTGACCCCTGGCCTGCTCTGTTGGCCCCAGTACATGCCACAAACAACCCATTCCAAACCCTCCCCTTCAGCTGGACCTGCCCAGCTGCACCATTGCTGAACGACTGGCACTGCCCATTGAACAAGGAGGTGAAATAAAGAAAATAACTACTGAAAGTCCTGAAGACAGCAGACAATATCAAAACATATATAGGACAGGTTAGTTCTAGTAAGCACCCAAAATAAAACACCAGATGACTTTACAGTAGATGAAAAGGTACTAGAACTACCTGATAGGGAATTCAAATCTCTAATATTCAGAGCTATCCAAGAGTTGAAGCAAAAGGCAGACAAAAATGAGGAAAAAAATAGACAAATTTATGGAAAAAGCAGACCCAAAAAATGGAAACATTCAGGAAAATAATACAGGAACAAAATGTCAAAAGAAATTCACAACTAAAAATCATGCAAAAACATCAGTTAGAAATCCAAAAGATGAATAAAAAGATTTCAGAAAGGGACAGTGTCATAGAAGGGCCGAGGAGGAGGTTTGAAATAATGGAAGACAGGATCAGCAAAACTGAAGACAAATCCTTGGGTACAACTTTGAGGAGAAAATCAGAAAAAAGAACAAGGAAAAATGAAGAAACCCAGAGAATTATGTGGGATATAATCAAAAGCAAAAATTTGTGAGTGATCAGAGTTCCAGAACAGCGAGAGAAAATGAAAACACAGAGAGGATCACCAAAGAACTGCTGACAGAAAACCTCCCAAATATCATGAAAGATGAAAAGCTGACAATCCAAGAAGCTCAACGAACCCCATATAGGATAGACCCCAAAAGAAAGTAACCAAGGCATCTCATAATCACTCTCGCTAAAATCAAAGACAAAGAAATAATCTTGACAGCTGCTCAAGAAAAACAAAAAGTCACGTACAGACAGGAAACGATAAGACTAAGCTCTGATTACTCAGCAGAAACCATGCAGGCAAGAAGGCAATGAGATGACATATATAAAACCTTGAAAGAAAAAACTTGCCAACCAAGAATAATATGTATTGCAAAACACTCATTCAAATATGATGGTGAAATTGGGACATATCCAGATGTCATGGATTGAATTGTGTGCCCCCAAAAATATATGTCAGCTTAGTTAGGCCATGATTCCCAGTATTGTGTGATTGTCTACCATTTTGTCATTTGATGAGATTTTACTATGTGTTATAAATCCTATCACTATGATGTTAATAAGATGGGTTAGCAGTAGTTATGTTGATGAGATCTGCAAGATTAGATTGTATCTTAAGCCAATCTCTTTTGGGATATAAAAGAGAAGTGAGCAGAGAGATAGGGGCCTCATACAACAAAGAGAGCAGTGCCCAGAGCAGAGCTCATCCTTTGGACGCAGGGTTCCTGTGCAGAGAAGCTCCTGGTCCAGGGGAATATTGACGAATAAGACAGAATTTGGTAGCAGAAGTGGGTAAAATGGGGAAGCAGTTTTGAAACTGAGTGGATAGAGAAGTGGCAGCCACAGAGGACCAGCAGCAGCTGACAACTGGAAGCAGCAAAGAACCTGCAGTGGAAGAGAAGCAGCAGTGGCAGAAAACCGGCAGCAGCAAACCAGGAGACCAGTGGAGTGAGGGAGCTGAGTGCCTGTGCACAGGCAGCTTCCTGGTGGCATGGGGTACCTCCAGACACTTATTGGTGGAGCTACAGAGCTTTGAAACACCTGCCCCAGTAGAGCAGAAGTGAGCAGAGGGGCCTGAGGACAGAGAGGTCAAGGAACCAGGAAGAAGAATCTGAAGAGAGAAGAAACACAGGAAACTGAGCTGCCTCAGTTTCAAAAGATATGGTCAGGACCTCTGGGGTTTCAAAGAATGGAACCACAGCCTCTGGTATTTCTAAGAGGGAGTCACCACTGAGATGGACTAGGAAAATGGTGTGCCTAAAGTGAAGGGAGCAGAGTTGCCATCTCAGAGGGCCTGGAAGGTGAAGCTGAAGCCCAGGGCCGAGGGACCTACACTCAGAATCCAGAAAGTGTGGCCAATATCTAGAATCTAGAGGGAAGGGCTATTGTGTAAGTGGTCTTAGAGAACAGAGGATTATTTTCAGAGCCTTGAGGGCTAATGTAATGTGTTCTGCTGACTTGCTTGGTACCTATTGTACTTTCTTTCCGTCTATTTTCTCCTATTTGTAATGGAAATGTCTAGCTTGTGCCTGTTCTGCCACTGTACTTTGGAAGCAGATAACTTGTATTCTAGATTTCACAGATGAAGAGGAATTTTTGGATTTTGGACTTGGAGCTAAGACTTTTGCTATGACATGATGGGGTGTATATGTTTTCATTTGGCAAGTACATGAATTTTTGGGTGCCAAAGGGTGGAATGTCATGGATTGAAATGTGTCCTTCAAAACTATGTGACAGCTTGGTTAGGCCATGATTTCCAGTATTATGTGATTATCCACCATTTTGTCATTTGATGAGATTTTCCTGTGTGTTTTAAATCATATCATTATGTTGTTAATAAAGTGGATTAGTGGCAGTTATGTTGATGAGGTCTACAAAATTAGACTATGTCTTGAAACATTCTCTTTTGTGATATAATAGAGAAGCTAACAGAGAGACAGGGACCTCATACCACGAAGAAAGCAGTGCTGGGAGCAGAACGTGTCCTTTGGACCTGGGGTTCCTGCCTGGAGGAACTCCTAGTCCAGGGGAAGATTGATGACAAGGACCTTCCTCCACAGCTGACAGAGAAAGCCTTCCCCTGGAGCTGATGCCCTGAATTTGGTCTTCTAGCCTACTAGACTGTGAAAAAATAAATTCCTCTTTGTTGAAGCCACCCACTTGTGGTATTTCTGTTATAGCAACACTAGATGACTAAGACACCAGATAAACAGAAATTAAAGGAATATATAAAAACCAAACCAAACGTACAAGAATTATTAAAGGAAGTCTGGTTTGAGAGCAAAAACATCAGACAACGGTCTGAGTCTAGGATGCAAGATCATACCAGCCAGATACCAACCTAGGAAATGAACTCTCAAGGACTATTCAAAACCAAAAGATTTACAACAGGTAACCAGCGAAGTTAATCTGTAAATGATAACAGAGACAGAACAATAAAAGACAGAATAAGCTGTGTAGGTATAGAACTTTCTAATGGAGAGGAAGGCAAGGCAATACCAAGTAATAATAGACTGGTTCAAACCCAGGAAGATAAGGGTAGATTTCAAGGTAAACACAAAGAAAGTTAAAAAACACTCAACCAAATAAAGAAGAAAAATAGGAAGTTTCAGTAAAAACAAAAGAAATGGAAAAAAAAATCCACAAAGAAAAGAAATTCAGAACAGGAGAGTAAGAGGAACAAAGAAAAATCTGTACCACAAAGAAAAGCACTACAAAATGATGGTGGTAAATACACACCTACGAAAAATTACACTGAATGTAAATGGCCTAACGTACCCATAATGAGACAGAGAGTGACAGAATGGATAAAAATCAGGATCCATGAATATGCTGTCTACAAGAGACTCACCTTAGAAATATAGATGTAAATTTATTAAAAATCAAATGATGAAAAAATATATATCAAACAGCTATCAAAAAAGAGGAGTGACAATACTAATTTCAGATAAAATAGACTTTAAAACAAAATCTACCATAAAAGACAAAAAAGGGCGCTATATAATGATCAAAGGAAAGATCTATCATGAATACATAAGCATAATAAGTATCTATGTACCCAATGACAGGGCCCCAAAATACAAAAAACAAACTTTAACACCACTGAAAACAGAAATTGAAAGTTCCACAATAATAGTAGGAGACTTCAACACACCACCCTAGGTAAAGGACAGACATCAAGAAAGAAACTCAGCAAAGATACAGATGATCTAAAGGACACAATTAGCCATCTTGACCTCATATACATATATAGAATGCTCCACCCAACAGCTGCAAACTGCACATTTTTTCCAACACGCATGGAAGGTTCTCCAGAATAGAACACATCTTACGCCACAGAGCAACTCTCTAACAAAATCTAAAACACTGAGATAATACAAAGTATCTTCTCTGACCACAGTGCCACCAAAGTAGAAACTAACAACAGGAAGAGCAAGGAAAAAACAAAAATCTATGACATGGAAAAAGAAAACACCCTGCTTAAAAACCACTGGGTAACAGAAGAAATCAGATATAGAGTAAATAAATTACTAGAATCAAAGGAGAATGAAAACACATCATACCGAAACCTTTAGAAAACAGTAAACTCATTCCTCAGAGGTCAATTTGTAGTAATGGATGCACACATCAAAAAAGAAGAAAGGGACAAAATCAAAACATTAGTGACACAACTTGAACAAACAGAAAGACAACAGCAAAAGAAGCCATGGCCACCAGAAGATGGCCACCAGAAGAAAGGAAATAATAAAGATCAGAGCAGAAATAAAATAGAGAATAGAAAAAAAAAAAATACAAAGAATCAGTAAAACCAAAAGTTGTTCATTGAAAGAATCAACAAAATCAACAAACCACTAGCCAAATTGACAAGAGAAAAACAGGAGAGGATGCAAATAACCCAAATAAGAAATGAAATGGGGGACATAACAGACCCAACTGAAATAAAAAGGATCATAACAGAATATGATAAAAAAGTATACCGCAAAAAAAAATTGAAAACCTAGAGGAAACGGGCAAATTTCTAGAAACGCACTACCTACACAAACTAACACAAAATGATGTTGAAAATCTGAACACACCCATAACAAGAGAAGAGTTTGAAAAGGTAATAAAATAAGCTCCCAACGACAAAAATTCCTGGCCCAAGTGGCTTCACTGGAGAATTCTACCAAACATTCAGAGAAGAGCTTACATCAGTACTACTCAAACTATTTCAGAACATAGAAAATGAAATGATACTTCTGGACTCATTCTGTGAAGCCAGCATAACCCTGATACCAAAATCAAGCAAAGACAACACAAAAAAAGAAAAAGACCAATATCTCTTATGAGTATAGATGCAGGAATTCTCAACAATGTTCTAGCTAATAGAATTCAATATCATATCAAAAAAATAATACACCACGACGAAGTAGGATTCATACCAGGTATGCAAGGATGGTTCAACATTAGAAAATCAATCCACATAATTCACCACATAAATAAGAAAAAAAAGAATCACACGAACATCTAGATCAATGCAGAAAAAGCATTCAACAAAGTCCAATACCCATTCCTATAAAAACTCTCAGTAAAATAGGCATAGAAGGGAAATTCCTCAACATAATAAAATGCATATATACAAAACCAACAGCCAACATCATTCTTAACAGAGAGAGGCTGAAAACATCCCTCTTGGTTACAGGAACAAAATAAGGATGCTCTTTATCACTACTATTATTTAGCATTGTGTTGGAAGTCCTAGGTAGCTAGAACAATAAGGTAAGAAAAAGAAATAAAAGGCATCCAAATTGGCAATGAAGAAGTAAAACTGTCCCTATTTGCAGATGAATAGAAAGATTCAGCAGAGAAGCAGGATACAAGATAAACATGCAAAAATCAGTTGGATTTCTATACACAAATAAAGAGAATGATGAAAAGGGAATCAGGAAAACAATATCATTTATAATAGCCCCTAAAAAAATAAAATACTTAGAAATAAACCTTACCAGGTATGTAAAAGACATATGGAAAGAAAACTACAAAACACTACTGCAAGAAACCAAAAGAGATTCACATAAATGGAAAAACATACCATGCTCATGGGTAGGTAGACTCAACATTGTGAAAATGACAATTCTACCCAAAGCAATTTACAAATACAATGCAATGCTAATACAAATACCAACAACGTTCATTAAAGAGATGGGAAAACTAATCATTAACTTTATATGGAAAGGGAAGAAGTCCTGGATAAGTAAAGCACTTTTTTTTTTTTTAATTTTTATTGTGCTTTAAGTGAAAGTTTACAAATCAAATCAGTCTCTCATACAAAAACACATATACACTTTGCCCCACACTCCCAATTGCTCTCCCCCTGGTGAGACAGGCTGCTCCCTCCCTGCACTCTCTCTTTTCGTGTCTATTTCACCAGCTTCTGACCCCCTCCACCCTCTCATCTCCCCTCCAGGCAGGAGATGCCAAAATAGTCTTAAGTGTCCACCTGATCCAGGAAGCTCACTCCTCACCAGTATCCCTCTCCAACCCAATGTCCAGTCCAATCCCTGTCTGAAGAGTTGGCTTTAGGAATGGTTTCTGTCCTGGGCCAACAGAAGGTCTAGGGGCCATGACCACCGGGGTCCTTCTAGTCTCAGTCAGACCACTATGTCTGGTCTTTTTATGAGAATTTGGGGTCTGCTTATCCCACTGCTCTCCTGCTCCCTCAGGGGTTCTCTGTTGTGTTCCCTGTCAGGGCAGTCATCGGTTGTAGAGAGGCACCATCTAGCTCTTCTGGTCTCAGGCTGATATAGATTCTGGTTCATGTGGCCCTTTCTGTCTCTTGGGTTCATAATTACCTTGTGCCCTTGGTGTTCTTCATTCTCCTTTGATCCAGGGGGGTTGAGACCAATTGATGCATCATAGATGGCCACTTGCTAGCGCTTAAGGCCCCAGGAGCCTCTCTCCAAGGCGGGATGCAGAATGTTTTCTTAATAGATTTTATTATGCCAGTTGACCTAGATGTCCCCTGAAACCATGGTCCCCAAACCCCCACCCCTGCTACGCTGGTCTTTGAAGCATTCAGTTTATTCAGGAAACTTCTTTGCTTTTGGTTCAGTCCAGTTGTGCTGACCTCTCCTGTATTGTGTACTGTCTTTCCCTTCACCTAAAATAGTTCTTGTCTACTATCTAATTAGTGGACACTCCTCTCCCTTCCTCCCACCCCACTCTCGTAACCATCAAAGAATATTTTCTTCTCTGTTTAAACTATTTCTCGAGTTCTTATAGTAGTGGTCTTATACAATATTTGTCCTTTTGCAACTGACTAATTTCACTCAGCATAATGCCTTCCAGATTCCTCCATGTTATGAAATGTTTCATGGATTCATCGTTGTTCTTTATCGATGTGTAATATTCTATTGTGTGAATATACCTTAATTCATTTATCCATTCATCCATTGATGGGCACCTTGGTTGCTTCCATCTTTTTTCTATTGTAAGCACTGCTGCAATGAACATGGGTGTGCATATATCTGTTTGTGTAAAGGCTCTTACTTCTCTAGGATATATTCCAAGGAATGGGATTGCTGGATCGTATGGTAGATCTATTTCTAGGTTTGTAAGGAAGCACCGCATCAATTTTCAAAGTGGTTGTACCATTTGACATCCCCACCAGCGGTATATAAGTCTTCCAGTCTCTCCACAGCCTCCCCAACATTTATTCTTTTGTGTTTTTTGGATTAATGCCAACCTTGTTGAAGTGAGATGAAATCTCATTGTAGTTTTGATTTGCATTTCTCTAAAGGCTAATGATTGTGAGCTTTTCCTCATGTATCTGTTAGCAACCTGAGTGCCTTCTTTAGTGAACTGTCTGTTCATGCCTGTTGCCCATTTTTTAATTAAGTAAAGCACTTTTGAAGAAGAAGAATAAAGTAGGAGGACTTGCAGTACCTGACCTCAGAACCTACTATACAGCTATGGTAGTCAAAACAGCATGGCACTGGTAAAATGACAGATACATTGACCAAGGGAACAGAATTGAGAACCCAGGTATAAATCTATCCACCTACTGTGGTCACCTCGGAAACAGTCTTTTTAACAAATGGTGCTTGCAAAACTGGATGTCCATCTGCTAAATAATGAAACAGGACCCATACCTCACACCTTACACAAAAACTAATTCAAAATGGATCAAAGACTTAAGCATAAAGATCACAGAAGAAAAAGTAGGATCAATGCTGGAGACCCTAATACATGGCGTTAACAGGATACAAACCATAACTAAGAACACACAAACTCCAGAATATAAGCTAGATAACTGGGATCTTCTAAAAATTAAACACTTATATTGATCAAAGGAGTAAAAAGTGAAACTATGGACTGGAAAATAAATTTTGGCTATTACAAATCTGACAAAGGTCTAGTCTCTGAAATCTATAGGAAAATCTACAGCAAAAACACAAATAATCCAGTTAAAAAATGGGCACAGGAAATGAACAGACACTTCACCAAAGAAGACATTCGAGCAGCTAACAGACACATGAGGAAAGGCTTTCAATTACTAGCCATTAGAGAAATACAAATCAGAACCACAATGAGATACCATCTCACCCCAACATTACTGGCAAGATCAAAAAAAAAAAAAAAAAACAGTAAATAACAAATGATGGAGAGACTGAAGGGAGATCAGAACTCTTATGCACTGTTGGTGGCAATGCAAAATGATACAACAATTTTGGAAAGCTATATGGTGCTTCCTTAGAAAGCTAGAGATAGATATACCATATGACCCAGCAATCCCACTCCCAGGAATATATCCTAGACAAATAAGAGTCATCAAACGAATAGACGTATGCACACCAGTGTTCATTGCAGCATTATTCACAATAACAAAAAGATGAAAACAACCTAGTTGTCCATCAACAGATGAATGGATAAACAAGCTATGGTAAAAACCCCAATTTCCGTCGAGTCGATTCTGACTCATAGTGACCCTAAAGGACAGAGTAGAACTGTCCGATAGGGTTTCCAAGGAGCACCTGGTGGATTTGAACTGCTAGCCTTTTGGTTAGCAGCTGTAGCACTTAACCAATACACCACCAGGTTTTCCGCAAGCTATGGTACATACACATAATGGAGTACAAAGCAACGATAAAGAGCAATGATGAATCTGGGAAGCATCTCACAACATGGATTTATCTGGAGGGCACCATGCTGAGTGAAATAAGTCATTGAAAAGAAGTTGTCTTCTTTCAAAAGGATAAATATTGTATGGGACCACTACTACAAACATTCATGAAAAGGTTTATACACAAAAAGAAACAATCTTTGATGGTTACACAGAAGGGGAGGGGTGGGGATAGAAAAACACTAAATAGACAATAGATAAGTAGTAAATTTTGTGAAAGGTAAGAGTATGCAATACGGGGAAGCCAGCACAACCTATACAAGGTAAGGTCATGGAAGCTCCATAGACACATCTAAACTCCATGAGGGACTGAATTGTTAGACTCAGGGCTGTGGGGACCGTGATCTTGGGGAACATCTAGCTCAATTGGCATAACATAGTTTATAAAGAAAATGTTCTACATTCTACTTTTGTGAGTAGTGTCTGGTGCTTAAAAATCTGTGAGCAACCATCTAAGATACTCCACCAGTCTCACCCATTCAGGAATGAGGGAGAATGAAGGAAACTAAAGACACAAGGGAAAGATTAGTCTAAAGGACTAATGGATGACATGTACCACGGCCTGTGCCAGACTGAGTCCAGTACAACTAGATGGTGCTCAGCTACCTCTACTGACTGGTCTGACAGGAATCACAGTAGAAGTTCCCAACAGAGCTGGCTAAAAATATAGAACAAAATTCTAACTCACAAAAAAAGACCAGACTTACTGGTCTGGCAAAGACCAGAAAAACCCTGTGAGTATGGCCTCTGGACACCTTTTAGCTCAGTAATGAAATCATTCCTGAAGTTCACCCTTCATTCAAAGATTAGACAGTCCGTAGAACAAAATGAGGCTCAAGGGGCACACCAACCCAGGGACAAGGACTAGATGCCAGGAGGGAACAGGAAAGCTGGTAATATGGAACCCAAGGTCAAGAAGGGAGAGTGTTGACGTGTTGTGGGTTTTGTTAATCAATGTCATAAGACAATACGTGTACTAACTGTATAATGAGAAACTAGTTTGTTTTGTAAACCTTCATCTAAAGTACAATAAAAATAAATAAATAAAAACCAAACCAGTGGCCACTGAGTTGATTCTGACTCATGGTGACCCCACGTTTGTTAGGGTAGAACTGTGCTCCACAGTGTTTTCAATGGCTGTGATCTTCCTGAAGTAGATTTCCGGGCCCTTCTTTCTAGGCGCTTCTGAGTGTATTCAAACCACCAACCTTTCGGTTAGTACACAAGCTCTTAACTGTTTACACATCCCGGGGACTTCTGTAGGACATGTTACCTCAAACCTGCTGTGTGAAAAAGTCTATTGAACCAGAAAGCTTTCACAGATTTTTTTTCAATGATAAACATATTTTATTTTTGAATACATATTTCAAGTCACTTTCCTGAAATGTGTTTTTAGTTTGTTTAGACTCTCATTAACCGTGTATTACTGTGCTGACTTCCATAGATCCTCTTCAACAGTAGATGCTGTCAATCTTTTAAACATTTTCAAATCTGAGACGCAATTGAATCTCATTATTGCTTTTATTTTTAAAACAGTTATTATTAAAAAATCTGTATATTTCCCACCATGTTTATTTGCTAATCACCTTTACTCCATTGTGATTTGCTTACTTATGCCTTTACCTATTTTTCCTTTGGAAGGCTGAGCTTTTTCCTTTCTTTTAACAGGTGGTTTCTATGTACTAATAGATAATCATATTGGAAGGACATGCAGGCTTCAACTTTTAAAGCTAAGATTCTTCTGTCTGAATATGTGCATGTTGGATTCTTTGTTGTAAGCTTTTTGTAAAAACAGAGTGTAAAAATCATTTGCCAAGATTATGGGTTGGGACTTTTTTTTTTTCCTATGTGACATAGTAATGTCTGGTTATAGAGTTTCTCATTGATCAGGAGTTTTAATTATTTGTGAAAAGATTTTGGTTTTATTCTACTTCTTTATTAATATTTATTAATTTTTAGTTCAGGTATACACAATTGATCATTTTTAGTTCTTGGTTCATGACACACTCTCATGATTGGCCCCTGTATAATCTGGTATAGTTAGGCATGTATTTGTTTATTTACTTACTTATTGTTAGCAATGCCGTAACCACTCATGAACTCACCCCCAAAGTGAAAGTTAGACCTTGACAATTACCTCCATCTAATCATAAAAAAAAAAAAAAAATTTTTTTTTTTTTAATCATATGTTTCCTCCTTCATGTATAACATAAAGTATTTCTTGTGAGAATGTTTATTCATGCTCACCAAAGATGGGAAATAACTAGAATATCCTCCGTCTATTGAATGGGTAAAAACTGTGGCCCGTCCATGCACTCAGCAATAAAAAAGAATGAAGTAAGATCTACACAGTCACATGGATGAATCTCAAATGCATTATGTTAAGTGAAAGAAATCAGACTTATAATACTATATATTGTGTGATTCTATTTATTTGACGTTCTGGAAAAGGCAAACTTACAAAGAAAGAGAGCAGATCAGTAGTTACCAGGGTTGAATGGGGCCTAGAAAGGGGCAGCGCAAGGGAACTATTCTATATGTTGGTTATGGTGGTGTTTATACAACTGTATGTGTTTGACAAAACTAAAGAACTGTATACAAGTATTTAATTTTTGTGTATGTATATAAAAATAATAAGTGAAAAAATAAGGTTCAGAAAAATAGGTGCCTTAGAATACCATTCGTACACAATAAGGAAGAAATAAGAATTTATGTTTACTCCCTTTTTGTGCTTGTATAGCCAAACTCTGAAAAGTTATAAGAATATGTTAACACTGGTTATTTGTATGTGTGTCTGGAGGAGAACATCATGCTTGGTAAGTCAGCAAAAAAGAGGAAGACCCTCAATGAGATGGATTGACACAGTGGCTGCAAAGAAGGGCTCAAGCATAACAACAATTGTGAGGATGGCGCAGGACTGGGCAGTGTTTCATTCTGTTGTACATATGATCTCTATGATTCGGAACACACTCAATGGCACCTAACAATAACAACATGTATGTGTGTGTACATATTAAATTAGACGTAAAATACATCTATGGGTTTGAATGTAATTATCCAAGAGTTAGTTCAAAAACAGAAAAAATCTTTCATTACGTTGTCAAATAAATCTTTAACTCCCCCAATTTACAAACTACTGGTCTATGACAAAAAAAAAAATGACAGTAGGCACAAATTGACATTCTTTGCCAAGTTCACTCTGCAGATACATTTTGCTTGGTTCTACAGTGTTCATTTACATGTTTTTTTTCTGGGTATGCACTCTAGAATATAACACAGTCCCTGGCCTTTTCTAGGCTTTGATCTCTAGCGTGCTTTAGCATTACAGTTCCCTGTCTCACTCCATTATGTGGTTGCTATGAGTCAGGATAGACTCGATGGCAGTGGGTTTTTATCCCACTCCAAAGATGTTTGATTTGCAGCTTCTGGGTAATCAGATGCTATGAGGATGAGGAGACAAAGAAATGTCCATAAAAATAGGGGAACCACGCTAATGGAGGTAAAAACATTCAAGTCAGAAAGCATGTTTCAGTTGGTGAAATGAGACAATTAAAAAATCATAAATGGAATCATTACAGACCCTGAGCTAGTTTAGCCACTGTTTATCAGTGCTAACCTCTACTAATCTTTTGGGTGTTAGCTGATGCTGTATATCAAATCCAAATGAGCTCATTAAATGTAATTATACAACAGATCCTTTACTGCAGTAATCCATACCACAGAGACAGACATACACCTATGTTCTACAAATGGAGATTTATTTTATCCATAATGGTTATGATGGATTATGTATTTAATTAAGAAATGTTGCTTTGTAATACTTTATTCTCAGTTTTTCAACTCAAATCCTTCCCTAGCTATATCAAATTTTTAATGTGATTCTGTCAGTGTGAATATATTTCAATATTTTGCAACTTGGATGAGTGAAAGTGGGTATAAATTATTATTTGAAATTGGCTGCAGATGTTTTCTGATTTATCTTTGGGGAATGGTCATTTTTGTTTAGGGAAAAAAAAAATTAATGGACTTTTGATTATGCAGAAATAAAGCCAAAATCCTTTTCTGAAATGGAAGTTTCAGTCAATGAAAAGATAAACCACTTTGGATATTAATGTAAAATATTGTCCTCATCTTTGCCAGAGTTTCATTTCAAGGGTTATCTCTACTTTGAGTAAAAGCTGGTTCCGAGCCTGGGATCAGTGAGCATGTAACTCAGCTATATGTGTGAAGAACTTGGTCAAGGCATGCTTATTGGGAAAAGGAAGTCAATAGAAATGGAGGACAGTGACACCTTGTGGAGGGCCATGGCTATGGATATGCAGTATCCAGTTTTTCTCTCTCCTTTGCATGAGTGTGACTCATTTTGGCTATGACCGTGCCTTAAGTCAGGCTTAAGAAAAGAAAAAAAAAAAAAACACAAGCTGATCTTAATTTTATTTAAGGTAACCAAGGGAGAGACTTATACCCATTCTTGGTAAAAACCATAAAGGTAGACTGATAGAAGTGGCAAACTAGTTAATTTAGACCGACTTGTAAAATCAAGTTTTGTTCTGAGTAATACATGAGTTGACTTTTTCCTGTAAAGCACTGCAGCATAGGGGAGAGTAAGGGGTTAAAATGCTTCCTGCTCTGCTGAGGTAGATGGGTTTATATAGGGTTTGGGGTACTTGGGCTTATGAAAAGTCAGAGCTTTCATATAGTTTCACATATTTTTGTGGGGGAAAACAACTTTGAGATTTGTCTTAGTTATCTAGTTCTAACAGAAATACCATAAATTGGTGGCTTTACAAACATAAATTTATTTTCTCACAGTTTAGTTGGCTAGAAGTCCAAATTCAGGGCACCAACTCTAGAGGAAGGCTTTCTCTCTGTTGGGTCTGGAGGAAGGTCATTGTCTCTTCTGGGCTTCTGCTCCTGGACAATCTTCATGTGCTTGGTATCTCTCTTCCCTGTCTCTGTCTCTCTCTGCTTCCGTCTTTAATGTCTTTTTCTATCTCAAAAGGGATTGACTCAAGACACATCCTACACTAATCCTGTTTCATTAACATAACAAAGACAACCCATTCCCAAATAGGATTATAACCACAGGCATAGAGGTTAAGATTTGCAACACATATTTTTGGGAGACACAATTTAATTCATAACATTCCACCCTTTGTTCCCCCCAAATCCACATCCTTGCCACATGCAAAACACACTCATCCCATTACATCATCCCAAAAGTCTTAAATCAACTCCAAGTCCAAAATCTCATCTTCTGAATCACCTAAATCAAATATGGGTGAGATTTTAGGTGTATTCCTTCCTGGGGGAAAAATCCCTCTTCATCTGTGTACCTGTGAAATCTAGAATACAAGTTAACTGTGTCTGAAGCACAATGGTGGAACAGGCACAAAGTATACACGTCCATTACAAATATGAGAAATTGGAGGGAAAGAAGAGATAATGGGCACCAAGCAAGTCTAAAACCCAACGGAACAAATTACATTAGCTCTCAAGACTTGAAAATAATCCTCTGTTCTATAAGACCATCTGGGCAACGGCCCCACCCTCTAGACTCTAGGTGTTGGCCACACCCTCTGGATTCTTGGTGGAGGCCCCTTGGCCTTGGGCTTCAGCTTCAACTTCCAGGCCCACTGGGACAGGAACTCTGATCCCTTGGCTTTGGGTTGCCCCGTCCTTTTAACACACTTGAGTGGTAGCCTCATTCACTTGGCCCTGGAATGCCCTGTTCTTCTACCCCTCAGATTTGGGTGGCTGTCCATGCCTTTCACACACATTAATGACAGCCCCACACTCTGGAACTGAATTGGTGAAGATCTAGATCCTACTCTTTGAAACCTAGGAGGCTGTGGCCACACTCTTTGAAACCAAGAAAGTCTTGCTTCCTGCTCTCTTTCAGTGGTTCTGCTGATTTCTGAGCTGTTTCAGAGATGGTCCTTTTTTTTCTTAGAGAACAACTGTTATAGCCCCACTGGCCTCTTTCCTGACTGTAGAATTTCAAGGGTCAGACAACGTTCTTTCCTTTGGTTCTTTCTCTGTCCCCTTTGGTCTAAGCTGATGGATTTTCTGCTGTGGTATTGGTTAGATCCATCAGTCACAGGCTTATTCTCTTTAACAAAAGATTGTGTAGCTTTATTGTTGGTGAAAATTCTAGGACATATGTTCTTAATTTGTACAACAGAATTTTCCAAATCTTTAAGCTTTATTTTCATTTTGCACAGCTCATTTTTAAGTCTATCTCTTTCCTCTCACATTTTACTATAAGTGGCAAGAAGAAGCAATGTAACCCCTTTAAGATCTTGCTTAGAAATCTCATCAGCCAGATATCCAAGTTCATCACTTACAAGTTCTACCTTCCATCAAACATTTGAACATATTCAGACAAGTTTTTTGCTGCTGCATAAGAGTATCACCCTTCCTCCATTTTCTAGCCACATATTCATCATTTTCTTTTAAAGTCTCACCAGAAGAATATTAATGTTTACATTCCTAAAAACATTCTGTTGCTGGCGCCATATGTATTCTCTGAGATGATAGTTTCTTTATACTCTCCTCATTTTCTTCTGATCCCTCAATCAAATTGCCTTTGACATCCATAATTCTACCAACAGTCTCTTTAAGGCAATCTAGGCTTTTACTATTAGGCACTTTAAAACTCTTCCAGCCTCTACCCATTACCCAATTCTAAAACTACTTCCACATTTTAGATACCTGTTAGAGCAACACCCCGCTCTCCTGGACCCAAATTCTCTCCCACTTATCTAGTGCTGCTATAACAGAAATACCATAAATGGGTGGCTTTAACAAGCAGAAGTTTATTTTCTCACAGTTTAGGAGGCTAGAAGTTTGAATTCAAGGCATCCACTCTAGAGGAAGGCTTTTTCTCTCTGTCAGCTGTGGAGAAAGGTCCTTGTCTCTTCTAAGATTCTGCTCCTGGGCAATCTTCATGTGCTTGGCATCTCTCTTCCCTGTCTCTCTCTCTACTCCCTTGTTTAATCTTTTTATATCTCAAAAGGTTGACTCAAGGTGTACTCTACACTAATCCTGTTTCATTAACATATTTAAGACTACCCATTCCCAAATGGGATTATAAACGCAAGCATAGAGGTTAGAATTTACAACACGTGTTTTTGGAGGACACAGTTCAACTCATAAGAAGGTTGGATACCACCAAGATGTGGTCTGTCTGGCTAATGGTCAGTCAAACTTGGGTTTTGGTTGAATAAGAGAATTTCACTGGCCATGTGGAACTTTTTAGGGGGCTTAACAAACCAGTTTTTGAAGGCAACTAAAAACACTGTACCAAAAAATAAAAACATCTGTTTGACTTCATAGGAGAGCTAACAAGACATGAAAGAATTACAGGGCTAGTAAATGGAGGAGAAGAGTAGGCTTGTGATAAAGGCTGCTTTTCTCTTGGGAACAGTTGTTAATTTAAAATGGGTGGTCAAGAGCCTGAGTGGCATCTTCACCTACATCTGGGGGTCCAAGGATTAGGACTGGAACCCAAGGCTGATGTCATGGATTGAATTGTGTCCCCATAAAATATGTGTCAACTTGGTTAGGCCACAGTTCCCAGTATTTTGTGGTTGTCCACCATTTTGTGATTGTATTTTTATGTTAAAGAGGATTAGGGTGGGATTGTAACACCCTAACCCAGGTCATATCCCTGATACAGTGTAAACGGAGTTTTCCTGGGGTGTGGTATGCATCACCTATCTCACAAGAGATAAAAAGAAAGTGAAACAAGCAGAGAGTGGGGACCTCATACCAGCAAGAAAGCAGCGCTGGGAGCAGAGCAAGTCCTTTCGACCCAAGTCCCTGCACGGAGAAGCCCCTAGTCTGCGGGGAACATTGATGAGAAGGCTGACAGAGAGAGAATGCCTTCTCCTGGAGCTGATGCCCTGAATTTGGACTTTTAGCCTACTTTACTGTGAGGAAATAAATTTCTGTTTGTTAAAGCCATTCACTTGTGGTGTTTCTATTATAGCTGCATTAGATGACTAAGACAGCCACCTAGAGTGGGAGGCCGTGTAAACCCCTTGTTAAGAGTTGAGATCAGAGGACTGTACCCCATGTATAAGAGAGAACTGGAAATAAGCCTGCTCTGGTTTCAATCATCTTAATTCCTACAATTGAAATAGGTGATCTCACAGTACTAGGTCCCTGGACACCTGACAAAAACAAATGCAAAAAAGCTCTGTTTTTGTCTTTTTAAAGTAATAATCTCTAGAAGAAAATAGCATTATCATAATCCTCAAATGGTGTTTACAGCTTTTTTTTTTAATTTCCAGCAAAAAATGAAACATAACCAGACACTGAAGAATACTTTAAGTTGTAGATTCAAAAGTTACTATGAACTTCAAGTAGGGTAAATACAAGAAAAGCTACACCTAGATACATTATAGTAAAATAGCCAAAATCAAAAGATAATGAGAAAACCTTAAAGAGCAATAAAAAAAATAATACTTTCAAAGTAACTACAAAACTGACAGATCATTTGTCAACAAAAACAAAGAAAATTTGAAGAAAATGAAATATTTTCAAAATCTGAAATACACAGCCAACCTAGGATTGTATATTTAATATAAATATTCTTCAAAAATAAAAAATGAAATCAAGCCATTTCAGACAAGCAAGCTGATAAAATTCATAGCTGGTAAATCCACACTCAAGGAAATATTAGAGGATGTTATCTCATAAAAGGAAGATGATGCTTGATGGAAGGTCATAAATGTAGACAGAAATGAAGAACAACTAAAATGGAACATATATGGAAAAGGTCTAAATGAATACAGACTTTATAAAACAATAAGAGTATCTTATGAAGTCTAAGTTATACAGAAAAATAAAACCACCCAGAGTGAGGATCTGTAATTTTGGACAAGGGTAAATGAAGTTAAAATATTCTTAAGTCCTTGAATTGTCCTCAAAGAGATAAGAAAGAACACTAATTAATGTTTGACTGTGATAAATTAAGTATGCATATTGTAATGTCTAGGAGCACCAGTAAAAGACTCCTAAAGAGGTGTAAAACTATGAAATTAATAGTGGAAAAATAATAAAAGTAATAAATATAAAAAAAGGCAAGACAGGAAAGAGAAAGAGACATAGAATAGGAATTTTAAATGTTGTTGTTGGGTGCTCTCAAGGTCCATTCTGACTCATAGCGACCCTGTGTACAACAGAACAAAACATTGCCTGGTCCTGTGTCATTCTCACAATCATTGCTGAAAAATAATAATAAATATAAAAGAAAGCAAGACAAGAAAATATAAATAGAATAGGAATTACAATAGACATCGTTTAATATGATAGTCAATTAAAGTCCAAATAAATGAGCTTTTTCATTAAATATGTATTAAATACAAACAATCTTACATTATGTGTAAATGACTAAGTACTCGAAATATTGACTGTTTTCCTGCAGCATCCTAGATGTAACTAGGCTTCTGCCTTCTCATGGTAAACAGTTTTTTTTTTTAATCCTTCTCCTGGTTTCCTGTCACATCCCACCCCAGGAAAAGGCTGCATTTTCTTTCTATGAGTGAAGGATCTTGCCTGATCCCAGTAGCAATGGATCACCATCTGCATGATTGCACCACCGATGAGGGGAGGGACCTTCAGGTCTACTGTCCTTTTTGGTGCCATCTCTTTCTTCCCTGCTCTGCGTCTCATCTCTCCTCCTAGGGGCTTGTCACTTCTTGGAATTCATCCACTTGCTTTGTAGTTCTCAGAGGGCTCATCAGTAGTTATGGTTGTGTGGATTGTTCTTCTTTTTGCCTTTTCAAGGTGAAAGTGGCATTCTCTATGGCTTGCTACATCCTAATCAGAAGCGTAAATTAGACTATAAGCAATGTTTGCAGAACATTGCTGAACTAAAGATCTTTTTGGCTATGGGCTTACTTCAATTTATACTTCATTAATAACAGAGTTTACTTGACATACTGGAGCCATCAAGTCTCTCATAAACACATACATTTCTGACTTATTTACAATAAGTAATCTAGAAAGACTAAGTAAATCTTGATAAAAGTGTTCCTGTCAGTAAATACCATTAGTATACTTGCTCCCATAACCCGTTGCCGCCAGGAAGTTTATTTTGCAGGTTAATAAGAGTTAAATAGGTCACTGCCTTTTCTGGTTGTAGAGAGAAGAAATAAGTTACAAAAAATTTGCAACCGTTTTAGTGTACTGATAAGATTTCAAATGAAAAGGCCCTGGCTCTCATGGATACTATTTAGATTTCAGATGCCACAGTTTTCTAATGTGGTCATTTGACAGGTATTTACACAATAACTGTGCTTATTTCCTAATATAAACAACAGTATGTAATAATTATGTATATATATATACACACATATATGTATGCCTCCCAGAGAGAAAGGGAATAGAGATTCCCTAACAATAAAATTAAAGTTGTAATATTTATTGTTTTAAAATAAATATCCAGTGATTCTCATATTTTTCAGAGCAGATAGTCCTAGTATAGTTTTTTTTTTTTCCCCTAAATATGACAAATATAAAAATGATTTCTTGGTATAGTGTATTTAATAGAGATTCAAACAAATATGCTTTTTCTCTTTAGTTGTTCTTTATCATCTATTTTCATGATTTTTACAAAAAAAAAAAAAAACACTCAAATCTCTTCCTTTATTTTTCCCACAATTTCTTACCTTTTCCATGTTCAGTCAGGAAACAATGTGTCACATATTCATTGCCTTTGGAAAAATTTTTTTTTTTTTTCAAGAATACACTGGTTAGGTTGTGATCTATATAAGCATTATGCTGCTCAGGGCAACTCCATTCTGGCAACAGGTTGACCCTAGGAGTTCTTTAGACAGAACAGTGGAAATGTGACAGTAACATTAGCACTGAATAATGAATATATATAGAAGACACCAAAGCAGTATGAACTGGAATTCAGTAGCTTATCAAAGAAAGTCTGTATCTTAAAAACTCGTATATGTGACCCATAATTGGAGTGACTCAAAGTGATAGCGTAAATAGAGCTGAAGACACCAAGTAAAGCAGGAAAAGAAATTCTCAAAGATTGTGTTTACTAGATACCCAGGAAAAAGTTTAAACAATTAACAATACCCTTGCAAAGCTCTTGAAGACCTCAGTTTCTGATCTGAAATTGTTATAGATTGAATTTTGTCCCCTAAAAATATGCTTTGCAAATTCTAACATCTGTACCTGTGATTATAATCTCATTTGGGAATGGGTTTCTTTGTTATATCAATAAGACAGTATTCGTGTAGGGTGTGTTTTGAGTCAGTCTCTTTTGAGATATAAAAGGAACAGATTAAGCAATAAAACACAGTTTGGGGAAGATAGATGCCACGCCACATGAAGATCACCAAAGGATCAATTTCCCCAGAGCCGACACAGGGAGAAAGCCTTCTCCTAGAGCCAGCATCCTGAATTTGAACTTCTAGTCTCCTAAACCAGGAGGGGGCGGGGGGGAATTCCATTTGTTAAAACCACTCACTTGTGGCATTTCCATTATAGCAGCACTAGATGACTAAGACTTCTTCATAGATTATTCAACTCACCTCTTCACCGGCTTGTCCTATTGCACTAACTGCACTAATAAAGGGTCACAGTGGGAAAATCCATCTTTATTGCTAACTGCATGGTAAGATTCAAGATGAATTCAATTCCCACCTCAAAGTGGATCCAGTTCTCACTTCACCACATCTCTGTCCTTGTTGCCAGCCACCCACAAGACATTTTCTCATCCCTGGTCACTAGGGGCCAGGCGTGTAACCCCCACTCATTTGCACACATTTTAGTGTTGCTTAGGTATTTTATGTAATAAAGGCATCACCATTGTTTGAGATTCTCTGGTTTCACCTGCTTACTTTAACTGGTTCTCAAAAATTGGTTCGACCAAAGGCTAATTTAATCAGGCACCATATAAACATTTAAAAAATTCTTCTCATATGAATAAGCATGCATCCAGATTTCAAAACAACTGCTCTGACTGAAGACTGGGTCTTTCCTCTGCACAGCACTTTTAAGAATCCCCTTCCTTTCGAAGCTCTTTCTAAAGCACCAGGAGCTGTTAATATATTTTATAACTGAGTGTTGCTGCTTCTAAAACATTTATCGTTCGTCTATTTGGAAAATATCTCCTTCATTGAAGCTCAGCAGTGACTTTATTTTTCTCTTTTACTATCTTCTGTGAATTTCTAGGTCACTTCCTTAATTCATTTCAATCCTGGAACATGGTTTACAGTTTTCTCTTTAACTCCTACCATAATTCTAGGAGATTTCAATATCCTCTCCAGAGGTATACAACATCCTTCTCTCATTAATCAAGCCTGGTATGTAACGATTCTCACCCTGGGGTTGGGGAACACTTTGAGAATCACCATTGTAGACATCGCTTCACAGCCATCTGGTAGCCAAAGTGGTGAAGGAGAATGGTGATCATTGGACCTACATGTTTGATCACCATTTCCTTTCTATCCACTCTCCAATTTTTTTTTCTGTGATTTTGTTCTTTTCACCTTCATTCTGAAAAATATGTGTTCATGTGTTCTCCTCATTATTAGAATCTCTTTTTCCATAGACCAGGTTGGTGTTACATGAGGGTTCAGTCTGCTCTCAACTCAAGGAGTAGGATTATTTCTTCTTTCATCTCTGATTTGCTTTCTGGCATAGTCAGAGGAATGCTCAACCCCTCTTAAGGGATTGTCCTTTAAATTTAGAAACATGCTTGCCCATGTTCAGGCGAGACTCCTCAATGCCAGTAGGAAGTAGGATCAGGAAAGAGGTGTATAGCCCACAAGTTTTCTGACTATTGTTACTGCATATGTTGGTCCAACACCATGAAACCCTCAAAGGCTCATTCTTGGTCTTCTAAGGTGATAGTTACTGCAAATAGAAATCTCCCATATCACCACTAGTCAACTTGAATCTTAGCCTTTTCCCCTTTACACTAAGAAAAATTTTCTTCAGTCAGGAAAGTGACAGATTTTATTTGATGTGAGCCTGCCACATGTTGGGAATCCAAATAAAAGAAAATGCCGTGGTTTGCAAGGTTTCTTTAGGTGTGACTCTACAATTGTTACCTCCTACTTGGCCAGGTTTACCATCTATTCTCTACCTTTACTCAGGACTTTTCAGATTTCTTTAGAATTTGTCACAATATGGAACTGTTCTTCAGAAGAGTTTATGTCCCTTGCTGACATCTTTCAATTTGATCGCCTTTGCTCTAATTGAAAAAACATATATATGTTGGGTTGTGGCAGGTGGATAACACTGTTCTCTAGTTTCCATTTTCATGCAAGAGTTACCTTATTGTTAAAATTTTGTCAATTTTTATTTCTATTATTTTTATTTTATTGAATCAGGGTTTGGACACCTAATACTGGGCCATTGTTCTCAGAATTCTAGGGGAGATTCATTTAGAAGAGAAAGTAACATAATGAAAATGATACTTAAAATAAAAATTGTATAGAGACTGGAAAATTAGTCATAGACTATTCAAACATCTAGGCCTATATTGGTAAGAGACTAATATAGAAATAAAGGGCAGTCTTACGAATTAGTAAAACATTGTAGTAACCTTGGAGGTTGATTGGAAATGGGTATAAGAAGATGAATAAGTCTCAGTGACAAAGGTTTTTGAGCCCAGCCACTTAATAACTAACATCAGTTAAAATAGTTGTTACTATAGAGCGTATGAAACAATGTATGAGACATATGGAGTGAACTGTTTATCAGTGAAATTCGCTGAAAGCTCTTTGACATGGAAAAAAGCTGATTCTAGAGATGTAAAGCTGTTTCACAGATGTTGTATTAAAATTCTACCATCCCAATTTGAACAGCTGCTAATTTGCCTTTGACATAATAAATGTAGTCCTTCAAAACTTACATTCAAGTTATAGGTGCTGCTGACAAGTACAATTACATACAAGTTGTTAGGCTTCTTATTTCCCATAAATGGGCATTGCCAGTGTTGCAAGTTTTGCAGTAGTTCAGACCCAGAGATTTCCTGTTTGGTGTGCAAAATTTATATTGACTGCTTTGCCAATGAAATTGCTAAGCATTAGTTCCACTTTGTGGAACTCATCAGGTTTCTGTGCAACATAGAAGTATAAGGAAATTATTAAAGAATGCATTGGCCAATAATAAGAAATATTAACAAAAAGCCAATGAGTTCACTGAGAAAAGCTGGTAATAGGAAATGTTAACACAACCACAATTTACAGGTCTTTTCAGGGAAAAAAAAAAATCATATTTTCTCCCTGTAGTCGGGCTTTTTTTACATATAGACTCTTGACATTTAGGACACAGTCGGTGAGAAACATCTTCCTGCTCAGGTTGGGCTTAAATTGTTGTGCCTGTTCCTGTCCCCATTTAGCATTTCATCCTTTCGTAATCATATCTGTCTTTTCCTACAACTGCTTTTCTTCATGAAATAAGAAATAGAAACTTCTATCTGTACCAGTTATACAAATTTCATACAAATAAATGCTAGTGAAAACTAAATAGCACCAACAATAAAATCCCAAAATGGAATGATAATTATCTAGTGGATATCTGATGTTCATCAAGCCTACTCCATCCAAAGGGGCAAATAGTAATTTTTTTTTTTTTTTACACAAAAGATTCAGAGACAGTAGAGGAAAATATCTTTGCCAAGTCCAGGTTTTCTCATATTCCAAATGCACTACTCTTTTCTTAGACACCCAGTTTAAAAAACTTATAACCGTTTCTCAGGAGTTATAATTGATAGCCAAGAATGAAGCAAAGATCAACAACTGACGTGCAAACTACGCCAACTGAACTGCTGGTCTTACCACCACGCGTTGAGTGAAAGCTTGCTTTCCTATTTCCCGTCCGCAGTTCTCCAAATGATGCCTCTGACTTTAGCACCTCTGAGGATAATACGATTACCTCACTATACTTTGGGAGATAGTGCCTAAGATGTGATAATGGGAAAAGTGTAATAAGAAACGTCAATGTGTGTGTGTGTGTGTGTGTGTGTGTGTGTATTTGGTGGTGGGAAATGAAAACACTTGTTTCAAGAAAAATCAGAGCTCACTTAGGGCTCGTGAATTTATACTTTTAGTATATAATGTTGAAGCTTCTTTAATAATGTTCATGTTTAACTGGTGTCTGTGTGTATTGGCCTGGTCACACAGTGGCTGAGCTTTTGGCTGCTAACCAAAAGGTGGGGAGTTCGAATTCACCAGCCGCTCCTCAGAAACCTTAGGGGGCAGTTCTACTCTATCCTTTAGGGTTGCTATGAGTCAGAATCGACTAGACAGCAACAGGTTTGTTTTTTTTTTTTTTTTTGGTATTTGTATTCAATCATCTAAGCTGATTTAAACATTTTTAGGTCCAATTTTGGACAAAAATAGGGAGTTTATGATGTAAATATCACTGAAACTAATATGCCAAACCAAACCTGTTGTCCTTCAGTCGATTCTGATTACATGGCTGTAATCTTTACAGAGGCAGACTGCCACATCTTTCTCCCGTGGAGCGGCTGGTAGTTTCAAACCACTGACTTTTTGGTTAGCAGTCAAGCGCTTTAACCACTGCACCACCAGGGCTCCTTGAAATTAATACGGTCCTTGTAAAATGCTGTCATGAGGTGATATTATGGATAATTACATCTCCCTTTTATGCTCTTTGGATGTGCACAATTTTAAGTATATACATGACTTATCCTAAGCTCAACGTGAGCCCTTATGGCCAGCGGGTAAGAGCTCTGGTGCTAACCAAGATGTCGGTAGTTCGAATTCACCCTATGGGGCAGCTCTGCTTTGTCCTATAGGGTTGGTATGAATCCTAATCCACTAGATGGAAATTTTTTTGTTTTAAGCTCTATGAGTGGAGGTACTTAGTTCTTTGTGAATCCAATGATTAGAACTTCTTAGAATTTGCCAAATATAAGCTCTTTGATATGGAGCTGGTGTTCACTATCTAAGAAATGTGTTCACCATCTTAAACTTCTTTGCGATGCCTGTTAGAATTTCTGTCCAGCATCAACATAAATTAACTGTTAACTGAAATAATTTTCTACTTATTTGTCTCAACCGGACTCTGCTCAAGGAAGGCATTTCCTTGAAGAAGCCCCGTTAAGTGAGTGGTATTCGTGTTCTTATTTCATGTACCACCAGCTCACTCTGAGAATGTATATCCCCAGCTCCTATTGCCACTGTAGCCTATTACATATTTACTCTCATAAAACCTGGGGTGGTACAAATGGTTAAGGCACTTGGCTGCTAACCAAAAGGTTGGCAGTTCCAGTCCATCTAGAGGTACCTTAGAAGCAAGACTTGGCAATCTACTTCCAAAAAAATCAGCCGTTAAAAACTCTGTGGGTCATAGTTCTACTCACATACACACAATCCCCATGAGTCAGAACTGAATGTAATTTTTTTTCAATTCTTTGTAGCCATATACCATCTGATTATAATGACTGTCCCTTCCAAGCAACATTATCTAATCATCATTATCCAATATTCATTAGAAGTTTGGCTCATTCCAACAACTACAACAATTATGGCATTTCAATGTCTACAGAAATGATTCTTCTACATTTATGCTACAAATTCCGGACTTATTCCACTTTTTTGACCTTCTATATCCATGTTCAGAAAACCTGGTGGCGTAGTAGTCAATAGCTATGTCTGCTAACCAAAAGGTTGGCAGTTTGAATCCACCAGGTGCTCCTTGGAAACTCTATGGGGCAGTTCTGCTTTGTCCTGTGGGGTCGCTATGAGTCTGAATTGACTCAATTGCAATGGGTTTCATACCCATATTCACCTGTTGACCTTTGACATCATCCATAATTTCATCATGCTTGAAATAATAAACCCCATTCTGGTCAATTACCCAAATAAATAATTATAAAAACTTAGAAATGATGAAAACTTGAAATAGTATTAAACCACAAGACTGGTAGAGACAATACATAAATGGGAGGAGGCAGGATTTACCATAAGGTTAGACTTGGATTGAGAGTACCCTACCATACTTCTTCTTGGCAAGCCTAGTTTTACGCTCATAAAGGAGATACCAAACCATCCGAAACAAAGGCAGAAAGGTACCTTCTTTAAATTTTTCTCAGACTCGGAAGCTGTAACAACTAGATAATTGAGTTTCGCTCCCCAGTGCAATGTCTATGAAGCTGTGGGTGAATATATGCTCTCTGTAACCAGTTTCCTTTACCTCAACTTTTCTATACCCTGAGATAACAACTTCTAGAAAATAGTTGGATAGAAGTATGAAGTACATTGTATTTTGACAGAGATAAGTTCAGTGAAAATAACTTATGAAAAATTTATGCTGAGAATAATAAATTTTCATGTATTCCACTGACTGAAAATACCAGTAAACCAGACCATAGATTATAAAACTAAAACTAAAGTACTGGGAATTGTACGTCAAATATCTTGTATTAAAAAGGGGGGAACTAAATCTAAACATTTTACAAAGAAAAAGGTCAAAGGACTGTCTAAACAATAATGAAAAAGTATCTTGAGAGATCTGATATTGCTTGATGGTTAGAGAGTGAGAAGTCTAACTGCGGCTGTGATAAGGTTAGTTATAAAAATGGCCCTGCTTATTCTCCTTTCTTGCAACGTGACTTTGCAGTTCTTCTTATCAAGAATTGTGCACTTTTACCCACTCCTTGAAACTGGGCTGGCTTTGAGTTTTGCTTCGACAACAGAAAACATTAGGAGAAAACTGGTAACTAACTCAAGAGGCCTTGCGCATTTCTTCTTTTCTCTTTAAACCTGTACCAGCCACTGTGAGAATAACCCTAAGCTGGTCCACTTTGATGATGAGAGACACATAGATTAATCACTCCTTTTCCCCCAAGTAACATCAAGCCAACCACCAAGTATGTTCATGAGGACATTGTACACCAGCCAGCCCCAGTGAAATCACCACTTAACCAAAAACCTGTCAGGGAGCCAAGCCAAGAATAGCTGACCCAGGCTTTGAATAGCTGTATCACCCAACAGCCCACAGAATTATGAACAATAATACATGTTTATTGTTTCAAGCAACTGAATTTGGAGATTTTGAAAGAGCATGCAATACAAAGGTGAATAAATGATATGATGAATGGTTATAAGAAAAATTAAAATTCAAATGTTAAAGGGAACTCTGTGTTGAAGGTGAAAAAGAGAAAAATAAATAATACAGAAAATAAGCTCAACAATGTAGGGAAAACATGAAATGCTAACGCAGAACACAATAGTAAGAGATAAAGAGGTGAATGAAGTAGAAGGAGGAAGAGAATAATAACAATGGAGAGAGGATAGGAAATTTTTCTATATAAAATAACTTTCATTTCATTTTGAGCAAAATCAGTTTAATAGACTTATTACTCGACACAACCTCCTAAACATTTTGAATAAAAATATAAGAAGATTTCTGCAAGTTTCATAGGGGAAGAGTAGTTACTTAAGATACTGAAACATCTCTAAATCCCAGAAGGAGAAATTCTACAAAATTAGGAAGAAAAATTTTTTATTATCTAAAGATTGTATATCCCTCATATTTGTCTCTGATATACATAGAGATTATACTAGAATTTAATATTTTATCTAATATAATCTATTAATATAATAGAATTATATATGTATATTCAGCAGCACTGGGTTTTTTTTTTTATATATATATACTGGCAATGTGAAATTTAAGAGAGGTATCTAAATTACATGTAAATAACTGCTATAAGTGTAGTTATAAATCTGAATACAAATAACGCATTATGGTATATCTATATATTTTTATCCATATCATCTGTAAGTAGTTTTAAATAATTTTATAACAACATTCTAGATATAACATCTCACTGTGTACCAGAAAAGCTGAGATTCAATTCAGGGTTGAAGAGTAAGTTCACTTAATGTTTTATCCTGAATAGGGGTTGTCTTAGTCACCTAGTGCTGCTTTAACAGAAATAGTGGACAGCTTTAACAAAGAGAAATTTATTTTCTCAGAGTGTGGGAGCCTAGGAGTCCAAAATCAGGTTGCCATCTTCAGGGGAAGGCTTTCCCCCTTTTTCACCTCTGAGGGAAGGTCCTTGTCGTCAATCTTCCCCCATGGAGGAGCTTCTCAGCATAGGCACCCTGGGTCCAAAGGACATGCTATTCTCTTGGCTCTTGTTTCTTGGTGGTATGAGGTCTCCCTGTCTCTGCTTTCTTCTCTCTTTTATATCTCAAAAGCAATTGACTAATACACAACCTAATCTTGTAGATTCAGTCTTGCCTCGTTAACATAACTGCCTCTAATTCTGCCTCATTAACATCATTTAAAACCAAACCACTTGCCATCAAATCTATTCTGGCTCATAGCAACTCTATAGGACAGGGTAGAACTGCCCCATAGGGTTTCTAAGGAGCGGCTGGTGGATTTGAGCTAACAGTCATTTGGTTAGCAGCTGAGTTCTTTAACCACTAGCCATGGGCCCCCATTAACATCATAGAGGTAGGATTGACAATGTATAGGATAATCACAGAGGATTTACAACACATAGGAAAATCACATCAGATGACAAAATGGAGGACAGTCACAGAATAGTGGGAGTCATGGCCTAGCCAAGTTGACACATATTTTTGGGGGACCCAATTCAATCCATTACAGGAATTTTGAAAATCTATAGGAAAATTAAAAGCAGATAAAAACTCATAGCCCTTTAATCACAGCAGAATAATTTGTAGAACAAAGAATCATAAGAAACCATATAATGAAAAAAATAAAAGTAAAAAATTAGTAATATTTATTAATATACAACATGTAATAATCATATTCAGAGAAAAAGGCTCACACTGAGTTATACCACGAAATCCAACTAAAATTCCTTTTTAAGAGACAGACTTTTGACAATATACTCCAGAAAGGTTACTGGTAAAATAATTAATAAATGCTTGTCATGCAAATAGATATAAATGGAAATAGATGAGCATAATATTTCAGGGAATAGATTTTTTTCTGAATTTAATTAAGTACAAAAGTATTTTTTTGTTTGTTTACTGCTGTATTTTGTTCCAAAAGCATGTCCTTCTACAACCTCTTGAATCCTATGTTCTTTGATTCTGATGATGCAGAATGTTTTCATTTGCCCCACGTTTATTCTGCTCATCATCCTTCACCATATAGAAATCTAACTAAGTCTGGATTTTTTTTCGTTTTTTGTTTTCCCCCATAAAGGGAAGATACATTTTCTCATTCTTTTTACCATTTACACTGGACTGGAATTTCCTTTCTATTCTTAACTACCTGGAGTACTAATTGATATGTACAGTCTCTAGCCCCATTTTTGGAATATAAGCTGTTTTTATACTAGGTAAGCCTCTTTTTATAGTGTAGCATCATATCGACTGCTTTTAGATAAAAAATGATTTTTTTTTACTTTTTCCTGGAACAGTTTGTAAAGGACTGAATTTGTTACTACTTTTTTTTTTTTTTCTTTTTTAGTGGTTTGTTTCACTCTTTTTTATTCTCTCCATTCTCCCCTTCCTCAGCCCTATAACCACCAATCTTCTTCTGTCTTGATAGATTTGCCTGTTCTAGATAATTCATACGAGTGGGATTATAAAATATTTGTTGTGCCTGACGTATTTCAATAAGCATAATATTTTCAAAGTTTATCCATGTTGTGGCATATATTAGGATTCCATTTCTCTATGGCTAAATAATACTCCATTGCAAACATTTTGTTTATCCATTTATCTGTTGATGGGTACTTGCATTGTGTCCACATTTTGGCTGTTGTGAATAATGCTACAATGAACATTGGTGAGTGTGTGTCTGGTTGAATTACATCTGGTTTTGGGAATATACATAGGAGTACTATTGCTGAGTCATATGGTAACTCTATGGTTAACTTTTTGAGGAACGAGCAGACTGTTTCCTACAGTAGCTGCACCATTTTACATTCCCAGCAACAAAGTACGGTTGTTCCATTTTCTTCACGTCCTCACCAGCACTTATTATTTTGTTATTTTTTGATATCCATCCATCCTAGTGGATAGGACTGATGTGAAATGCTATCTCATTGTGATTTTGATATGCATTTGATTACTGTTTCAATCTCCTACTTTTTTCATAGGTCTGTTGAGATTTTCTATTTCTTCTTGAATGTGTTGTTTATATGGTTCTAAGAGTTTGTACATTTCATCTAGATAATTTAGTTTATTAGGTGCAGCACCGGATAGTATTTTGTTTTGTTGTACATAGGGTCTCTATGAGTCAGAACAGACTTGATGGCACCTAACAACAACAACAAGCATACAATTGTTTATAGTATTTTCTTATAATCCTCTTAATTTCTGTAAGGTCAGTAGTAATGTCACTACTTTTATTTTTATTTTAGTTACTTGTATCTTCTCTCCTTTTTCCTTTGCCAGTCTAGCTAGGGATTTGTCAGTTTTGTTGATCTTTTCAAAGGCCCAGCTTCTGGTTTTGTTGATTATCTGTTGCATTGTATTCCCTATTTCATTTGTTCCTGCTCTAATCTTTGTTATATCCTACCTCTGGTTGCTTTGGACTTTGTACTTCCCTTTCTAGTTTCTTAAGGTGTAAAGTTAAGTTATCGATTTGGACTTTTTTTCCTTCTGTTTTTAATGTAGACATTTACAGCTATTAATTTCCCTCTGAATACTACCTTTGCTGCATCTCTTAGACTTTTGTATGTTATTTTCTCATTTTCATTTTCTCTAAGTATTTTCTGATTTTCCTTGTGATTTCTTCTTTCACCCTTTGGTTGTTTAATTTCCATATTTATGTGTGCTATGAATTGAATTGTATACCCCCAAATATGTGTTGTAAATTCTAACCTCTGTGGTTATACATAATTTCATTTGGGAATGGGTTGTCTTTGTTATGTCAATTAGGCAAGATTTGTATAGTGTGTTTCTTGAGTCAATTTCTTCTGAGATATGAAAGAGATTAAACAAGCAAACCAGAGAAGCAGAGATAGGGGAAGGCACACATCAAGCCACATGAAGATTGCCCAGGAGGAGAAGCTCAAAAGAGAAAAAGACCTTCCTCCAGAGCTGACAGAGAGAGAAAGCCTTCCCCTAGAGCCATAACCCTGAATCCAGACTTCTAGCCTCCTAAACTGTGAGAAAATAAATTTCTGTTTGTTAAAGCCACCACTTGTGTTATTTCTGTTATAGCAGCACTAGATAACTAAGACAATGTGAAATTTCTAGTATTCTCTCTATTATTGGATTTGAGTTTCATTCCGTTATGGTCAGAGAAGGTAAATTGTGTGGGAAAAAAAGGATATTATAACAGAGTAGATGTTTGAACTTGCTCTAGCAATGCTATAAATTAGTTTTTATATAGTCTTTGGACTCCCCTCGGGTAGGCAATCCACCAAGTATGTAAAATAGTGACAGTATAACATGATAGTTAAGACTACAAACTCCTGAGTCTGGTGATCAGACTGGTTGTATTGAAATCGTAGTAGGACCAATCATTCAATTACTCAATTTATGTACTTACATAAGCTCCTGAATCTCTGTATCACAGTTGTTGCATGTATAAATGTATATAAAAATATAGTTCATTGTAACGATGAAGTGAGACAATGTATGCATTGCATTTGGGTTATTAGAATAGGGTAGTCACTTTATGCATTATGGGATTATAAAAATTTTCCAGGATATTAGACTTGGATTATTATCTGTATGCTGAGCAAATAACCCGAGAAGGTGGACTGGACTCTATGAAGAAGAACAGGGTATCAAGATTGGATGAAGACTCATTAACAATCTGCTTTATGCAGATGACACAACCTCACTTACTGAAAGTTAAGAGAACTCGAAGCACTTACTGATGAAGATCAAAGACCACAACCTTCAGTATGGATTACACCTTATCATAAGGAAAACAAAAATCCTCACAACTAGACCAACTAAGCAACATCATGATAAACAGAGAAAAGACTGAAGTTCTCAAGGATTTCATTTTACTTGGATCCATTATCAACACCCATGGAAGCAGCAGTCAAGAAATCAAAACACACATTGCATTGGGCAAATTGGCTGCAAGAGATCTCCTTAAAGTGTTAAAAAGCAAAGATGTTACCTTGAGGACTAAGGTGCGCCTGACCCAAGCCATTGTGTTTTCAATTGCCTCATATGCATGCGAAAGGTGAACAATGAATAAGGAAGACCGAAGAAGAATTGAGACCTTTGAACTGTGGTGTTGATAAAGAATATTGAATATACCCTGGACTACCAAAAGAATGAGCAAATCTGTCTTGGAAGAAGTACAACCAGAATGCTCCTTGGAAGCAAGAATGGCAAGACTTCATCTCACAAACTTTGGACATGTTGTCAGGAGGGATCAGTCCCTGGAGAAGGACATCATTCTTGGTAAAGTAGAGGGTCAGTGAAAAAGAGGAAAACCCTCAATGAGATGGATTGACACAGGGGCTGTAACAATGGGCTCAAACATAGCAACAGTTGTGAGGATGGCGCAGGACTGGGCAGTGTTTCATTCTGTTGTGCATAGGGTTTCTACGAGTTGGAGCCAACTCGACAGCACCTCACAATAACAACATTAGACTTGGATATCAGTGATGTGCCTATTTTTCATTGCTCGAGACAAGAGCTATAACATGGAAACTGGGGAAATACTGTATGAACATATTCAGTCTCTCATAGTGAAGAAGAAGAAAACAAATAGAATAATCAGATGTGCACAGAGAATAAAAAGGTAAGAGATTGAAAAGCATCTTGATGGTTTTCTAACTCCTGATTCCAGTTTCCCTCCGATTTCTGGCAGATTCTCACCATTGGCTCTGAGAGATAACTCTGGTTTCTTATGACAAATTTTTTCTACTCCCATCCCCATTTTATTTTGTAAGCTAGCTTCAGTTTGTTTCTACCCCTTGAGAACAATTAGTGTTAATTAATGCACCTATCTTTTTTTTTTTTATGTATCTGGGTTTCAGCCACAAAAGACTTTTCGTACTACTATATTTACTTTTACACCTCTAAACATTTGTTATAATACAGACAAAAAATCCAACACAAAATCCCAAATTTACAGACATGTAATTCCCTTTACTTCTTTATATACTCACTGAAGTTCTATTTCCATCTTAGTCTAGATTACGTGGTTCATCCATAAAGCTGTCCCTGGTTTCCCAGTTGAATTAGTTGTCACTTTCACTATGTATCCATGGATATACATGCTTCCTCTGTGAAGATAATTTCATTTTGTCTCACATTATAGTTGTTTAAAAACCTGCCCCAATTCTATTTTCTAACTCCGTTAAAGGCAGTGCCACTCTTCTAATTCACTTTTGTATTTCCCATGGACCTAATATATGTCTGTGCACATAAAAAACAAACCCACTGTTGATTCCAACTCATAGCAACCCCATAGGGTTTCCAAGGCTGTAATGGTTATGGAAGCAGACTGACACATCTCTTTCTGCAGAGCCGCTGGTGGTTTTGAATCATCAACTTTCAAGTAGCAGTCTATCACTTTAACCTCTGTGCCACCAGGGCTTCTTAACACGTATTTAATAGACGTTTCTATGTATGAAGACTATATAAGGAAATCCATTCACACAGTTCTTAATCATTCCTTTCATCAGGTATATTTAATGTTTGTTGAATTCCTGTGTGCATGTGCGTATGCATGCGCACTTCCACAATCATATATATCACAGAGGAGAGATGATACCAATAAATATTTACACACCTGAGGGAGGGTGATAAGAAAAGACCATGTAAAAAGTCAAAGCAACAAGTTTTGTTCAGGCCACAGTAAGTAGTGTTCCAGGAACATTAAGTTTGATGTTTGATGAGGCCAATCATGATGGATGAGGAGAGAAAGGTGCTTAGGAATCTGGTAAAAAGGAACCTTTTATAAGGTAGTAAAGAGATAACAAATCACCAAATTCATGGAATGTAAATTAAGTCATTTGGAAGTGTATTTACTTTTCCAGGTCACTGGGAGAACATTGAATGAAGGTGGCTGTAATTTTAATGATAATGCCCTAATGGTCAGAAAGACTAATTTGGTCTCCTGTGGCATCAAGGTAAGGTAATCTACTAGTAAAAAACTAGTAGCACAGACTAATTCAAAATTAAAGAGACTGTTAAACACTCTAAATTAATTGCTTTTAACTTTCATGTTTGAATATAGATGTGGAATTTTCACTATTGAAATTCTGTTCCTCTTTACCATCCCCTGTGCAGGAAATCTAAGTTCAAAGGTGCTAAACTGTACAGAGATGGCTACTGTCCATCTAATGCAAAATTAATGATAATTATGAAAATGTATGTTCTAAAAGCTTAGAAATTTCCAAAATGAGACAGGAATGAACATTAGTAAGGGTGTTTACTCACCTTATTACTTTTTTTCCATCTAAAAGAAAAAAAAAAAAGAGCAAATTGCAGCTGCTTTTTTCCTCTTAAAGTTACATTGAAAGCATACTTTTCATCATCAGAAATTCTGAAGTGATTTTGTTTTCTCTTTTGGGATTATGAATACAGAGCTTAAAAGTTTACCGCACAGAATAAAATAAGAAGCACTTAACATTATGGATTGAATCGTGCACCTCAAAAAGATATGCTGAAGACCTAATTCCTAAAATGTAATTCCTGGTGCCTGAGAACCTGACCTTGTTTGGAAATAGGGTCTTTGAATATGTTCTCAGTTAAATCAACATGGGGTCATACGGGAGAAGGGTAGATCCTAATCCAACTGAATTGGTATGTTTAGAAAAAGAGGAGAAGAAGCGCAGAGAGACAGACAGAAGAAGCATGGCCATGTCAAGATCTACCTATAAGCCAAAGAATGCCTGGGGCTTGAAGGGAGGGGTTAGAAAGAATCTTCACCTAGAGACCTCAGAAGGCCAACATGTTGATTTGTGCTCCTAGCCTCTAAAACTGTGAGATGATATATTTCTCTTCACATAAACCACCCAGTTTTTGCTATTTTGTTACGGCAGCCTTAGAAAACTCATGCAATTAGCACAAAGGAAATCTTTTTAATTTTTACAACTTCTAGGCCTATATTTGATAACAAGATGTTACCGCTGAAACATTGACACCGTGTGTATTAGAGCTAAGATAGCTAGTTCCTGTATGAAGTGCTCAGAGTAGTCTATTATAGATGACTTCTTTTCCTGATTATTTCCCAAGAAACTTTGTAATATCAAATGGTTTGCAAGTTTTTCAAATATCAGTATTTTATGATCAGTGCATTAAGAGCACTTATAATGATAGATCAATGGATTAAGTTATATAGCTGATCCCAGAAGTATAAGCATATCTCAGGGATCGACCGATAGGAATACACACATATATGTGTGTGTGTGTGTATACACATATATAATAGGATTCATAGAGATATATGTATACTAATATATACTAGGATTTATAGATACAATACATGTTTATTATGTTTTAGAATTTATATACCCCCCCCCACACACACACACTTGATAGAAAAGCACAAAAATCATGAAATCTATGCTCGAGAATCATCAGTTCATTTTATGAAAACTTTCTAACTTCTATATCATGATTATTGTACTAGTGTTATTTCTCATTTTTTTTTGTCAGATTTTATGTGGTAAGAGATAAGAATAAGCTGTTTTTTAAAACCAGATACAAATTGACTTAATTTCAACCTTATTTCTATACATATCGAAATATATAGGTTGCATGTATCTCAGAAAATTTTCTTGTGTGTGTACATATGTATATGTTTGTGTGTATTGGAACTCTTATTCAGAAGTGATGAAAATCTGACTCCAAATCACTTAGGGAAAAACAAGAATACATATGGCAAGGGCAGGGGTGCAGCTGCAACCCAGGGATATCTGGAATTAGAGACATTAGTGCATTCGGGAAGCTCTGTGGATATTTTATTTTATCCGATTGTTGAAATCATTTTCAGTAACTACTGAGGATTTCTTTCACAGAGGCAGGGAGCTTTGCTGCCAAAACGCCAGATACTCAAACATCAGACTGCTCATTGTCTAATAGGAATGCTGTGTCTGGGATCTAAGCTGAAAATGTTTCCTGCAAGGGAAAATCATCAGAAGGGATGAGGAAAGCAGAAGCTACTCTGGGAAATCAGCATAGGGAGAAGTGTAATTTAGGAAATTAGAGGTTTATACAACCTTTGCAAGCCAGAACGAAGGTTAGAAAGGTGAATTCCAGGAATCCCAGAAGGGCCAGAATCACATAAAAGCTATTATTGTTTCTGCTTCACCTAAGTGGGTTATTCTCTGGAAGATGGCCAGAAGTTGCTGGATAAAAACTATTTCGGCCCAACATCAAGGTACCTACATGTGGCTGCATTCAAGTAATAATGACTTAATTTTTTCTTCTGCTCTTCAAATCTTGTAAAAACATCTCTCAGTGTAGGAATATAACTGGGATCCTACTGGCAAGGAAATTTAGGAAATGTAGTTTTCAGGTTTTATGCCCCTGTGATATAGGGAAGGCCTTGGAATGGTGGGAACATTACTGAGTATCAACAAATATTCTCAGGTGTAGTCTATATCTTTGAAAGCTCAGCTTCTGAACACGTATTTTTTCCCCAATATTTAGAGTTAAAACACAATATGCTCCCACCTACTAAAATGCACTTCTCCCTTGTGTAAACATAGATAAGTTCACCAACTGAGAGACATAACGTAAGACTCTTTTTCTCTTCCTTACTATTTTCTCATTCCTTTTCTAGTTAACTCACAATCATTTTTTGATATCATGTGGATTAATAGATAAATTTAAATGTTAACCACAACCAACGTGTGTTATATAAAATAACAGGGAAGGTGAGAGTGAAAATAAAATTGATTAATATATTTAGAAATATTCTATGTGACAAGTTAGGAAGAAAATATACATAGTTGTTTAATCCCTGTTTCTGTAACTAGCATTAAGGCTGTAGCTGGTATTCATCATGTCTTTACTTCACTCCCCATTTCATGTTCCCTTTGTCCTAAGCTAGAAGCTAGGCTGGTTGTGATGGTTTACCCTAATGAGGTAATTCAAACCTTTATTCCTAAATATATTTGATTCATTAGAAGTCTTTCTTATACATCATATGAGAGAAATTCTCCTATCTCAGCTTACTTTAATGTAGGGCTCACATTTCAAATACCAACTAAGAAACCTCTGAGAGCTATTCTCAGCATCTCATGATTATTATATATTGAATTTAGAATCTCTGGAGTGTACTCATTTTAATGAATTTGGACATATTCAATATTATATTCTTCCTCCTTGATCCAACATAATATGGGATTTGTCTAAATTTATTAACAAATGAGCTTTCCTTACAAGGCAAATTGTAAGGAAAGATCATTATAGGGTCTTAAAAAGAGGGGCCAGTGGAGTAAAGTATGCTTCTCTTGGCAGGATAGGCTCAGTTGGATCTTGGAGTGCAAAGTACTCAAATTCATTGGAATCCAACCAAATACCTCTATATCAATTCTGACAAAATTATTCTTTCCCAATCAATGTCTGACCTTTCAAGAGATGTTCTTGGTAAGGCTGCGAATTCTACTCGTATCGTAAGTCAGCAGCCCACAGATCAAAATTTGTGTCTGTTTTTTAGAAACGTTGGTCTGTAATTACATGAGGAAAGAGATGATTTCAGGGCAGTCATATAGGAGCTCTCTGGTTGCTGGACCATACCTTGACCTGAGAATTTAAGACTCTAGTTTTACAATTTCTATCTGTAAGCTCTTCGTTATAGTGTGAATTAGCTATTCTATGTCCACTGTCCTCATATTCATCATTTCCACCATAATATCCTATTGCAACAGTCACTTGGTCTTTCAAAGCCTGTTTGAATCACCAACCTAATTTTAAATAACTATCAGTGAAAATGTAAGCTTTTTTTTTTTTTTTTGGCCACTGCAAACTAGAGTCTCACTTCTACTGGTAATGAGGCCTTGTTTTTGCTGTTGTGTGCCATTGAGTCAATATGGACTCATAGTGACCCTATATGACTTAGTAGAACTGCCCCTTACATTTTCCTAGGCTATAATCTTTATGGAAGCAGATTGCCAAGTCTTTTCTCCCACGGAGTTTCTGGGTGGGTTTGAACTGCCGACCTTTAAATTAGCAGCACTCTGTGCCTTCAAATCTAGCTAGGTCAGTTAACCAATCCCAGGGTGTCATATTTGAGGTTCTTTCTTTAGAATCACTCTTAGTGACAAATATTGTCTTATTTTTAGTAGGTTCAAGCTGGAAACTAAAGTCATTCTAAGTAATTAGAATGGAATGATATTTAGTTAACGGAACTGGAAGCTTGCACAAACCCTTGCAGCTTAGGGGAGCAAAAGCCAGCAAGGCCATTTATAGGAAATCTAGATGTGGTTAGAAGGCAGGGAGGTGGCCACCAGTGGTCCTACTTTTCATCAACAATGAAGTGGTTCGTTCTCAGCAGAACACCCAAAACCTGTTGACAAAAATCCATTCTTCTCTGTAGCCTCTGATCTTTATTTTCTGTCATCACTTGCGATCTGTCCCATTGCTTCTCATGGTGAAACCTCTTTGGTACCCTACTCACAGGATAGCCTGGAGAATGTAGTTTCAAGGCTTTGTGAGTTATTACGGTCTCAGAAGGATAAGGATAGTACTCAGTATTAATGAACAAAATCTGGAATATCAGGTATCCCCCAAAAAATACATAGCAGACATTATTATTGATGATGAAATGTTGAAAGACTTCACTTTAAGTTGAACAACAGAAGGATGCAAGCTATAATCACTCTCATTTTACTAAAGTTCTAGCCAGAAAATAAAGCAAGATAAAAATTGGTCTAAAGAAAGTAAGGAACAAAAGTATGTTGTTAATAGATTATAAAATTGTCTCCATAGAATACCAAGGAGCCCTGGTGGCCCAGTGGTTAAGCACTCTGCTGCTAACTGAAAGGTCAGCTGTTTGAACCCACCAACCACTCTGTGGGAGAAAGATGTGGCAATCTTTTCCTGTAAAGATTTCAGCCTAGGAAACCCTATAGGGTAGCTCTACTCTATCCTGAAGGGTTGGTATGAGTTGGAATCGACTCAATGGCACTGAACAACAGCATGTGGGTAACCCAAAAGAAACTACAGATAAATTTTTAGAATTAAATTGAGTAGATAAAAAAATAAATATATAAGAATCAATTACATTTACTTAAGGCCACAAAAAATTAGTTTGTAAATGCATTTAAAGATATTATCTATAACATCAGCATGTAAAGTACACAGGAAAAATCTAGCAAAAATATTCAAGATATTTATGAGAACTTTAGAACTTTATTGAAATATTAAATAAATTTAAGAATTTTCTAAAGATGTCAAATTCTTGAATTCATGGATTATAAAAGATATCAATTCTTCCCATATCCTAAGAGCATTTTAAAAAACTCTTTACCAGTAAAAATTCTAAGATTTAAGTATAAAAGCAAAGTGCCAAAAATAGCTAAGACACTTCTGAAGAAGTATAAGGTGAGGAGAATTGCTGACCTGATATCAATAATTCTTATAAAGCTGTAGTAATCAAAACAGTAAAGAGTAATTGCATGATAAAACAGGTGACGATCCAGAAAAACACCCACACAATATAGAAACTTGATGTATGAGAGATCTGTTATTGCAGAGTAGCTAAACATAAAACTAACAAAATGAGGCTGGGCCAATCGGTTCTCCATAAAGGTAAAGTGAAATTAAATCCTGTGGTACGTAGAATTCTAGATGGTTCCACCGCTCTCACCCTTCGGTGTACACATGCTGTATTCTTTCTGCTGAGGGTGGGATGAACTTACAAATATGGTGGGGTATCACTCCCATAATTTTATTACATTATGTGGCCAAGGGATTTTGTACATATAATTCATGTCCCTAATCAGCTGATTTTGAGTTAATCAAAACACAGATCAGTCTGAGTGGGAACAAACTAATCAGATGATCTCTTAAAGAGATAGGAGCGGTAGCAGATGCTCTGCCACCTTGAAGAAGTAAGCTGCCACGTTGAGAGGAGGGGACCATGTAGTAAGACTTGAGGGAAGTCTCTAGGAGCTGAGAGCAATCTCCACCTAACACCTAGCATGAAAACAGGACCTCAGTTAAACAACCACAAGGAAATGAATTCTGTCAACAAACAGCTTGGCTAAAGATGCTAAGTTCCAGGTAAAAACCCAGCCCGGTTGATACCTCAATCTCTCACCTTGTGAGACCCTGAAAGGAAACCCAGCTATGTCATGCCTGGGCTTCTGACCTATGAAAAACGTGAGATAATAAATGATGGGTGTTGTTTTAAGCCACTAAATTTGTGGTAATTTGTTACGCAGCAATAGAGAATTAATACTGACCCTTTCTTTCTTCTATCACACACAAAAATCAATTCTAGCTGGATTAAAGGTTTACACTTATATGCAAAAGGAAAAGGTACAACACTTTTATAAAAATATCTACAAAAAGTTTTTATTAAACCAGAGTAGGGGATTATTAAAAATATCCAAAAAGCGCAAACAAAAATAATTTATAAATGATAAAATTAAAACCATTTTTTAAAATTTAAAGACATCTTAATGAGGATGAAATTACAGCCAAAAACTGGAAAACATTTTATGTAAGCCATAAAACTGGTATTATTATCCAGAAATTATAAAAGCAGTTACTAATTTTAATCAATGGGAAAAGTAGAAACAGCACAGTAGGAAAACTTGGAAAAGGGATGAACAGGCACTTCACAAAAGATGATTCCCCAAATGGCTAAAAAAATAATAATAAATACTGCACAAATTCATTAATAGCTAGAGAAATTCAAACAAAATGAGTCATCATTACACAAACCTCAGACTTTTGGGGGGAAATATCTAGCACTGTTAAAGTTGGTAAATACGTGAAGAAGGTAAATACAAATATACTGCTTGTATGTAGAGCATAAATTTGGTAGAACTTCTTTAAAGAAAAAAAATGGGATTTTACTTTGTACAGCTGAAGTAGCACATACCCTACGGTCTGACAATTATATTCTAATTCAAATTGAGAAAATCTCACACATGTGCGCCATGAGACACAAGTAATATGGTGAGAACTGTGTTGTTATGCCTTATTTCTTACATCCATTTTTAAATATTATTTTGTATCTATTCAATATTTCATAAAAAATATTCTTTTAAAAATAAGTGGATATGTTTTTTCATTGTATTTTCTTCAGAACAATTCCAGTGATGAGATAGAAGATGAGCTTTTATTCAAAACAAGACTAGAAGGAGTATTGCCAGAACTAGTGGGTGTTGTCCTAGAACCTAGCATTTAGGCACAAAAAAAAAAGTAGAAACCCCTCTACCACACAGTGGAATGTTAAAAGTGAAAGTGAAGAAGAAGGAAAAAAAAAAAGGTGGGAGCGTAAATTCCTCTGGGAATGAGGAAGATAAATACACATGACAATGACCTGTACTACCTATGGCAAATTGGTCAAATTAATCAGTATGTCCGAATGGCATTCTGGGCTGAGAAGGATGCTGGGGCTGTATAGTTTTTCATCAGGGAAGATGCTCTAAACAATTCTTAATATAAACTATGAATATTTTAGGGTAGAATGGTGGCAAAAGTCACTATCACATATTTGTCGGTATCTTATTTATGTAATTGCTTAAGATAAAATAAAAAAATTTTGAAAGAGCATTCTACCAGCTAACAGAAAAATATCCTACATAATTATATAATTCACATGGTTCATAAAAATAATCCAGTTACATGGGGAAAATTCAACTCTTCTTGAACAACCATTCTCCTGAAATCTTCATAGGTGAGTACATTTTGATATATTGCACTTTTGTTTTTTAAATAATAGATGCAACAAGGAGTTGCTCAGAACTCTACCTTGTACTGATACTCAGTATAGGCTGACGGCATCAGAACGCACAGCAAATCAATAAAGGTGATTTTTCCTGCGAGCAATACCAGAGTTCAATTACCCATCTCTCTGCTGATTCATAGTTTGAATCAATGATAAAATTAGATCATATTATAGAAAAACAGAAGTCCTTCAGACAATATTCTCTAAATATTCCTCTCTCATCAATAGCTTTATGAATTTGAAGTTGGAGAGCAATGTACCTAGAGTCCAGATATTTTATGAATACAGAAAATTTATCTCAGAGACATTCGAAAGGGGATGGGGATCAGGTTTCTATTTTCTTGTGAGAGTTGAAAAGTCTCTTAAAGACAGATTCTTTTATCTCATCAGGGAAGTAAGCTGATGGACTAGGCACAAGTTGGGATAAAACTAATCTTTTTTTATATAATTTTTATTGTACTTTAAGTGAAAGTTTACAAATCAATCCAATCTCTCACACAAAAACTTGTATACACCTTGCTACCTACTCCCAATTAAACTCTCCCCCTAATGAGACAGCCTGCTGCCTCCCTCCATTCTCTCTCTTCATGTCCATTGTGTCAGCTTCTAACCCCCTCTACCTTCTCATCTCCTCTCCAGGCAGGAGATGCCAACAAAGTCTCAAGTGTCAACCTGATTCAAGAAGCTCACTCCTCACCAGCATCCCTCTTAAACCCATTGTCCAGTCCAATCCATGTCTGAAGAGTTGGCTTTGGAAATGGTTCCAGTCCTGAGCCAACAGAAGGTCTGGGACCATGACCTCCACAGTCCTTCTAGTCTCAGGCCATTAAGTCTGGTCTTTTTGAGAATTTGGGGTCTGCATCCCACTGCTCTCCTGCTCCCTCAGGAGTTCTCTTTTGTGCTCCCTGTCAGGGCAGTCATCGGTTGTAGCTGGGCACCATCTAGTTCTTCTGGTCTCAGGATGATATAGTCTCTGGTTAATGTGGCCCTTTCTGTCTCTTGGGCTTGTAATTACCTTGTGTTCTTGGTGTTCTTCATTCTCCTTTGATCCTGGTAGGTAGAGACTCATTGATGCATCTTAGATGGGTGTTTCCTAGCGTTTAAGACCCCAGACGCCACTCTTCAAAGTGGGATGCAGAATGTTTTGTTAATAGATTTTATTATGGCAATTGACTTAGATGTTCCCTGAAACCGTGGTCCCCAGACCCTGCACCTCCTACACTGGCCTTTGAAGCATTCTGTTTATTTAGGAAACTTCTTTGCTTTTGGTTTAGTCCAGTCGTGATGACCTCCCATGTATTGTGTGTTGTCTTTCCCTTCACCTAAAGTAGTTCTTATCTACTATCTAATTAGTGAGTACCCCTCTCCTACCCTCCCTCCCTCCCCCCTCTCATAACCACAAAAGAATGTTTCTTCTCAGTTTAAACTATTTCTCAAGTTTTTATAATATTGGTCTTATACAATATTTGTCCTTTTGCAACTGACTAATTTCACTCAGCATAATGCCTTCCAGATTCCTCCATGTTATGAAATGTTTCCCAGTTTCTTCACTTCTTTATCAATGTGTAGTACTCCATTGTGTGAATATACCGTAAATTATTTATCAGTTCATCCATTGATGGGCACCTTGGTTGCTTCCATATTTTGCTATTGTAAACAGTGCTGCAATAAACATGGGTGTGCATATATCTTTTTGTGTAAAGGCTCTTATTTCTCTAGGACATAGTCCAGGGAGTGGGATTGCTGGATCCTATGGTAAGTCTATTTCTAGCTTTTTAAGGAAGTGCCAAATCGATTTCCAAAGTGATTATACCATTTTACATTCCCACGAGGAATGTATAAGGGTTCCAATCTTTCCACAGCCTCTCCAACATTTATTATTTTGTGTTTTTTGGATTAATGACAGCCTTTGGGTTTTTTTTTTCTTGGAATGAGATGAACTTTCATTGTAGTTTTGATTTGAATTTCTCTAATGGCTAATGATTCTGAGCATTTCCTCATATATCTGTTAGCTACCTGAATGTCTTCTTTAGTGAAGTGTCTGTTCATATCTTTTGCCCATTTTTTAATTGGGTTATTTGTCTTTTTGCAGTTGAGTTTTTGCAGTATCATGTAGATTTTAGAGATCAGGCGCTGATCAGAAATGTCATAGCTAAAAACTTTTTCCCAGTCTGTAGGTGGTCTTTTTACTCTTTTGGTGAAGTCTTTGGATGAGCATAGGTGTTTTATTTTCAGGAGCTCCCAGTTATCTAGTTTTTCTTCTGCATTCTTAATAATGTTTTGTATACTGTTTGTGGCATATATTAGGGCTCCTAACGTTGTCCCTATTTTTTCTTCCATGATCTTTATCGTTTTAGATTTTATATTTAGTTCTTTGATCCATTTTGAGCTCGTTTTTGTGCATGGAGTGAGGTATGGGCCTTGATTCACATTTTTGCAGATGGATATCCAGTTATGCCAGCACCCTTTGTTAAAAAGACTGTCTTCCCCATTTAACTGTTTTGGGGGCCTTTGTGAAATATCAACTGCTTATATGTGGATGGATTTATGTCTGGATTCTCAACTCTGTTCCATTGGTCTATGTATCTGTTGTTGTACCAGTACCAGGCTGTTTTGACTACTGTGGTGGTGTAATAGGTTCTAAAATCAGGTAGAGTGAGGCCTCCCACTTTGTTCTTCTTTTTCAGTAACGCTTTACTTATCCGGGGCCTCCTTCCCTTCCGTATAAAATTGGTGATTTGTTTCTCCGTCTCATTAAAGAATGTCATTGGAATTTGGATCAGAATTGCATTAAATGTATAGACTGCTTTTGCTAGAACAGACATTTTTATAATTTTTTTTTTTAAGTATTCCTATCCACGAGCAAGGTATGTTTTTCCGCTTACGTAGGTCTCTTTTGGTTTCTTGCAGTAGTGTCTTGTAGTTTTCTTTATAGGTCTTTTGTGTCTCTGGTAAGATTTATTCCTAAGTATTTCATCGTCTTGGGGGCTACTGTAAATGGTATTGATTTGGTGATTTCCTCTTCGATGTTCTTCTTGTTGGTGTAGGGGAATCCAACTGATTTTTGTGTGTTAATCTTGTATCCCAATACTCTGCTGAACTCTTCTATTGGTTTCAGCAGTTTTTGAGGATTCCTTAGGGTTTTCTGTGCATAAAATCATGTCGTCTGCAAATAGAGATAATTTTACATCTTCCTTGCCAGTCTTGATGCCCTTTATTTCTTCATCTAGCCTAACTGCTTTGGCTAGGACTTCCAGAACAATGTTGAATAAGAATGGTGATAAAGGGCATCCTGTCTGGTTCCTGATCTCAGTGGGAATGCTTTCAGGCTTTGTCCATTTAGGGTGATGTTGGCTGTTGGCTTTGTATAAATGCCATTTATTATGTTGAGGAATTTTCCTTCTATTTCTATTTTGCTGAGAGTTTTTATCATGAATGAATGTTGAACTTTGTCATATGCCTTTTCTGCATCAATTGATAAAATCATGTGATTCTTGTCTTTTTTTATGTGGTGGATTACATTAATTGTTTTTCTAATGCTGAACCATCCCCGCATACCTGGTATGAATCCCACTTGGTTATGGTGGATTGTTTTTTTGATATGTTGTTGAATTCTGTTAGCTCGAATTTTGATGAGGATTTTTGCATCTAAGTGCATGAGGGATATAGGTCTATAATTTTCTTTTTTTGTGGTGTCTTTACCTGGATTTGATATCAGGGATAAGCTGGCTTCATTGAATGAGTTTGGCAGTATTCCATCCTTTTCTATGCTCTGAAATACCTTCAGTAGTAGTGGTGTTAACTCTTCTCTGAAAGTTGGGTAGAACTCTGCAGTGAAGCCGTCCAGACCAGGGCTTTTTTTTGTTGGGAGTTTTTTGATTACCCTTCAATCTCTTCTTTTGTTATGGGTCTATTTAGTTGTTCTACCTCTGTTTGTGTTAGTTTAGGTAGCTAGTGTGTTTCTAGGAATATATCTATTTCTTCTAGGTTTTGAAATTTGTTAGAGTACAATTTTTGTAATATCGCCCATCTCATTTCTTATTCTGGTTATTTGCTTCCTCTCCTGTTTTTCTTTTGTCATTGTGGCCGATGGTTTATCAATTTTGTTGATTTTTTTCAAATAACCGGCTTTTAGTCTTAATTCTTTCAATTGTTTTTCTGTTTTCTGTTTCATTTAGTTCTGCTCTAATTTTATTATGTGTTTTCTTCTGGTGCCTGTGGGTTTCTTTTGTTGCCCTCTTTCTATTTGTTCGAGTTGTAGGGATAATTCTTTGATTTTGGCCCATTTTAGCAAGTTTGATTATAATATATTTTGGTGACTTTCTTTTAACAACTGCCTTATGTGGAGTTCGATGAGCATCTTGGATAGATATCTTCTCATCTTTCATGATATCAGGAAAGTTTTCTGCCAACAAATTTTCAACAATTCTCTCTGTATTTTCAGTTATCCCTCCATGTTCTGGTACTCCAATCACTTGTAGGTTATCTCTCTTGGTAGAGTCCCACATGATTCTTAAGGTTTTTTCATTTTTTAAAATTCTTTTATCTGATTTTTCTTCAAATATGTTAGTGCCAGGTGATTTATCTTTGATTTCAGAAATTATGGCTTCTACTTGCTCAGTTCTGCTTCTCTGACTTACTATTAATTTGTCTATTTCTGTAATTATATTGTTAATCTTCTGAATTTCTGATTGCTGTCTATGGATTTTCCAGCTTATAAAATTTTTCATTGTGTCCCTAAATAATCTTTCTAATTTCTTCAGTTGCTTTATCTGTGTGTTCCTTGGCTCGTTCGGAGTATTGCCTCATTTCCTTCCTGATGCCTTCAAGTGTTCGGTATATTAATAGTTTTTCACAGTAATCTCATAGGATTCTTTTAATTTCAATTGGGTCTTTTGTAATATTGCCCATCTCATTTCTTACTCAGGCTATTTGCTTCCTCTCCTGTTTTTCTTTTGTCAGTTTGGCCAGTGGTTTATCAATTTTGTTGATTTTTTCAAAAAAACAGCTTTTGGTCTTGTTAATTCTTTCAATTGTTTTTCCGTTTTCTATGTCATTTAGTTCAGGTCTAATTTTTTGTTTTCTTCTGGTGCCTGTGGGTTTCTTTTGTTGCTCTCTTTCTATTTGTTCAAGTTATAGGGATACTTCTTTGATTTTGGACCTTTCTTTTTTTCTTTTTGTATGTGTGCATTTATTGATATAAATTCGCCTCAGCACTGGTTTTGCTGTGTCCCAAAGGTTCTGATAGGAGGTGTTTTCATTCTCATTGGATTCTATGAATTTCTTTATTCCATCCTTAATGTCTTCTATAATCCAGTCTTTTTTGAGCAGGCTATTGTTCAGTTTCCAAGTGTTTGATTTCTTTTCCCTGCTTTTTCTGTTATTGATTTCTAGTTTTATGGCCTTGTGATAATAGAAGATGCTTTGTAATATTTCAATGTTTTAGATTCTTCTAAGGCTTGCTTTATGATCTAATATGTGGTCTCTTCTAGAGAATGTTTCATGTGCACTAGAAAAGAAATTATACTTGGCTGCTATTGGGTGGAGTGTCCTGTATATGTCTTTGACACCAAGTTGGTTGATTGTGGCATTTAGATCTTCCATGTCTTTATTGAGCTTCTTTCCGGATGTTCTGTCCTTCACCGAAAGTGGTATGTTGAAGTCTCCTACTATAATTGGAGAGATATCTCACTTTTCAGTGCTGTTAGAGTTTGTTTTATGTATCTTGCAGCCCTGTCATTGGGTGCATAAATATTCAATATGGTTATAACCTCCTGATATGTTGTCCATTTAATCATTATATAGTGTCCTTCGTTATCCTTTGTAGTGGATTTAACTTTACAGTCTATTTTGTCAGAAATTAATATTGCTCTTTTTTGCTGCTCTTTTTTGATTGTTGTTTGCTTGATACATTTTTCTCCATCGTTTAAGTTTTTGTTTGTTTGTGTGTCTATGTCTAAGGTGTTGTCTCTTGTGGGCAGCATATAGACGGATCTTGTTTTTTAATCCATTCCGCCACTCTCTGTCTCTTTTGGTGCATCAGGCCATTTACATTCAGCATAATTATGGATAGGTATGAATTTAGTGCTATCACTTTGATGTCTTTTTTTGTGTTGATAGCTTCTTTTTCCCACTTGATTTTATGTGCTGAGTAGATTTTGTTTGTATATTGTCCTCTCCTCATATTTGTTGTTGTTGATTTTGTTTCTGCTGAGTCTGTATTTTTCCCTTGTATTTTATTTTGATGAGTAGGATAGTTTGTCTCCTTTGTGGTTACCTTATTATTTACCCTTATTTTTCTAAATTTATAACTAACTTTTATTTCTTTGTATCGCTGTATCTTCCTCTCCATATGGAAGGTATATGATTACATCCCTCTTTATTATTTTAATGTTGTCTTCTTTTATATAATAACATCGCCGTTACCCTGTGTTGGGTTTTTCTTTTTTTTTAATCTTGCTTTGTATTTTTTTTTTTTTTTTTTGGATTTTCCTGTCTGGGTTGACTTCTGGTTGCTCTGCCCAGTGTTCTAGTCTTAGGTTGATACTTGATATTATTGATTTTCTAACCAAAGAACTCCCTTTAGTATTTCTTGTAGTTTTGGTTTGGTTATTACAAATTCCCTCAACTTGTGTTTATCTGTAATGTCTTAATTTCACTTTCATATTTAAGAGACAGTTTTGATGGGTATATAATTCTTGACAGGCAGTTTTTTCCTTTAATTTTTTAAAAATGTCATCCCATTGCCTTCTTGCCTGCATGGTTTCTTCAGAGTAGTCTGAGATTATTCTTGCTCTCCCTCGTAGGTGACTTTTCTTTTATTCCTTGCTGCTCTTATAATTGTCTCTTAATCTTTGGTTTTGACAAGCTTGATTATAATATGTCTTGGTGACTTTCCTTTATGATCTACCTTACGTGGAGTTCGGTGAGCATCTTGGATAGATATCTTCTCATTTTTCACAATATCAGGGAAGTTTTCTGCCAACAAATCCTCAACAATTTTCTCTGTATTTTCTTTTATCCCTCCCTGTTATGGTACTCTAATCACTCGTAGGTTATTTCTCTTGATGGAGTCCCACATGATTCTGAAGATTTCTTCATTTTTTTAAATTCTATTATCTGATTTTTCTTCAAATATATTAGTGTCAAGTGATTTATCTTCGAGTTCAGAAATTCTAGCTTCTACTTGCTCAATTCTGCTCCTCTTTCTGTTGAGTTATCTAATTCTGTAATTTTATCCTTAATCTTCTGAATTTCTGATTGCTGTCTGTCTATAGATTTTTCCAGCTTATTAAACTTTTCATCATGTTCCTGAATAATCTTTCTAATTTCTTCAGTTGCTTTATCTGTGTGTTCCTTGGCTTGTTCTGAGTATTGCCTCATTTCCTTCCTGATGTCTTGAAGGGTTCTGTATTAAACTTTTTTATCCTGGTTTTGGTATTTCCAGGAATGCACTTTCATCTAGAAGATCCCTGGATTCTTTGTTTTGAGAGCTTGTTGAGGTGCCCATGATCTGTTTCTTTATGTGACTTGATATTGACTGTTGTCTCTGAGCCATCTATAAGTTATTGTATTAGTTTATGCTTGCTTACTGTGTCATAGCAGCTTGTTTTGTTTTGTTTTAGTGTACCCCAATGGGTTGCTTGAGTGAGCTAGCTTGATTATTTTCCCCTTTGGAGCTCTGACATCCTGTCCCCAGATGGCTAGAGCTGTTATCTGGTATATCAGTCTAGGAGTCCATTCAATTTTCTTGTATGAATTCAGCTCAGGTTTCCAGTTAGCTGATATCAAGTGTGTGGTACAGGCTCTGTCCTATAGTCTTAGAGGGGCACGGGTGATTCGCATATATACTGGGGTGTGATTGCAGCAGGGGGTCACACTCTAAACAAGGCAGGGGTCTGATAACCAACCCCCAAGTGTCTCTGAGGAAAACACGTCTCTGTTCCCTAGAGCATGCTGGTGGGTGGGTTCTGCAGAGAGACCATGGGCACCCAAAGTTTTTGTTGTAAGGATTGGGAGGTACCAGTTATCCCTGAACTCCTGACTTGGGTGGCTGGGCAACCCAAGTGGAGCCACCAGTCCTTAGGTCCCTGTTGTGGGTAGGTGGGGGCCTTGTTTAATAGGCAAAGCAGTGTCAAATGTCAAACACCCACCTCTCCACCACACCGCTGAAATGGTTGGAGTTTGCCAACAAGGGCCTATTCTCCCGAAATAGGCCCACACAGGTCCATGCAGAAGGGAAAGGTGGTCAAGGTCCACGGACAGTTTATGCCTGGACAGGAACCTCTTCTGTCTTGAGCTCCCCCAGTTAATGGAGCTAGCAAATTATCTTTTCCCCCCAGTTGCAAATTTTTTCCTTCCCCAATGCCAGGAGGACAGCTCCAGGTGCTCACCAGAGTCTATCTCAGGCCTAGGGATTCAGCTGCTGAAGCTGGCTTGGGGGTGCGGGTGGGCGTGGTAAAATATATGCCAGCTCTTAGATTTTGCCGAAAGCGTGCAGTTCTCCTCAGGTTCCAGAGAAGAAGCTGCAGCCGAACGCTAGTACCAGCCCGCCACCACCACTGTTCCAGGAATGGTGCCTGAGGGCTCCCCGCGATTCAGGTCTGGTAACTCATCTCTGCTTCTGAAGAGTCTCTTCCTTCCCCCGCCCCTCAGTTCATTGTCTAAGCTTGCCTTTGATGCTCAGGGCTCCTAGCTTATCACAAATATACTTGTTTCACTTGTTTTTTAGGGTCTTTGTTGTAAAGAGGGCTCGACGGAAGCATCTGTCTATTCCACCATCTTGGCTCCGCATCTGTGTCATAGCTTCTTGCTTTGTTTTGTTTTGATATACCCAAATGAGTTGCCTTTGGAGCTCTGACACCCTGTCCCCAGATGGCTAGAGTTATTATCTGGTATATTGGTCTAGGAGTCCATTCACTTTTCTTGAATGAATTCAGCTCAGGTGTCCAGGTAGTTGATCATCAAGTGTGTGGTCTAGACTCTGTCCTACAGTCTTAGAGGGGCAGGGGTGATTGACATATATACTGGTGTCTGATTGCATCAGGGGGTCATGCTCTGAACAAGGCAGGGGGCTGAGAACCAACCCCCAAGTGTCTATGAGGAAAACACGTCTCTGTTCCCTAGAGCGTGCTGGTGGGTGGGCTCTGCAGAGGGACCATGGGCACCCAAAGTTTTTGTTGTAAGGACTGGGAAGTACCATTTATCCTTGGATCCCTGTTGCAGGTGGCTGGGCAACCCAAGTGGAGCCACCAGTCCTTAGGTCCTTGATGTGGGTAGGTGAGGACCTTGTTTAATAGGCAAAGCAATGTCAAACATCAAACACCTCACCACACAGCTGAAATGGTTAGAATCTGCCAACAAGGGCCTATTCTCCTGAAATAGGCCCACACAGGTCAATGCAGAAGGGAAAGGTACTCAAAGTCAATGGACCATTTATGCCTGGACAGGAGTCACTACAGTCCTGAGCTCCCCTGGTTAGTGGAGTTGGCAAATTATCTTTTCTCCTAATTGCAAATTTATTCCTTCACCAAGGTTGGGAGGATGGCTCTAGGTGCTCAACAGGACCTATCTCAGGCCCAGGGAATTCAGCTGCTGAAGCCGGCTTGGGGGCGGGGCATGGTAAAATATACGCAAGTACTTAGCTTTTGCAGATAGCACCGTTCTCATGTTTCGGAGGTGTGAGTAGGCTGTGGTTGGCTGCTTCTCCCTGAGGAAACTGCAGCCCAATGCTAGTCTCAGCCACCACCACTGCCACTCCAGGAATGGTTCCTGAGGGCTCCCTGCAATTCAGGTCCAGTAACTCCTCTTCACTTTTGAACGGTCTCTTCCTCCCCCTGCCCCTCAGTTCATTTTCTAAACTTCCCTTTGAAGCTCAGGGCTCCCAGCTAGTCACAAATATACTCATTTCACTTGTGTTTTTGGGTCTTTGTTGTAAAGAGGGCTCACTGGAAGCATCTGTCTATTTCACCATCTTGGCTCCCCTGCAGATAAAATTATTCTTAAACATTGTTTTGGATGTGCTCCAGTGCACTAATGTATGAGCAATGGAGCTCTCAGGATTCTACTTTATATGATGTTAATCACTATCATTTTTTTTTTCTTGAGAATTAATGCCTTGTTAATTCATCATATAACCATAGCTACTGCGAAACGACTCGATGGCACTAGAAAAAAAAAAAAAAACTGCTCAAGGAAGTCATTGAGAAGCCAGAATCCTTCTTACATCTTGCTCTGCCCATCTAGTTTTCTTCTTTAGTGTTCCAAGATGGTTGCTTTCTTTAAGAACCGTTCCTGCTCTGCTGGAAGAAAGAGGGGAAAGGGTACAGGGCAAAGGCAGATGATTTCAGCAAAGTCTTTCCTTTTCCAGGTAAGGAAAGCAATAGCTTTCTTAGAAATCTCACTCATAGATTTCTGTTCAGTTAAAAATTTTTAATTAGAAGATGTTATTTTTTAGAAGAGTTTTAGGTTTACAGAAAAATATACATGCAGAGTTTCCATTATTAACATCTTAAATTAGTATGGTATAGTTGTTACAATTAATGAACAATGTTGATGCGAGTTTATAGTTTATTCATATTTTATTTGTTTTTATGTAATGCTCCTTTTCTATTCCAGGATTTCATTCATGATACCTTATTACATGCAGTTGTCAAGTCTCCTTATCTATACATTTGGCTATTCTAGATATTTCCTGTCAATGGGATAATATATTTGTCCTTTGTAACTGATTTATTTCTCGCAACACAGAGTATTCAAGGTTTATCTGTGTTGTAGAATGTATCAGTACTTCTTTTATTTTTTTATTGTTGTTGTTGTTAGGTGCCTTGAGTCGCTTCTGACTCATAGAAATCCTATGTACTACAGAACAAAATACTGCCTGATCCTGCTCCATGCTTGGGCCAGTTGTTGTAGCCACTGTGTCAATCTATCTCATTGAGGGTCTTCCTCTTTTCTGCTGACCGTGTACTTTACCAAGCATGATGTCCTTCTCAAGGGACTGATTCCTCCTGACAACATGTCCAAAGTATGTAAGACACAGTCTCACCATCCTTGCTTCTAAGGAGCATTCTGGCCATACTTCTTCCAAAACAGATTTGTTCATTCTTCTGGCAGTCCATGGTATATTCAATATTTTCGCCTACATCACAGTTAAAAGGCTTCAATTCTTCGGTCTTTCTCATTCATTGTTCTGCTTTCATATGCCTATAATGTGATTGAAAATACCATGGCCTTGAGTCAGGTGTGCCTTAGTCTTCAAGGTGACATCTTTTCTTTTCAACACTTTAAAGACGTCCTTTGTAGCAGATTTGCCCAGTGCAATGTGTCTTTTGATTTCTTGACTGCTGCTTCCATGGGTGTTGATTGTGGGTCCAAGTAAAATGAAATTCTTGACAGCGTCAATCTTATCTGTGTTTATCATGAGGTTGCTTATTGGTCCAGTTATAAGGATTTTTGTTTCCTTTATGTTGAGGTGTAATCCATTTTGAAGGCTGTGGTCTTTGATCTTCATTAGTAAGTGCTTCAAGTCCTTTTCATTTTCAGGAAGCAAGGTGGTGTCATCTGCATAATGAGTCTTGCTCCAATCCTGATATCCCATTCTTCTTCATATAGTCCAGCTATTTTTTTTTAATAGTTTAGTAATATTCCAGTGTATTTACCACATTTTTATCCATTTATATTTTGACACACATTTTGGCTTTTTACACCTTTTTATTATTGTGAGTTGGGCTGCAATGAACATTGGTGCACAAGTATCTGTTTGTGTTTCTGCTTTCATATGTTTTGGATATGTACCTAGGAGTGGGATTGCTAAGTCATATGTTAATTCTATGTTTAACTTTTTGAGAAATTACCAAACTGTTTTTTCTCCAGCAACAGTATCATGTTATTCTCCCACTAGCAATGAATGAGGATTTCAATTTTTTCACATCCTTGCCAACATGTGTTGTTTTCTGTCTTTCTGAGCATAGCCAGATGGGTGTGATCTGACTATGGCTGTGAAGTGATATTGCGTTGTGGTCTTGATTTGCATTTCTTTAGTGACTAATGACATTGAGGATCTTTTCATGTACTTGTTGGCCATTTGTGTTTCTTCTTTGGTAAAATGTCTATTCATTTCATTTGCCCATTTCTTGACTAGGTTGTCTTTTTTTTTTTTTAATTAAGTTATGGGAGTTCTTTAGTATTCTGGATACTAAAGCATTTTTATGTATATAGTTGCCAAAATTTTTCTCCCAATCAGTAGGTTGTCTCTTTACACATGATTTATAAAGCCGTATATTTAACCTTCTCTTCTTTTTTTTTTTTTCTTACATAGAAAGTAGAGAGTTATACCTAGAATTGTTGCTTTGCTTCAATCTGAGTAGATTTCAGCTTTGAATGGAAGAAATTCAACAGATTTGAAAACTCATTCTCTGTTGGATTCTAAGTGTCTTATGTGTATTGACACACTTAATACAAAAACCACCTGAAATATTTATTGTTGTTTAAAAATGAAGAAAGAAAAGTGATGAGTAACTTCACCAAGTTACACAACTAAAAAGTGACAGGATTCAAAATCAAACATTTTGCTTTCAGAGTTCTTATTCTTAAACCCTGTACTGCCATAATTTTTATCTGCAAGTAGGTTGAAATGGAATAAATGTTGAGTTTTATTAGTTAAAATTTTTGCTTGTATCAAAGGTGCTCACATAGTTTTTACTTTTGATCTGTTCTTCTATTCAAAGGTATTTATTAAGCTCCAACAATATACAAACATATATTTAAAAAAAATAGGCAATGGTAATACAGCTGTATATGAAAAAGAATAAAGATCTTGTTCTCACGAGTGAAGTTCACTCAGGTAGATATTGATGTTAATCTAAGATGCACACAACATATATATATGTATATATACAAAGTAAAATAAAATTTCTATAAATCCCCTGAAGGAAAATACAAGGAAGAAAATCATGGTTAATTAGATTTGTGAAAATCTTGGAAGACTTCTTTGAGGAACTAACATGAGAACTGACATCTAAAGGTACAACAGGTTTGAAAGGTGTAGAAGACAATTCTAGCCAGAGGGAAGAATTATGTGAAGGCTCTGATCTGGTCCAATAACCAACCTAACTAGGAAACAGACAGAATATTAAATAATACACACAAGGTCACAGTGATGCTAGAATACAGTGAGGAGGCAAGTGGAGGCTTGTGAGTCCTTCCCAATACCCAACTTATAAAATCTTTGAAATTACTATTCAACAGTGTACATCAGGTTTTAGCCAATGTACTTAAATGAAATATAAAATTACAGGTGTAAGGATTAAAAAAAAAAAAAAAGGATTAGGAAGGAGGAAATAAAGCTATATTTTCAGATAACATGCTAGTATCCATAAAAACCTTAAGAGTTTCAAGAATAAAATTAACTCACACAATTAAGAGAATTTAGTAAGGGTAGAGACTATGAAATTAATATGAAGAAGTTAATAGCTTTTATTTATGCAAACAATAACTAGTTAGTAGAAGATATAATGTTAGTGTGACTTCATTTATAATAGCCAAAAAAAAAAAAAGATAAAACACAAAGAAATAAATTTAACAAGAATTGTTTAAAACTGTTATGAGGAATATTTTAAAATTCCCCTGAAAGACATATTCAGAGTTAATATCACTATTAACATAATTATTATACAGTGAGATAACTCTAGCTTGGCTCCTAGAATGCCGGCAACTAGAGTTACAAACCTCAGCGAGTAGAATTGGGCTATTCTGGGTTGAGATTCCAATCACCTCAAAGAAAAGATCATAATGTGGATATACTGGAATCACAGTAGCTAAGCCCCTCTTTGACCAGCCATGGTAAAGCTCTGTATTGGGCAAGCACTGATCCTGCAACCAGAACATCTAAGCAAAATTGTAGTGACTTCTTCTTAAATATAAACAGCCAAGTATCACTGGAATTTGAGGAATATTTTTAACATAAAAGACAGACATAAAAACATACAAAAAACCTAAAGGAACTCAGAGATACCAGAGGCTACAGAAGAATCAATAGAAAAAACAAACAATAAAAATTAATGTCTTCAGAGAAATAAAAAAAAAATACACATGTGAAACAAGAACGAGATATTATAAAAGAATGCATACTCTTGTAATTAAAAATATGCTAATATATATAAACATTCCAGTAGAATATTGGGAGTCTAAAATTTGAAGAAATATTTCTGCCAGAACAATGACAACAAACCCAAAGAGCTAGAAAATAGGGAAGAACTTAGAAAATTATAAGTACAGTTTAACTGATGAAGCTTTGAGAAACATGAGTTACAGAATATTACAAGAATAAAAATAATACAAGAAAACTCCCCCAAACTGCAGATATGTATTTTCAGATTCAAAGTGCCCATTAAGTATTCTACATAGCGATTCCATAAAAAATATTCCAAGGCAAAATATGGAGGTTTTTTTTTTTTAGCTTTTATGGGGACAATGATAAAATACTAAATATTCCGGGGTGGGGGGGGGAAGGAGGAGGGAGAGAAGGAGGAAAATAAGAAAGAGGAAGAGGGAGAAGAAAATAAATTACATACAAAGAATTGGACATCAGAATGATGACAATAACATTGGATTTTACAAGACAGTGGAGAAGTACCTGTAATATTCTGAGGGTGCAATATCAGTTTAGAATTCGATGTACAGTAAATTATTAATCAAATATTACAAGTGTTAGGGTAGAAAGAAATATCTTTTCAAACATGTAAAGTCTCATATTTTTTAACTCTTCATCAGTTTTTCTCAGGAAGTTACTAGAAGGTGATCCTTGTTCAGGGATGGAGATTTATTATTGTTAAAAATATCAATTACCTCCTACTAAAATGCAATTAATATTTCCTCCCAAATTCCCATCAGATACTTCATGGAACTTTATGATCTGATCTGTAAATAGATGTGGAGGCGTAAATGGTTAAAAATAGAGAAAAAAACTATAGGGTAAAAAGGTAAGAGAGAGTATGCTTTATCAAATATAAACATTTATCATATCAGAATTTAAACGTTGTAACTTTACTACAGAAACCCTGGTGGCGTAGTGGTTTAGTGCTATGGCTGCTAACCACAGGGTCAGCAGTTCGAATCCACCAGGGGCTCCTTGGAAACTCTGTGGGGCAGTTCTACTCTGTCCTGTAGGGTCGCTATGAGTTGGAATCGACTTGACGACACTGGTTTTTTTTTTTTTTTTTTTTTTTTAGTTTACTTTACTACAGAGATGTATAAGTAAACCATTAGAATAACCTAGAGATCCCAGGAACAGAGTCTTGTATTTACAGAATTTAGTACATGCTGTCTTACATTAAACATCAATAGGAAAAATCATCCATATTATAGAGTGGACATCAAAGTTTCTGCTTACTTATCCCCTTAAATATATATTTTAAATATTATCTCCTTTGCACATTTAATTTTTTAATTTCAATTTATAAAAATTTTAAGTTGTACATATTAAGATATTGAGTTTTAAGGAAAGTCTTTAAGATTAAGGGTCCCTGGTGGTGCAAGGGTTAAGCACTTACCTGCTAACGAAAATGTTGGCAGTTTGGACCCACCAGTTGCTCTGCAGGAGAAAAGACCTGTCAATGAGCTTCCGTAAAAATTACAGCCTAGGAAACCCTATGAGGCAGTTCTACTGTGCCCTATAGGGCTGATATGAGAGGGAATCAACTCAATAGTGTACAACATTATATGATTATTACGTATTTCAATACACTGTAAGATATATCCAATGGGATAAAAATACCATAATGAATGATACTTGCAATGTCCAGCTAAAAAATTCATGAACGTGTTTTTTTCTAACCTGAAACTTTATATCTTTCTTTTTGGACTCATATTTCTGTACCTCTTGCCTTGCAGAATTTTCTCCTGATTTAATAAATTTTATGCTCAAAAGTTATTTATTGATTGTTCCATATTTCTTCACTAAATATATATAAAATTGACATTTTAACTTAGGTTTTATTTCCTGTGACATTAAAGATCTGAGTGTTAAAATATCCTATAGATTTTAACTTCTCTTTATTAGGTAACATTTTATTGAAATATAAAATACATGGAAAAATATTCACACACACAAAACAAGAATACTGAAAGCACTTTCACGATGTAAAATAAACACTCATACGTGAAGAAATAGAACATGACCAGTACCACAAGGTCTCTCTCTCCTTCTTGATCACTGCTTCCTTTCAAAGTAGCTTTTATCCTGAATTCTAATACTTAAAGTTTAGTTTTGCTTATTTTGAACTTTACATAAATGAGATCATATGGTAGATACTTATTTCTGCCTATTTTTGTTCATCAGTGTGCTTGTGAGAAACACTCACATTATTGCATGTAGAAATGGGCCATTTATTCTCACTGCTTTTTAGTATTCGATGATGTGATTTTTAAGAGAGTGATTATTCATTGGGGAAAAGGAAATGATCAGATTTTTTTGAGATTACTAGACACTGGCTCTGAAATGACACTAATTCCAGGAGACCTAAAACATCACCGTGGCCCACCAGTCAGAGTAGGAGCATATGGAAGTCAGGTTGTTAGCGGAGTCTTAGCTCAGGTCCATCTCACAGTGGGTTCAGTGGGCCCCTGACCTATCCTGTAGCGATTTTCCCAGTTCCAGAACGCATAATTGGAATAGACATTCTCAGCAACTGACAAGGCCCTCACACGGATTCCTGACACGTGGAGTAAGGGCTATTATCATAGGAAGAACCAAGTGGAAGCCGTTAGAACTGCCCTTACCTAGGAAAATGGTAAACCTAATGCAATACTGCATTCCTGGAAGAACTGCAGAGAGTACTGGGCTTGAAGGATGCAGGAGTGGTGATTCCCATCACATCTCCATTCTCCTCACCTATTTGATGTGTGCAAAAAAACAGATGGCTCTTAGAGAATGACAGTGGATGATTGAAAACTTAACCAGATGGTGACTGCAATTGCAGCTGCTGTTCCAGATGTGGTTTCATTGCTTGATCAAATTAATGTGTGCCTTTTTATCAGTCCTGGTTTCAAAGGAACACCTGAAGCAGTTTGCCTTCAGCTGGCAAGCCAGCAATACAACTTTACTGTCCTATCTCAGAGGTATATCAACTCTCCAGCTCTATGTCATAATTTAGTCATCAGGGATCATGATCTCCTTTCCATTCCACAAAATGTCACACTGGTCTATTATAGTGATGACATCGTAATGATTGGTCCTAATAAGAAAGATATATCAATGACACTAGACTTACTGGTAAGACGTTTGTATGCCAGCCAAAAACCAAACCAGTTGCCGTCAAGTCGATTCCGACTCTAGCAACACTATACGACAGAGTAGAACTGCCCCATAGACTTTCCAAGGAGAGCCTCATGGATTTGAACTACCAACATTTTGGTTAGCAGCCGTAGCTCTTAACCACTATGCCACCAGAGTTTCCATTTGTATGCTAGAGGGAGGGAAATTAATCAAACGAAAATTCAAGTGAAATTCCTTCCACTTCAGTGAAATTTCTAGGGAACCAGTGGAGTTGGGCGTGTTGAGATATTCCTTCTAAACTGAAGGATAAATTGTTGCATCTGGTCCCTCCAACACTTAAAAAGGACGCACAACTCCTAGGGGGCTTCTTTCGATCTTGGGTGCAACGCATACCTCACTTGAGTATGTTACTCTGGCCTATTTAACAAATAACTCAAAAAGCTGCTAGTTTTGAATGTGGCCCAGAACAAGAGGCTCTGAAACACGTTCAGGCTGCCATGCAAGCTGCTCTGCCACTTGAGCCATATCATCTGGTTGATCCAATGGTGCTTGAAATGTCAGTGGTAGACAGAGATTCTGCTTGTAGTCTTTGGCAGGCTTCTATTGGTGCATCTATCACATTGCAGACCCATAGGATTTTGGAGCAAAGCCCTGGCATCCTCTGCAGATAACTACTCTCCCTTCTAGAAACAACTTTTTTTTAAAATAATTTTTATTGTCCTTTAAGTGAAAGTTTACAAATCAAGTCAGTCTCTCACATATAAACTTATATACACCCTACTACATACTCCCACTTACTCGTCCCCTAATGAGTCAGCCCGTTCCCTCCTTCCAGTCTCTCCTTTCGTGACCATTTTGCCAGTTTCTTACCCCCTCTACCCTCCCTTCTCCCCTCCAGACCGGAGATGTCCACCTGATGCAAGTAGCTCACTCTTCATCAGCATCTCTCTCCAACCCATTGTCCAGTCCAATCCATGTCTGGTGAGTTGGCTTCAGGAATGGTTCCTGTCCTGGCCCAACAGAAGGTTTGGGGACCAGGACCACCGGGATTCTTCTAATCTTAGCCAGACCATTAAGTCTGGTCTTTTTATGAGAATTTGGGGTCTGCATCCCACCGTTCTGCTCCCTCAGGGGTTCTCTGTTGTGCTCCCCATCAGGGTAGTCATCGGTTGTGGCCAGGCACCATCTAGTTCTTCTGGTCTCAGGATGATGTAGTCTCTAGTTTGTGTAGCCCTTTCTGTCTCTTGGGGTCATAATTACCTTGTGACCTTGGTGTTCTTCATTCTCCTTTGATCCAGGTGGGTTGAGACTCATTGATGCATCTTAGATGGCCACTTGCTAGTGTTTAAGACCCCAGACGCCACACTTCAAAGTGGGATGCAGAATGTTTTCTTAATAGAGTTTATTTTGCCAATTGACTTAGATGTACCCTGAAGCCATAGTCCCCAAACCCCTGCCCCTGCTCCACTGACCTTCGAAGCATTCAGTTTATTCAGGAAACTTCTTTGCTTTTGGTCCAGTCCAGTTTTGCTGACCTCCCCTGTATTGACTGTTGTCCTTCCCTTCACCTAAAGTAGTTCTTATCTACCATCTACTCAGTAAATAACCCTCTCCCACCCTCTCTCCCTCCCCCGTCTCATAACCCTAAAAGAATGTGTTCTTCTCAGTTTATACTATTTCTCAAGATCTTATAATAGTGGTCTTATACAATATTTGTCCTTTTTGCATCTGACTAATTTCACTCAGCATAATGCCTTCCAGGTTCCTCCATGTTATGAAATGTAGAAACAACTTATGACTTGTTACTGGGCCTTAGTAGAGACGGAACACCTAACCAGGGGCTATGAAGTCACTATGCAGACTGAGCAGCCCACCATGAATTAGGTGTTGTTGACCTACATGGTCACAAATTTGGGTGTGCACAGCAGGTTGCCATCATTAAATGGAAGTAGTATATATGAGATCAGACTCAAGCAGGACCTGAAGGCACTAGTAAGTTACATGAGGAAGTGGTCCAAATGCCTATGTTACCCACTCCTGTCACATTACCTTCCCTTTCCCAGTTTGAACTTATGGCATCTTGCAGAGCTCCTTATGATCAGTTGACTGAGAAAGAGAAACCTCGTGTCTGATTTACAGAAGGTTCAGCGAAATATGTAGGCACCACTCAAAAGTGGACAGCAGTAGTACTACAGCCCCTTTCTGGGACCTCCATGAAGGACAGTGGCAAGGGAAAATCCTTTCAATGAGCAGAACTTCAAGCAGTGCACTTGGCTGTTCATTTTGCTTGAAAGGAGAAATGGCCAGATTTGTGATTATTTACTGATTCATGGGCTCTGGCCAATGGTTTGGGTGGATGGTCAGGGACTTGGAAGAAACAGGATTGAAAAATTGGTTACAAGGCAGTATGGAGAAGAGGTACATAGGCCTCTCTGAATGAGCCAAAGAAGTGAAGTTGTTTCTGTCTCTTGTGAATGCTTACCAAAGAGTGACCTTGGCAGAGGAGGATTTTAACAATTAAATAGAAACCAGTCGTCCTCTTTCTCCAGCCACTCCTGTCATTTATGAATGAGCTCATGAGCAAAGTGGCCATGGTGGCAGGGATGGAGGTTATGCACGGTCTCAGCAACATTGACTTCCCCTCACCAATGCCAACTTGGCTACAGCCACTGGTAAGTGCTTAGTCTACCAGCAGCAGAGGCCAACACTTTGTCCCTGATTTGGCACCATTCCCCAGGCTGATCAGTCAGCAACCTGGTGGCAGGTTGATTACATCGGACCACTTCCATCATGGAAAGGGCAGTGTTTTTTTCTCACTGGGACAGACACTTACTCTGGATATGGTTTTGCCTTCCCTGCACACAATGCCTCTGCCAAAACTACCATCCTTGGACTTACATAATGCCTTATCCACCATCACAGTGTCCTGCAAAGCATTGCCTCGGATGAGGAAGTTCACTTCACAACAAATGAAGTGGGGCAATGGACCCATGCACATGGAATTCACTGGTCTTATCATGTTCTTCATCATCCTGAAGCAGCTGGCTTGATAGTACAATGGAATGACCTTCTAAAGACACAATTTTGGCAGCAGGTAGGTGGCAATACTTTGCAGGGTTGGGACAGTGTTCTTTAGGAGTCTGTATATGCCCTAAACAAACATCCAATATGTGGTGCTCTTTCTTCCATATCCAGAATTCATGGGTCCAGGAATCAAGGAGATGAAATGAAAGTGGCACCATGCACTGTTACCCCTAGTGACCACTTGCAAAGTGTTTGCTTCACGTCCTTACGACCCTATGCTCTGTGGGTCTAGAGAACCTAGTTCCAAAGGGAGTAATGCACCCACCAGGAGACACAAAACTGACTCCCTTAAACTGGAAGTTAAGAATGCCACCCAGCCACTTTGGGCTCCTTATGCCTCTGGATGAACGGGCAAAGGGAGTTACAATATTGGCTAGTATCTTGATTAAAAAAAAAAACAAAATCCATTGGCATTGAACTGATTTCAACTTATAGGTAAAGAAGACTATGTCTGGAATGCAGGAGGTATCTTAGGGTGTCTCTTAGTACTACCATGCCCTGTGATTAAAGTCAGTGGAAAACTACAGCAACAAATTTCCAACATGGCCACTAATCTCCCAGGCCCATCAGGAATAAAGTTGTGTGTCTCCCCACTAGGCAAAGAACCATGACCAGCTGAGGTGCTTGCTGAGGGAAAAAGTAACATGGAATGGGTAATAGAAGACTGTAGTTCTAAATATCAGTTATGACCATGTGACTAGTTGCAGTAATGAGGACTCTAATCATATTTCTTCCTTATTTTATTATATATGTGTATGTATAAACCCACTGTCATTGAGTCAATTCTGAATCATACTGACCCTATAGGACAAAGTAGAGCTGCCCCATAGAGTTTCCAAGCAGTGGCTGGTGGATTCAAACTGCCGACCTTTTGGTTAGCAGCCAATCTCTTAAACACTGTCCCACCAGGGCTCCATGTGATATGCATGTATATATATATATATATATATATATATAATATTTTTGTTTTCTTCCTTTCTTTATCCCATTACTTATAAAATATACGATGTAAATGGGGCAAGTGCATTTTCAGTTTTACATGTGTTATATGTATCATGTTAGACACAAGCATGACTTTATAATGTCTTTATTTGGAGATTGTGTATGGATTAAGGAGATGTCAAGTTATCAAGGGGTGGATTGCAATGGTTAAGGTTATGTGTCAACTTGGCTGTGCCCAGTGATTCGACAGTTCTGTAATGATGTAGTCATCCTTCACTTTGTGATCTGATGTAGCCATCCCCCATTTTGTGATCTGATGTGGTTATGTTGTATTTTTATTTGAAGTAGTCATCCTCCATTTTGTGATTTGATGTGTCTATAGGGTCGCTATGAGTCAGAATCAACTCGATGGCACTGGGTTATCCAGTCAGCTGAAAAGGGAGTTTCATTGGGGCAGGGCCTGCATCTAGTGTAAATGGGTGGTCCAGCAAGGCACACCCTTGCTCTGGATCCTGCATCTGACTTATCATTATCTGACCTCTGGTTCTTGGGACATGAACCAACAGTCTGCCAACTGACCTCCACGTTTGGGATTTGCCAGCTCCCACAGACCTATGAGCCAGTAGCCTACTGTTGGACCTCTGATTTTAGAGAACCCAGACTAAGACATCTGGTACTAACAGTGGTTCTAGAGGAACAAAATCACAAAGTGAGTTTTTTGAATTGGTTCTCAAGTCTGGCTAGCCTTAAAGGTAATGACTCTGCCTCCAGTAGTAAAGAGGGCACTGCTAATCATCAATATTTTATAATTTGAAGCATAAAAATATAGCAAATATTTTATTGGATTTATTGTTAAGTAGGAAACCCTGGTGGTATAGTGGTTAAGTGCTGTGGCTGCTAACCAAGAGATCGGCAGTTTGAATCCACCAGGTGCTCCTTAGAAACTCTATGGGGCAGTTTTACTCTGTCCTATAGGGTCACTATGAGTCGGAATTGACTCGACGGCAGGTGAGTTTGGTTTTTTTGGTTATTGTTAAGTACTTTTGATTCTGTAGTACTTGGTACTTTTTATTTTAATTTTCTATTATTTCTTGCTGTATGTAGAATTGAAATTGATGCTTGTGTATTAGTCTTGAATCTTCTGACCTTGCTAAATGTACTTATATTTCTGGTAGTCTTATGTGCTTTTACTTGGGAATTTTTCTACATAGACAATCATTCCATCTGTAAATAAAACATTTTTATATTTTCTTTTTCAATCTGCATTATCTTTCCTTCCTTCCTCCCTTTCTTTTTTTCTTTGGCTTTTTTTCACTGACTAGAACTAACAGTATAATGTTGAAAAGAATTGATGAACGAGTACATATTAAACTTGTTACCAATCTTAGAAGGAAAACGTTTTGTGTTTCACCTTAATATGTGATGTTATGGAAATTTTTTTCTTAGTATCTCTTCATCTGTTTAAAGAATATCCCTGCCATTTCTATTTTCTGAGAGTTTGTTTAAAGTGAATGCATACTGAATTTTGTCAAATGCTTTCTCTGGCTTTATTGGGATGATCGTGTGGGGTTTTTTTAGTATGTTGATATCCTGACTTATATTGATTGATTTTTTAATGTTTAACCGGCTTTGCATTTGTGGAATAAATCCCACTTGGTCATGTATTTTTTTAAATCTATTGCTATATTTTTATTTATTTCTATTTATGTATTTATGTTTCTTAGTTTTCTAGTGCTACTGTAACACAAATAACAAAAGTGGGTGGCTTTCAAGAACAGAAATGTATTTTCTCACAGTTGTAGGGGCTAAAAGTCCAAATCAGGGTCTTGGCCATGTTGATACCATTCCTGTAGGTAGCCCTGGATGTTCTTTGATTCCTTGGCTTGTATAGGATCCTCAGATGGCAACTATCTTCTCCAATTTGTGTGTGCCTCTTTTTTTTGTAACTGAAAAGTGATTAGCTTTAGGACACACCCTATACTGTTATGTTCTTATTAACATAACAAAGAAAAACCCATTTCTAAACAAGATTACACCCACAGGAATAGGGGTTAGGATTCCGATACCTGTTTGGGTGACACAATTCAATCCATAATATGTTGTATTATATATGTATATATAATGCATATATAATACATTATAATATATATACATTAAAGCCAGTGAAAGCTGGAAACTGTAAGACTGAAACCTGTCAGAGAAGGGAAACTCAAACATTTTATACTTAGCGATAGAAAAGTGGCAAGACCGCACCCTGTCAAAGGTGGAAAATTTGCAAGACCCAGAAAAAAAGAGATAGTCCCGTTGAGTTCTGTCTGTTACAAATTTCACTGTATATAGACAAATTTATTAGTTTATATATTGCTTTTCTCTGTAGTTTGTTAGGAAATAGTACTTTTTCATCATAAGGGCATAAGGGCATCTCCTCTTTCTTGGTTCAGCCACAGTCTTTTTCAGAATACTTACCTCACCTACTGTGAAAGCAATACTTTGTCTTGTATGTTTAGTGGCTTTTGGGAAGGAAAGGATTTTTTACCCCTTCTCTGTTGTCCAACCCAGTAGTGGTAGAGCTCTATTTTTATTAGTGCTATACTATGGGACACAAGCAGATTCGTATTCATCTTCTATGTGCAAAGGGTTTTTGTTTCAATTTGTCCTTCAGTAGCAACAGACCTTTGCTTGTGTCCCAAATGTAGGAGGTTTTCCTATCCCTCCTCCAGAGGAAGAAAAATTTTGTTTTCTTTCTTCTTATAAGGAATGCATTTGACTGAGTCCTGCACTGGGCTAGCAAGGTTTTCTGCCTCTTCTACATAGCTTAATTTAAATGTTTGCCTCATATAAGAGGTCATATTCTAGGAACAGGAATTAAGATGTTAACAAGACAAAGTACCTGCCTTCCTGGATCTTGCATTCTAGTTGGAGAACCAATGACTTAATCTATAGCATATCATGTCATTTTATTATGCTGTCAATCAGGAAGAAAGATTAGACAGATAAGGGGATAAGGAATGAAAAGAAAAGAAAGGTATGCTATTTTAGATGATGTGGTTGAGGAAAAATTTGTCAGATGGGGTGACTTTTGAGCAAAGGCTTGAATGAAGACCAATGCAAAGTTTAACTTAAATCAAGATTATGAGAAAAGCTTTGTTTCTCTAGAAAAAATGACACATTTATGTTTTGTTTTGTTTTAGGATATTGATGTTGTTGTTGTTAGGTGCCGTCGAGTCTTTTCTGACTCATAGTGACCCTATGTACAACAGAACGAGACATTGATATGTCCCGTACCATCCTCACAATTGTTATGCTTAAACCCAATATTGTAGCCACTGTGTCAATTCATCTCGTTGAGGATCCTCCTCTTTTACACTAACCCTCTACTTTACCAAGCATGATGTTCTTCTTCAGGGACTCATCCCTCCTGATAGCATGTCAAAAGTACATGAGATAAAGTCTTGCCATCCTTTATTCTAAGAAGCATTCTGGCTGTACTTCTTCCAAAACAGGTTTTTTGTTTTTCTGGCAGTCCATGGTATATTCAATATTCTTCACCAACACTATAATTCAAAGGCATTGATTCTTCTTCAGTCTTCCTTACTCATTGTCCAGTTTCACATATGTATGAAGTGAGTGAAAATATCATGGCTTGGGTCAGGTGCACCTTGGTTCTCAAAGTCACATCTTTGGTTTTTAACATTTTAATAATATTGATGGAAATATGAAAAAACTCAAGGGGGGAAAAACAACTTTTGGTCCTTTTAAGAGATCTGCAGCCTTATACTTGAATCTCTGAGCATTCCCTTGACTCTAGCAAGAGAAATAGCTCTCTAAATCATCCAAAAGCAATTTCATATCATCAAGATATAAAGATTACAAATGTATATCTTACTTCAAATTTGCTCAGTTATTACATGATTTTTTAGTAGAATACTACAAATCAACCTTGACTTTTCACAGTGGTATAAGAGTGCAAATTCTGTTCTTAAATATTGACAAAAGGCCATATAGAGATCATGCAGTGTAAGCTTTAACATGGAGCTTGTTCAGAGTAGAAGCCGAGAAAAGTCAACACAACTGCAGTCCTGGTATATACATGATATGACCAATTATACACACTTAAAAGGCAAGATTTGCAATAATGGTCATTTGCAATATATTCCATGGATAAGAAAATTAATATGAGGAAAGATTTATTGAAAATTGAATAATAACACATGCTTATAACTTAAAAATTTGTAAATGTTATGCATAAGCACATTTGGGTAGAAAAATGAGATCCCATCCCAAGTCGTATGAGTGTACTTTCTTATTTATTACAACTATTTATGTTTTATGTTTATAATTCTCTAAATTCTGTTTTTATTAATTTATGTATAATTTTTGTAAGCAATCTCCAGTATTTTATAGAATGTATTTGGGTTATCAATTAAATAAGTCCATAAATATTTTCCAAATGTTTCATAGTCTGACCCTCTACTAATATTAGTATACAAAAAATATTTTGTATATCCAACAAAAATATTTTGTGTATAGACAAATATAAATAATCACATGTAGTCAGTTTGTCGTACTGTGGGGGCTTGTGTGTTGCTCTGATGCTGTAAGGTATGCCACCGGTATTCAAATACCAGCAGGGTAGACAGGTTTTAACTGAGCTTCCAGACTAGAACAGACTAGGAAAAAGGACCCAGCAGTCTACTTCTGAAAGGAATTAGCCAGTGAAAACCTTATGAATAGCAGCAAAACATTGTCTGATATAGTGCAGGAAGATGAGCCCCCCAGGTTGGAAGTTACTCAAAAGACAACTAGGGAAGAGCTCTCTCCTCAAAGTAGAGTTGACCTTAATGACATGGTGGAGTCAAGGTTTTGGGACCTTCATTTGTTGAAGTGGCATGACTCAAAATGAGAAGAAACAGCTGCAAACATCCATAATAATTGGAAACTAGAGTGTATGAAGTATGAATCTATGAAAATTGGAAGTTGTCAAAAATTAAATGGAACACATAAATATCGATATCCTACATATTAATGATCTGAAATGGACTGATATTGGCCGTTTTGAATCTAGCAATCATATGAGTTACTATGCTGGGAATGATAATTTGTAGAGAATTGGTGCTGCATTTATCGTCGAAAAGAACATCTCAAGATCTATTCTGAAGTACAACGCTGTCAGTGATAGGATAATATTCATAGACCTACAAGGAAGACCAGTTAAGACAATTATCATAATTTACACACCAACCACTAAGACCAACGATGAAGAAATTGAAGATTTTTACCAACTTCTGCAGTCTGAAATTGATTGAACATGCAATCAAGATGCACTGATAATTACTGTTAATTGGAATGTGAAAGTTGTAAACAAAGAAGAATCTATAGTCAGAAAATATGGCCTTGGTGATAGAAATGATGCCAGAGATTACGTGATAGAATTTTGCAAGACCAACAACTTCTTCATTGCAGAGAATTTTTTTTTACCAACATAAATGGCAACTATACACATGGACTTCACCAGATGGGATACACAGGAATCAAATCGACTACATCTGTGGAAAGAGACCATGGAAATCTATACCATCAGTTAGAACAAGTCCAGGTGCTAACTGTATAACAGATCATCAATTGCTCATATGCAAGCTCAACTTGAAACTGAAGAAAATTAGAACAAGTCCACCAGAGCCAAAGTATGACCTTGAGTGTGTCCTACCTGAATTTAGAGACCATCTCAAGAATAGATCTGATGTGTTGAACACTAACGACTGAAAACCAGGCGAGTTGTGGAATGACATCAAGGACATCATACATGAAGAAAACAAGAGGTCATTAAAAAGACAAAAAGAAAGAAAAGACCCGAATGGATGTCAGAAGAGTCAAGTAGCTAAAGCAAAAGGAAGAAATGATGAAGTAAAACAGCTGAACAGAAGATTTCAAAGGGCAGCTTGAGAGGACAAAGTATGATAACATGTGAAAAGACCTGGAGATAGATAATCAAAAGGAAAGAACACACTCAGCATTTCTCAAGCTGAAAGAGCTGAAGAAAAAATTCAAGCCTTGAGTTGCAATATTGAAGGATTTGACCGGGAAAATATTAAACAATGCAGGAAGGATCAAAAGAAGATGGAAGGAATACACAGTCACTGTACCAAAAAGTATTAGTCAACCATATCAGGAGGTAGCATATGATTAGGAATTGATGGTACTGAAGGAAAAAGTCCAAACTATACTGAATGCATTGGTGAAAAACAAGGATCCAGGAAATGATGGAATACCAATTGAGATGTTTCCACAAAGGGATACAGCACTGAACGTGCTCATTCATCTATGCTAAGAAATTTGGAAGACAGCCACCTTGCCAACCGAATGGAAGAGATCCATATTTAGGCCTATTCTCAAGACAGATGATCCAACCGAATAAGGAAATTATAGAGCACTATTAATATCACATGCAAGTAAAATTCTGCTAAAGATCATTCAGAAGTGGCTAAGGCAGTATAATGACAGGGACTGCCAGTAATTCAAGACAGATTCAGAAGAGGTCATGGAATCAGGGATATCATTGCTGAGGTCAGATGGATCCTGGCTTAAAGTCAAGAATACCGGAGAGATATTTGCCTGTATTTTACTGATGGTGCAAAAGCATTCAACTGAGTGGATCATAACAATTTATAGATAACATTGAGAAGAATGGGAATTCTATATGGATTACACTTTAACAAAAAGGAAACGAAAATCCTCACAACTGGACCAATAAGCGACATCATGATAAATGGAGAAAAGACTGAAGGTGTCAAGGATTTTATTTTACTTGGATCCACAGTCAGCACACATGGAAGCAGCAGTCAAGAAACTAAACGACAGATTGCGCTGGGCAAATCTGCTGCAAAAGATCTCTTTGAAGTGTTGTAAAGCAAAGATGTCACCTTGAAGATTAATGAGCCCCTGACCGTAGCCATGATGTTTTCAGTTGCCTCATGCACATATGAAACGTGGATGTGGTGGTACCTAACAACAAAAACAACAATCATGTGTAACAATAATTCAAAAATCAACTGAAACAACATTTCCCAAACTTTTTCTATGCATCATATGCGATGTTCAAATTTAGTCTGCAAAAAGAAACTCTAATCAAGTAGGTTAGTGAAATTTGAAATGAGAAAGCATTAATTTTCTTTTTGGGCTCATTTTTAAACTGAAAAAAGGAACCAGAGAATTTAATATTTCCCAAAGCTAATTTAGCATGGAATTCTTTGACACAACTTCAGGAAATCTCAGAAATGTTTAACAAAATTTAATTTGGAGAACCTGGGTAATTGTTGTTGTTAGGTACGGTCAGCTTGGTTCCAACTCATAGCAAACCTATATTCCATAGAACAAAAAACTGTCCAGTCCTGTGCCATGCTCACAATCATTGTTATGCTTAAGCGCAGTGTTGCAGCCATTGTGTCAGTCCATCTCGTTGAGTGTCTCCCTCTCTTCTGCGGATCCTGTACTTTACCAAGCATGATGTCCTTCTCCAGGGACTGATCCTTCCTGACAATATGTCCAAGGTATGTAAGACACTGTCTAGCCATCCTTGCTTCTAAGGAGCATTCTGGTTGTACTTCCAAGACAGATTTGTTCCTTCTTTTGGCAGTCCTTGGTATATTCAATATTCTTCCCCAACATCACAATTCAAATGCGTCAATTTTTCTTCAGTCTTCCTTATCCATTGTCTAGCTTTTGCATGCATATGATGCCATTGAAAATACCATGGCTTGGCTCAGGCACACCTTAGTCTTCAAGGTGACATCTTTGCTTTTCAACTCTTTAAAGAGGTCCTTTGCGGCAGATTTGTCCAATGCGATGCACTGTTTGGTTTCTTTCCTGCTGCTTCCATGGGTGTTGACTGTAGATCCAAGTAAAATGAAATCCTTGACAATTTCAACCTTTTCTCGGTTTATCATGATGTCACTTACTGGTCCAGTTGTGAGGATTTTTGTTTTCTTTATGTTGAGGTGTAATCCACACTGAAGGCTGTGGTCTTTGATCTTCATCAGTAAGTGCTTCAAGTCCTCTTCATGTTCAGCAAGCAAGGTTGTAACATCTGTATAATGCAGGTTGTTAATGAGACTTCCTCCAATCCTGATGCCCTGTTCTCCTTCATATAGTCCAGTTTCTTGGATTATTTACTCAGCATACAGGTTGAATAAGTATGATGAAAGGATACAAACCTAACACACAACTTTCCTGACTTTAAATCACACAGTATCCCCTTTTTCTGTCCAAACAACTGCCTCGATCTATGTACAGGTTCTTCATGAGCACGATTAAGTGTTCTGGAAATCACATTCTTCACAATGTTACCTATAATTTGTTAAATGCCTTTGCATAGTCAATAAAACACAGGTAAACATCTTTATTGTATTCTTGGCTTTCAGCCAGGATCAGTCTGACTTCAGCAGTGATATCCCTTGTTCCATGCCCTCTTCTGAATCCAGCCTGAATTTCTGGCAAATCCCTGACAATATACTGCTGCAGCCGCTTTTGAATCATATTCAGCAAAATTTTGCTTGAGTCTGATATTAAAGATAATATTGATAACTTCTGCATTTGGTGGGATCACCTTTCACGGGAATAGGCATAAATATGGATCTTTTCTAGTCAGTTGGCCAGGTAGCTATCTTCCAAATTTCTTGGCATAGACAAGTGTGCACTTCCAGTGCTGCATCCTTTTGTTGAAACATCTCAATTGATATTCTTTCAATTCCTGGAGCCTTGTTTTTCGCCAGTGCCTTCAGTGCAGTTTGGACTTCTTCCTTCAGTACTGTTGGTTTCTGATCATATGTTACCTCTTGAAATGGCTGAATGTCAACAGATTCTTTTCGGTATAATGACTCTGTGTATTCCTTCCATCTTCTTTTGATGCTTCTGTGTAGTTTAATGTTTTCCCACAGAATCCTTCCTATTGCAACTCGAGGCTTGAATTTTTTCTTCAGTTCTTTCAGCTTGAGAAATGCCCTTTTGGTTTTCTCTCTCCAGCTCTATGCACACGTCATTATAATACTTTACTTTGTCTTCTCGAGCCACCCTTTAAAATCTTCTGTTTGGTTCTTTTACTTCATCATTTCTTCCTTTGCTTTAGCTGCTTCACATTCAAGAGCAAGTTTCAGAGTCCCTTCTGACATCCATTTGGGTCTTTTCTTTTTTTCCTGTCTTTTTAATGACTTCTTGCTTTCTTCATGTATGCTGCCCTTGATGTCATTCTATAACTCATCTGGTCTTCAGTCATTAGTGTTCAGTTCATCAAATCTATTCTTGAAATGGTCTCTAAATTCAGCTGTGGTATACTCAAGGTCATACTTTGGCTCTGGTGGATTTGTTCTAATTTTCTTCAGCTTCAACTTGGCCTTGCATATGAGCAATTGATTGTCTGTTCCACAGTTATTCCCTAGCCTTGTTCTAACACTGATGATATTGAGCTTTTCCATGGTCTCTTTCCATAGATATAGTTGATTTAATTCCTGTGTGTCCAATCTGGTGAGGTCCGTGTGTATAGTCGCTGTTTACGTAGGCGAAAAAAGGCATTTGCAGTGAAGAAGTTGTTGATCTTGCAAAAGTCTATCATGCAATCTCCAGCATCATTTCTGTCACCAAGACCATATTTTCCAACTACCAATCCTTCTTGTTTCCAACTTTCATGTTCCAGTCATCAGTAATTATCAATGAACCCTGATTGCATGTTCAGTCAATTTAAGACTTCAGAGGCTGGTAAAAATCTTCAATTTCTTCATCTTTGGCCCTAGAAGTTGGCCCTAAAATTTGAATAATAGTCATATTAACTGGTCTTCCTTGTAGACGTGTGGATATTATCCTGTCACTGGCAGCATTGTACTTCAGGATAGATCTTGAAATGTTCTTTTTGATGATGAATGCAACTCCATTCCTCTTCAAGTTTTCATTCCGGAATAGTAGACCATATGATTGTCCCCTTCAAAATGACCAACACCAGCCCATTTCAGCTCACTAATGCCTAGGATATCAGTGTTTATGCATCCCATTTCATTTTTGATGATTTCCAATTTTCCTAGATTCATACTTCTTACAGTCCATCTTCCAATTATTAATGGATGCTTGTAACTGTTTCTTCCCACTTTAAGTCATGCCACATCAGCAAATGAAGGTTCCGGAAGCTTGACTCCATGCATGTCATTAAGGTCAACTCTACTTTGAGGAGAGAGCTCTCTGCAGTCATCTTTTGAGTGTCTTCCAACCTGGGGGATTCATCTTCCTGCACTATATCAGACAATGTTCCCCTGCTATTCATAAGGTTTTCCACATGTAATTCTTTTCAGAAGTAGGCTGTTGGGTCCTTCTTCCTAGTCTGTCTTAGTCTGGAAGCTCAGCTGAAACCTGTCCACCATATGTGACTCTACTGGTATCTGAATACCAGTGGCACAGCTTCCAGCATCACAGCAACAGGCAAGCCCCCGTGGTACGACAAACTGACAGACACGTGGGGGAACATGGATAATTACTGGTGGGAAATAATTGGCAAATAATGTAAAGAACTATACAGTAAAATGTATTTTTAAATGTTATAGTATTTAATACAGCTATTGTGTCAATATATTTCTACTATTTTGTAATGCTACTCCATCTACCTCATTATCAGCAATGACATAAGATATCAGCATTATCAATATTACTCTAAACTTTTGCTGAGTGTTGCTGAGTGTTGTTCAGTATAAGTCCTTTCCCCCATCACTTTATAAATCATCAGTGAAATACAAATGACACAAGAAGATTTCTTAGAATTGAATGTAATTCTGTGACAACCAATTGCCAAGTACAGGTGAATGTGGGTATAAGCTGTAGAGTGTGCGGCTGAAGTGGAGTAGACTTGATGATCACTAAGGTACTGCTGAATTGAGAGATTAAGATGACTGGTGAATTAGTCTCACTTGTATTTTCTCTGACTGAATTACCAGTTTTTACTGACCTACCTCTGAAGAATTTAATCTTAGGCCATTTATTTCACTTCAAAACTTTATGAAAAAATAGGGTAAACTCATTACCTTTATTGCTGCATCACACACTTCATCTGACGATGTGTTGCCTTCAATTTCTGTCTTCCTCCTTGATGTCTCTACAAAGTTTGAAGGCACTGATTTCACCATGTTGGATATTATCTTCTCAAATTTACTCTACAGCAATATGCGCTCTCAATTCTTCATCTGTGATAAGTATTTCTATGTTGCCTCATTGGTGGTTTTTCTTAGGACACACAGGAATTACTGATCTACAGTTTTGCCTGTTTCATTAGCTTACAAGGCTTCAAAAAGCATCAATTTCATGAACATTACTAGCAAATCTATTTTTTTGAATGTTAAGAATGATTATATATAGTTTTGAGAAGTGTAGTTTTATAGAGAACCCTGTTTATGATGAAATGGAAGCAAATAGCTGCGGTTCTTTTTTCAGATTCAAATTGGAATTGCTTATTAACTGAAGACAGTTTGAACTGTATAATCTACTGGTAGCTCAAATATTACATATCTAAAAATAAACTTTTAATTCTAAAGCAAATCCATCTTTCATATTTAGAAAACAGTTTCACAATCCTTCTAGCCATCTCAACTCTAAAACCTGTGCTTTGGTCTTAACCCTAGTCTCCAGAGTGCTTTTTCTTTTTTGCAGTTGGAATTGGGAGTCTTTTAATCTAAAGTGTTTTCTGTAATCCCTTGTCTTTATTGCTTCCAAATCCTTAGACTCTTTCTGTTCTATCAGCCCAGAATAATTTATTCATTTTTATCTACTTGTTGAAATACTATTCATTCCTTTAGAGGCCATTGCAAATACGATTTCCATGATTTTCCCTAATCTTCATAGGAAATAACCATAAAAGTATTCTGTTCTCTGCATTTTTTTAAAATCCATATTTAGAAAAGCATTCTGCAGACCTCAAAAGGACTGTATTTGACAGTTGTTTAATGATTATTTCATACTTTTATAATCATTTAATAAATCCTTTCCTCTTATTTATGTTTTATTTCTAGAGATCCTTGAATGTGTTGTGATTTTAATATCTCATCTTTAAACTTATGTTTTTATGCTTTATTAATCGAGGGCTTATGAACTTTTAAATGCTCTCTTCTAAAATGAAAGCAGCACCTTATTATTGAGAGTCCTGCTTAAGTCCTAATGAAATCAACACCTTTTTACTTTGAGGAAGCTTGCACTGTTGTTTTCTAGTTAAAAGACTTTCAAAATGAAGAGTGACATTCAAGCTTTAACATATTTGCAAATAGTCTTAAAAAATGTGATTTGCTTACTTGTCAAGATCTGTTGAAATGCATTAATTCCTCACTTCTCATCTCAGTTAACTTTGGTAAGTAACTAAGAATTAAAAGAATATAAAAAGGGAGATGTGGAAAAGTTCATTCCTACTCAGGGGGTATTAGAAAATTCAAGGTATGAGAAAAGGAATGATGAGGCAAAGCCCGTTACCTAATTTCCAGGTTATTTCTTGGTTAGTGTTTTGCCAGTTCTGGAAAAAAGAAATATTTGTTTTTTTCTTTTACTTTTTTTTTTTTTTACTATCGTTTGTGTATGTCTCCTTCAAGAAAAGTGTAGAATTTGGTGGAAGATAAAATAGTGAGTTAATAGTTTAACTTTATAGTAACTGAACTAATTACAATAAGTAAGCTATGGCATTAGTGAAGAAATGGGATTTCTTCTGGATATCTTTTCTCCAGCTCTAGGATCTTTTCTATGTTTAGTCCTGCTTAAGCTTTAACATAGATTTATATTATATTATATTTTATGATATTTTCCATTAAGAAATATATTGAAGAGTTTCATCATTTATACACTTTTTTATTCACAAGTTTACTTTTTTGTTTTTTTCACTGTAGTAGCAATAATATTTTTTTCTTCTGACTAGACAGACTGCAGAGGCCTAGAATAAAAGCCTATATTTAGTTAGTTTGTTTGCATTTCATTTCCTGTATGTCTAAGGAAATGAACGCTTAAATAAATGACTTTATAACACGGTTACTTAAGTGTTCCTTTTTCCTGCTGGGGTGATATTATTAAATTTTGTTTTAAAGTAGATATTTTAAGTGGATTTTCTTCCTATAAACTGAAAAAGTGGCAATTTTAAGGAACATTTCAAGGTAGACACATATAAAATAAAACATTTATTTGCTTTGCTCTTGAAGATAAGTATAAAAAGTGATCTTAAATAGGGCAAAATCATTTTTAGGCTTTTTCAAAATGTATTTTGAGTTAGCTACAGGGAATTTTAACTAGACCACTGAAAATTTAACTATTTAATTACAATATTGTAGAACTAAATACAATAATAAATCTGTTTAATTTCTGGCTATTAGATCATTTAGAAATTTTTGTCGGCAATAATATATTTCCTCTTTCATTTTAAAGAGCACTCTAATAATACTAATTAAAATCTAGTATGGATTTTTATACAGAAAATATGCTTAGTTATAGTGATTAAAGGGAATTTAAGATAACAATTTTGAAGGGAAATAGCAGGCTGTTTAAATTTGAAATCATTGTTTATAGAAGCTGACTAAATGGTAATATTATAAAATCAAGCCATAGACATAATATAGAAAGATACCTCTTTATCAGTATTATAAGACACTAGAATAGCTTGTCAAAGACCCAAGTACGGATCCAAAAAAAAAAAAAAAAAAGAAAAACCTGTGGCTGAGTCAATTCTGACTCATAGTGACCGTATAGGACAGAGTAGAAATGCCCCATAGGGTTTCCAAAGAGCAGGTGATGGATTCAAACTGCTGACTTTGTGGTTGATAGCCTAGCTGTTAACCACTGTGCCACCAGGACTCCATGTATGAATAGGGCCCAAGAAGTGAGAAAGAAACAAAACAGTTTAGTTAGACATTTGTCATTGATTTTAAATGAGAGATCCAAGTCAAACTTTGAAATGCTGAGGTATCTAATAAATGTCCACTGAATCATCAAAAATAATTACAAGTTGCTTGATAATAATAAAAACATGAGGGGGAAATAATACTCTTCTCCCTTGAAAACTTCTAAAACCAATAAAACAATGGGGCGGGGGGATAAGGAAAAAAAGCTATCTTAAATAAAGCAGCCTCCATGTGTCTGTCAGTTTATCGTACTTTGGGGTCTTGTGTGTTGCTGTGATGCTGGAAGCTATGCCACCGGTATTCAGATACCAGCAGAGTCACTCATGGAGGACAGGTTTCAGCTGAGCTTCCAGACTAAGACAAACTAGGAAGAAGGGCCCAGCAGTCTACTTCTGAAAAGCATTAGCCAGTGAAAACCTTATGAATAGCAGCGGAATATTGACTGGTATAGTGCTGGAAGATGAGCCCCCCCAGGTTGGAAGGCACTTAAAAGATGACTAGGGAAGAGCTGGCTCCTCAAAGTAGAGTCAACCTGAATGACATGGATGGAGTAATGCTCTTGGGACCTTCATTTGCTGTTGTGGCACGACTCAAAATGAGAAGAAACAGTTGCAAACATCCATTAATAATTGGAACCTGGAATGTACGAAGTAGGAATCTAGGAAAATTAGAAATCATTAAAAATGAAATGGAACACATAAACATTCATATCCTAGGCATTAGTGAGCTGAAATGGACTAGTATTGGCCATTTTGAATTGGACAATCATATAGTCTACTATGCTGGGAATGACAACTCAAAGAGGAATGGTATTACATTCATTGTCAAAAAGAACATTTCAAGATCTATCATGAAGTACAATGCTGTCAGTGATGGGATAGTATGCGTATGCCTACAAGGAAGACCAGTTAATATGACTATTATTCAAATTTATGCACCAACCACTAGGGCCAAAGATGAAGAAATAGAAGATTTTTATCAGCCACTGCAGCCTGAAATTGACCGAACATGCAATCAAGATGCATTGATAATTACTGGCGATTGGAATGCGAAAGTTGGAAACAAAGAAGAAGGATCAGTAGTTGGAAAATACGGCCTTGGTGATAGAAACAATGCTGGAGATCGAATGATAGAATTTTGCAAGACCAACGACTTCTTCATTGCAAATACCTTCTCTCACCAACATAAACAGTGAATATACACATGGACCTGGCCAGATGGAGCACACAGATATCAAACTGACTACACCTATGGAAAGAGACAATGGAAAAGCTCAATATCATCAGTCAGAACAAGGCCAGGGGCCAACTGTGGAACAGACCATCAATTGCTCATAGGCAAGTTCAAGCTGAAACTGAAGAAAATCAGAGCAAGTCCACGAGAGCCAAAATACGACCTTGAGTATATCCCACCTGAATTTAGAGACAATCTGAAGAATAGATTTGACTCATCGAACACTAGTGACCGCAGACCAGACGAGTTGTGGAATGACATCAAGGACATCATCCATGAGGAAAGCAAGAGGTCACTGAAAAGACAGGAAAGAAAGAAAAGACCAAGATGGATGTCAGAGGAGATTCTGAAACTTGCTCTTGAGTGTCGAGCAGCTAAAGCAAAAGCAAGAATTGAGGAAGTAAAAGAACTGAACAGAAGATTTCAAAGGACCTCTCGAGAAGACAAAGTAAAGTATTATAATGACATGTGAAAAGAGTTGGAGATGGAAAACCAAAAGGGAAGAACACTTTCAGTATTTCTCAAGCTTAAAGAACTGAAGAAAAAATTCAAGCCTCGAGTTGCAATAGTGAAGGTTTCCATGGGGAAAATATTAAAGGACGCAGGAAGCATCAAAAGAAGAAGGAAGGAATACACAGAGTCATCACACCAAAAAGAATTAGTAGATATTCAACCATTTCAAGAGGTGGCATATGATCAGGAACCTATGGTACCGAAGGATGAAGTCCAAGCTGCTCTGAAGGCATTGGAGAAAAACAAGGCTCCAGAAATGGATGGGATATCAATTGAGATGTTTCAACAAACAGATGCAGCGCTGGAGGTGCTCACTTGTCTATGCCAAGAAATAGGGAAGACAGCTTCTTGGCCAACTGACTGGAAGAGATCCATATTTTTGCCTATTCCCAAGAAAGGTGAGCCAACGAAATGTGGAAATTATGGAACAATATCATTAATATCACATGCAAGCAAAATTTTGCTGAAGATCATTCAAAAATGGCTGCAGCAGTATATTGACAGGGAACAGCCGGAAATTCAGGCCGGTTTCAGAAGAGGACGTGGAACCAGGGATATCATCGCTGATGCCAGATGGATCCTGGTTGAAAGCAGAGAATACCAGAAGGGTGTTTACCTGTGTTTTATTGACTATGCAAAGGCATTTGACTGTGTGGATCATAACAAATTATGTATAACACTGAGAAAAATGGGAATTCCAGAACACTTAATTGTGCTCATGAGAAACCTTTACATAGATCAAGAGGTAGTTTTTCAGACAGAACAAGGGGATACTGATTGATTTAAAGTCAGGAAAGTTGTGCGTCAGGGTTGTATTCTTTCACCATACCTATTTAATCTGTATGCCAAACAAATAATACAAGAAGCTGGACTATATGAAGAAGAACGGGGCATCAGGGTTGGAGGAAGTCTCATTAACAACCTACATTATGCAGATGACACAACCTTGCTTGCTGAAGGTGAAAAGGACTTGAAGCACTTACTAATGAAGATCAAGGACCACAGCCTTCAGTATGGATTATACCTCAACATAAAGAAAACAAAAGTCCTCACGACTGGACCAGTGAGCAACAGCACGATAAACGGAGAAAAGATCAAAGTTGTCAAGGATTTTTATTTTACTTGGATCCACAATCAACAGCCATGGAAGCAGCAGTCAAGAAATCAAAAGACGCACTGCATTGGGCAAATCTGCTGCAAAGGACCTCTTCAAAGTGTTGAAGAGCAAAGATGTCACCGTGAAGACTAAGGTGCACCTTACCCAAGCCATGGTATTTTCAGTCACATCATATGCATGTGAAAGCTGGACAATGAATAAGGAAGACTGCAGAAGAGTTGACACCTTTGAACTGTGGTGTTGGTGAAGAATATCGAATATACCATGGACTGCCAAAAGAATGAACAATCTGTCTTGGAAGAAGTGCGGCCAGAATGCTCCTTAGAGGCAAGGATGGCGAGACTTTGTCTTACATACTTTGGACATGTTGTCAGGAGGGATCAGTCCCTGGAGAAGGCCATCATGCTTGGCAGAGTACAGGGTCAGCGGAAAAGAGGAAGTCCCTCAATGAGGTGGATTGACACAGTGGCTGCAACAATGAGCTCAAGCATAACAATGGTTGTAAGGATGGCGCAGGACCGGGCAATGTTTCGTTCTGTTGTGCATAGGGTCGCTATGAGTCGGAGCCGACTTGATGGCACCTAACAACAAATAAAGCAGAGAAACAGTCAGAATTCCAAACCGCAATGTAAATATTTCAAAGGCATATACTCAAGAAAAATAAACTGATACAAAACTATCACCACTCAGAAATAACCTTAAAAAATTATTAGAATTTCTCTAGGCCCTGTTATGGATTGAATTGTGCCCACCTCCCCCTGCAAAATATGTCGAAATCATAGCCACTCTTCCAGTGGATGTTATTCTGTTTGGAAATAGGACTTCTTTATTATGTTAAGGAGGGCATACTAATGTAGGTTGTGAATTAAACCTACTAACTTCTGAATTAAAAATAGGCAGATTAGAAACAGACTTGAATGTACATTGAGGAAGACAGATTCCATATAATGACTGCCAAGAACCAAAGGAGACCTATGGGCCACCAACAAGGAAGGAGTCAAATTAGCTTAGAGTTTAATTTGGATTTTTATCCTCTAGAACAGTGAGAAAATAAATTTCTTTTCTTTAAAGCCACCCACTTGTGGTATCTGTGTTACAGCGGCACTAGCTAAGACAGGGCCTTTCAGTATGGGGAAAGTGTCAGTCTATCTTAATTTACATCGTGTTGTTTTTCTTAGTAGGTGCTATCAAGTCAGTTCTGACTCATAGCAACCCTGTGTACAACAGAACAAAACAGTGCCTGGTCCTTTGCCTCACAATCTTTGCTGTGCTTGAGCCCATCATTGCAGCCACTGTGTCAATCCGTCTCATTGAGGGTCTTCCTCTTATTTATTGACCCTCTTCTTTACCAAGCATGATGTCCCTCTCCAGAGATTAGTCCCTCCTGATAACATGTCCAAAGTACGTGAGATAAAGTCTCACCATCCTTATTTCTAATGAGCATTCTGGGTATACTTCTTCCAAGACATGGGTATACTTGTTTGTTCTTCTGGCAGTCCATGGTATAGTCAATATTCTTCACCAACACCTTAATTCAAAGGCACCAATTCTTCTTCAGTCTTCCTTATTCGTTGTTCAGCTTTCACATGCATATGAGGCTATTGAAAATACCATGGCTTCAGTTAGGTGCACCTAAGTTCTCTAAATGATCTTTGCTTTTAAACGCTTTAAAGAGGTCTTTTGTAGCAGATTTGCCTAATGCAATATGTCACATGGCAGTATTTAAATCTACATGTCAATTTAAATCTACAAAAATGCAAAAAAACCCAGTGGCTTTCGAGACAGTTCTGATTCATGGAGACCCTTTGTGTGTTAGAGTGGAACTGTGCTCCACAGGGTTTTCAAATGCTGATTTTTCAGAAATGGATTGCCAGGTCTTTCTTCTGAAGTACCCCAGGATAGACTCAAAGCACAAGCCTTTCAGTTACCAGCTGAGCACTTCCTTGTTTGTTCCACCTTAAATCTAGAAAGTGATAGAGAATAGGTAAGGTAAGTCATTAGTATATTTACAAATGACCCAATGCTTTATTATATTATCTTTTGTCAATTTCGATATTTTTATCTGTGCAAAATCTTATAACACCCATTAGCTCAGTCAGAGAAGAAAATACTGAAAATAAATTCTAAAAATCCATGAAAATAATCAAAATTAGGTGTTCAGTAAAGGAAATATGTTGTGAAATGATAAATGGAAAATAGAAAATCATTTTTACATAGAAATAATGCAGAACAAATGTGGGAATTATAATTAAAGAAAAATTGTGAACTTGACAATTTACAAAAAAAAAAAAAAAAATTAAACCAAACAAAAAACAAAAACCCTGATAAGTGAGGAGGTGGGAAATAAAAGTATACTTTTTCTGTTCTTCACCTTTTCTGCTGAGTCAACAGTTACCTCCCTACGTTAAACAATACACTTTAAAAAATAACTTAATAAACTATACAGAATAGCCCAATCCTGAATCTCTTCTACATCTTTTCAAACAAAGCCACAAAAACAAAAGTAACAAAGAAAGCCATATAACACACTCGCTACCTCATTTCTAGGAGATCAAGAACACCATATATTTAAATTATTTATAATTAGAGAAATAAAACAAATTCCAATAGCGCTCCTACTACGAACAACAAAGAAGTGAAGGTTTAGGAGACTGTGAAAAAAGATCAGAGGTTAAGAGAGGACCTTAGAGAAAGCACAGACAAAATCATTCCCGGAAAATAGAAAGTACAAATAAGTTTCAATATTACTAAACATGGGTCAGAAGTTGGTCGTTCATAGCTCTGGCAAGACGGAAAACACTTGAAAGTATGTGGAACAAGATATAGCAGCCTCCAAAAACATTGTTTCTGAGGGAGAATCAGATATGTAGAGAGGGTTTAGTAGTCTTTTTAAACAAGGTAAGTAAAGAAACGAGGAAAATAGGATAAATTAAAAATGCTAAAAAGTAGATGAAAAATTAGATTTGTCAACCTTTCTTTTTCAACTAGAAAAAATAGGTTATATTATGTTTAAATATGTTAACTATTACTGTAAAATGAAAAACAAGCCATTTTTCAAGTTCCCGTGGAAATTTTTACTAGAATTTATCTTATGAGAATGAAGCAAAGTCATAAAATGTATCCAAACAATACAAATATTTAGCTAACTTCATCTAATTGCCATTCAGTAGTACTAGAAGTTAATAACAAAATAAAACAATGTGCTCTTCTACCTGAAAATTTAAAAAAAGAAATACTGTCCCTTGTATAATACTTGGCCTGAATATGAAATCAGTTATAGGTTAAATTGTATCCCTCAAAAGTGTTATATGTTGGAGGTGGGGCCAAGATGGTGGAGTAGTCAGATGCTTCCTGTGGTCCCTCTCATAAGGAAGAACCAAAAGAATAAGTGAATCTATCATATATGACAATCTAGGAACCCAGAACATCAAAGGCAAAGTTGAGGAATCAGACTGAGCAGCAGGGAAGGCAGAGGTGGTTCAAAAGCAGTGAGGAGTTGCTAGAACTGACCCGACAGGAACTGTCACCCTGCAGGCCAGATCGGCTGCACCAAGTGGTGAGGCAAGCAGTGGTGCTTAGAACATGTTTCCCACAGCATGAGAGGCCCAGAGGCGAAGAGTAGGGTCAAACCTCCAGGACCAGTGAAAAATGGTGCAAAATTGGCAAAAGATAAGTACACATGTCTAATCTGCTGCACGGAGCAAAAAAAAACCCATTTGGGAAAAAACTCTCCCATTTGCCGGGTGCTCCTTGGAAACTCTATGGGGCAGTTCTACTCTGTCCTATAGGGTTGCTATGAGTCAGAATCAACTCAATGGCACTGGATTTTCCATTTACCTGCCCCCTCCCTGCTCTGTACTGGGTTCTGGGCTGGCTTCAGAGTCTCCTGCATTCCTGGGACTGGAAGTTTCACAGATTCGTCATTGTTCTTAATCACTGTGTAGTATTCCATTATGTGACTATACCATAATTTATTTATCCATTCATCTGTTGATGGTCACCTTGGCTGCTTCCAACTTTTCGCTATTGTAAACACTTCTGCAATGAACATGGGCGTGCATATACCTTGAACTGATTTTTTTAAACATTGTAAAGCAAAGCTCCATGGATTTCTCAGTGTGCCTGCACAATTCTAGCCTTCTGAGCTATAGAAATCAATATGATAAATAAAGTACTGTGTTCCCCAAAGTCATTCTAAAGATGATAGACTCAGAGATATTTGTTTCCTCTTCCAGGAGCCATCTATTCCCAATCAAAGAGTAATACAACCATTCATTCATTTATTTATTATCTCTCTGGAACCAAATTCTTAAATTCCATATTCCATCCAGAGTAGGAAACTTCTCACTCAAGATTATTTGTTTACATATTAGAGTAAAAGATAATGTCTCTATCATTTCTGTATCTCTGGAGATGAGGATAGGCGATGAGCCAGCAGTTCCTATATAAACTTTGAATTTAATAATTTTAAAATTCTTCTCCTGAGGTATAGTCCCAGGTGTACATGCAGATGTTACCATCTAGCTCTCTTCATGTTGCCCTGTGCAGAATTACACACAGGGAACTGGCACAATTTTATTCTCATTTATGTTATTGCAGAACTGTGATGGTGCGGTGGCTAAGAGCTCGGCTGCTAACCAAAAAGTCGACTGTTTGAATCTACCAGCCGCCCTTGGAAACCCTATGCAGCTGTTCTACTCTGTGTTATGGGGTCGTTGGAGTTGGAATTGACTCAATGGCAAGGGATTTGATTTGGTTTTTGGTTTATGTTATTGCTGTGAGTAAATAAAATCTGATCTCAGATCTAGCCAGCTTGTGTGTCAAGTTAAATTATAAGCTTGAAAGTAAGATAAAATCTCAGATCTTCACAGGTTTTGACTTCAAACAAAAGCAAAATAATAAATAGGTTCTGGGCCATAACAAATTGAATGGAAAGAAAACAAACAAATAAACAAAATAGTACAAATAGCAAAAGAAATCATGAAGTTATCTGGATAAAAAGTAGTAAATAATCCATTACTTTTATATGTACAAACAGCAATCATTTACAATATAAGAGACTCATTTACAATAGCAACAACAAATAAAAATTTTTAGGATACTTATATAGAAAATAATGTTAAAATATTTGCAAGGGACATAAAAATGTCTTAATCAAATACAATTATATACCTTCCTTTGGAAGACTTAATGTATAAAAATGTTATTTTTCCTTACAATAATCTACAAATTTACGGTAATTTTTTAAAAAAAATGCCTATAGGTCATTTTTTAATTGCTCAAGTTGATACTAAAGTAGATAATAAACTAGCAAAAACAGCCAGGAGATTTTGAGAAAGAAAGCAACAAGGAGAGACTTCTCCTATTAGCTATTAGAACAATTTACAATTAAAATTTTGGTAGTAGTAAATGAAAAAAATGATCAGTCAATGAATGGAGATAAAGTACAAATAAAGTTCCAAATACAGAATAAAATTTAATATATTATAAAAGTGGCATAGTATATAGTGGGAAAAATATGAATTATGCAGGTAATTGTACTGGTACCTGGCAGTCATATTTAAAAAAAAAAAGTAAAGTCGAATCCATCTATCACATCCTAAAACACAATATATTTGAAATCAAATCAATATTTAAATACAAAATGCTAAAACAAAAAAATCTTAGAAATTGCTTTAGACCTTATAAATATTTCCAACTCATCTAAAAGTCAAAGGGCTAATTTTCTAACATATAAAGCTTATTTACAAACCAGTGAGAAAAAAGACAAAAAGAGAAATGGGGAGAAGATATAAACAGAAATGATAAAAGGATATAAACAGTGTTCTTAAACATATGGAAAGATGTCCAATCTTTCTTATGAGAAAGATAGGCAAGATGAAACTTCATTGATACACAGTTTTCACCTATCAAATGGTCAAAGACAAAAGTTTAATAATAATTTTCATTGGAAAATATCTGAATAAATAAGAGCGATCATCCTATACTGGGGGTATGTAAATTGGTATAATGAGTCTGGAGGGTAGTTGGAAATATCCATCAATATTATAAACTATAGATACCCTTTGGCCAGCAATTCTATTTCCAGGAATTTATCCTACAGATTTCCTCACACATGTCAGAAATGATGTAAGCATGCAGCTAATCACTAGAGCATTGGTAGTAATTGTAAAACATTGGAAAGAATGTAAATATTCCTTTGAAAATGATTGGTTACATTATGTTACACTGATACTTTTTGAATGCAGCCACGCACAAAAGCAAACGGGAAACCCTTTATCAATATGCAATATTCCTCAAAATACATTTTAAGAAAGGTAAGTCATATGCAGAACAGTGCTACTATTTGTATATATAACAGAGGAGATAACTCTATACGCATGTACACATATGTGCATATTTACTGGCATGTGTACAAAGTATTTCTTGAAGATATGCAAGACCTTGATCATGTTAATTGATTGAGGGAGAGTAAATGAATTAGAGGCAGAAAAGAAACATTTCACTTTACCACATTTTTTAGCTTTTGAATTTTGAGCTATGAAAAGTATTATTTATTCAAAACTAAATGAAAATGAAACATTTAAATTAAAAAAATTAAAAGTTAGTAATTGCAACAGACGACATTCCTTAATAATAATGCCTTACAAATGAAAATTAATTATAAAAGTTTATAAAACAAAAACAAAAAGCCTGGCTGAATAGAAATGACTTTCCTAAATAACTAGTGAATCATGAAAAGATCAAATGTACAATTCGAGGCTTAAAAGACAATGGAAACAAAAACTCTACACGTGAAAATGAATGGGGTGCTGTTAAAACTGTTCATAAAATTAATACCATAAATATTTTTAATGAAAAAGAAAGAAATTGGCTGAACTTTGTTTATGATTCAAGAAGTTAGAATATAACCAAACTGGAGAATTTAAAAATCAGGAATATATAATTAATGGATTGGATAATTTTAAATAATCATTTGTAATAAACTCAACATTGGCTCCTAATGCTTTTAGGTAACCTCTCCTAAATGTAATCAACAGTATTAGGAAACAAATTTAACACTGGAAATAAGGAAGTAAGTGAAAGAGTTATGGAGATAATTAAGATATTTTAAAATGTACATTTATGCACTATAAACTATAAATGTCATAAAAGTAGAAGCTTATCTGACTTCTTTATTGCTTTTCCCCAGCATCTAAAATATAGTGTGAAATAAACAGGTGTACAAAAAGTAAAAAGGAATGACTGACAAATATCTCTGGAATGAAAACTCAATTAAAGGAGAAATCTAAGTTTTTAATACTGATTTATTAAATTAAATTTTTTTTTTATTTATTACAACCAAATAATTACCTATGTGAGAAGATAATGAATAATATCAATGCAAAATAGAAACAATATTGGAAATTGCTAAAATGTTTGAAGTTTTAATCTGCACCAGGTACTGTTCTAAGTGTTTTAATAAGTAACTTATTTCAAAAATGATGGAGCAAGACAGTAAATAACATGCCCAAGGTTACACAGCCAGGACATCATAAAGCCAACATTCAAAACTAGTCTGTGTGGTTCTAGATCTTAGACTCCTAACAACTGCACTAATCTCTCTACCTGGCAAGCCTCAGAGCATTGGCCAGAATCACTTTCACTCTACCAATGTGAGTTCAGGAACATAGAAAGGAAGTACTATATCAAGTAATAGCAGTAGTCATTTACCAAAAATCATTTAGAAAGTATACAGGTAAATAAACAGATTGCCATATGATCCAGCAATTCTACTGTTGGGAATATACCCAAGGGACTTGAAAGCAGGAACATGAACAGACAGTTGTGCACCAATGTCCATTGCAGCCATATTCACAATAGCCAAGAGGTGAAAACAACCTAAATACCCATCAACGGATGAATGCATGAATGGAATGTGATACATGCATACAATGGAATATTAATCAGTCAGAAACAGAAATGAAGTCTTGATACTGTTTAACCAGTCAGAAACAGAAATGAAGTCTTGATACTGTTACATCATGGATGGAGCTCGAAGACATTGTGCTGAGTAAAATAAGTCAATAACTGAAGAACAAATATCACATGACCTCACTTATATAAAAAGACAAGAACAGGCAAATGTATAGAGATCAGTTTATCAGTGGTTACCAGAGGCTGGAAAGAACAGAAAAGGAGGATTTATTGCTTAAGGAGCACTGAGTTTCTGTTTATGGTGATGGAAAATTCACATTGCTTAAAGGTAATGATCGCACAGCCAATTAATGTAATTGATTTCAATCAGTTGTACACTTGTAAAAAGGTGTATTGGGAAACATTGTGTGATATGTATATTTACAACAACAACAACAACAACAACAATACAAAAGACCAGCTACTGAGGCTGCTTATGTACAACCAAATACCTCATGAGATTTGCTTTTCTGATTTGGAGGTTTAAGGTCATGGTTTCATGGGATATCCCAGTTAACTGGCCTAATACTGTTTAGGGCTTCTTTTCTACCTCCTAGTTCATTGGGTAGTGCTTGGGGTCTTAAAAGCTTGCAAGCAGCCATCCAAGGCACAGCAATTGGCCTGTATTTGCTTGGAGCAGCAGAGGAAGAAGTGGAGTCTGGAAGAAAAGGTTGCCTCCATGAACAATTACCTCCTTGCCATGAGACCAGAGAAGTGGATGGTGCCTAGCTATCATTACTAAATATTTTGATCAAATATTCTATAGAAGAATCTTGATTGAAAGGGGAGAAATGCAGACCAGAACTTCAATTATCCATGGAGTCCAGAATTTCTGGAGCCGTTGAGGCTGGATGAATCCTCAAAACTATTGCCCAGAGGTAATCTTTAAACCTTAAACCAAAAATATCCCTCTGGAGTCTTCTTTAAGCCAAACAATAGTTTAGCTTAATTAGTAAAGAATGTCTGCTTTGAGCATTGTGGTCTTTTAAAGGACTATATGTATGGGATCAAATTCCCAACAGCAGCTCAAAAGGTTCAATTAGAGCCGTAGGTGGCTGTGAGTTTATGTTAATGGAGCAGGAACAGTTCAGAAAAGGAGGGTGAGAACGGTTGCACATGGTGAAGAATGTAATCAATGTCTCTGAATCGTACATGTAGATATGGTTGATTTGGTATCCGTTCTGCTTTGTATATTTTCAACCACAGCAACAAAATAAAAAGAAAAATACCTCCCTTCATTTACAAAGCACAAATAGATAATCACACATACACAAACATAAATGTACATTAGCATGAGTACAGTAGTGAATGTGAGAGGAAAAATGTTAAGAACTGGGGGGGGGGCATACCCTGCAAAATATAAACTAAGACTTAAAAAATATAGAAACATGCTTCTTTTCCTTTATGGAAGTTTTTTGACTATTTATTTTTGATCAAAGATACAGATTGAATGTAATACCAATGGAAGTTTTAGTAAATGTAGTTTTAAATTGTCTGTAAAAAATGGTGGAATATAAGATGATTTGGGAAAAATGATTAATTCTGAATGTCTTTGTAGACATTAAAACATAGAATAATGTGAATGATATATATGAAGACAATTTAGTCACAAGAAAAGTACAGCCAGAGGTCGAATCAGACTATGTTGGAATCATGGTAACAGCTTTCCAGAGCCTATTCAGGACATCTCTTCCCAACTCTGCTTTCAGAAACCTCATGTTGTTAGCCTGAGGCTGGCCATGATGGCAGTAATTTACACCACTGAGATCAGTTTTGCTTTTGTTTGTTTATTCTTGCCCAATATCTGATTTTTAAAAAATTTATCATCCTATCTTATAATAAAACACTGAAGAGAACTAAATACCTGTCTGTCAGTTTGTTGTACTGTGGTAGCTTTCATGTGGCTGTGATGCTGGAAGCTATACCACGAGTATTCAAATACCAGCAGTGGTACTCACAGCGGATGGGTTTCAGTTGAGCTCCCAGGCTAAGACAGACTAGAAAGAAGCACCTGGCGGTCTACTTCTGAAAAAAATTAGCTGCAATAGCAGCGGAACGTAAAGGGTTGCAAAATAGAGGAATATCCTCAACAAGATGGATTGACACAGTCCCTGCAACAATGGGCTCAAACATAATAACAACTGTGAGGATGGTGCAGGACTGGGCAGTGTTTTGTTCTGTTGTACATAGGGTCACTATGAGTCGAAACCAACTTGATGGCACCTAACAACAACAACAACAGAGCTAAATATATCATGTTACATGAATAGATTGGTGTCTTGGAGTCTCTAGAGCAACAGAACCAGTGAGATATAGATATGGAGGGAGAGAGTGACATTTATTTTAAGGAATTGGTTTACATAATTTTGGGGTCTGCCAAGTTCAAAGTCTTTAGGTCAGGCAGTGGACTGGGGGTTTCTGCAGTCTTGTGTCCCCAAATGCACAGGTAAGGGGATGGCAAGGCAAGAGTGGAGGATTTCTGGCAAGATGTCTATTTTTATAGACATATAATATGTCTATAAATAATATTTTTTTATAATATGAAAACAGAATAATTTCTAGGGAACTCCTTTTTATTCATAAGTCCTTTGACTGATTGAATGAGACCCATCTAACTTATGGTAAACTGATATTTAAGATTTTGAAAACTGGCAATATGTATATGTAAGTATGCATATATTTATACATACACTTTTATATGATGTGTTAATAAAACTAGAATAACAACTTTGTATATAATGTATCTAACAGCTATGTTAAGAAATATTTTTATAGCAAAACACTGAAGGGAAATAGATCTGGTGGTAGATTTTTAGATAGTTATTAATTTTGTTTTCATAATTTCTTGCATGCCCTTCTATTTTCTTTAACTATAACTCTGCCATTTTTCATCCTCCTGCTTGGCTGATTCTTATTTTTAACTTTATTTTCATGCCAATACCCCAGCTTTTGGGACAGCCCATCCTCAAGCCACAAAGTCGAACCTGACCTAATTTTTGCCTCTAACTCTTATTTTTTGGACTGAAACCGATGCTTAGCAGTTATGTCCCTGACACTGCTGTGTATCTCTGTTGGTTCTTGAAATTTAAATGGTTGAACGTAACATACAAAATGCTTCATTCTCTTCTATAGCATCCTTACCAAATGCCTATCTAGATTAATCTGAAGTACAAGAGAACTCAGGTACTGACAACAAGTTTCATCTTTGGAAGACTATGACCTTTAGAAAGTCTTCACATTTATTTTGTTGAAATCTGTCTTTCTGTAAACTTGTTGACTTAATGCCAGTACTTGGAGCTACAAAAAACAAATTATTCCTTTGTTTTCATAGTCTGTGGTATATCTTTCAACCTCTCCTGTAGCCAGACCTTTGCAATGTAACTGTGTAGATTCTTCTATTAAGATATTTTATTAATCAGTGTTTGATTAGAAGTGGAAACAGAAGAACTGATAGGGTATAAGAGATTTTGGAAAAAAAAGTAGACCAAAGACAATTCTGGGAGATGGTTAAACAATACATTCATACGTGTTGTTTCTGTATCTGGTGTCAGGTGATTGGACAGATGGACTTGTATTAGAAGAGTGGTAGGTCAAAATTGGAACCACTGAGAACTAGCTTTAACCTACAAGGACAAAGTCGAAGTGTCTTTGGCCTCTCATTGCCCCCAAATGTCAAACTTAAATGAGATTGGTAACCTATATTAGGAATCTATGTTGGATTAACTGCCTTGTTGCTGATTTATGAGGAAACACCACATAAGACCAAAAAAAAAAAAAAAAAGAAAAGAAAAATTGCATAGCTAAGTCCAAAAAATCATTACAGACCCAAATAAACATTACCTGAAAAGAAAAAGGTCATTAACCTCCTACATTAGGAATCTTGGTACTCCCTTACCAAGAGTAAGAGAAGTTTGTTAGAAAGGAGGAGATTGTTGGATTTCTCACATTTCTGCACATCTTGTGAGAAGAGGTACTGACAACTTTAGACCTAAGTTATCTTTCCAAGAATGTCTGTATATCAAATAGCCTTGGAAAACTCAGCCAACACCAAGAAGTAGAGCTCCACTGCTGGCTTGTTGCTGACCATAAATGTATGAGGGAACGCCTGCTGAGACCAGAAGAGTTGCACAGCTGAGCCCAGCCTAAATTGCAAACTCAAAGAATCATTACCTAAAAAATGGTCACTTTTAAAGCAGTAAGTTTTGTGCTGGCAAGTATGTAGCAGTAGGCAACTGATATATAGTCTAGTATGTATTTAAAGAAAATTTTAAAAGTTATTCTAAGTTCCTTGCATCTTCAATATTACAGATTTTGATTCAAGTTCAGGAAGGACATTGTGGAAAAAGTATGGGATTTAGAGTCAGAAGAATTGAATTCTTAGATCAGGCATTGGTACTTACTGACTGTGTTGATGTTGTTAGTTGCCGTTGTCAAGTTGGCTCCAACTCAAGACAACCCTGTGTACAACAAAGCAAAAGGTTGCCCCGTCTTGCGCCATCTTCATGAACTTTGATATGTCTGAGCCATTCTTGAAGCTATTATGTCAGCCCATCTCACTGAGGATTTTCTTCATTTTCCCTGAAAATTTAGATGTTTGTTAAATGTCTAATCTTTTAAATTTCTAATCTTTTATAATTTATAATCAAATTATTATTTGATTATTTTATAAAATAAACAATAATATGCTCTATATTATTGATTAGATATAGAGGTCTGTTGCTTACTTTTTCCTATTGCAGGCACTCAGCAGACATTTTTTTTTAATATTAATTTACTCTCAGGCTCACCAGCCTGTGGATTATGGAATGAATTTTCATTGTTTCAAAAAGGGGAAGGTCATTTTCCAATACCCAGTCTTTGTTATCTCCATGATTTGCCAGAGAGTGGTAACATACTATAGTTTTTGAATTTATGGGTTTTTTTATTGGGCAGTTCTACTCTATCCTACAGGGTTTCTATGAGTCAGAATCAATTTGACGCCAGGGGATTTGGTTACTTATTTATTTACTTAGAATTTGACTAAATAATTTTTTCCTAAGACATATAGATTCTTTTATTACATTCTTTTCTTTAGTCTTGGGCTTCAGTTTTCTACAAAATAATTTTGTTCTAACATTTTCTGTCTCACGATAATTTCTGACAAAGAATACAGAAGCAGATTACCAAAAAGCCTAACAACTATTTTACTCCAGAACCACTATCAGGTTCCCTAAACCTACAGAGCCTAAAGACCCTCCATTTTCTACCTTCCCCCAACTCTTGAATCTACCCTCTCTCTAGAGGTGAAAATTTTGGAATTTTCTGTACTCTGTACTTTGATATATTTCTCTGTCTTCACCTCTTTAACCAACTACTGTTTCCCTCTGCCTTTTTGGAGGCTTTTCCTCTATTGTTTATTGCTTCATTTATCTTCCACAGATGACTTCTTTATGGGCCAAGCCATATCTTGTTGTGTATCTCCATAGTCCAGATTATTTTTCCTTTTCTTATGTTACTCTATATTAAAGTCTTACTATTCTAAGTCTGTCTGTTTTTTAGCCTCTTACACCATATTGACACTTCATATATTCATATTTACTCATTTTTCCTTATCTAGTCTTTCATCTTCTGTGATGATTTGAAAGAAAAAAAATAGTGTATAATTGAATATTGCCGGGATTTTTAAAAGCTTATTAGGATTCATGTTTAACTGATAAGGCAATAGAGACTCAGAGAGGTAAAGTATTTTATTGAAGTTTATATGGCTGGTAGATTCAAAATAGCAATCTAACTCACTTTTTGTAACAGCTTGAGGTTATCTTGAAAGGATGCTTGTTACCACTTAACTATACAGTCTCTAACCCATTACCTGCCCAGTTATTCTGATAAACTGGAGTATAAGTAAGTATACATGAAGACTTCAAAATAGCTACCTGAATGTAAGGATTAATCTGCCTTCATTATATTTGCAGGTAAAGATTATCTCTTTAAAAAAAAACATTTTATTTTGCTATCTCTTATAAATAATATACAACTTTCATATCCCTCAGGAATGACTGCATTGGCAAGTTGCCAGTTTCTTCTCAGTTTTTTTTTTTTTTTAATAAACCTACCAATTTGTGAAAACTGCAATTAATGCTACTCACTCCTCATGTGATCTTAGTTCCACAATAATTCAGCTTTTACCAGATAAATACAATTACCACTAATTAATGCCGGCTTGCAATAACCTCCAGAATATGAGGGATGCAGAAAACAGAAAGAAATTCTTTAGGAGAATTGGTAAAACAACACTTTCCCTCCTTTCAAACTTTATTTAACTGCCGACTTTTTTTTTTTTTTTTTTTTATTAACCAAAGCGTCGGCAGTTGGAATACACCTGCCGCTCCTTGGAAACCCTATGGGGCCGTTCTACTCTCTCCTGTGGGGTCATGTGAGTACGAATTGACTAGGGCAACAGGTTTGGTTTGTTTTTTTTTTTTAAACTCTAAAAACATGATTAGCTTTATTGGCCAGGGTCTTGATGTTTACCTATTTAAATAAACAATTATGATTAAAACGGACATGTTATAATTAAGGTTAAGTACAGCAAGCTAAATAAAGGGAAATGGGAAATTTACACAATGTACATAGAAACTTTCGGATAATGATTCACAAATTTAAATACGTAACTTGAGGATAAGATATGTAAATTGCAGATTCTTTTTTACCCATTCCTGTTCCTTTCGCTCTCCCCGACCCCAATAAAAGTAAATAAACCACTTAAAAACCCTTTGTGGTCGAGTGGATTCCAACTCATAGGTACTCTACAGGACAGAGTAGAACTGCTCCACAGAGTTTCCAAGGAGCACCTGGTGGATTCAAACTCCCAAATCTTTTGTTTAGCGGCCTAGCACTTAACCACTACTATGTCACCAAGGTTTCCAAATAAGCCACTTGGGGGCCCTAAATTGTAAAATGAAATCTGTGAATCCTTAGGTCAGATGGCAATGCTCAATATAAAATGCATTGAAAATCATACTTTACTACCTCAATACTTAGAAACATTATTTAATGAGGATTAATATTTTTTGCAGAATTTTCACAAACTCATAAAATTTTAAATTTGGAAGATGTCCTAGGGATCATCTGGTCGAAACCTCACATATTATGAATAAAGAAAATGAGTCCAATATTTATTAAATAATTTCCCAAAGATCACACAGCTAGGACATGCAGAACCCAAACTCCTCCACCTAAAGCCTGTGTAATTTTAAATTTAATTCGTTAATTAAAATGGAATCCACAAGGCATCGAATATCCTTCCTTTTCTTTACCATCAAAGCTACCATTTTTCCTTACACACATTTTGATATATTTAAATACATAGTACAGGTGTATTTGAATTTTTGTGATTAAATATTGTTTCTAACAAATCAATAGTATCATTTCCCTTGTTAACATGTTGAAGTCCTTAATGGATAAAAACTCTGTAAAATCAATGACAGGTGCACATCACATGAGTCATTGATTTCATCACACTCTTAAATACTTATGTTTAAAGAATTAAAGGGTGCATTCGTGATAGAAAGAATGTCAGTCTGCTAAAATGGCCTGTTCAGATGGTCACAGGACTATATTTAGTTTGTTCTTACATGCAAGGCAAATCCTGGGATGTAGGAAGGAAAGTGACAGGTTTTCAGATTTTAGTCCTTTTTCCTGAAGGAGGTTGAATATAAAATGTTACATATGGTCATTTATGTAACTGAATGGTGGTTATGCATGTTTTACGTGTGGCTATTTTATTATGAAATCCAAAAATATCTGTCTAGAACATTCATTCCCAAGCAACTTGATAAACCTAAAAGAAGGTATAAACTCTGTGTTAATTAGACTCGTATAAGAAATATTTCCTCGGACTTGATGTCTAGGATCTGATGTCTCAGGAGAGAAAAGAAAGTAGGTTTTATCAAGACAAATTCAAAGGAAACAAATCATGAGATAGACTAAAAAAGAAAAGGCAATGAGATAAGTACCGATGATACATTGTGGCTGGAGAGGTGATGACTTGTGTTTGGGAAAACAATAAACAATAGTGTATGCTTGGAAAACGGAGAACACTCAGCTGCATTTCTTTAATCAAGTGCGCCTTCAGTAATTAGTATAGAAAATTAGATAGAGGCAATTGCTTTTTGCTGAACTGTTCATTTGGTTCCCTTAAGTTTGTTCCAGTACAAAACTGTCTTATTAAAATGGAAAATTTTTAATACGATATATTGAATTATAATTAGTGAAACTGAAATATAAAGTGTCTCAGATCTGTTTATTTGATAGGGCTGTAGCCATAGCAACAAGTAGAAAAGATTTAGTGCATACTTTGCAGTACATGAATAATATGTATGGCCATTTATTTTAATATTTTTTGTACACTTCATTAATATGTCAGAAAAAAATCAATAGAAAAAACTAAGGACAGGCTATTTCCTTTATTTCTTTCCTGTGGATTTGACGTTGTACTTTTTTAAATGATAAAATAAAATTTTACCATGCCATCAAGAATCACAGATGTCTTTCAGTATTGATTTTCAGCAATTATAATTTTTAAACAGTGAACAGACACATATCAAATATTTGTATGGAGGCCAGAAAGATTGAAAGTGGAATAAAGATGCAAGGTTTTTTTCTCCAGGCAGACTCAAACTCAGAAAAATTTTCATCTTATGCTAAAAGATTTGTGTTTTCTATATCTTCAGATTTAATTTGAAATTTTAAAGAAGGGAAATAATTTATATAATATCATTGCACCTCATATCTAGTCAATGCTGACTATAGCTAAATGATTTTTTAACCTCATTTCTTAACATCAAATTAAAGAAGCTGCCCATGTTCTGAAGCAGAAACAAACCAGTAAATGGAAGAGAAAAAATAGCTTGCCACTTTACCTGTACAAGGACAAGCTAAGTGGAAGAGAACAAATTGTTAATATATGCATACACATATTTTGACTACTAGACTTCATTTTAAGTGTTAGGCATAAGGTCATTGCTGACATGTTTACAGTGGATGATCTCTCATCCTTCTGAACACTCTGATATTTTTGTTGTTAACCATTTAAAATAAGAAGACATCTACATATCTGTTTATTTTATCAATCTTAAGTCAAATAAGGAGAATGCTATTCTCTGTGTGTATAACACATATTAAATATTTCAAAGGAAAACACTGACCAAATCACTAATAAGAATCCTGCTTATACATCTCTTGTTCAGAAAAAGAAAAAGAAAAAAAAAGTCTTTTTTTCCTGTTTCTTTTTTGTCATTCCTTCTAGTCTTCCTTCCCACAAATAAATGCATTAAGATCTTGATATATGTTAAACCATATTAGACCCTTTAACCTTCATTTACAGACCTCTTTAAAGTGTTTAAAAGCAAAGATGTCACTTTGAGGACTAAGGCACACCTGACCCAATTGTCTAACACGTATGCAAAAGCTGGATAATAAATAAAGAAGATGGAAAAATAATTGATGCATTTTATTTATGGTGTTGGCGAAGAATATTGAATATACCATAGACTGCCAGAAGAATGAACAAATTTGTCCTGGAAGAAGTACAGCCAGAATGCTCCCTAGAAGCATGGATGATGAGACTTCATCTTAGTACTTTGGACTTGTTACCAAGGGGGAAGAGTCCCGACAGAAGGACATCATGCTTGGTAAAGTAAAGGGTCATGGAAAAAGAAGAAGGCCCTCACTAGATGGATTGACACAGTGACTGAAACAGTGGGCTCAAACGTAGCAACGATTGTGAGGATGGCACAGGACCAGGCAGTGTTTCATTCTGTGGTACATAGGGTCACTATGAGTCAGAACCAACTGGATGGCACCTAACAACAAACTTGGTTACTGTTAATAATATTCAGAAAAAAAAATAATCTGTTAAAATTTCACAAATGTATCTGAATTCTTGGGAATTCGCTCTAGGAAAAGCAAACTGCTCTTTTACTCTTCCTGGGCTTTAGATGATCCTAGTCACTGAACGACTTCTGGGAAATAACTTTTCAACCTGCTTGGATGAACCCCTGGGAAACGTCTTTTATCTTTTAGGTGTTAGTAATTAGTAGTAATTCGTACTAGATAGGTGAGGATCCCTCTCTTTGGCAGGCAGTGTACATATACAGACATTATGACAACAATATTTCAAAATGTTCTATTCTCATCTCCCTACTTCTTTCATTCCTTGGCCTATTTCCTCTGATTTGCTGGGTATAATGGGGACTTTTAACTATAAACCAAGTTTATTGACTCTAATAAATGTGGAATATGAAAAACTTTTTGTACTTTTGTGTAAAGGAATGGAGTGTGTTTTTAGGCAAATTAATTCTTGTGACTATCTCCAGGGAGCTTAGTAATGCATTTAATGAGTTCGATGCTTAGAGAAATGAAATTCAAAAACAACCCATTATGTTAGCCTTGCTGTGTCTTGAGAGTTCAATACAAATCTGTTCCCTCTGGCAGCTCTTACAACAGTATCAAGCACAGTTGCTTTTTTTTTTTTTGCTTCCTACTATATTATAGCAGTTCCTTTTGTTTACATAACACGTATTTTATCTTAACAATCCTCTACATAGTATTTCAGGGAAATATTTGATATTTATGGAGAGTCAATACTGTGTGTAGGCAAGCAATTTCTGAATACATCTCCACCTCTCCAATGGTGAGATGCTCAGGGGAAATAGGTAATAGAATTAGAAGATGCTCAAAGCAATAAAGATACCTTCAGAAATAACATTGCGGAAAGAAAATATAGACAGGGAAAGTGTTTGGTTTGACATCTAAAGTCTCTTGCTTTTCTTTTTTCCCTGCCTATCCAAAGGTCACAACCGAGATCATGGTGATTGTCTTGTGTGTTGAAAGTTTTAGGGGGACAATTAATATTATACCCCTTAAAAATTTCAGAACAGATCGAGAGGTAGATATATAATTCCAGCCATAATTTTATTACTAAAAAAGTGATTGAGGAATATGGCTTTAGATATCTGACTAAAACAGCTTGCTGAGAATTCATTCCACAGAGAAACAGACTTACCTATGTGGTTATAGATAACATTGGTCAGCACAAGTCCTCCTTCCTCCTTCATCAGAGAGCAGAAACTGCTTCCCTGAACTTTCCACATACTTGAGAGCTGAGTAGAATACACTCTCTCCGAAAGAAGGCAGATTAAAATAATGATGATGGTAAAAATTATGATGCTGATGATGGTAACGATGAGACAGTGAAAGAGGAAGAGAGAGAGAACAGAGAAATGTTAAAAGAGAGGAAGGAGCTAATCTTATCCCAAATCACATATTCACTCAGATAACACTTCTCCTTCCTCAGGTAAGTCAGAAGGGGGTGGAAAATGACCAGAAAATTATTGAAGTGGATGTCCTTCATCTGCAAATGTGAGGTCATAAAAATAAAAAATCTCCACCCCACCTTCTGGATTAATCTATTTATAGTCGTATCATATGACATTTGAAAACAGGCTGTTAAAGAGCTCACAGAAAATTTCCATAGATATCCTTCAGGGATTTCATATTAAAATAAAACACATACATCAAAACAAATTACAAGATATGAATTTAAGATGTCATAATCACTCCATAAAAAGGGCAAAAAGAAAAATATTAAAAAATTTATAAATTGACAAAATGCAGCTATCATCTGGGGCCAAATAAGACATCATAAGGAGAGAGCACCTTGTTACGCTCTTCGCACTTTGCAAAGTTTAATCTTCAGCTTTGCAACTGCATGAAATAATTTAAGATTTGATCTCCTAGAATTAATTCCTTTCCTAGTGATTGAATCATTGTAGCCAAAGTTGCAGGAGACTGATATATAAAGAATCTCAGACATAAGTGAGAAATTGTATATCTACGAAGGCTTTGAAATACTACCAGACACTGGTAATTAGCGAGATGGTCTTCGTACTCAGTTTTCTCATGGAAAGAAATGATACTTTGTATTGATGCCTTTGAATTATGGTGTTGGCAAAGAATATTGAATATACCACGGACTGCCAGAAGAACAAAGAGATCTGTCTTAGAAGAAATACAGCCAGAGTGTTCCTCAGAAGCAAGGATGGCAAGACTTCATCTCAAGTACTTTGAACATATAATCAGGAGGGATCAGCCCCTGGAGAAGGACATCGTGCTTGGTAAAGTAGAGGGTCAGTGAAAAAGAGGAAGACCCTCGGTGAGATAGATTGACACAGTAACTGCAACAATGGGCCCAAACATAGTAACCATTATGAGGATGGCGTAGGACTGGGCAAGAGTTGGAACTGACTGTATGGGACCTAGCAACAACAAAGAAATTGTCCTACTTCATAAATTAGTTGTAAGATTAAGAAGATCATGTATAAAAAAGCCTACTTCACTATCTGATCATAGTAAAAGCTCAACACATGTTAGTTATTATTTAGTGCTGCATAACATTTATTGAGAATCTTTGGGTTGTACAAACAGTTAAGCACTCAGCTGCTAACTTAAGCGTTGTCATTTCGAGGCTACCCAGAGGAGCCTCAGACAAAGATCTGGAGACCTACTTCTGAAAATTCTGCCACTGAAAACACTATTGAGCGTAATTCTACTTTGACACACATTAAAAAAATTAGGTTGCCATAATTTGGAATCAGCTCTACAGCAAACTAGTTTTGGTTAATATTTGTCAACCACTTTCCATTGGTCAGACAATCTTCGAAGAGCTTTATGTGAATTAGCTTATGCAGCACCCCAGAAATCCTGAGACACTGATAATATTACTAGTTCCATCTATTTATTAGGGAATTCAGACACAAGTTAAATACATTTTTCAGAACCACACGTTTGGTAAATGGTGGATCTAGATTCAGTCAAACTCAGACATCTGATTCTACCACTCCATGTTGATAGCAAAATTAGAATTAGGTGGTGAGAATATAGGAAGCCTTGGTGATGCAGTGGTTAAGGGTTCGGCCTCTAACCAAAAGGTCATCAGTTCAAAACTACCCAGTGGCTCCACGGAAGAAAGATGTGGCAGTCTGTTTCTATAAAGATTACAGCCTTGGAAACCCTAAGGGGCAGTTCTACTCTGTTTTATAAAATTGCTATGAGTTAGAATCAACTCATTGTTGATGGGTTTGGTTTTTTGGTTGGTAAGAATATAATTATAAAACAGGAGTTAGATGAACTTAGAATGTAAGATTCAAGTTTATTGCATTCCACTTTACTATAAGCCCATCATACTTGGTAAGGTAGAAGGTCAGCAGAAAAGAGGGAGACCCTCAACGAGATGGATTGACACAGTGACTGCAAAAATGGGCCTCAACATAAAAAAACAAAAATCCTCACAACTGAACCAATAAGCAACATCATGATACACGAAGAAAAGATTGAAGTTGTCAAGGATTTCATTTTACTTGGATTCACAATCAACACCTGTGGAAGCAGCAGTCAAGAAATCAAAGGATGAATTGCATTGGGCAAATCTGCTGCAAAAGACTTCTTTAAAGAGTTAAAAAGCAAAGATGCTGCCTTGAAGACTAAGCTACTCCTGATCCAAGCTGTATTTCAATCACCTCATACGCACTCAAAAGCTGGACAATGAATAAGGAAGACCAAAGAAGAATCGATGCCTTTGAATTATGGTGTTGGTGAAGAACAGTGACTATGGCATGGACTGTCAAAAGAATGAACAAATCTGTCTTGGAGGAAGTGCAGCCAGAATGCTCCTTAGAAGCAAGGATGGTGAAACTTTGTCTCCTGTACTTTGGACAAGTTATCAGGAAGCATCAGTTCCTGGAGAAGTACATCATGCTTGGTAAAGTAGAGGATCTGCAAAAAAGAAGAAGACCCTCAAAGAGTTAGATTGACACAGTGGCTGCAACAATGGGCTCAAGCATAAGAATGATTTTGAGGGTGGCACAGGACTGGGCAATGTTTCATTCTGTTGTACATAGGGTTGCTATGAGTTGGAACCTACTGGAGGGCACCTAACAACAACAACAATGGAAGCTCATCAAGAGTGGGTACTTATATTTATTGAATTTTGGCATTCTCTCCAAGGCCAGAGTTAAGATACAATGACTAAATCTTTACTAATTTCTTGGTTTTCTTGCAAGTTATTCTTTCTTTTATTAAACTAGTATTTCTTTTTTCAGGTAGTATAGAGCATAATTGATTAGACTTTGGCTTCTTTTAACTGAAAACACATTGTAAATTTTCTAGAAATATAATGATCCTCAGTCACACATATGTAGATGTATAATCAATTGAGTATGAATTTCATCCAGTACGTGACTGAAGTTTTAGTTCTGCCTCTTGACTAATTAGTTCACTAGGTCTGCTTTCCCTCCTGGCAAAATAACAGTAACATACCATATTTTTATGCAAATAGCTCACGCCTTCTGCATTTGTTTGCCAACCACTCCCTTCCCCATCAAGGTATTTTTGTAAGTACACAATTGTTTCTACAGCAACATAAAAAATAAATTAGCAGCACTTATAAAAATGCCTTTTGGGTGGAGGGAGCAGTTGGCAAATGAAAGCAGAAGGTGCTCGTTATTTGCATAAAAACACTATATAGTGTCATTAAGAGAGTTATGAGATATTATATGAGAATATGTTTTATAAGTATATGTGTGTATATGTATATATGGCATTATAAGCAATAATTATTAAATACTGTAAAATTTTGCTTTCTTTTTAATTTTTACTGTTATGATTTAAACATAATTTTTGAGCAAGCTAAGCAGATAACACCCATTCACTTAGAAAACTTTCAAAACATTTATTAAATCTCAGGCTATGCAAAATAAGCAATATTTAAGGTAGTTAAAAATGTTACATTTATTTTAAAGGAATATTTTCATTAAAGTAACCACAGTTTTATTCAATATCAATTCCATTGAAAAAGGCCAAGTTGCTAACTATGTGAAACTCTTCCTTTTGAAAGTCAGTTTTAATCCATATCTTCTAAATTTTAGGTAAGGTGAAAGGTGAAAAATGGATTTACTAATGATTATCATGAAGAGGGAAACCCTGGTGGCATAGTAATTAAGTGCTACAGCTGCTAACCAAAAGGAGGGCAGTTCAAATCCACTGGGCATTCCTTGGAATCTCTATAGGGCAGTTCTACTCTGTCCTATAGGGTCGCTATGAGTCGGAATCGGCTTGATGGCAATGAGTATGAAGAAGAGACAGGAAATATGCTTTGTTCTTTCCTAAATGAAAAAAAAAAAAAATTAAATGATGATTAAAACAACAAACAAAAACTGAACAAACAAACCTCTTTTGGGAAAATGGAATTTCATGCCTAATTTTTCTCAACAATTTTTAAAGCAAATAAATGCACGTGTAATCCCATACGCATTTTAAACAACACATAATTGTTTCTAGTGTTTTAATATGTTTTTCTATCATGATTTTATTATTATTTAATTTGTAGGATTTTAAAACCTTTTTATAAATATTTGGTCATGTGTCACTCCTACTCTATCAGTCCTAGTTTAGTGCAAGAAACAGCAATCACATTTGATGTTTTAAGCTTCAATGAATAAATGCAGAGAATGAGACATGTAGGAAATTGTTGGGAGGGGTCTGGAGTGAGTAAGGGAACTACAAAGAGCCACGGGAACTGCTGAGGCTGGAACATAATTTTTCCGCTCATGGCTCTGCTGTTGTGTCTGTATCTACTCATGAACCTGTGGCTAGACTTTGGAAGGCTGAAACATCCTCTCCATATTTGGATCTCAAGGAGTTCACTTGCATGACTGCTGTAGTATGCTGAATAATGGGCTCCAAAGATATCAGGTCCTAATCCCTGATAACCTGTAAATGTTACTTTATATGGCGAGGGCTTTGCAGATGACATTAAAGGAAGGATTTTGAGATGAGGGTATTATTCTGGATTATCCGTTAGGGCCTAAATGCACAAGTATCCTTATAAGGTGGGGCAGGGGGATATTTGGCACACAGATACACAGAGAACAAGGCAGTGTGAAGATAGAGGCAGAGATTAGAATGATGCAGCTACAAGTCAAGGAATGCTGGCAGCCAACAGAACTGGAAAACAAAGAACACATTCACTCTTAGTGCCTCTGGAGAAAGCATGGCTTGGCTGACACCTCAATTTAGGCTCAGCGAATTTCAGACTTAGAACCTCTACAACTCAGAGAATGCTTTTTTGTTGTTGTTTTAAGCCACACAATTTGTGGCAATTTGTTATAACAGCCACAGGAACCTAATAAAATACATACATACATATATTAAATATATAAGTATTTATGAGACACAGTCCATAGATTGGCTTTAAAAACATCAAAAGTTAGAATTTCTTTCTTTGCTTTTATAGTCAAATGGAAAGCAGTTTATTTGGTTTTCATTTTGTATATATGTAGAGATATCTAAGAGGTACTTATAAGTAACACACTAAATTTTTGTGAGTTATTATAATTTCTCAATATATGGAGATAGTCTGTTCCTTGTTAGTCTCCTAGATGCTTGCCTTGAATTGAACAAATTACAAGGAACATCTGAAAGAGCTACAGGGAAATGGATATAAGTAAGTACATTGTACTCCATTAACTAAAAAAAATCTCCAAGCGTGTGCACTCACCTGTCCTGGATCAGACCAATTCTTTCTTATGAATAACAAGTTTGAGTTATATAAATAGAGTAATTTTTTCTCAAAGTGTGTTTTATGATATTCAATGTGAAGGAATGACTATAAAAAACTTATTTCAAGTAAAATTTTCTGTGACTAAAAAGTATGGTGTATTCCGATTTGAAGAGTTTAAATAAATTTCACTACAGCAGACTACACAGAGTTTTTAATATGCTAAAAGGGATTATAAATCTCCAGAGGCCTTTATTTTATCGATTATGGATGTAGTATTTTTCAGATTTATTTCATCTTGTAACCTTTTTAAAATTTTCTAACAGTATATCATGAGACCAGTACCTGATAGGAAAACATCTTTGAAAATATTGATCAAGAACTTTGACCCATGTGCAACCTTTTTCCCTCTTTTCCATCTTCACCTTTCTTCTTGTTGTTAGATGCCCTGGAGTCCATTATAACTCATAGCAACCTTATGCACAACAGAAGGAAACACTGCCAGGTCCTGTACCATCCTCACAATCATTGCCGTGCTTGGGCCCCTTGTTGCAGCCACTGTGTCGATTCATCTCGTTGAAGCTCTTCCTCTTTTTTGCTGACCCTCCACTTTACCAAACATGATGTCCTTCTCCAGGGACTGGTCCCTCCTGATAACATGTCCAAAGTACATGCAACAAAGTCTGGCCATCCTTGCATCTAAGGAACGTTCTGGATGTACTTCTTCCAAGACAGATTTGTTCATTCTTCTGGCAGCTCATGGTATATTCAATATTCTTTGCTAACACCTTAATTCAAAGGCATCACTTCTTCTCTGGTCTTCTTATTCACTGTCCTGCTTTTGCATGTATATGAGGTGACTGAAAATACCATTGCTTGGGTTAGGCACACCTTAGTCCTCACAGTGACATCTTTGCTTTTAAACACTTTAAAGGGGTCTTTTTTTTTTTTTTTTTTTTGCGGTAGATTTGCCCGATGTAACATGTCCTTTGATTTCTTGACTGCTGCTTCCATGGGTATTCGTTACGGATCCAAGAAAAGTGAAATCCTTGAAAACTTCAATCTTTTCCCTGTTTATCATGATGTTGCTTATTGGTCCAGTTGTGAGGATTTTTGTTTTCTTTACAACGAAGTGCAATCCATACTGAAGGCTGTAGTCTTTGATCTTCATCAGTGTGTCAAGTCCTCCCTCTTCACTTTCAGAAAGTAAGGTTGTATTTCACAGGCCATATTTATGAATTTTCCTTGACAAAGTAAGAATTTTGGAGTAGTTTAGTTTTTGTTTTGTTTTTAATATCCTTGCCTTTTGGAGACATTTGGAATAGTTTTGTATTTGACAAACATACAAACTTTGTAAATCAATTTAAATATTAGTTTAGACTTGAAACCAAAATTATGAATTAATTCACAGAAAAATCTTAGTAAGTATTTAGTAATGTGCTGTTATTGTTAAAACAAATTTATGTAGTTTTGTGGTTGCTATGACGAATGCAGGAGAAGAAAAACAGTGTAAATAAAGACCATATATACACATATGAAAGAAAATTTATAGGAGCAAGTTAAGTTTTGTTGTTGTTGTTATGTATCTAGAGCTACCTTTTCTTCTGTAACCATTACTACCCCTGTTTTGCTGGTTCAAATTCTAGAAGTTTTGTTTTTTTTTTATAATTACTTAGAATCATGAATCTATGTATCAATTTTTCTTTCTATATATCTTGGTATACATTTAAATCAACCATATTTTTGACTTAACTTTTGAAGTAATAAACCTTGATAAAGTGACAATTTCTAGATTAAATAATTTTTATTTCCTTCAATAGCTATGCTAGTTGTATTTCCAGTTTCTACATGTTTTCCTGTCTTATGGAGTGACAGTCTTGAAATAAATAGATCAGTCGAGCTCTGTGCAAGTTACAAGTAATAATATATATCTATTCCTCTTAAACTTTTCTATAGTGATCTGACAAACTTGGTACTTAAAGCCATTAGTTAAAAAAAAGTCTGTCTTGACTTTGATCCTGTAATTCAATTCTGGATTTAGTACTGGTTGCTCTTATGGATTGAATTGTATCCCCCAAATATGTGTGTCTACTTGGCTAGGCCGTAATTCCCAGTATTGCGTGGTTGTCTACCATTTTGTGAACTGATGTGATTTTCCTAAGTGTTGTAAATTCTACCTTTATGATGTTAATGAGGTGGGATTAAAGGCAATTGTGTTAATGAGGCAGGACTTAATCTATAAGATTAGATTGTATCTTGAGCCGATCTTTTTTGAGATAAAAGAGAAAAGGAGCAGAGAGATAGGGAGATCTCATGCTACCAAGAAAGAATAATCAGGAGCAAAACATGTCCTTTTGGTCCAGGGTCCCTGAACTGAGAAGATCCTAGACCAGGGGAAGACTGATGACAAGGACCTTTCGCCAGAGTCAACAGAGAGAGAAAGCCTTCTCCTGGAGTTGGCAACCTAAATTTGGATTTCTAGTCTCCTAATTTTTATACTGTGAGAGAATAAATTTCTGTTTGTTAAAGCCACCTACTTGTCATATATCTGTCACAGCAGCACTAGGTAACTAAGACAGTTGCTAAAGTAGTTATAATTGTGAGGTAACATTTATATTTTGTGAATCCAGGTTCTATTTACTTCTGCTTATGAGGCACGTTAACTGAGGAGCCCTGGATATAATCATTGATATTAAAAATGGTCTCAGCAAAGAATAAAATCATGTCACATAAAAGTATAAATTACCAATAAACCTTAAAAGTGTTTCAAATCTCATGATCTTGCCTGAAAGCCTCACACATGACCATACATGTCATATTCCTCAGTAGGAATTTGTTTTAAACAGAAGTTCTCAAATCTTAATTTAATTCTAATTTGAAAATTTCTATACATTCACCCTGAATACTATAGGAATTTGAGGAACATACTCTTCCTTTTCTCACAATGAAAATAAATATCTTTCTAGGAGAAGTTAACTTACCAAACATATTTAAACATATGTTTCTGTGAATGATTTGTAATTATTCAGATCTTTTTGTAATTTATTATATTATTAAAGAGATTTTATAAGATAATTTAGACTATTACTTATTTTCAGGATGGCTTTGCCTTAAGAATGGTTCATTAGATGGGTATGAGTTAATATGCCAAGTGGTGGGCTGACCTATCTGACATAACGTTATTAAAAAAAAAAAAAAAAAAAACACGTGCATGCATACCACATCCAAGCGTTTGAGTGCACCATTCTCTTTCATGCAAACACTATCAAGTGAGAGCTTTTGAAATGAGAGCTTTTTATTTTCTCTCTTACTTATCATCTTTCTCAGCAACAACTATGCGTGTACATAGCTGTCTGTGAAATTCATATGCACAATTGAGAATAGAAGAACAGGCAACAAGAAGAAAAGTGTGTAGAATGTTCTTTTAAAACAAAACAACACTATTGGGGTGCCTTAGTCACTATAACAGAAATACCACAAGTGGATGGCTTTAACAAAGAGAAATTTATTCTCTCACAGTCTAGTAGTTTACAAGTCCAAATTCAGGGCGTCATCTCCAGGGGAAATTTTTCTCTCTCTATTGGCTTTGGCGGAAGGTCCTTGTTCTCAATCTTCTGCTGGTTGAGGAGCTTCTCAGGTGCGGAGACCCCGGCTCCAGAGCACGGGCCCTGCTTTTGGTGTTGCTTTCTTGGTGGTATGAGGTCCCCCTATCTCTCTGCTTATTTCTTTTATATCTGAAGAGATTGCCTCAAGATACAATCCAAACTTGTAGATTGAGTCCTGCTTCACTAACACAACTGCCACCTATCCTCCCTCATTAACATCATAGAGGCAGGATTTACAACATGTAGGTACATCACACAATACTCAGAATCATGGTCCAGCCAAACTGATACACACATTTTTGGGGGACATAATTCAATCCATGACATGAGGTATAATTGGCATTAAATAAACTATATATAGTTAAAATGTGCACTATGATTAGTTTTGATCTATATGTACAACCACGACACCAACACTACAATCAAGATAAAAAGCATATCTTTTCTTATGTCATTTTAATCCTTTCCTCCCTGCCCTGTCCCTACGTCACTTCTTAGGCAACCACCGATCTGATTTCTTTCGCAACAGATTACTTCGTATTTTCTAGAGTTATATAAATGGAAACGTACATTATGAATATCTTTTTGTCACTCAGCGTAATTATTTTGAGATTCTTCCATGTCGCCTTATATATCAATATTTTATTCTTTTTTTGTTCCTCTGTATGTAATTTTTTTCCCTCTGACTACTTTCATATCTTTCTCTTTATCATTGATTTTGAGCAATTTTGTCATGATATGCCTTGGCACAGTTTTCTTTGCTCGAACTTCTCAAAGCAGCACATTTGGAAAAATTTTGGCTGTTGTTTGTTCAAATATATTTTTATTCTATCCTCTACTACAGGGACTATAATTGCATGTGTAGGTAGAAAGCTTAAATTTTTCACATAAGTTCAACGATGCTCTTTTTATTTTTGGATTCTCTCTGTATTTTATTCTGGATGTTTTCTATTGCTGTATCTCCAAATTTACTAATCTTTTCTTCTGCAATGTCCAATCTACTGTTAGCTCCATCCAACATGTTTTTTACTTCAGACATTTCTAAAAGTTCATTTTAGGCCTTTTTCATCTATTGTATTTATCTATTTGACTTTTAAAACATACTGAATACAGTTAAAAATAGTTTTAATATCCTTGTACGTGAATTCTAATATCTGTGTCAATTCTGAGTTGGTTTCAACTGGTTGTTTGTTTTCTCCTCATTATATGTTTATTTTCCTACTTATTTGCATGCCTGATAATATTAGACTAGATGGCCAAAATCAAACCTATTGCCGTCAAGTTGAATTCTGAATCACAGCGACCCTACAGGGCAGTGTAGAACTACCCCATAGGGTTTCCAAGGATGTAAACTTTACGAAAGCAGACCGCCACATCTTTCTCCCATGGAGCAGCTGGTGTGTTTGAACCACCAACCTTTCAGTTAGCAGTCAAATGCTTAATCACTGCACCACTGGTTGGATGGCAGACATTGTTAATTAAGTCTTTTTGGTTGTTGTTGGATATTTTTATATTCCTATAAATATTCTCGAGCTTTGCTTTGAGATACAGTTAATTTATTTGGAAATTGTTTTTTTGGGGGGTCATGTTTTTACAATTTGTTAGATATGATCAAAACAGGTTAAAGTAAATTAAAATTATGGGTTTTTCCCAGTTTGTCTTGTAGAAACAGGCACTGTTTCTTTTTTGGTGTGTACCAGGAATTTGCTCTAATCCTTTCAGCTAGGTCTTCCCTCTGAAGTCAGATAATTTCCCCTCATGCATATGCTGAATAGTACTCTGCTTAACATTCACGGAGTACTCTGCAAATTTCCAGAGTTTCTTTCAGTTCTGCTCTCTCCTCTCCAGTACTCTATTCTGGGATGTGTAGTACCTTCTCCTCCCAAGACACTCAACTCAGTCTCCTCAGGAAATCTTCCATACTCATTTCGGTTCCCTCTGTCTACACTGTGGCCTGGAAACTCTCTCAAGGCAGTTAGCCAGACAATTACAGGGCTCACATTGATTGTTTCCCAATTCACATGATCATCTTCTTTCTTTTTTTAATTTTTATTGTGCTTTAAATGAAAGTTTACAAATCAAGTCAGTCTCTCATACAAAAAGTTATAAACACCTTGCTATATACTCCTGGGAAACCCTGGTGGCCTAGTGGTTAAGTGCTACAGCTGCTAACCAAAGGGTTGACAGTTCAAATCCACCAGGCACTCCTTGGAAACTCTATGGGGCAATTCTACTCTGTCTTATAGGGTCTCTATGAGTTGGAATTGACTCAATGGCACTGGGTTTCGTTTTTTTGGTTTTTATATACTCCTAATTGCTTTCCCCCAAAGGAGACAGCACACTCTTTCCCTCCACTCTTTCTTTTTGTGTCCATTCAGCCAGCTTCTGACCCCCCTCTACCCTCTTATCTTCCCTTCAGACAGGAGATGCCAACATAGTCTCATGCGTCTATTTGATCCAAGAAGCTTATTCTTCACCAGTATCATTTTTTGTCCCATAGTCCAGTCCAATTCCTGTCTGAAGAGTTAGCTTTAGGAATGGTTCCTGTCTTGGGCTAACAGAAGGTCTGGAGACCATGACCTCTGGGGTCATTCTAGTCTCAGTCAGACCATTAAGTCTGGTCCTTTTACAAGAATTTGGGGTCTGCATCCCACTGCTCTCCTGCTCCCTCAGGGGTTCTTTGTTGTGTCCACTGTCAGGACATTCATCGGTTCTAGCAGGGCACCATCTAGTTCTTCTGGTCTCAGGATGATGTGGTCTCTGGTTTATGTGGCCCTTTCTGTCTCGGGCTCATAATCACCTTCTGTCCTTGGTGTTCTTCATTCTCCTTTGATCCAGGTGGGTTGAGAACAATTGATGCATCTTAGATGGCTACTTGCTAGCGTTTAAGACCCCAGATGCCACTCTTCAAAGTGGGATGCAGAATGTTTTCTTAATAGATTTTATTATGGCAATTGACTTAGATTTCCCCTGAAACCATGGTCCCCAGACCCCTGTCCCTCCTACACTGGCCTTCGAAGCATTCCGTTTATTTAGGAAACTTCTTTGCTTTTGGTTTAGTCCAGTCGTGATGACCTCCCGTGTATTGTGTGTTGTCCTTCCCTTCACCTAAAGTAGTTCTTATCTACTATTTAATTGGTGAATACCCCTCTCCTACCCTCCCTCCCTCCCCCCTCTCATAACCACAAAAGAATGTTTTCTTCTCAGTTTAAAGTATTTCTCAAGTTTTTATAATAGTGGTCTTATACAATATTTGTCCTTTTGCAACTAATTTCACTCAGCATAATGCCTTCCAGGTTCTTCCATGTGTTATGAAATGTTTTGCAGATTCCTGACTGTTCTTTATCGATGCATAGTATTCCATTGTGTGAATATACCATAATTTATCCATTCATCTGTTGATGGGCACCTTGGTTGCTTCCATCTTTTTGCTATTGTAAACAGTGCTGCAATAAACATGGGTGTGCATGTATCTGTTCGTGTAAAGGCTCTTATTTCTCTAGGATATATTCCAAGGAGTGGGACTGCTAGATGGTATGGTAGTTCTATTTCTAGCTTTTTAAGGAAGTGCCAAATCGATTTCCAAAGTGGTTGTACCATTTTACATTCCTACCATCAGTGTACAAGTGTTCCAATCTCTCCACAGCCTCTCTAACATTTATTATTTTGTGTTTTTTGGATTAATGCCAGCCTTGTTGTAGTGAAATGAAATCTCATTGTAGTTTTGATCTGCATTTCTCTAATGGCTAATGATCGTGAAGATTTCCTCATATATCTGTTAGCTACCTGAATGTCTTCTTTAGTGAAGTGTCTGTTCTTATCTTTTGCCCATTTTTTAATTGGGTTATTTGTCTTTTTGCAATTGAGTTTTTGCAGTATCATGTAGATTTTAGAGATCAGGCGCTGATCAGAAATGTCATAGCTAAAAACTTTTCCCAGTGTGTAGGTAGTCTTTTTATTCTTTTGGTCAAGTCTTTGGATGAGCATAGGTGTTTGATTTTTAGGAGCTCCCAGTTATCTAGTTTTTGTTCTACATTCTTTATAATGTTTTGTATACTGTTTATGCCATGTATTAGGGCTCCTAACATTGCCCCTATTTTTTTCTTCCATGATCTTTATTTTTTTTTATTTTATGTTTAGGTAATTGATCCATTTTGAGTTAGTTTTTGTGCATGGAGTGAGGTATGGGTCTTGTTTCATTTTTTTGTAGATGGCTATCCAGTTATGCCAGCACCCTTTGTTAAAAATAAAAAGACTGTCTTTTCCCCATTTAACTGTTTTGGGGCCTTCGTCAAATATCAAGTGCTCATATGTGGATGGATTTATGTCTGGATTCTCAGTTCTGTTCCATTGGTCCATGTATCTGTTGTTCTACCAGTACCAGGCTGTTTTGACTACTGTGGCGGTGTAATAGGTTCTAAAATCAGGTAAAGTAAGGCCTCCCACTTTGTTCTTCTTTTTCAGTAATGCCTTATTTATCCGGGACCTCTTTCCCTTCCATATGAAGTTGGTGATTTGTTTCACCATCTCATTAAAGAATGTCTTTGGGATTTGGATCGGAATTGCATTAAATGTATAGATCACTTTTGGTAGAATAGACATTTTTATGTTAAGTCTTCCTATCCACGAGCAAGGTATGTTCTTCCACTTATGTAAGTCTCTTTTGGTTTCTTGTAAAAGTGTACTGTAGTTTTCTTTGTGTAAGTCTTTTACATCTCTGGTAAGATTTATTCCTAAGTATTTCATCTTCTTGGGGGCTACTGTAAATGGTATTGATTTGGTAATTTCCTCTTCGATGTTCTTTTTCTTGGTGTAGAGGAATCCAACTGATTTTTGTATGTTTATCTTGTATCCCGATATTCTGCTGAACTCTTCTATTAGCTTCAGTAGTTTTCTGGAGAATTCCTTAGGATTTTCTGTGTATAGGATCATGTCATCTGCAAATAGAGATACTTTTACTTCTTCCTTGCCAAACTGGGTACCCTTTATTTCTTTATGTAGCCTAATGGCTCTGGCCAGGACTTCCAGCACAGTGTTGTATAAGAGTGGTGATAAAGGGCATCCTTGTCTGGTTCCTGATCTCAACGGGAATGTTTTCAGGCTTTCTCCATTTATGGTGATGTTGGTTGTTGTCTGTTGGCTTTGTATAAATGCCCTTTATTGTGTTGAGGAGTTTCCTTCTATTCTTATTTTGCTGAGAGTTTTTGTCATGAATGGGTGTTGAACTTTGTCAAATGTCTTTTCTGCATCAATTGATAAAATCATGTGATTCTTGTCTTTTATTTTATTTATGTGGTAGATTACAGTAATTGTTTTCTAATGTTGAACCATCCCTGCGTACCTGGTATGAATCCCACTAGGTCATGGTGAATTATTTTTTTGATATGTTGTTGAAGTCTATTGGCTCGAATTTTGTTGAGGATTTTTTCATCTACATTCATGAGGGATATAGGTGTTTAATTTTCTTTTCTTTGATGTCTTTACCTGGTTTTGGTATCAGGGATATGGTGGCTTCATAGAATGAGTTTGGTAGTATTCCTTCCTTTTCCATTCTCTGAAATACCTTTAGTAGTAGTGGTGTTAACTCTTCTCTGAAAGTTTGGTAGAACTCTGCAGTGAAGCCGTCTGGGCCAGGGCTTTTTTTGTTGGGAGTTTTTTGATTACCTTTTCAATCTCTTCGTTTCTTATGGGTCTATTTAGTTGTTCTACCTCTGTTTGTGTTAGTTTAGGTAGGTAGTATGTTTCTAGGAATTCATCCATTTCCTCTAGGTTTTCAAATTTGGGTATAGTTTTTCATAGTAATCTGATATGATTCACTTAATTTTAGTTGGGTCTGTTGTAATATCGCCCCTCTCATCTCTTATTCAGGTTATTTGCTTCCTCTCTTGTTTTTCTTTTGTCACTTTGGCCAGTGGTTTATCAATTTTGTTGAGTTTTTCAAAAAAACAGTTTTTGGTCTTGTTAATTCTTTCAAGTGTTTTTCTATTTTCTATTTCATTTGGTTCTGCTCTAATTTTTATTATTTGTTTTCTTCTGGTGCCTGTGGGTTTCTTTTGTTGCTCTCTTTCTATTTGTTCAAGTTGTAGGGATAATTCTTTGATTTTGGCCCTTTCTTCTTTTTGGATGTGTGCATTTATTGATATAAATTGGCCTCTGAGCACCGCTTTTGCTGTGCCCCAAAGGTTCTGACAGGAAGTGTTTTCATTCTCGTTGGAGTCTATGAATTTCTTTATTGCATCCTTAATGTCTTATATAATCCAGTCTTTTTTGAGCAAGGTATTATTCAGTTTCCAAGTGTGTTTTTTTTTTTTTTTTCCCCTTCTTTTTCTGTTTTTGATTTCCACCTTTATGACCTTATGGTCAGAGAAGATGCTTTGTAATATTTCAGTGTTTTGGATTCTGCTAAGGCTTGCTTTTTGAACTAATATGTGGTCTATTCTAGAGAATGTCTCATGTGAACTAGAAAAGAAAGTATACTTGGTTGCTGTTGGGTGGAGTGTTCTGTATATGTCTACTAGGTGAAGTTGGTCGACTGTGGCATTTAGATCTTCTGTGTCTTTATTGAGCTTCTTTCTGGATGTGCTGTCCTTCACCAAAAGTGGTGTGTTGAAGTCTCCTACTATTATTGTAGAGCTGTCTATCTCACTTTTCAGTGCTTATAGAGTTTGTTTTACGTATCTTGCAGTCCTGTCATTGGGTGCATAAATATTTAATATGGTTATATCTCCTCGGTGTATTGTCCCTTTAATCATTATATAGTGTCCTTCCTTATCCTTTCTGATAGATTTAACTTTAAAGTCTATTTTGTCAGAAATTAATATCGCTACTCCTGCTCTTTTTTGATTGTTGTTTGCGTGATGTATTTTTTTCCATCCTTTGAGTTTAATGTGTTTATGTTTCTAAGTCTAAGGTGTGTCTCTTGTAGGCAGCATATAGACGGATCTTGTTTTTTAATCCATTCTGCCTCTCTCTGTCTCTTTATTGGTGCATTTAGTCCATTTACATTCAGGGTCATTATGTACAAGTATGAATTTAGTGCTATCATTTTGATGTCTTTTTTTGTGTGTTGACAGCTTCTTTTTCCCACTTGATTTTATGTGCTGAGTAGATATTCTTTATATATTGTCCTTTCCTCATATTTGTTGTTGTTGATTTTGTTTCTGCCAAGTCTCTTTTTTTTTCTTGAATTTTATTTTGATGAGTCGGATAGTTTGTCTCCTTTGTGGTTACCTTATTATTTACTCCTATTTTTCTAAATTTAATACTAACTTTTATTTCTTTGTATTGCTATATCTTCCTCTCCATATGAAAGGTGCATGATTACATTTATTAGTCCCTCTTTATTATTTTAATATTGTCTTTGTTTATAGAATAACATCACTGTTACCCTGTTTTGGGCTTTCTTTTTTTTTTTTTTAATCTTGCTTTGTTTTTTTGTATTTCCCTGTCTGGGTTGACTTCTGGTTGCTCTGTCCAGTATTCTAGTCTTGAGTTGATACCTGGTATTACTGATTTCCTAACCAACGAGCTCCCTTTAATATTTCTTGTAGTTTTGGTTTGGTTTATTTTGAATTCCCTCAACTTGTGTTTACCTGGAAATGTCTTAATTTCACCTTCATATTTAAGAGACAGTTTCATTGGATATATAATTCTTTGCAGGCAATTTTTTTCCTTCAGTTTTTTAAAATATGTCATCCCATTGCCTTCTTGCCTGCATGGTTTCTGCTGAGTGGTCCGAGCTTATTCTTATTGGCTCTCCTTTGTAGGTGACTTTTTGTTTATCCCTTGCTGCTCTTATAATTGTCTCTTTATCTTTGGTTTTGGCAAGTTTGATTATAATATGTCTTGGTGACTTTCTTTTAACAACTACCTTATGTGGAGTTCGATGAACATCTTGGATAGATATCTTCTTATCTTCCACAATATCAGGGAAGTTTTCTGCCAACAAATCTTCAACAATTCTCTCGTATTTTCTGTTATCCCTCCCTTTTATGGTACTCCAATCACTCGTAGGTTATTTCTCTTGATAGAGTTCCACATGATTCTTAAGTTTTCTTCATTTTTTAAAATTCTTTTATCTGATTTTTCTTCAAATATATTAGTGTCAAGTGATTTATCTTCGAGTTCAGAAATGCTAGCTTCTACTTGCTCAGTTCTGCTCCTCTGACTGTCTATTGAGTTGTAATTTTATTGTTAATCTTCTGAATTTCTGATTGCTGTCTGTCTATGGATTTTTCCAGCTTATTAAACTTTTCATTATGTTCCTGAATAATCTTTCTAATTTCTTCAGTTGCTCTGTCTGTGTGTTCCTTGGCTTGTTCTGCGTATTGGCCCATTTCCTTCCTGATGTCTTGAAGGGTTCTGTATATTAAACTTTTGTATTCTGCATCTGGTAATTCCAGGAATGCACTTTCATCTAGAAGATCCCTGGATTCTTTGTTTTGAGAGCCTGTTAGGGTGATCATGGTTCGTTTCTTTATGTGACTTGATATTGACTTTTGTCTTCGAGCCACCTATTAGTTATTTTATTACTTTATGCTTGCTTACTGTGTCATAGCTGCTTGCTTTGTTTTGTTTTGGTGTACCCCTATGGGTTGCTTGATTGAGCTAGCTTGATGATTTTTGGCTTTGGAGCTCTGGTGTCCTGTCGCCAGCTGGCTAGAGCTGTTATCCGGTATATCAGTCTAGGAGGCCATTCAGTTTTCTTGTATGAATTCAGCTCAGGTTTCTAGGTAGCTGATAGCAAGTGTGTTGTACAGGCTCTGTCCTACAGTCTTAGAGGGGCAGGGGTGATTGGTGTATAAACTGGTGTCTGATTGCAGCAGGGGGTCACACTCTGAACCAGGCAGGGGGCTGAGAACTGACCCCCAGGTGTCTGTGAGGAAAACAAGTCTCTGTTCCTGGAGTGTCCTGGTGGGTGGGTTCTGCAGAGGGACCATGGGCTCCCAAAGTTTTTGGTTGTAAGGACTGGGAGGTACCAGTTATCTTTGGACTCCTGTTGTGGGTGGCTGGGTGACCTGAGTGGAGCTACCAGTCCGTGGGTCCCTGATGTGGGTAGGTGAGGACCTTGTTTAATGGGCAAAGCAATGTCAAACGTCCAACACCCACCTCTCCACTGCACCGCTGCAGTGGTTGGAGTTTGCCATCATGGGCCTATTCTTCTGAAATAGTCCCACACAGGTCCATGCAGAAGGGAAAGGTGCTCAAGGTCCACGGATGGTTTCTGCCTGGACAGGAGCCGCTTCTGTCCTGAGCTCCCCTAGTAAATGGAGCTAGCAAATTATCTTTTCCTCCCAGTTGCAAATTTTTTCCTTTCCCAAGGCTGGGAGGATGGCTCTAGTTGCTCGCCAGGGTCTATCTCAGGCCCAGGGATTCAGCCACTGAAGCCGGCTGGGGGGTAGGGGTGGGAGGCGCAGTAAAGTATATGCATGTGCTTAGCTTTTGCCTAGACCGCCGTTCTCCTCAGGTTCCGGAGGTATGAGTAGTCTGTGTGGCTGGCTGCTTCTCCCTGAGGAAACTGCAGCAGAACGCTAGAACCAGCCTGCCTCCGCCGCCACCGTCACTCCAGGAATGGTGCCTGAGGGCTCCCCGCGGTTCAGATCCAGTCTCTTCCTTCCCCTGCCCCTCAGTTCGTTGACTAAGCTTGCCTTTGATGCTCAGGGCTCCCAGCTTGTCACAAATACGCTCGTTTCACTTCGTTTTTTTGGTCTTTGTTGCAAAGAGGGCTGGCCGGAAAAGTCTGCCAATTCCACCATCTTGGCTCTGCCTCTGTGAAAAATTAATTTATATATTTATTTCAACTTAAGGTACTTTTATTTTTGAGATATATTTAGTTCCAAACTGCTGCCTTCAATATTTTCCTTATTATTATTAAACATCCAACTTGTCAAACTTACTTTAAATTTAGTACAAGCTGGCAGTGAATTAACTAATAAGGTAACAGAGAAAAAGATATTTTTTTTTTCTGTAATTTGAACTAATTCATATTGTTTGTTATGTAATAAGAATTCTTTATCAGTTGGTGTATTGAATCATAAACACTTTTTCACAACAGAGTGAAACTACATCAATGTCATCATGAATGAAAAGTTAACTCATATTTATACGGGTTTTACACTGGGGCTATGGACAGAAGTTTTAGCTTCAGTAGAACTTCAAAAATGATTATGGCTTCTTGGTAGTTTATTTATTTTTTTCCTTCTCTGAGAAGCTTCTATTGGGCGATCTATGTAAAAGGAATCCTGAAGCATTGTTACAAAAATAAACACATGAGATTCTGTGTCGTATGAACGTATGTTCACAAAGGGAATACGCACAAAATCATATGGTAAAATCAATTGATATTGTTCTAAAAATTATATATCAATCTGTTGCTGGAATAGATGTAAAGAGTCAGAGCATTATTGTTAAGTATCTCTTGTTTTCAACATGAGGAAAGAGTCAAATAATGCTTAAATATTTAACCATATATATATATATTTTTTTATATGTATATATATATGTTACTTTTGTGGAAAGCACAGATCTTCCCTTACACATTAGTTAAACTTAAATATTTTGTTCACAGAGTACTTAGAGATAAGTATCCAGAAAGGGTTTATATTATTATGTAACTTTTGTTCTGCTTATTGCATGAATATTAAAAAAATCCTGAAGGTATATAACATAAAATAGTGTTGTAGAGAAACAACTTTCACGAAAGCCTTCTGCAACCAAGAGATTTTTATTGCGACATATCAGAACACAAAGATGGGAAATTGCCTGCAAGCACTCAGGATATAAACAGGAAAAATTCAAAGAAGTACAATCTATAAGTGTGTTTCATACAATTTTGATAGGTGTTGATTCATTATGAGTAAATTATTTAACTGTGGTTGGTTAAAGTAAAGACAAAGAATGAAGATTATGGTTGGGTGACCTTTTCTTATTTTTCTTTTCTTACAATTTGGTCTCTTGGCTCAGGGTTCCTGGGTTTGTCGAATGATGGTTATTTTTTATTTGTTATGTGGGCTACATATGATATTGGGTAGATCTTTAACTTGCTTCCTGGGGGAAATTATTAATTAGTTTTTGGACACATGTCCACTGTCCATTGAACCAGTTAGAACACTCTGTCCCACTTCTTTGATGTAGTTTTTTTCCTATTGTTCTAAGTTTTCCAGATTTTGATAAACAGGCTGGCCTTTTGTGGTTATGGCCTGCTGTGGTTAGATTAACTCTTTATCAGTAGTTAGGTCGAGTTGAAAAAATCAGCTACACTTCAAATGAACTTTGAAATGAAGTATAAAACAGTGAAATATTTAGTGCCTGATGCTTCTTTATACATGGTAGTGCTTTAATTTGCTTATTAAAAATAGAGTTTAATAAGAAAAAAGGGCAATTAAATATCCTAAAAAACTATCTCAGCCTTAAAGCACCTAAAAATTCTGGATAAAAAATAAAAGTATATTATTTTAACTAAACAGGTAAGCTTTTAGGAAAGTAAATATTTGGTTTAAAAAAAAAAAAATGGAGAAGTATGAATTAAGAAAGGTAAGCAACCCCAGCAAATACCCCAGCTATACAAAAGACACCTACTAATCCCTGGTGACTTAGAACTTCATCTTTATTTGTCATTCTGGTAACAGGAGACAGTTTAGAATCTGTGCAATTGGGAACTGGGAATCAGAAAGCCCTCCATAAATACAAGTTCACCGAAGGGCCACAGACTCAGTGAAAAGGTGACTAGAAAAAGAACTTTCAAAAAATAGAGATAGCAAGGAATTTTGGTATAAACTTTTCTCTGGGCAGATTGAAAACAAAATTCTCTTCTGAGAATTTATAACCACAAGTCATTCTGATACAGTTAAAAGTCCCAATTTCATGTTACTCATGAGGTCCAAAATTGCCAAGTAGAAAACTAAGCTTAAAATGTTCTACAATTTATCTCTATGGAAATATACTCTCAGTATATGCTTCCTGGTATTTCCAATATTTCCAGTTAATATGAGCGAACAATAAAATGCATGAAAACAAACAAGGAAATAACAAATAGCAAACACAGTCTTTTCCTACGAAATTGCAAAAGAAGCTTCTAAGTTTTTGTCTTTTTTTCACCAGAAGCTGTAATTTTGGAAGCTTGTTTCTTACGTCGTACTTGTCTTTTTCACACTTGCTCGTTTAATTTGTGTCTGTCCCTTTAAAATTATATACCGGGACTTCTATATTGTATCTGGCCATTTAAATCACATTGACTTTGAAATATCTTCCCTATAGTTTGTAGTCCATTCTCTAATCTGCCCTGGTTACCTTTTTTAGTATTTTCAGATTTTGGGTATTTAATAAATATTTAATTTTTTTGATGGTATCTCAAACCAAACCTAAAAAAAAAAAAAAAAAACACACCTGTTGCCATTGAGTACATTCTGATTCATAGCAACCCTATAGGACAGAGTAGAACTGCCCCACAGGGTTTCCAAGGCTGTAATCATTACAAAAGCAGACCGCTACATCTATCTCCCCAGAGTGGCTTGTGGGTTCAAACCACAGACTTTTCTTTTAGCAGCTAAATGCTTAACCACTGCACCAATAACCCAAAAAGCCAAACCCAGTGCTGTGGAGTCGATTCCGACTCATAATGACCCTATAGGACAGAGTAGAACTGCCCCATAGAATTTCCAAGGAGAGCCTGGTGAATTCGAACTGCTGACCCTTTGGTTAGCAGCGGTAGCACTTAATCACTAGCCACCAGGGTTTCCACTGCACCAAGAAGGCCCCTTAATTAGACCAAACTTAGGCTCTCCTTTGTACAGATTCTCTAGGTCTGCCTTTACATGCCACAAAACCAATAAAAAATCAAACATGAATTTGTTGTTTTTCCTCTTTTCGTTGCAATTTATTTAATAACTAAAGTCCACACTTCATTCGTTTCCTCAGTTTTTTCCTAATATACTTACTATATTCCAGCATCCTATCTAGGATTCACATAACATTTTATAGTGCCTCTCCTTAGATTCCTTTTGGTTGTGAAAGTTTCTCAGACTTTCCTTGTTTTAGGTCAAGTATTTGTCGAATGTCCCTCCAGTGGCAATTAACTGATATTTTTTTCTCATGATTAGACTGGGGTAACGTGTTTACCACAGATGTAAAGTTCTATTATCATCATGTTATATTGAGGGTACATATCATCACCAGGAAGGAGCCCTGGTGGTGCAGTGGGCAAGCTCTGCACTGCTAACAGAAAGGTCAGCAGCTCAAACCCACCAGCCTCTCCACGGGAGAAAAATGTGGCAGTCTGCTTCTGTAAAGATAAAAGCATTGGAAACCCTATGGGGCAGCTCTACTCTGTCCTGTAGGGTCGCTATGAGTTGGAATTGACTCTATGGCAATGGCTTTGTTATTTATCACTGTGGCTTTATCACTGTGACATCTCTGCTGATTTTATCTTTGATCCCCCCTCCCCACCCCGTGCCGCTGAGGGTAGTGTTTTTCAGATTTCCCACTATAAAGTCTTTCCTGCACTCTCTTACCATAATGTACTCGCTGGAAGAAGTCAGTGTGTGTAACCCATACTTTGAAGAGATGGGAATTATACTCACTCTTTGTGCTGTAAAGTTCTATAGATTTCGACAAATATTTAATGCCTTGTGTTTTAGTTATCTTGTGATGCTATAACAGAAATACCACAAACGGATGGCTTTAACAAAGAGAAGTTTATTTCCTCATAGTAAGTGGGCTAAAAGTCCAAATTCAGGGCATGAGCTCCAGGCGAAGGCTTTCTCTCTCTGTCGGCTCTGGAGGAAGGTCTTTCTCCTCAATCTTCCCCTGGACTAGGAGCTTCTCTGCACAGGAACCCTGGGTCTAAAGGACACGCTCTGCTCCTGGTGCTTCTTTCTTGGTGGTATGAGTTCCCCACCTCTCTGCTTGCTTCCCTTTCCTTATTTTTCTGGAGAGATAAAAGGTGATGCAGGCCACACCCCAGAGAAACTCCCTTTACCTTGGATCAGGGAGGTGACCTGAGTAAGGGTGATGTTACAATCCCACCCTAATCCTCTTAACATAAAATTACAATCACAAATGGAGGACAACACCACAATACTGGGAATCATGGCCTAACAAACTTGATATACACATTTTTGGTGGGACATAATTCAATCCATGACACCCTGTATTCACCATTACAATAGCATACAGACTAGTTTCATCACCTTAAAAAAAAAATCCCTTGTGCATCCTCTATTCATTTTTACCTCTTCCCTCAAATATTTAGCAGACAATAATCTATCTACTGTCTCTATAATTTTGTCCTTTTCATAATGTCATATAATTAATACAGTATGTAGCATTTTATCCTGTTCCACTTTATCTTCTCCCTTAATGTTACAATTATACTTCTTTATAATTTTTTTGGGGGGGGAGTTTACCCTAGAGTTTGCAATATACTTTTACAACTAGTTTAAGTCCATCTTCAAATAAGCCTATCCCACACCACTTGTAGTGCAGGCATTTTACACCAGAGTATTCCTGGTTACTGCTTCTCATCCTGTGTGACATTGCTGTTATTCATTTCACTTACTCATCCTTTACATTGTTACTGCTAAAACAGTTATCTTTTAGATGAATTAGGAATAAAAAAAAAAAAGATTTGATTTTTCTTTCATGTATTCCCTCGCAGGAGCTTTTCCTTACCTTCTGTAGACCCAAATTTCTGACCCGTATCATTTTCCTTTTCTTTGATGAACTTGTTTTAAACGTTTATTACAGGACAGGCCTGCTGGCGATGAATTCTCTAGGTTTTTAGATGTCTGAGGAATCCTTTATTTTTCTTTCATTTTTGAAGGGTTATCTCATTGGAATAGAATTCTAGGTTAGCTTTTTTTTTTTTAAGACATTAAATATTTTACTCTGCTCCCTTCTTACATGCATGGTTTCTGACAAGAAGTCTGGTATAAATTATATCCCTGTTCCTCTATAAGTTAGGTGTATTTTTCCCTCTGCTTTCCTTTAAGATTTTTACAGTTTTTAGTTTTCTGAAGTTTGAATATGATATGCCTAAGTGAAGTTTTGTTTGATTGTATGTTTGTTTTGCATTCATCCTTTGTGCTCTCCGATTTTCCTAGATCTGTGGTTTGATGTGTTATTAATTTTGAAAAGTTCTCAGCCATTGCTTCTTCAAATATTTCTTGTTTTTTTTTTTTTTTTTTTTTGCTTGTTCTTCTCCTATACTAGTATTTCCAATATTCATATGTTTCATCTTTTGAAATGGTTGTAGGACTTGGATGTTTTGTTCTACTTTTTAAAAAATTATTATTTTTTCCCTTCACATTTTACTTCAAGAAGTTTCTATTGACCTGTCTTCAAGCAACCCAATTCTTTTCTCAGCTATGTTGACTTTACTGATGAGCTCATCAATGGCGTTCTTAATTACTGTTACGGTGTTTATTTCTAGCATTTCTTTTTGATTCTTTCTTAGAATTTTCATCTCTCAGATTGTATTATCCATTTATTCTTAAGTAATATCTCCATTTGCATTATATCAGTTATCATATTAGTCATAGTAATTAAAAAATTTCTGTTTGATAATTCCAACATCTGTGTCATATATGAACATAGTTCTGATGCTTGACTTGTCTCCTTAGACTGAGTTTTTTTGTCTTTTGATGTACCTTTTAATTTTTTTGTTGGAAGCTGGGTATGATATTATGCATAATAGCAGCTGTGGTAAATAGGTCTCTACTGTGAAAATTTATGTCAAAGAACATTGTCTGAGGTAATGCCAGAAGATGAGTCCCTCAGGTTGGAAGGCACTCAAAAGACAACTGGGGAAGAGCTGCCTCCTCAAAGTAGAGCTGACCTTAATGACATGGATAGAGTCAAGCTTTTGGGACCTTCATTTGCTGATGTGCCACAACTCAAAATAAGAAACAACAGCAGCAAACATCCATTAGTAATAGGAGCCTGGAGTGTATGAAGTATGAATCTAGGAAAATTGGAAGTTATCAAAAATGAAATGGAACCTATAAAGATTAATATTCCAGGCATTAGCTAGCTGAAATGGACTGACATTGGCCATTTTAAATTGGATAATCGTATGGTTTTTTACGCTAGAAATGACAAATTGAAGAGAAAAGGCATCACAGTCATCACCAAAAAGAACATTTCAAAATCTATCTTGAAGTACAACGCTGTCAGGGATAGGATAACATATAGATGCAGACAAAGAAGGCCAGTTAATATGACTATTATTCAAATTTATGAGCCAACCACTAAAGCCAAAGATGAAGAAATTGAAGACTTTTACCAACTTCTGCAGTCTGAAATTGAACAGACATGCAATCAAGATGCATTGATAATCACTGGTAATTGGAAAGCAGAAGCTGGAATCAAAGCAGAAGGATGGGTAGTTAGAAAATATGGCCTTGGTGGTAGAAACGATGCCAGAGATTACATGAAAGAATTTTACAAGACCAACAAACTATTCGTTGCAAATACTTTTACACAACATAAACAATAACTATTCCTCTGGACCTCATTGGGTGGAATACGCAGGAATCAAATCGACTACATCTGTGGAAAGAGACAATTGAGAAGTTCAATATCAGTCAGAACAAGGCCAGGGGCCGATTGCAGAATGACCATCAATTGTGCTCGTATACAAGTTCAAGTTGAAGCTGAAGAAAATTACAACAAGTCTACAAGGGCCAAAATATGATCTTGAGTATATTCCACTTGAATTTAGAGACAATCTCTAGAATAGGTTGGATGAATTGAACATTAATGATTGAAGACCAGATTTGTTATGGGATGTCAACAAAGACATCACACATGAAGAAAGCAAAAGGTCATTAAAAAACAGGAAAGAAAAAAAAAAGACCAAAATGGATGTCAGAAGAGAGTCTGAAACTTTCTCTTGAACATAGAGCAGCTAAAGTGAATGAAAGAATGATGAAGTAAAAGAGCTGAGTAGAGGATTTCCAAGGGCAGCACGAGAAGACAAAGCAAAATAAAGTATTATAATGAAATGTGCAAAGACCTGGAGTTAGAAAACCGAAAGGAAAGACAACACTTGGCATTTCTCAAGCTGACAAAACTGAAGAAAAAATTCAAGCTTCAAGTTGCAATAGTGAAGGATTTTATGGGCAAAATACTGAGCAACACAGGAAGCATCAAAAGAAGATGGAAGAAATACTCAGTTACTGTACCAAAAAGAATTGGTCAACGTTTGTCCATTTCTGGAGGTTAACATATGATCAAGAATCAGTAGTATTGGAGGAAGAAGTCCAAGCTACACTGAAGGCATTGGCCAAAAAACAAGGCTTCAGGAACTGATGGAATACCAATTGAGATGTTTCAACAAACAGATACAGTGTTACAGGTGCTCACTTGCCTTTGCCAAGAAATTTGGAAGACAGCTACCTGGCCAACTGACTGAAAGAGATCTGTACTTGTACCCATTTCAAACAAAGGTGATCCAACAGAGCGGAAATTATTGAATGATACAATTAATATCACACATAAATAAAATTTTGCTGAAGGTCATTCAAAAGTGGTAGCAGCAGTGTATCCACAGGAAACTACCAGAAATTCAAGCCAAATCAGAAGACATGGAACAAGGGTTATCATTGCTGATGTCAGATGGATCCTGAGTGAAAGCAGAGAACACCATAAAGATGTGTACCTGTTTTATATTGACTATGCAAAGGGGTTCAAATGTGTGGATCATAAAAAATTTTGGATAACGTTGCAAAGAATGAGAATTCCAGAACACTTAATTGTGTTCATAGGGACCCTGTACTTAGACCAAGAGGCAGCCATTTGAACAGTACAAGGGGATACTAAAAATACTGTGTGGTTTAAAATCAGGAAAAATGTGTTTCAGGGTTGTATTTTTTCACGATGCTTATTCAATCTGTATGCTGAGGAAATGATATGATAAACTGGATTATATAAAGAAGAATGAGGCATCAGGATTGGAGGAAGGCTCGTTATTAACAACCTTGGAAATGCAGATGATACAACCTTGCTTGCTGAAAGTGAAGAGGACTTGAAGCACTTACTGAAGAAGATCAAATGATTATATTTCTACATAAAGAAAACAAATATCCTCACAACTGGACAAATAAGAAACATCATGATAAACAGAGAAAATATGGAAGTTGTCAAGAATTTCATTTTACTAGGACACACAATCAACACCTGTGGAAACAGCAGTCAAGAAACCTAAGGACGTATTGCATTGATCAAATCTGCTGCAAAAGACCTCTTTAAAGTGTTAAATAGCAAAAATGTTACTTTGAGGACTAAGGTGTGCCTAACCCAAGCCATGGTATTTTCAGTTGCCTCATATGCATGAGAAAGCTGCACAATGAGTAAGAAAGATCAAAGAAGAATTGACACCTTTGAATTACAGTATTGTTGAAGAATATTGAATATACCATGGACAGCTATAAGAATGAACAAATCTGTCTTGGGAAAACTACAGCCAGAATGCTCCTTAGAGAAAGGATGGTGAGACTTTGTCTTACATACTTTGGACATATTATCAGGGCGAATAGTCCCTGGAGAAGGATTTCATGCTTGATAAAGTAGAGGGTCCGGAAAAGAGAGGGTGACCCTCAATGAGATGGATTGACACAGTGTCTAAAAGATGGACTCAATCATAATGATGATTGTGAGTGTGGTGCAGGACTGGGCGGTGTTTAGTTCTGTTTTACATAAGGTCTCTATGAGTGGGAAGCAACTGGACAGCACCCAACAACAATTTGATGTACACTTTAATTTTTTTGTTGAAAGCTAGATATGATATTTTGCATAATAGGAACTGTGGTAAGTAGGCCTCTATTGTGAAAATTTATGTTAAACCTGCTAGAAGTTGGGTTTTATTTAATGTTTGCTATAACAATATGTTTCTTAGAATTTAAATTCCTCTAGTGTACTTGATTTTGTCCCTATCTTGACTTTGAAGGAGCCCCTGTAGGGCAGTGGTTAAGTGCTCGACTGCTAACCAAAAAGTCCACGTTGGAAACCCCCAGCCACTCTGCAGGAGAAATATGTGGCAGTCTGCTTCCATAAAGATTACAGGCTTGAAAACTCTATGGGGCAGTTGTACTCTGTCCTTATAGGGTCACTATGAGTCACAATCAACTTGAGAGAAATGGGTTTTCTTAACTTTGGGCTTCCCTAAGTACTCCTCAGAGAGAGTCTGTTTCTTTCAGTTCTTCCAATCGCAGTCCACGGTTATTATAATGCAGCCCTCTTGCTGCAGTGGTATTATACATTGAAGGGGAGTATTCTATAGTCTCCCAAGTAAACCTGTGTCTTTTGTTGTTTTTGTTAGTTGCTGTGGAGTTGATTCTGCCTAGTGGGCCTATATCTCTGGCCTGTGGCATTCACATGTTTCTTCTTGTATGAGTTTTTATTCCCTACTGACATAGGAAGGCTAGAAGGGGCTAGAGTGAGAATAATGTCCTTCTCTGCATTTATGAGACTTGGTCTGGTAAAGTCGTTCCCCTTGGTGAAAATTTCTGCGGTGAAACCTATGTGACCATATTTTTACAAAACTCAGCAGGCAATTTTTTTCAAAGTTAAAAGAAAATTCCAGAGTTTATTAAGGGTAGTTTTCTCATTTTATGCATATTTTTAGACCATTCGGTTCCTAGAATTGTAGTGTATATAATAGAAAATATTTGTTGATTAATTCGTCATTAATTTGTTCATTACTTTTTTTTATTTAATAGAGAGATAACTGAAGGAGTATTAAAAGTTTATTTCACTCTTCTAATTAACAAGGGAAAAGATCTCAGGCCTCTTTACAGATTTGTTATTGTTATATGCTCAAGCTGATTCCAACCTAGAGACCCTATAGGACAGAGAAAAGCACCCCATAGGGTTTCCTAGGTGGTAATATTTACAGGAGCCGATTGACACCGGATGGGTGAGAACCAGTGACCTTTTGGTTTAACAGCCATGCACTTAGCCATTGCACCACCAAGGTATGAAACCGCATATTAAACATATTAAAGGGAATTAGTTAGATATGGCATGGATTATTTTTTAATGGTGTTGATTGGATGATTTTTCTTTTCTTTCCATTAGATGAGTAAAATATTTTCTATGAGAAAGTCAGCATTACAAATCTAGCATCTGTTTTAGCAAAAGCTGTTTTTGATAACCAATAGATGAAAATTAGCAAACATTATAATGCTGATGTAGTCAATTCTTTGCAAACATTAAAAGTGTGTTTTATGATTCATAATCCCAATGGTCTGGGATTAAGTTAAGCATATAAATTCAATATTGAATCAACTTTTAATTTATTAGTTAATAAGTTATGTAGCATTTAAAATAATAAATAGGTATTGAAAAACACTCAGGAATTTTAATATGAATCTTCTTAAAACTTGCAGAATATTTCTCTTCTCAACTTGGACATAAAAAAATTCTATTTTAGTGTCAGTTTGTTTACTAACAAAAGGTCAGAAAAATTATTTTCTGGAAGTGCTATTTATTATAATATTAATAGAAAAATTTATTTTTATACTTCTTTATTAGTTTCATAACTCGTAGCTTCAACAGTGTCACCATCCAAAAGCATTCCAAATACCAGTGAGAAAGAGTCTGTAAGAAATAAAATGGTAATACAAAATCACATGCATATATAACCATAAATTGACCAAGAAGCCCAATTTAGGTAAAATGTGAAGAAAACTATAGAAAAATTTATTCAGACTTTTCATATTTATTAGGGTAAAAAATAATGGCCACTTAAAAAATAGTTCTGGTCAGGACTTTCCTTGACTATCAATATAGACCTATTGTTGTTGTTAGGTACCCCTGAGTCCATTCCAATTCATAGCAACCCTATGTACAACAGAACAAAAGACTGCCAGGTCCTACACCACTTTCAAAATCATTATGCTTGAGCCCGTTGTTGCAGTCACAGTGTTAATCCATCTCTAGAGGGTCGCTGATCCTCTACTTCATCAAGCATGATGTCCTTCTCCAGGGACTGATCCCTCCTGATAACGTGTCGAAATTACGCAAGATAAAGTCTCGCCTTCCTTGCTTCTAAGGAGCATTCTGGCTGTACTTCTTCCAAGACAGATTTGTTCTTTCTTCTGGCAGTCCACGGTATATTCAATCAATATTCTTCACCAACGCCATAATTCAAAGGCGTCAATACTATTTTGATCTTCCTTATGCATTGTCCGCCTTTTGCATGCATATGAGGCAACTGAAAACACCAGGGTTTGGGATAGTCACACCTTAGTCCTTAAAATGACCTTTGTGCTTTTTAACACATTAAAGAGGTCTTTTGTAGCAGATTTTCCCAAATGCAATGGATTGTTTCATTTCTTGACTGATGCTTCCATGGGTGTTGGTTGTGGATCTAAGTAAAATGAAATCCTTGACAACTTCAGTCTTTTCTCCATTTATCATGATGTTGCTTATTGGTCTAGTTGTAAAGATTTTAGCTTTTTTTTATGTTGAAGCGTAATCCATACTGAAAGCCGTAGTCTTTGATCTTCATTAGTAAGGGCTTCAAGTCCTCTTCACTTTCAGCAAGTAAGGTTGTATCATCTGCATAGGTAATAATGAGTCTTCCTCCAAACCTGATGACTTGTTCTTCTTCCTATAGTTCAGCTTCTTGGATTATGTGCTCAGCGTACAGATTTACTAAGTATGGAGAAAAGGTACAACTCTGATGTACACATTTTCTGACACTAAACCATACAGTATTCCCTTGCTCTGTTCGAATGACTGCCTGTTGATCTATGTACAGGTTCCCCATGAGCACATTTAAGTGTTCTGGAATTCCCATTCTTTTTTTCTTTTTCCCTTTTTTTAAAATTGTACTTTAGATGAAAGTTTGCAGAACAAGCTAGCTTTTCATTAAACAGTTAGTACACATATTGTTTTATGACATTGGTTAACAACCCCACGACACGTCAACACTCTCCCTTCTCTACCTTGGGTTCCCTGTTACCAGCTTTCCTATTCCCTTCTGCCTTCTAGTCCTTGCCCCTGGGCTGGTATACCCCTTGAGTTTCATTTTGTTTTATGGGCCTGCTTAATCTTTGGCTGAATTGTGAATCTTGGGAGTGACTTCATTACTGACCTTAAAGGGTGTCCAGGGGCCATACTCTTGGGGTTTCTCCAGTCTCTGTCAGGCCGGTAAGTCTGGTCTTTTTTGTGAGTTAGGATTTTGTTCTACATTTTTGTCCAGCTCTGTCCAGGACCCTCTATTGTGATCCCTGTCAGAGCAGTCAGTGGTGATAGCTGGGCACCATTTAGTGGTACTGGACTCAGTCTGGTGGAGGCCGTGATAGATGTGGTCCATTAGTCCTTTAGACTAATCTTTCCCATGTATCTTTAGTTTTCTTCATTCTTCCTTGCTCCTAGATGGCCACTCAGAAGCTTTTAAAAACCTAGATACTGCTCACTAAAGTAGAATGTAGATCCTGTTCTTTATAAACTATGTTATGCCAATTGAGCTAGATATTCCCTGAGACCATGGTCCCCACAGCCCTCAGCCCAGCAACTGGATCCTTCAGGGAGTTTGGGTGTGTCTATGGAGCTTCCACGACCTTGCCTTGTACAAGTTGCACTGGCTTCCCCAGTATTGAGTACTGTCCTACTCTTCACCAAAAAAAAAACCCCACTTATCTATTGTCTATTTAGTGTTTTTTTAACCCCACCTCTCCCCTCCCTTGTAACCATCAAAGATTGTTTCTTTTTGTGTGTAAACTGTTCATGAGTTTTAACAGTACTAGTCTTATACAGTATTTGTCCTTTTGTGATTGACTTATTTCACTCAGAGTGATGCCCTCCAGATTCATCCATGTTATGAGATGCTTCACATATTCATCATTGTTCTTTATCATTGCGTAATACTCCATTGTGTGTATGTACCACAGTTTGTTTATCCAGTCATCTGTTGATGGGCATCTAGGTTGTTTCCATCCTTTTGCTATTGTGAACAATGCTGCAGTGAACATGGAAGTGCATAAGTCTATTTGTGTGGCGATTCATTTCTCTAGGATATATTTCTAGGAGTGGGATTGCTGGATCATATGGTATATCTATTTCTAGCTTTCTAAGGAAGCGCCATGTCATTTTCCAAATGGTTGTATCATTTTGCACTCCCACCAGCAGTGCATAAGATTTTCGATCTCCCTGTAGCTTCTCCAACATTTGTTATTTACTGTTTTTTTTATCAATGCCAGTAATGCAGGGACAAGATGGTATTTTGTCATGGTTTTGGTTTGCATTTCTCTAATGGCTAGTAAATGTGAGTGTGCCCTCATGTGTCTGGAAGTCACCTGAATGTCTTCTTTGGTGAAGTGTCTGTTCATTTCCTTTGCCTATTTTTTAAACGGATTGTTTGTCTCTTTGTTGTAGAGGTGTAGGATCTTGTAGATTTTAGAGATTACACCTTTGTCTGATTTGTAATAGCCAAAAACTTCTCCTAGTCTGTGGGTTCTTCTTTTACTCTTTTGGTGAAGTCTTTTGATGAGCATAAATGTTTAATTTTTAGAAGATCGTAGTTATCTAACTTATTCTCTGGGGCTTGTGTGTTGCTGGTTGTGGTTTGTATCCTGTTGATGCTATGTATTTGGCCTTCAGCATTGATCCTGTTTTTTCTTCTATGAACTTCATAATTTTTTTGCTTTATATTTAGGTGTTTGATCCCTTTTCAAATAGTTTTTGTATATGGTGTGAGGTATGGGACCTGCTTCATTTTTTTGCAGATGGACATCGAGTTTTGCCAGCATCATTTGTTAAAAAGACTATCTTTTCCCCTTTTGATGGACTGTGGGCCCTTGTCAGAGATCAGGTGACAATAGATAGATGGATTTACATCTGGGTTCTCAATTCTGTTCCATTGGCCAATGTGTCTGTCATGGTACCAATACCAGGCTGTTTTGACTACTATAGTTGTATAGTAGGTTCTGAGATCAGTTAGTGTGAGTCCTCCTACCTTATTCTTCTTCACTAATGCTTTATTTATCCGGAGCTTCTTCCTATTCCATATAATTTTAATTTTTTCTGTCACTTTAAAGAATGTTGTTGGTATTTGGATCTGGTTTGCATTGTACTTGTAAATTGCTTTGGGTAGAATTGTCATTTTCACAACATTGAGTCTACCTATCTATGAGTGTGGTATGTTCTTCCATTTATGTAGATCTCTTTTGGTTTTTTGCTGTAGTGTTTTGTAGTTTTCTTTGTATAGGTCCTTTACATCCCTGATTACATTTATTCCTAAGTTTTTTTTTTTAGGGGCTATTATAAATGGTATTGTTTTCCTGATTTCCTTTTCATTGTTCTCTTTATTGGTGTATGGGAATCCAACTGATTTTTGTATGTTGATCTTGTATCCTGCTACTCTGCCGAATCTTCCTATTAGTTCCAGTAGCTGTCCCATGGAATCTTTTGGGTTTTCTATGTATAGTATCATATCATCTGCAAATAGGGACAGTTTAACTTCTTCATTACCAATTTGAATGCCCTTTATTTCTTTTTCTTTCTTATTGCTCTAGCTCGGACTTCCAGTACAATGTTAAATAGGAGTGGTGATAAAGGGCATCCTCTTCTTGTTCCTGCTCTCAAGGGGCATGGTTTCAGCCTTTCTCCATTAAGAACAATGTTGGCTGTTGGTTTTGCACAGATGCCTTTTTTATGTTGAGAAACTTCCCTTCTATACCTATTTTTTTGAGAGTTTTTATCACGAATGGGTGTTGGACTTTGTCAAATGTCTTTTCTGCATCTATTGAGATGCTGATGTGATTCTTTTCTTTCCTTTTATTTATGTGGTAGATTATGTTGATTTTCTAATGTTGAACCATCCTTGCATACCTGATATGAATCTTACTTGGTCCTGGTGTATTATTTTTTGATACGATGCTGAATTCCATTGTCTAGAATTTTGTTGAGAATTTTTGCATCTATATTCATGAGAGATATTGGTCTGTAATTTTCTTTTTCTGTGGTATCTTTTCCTGGTTTTCGTATCAGGGTTATGCTGGCTTCATAGAATGAATTCAGTAGTATCACTTCCTTTTCTATGTTCTGAAATAGTTTGAGTAGTACTGGCATAACCTCTTCTCTGAATGTTTGGTAGAATTCTCCAATGAAGCCATCTGGGGCAGGGCTTTTTTTGTTGTTGAGAGTTTTTTTTTTCTTTTTTAATCTTTTCAATCTCTTCTCTAGGTTATGGGTCTGTTCAGATTTTCAACATCATTTTGTGTTAGTTTGGGTAGGTAGTGTGTTTCAAGAAATTTGTCCATTTCCTCTAGGTTTTCAAATTTGTTGGAGTATAGTTTCTCATAAAACTCTATTATGATCTTTTTTATTTCAGTTAGGTTTTTTTTGATGTGTGCATCTATTGCTATAAATTGACCTCTGAGGACTGCGTTTGCTTGTGTCCCAAAAGTTTGGGCATTATCTGTTGTCATTCTCGTTTGATTCTAGGAATTTTTTGATTCCATCTTTGATTTCTTCTATTACCAATGCTTTTTAAACAGGGTGTTATTCAGGTTCTATGTAACTGAGTTTTTTTTTCCTTGCTCTTCCTGTTGTTAATTTCTACTTTGATCGTGTTATGGTCAGACAAGATACTTTGTATTATATCAGTGTTTTGGATTTTGTTGAGGGTTGCTCCGTGGCCTAAGATGTGGTCTTTTCTGGAGAATGTTCCATGTGTGTTGGAAAAGAATGTGTACTTTGCAGCTTTTGGGTGTTTTCTATATATGTCTATAAGGTCAAGTTGGCTGATTGTGCCTTTTAGTCTTCTATATCTTTGTTGAGTTTCTTTACTGAGAATGATGTGTTGAAGTCTGCTACTATTATTGCGGGACTGTCAGTTTTTCTTTTCAGTGCTGTTAGAGTTTATTTTATGTATTTTGGAACCCTGTAATTGGGTGCGTAGATTTTTTTATGGTTATGTCTTCATGATGGATTGCCCCTTTAATCATTACATAGTGCCCTTCTTTGTCTTTCATGGTGGATTTTGTTTTAAAGTGTATTTTATCTGAAATTAGTATTGCCACTCCTACTTTTATATTTTTTTTTCCATCCTTTGATTTTTAATAAAATTACATCTTTGTTTCTAAGGTGTGTCTCTTGTAGACAGTGTATTGATTGATCCTGTTTTTTTTTTTTTTTTTAATCTATTCTGCCACTCTCTGTCTCTTTATTGGTGCATGTAGGCCATTACATTCAGTGTAATTATTGACAGGCATTACTTTATTGATGTCATTTTCTAGTTTTTTTTTTTTTTTTTTTGTGGTGCTGATATTTTCTTTGTTCTTACTCTCCTATGCTGAATTCCTTTTGCTGGTGGATTTTTTTTTTTTTTTTTTTTTTCCATTTCTTTTGTTTTTGTAGATTTTGTCTTACTGAGACTTTATGTTTTTCTTCTTTATTTTGATTAGTAGGTTAACTTTCTTTGTGGTTACCTTGAAATTTACCCTTATCTTCATAGGTTTGAACCAGTCTATTATTACTTGTTATTGCCTTGCTTTCCTCTCCACTGGAAAGTTCTATACCTACACCTTTTTTTCCTTCTTTTACGTTTCTGACGTTCTCATTTATAGGTTAACCTCTCTGGTTCTCTGTTGTACTTCTTTTGGTTTTGGAATGTCCTCCAGAGTTCATTTCCTAGGTTGGTATCTGACAGATGCTATCTTGTATCCTAGATTCAGGCTGTGGTCTAATATTGTTTGTTCTCAGAGCAAAGGACTTCCTTCAATAATTCTTTAAGTAGTTTGGTTTTTACATATTCCTTTAATTTCTGTTTACCTGGAAATGTCCTAATCTCTCCATCATATTTGAATAAGAGTTTTACCGGATATGTTATTCTTGGGTGGCAATTTCTTTCTTTCAAGATTTTATATATATCATCCCATTGCCTTCTTGCCTGCATGGTTTCTGCAGCATAATCAGAGTTTAGTCTTATTGTTTCCCCTCTGTATGTGACTTTTTGTTTTTCTCAATCTGCTCTCAGGGTTCTTTGGATTTAGTGAGTGTGATTATGATATGCTTTGCTGACTTTCTTTTGGGGTTTATCCTCTCTGGGGTTTGTTGATCTTGGATGGTCAGCTTTTCATCTTTCATTATATTAGGGAAGTTTTCTGTCAGCAGTTCTTCAATGATCCTCTCTGTGTTTTCCATTTTCTCCCCCTGTTCTGGAACTCTAATCACTCACAAATTTTTGCTTTTGATTGTATCCCACATAATTCTCAGGGTTTCTTCATTTTTCTTTGTTCTTTTTCTTATTTTTCCTCAAAGTTGTATCCAAGTGTTTGTCTTCAATTTTGCTGATTATGTCTTCTATCATTTCAAATTTGTTCCTTAGCCCTTCTATGACACTGTCCATTTCTGAAATCTTGTTTGTATTTTTTTATTTCTAATTAATGTTTTTGTTTGATGTCCTTTTGTGAATTTCTTTTGGCATTTTGTTCCTATATTATTTTCCTGAATTTTTCCATTTTTTAATCCATATTTTCCATGAATTTATCTGCCTTTTCCATGAATTTGTCTATTTTTTTTCTCATTTTTGTCTGCTTTTTGCTTCAACTCTTGGATTGCTCTGAATATTAGAGATCTGAATTCCCTGTCAGGTAGCTCTAGTGCCTTTTCGTCTACTGGAAAGTTATGTGGTGATTTATTTTGGATGCCTATTGGAACCACTCTGTCCTTTATATATATATATATATAGTCTGCTATCTTCGGGACATTCAGTAGTTGTTTTCTTCATTTATTGATTGTAGATTTGTTGTTTCATCCTGATTTTTTGTTTTATTTGGTTATGTCTGAGCAGGCAATCTACATTCTTTGTTGTTTGCTCATCTGTGGGCATGGCATTTTTCACCTCCTTGTCCAATGGATAGGGCCTGTTGCTTGGCTATGATGCAGCAGGGCAGGTCCAACTGAAGGGAAGGGGCTGAGATGGATTGTTTGTAGCATGTACTAAGGCCAACAGGGTGAGCCAGGAGTCAGTGCAGGGCAGGTTCCAGTAGGCTGTGCCTGTGCTGCTTGGGAGTGTGATGTTCAGTGCACAGTGCAGGTAGGCAGGAAGGAGGGTGGAGGTTGTGATGTGTGGATCTAAGATAGGTATGGAAAAGAAGAGAGACAGCAGAGAGAAACAGGAGCCAAAAAACACAACAACAAAAAAAGGTGCTAAGGGAGCTTGCTGTTGGAGTGGAGAGATGAGAAACTGAGAAATGAAGAAAAACAAAAAGGTAAAAAAAAACAGGAAATGAAAGAAAAGCCTCCAAAGATCCCACTGATGTGGCTGTGCAGTTCAGGGAAGTAGCTCCCAGGCCACGCGGTACAGCCTGGGTAGAAGGGGCAGTGATGTCACACAGTGCCAGGTATTCAGGAGACAGGAAAAGAAGGAAAGTATAGAGAGACAAGAAACTAAGAAATGAAGAAAAACAAAAAGGAAAAAAGAAAAAGAAGTGCCCCCAGGGATCCTACTGGTGCAGCTGCGTGGATTGGGAAAATGGCTCCCAAGTTATGAAGTGCAGCCCTGATAGAAGGGGCTACCAAGCTACGAAAAGAAAAAGAAAACAAACAAAACCAAACCAGATATAACAGAACAAAACCAAAACAAACAAAAAAAGGCCCCAGGGGTCCCACCAATGTGGCAGTGTGAACTGGGGAAGCTGTTCCCCAATCGAGCGATGCTTCACAGCCTATCGAGAAGAAGCAGAGATGGCAAATGGAGCCAGTGCTGACAGAAAGTGGGGGGAGGTGGTGAGAGGCAGGGAAGAAACCAAAAGAAGTGGAAAAAAGCAACTGTAACAACAAAGAAATGGCACTGGGGGAGCCAGCCAGTATGGGTGGGGCAAATCCAAGTGGCACAAAGCAGGAGTTGGTACCTCCCAGCCAAGAGACTGGCCAGTGGCTGAGGAGGGGGAAGAAGGGTGGGGGGTGGGAAAATGTATATAGGTGCTTACCAGGTGCTCTGTCTCCTGCTAGGAGCTCTGTGAAGTTGCTACAGGAGTTCAAGATGGCGAATCCGTGCTGATAGAGGACCTTTGCTCATCTCTCTCCTTTCTCTCTGTTCTCTGCCAGCTTCTTTATTCCATGCAGTGCTTTGAGACCTTTATAACTTTATTTGACACTTAGAGTTCTAGGGTTGATGTTTTTCTCTGTTTTACTTTTTCAGGTCTTTGCTGTGGAGGGATGGTGTGGTGCTTCTAGCTATAGTGCCATATTGGATCCGCCTCTGGAATTCCCATAAATTTGGAGAATTTTTCTCTCACTTTCTCTAGAAACATTTATCTTCTCACATGACATGGGAACTAGAGACATAGGCATTTATCTAGTTAATTGCCCTGATCCAAAAGAATAATAAAACTTGTCTTATCTATCCCAGATAGTCAAAATGGTGACAGTCTGAAATAAGACCTTAAGTTAAGCTCCCAAGATGCCTGGAAGATTTATGTACTATCTGACTAATGTTTACACGTCAAAAGAAATGAAGCTCAGTCCTGAGAGACATCTTCATGTCCTAAGAACTGAAGACACTAGGACTTATCTCTCACTTAAAAACCAAACCAAACACATTGTCAAAGAGTAGGTTCCGACTCATAACTACCCTATAAGACAGAGAAGAATTGTCCCTTAGGGTTTTCAAGGAGCAGCTGGTGGATTCGAACTGCCAGTCTTTTGGTTAGCAGCTGCACACTTAACCACTGCACCACCAGGGCTCCCATCTGTCTTTTAGGGGTATACATTTACATTCCTGATGGTTAGGGTAAGAACTCAGGATTCCTTATATAACATATCTAAGGAGCAGGGATTTTTCTCCATCCTTTTAGGAGGGAATAATGAAACACATCTGTATAAAAACATAGAAAATCCATTGTTCTCCATCCCATCTCTTGTCTATAAAGTGTAATCCATGATTGATATAGAGTTTCCACTGGCTTTCATTGCTCTGGGGGAAGACAGGGACTGATTCTATAATGTTACCATGGCAAATAGGGTAACATATCAGACTGTTCATTTTTTTGACAAAACAACAACATATATATGTTATATTTTTATATCATTATACATATTTTTGTATTTTTTAATGACTCAAAGACTTTTCTCTGAATAACGCTGAATTTATTTGCATCCGATGCCAGCTTCACCTGCCTCATTTGTTGATATTATTAGATGCATAATAATAATAATTTTTAAGCTACACCTTAACTTTACATTCAAGCTTCAATTGCATTTTTCATGCTTTATGACTTTGGGGTCTGGGAGATAATCAGAATTTTAAGGAATTTCATAGAAGGATGTTCTCAGCCACTACAAGTTGATTTTAATGATTTAGTTATCAATCTTCAGAATATATTTCCTATTTGGCTTATTTATTGAAAGGAATAGAAATTTCAGACATATTTTTTAAAACTTTGCTATTCAACCCCATACCCTTAATTGTTCTGACTCTTAAAGATAACTCCTACTTTTCTTGAAAGTACTTATGTAAGAACCTTGTATTCACAAGTAAGTATTGGCCAACTCTTCTATGATCTATTGGAGGTGGGATAGAAAATAAATAGAGCATTTTTTTTATATATATATACTTGGGAAGAAAGACAAGAGTGTAAGTAGTCCAATAAATGGTAGACTGATAAATACTCTAATAGTGATTTTTTATGAGTACAAAAAACAAAAAGCTTAATTCAAAGAACCCAGGAAAGCTTTTTGGAAGAGAACAATTTGAACCACATCTTTTTTTTTTTTTTAATTTTATTGTGTTTTAGGTGAAAGTTTACAGTGCAAATTAGCTTTTCATTAAAAAATTTATGCAAAAAAAAAAGTTTCGTGACATTGGTTGCAATTCCTACAATGTTCCTCATGTCCATTTATCTAGTTTTCCTGCCCCTTTCTGCCTTCTCATTTTGCCCATTTGGTCTCCTATACTTGATTGAGCAAAGAAGCACATTTCTCAGGTGTGTTAGCATTTGTTTTATAGGGCTGTCTAATCTTTGGCTGAAAAGTGGGTTTTGGGAGTGGCTTCTGTTCAGAACTAGCAGGGTGTCCAGGGGCCACAGTCTCGGGGTTTCCTCCAGTCTCTGCCCAACAAGTAAGCCTGGTCTTTTTTTGTGAATTTGAATTTTGTTATACATTTTTCTCGCACTCTGTCTAGGACCCTCTATTGTGTTGAACCCCAACTTGAAGGATATATAGGATTTTGGCTGGCAGGCATTTTGAGATGAGAAGTTTGAACAAAGATAAATAAAGGAAAGTAATAATCTAATATAAATAGTACATATCCATGACTCTAGATGTAAATCATATATATAATTTGCAGGGATGGGCAGAGGATGAGATTGGATATTAAATGAAGTTGTTTTGGGATGGGAAAATTAAGTGTAAATGTTGTGAAGGACTTATATTGGGAGCAGAGAAATCTGAGTTTTATTCTGTATGTAATATGAAATCGCCAAACATTTTTGAACAGTGTAAATGCATATGAAGACAGGTACATAGGCTGGATTTAAGGTGACAGAACCTGAAGGTAAAGGGGATCTGTTCAGAGGCTGTTAGCATAGTCCTAATGAGAAATAATGAAGCCCTCAATTAGGCTGATAGCAGCAGTTAGGGATCATAATGTGAATTAGAAATGGAACTACTTTATAAAATCACTTAAAAGAAGTGATTTCCTGTGCAATGTTAGAATTCAGGTCTAATTTTAACAGGGAAAAACCTATTATATATCTATGTATCTGGTTATTTCTTTTGAGTTTTATATTATTAACTAATTTACTATTGTAAATTGTAATTACGATGGCTTGGTCTCTCTTCATGTTGTTCTAAATACTCAGACACATAAGACATATATAATGAATGAGTCAAGAAAGGAAAGAATTAATCAAGCAGTTCTTATGTACTCACAGTTCCTTACTTAAGCTAAATATTAGGTGAAATCTTTCAAATCATTACTGTTGTGAAGTAGATCTGTTCAAACTAGAAACATCTTAGTTTTATTTAGAAACTTTTCGTATAAGACATTATTAGCATTAGATGACTTTAAATATAAATTGTGTTAAAAATTTTAGTGAGTTTTGATGAGTTCTTGCCTGGTCCATATAAGAATGGACATTCCCTGAAAGCAGTAATCATGTTTCTTGCTCATCAGTGTATCTTTAGCTGCTGCAGCAATTCCTGTTTTAGTTCACTTTCAATGAATAATTCCTGAATAAATGAATAGGGGCCAGCTCTCTAAAAAATGTCAATAAGCTCTGACTATAGAATAATTCAAGCCTGATTTAGAAGAGGTTATGGAACCAGGGATATCATTGCTGATGTCAGGTGGAGCCTGGCTAAAAGCAGAGAATACCAGAAAGATGTTTACCTGTGTTTTATTGACTATGCTAAGGCATTCAACTGTGTGGCTCATAACAAATTATGAATAACATTGTGAAGAATGGGAATTCTGGAACGCTTAATTGTGCTCATGAGGAATCTATATATGGATCAAAAGGCAGTCGTTCAAACAGAACAAAGGGATACTGCATGGTTTAAAGTCAGGAAAGGTGTGTGTCAGGGTTGTATTCTTTCACCATACCTACTCAAAATGTATGCTGAGCAAATATCCAAGAAGCTGGGGCATCAGGATTGAAGGAAGACTCATGAACAACTTGTGTTATGCAGATGACACAACCTTGCCTGCTGAAAGTGAAAAGTCAGGACTTGAAGGACTTACTGATGAAGATCAAAGACCACAGCCTTCTATGGATTACACTTCCACATAAAGAAAACAAAAATCTTCAAAACTGGACCAATAAACAACATCATGATAGATGGAGAAAAGTTTGAGGTTGTCAAGGATTTCATTTTTTTTGGATCCACAATCAACACTCATGGAAGCAGTAGTAAAGAAATCAAAAGACACATTGCATTGGGTAAATCTGCTACAAATGACCTATTTAAAGTGCTGAAACCCCCAAGAGTCTGTCAGTTTGTAGTACTTTGGGGGCTTCTGTGTTGCCGTGATACTCTGATCTGTTGCAACTAGAAATGTTTTCAACACAATCAACACCCATGGAAGCAGCAGTCAAGAAATCAAAAGACCCATTGCATTGGGAAAATTGGCTGCAAAAGACCTCTTCAAAGTATAGAAAAGCAAGGATGTTACCTTGAGGACTAAGGCGCACCTGCCTCAAGCCATGGTGTTTTCAATTGCCTCATATACATGTGAAAGCTGGACAATGAACATGGAAGACTGAAGAAGAATTGATGTCTTTGAATTGTGGTATTGGAGAGGAATATTAAATATACTATGGACTGCCAAAAGAATCAACAAATCTGTCTTGGAAGAAGTACAACCAGAATGCTCCTTAGAAACGTTGACAGCGAGACTATGTGTCACACACTTTGGACATGTTATCAGGAGGGATCAGTCACTGGCGAAGGACATCATGCTTGGTCAAGTAGAAGGTTGGCAAAAAAGAGGAAAATCCTCAACAAGGTAGATTGGCACAGTGGCTGAAACAATGGGCTCAAGCATAGCAACAATTGTGAGGACAGCGCAGGACTGGGCAATGTTTCTTTCTATTGTGCATAGGGTCTCTATGAGTTGGAACTGACTCGAGGAAACCTAACAACAGTTACAACAATAGAATATCAATAAACATATAAAAGCAAGTCACTGACCACAGTTTTAGAAACAGGAGTAAAAGAAACAATTTTAGAAGGTTCATAAAGAGTATGAATGAGTTTCAATGGTGGGGATAGAATTTTCCCTTTTTGTTTTCTTTTAATAGTGTCTAGTACAAAGACATAGACATAGATATTATGAGAATTGTATAAATGGGTTTGGAGTCCCTGGGTGGTGCAAATGGTTAACACACTTTGTTGCTAACAAAAAGATTGGTGGTTTGAGTCCACTTAGTGGTACCTTGAAGGAAAAGCCTGGTGATCTACTTTTGAAAAATCAGCCATTGAAAATCCTGTGATGCACAGTTCTACTCTGATACACAAAGGGTCACCATGAGCTGGAATCAAGTGCACAGCAACTGATTAATGGTTTGGTTATAAATACATCAAAACAGTAATATAGATACTTGAAAAATCGTGAACGATTCAAGTTAGTTTTTTTTTTTTTTCTTGTGATACCAAAAGTAGTTCATGATGTATCTCCATAGGTGAAATTATATACAGCATTATTAAAAATCTGCAACTAAATTACTGGTGGAGGTGAAGCTACACTTTTTCTGAGCACAGCATTGTTGAAACTCTCTAAATTTTACTTCATTTAATTCAGCCCTCTTTTTAGTTTATTTTTCTTAAAATCCCTTTTTATTTATTTGAAATCCTCTAAGGTGTTGATTTTCTCTATTTGTGGAACTCTAGGACAGTTTTAGGAGCCCTGGTGATCCAGTAGTTAAGAGCTTGGCTGCTAACCAAAAGGTCAGCAGTTCAAGTCCACCAGCCACTCCTTGGAAACGCTATGGGGGCAGTTTCTCCTGTCTTATAGGGTCACTACAAGTCCGAATCAATTTGACAGCAAGGGTTTTTTTTTTTTTTTTTTGGTTTTTGAAGACAGTTTTATATATGAAAGCTCGTTGGTGTGTTTTCCAACAATTACTCGCATAAAAAAATTAAAATCACGGTTTGAATGGAGGAAAAACGTTGAAGGCAATCACTTACATTTCAAACACAATGTTTGAAACTACAATCTTTAAACTGGAACTTTATTCCTAAGGTAAGAAACGTAATGAGATTTTTATAGTAATTCTCAGCAAGGGAATTGTTTCCTTCGTGATCAGGCCATGGATTTTTTACTCTGCCACAGGTTTAAGTCAGCATAAACCAATGATAGAAGCGTAGCATTGACTGCTGGAGATCATTGACACCCTCTTCCCCCCACCCCCCCACCCCCTTTGCAGGGCAGCATTGAACTGTGAAAGCGATTGTTCCCTTAGCTCTTACTGTTAAGGTTACTGGATTCTGGGAATGACGAAAACAAAGGAAGCTGTCCTTCAGTATGGCATCTTTTCCTTCTTGTAAAAGTCTCCAAAATTTATTTATAGCATTGCCTTGCTTAGAGTTCTAGCACTTTGTATTCTCTAAGACATTTTCTCAGACTAAATTAAAGAATATTCAGCTAGCACATTTGCTGCCTCATCCTGCAGATGTCCATCAGTGCAATACCAAATGCATTTGCTTGGTACAAAAAGGGCAATTGATTGTGAAAGAGTTTTACTTTTTCTAGTAAATTCTTCTTTGAATATGGTTACATGTGTCTAGGTACAAAAAAATTTGAAAGAAATTGATATTCAGCCTCTCTCCTGATGAAACAGAGATACAGTAAGAAGTCTGCCACAAAAGGATTCATAAATACAGAGTAAGGCGGCCTGTGAGGTGAGGATTGCTCATAGCTATAAATGGTTTATAGAGACCAGATTTGAAATTCATTGGATCTCCATCAAAAATAATATTGTTAGTATGTTGGATAGATCAAAGGTTTGAGCTAACATAAAGCAGTTTTTCACCTCCAGGTCAGTTACTTGATTCTTTTTCAAATTGTTAAGGGAAGACTGAGGAGTGAGTTTCTCTCTGTGTATATTACTCAGAGATAAAACATTAATATTACTGAAGGAAGAATAGGAAATCAATCATAAAAATCTATGCCTTAAACCACAGACACACACTCTCTCACGCACTCATGTAAACTGTCTCTTCAACTGGATTGTTACCCTTTAAGAAAAAAAAATTAAAAAAAGTGTATTTAAATAACGCACTTAACTTCCAATGATATAATCTCACCAGTAAAAGAACTGAGTGATTTTACCAGGAAATTGTACTTTCCTTTGTGAGGTTTGCAAGCATTTATCTATCCCAAATATCTGCATAGAAATTTTCATGTGCTCTCTACATATCTGAAAAATGAAGAGTAAAGGAAAAAAAATTGTCCTTTTAATAATGCTCTAATATCTGTTCCAATTGTTCTTACTTTCTCAGGGTGCCCTATCCCTTTTATTATGTACTCCTTGTAATTCTCCTGGCTCTTAGTAAATAGCACTACAGATTTCTCAAAAACTTATTTTTTTTTATTTAGTCTAACCCCTTGTCCTGTACTGATACCAGATCATATAGATTGATGTCAATCTTGTTAATTTAAAGTTCTAAGACATAAAACTTCTTTTTTTAATTTACTCATTAATTGCTCCTAGTGTTTAGTGTGGGTTTTTTAGTGTTTAATGGCCTATACAGAGGAGAGGGAGGAAATTTTAGGTTAATTTTAGTGTGAATTCTTACTTTGCGATCTAAGCTTAGTTGGTTATTCTGTTGTTGTTGTTGTGGTTTTTTTAAATATATATAAAGCCTTTTTATATATAAAAATTATTATGATCTTTTTGCTGCCTAAATTGATATAGCCCCAATTGAGCAAAGTGCTTTTCTTTTTGTTGATACGAATATTGGCGTTACCTGTGGTTTATAAATTCCTAAATTGCAGCTCCAGCTACACACATGCAACTCTATTCACTAGTTCTAGCTATGTTAACTTTGATCTCCTTAAATGATCAACCAGTTATATTACCTTCATTATGTATCAAAGCAGTAAAGTCTTCTCATTTTGGCTTAGTAATGCTTGCTTTAATATTATTTCCAAATGACTCAAAATATTCTGAAATAGCTAAAGGAAATAATGTTTTTTTTTTTTTTTTGAAAAGCAGTCACTTCTAAAGGCTTGCTAGTTTTTGACCAAAACAAAAAGATATTATCTTTTGTAGAATTTCCATGTCGAGCTGTGAGTACAAAAGAAGAACATCTCATTTAGAAAATGTAGACATTGAGGAAACAAACCAAACTTTTAGAGGCATTTTGATTCATCTTTGAAGTTTGAGGAAACACAGAAAAATAATGAGTAATGAAACCAAAAGATGGGGTTCTTTCAATAGCAAAGTGGTAAACATGATGAAATTCTGCAGAGAGCCTGAAGAGAATGGAGGCAGAGAAAAGACCATTGGCTCGTCACAAGAAAATCATTGGTAACATTAGAACAATTCCAGGAAAGTGATTTGAGGTATAATAAAATGTGCATTAGAAAAACAAAGAAGCATGAACAAAAAGAAGTTGAATGTGAAATCACCTTGAGCCCCAGAAACTTCCAATATGTAATCAACAAGATACAAATATATTTCTGAAATAAGTGAGACTCTTGATGGGGTTAAGCAGCATAACTTCGTATTAAATCCAATTGGCAAACATTTTAAGATATATCCAACAATATTGAAGAGACTGAATTTGGAGGGAGAGAAAGTGAACAAGGGTTATAAATTAGCAAAATAAGAACAGTAGAATGTCAAGGAGACAGTGGGGGATTTAGAAAGATGGCAGAGACAAACTTTTTTTTTTAAATCTTATGATAGATTGGCAGTTGTCGGTGATACATTTGCATATATATTTGAAGACCTCAAGATGCCTCTCTAAGTAATAAATAGAACTGCTATACAGAAAATCAAGGTTTATAGAAGACCCTAATAACACCTTCAACCAAGTAAATCTAGTTGAAATTTATAGTACACTCCAAGTACACATGGAACATTCTCAAAGATAGACCATCTCCTGAGCAATAAAACATACCTTAACCAATTCAAAAGGATTGTAATCATACAAAATATATTTTATGATTACAATGAAATTAAGCCAGCAATCAACAACAGTGATAACAGGTAAATCTACAAACACTTGTAAATTAAACAAAACACTCTCAAATAACCCATGAGTCAATGAGGAAATCTTAAAAATATTTTTGAACTGATAGTATTGGAAATACAACTTACCAAAATTTGCAGGAGGCAGCTAAAGAAGAGCTCAAGGGGAAGTTTACTATAATAAATGCTTATAGTAGAACAAGGTAAGAGAGATCTCTGACAATAATCTAAGATTTGACCTTATGAAGCTTGAAAAATAAGAGCAAAAGATACCGAAAACAAGAGAAAGACGGAAATAATAAAGATAAAAGCAAAAACATACATAATTGAAAGCAGAAAAGTAGAAAAAAATAAATAAAACCAAAATCTGGTTCTTTGGTTCTTCAAATAATTCAATAAAATGTTTAAGCTTCTAGCAAAACTGACAAATGAAACAAGACACAAATTACCAATATTAGCAACAAAATAGGTCACATCATTATAGACAATCACCACCCACCTCTCCCAACAGTAAACATAGGAGAATTTTACAAATAACTCCATGCGCATAAATTCTGCAACATAATGAAACTGAATAATTCCTTAAAAACCACAAACTACAAAATTTATCCAAGATGAAATACATTACCTGAAGAAATCTTTAACTACCAAGAAATTTGAATTTGTACTGAAAACTAAAAAAGATATTTCCTAGTTCAGATGTTTTCAATGGCTGACACTACAAAATATTTACGTAAGAAATAACACCAGTTCTGCACATTTTCTTCCAGAAAAAGAAGAGAATAGTTCCAGACTCATTTTATGAGACCAGCATACTCTGTTATAAGTAAAACTCTAAGATGATTCCCAGATTCCTGCCCCCTGGTATACAAAAAAAAAAAAAAAATGCCCTGTATAATCCCCTGCACTTGAGTTTTAGCATGGTCTGTAAATATGATGGAATATTACTTACATGATTAGGTTACTAATCTCTCAACTTTGAATTAATCAAAGCAGATATCTTGGATGGGCCTGACCTAATCGGATGGGCCTGACCTAATCAGATGAGCCTTTAAAAGAAGGAGAAGTATCAGAGACCTGGCCTTGATGACATAGTTATCATGAGTTCTACAGCTAAAATGTAATTAATTCTGGCAACATTCATTTGAGCTTGGAAGTGGAATTTTGCCCTTGAGCTTGGAAGAGTAGTTCAAGTTCCAGGTTAAATTGCAGAGCATCCAACACCTTGTAAGATCCCAGGCAGAAAAACCATTGTGCTATGTCCAAAATTGGACCAAAGAACCACTGATATAATAAATGGTTGTTGTTTTAGTTCACTAAGTTTGTTGTAATGTAAACTGGTACAAGCACTATGGAAAACAACTTAGTAGTTTATTATAAAGTTAATATACATTCACCATAAAACAAAAAAACCATTGCTGTCATATGACCCAAAAATATCACACCCAGGAGTTTAGAGAAATAGAAAACTATATTCACAAAAATATTGATTTGCTAATGGTTTAGAATCTTTTCGTTTTTCTCTCTCCATAATCACCAATTGGAAAAAAAAATTACCTTCAATATGAGATTAATCAGCAATCTATAGTAATCCATATGATGGAATAACACTCAGCTATAAAAAACTTGTTTCCATCAAGTCGATTCTGACTCATTGTGACCCTATAAGACAGAGTACAACTGCCCCATAAGGTTTCCAAGTAACAGCTGGTGAATTTGAACTGCCAACTTTTGTTTAACAGTCAAGCTCTTAACCGTTGTGCCACCAGGGTTCCCAGCTATAAAAGGAACAAACTATTGATAAATGTAACAACTTGGATGAGTCAAAAAGACATGTTGAGTAAAAGAAGTGATGCACAAAAGGTTACTGTATGATTCCATTTAAATGGCATTCTCCAAACAACAAAATTTTATATCCTTTATAAATGTTTTCCAGGGTTTAGGGGTGGGTGGAGAGTGTGAATACAAATAAGTAGCATAAGGAGGCTTTGTGGGTGATGGTAAATGCCTTAGTTACCTAGTGGTGCCATGACGGAAATACCACAAGTGGGTGGCTTTAAAGAAGAGAAACTTATTTTTTCACATTTTAGAAGGCTAGAAATCCAAATTCAGGGCAAGGCTCTAGGGCAAGGTCCTTCCTTGTTTGTAGCCCTGGGAGTACCTCAGTGTTTCTTGAAATTCCTTGGTGTCTGTCTACCCCTCTGTGTGCCTCTGTATTTATTCCGCTCTTTTTATAACTCATAAGTGATAAATTTAAGACCCACTCTACTCTGGTATGACCTCATTAACTGTATTTCCAAACAGCCTCATATTTACAGATACAGGGTTTAGGATTTGAACACACATTCAGGTTGGGGGGGCACAATTCAATCCATAAAAGTAATGTTCTTTATCCTGTTTGTGGTGATGGCTATGTGAATTTATAAATGTATTAAATTCATAGGACTGTACAACAAAAAAATCAGTTTGTATGTTAGATAGAAAGATACAGACTTTTTTGCATATTCCAGTTAAATAGAGAATATGGCCAGATTATGATATTAATCTATCTTCTTTCTTGATTGATCGAAGAACATTTTTACTCATTTTAATTTCCAAAGTTCCTTTCACAGGAAGGTATGTGTGTGTGTGTAGAAAAACTGATTTAAATAGACGTATAAATTGGGAAGAGATTCATGTTGTTGTTGTTGTTAAGTGCCGTCAAGTTGGTTCCGACTCACAGTGACGCTATGTATCACAGAACGAAAAACTGCCTGGTCCTGTGCCATCCTTACAATCATTGCTATGCCTGAGCCCATTGTCACAGCCACTGTGTCAATCCTTCTTGTTGAGGATCTTCCTCCTTTCTGTTGACCCTGTACTTTACTAGGCATGATGTCCTTCTCCAGGGACTGTTCCCTTCTAACATTTCCAAAGTACGTAAGACACGGCCTTGCCACCCTTGCTTCTAAGGAGCATTCTGGTTGTAGTTCTTCCAAGACAGATTTGTTTGTTCTTTTGGGAGTCTGTGGTATATTCAATATTCTTTGACAACACCACAATTCAAACAGGTCAATTCTTCAGTCTTCCTTATTCATTGTCCATCTTTCACATGCATATAATACAATTGAAAACACCATGGCTTGAGTCAGGCACACCTTAGTCCTCAAGGTGACACCTTTGCTTTTCAACACTTTGAAGAGATCCTCTGTAGCAGATTTGCCTAATGCAATGCATCTTGTGACTTCTTGACTGCTGCTTCCGTGGGTGTTGACTGTGGATCCAAATAAAACGAAATCCTTGACAACTTCAATCTTTTCTCCGTTTATCGTGATGTGGCTTATTGGTCCAGCTCTGAGGATTTTTGTTTTCTATATGTTGAGGTGTAATCCATACTGAAGGCTGTGGTCTTTGATCTTCATCAATAAGTGCTTCAAGTCATCTTTACTTTCAGTAAGCAAGGTTGTGTCATCCGTATAACACAGGTTGTTAATGAGTCTCCCTCCAATGCTGATGTCCCGTTCTTTTTCATATAGTCCAGCTTCTCAGATAATTTGCTCAGCATAAGAGATTCATAAGCGTCCTGTTTCACAATAAATTCCAAAATGCGTAATATTCTTCATGCCTGTGTTTTTTCAGACCCATTCCAAATGTTTCAAATGTCTTTACAGTCAGTCTCCGCTAAATATATTCATCAGAAAATTTACCCAAAATTCTAATATATTTGTTAAAAATTCCAAAGAACGTTTCTCCTCTTTTACCAAAAAAGGCTGAATGATAGCAAACATTGACATTATTTGCATAGTATATAGCTCATGAGGAAAATGATCAAAACACTGGAACATTACCCATTTTATTTCTTCTGGCAATGTAAGACCAGTGTCATTCGTCATTTTTCCTGGCATCTACAAGTGACAGACTTGAAATAACTCAGTTTCTGTTTCTTCTTATAATCACGATGCTATCATTGTTTATCTCAAATATACTATAAATGTAAGAATTAAAGTACCACATGGTTTGGAGACACAAACTGCACTGTAAGAAAGCTCAAACCATTCTGAAGTATTACAAATTCTTGAGAAAAGCATATGTACCTGAGAGTGTGTGATTCAGGGCAATTAGATAGTTTAGGACTATTTATATTAACAAAAAAAAAAATTTTTTTTTATATGTAAAGTATAACATTTGTTAAAGAATGTTGTTGTTAGGTGCCGTAGAGCCAGTTCCAATTCATAGCGATTCTATGTACAGTGGAATGAAATATTGCTTGGTTCTCCACCATGCTTAAGCCCATTGTTGCAGCCATCATGCTTGAGCCCGTTGTTGCAGCCACTGTGTCAATCCATCTCTAGAGGGTCTTCCTCTTTTTTGCTGACCCTCTACTTTACCAAGAATGCTATCCTTCTCTAGGGACTCTTCCCTCCTGACAACATATCCAAATTATGTGAGGCTAAGTCTCACCATCTTTTAAGCAGCATTCTGGCTTTACTTCTTCCAAGACAGATTTGTTCATTCTTTTGGGAGTCCGTGGTATAGTCAATATCCTTTGCCAACACCATAATTCAAAAGCCTCAATTCTTCAGTCTTTCCTATTCATTGTCCAGGTTTCACATGCATATGAGGCAGTTGAAAATACCATGGCTTGGGTCAACCACACATTAGTCCTTAAAGTGACTTCTTTGCTTTTTAATATTTTAAAGGGGCCTTGCAGCAGATTTGCCCAATGCAATGCCGTCTTTGATTTCTTGACTGCTGTGTCCATGGGAGTTGATTGTGGATCCAAGTAAAATGAAATCCTTGACACTTTTAATCTTTTCTCCATTATCATGATGTTGCTCATTGATCTGGCTGTGAGGATTTTGAGCATATAGATTGAATAAATATGGTGAAAGGATGCAACCACGATGGACACATTTCCTAATTTAAACCATGCAGTATCCCCTTGTTATCCTCAAACAACTGCCTCTTGGTCTGTGTACATGTTCCTCAGAAGCACAATTAACTATTAAAGAATATGGTTAATAAAAATATGCACATGTGCAGCATGCACATATATTATGTAACTGCAGCAACAGTTTAGAATTTAGAAACAAAAACTTCAGAAAGGAATATATTATCCCTGACATTTTTGAGAATGGAAGATGCTTGTGATAATAAAAATTGGAATAATTTCCAGTGTGTAATTTTTAAAAATTCTCTGTATGCAAATAAAGAGCCCTGGCAGAGCAGTGGTTAAGAGCCCTGCCGCTAACCAAAAGGTCTGCAGTTTGAACCCACCAGCCGATCCTTGGGAACCTTATGGGGCAGTTCTACTCTGTCCTATAAGTAGCTATGAGTTGGAATTGACTTGAGGACAACAAATTTTGGTTTATAAGCAAATGCAAAACCCAATTATTGCCTGCATCTCTGACAGACAAGACCCACTGCCTCACTCTTGATGCACCACTGCCACTTCATGAAATGTTCTTGGCACCTGTCCCCTTCTCCTCTTTTTAATATACCTAATTTTTTTTTTTTTTTAATTCTTATTAGTACTGAACAGTTTATCTAATCTTTACCTTTTCCGTCGGAAACTCTGGTGACATAGTGGTTAAGTGCTATGATTGCTAACCAAAAAGTCAGCAGTTCGAATCCACCAGGCATTCCTTGGAAACTCTATGGGGTAGTTCTACTCTGTCCTATAGGGTCCCTATGAGTCGGAATCGACTAGACAGTAGTGGGTTTGGTTTAGTGTTTTTGGTTTTACCTTTTCCAGGAGACATTTCCTGATTTCCTCCTGCCTTTCCTTCCAAAGCATGCTGTTTACACATTTATTTCAGTATTTATCAGGTTATGGTAACCTATCTATCTTTATAATAAGCTTGGGATCCTCTGGGAGCACTCACTGAGGGAAGAATTTTACTACAAGTAGTTTAGTAGGCATTATCCCAGACAAGTCCTCTCCCTTTCAGCAAGCAAGGTTGTGTCATCTGCATAATGCAGGTAGGTTGTTAATGAGTCTTCCTCCAACCCTGATGCCCTTTCTTCTTCATATAGTCCAGCTTCTTGTGTTATTTGCTCAGCATACAGATTGAATAGGTATGGTGAAAGAATACAACCCTGACACACACCGTTCCTAACTTTAAACCAATCAGTATCCCCTTGTTCTTTCTGAGCAACTGCCTCTTGATCTATGTAAAGCTTCCTCATGAGCACAATTAAGTGTTCTGGAATTCCCATCCTTCACAATGTTATATATAATTTGTCATGATCCACACAGTCAAATGCCTTTGCATAGTCAATAAAACACAGGTAAACATCCTTCTGCTATTCTCTGCTTTCAGCCAGGATCCATCTGACATCAGCAGTGATATCCCCAGTTCCACGTCCTCTTCTGAAACTGGCCTGAATTTCTGGCAGTTCCCTGTCAATATACTGCTGCAGCTGTTTTTGAATGATCTTCAGCAAAATTTTGCTTGCATGTGATATTAATGATATTGTTCTATAATTTCTACATTTGGTTGGATCACCTTTCTTGGGAATAGGCATAAATATGGATCTCTTCCAGTCAGTTGGCCAGGAAGCTGTCTTCCATGTTTCTTGGGATAGACGAGTGAGCACCTCCAGTGCTGCATCTGTTTGTGGAAACATCTCAATTGATATTCCACCAATTCCTGAAGGCTTGTTTTTCACCAATGCCTTCAGAGCAGCTTGGACTTCTTCCTTCCTTACTAATGTAGGTCAAAGACCACAGCCTTCAGTATGGATTGCACCTCAACATAAAGAAAACAAAAATCCTCACAACTAGATCATTGAGCAACATCATGATAAATGGAGAAAAGATTGAAGTTGTCAAGGATTTCATTTTACTTGGATCCACAATCAACAGCCATGGAAGCAGCAGTCAGGAAATCAAAAGATGCATTGCATTGGGCAAATCTGCTGCAAAGGACCTCTTCAAAGTGTTGAAAAGCAAAGATGTCACCCTGAAGACTAAGGTGCACCTGACCCAAGCCATCGTATTTTCAATCACATCATACGCACGTGAACGCTGGACAATGAATAAGGAAGACTGACGAATTGATGCCTTTGAATTGTGGTGTTGGTGAAGAATATTGAATATACCATGGACTACCAAAAGAACGAACAAATCTGTCTTAGAAGAAGTACAACCAGAATGCTCTTTAGAAGTAAGGATGGCAAGACTGTGTCTTACATACTTTGGATATGTTGTCCAGGAGGGATCAGTCCCTGGAGAAGGACATCATGCTTGGCAAAGTACAGGGTCAGCAGAGAAGAGGAAGACCCACAACAGGGAGGATTGGCACAGTGGCTGCAACAATGAGCTCAAGCATAACAGCAATTGTAAGGAAGTCTCATGACTGTGCAGTGTTTCATTCTGTTATGCATAGGGTCGCTATGAGTCGGAACTGACTCGACAGCACCTAACAACAACAACAATCTCAGGAACGCTGGTAGGCAAGAGGGAAGGATTACAGACACTGACAGTATCCTTCCCAGTATTCTCAGACCTACCATTTCAACGTGTTCATTATGACTTCTACATGTCAGTATCCATAGCTCCTTTCATAGGGTATTTCCCAGTCTGTAGACCAAATCCAAAAAAACCCATTGCCATCCAGTCAATTCCGACTCACAGCTACCTTATAGGACAGAATAGAACTGCCCCATAGGGCTTCAAGGAGCAGCTGGTGGATTTGAACTGCTTACCTTTTGGTTAGCAGCTGAGCTCTTAACCACTGCAATACCAGGGCTCCAGTCTGTAGAACAGTTTGTGCAACTGGCAAGGCAGAAGTCTCAGAGAACTAAACCCACCCCAGCAGCCCACAATCAATGACCTATAAAAGTTGACACAACTTAATTTGTTGACACAACTCTGGGGAATGTATTTTCCTTTTCCCCCAGTGCATTAAGATCCAGCCTAATACTTTGCTGACTTAATAATGCACACTTGACTGGCTTGGTTCCTTCCCTGTATCACTTTCCTATTGTATACTACCAATGTTCCCTGTACCTCCCAAATAAATGACTTGTGTTTGAGACCTTGTCTCAGCTTCTGCTTCTGGGAGATCCTAAACTAGGACAGGGAGTCAGAATAAATAAAACAGTAAAAAGAGAACAAAAAGAGAATGTTAAAAAACAAGTTACTACTATAAGCAAATAGATCTTAATCCCATTGGGGAATTATGGGAGACAATGTATAACATGAGTCTTAGAATTATACCACCCAAGGAACAGGGAGCCAGCATAACTCCCACCAGTCATTAGTTAAAGACTGCTCTTCAAGTGCTTGCATTCTCTGTCCTGTTTGAACTGCTATGGGCAAAGCAGATAAATGTGGGTGCCAACTTCTAGAAACCAGGCCAGTCTATGCTGGAATGGGAAAAACAGCTGAGGTATAGAAGGGGATCTGTGTTTCTTCCATATTGGGATAGGCTTGAGAACAGGTACTTGTTTTACTTGCCTTTCCTACAGATATCTTGCCACAATGCCAGACACATAGTAGATGCTAAAGTTTTTTCCAAATAAACTAATTGAGAGGGTCAGACAACTGTAAGGGTAAGAAATCATTGATCTTCAACAAATCCTTTAGTGTAATGGTTGAGAATAGGGAGTATGAGCTAAGTGTTCAACTTTTCAAGTCGAGCATTTCCTGGAGATTCAAGATAAATGGAATGAGAAAGTGGTAATCCAGTGATACAGGTAGTTCACACCTCTGGAAATCACTTACTCCCCCAACTAATGAAGTCCAAAGAAGTGATGGAGGACAAACCTCATTTTCTGAAAATTATGCAAGGTGAATGGAATAAAAAAAAAAAAAAAGATGGAAAATGAATGATAGTTTGAAGAAAATAGAACATGAGTTTCCAAAAGATATAATGGGATATAGAATGCAAATAGATCAGAAAACAATAGATATTCTAACTTTAGGAATGAAATTGTCTATATGATAAATAGTTCCCAATATATGTCAGGAAAAAAATTCTGCAAAGTAACTGGTAAATATTTCACCTATTTCAAGACTGGGGTGTGGTTAGGCTACAACATTTAGTTATTTATTCTTCTAATGAGAAATTCAGGTCACTTCACTGATGAAACTTTCTTTTGGAAAAGAAAAAATCTACCTTCTTGGTCAGTGTCAGGCTGGGTTCTCTAAAGAAACCAAACCAGTAAAACATGTGAATATCTATACAGAGAAATTTATGTCAAGGAAATGGCTCACTTGGTTGTAGACGCTGGAACATCCCAAATCCGTCGATCAGGCTAGAATCTTCTCCTGATTCATGTAGCCACCCACCCACAGGGGCTGGCAAACCCAAGATTGGCCCGTCAGATGACAGGGTTCTTGTTCACAAGCTGCAAAGATCAATGAATCCCAAGATCGGCAGGCAGAACAGCAGGTAAGCTGCTAGCTCAAGTCCCAAGAATGGAAGGTCAGATGAGCAGGAGCCAGCTGCAGGATCCAGAGCCAGCAAAAGCCCGTGAGTCTTGCAGGAAAGTCCACTTATATATTCGATGCAACCCACATGCCCAAGGAAACTCCCTTTCAACTGATTTGCTACTCACAGCAGATCCCATCATGGAGGTGATGATAATACATCAAATCTTATCATGGAAGTGATCACATCATCATACGACTGTTAAACTACATCATAACTGCCAAACTACTGAGAATCATGGCCCACTCAAGTTGACATACAACCTTAACGATCACAGTCATTAATTATCTATTCTACTAAGTCTAGAAAGAAGAGAGAAAATTCAAATCAACATTGGTGTGAAGAGCCTGCACCTTCCCTGAGAAGGGAGAAATGAGGTGATAGAATCAGTGTCAAGCTTCCTATAGATGCTAATGATGTCAGAAGAAGTTGCTGATATGAACACCATGTTAGATTTTCAATATGCCATTGAGTCATCTTGTCAACTTTATCTTGTTTAGAGTTCTTTGACACCAAAACTCAAGGACAAAGTGCATCTCCCTGTGAACCAGACTGAAACAATTTTGTCTACCATTGATTTTTTTCCTTATTCTTCATCTTGTTTTTGCCATCTGTCTGTTAGTTGAAACGCATTGGCAGCTATAAGGTCATCGTCTTCTCACAGACCCATTTGGACTGACATATTGTGCACAAGTTGAAGCATTGTCTTCTTCAGGGATCCAGGTAAAGTGTCAGATTTATTACCTATTCCCTGAAGAAGTCAGTTTCAAAGTGCAAGTGAATTTGGGAGATCAAGATCTCCAGCACACTAACAATGCTTGGCTTACACTGACAACAGCAATAAAATAGTTTTTCCTTTAAACAAAAACATCAGGAAAATGTAGCATTTGCATGAGAATAACATATTTCCTGAAATACCTCTTCCATCAGACAGGCTTGTTTTCTATCTCATTTGCCCATCTATGTAATTGCTGTGTCTGAATTTTTTTTTTTTTCTTTCTCTACTGTCTGTTAAGTTAGAAGATATATCTGACGAAAAAGTAGTTAAGGTGACATTTACTCCCACGTTACTTTTTCAAAGACTAATGACTAACAGCACGGAAGGAATATGTGCTTTGCCATGAATGTTTCAAGGATGAATTCCGATATAATTTTTCCTTAGTTTTAGTAGTGCAATTATTTTGATTATAGTTACAGCTCTGATCAAGGGTGGCTTCTGGCACTCTTTCTTCTGACAGGGTTTTCCTCAAGTGCACTCTGGAGAGCTCTCTGTGTTTGTAGGAAAGGATGAAGCCTGAACAGTGACCTTTTTACTCTGTCAGATAGTCTCCTAGTTTGCACCAAATTTTCATGTTTTTTAGCTTTGAGTCTACAAAACCAAAATATCACTGAGAAGGGTTTTTTGTTTTTAAGTAAAAGTCCAGTAACCTTCAGAGGTAAAAATATTGTAAAAGAAAAAAAAAAAAAAATCAGTGTCTTTCTTTACTGTTCTGCTTTTATTGAACCAGCAAAACTAAGCATTTTGATTTCACTAGGAATTGTTCTGTCTTCTTTCTTGAAAGCAAATTAAAAATTAAAGTAACGTAAAATTTCTGTAGAGATAGACACAATAAAATGATTGCTTGGGTGGTGTTCATTGATTTATGAGATAAAATGTGTGTGTGTTGTGTGTATGTGCACGCACATGTAAACATGCTTGTGATTCTTTTAGAAATTAGTCATGACCTTAAAGCTAAATGGATCCAATGGGCCTCCCAATAGACTGTATAGATGAAACGAATTTATGAATCAGCTGACTTCTGAGGCCCTGCAGCAACTGAAACAAATGTCACACTGATTTGACAAATATGGGGCTACCTTTACTAGGGAGAATTGAACACACTATCTGACCAACTCCTTGTGATGGCCCAAACATGGCAGAGGTCTTGCCAGTAGTGATTAAAAAAGAGCATAGGCAAAAACGGAGATTATTTTTTTTGTTTGTTTGTCTCAGGGCACCCTTTCCTATGATTTCACTGAAACTCCTTCAAGGCAAAAACCCCACATCAGGAGCTTCATTTGTAAGGAGAGAATAGACCTTTAACCCGGTTATCCTCAATTACTTTGATTCCACTTACTAAGCCTTTGTTGACTAAGAGTAATCCCAAACGAGATTTTTTTTAACACCCTAGGATTTAGATAACAGAAGATCATGTAATACCATGAAGAAAATGGCATGATAAATGAAACTTATACACTTTAAAAACTGAAATTTACAAATGTATGTCCAGAAAGACTTTGAGTTGTGCATAATCATCAATCATCAAGAGCTATTGTCCTGAATTCCAGGGTGTATTAGTATCCTACAGCGCTGTAACTAATTACCACATACTCATGGCTTAAAATAAAGGAAACATTGTTTCAGAGCCAGAAGTTCAAAATCAAGGCATCAGAAGGGTCATGCCTGTCTTTAGGCTCTAAGGGAGGATCTTTCCTTGCCTCTTCCTAGCTTCTGGTAGTTGCTGGCAATCTTTGGTGTTCCTTGGATTATAGACACATCACTCCAATCTCTGCCTCTGTTTTTACATGGCATTCATATTATCTTTCATTCCATGTCTCTGTGTCCAAATTCCATTTTCTTATAAGGACACTAGTTATTGGATTAAGATTTACTCTAATCCAGCATGACCTCCATTTAACTTTGTAACACCTGCGAAGACCCTATTTCCAAATAAGGTCATATTCTGGTGTCTGGATGGACATAGATTTTGGTAAGGCACTATTTCACCCAGTGCATAGGGTAAGTAGGAGGAAACAGCACAGGTATAGGAATTTACTTTGGTTCAAGTAACTCACTGGGAAATTCTGGCCTCTTTATAGAACAAAGATAGGTCATTGTGAGGCACAAGTAAGATGTGAAGGGTTATTTTGCTCTAGTATAAGAGATTTTATTTTCTTGGAGGCAATATAAAGCCATAAAATTGTTTCTAAGGAGAGGAGACAATGGTCAGTGCTTGGTTTAGTAAAGTTATTCTCTGGCAGCAGTGAGTAGAAGGAAAGAAAATGCAGGCAGAAATTTTAGAAGCTTTACCGGAGGTCTTGCTGGTAAAGGAAAAGAGAGAGAATAGCACAGGTTACAAATGAGATTCATTCCTTACAGTGTCTTTAAGTCAAATTTGTGAGTGGCAAGAGGTGCATATGATTCATATTTAGCCTTACTTTAGTGCAAGAAAGGAAACCCTGGTGGCGTAGTGGTTAAGTGCTTTGCTGCTAACCAAAGGGTCAACAGTTCGAATCTGCCAGGCGCTCCTTAGAAACTCTGTGGGGTAGTTCTACTCTGTACTAGAGGGTCGCTATGAGTCAGAATCGACTCGCTGGCACTGGGTTTGGTTTTTTTGGTTTTTTAGTGCAAGAAAAGACTCAAAGCCATTTCAGTAATTTAAAAGCTGCACTTGCAACAAGTGAAGGTGATTGTGATGAAGAGTAGGAGTTGGTTCAATCATTTCAAAGTGAGGACAAATTTATATAACATTAAAGGGTAAGTTGTCCGTAAGTCTGATGTTTTTTAACCCAGGGACTGTGTGTACTTCAAGAAAATTGGAGGCTCAAGGGCTGACATTTTTCAGAAGCAGAAGAATTTGAATATTTTATACTCTCAAGGATGTTGTTGTTGTTAGGTGCCATTGAGTCAGTTCCAACTCATAGCTTCCCCATGTACAACAGAATGAAGCATTGCCTGGACCTGCTCCATTCTCACAGTAATGGCTATATTTGAGCTGTGTGTTACAACTACTGTGTCAATCCACCTCACTGACGGTCTTCTACTTTTTCACTGACCCTTTACTTTACCAAGCATGGTGCCCTTCTCCAGGGACTGTTCCCTTCTGATAGCATGCCCAAAGTATGTGAGACAGTCTTACCTTTCTCCCTTCTAAGGAGCATTCTTGCTCTACTTCTTCCAAGATAGATTTGTTTGTTCTTCTGGCAGTCACGGTATATTCAATATTTGTCACCAACACCATAATTCAAAGGCATCAATTCTTCTATGGTCTTACTTTCCATTATTCAGCTTTTGCATACATGAGGTAATTGAAAATACCATGGCTTGGGTTAGGTGCACCTTAGTCCTCAAAGTGACGTCTTTGCTTTTTAACACTTTAAAGTGGTCTTTTGCAGCAGATCTGCCCAATGCAATATGTCATTTGATTTCTTGACTGCTGCTTTCATGGACATTGATTGTGGATCCAAGGAAAAAGAAATTCTTGACAACTTTAATATTTTCTTCGTTTATCATGATGTTGCTCATTGGTCCAGTTGTGAGGATTTTTGTTTTCTTTTTGTTGAGGCATAATCCGTACTGAAGGCTGTAGTCTTTGATCTTCTTCTGTAAGTGTTTCAAGTCCTCTTCACTCTCAGCAAGCAAAGTTGTGTCACCTGTATATTACAGGTTGTTAATGAGTCTTCCTCCAATCCTGATGCCATGTTCTTCTTTATATAGTCCAGCTTCTCTAATTACTTGCTTAGCATATAGGTTTAATAAGTATGGTGCAAGGATATAATCCTGATGCACACTTTTACTGATTTTAAGACACTCAGTATCCCCTTGTTCTATTTGAATGGCTGCCTCTTGGTCTATGTATAGGATCCTCAGGAGCACAACTAAGTGTTCTGGAGTTTCCATCCTTTGCAATGTTATCCATAATTTGTTATGCTCCACAGAATTGATCATAACTATGTTTGAATAGTCAATAAACACAGGTAAACATCTTTCTGATATTCTCTGCTTTCAGCCAGGATCCATCTGACATCAGCAGTGATATCCCTGCTTTCACGTCCTCTTCTGAATCTGGCTTGAATTTCTGGCATTTCCCTGTCAATGTACTGCTGTAATTGTTTTTGAATTATCTTCTGCAAAATTTTACATGTGTATGATATTAATGATATTGTTAAATAATTTCCACATTCTGTTGGATCACTTTTCTTTGGAATGGGCACAAATATGGATCTCTTCCAGTTGATTAGCCAGGTAACTTTCTTCCAAATTTCTTGGCATAGACCAGTGAGTGCTTCCAGCATTGCATCTGTTCATTGAAACATCTTGGTTGGTGTTTCATCAATTCCTGGAGCCTTGTTTTTCACCAATGTCTTCAGTACAGTTTGTACTTGTTCCTTCAGTACTATCGGTTCTTGATTATATGCTACCTCCTGAAATGTTCAAAAGTTGACCAGTTCTTTTCGGTACAGTTATTCTCTGTATTCCTTCAATCTTCTTTTGATGTTTCTTGTGTCATTCAATATTTTGCTCTTAGAATCTTTTGTTTTTGCAACTTGAGCCTTGATTTTTGTCTTTAATTCTTTCAGCTTGAGAAATGCTGAACATATTCTTCCCTTTTGGTTTTCTAACTCCAGGTGTTTGCACATTTCATTATAATATTCTAGTATAAAAAGTATATATAAAAAAAGTATAAAAAAATTTTTTTTTTTTTGTAGATGCTAAATAGGAAAATGTTGAAAATACTTGAATAAAGTAAGAAGTTAATGTCTAGACAAAACAATATAAGAATAAGAATACACATGGTTGACTTAGACTGTAAAGCAAAAGGGACAGTCTGTTTTTTGAGAATGGAGAAAAATGCCAAGAGTGGATACACATATGTTTTTTATGGGTAAGGGCTGGAGAAATTGAGAGAATTAAATTTCTGTGAAGGTGGAAGCAAAGTTGAGTGTTTAATAAATGCCATTTTGCTGTGGCCATAGGCACACAAGAATAAACAATATAGACCCAGCTCTTGGCACTTAAGTTTACAGACTAGTAGGAGATATGTGGGGCATGCTGTAGATAAACACAGAAAGGACAAATTCAATTTTACAGAGTCAAGGAAGTAGTATTTAAACTGAAACCTGTAGAATGAATAGAAATTACTTTGTCAAACAGTGTGTAAAGAAGAGTATTCTAGGCATAGGGAATAGCATGTCCAAACCCAGGAATAAAATGATAAGGCATTTTCAAGTGATTAAAAGAAATTCACTTAGCTGAATTGCTAACTATAAGGGGTATGTTGAGAGATAATGCTAAAGTGAAAAAGCAGGAATCAGACAGTTTGAGTAGCTATTTTAAGTTTAGATTTTATTCTAAGGAGAGATGATGAACCACTGACAAGTTTTAAGCAGGAGTGTAACATGATGTTGTTGTGAGCCATCGAGCTGATTCCGAATCATAGCAGCCCTATAGGCCAGAATAGAACTGCCCTTTTAGGATTTCCTAGGTTGTAATTTTTACAGGAGGGAGCCCTGGTGGCATAATGGTTAACAGCTTGACTCCTAACCAAAAAGTCAGCAGTTTAAATCTACCAGCTGCTCCTTGAAAACCCTATGGGGCAGTTCTACTCTCATATAGGGTCGCTATGAGTCGGAATCAGCTCGATGGCACCTAGCAACAACAACAAATCTTTACAGGAGCAAATCATCAGCTCTTTCATCCTGTGGAGCAGCTGGTGGGTTCAAGCCATCAAACTTTCAGATAGCCGGAAAGTGCTTAGTCATTGTGTACCAGGGCTCCTTTGTAATGTGATAAGATTAATGTATTAAACAATGGTTGTTATTGCTTGTGGAAAAGGACATCAAAAATGAGGAGGAAAAAAGAAAAGTTGGGAACTCTTAGCAATAATCCCTGTGGAAGATAGCAGAAGATACAACTTGTTGAATTTAACAAGCTGAAGTTAAGATAAAAGTTGATAAATTCCAGGTACATTTAGGAAAATATTTTCATAGAATTTTGTGCTAGATTAGATGAGTGAGGAAAAACAAAAGGATGAATCAAATATCACACCCAGGATCCTGACTTGCACAAGTGGATTGATGCTGAAGCCCCATGCTGATATATGGAATTGGGGAAATTATAAATCCTGTGTATAAAATGTGGCATTTGGGATGTATGAGGAATACCCAAGCATAAAAAAAAAAAAGCATAGTTGTCATAAATTTTAGTAGAGTGGTATAGGCTGGTGAGAGTAATGTGGCATTCATCTATATGAAGGTGGAAGGGCATGAGATGAGTTTGTATAGTATGAAGAAATAGGGGCTAAGAAATGAACCCTAATAGACTCAACTTAAAATACAGTAGATGAAGAAGATAAAGCAAAGACACAAAGAAAGATCAGACAGAGAAGTAGGAAGAAATTTTAGCAAATATGATATAATAGCAATAAAAAAGACCCCACAGTATGATCTCATTAACACAACAAAAAACCTATTTTCAAACAGGAATTTTGAGGAGTCTCAAAAATCAAATAGTTGAATGTACTACTTTTACTCTTTACACTGGGAGTAAGTTATTTCTGAAATAAGTAAGAATTGGATACTAGGATTTTCAATTGATATATACATTTTTTGAATAGTAATTATTATTTGATTAAAAGATTCCATCTTCTAGTTTTCATTAAATGGAATCGGAAAATAAAACGTCATATGCCTGTACATCATAAAAGTATAGTGTGTGTCTTGTTGTTGTTAGGTGCCATCCAGGGAGTTCCACTCATAGCAATGTTATGTACAATAGAATGAAACACTGGTCCTGCACCATCCTCACAATCATTGTTATCCTTGAGCTCATAGTTGCAGCCACTGAATCAATCTCTTTGAGGGCCTTCCTCTTTTCCCTCACCCTCTACTTTACCAAGCATGACTGATCCCTCCTGATAACATGTCCAAAGTCTCATCATCCTCGCTTCTAAAGAGCATTCTGGCTCTACTTCTTTCAAGATAGATTTGTTTATTCTTTTGGCAGTTCATGGTATACTCATTGTTCTTCACTACACCATAATTCAAGGGCATCAATTCTTCTTCAGTCTTCCTTTCACATGCATATGAAGTGACTGAAGTTTGAATTAGGCACCTTTAGTCCTTAAAGTGACATCTTTGCTTTTTAACCCTTTAAAGAGGTCTTTTGCAGCAGAATTGCCCAATGCAATGTGTCATTTGATTTCTTGACAGCTGCTTTTTTGGGTGTTGATTGTGGATCCAAGTAAAATGAAATCCTTGACAACTTCAGTCTTTTCTCCACTTATCATGATGTTGCTTACTGGTCAGGTTGTGAGGATTTTTGTTTTCTTTATGTTGAGGTGTAATCCATACTGAAGGCTATAGTCTTTGATCTTCATTAATAAGTGCTTCAAATCCTCTTCACTTTCAGCAAGCAAAGTTGTGTCATCTGCATTACACAGATTGTTAATAAGTCTTCCTCCAATCCAGATGTCCATTTTTCTTCACATAGTCTAGCTTCTCAGATTATTTACTCAGCATACAGATTGAATAAGTATGGTGAAAAGATACAACCCTGATGCACACCTTTCCTGACTTTAAACCATGAAGTATCTCCTTGTTCTGTTGGAATGACTGCCTCTTAATATATGTACAAATTCCTCAGAAGCACAATTAAGTGTTCTGGAATTCCCATTCTTCAAAATGTTATCCATAATTTCTTATGATCCACACAGTCAAATGCCTTTGCATAGTCAATAAAACACAAGTAAACATCTTTCTTGTATTCTCTGCTTTCAGTCAGGATGCGTATGATATCCCTCTTCTGAATCCAGCTTGAATTTCTGTTAGTTTTCTGTTAATGTACTACTGCAACTGCTTTTGAATAATCTTCAGCAAAATTTTACTTGCATTTGATATTAATGACATCTGTTCGATAATTTTCACATTCAGTTGGATCACCTTTCTTTAGAATGGGCACAATGTGGGTCTCTTCCAGTCTGTTGGCTAGGTAGCTGGCTCCTAAATTTCTTAGCATAGATGAGTGAGCACTTCCAGTGCTGCATCTGTTTGTTGAAATGTCTTAATTGGTATTCCTTCAATTCCTGGAGACTTATTTTTCTCCAGTGTCTTCAGTGAAATTTGGACTTCTTCCTTCAGTACCATCAGTTCTTGATCATATGCTACCTCCTGAAATGATTGAAAGTTGACCAATTCTTTTTGGTACAGTGACTCTCTGTATTCCTTCCATCTTCTTTTGATGCTTCCTGGGTCATTCAGTATTTTGCCCTTAGAATCTTTAACTTTTGCAACTCGAGACTTGAATTTTTTCTTCTGTTCTTTCAGCTTCAGAAATGCTGAGTGTGCTCTTCTCTTTTGTTTTCTAACTCCCAGTCTCTGCACATTTCATTTTAATGTTTTACTTTGTCTTCTGCAAACACACCTTTGCAATCTTCTGTTGAGCTCTTTTACTTCATCATTTCTTCCTTTTGCTTTAGCTACTCTAAGTTCAAGAGAAACATTCAGAGTCTCTTCTGACATCCAGTTTCACCTTTCTTTCCTGTCTTTTTAATGACCTCTTGCTTTCTTCATGTATGATGTCCTTGATGTCATTCAACAGCTGCTCTGGTCTTCGGTCATTAGTGTTCAACGCTTCAAATATATTCTTGAGATGTTCTCTAAATTCAATTGGGATATACTCAAGGTCATACTTTGGCTGTCATAGACTTGTTCTAACTTTTTTCAGCTTCAACTTGAACTTGCATAGGAGCAGTTGATGGTCTGTTCCACAGTCAGCCCCTGGCCTTGTTCAGACTGACGATATTGAGCTTTTCTATCATCTGTCCACCATGGGTGACCCTGTTGGTATTCGAATACTAGTGGCATAGCTTCCTGCATCACAGCAACACGCAAGCCCCAACAGTATGAGAAATTGACAGAAACTTTGGGGATTGTGTCTAAGCTATTTGTAGTAAGTTATAATAGTGTTTTTTAATGCACTTGATGTGTATTGTATAGTTTAGTGGTGCTGCATTTGCTCTTGTTTCCTTTGCTAATTAAATTAGTGTAGATATTGCAGGAAACTCATGAGTAAAGAGGATCAGAAGCCCATATTTCTAGGATTTCTGATCAAATTTACCAAATTATTTTATCATGTAGAGCATTATTTTAATGCTCCTCTATTCTAAAAGTCCCTCTTTTCCAACCTGCCCCCAATACTCGAGTTTTCCAGCTTTCCCTTTTCTTTGGTAGTTTTCTTCTGGAAGGTTGAGCAACATAAAGATAAGGAGCCAAAGCACGTCAGAGTAGTGAAGAACAGTTGCTTAGAGATATAATGTTGCACAGCATTGGTGTTGTTAGGTGCCTTTGAGTCAGTTTGGACTCATAGTGACCCTATATACAACAGAATAAAACACTACCTGGTCCTGCACCAAGCTCACAATTATTGCTGTGCTTGAGCCCATTGTTGCAGCCACTGTGTCAATCCATCTTGTAGAGGGTCTTCCTCTTTTTTGCTGACCCTCTACCTTAGCAAGCATGATGTCAGTCTTCAGGGACTGGTTGCTCCTGATAACACATCCGAAGTGTGTGAGACAAAGTCTCACCATTCTCGCTTCCAAGGAGCATTATGTTGAGGTATAATCCGTAATGAAGGCTGCAGGCTTTGATTTTCATCAGTAAGTGCTTCAAGTCCTCTTTACTTTCAGCAAACAAGGTTGTGTCATCAGTATATCGCAGGGTTAATGAGTCTTCCATCAATCCTAATGTCATGTTCTTCTTCCTGTAGTCCAACTTCTTGGATTATTTTCTCAGTATAGAGATTGAAAAAAAAAAAAAAAAACATGGCCATCGAGTCTATTCCAACTCAGAGCAACCCTATAGGTCAAGGTAAAACTTCCCCACAGAGTTTCCAAGGAGCATCTGGTGGATTCAAACTGCCAACCTCTTGGTTAGCAGCCGTAGCACTCAGCCACTATGCCATCAGTGTTTCCAGAGATTGAATAAATATGGTGAAAGGCTACAGCCCTGATGCACATCTTTCTGATTTTAAATCACACAGTATTCCCTTTTTCTGCTTGAACGACTACCTATTGGTCTTGTACATTGTTATATATTGTTTCTAGGGGAGGAAGAATATAACTTTTGGACTAATGAAAAGTATCTGATAAAAACTGACAATGAAACTAAGAGTTAAATAACCAGGGAATCAGTTAGTGCCTGCCTGCACTTGTCCTATTCAGCTGCCACTAGAAGCAGTTATGGTACTTCAGCCACAAGGATAGGAACTCTGACTCAATTGTCTTAAATAGTAAGGATGTTTATTATCTCACATTTTAGCAAATCCAGAGGTTGGTGAGTTTCTGGGTTATTTGATTCAATGATTGAGTGATGTGAACGAGGATCCAGGTTCTTTTCATCTCTCTGTTTTACTTACTTCATCATTGATTTCATAATCATGCTGATAGTAAGACTGTAGCCCTTCCAAACATCAGGTCCAGACACAAATATCTACAGATAGAAGATATAGTATCTCTTAATGTGGATATCTTTTTTAAAAAGGAAACATTTTCTTGGAATCACTTTAGCACTCTTCTTCTCACATGTCTCATTAGTCAGAATGGGGTAATATATATACTTGTGAACCAAGAGCAGGCAAGGAGAAAGAAATTATATTAGACCAATCAGGCTCATGTGATTGGTCTAATGCTTGTTGGATGCTGTTCACCATGCTCCCTTGGACTTAGTTAAGTGGATAGCTGGCTATTTCTAATGATTGTCAGCTTTTTTATCCAAGTTTGTTTTCTTAAACCTGGTAAATATCCTCCTTCATGGTGTGTCAGGAAAAGCCTCTAATGCCGGCCTCACACCTTCAAAGAGGTTTTTGGGGTCTTTTTATGAAAATGAAGGTGGATGAGTTTAAGGGAGTACTGTCATAAAAGAAAAAAACATTGAAAATGTAATGTAATGTTTTTGCTGCTTTTTCAGAGTATTGTGTACCTATTTGGGGCATTTATAATAATTATGGTAAATTTTCAATCTCTCTCTTTTTTTATGGTACTTTGTGTGAGACAAGCAAAGGCATGTATATCTGTTATGAATTGAATTGTGTTCCCCCAAAATAGATGTCATCTTGGCTAGGTTGTGATTCCTGGTATTGCATGCTTGTCCACCATTTTGAGATCTGATGTAATTATCCTATGTGTTGTAAATACTAATCTCTATGAGGTTAATGAGGCAGCATCAGAGGCAGTTATATTAAGAAGGTAGGACTCAGTTTATAAGAATAGGTTGTATCTTCAGTCAATCTCTTTTAAGATAAAAATAAGAGAAGTGAGTAGAGAAGAGAGGGACCTCACACCACCAAAAAAGAAGTGTTGGGAGCAGAGTGTGTCCTTTGAAACCGAGGTCCCTGTGCTGAGAAGCTCCTAGAACAAGGGAAGATTGATGACCAGGACCTTCTCCAGAACCAATGGAAAGATAAAGCCTTCCCCTGGGGTGGCATGCTGAATTCAGACTTCTAAACTCCTACATTGTGAAAGAATAAATTTCTGTTTGTTAAAGTCATCCACTTGTGGTATTTCTGTTATAGCAGCACTAGATAATGAAGACAATATCACTGACTTAGATTTCTTATTATAAAATAACATTGTAGTGGATGGATAGGATCTCATAACCAGACATCCAATTATATAGTAATATTTCACGTTAATGGTGACTTATTTAAGAACTTTTCTTTGGAATAAATTATAATTCCATGTCAATTATACCCAGCTCATATTTGGAAAATATGTTTTATGTCATTGCAAAACATTATGTTAAGTCATAGATACACCAGATTCTTTCCATTAGTCCCATCTTAACCACAGGTGAGTTTCTTTAAATTTTGTGCATTTATTAATGCCACACTGGTTAAGAGCCTGGCTGCTAACCAAAAGTTCAGCAGTTTGAATCTACAAGCCACTCCTTAGAAACTCTATGGGACAGTTCTATTCTGTCCTGTAGGGTCTCTATGAGTCAAAATCAACTCAATGCAATTTTTTTTTTTAATGGGTGAGTTTCATAAAATCCTATCAAAACTTTTTGTTTACTGTATTTAATAAAATGTTTTTATAATTATCTAGAAGAATATGTATTATTTTGTCTGCATAAAGGATGATACCAAATTACCTAATATTTTAGCGATTCCACTAGTCAGTTTATAATTTTGTCATTACCCTAGGAACATCCCAAGTTGTAAGCTATTATGAAGAATGCTGCAGAGGTGGAAATTTTAATATCAGTATGAATTTTTACTTCAAAAGCTTAAAGAAAGATTGATATTAAAATATGTATGTATATTGTGTAGAGACAGTATATACATGTAGTTCATAATTTTGTAAACATTAAGAAATAAAGGTGGAAATAGTATGTTTGGAAGATGTGGTGTGATTGATTACATTTGTGTGGCCTTTCTAGCCATGGTCTTGTAACTCCCACCCAGGTGATTGGGTGGCACTGTGTGAAAGGGTAATTGTGGCTTACCAAGGGGATTGGTCAGTTGTGCCTTAAAAGAGAGTCAATTCCAGAGCAGAGAGGAAGATCCTACCACCATCAAGGAAGAACAGCCAGGAACAGAAACCGTGTCCTTTGGACCTTTTGGAAGCAGGAGACCGAGTATAAAAACAGCATGGAGTTGGAATCTGACCTCTAACTTCACAAGGGGGAAAGGGGAACCAAGATCAAAAGCACAAGGCTGACTCCCATGAGGTAGAGGCCAGACAAGCCTTCTCTCTTCCTCACCTTTACTAAATCTGGCACCAGCTGTCCCTTGCACAGCACTCTCTACTTCTCTGCTGGGTTCAATAATTCGTTGCAGTGACCACACAGAACTCACAGACCATACTCACGATTATGGGGTTTATTAGGGAAGTAATAGTTACAATTCAGGCTCAGAAACACTCAGGATACAGTTCTTCCATCAGGACAGCTTCTTCCCAACCGTGCTCACAGGAAAGCCTCTCCCTGGCTCTAGGCCTCACCCCAAAGGCACTCAACTTTCTTTCTTCACGGGTTGGGAAGCCCACCGTGCTGTCTCCTGCTGCCAGGTCTCTCCTGCCACTACCTCTCACTGTCTTCAGGGTTACAGCTGCTATCTCTTTCTCTCTCGGTCTCCTTCCAGGAGCTAGCTGCCCAGCACTGGGATCCCGGGTCCAAAGGATAAATTCTTCACTCCTGGTTGTACTTTCTTGGTGATGCTAGGATCCTCCTCTCTGCTCTGGAATTAGCTCTTTTTTAAGGCAAAACTGACCAATCCCCTTGATGGGCCACAATTACTGTATCACACAGTCCCACCCAATCACCTAGGTGGGAGTTACAAGACCATGGCTAGAAAGGCCACATGAAAAGTAATCAATAGCACTGCAACAAGATAGAGAGAAAGTAAGCTGTCACACTGGAGATGGTGAGAAGTGGTGGCCGGACAGAGCTGGCAGCACTCAGCAGCAGGACATGGCATGGTGGGCTTCCTGGGCCATGGAGAAAGAGAAAGCTGAGTGCCTTTGGGGAGAGTCCTAGGGCCAGGGAGAGGTGTGCCTGCGAGCACGGTTGGAAAGAGGCTGTCCTGATGGAAGAACTATATCCTTGAGTGTTCCTGAGTCTGAGCTGTAACTGTTAGTTCCCTAATAAACACCATAATTTTGACTACAGTCTATGAGTTCTGTGTAGCCACTGCAATGAATTATCAAACCCAGCAGAGAGGTAGAGAGTGCTGTGGGAGGGATAACTGGTGCTGGAATGGGTAAAGATGAAATCATAGGAATCAGCCTTGGCGTGTTGATCTTGAGTATCTTTCTCCATTATGGGGTTGAAGAAGGTCAGACTCTACTCCCATACCATTTTGACAGAAGAATATAACTAATTCTGATGTAGTAGAAGAATTATGAAGTGATTTTTCTTGATTTTTCCCCCATAACTTGCATGTTAGACTAAGAGATACATTGGACCTAATTATTAAGGACAAAACAAAAGTTAGAAGAAGCATTTAGTTTCCTGGGGGAAACTAATTCTACTTCTTGTAAAGGAAGATTGGCAGCTCATGTATTATTTAAAAGGATATGACGCTAATAAAAGTAATAATAGAATTTAGCAAGGTCTCAAATATAAGGTCAATATACAAAAATAAAAAGTATTTGATATGTTAGCAACAAACAACTGGAAACTGAATTTTAACCTATTATTTTTAAATAGCAGTACAACATGGAATGATTAGTTCTGAATTGAAAAATATATGTGAAAGACATGTAAAAAGAAAATTACGGAATGCTGCTAAGAAACTTTAAAAAAGACATAAATAAATGGAGATATATACCATGTTCACAGATTAGATGATGCGGTATTATTAATAGGTAAATTATCTCCAAAATTGACCTAAAGATTAGATGCAATCTGAGTCAAAACTCTGGAAGACTTTCTGTAGAAACGGAATACTGATTCTGGATTTTACCTAGAAATGCAAAATAGTCCTAGGATAGCCAAAATAATTAAAATAAATAAAAAGAACAGAATCAGAGTACATATGCTACCTAATTGCAAGACGTAATATAAAGCTACTGTATTCAAGAAAGTGTGATATTTCCATAAGGATGGGCACATATATCAATGAAACAGAATATAGAGGTCAGAAATCTCCATGCATAGACCACTGATTTTTGATAAACCATGAAAGTCATTTAATGAAGAAAGTATAATTTTGTCTGTAAATGGTATAGTTACAACTGCATATTCACACTGAAAAATACGAAATTGATGCTTACTTGCCAGCACACTTGAAAATTAATCTTAAATGGAGCATAAACCTAATCTATACCCTTAATGAAGCATAGGCCTAAACTGTAAAACTCCTTAAATAAAATATAGGAAAAATCCTTTGTTAGCTTGGAATAGGAAAGATTTCTTAGACAGGATGAAAACACACAAGACAAAAGAAAATGATAAATTGGCCTTAATCAAAATCTTTTGTTCTGTGAGAAATGTTCTAAGAGAATGAAAACAAACAACACATTTGGAGAAAACACAGTTGATTCTTGTCATTTGCAGTAGTTATGTCCTAGAAGAGGAAGCCCGGTGGCACAAAGATTAAGCAACTGGGTTTTAATCAAAAGTTGGAGGTTTAAACCCACCAGCAGCTCCACAGGAGAAGAGACCTGGCAATCTGCTCCCATAAAGATTATTGCTTAGGAAAGAGTTCTATTCTGTCACATTGGGTCAATATGAGTCAGAATTGACTGGACAGCACACAACAACAGAAAGGCCCTATAATCTCACTATAACACCAAATTAGCAAATAACAAATTATTGCTCCTAAGGAAAATACAAGTTAAGTTTCCTGTGATCCTCTGGTCAAATTTTTGTCAGCCAGTCAATACATAACCTTGTTTCATGTTTGTTTCTGTTTAAAAATGCCTCATTAAATATATGTTGTTGATTTGTTAACATTAAACTCACAGCCAACAGCACTATAAGTCATGCCTGAAAGAAGTTTATCTAACATATCACAGCCTTCTTGTGCTTAGGAACACTAGGCAGTACTTTAGCAGTACACTTAATGGTCATGAAACAGCAAAATCACCAAGAGAAAGCACAAAAATGTGAAAAACTTGGCCCTAAATAGACATGAGAAGAATGGTTGTTTATAGTATGAGACCTAATAAGGAAGAGCATTGTCCTGTTCAACCTCAGCAGGAATGTGTACGTTAAACCTGTTGCCATCTTGCTGGGGAGTCGATTATGACCCATAGCAACTCTAAAGGACAGGGTAGAACTGCCTTATAGGGTTTTCAAGGCTGTAATCTTTATGACGCCCACTTGTCTGTCAGTTTGTTGTACTGTGGGGGCTTGCGTGCTGCTGTGATGCTGGAAGCTATGCCACTGATATTCACATACCAGCAAGGTCACCCATGGGGGACAGGTTTCAGCTGAGCTTCCAGACTAAGACAGACTAGTAAGAAGGACCCAGCAGTCTACTTCTGAAAAGCATTAGCCAGTGAAAACCTTATAAATAGCAGCAGAACATTATCTGACATAGTGCTGGAAGATGAGCCCCCAGGTTGGAAGGCACTCAAAAGATGACTGGGGAAGACCTGCCTCCTCAAAGTAGAGTTGACCTTAATGATGTGGATGGAGTAAAGCTTTCGGGACCTTCATTTGCTGAATGTGGCACGACTCAAAATGAGAAGAAACAGCTGCAAACATCCATTAATAATGGAACCTGGGATATACGAAGTATGAATCTAGGAAAATTGGAAATCATCAAAAATGAAATGGAACATGTAAACATCAATATCCTAGGCATTAGTGAGTTGAAATGGACTGGTATTGGCCATTTTGAATTGGACAATCATATAGCCTACTATGCTGGGAATGACAGCTTTAAGAGGACTGGTGTTGCATTTATCGTCAAAAAGAATGTTTCAAGATCTATGCTGAAGTACAACGCTGTCAGTGATGGGATAATATACATACGCCTACAAGGAAGACCAGTTAATATGACTATTATTCAAATTTACGCACCAACCACTAGGGCCAAAGTTGAATAGAAGATTTTTATCAGCTGCTGCAGTCTGAAATTGATCAAACATGCAATCAAGATGCATTGATAATTGCTGGTGATTGGAATTTGAAAGTTGGAAACAAAGAAGAAGGATCATTAGGCGGAAGATATGGCCTTGGTGATAGAAACAATATCGGAGATCACATGATAGAATTTTGCAAGACCAACGACTTCTTCATTGCAAATATCTTCTTTCACCAACATGAACGGTGACTATACACATGGAACTTACCAGATGGAACACACAGAAATCAGATTGACTACACCTATGGGAAAAGACGATGGAAAAGCTCAGTATCATCAGTCAGAACAAGGCCAGGGGCTGACTGGAACAGACCATCAGTTGCTCATATGCAAGTTAAAGCGGAAACTGAAGAAAATCAGAGGAAGTCCATGAGAGCCAAATATGACCTTGAGCATATCCCACCTAAATTTAGAGACCACCTCAAGAAGGGATTTGGCCCATTGAACACCAGTGACTGAAGGCCAGACAAGTTGTGGGAGGACATCATCCATGAAGAAAGTAAGAGGTCATCGAAAAGACAGGAAAGAGAGAAAAGACCAAATGTATGTCAGAGGAGACTCTGAAACTTGCTCTTGTACATCAAGCAGCTAAAGCAAAAGGAAGAATTGATGAAGTAAAGGAACTGAACAGAAGATTTCAAAGGGCGTCTCGAGAAGACAAAGTAAAGTATTATAATGACATGTTCAAATAGCTGGAGATGGAAAACCAAAAGGGAAGGACACGCTCAGCGTTTCTCAAGCTGAAAGAACTGAAGGAAAAATTCAAGCCTCAAGTTGCAATAGTGAAGGAATCTATGGGCAAAAAAATTAAATGATGCAGGAAGCATCAAAAGAAGATGGGAGGAATGCACAGAGTCATTATACCAAAAAGAATTAGTTGATGTTCAACCATTTCAAGAGGTGGCATATGATAAGGAACTGATGGTACTGAAGGAAGAAGTCCAAGCTGCTCTGAAGGCATTGGTGAAAAACAACGCTCCAGGAATTGATGGAATATCAATTGAGATGTTTCAACAAACAGATGCAGAACTGGAGGTGCTCAGTCGTCTATGCCAAGAAATATGGAAGACAGCTTCCTGGCCAACTGACTGGAAGAGATTCATATTTATGCCTATTCCCAAGAATGGTGATTCAACCGAATGTGGAAATTACAGAACAATATCATTAATATCACGCACAAGAAAAATTTTACTGAAGATCATTCAAAAATGGCTGCAGCAGTATATCAACAGGGAACTGCCAGAAATTCAGGCTGGTTTCAGAAGAGGACGTGGAACCAAGGATATCATTGCTGATGTCAGGTGGATCCTGACTGAAAGCAGAGAATACCAGAAGGATGTTTACCGGTGTTTTATTGACTATGCAAAGGCATTTGACTGTGTGGATCATAACAAATTATGGATAACATTGTGAAGAATGGGAATTCCAGAACACTTAATTGTGCTCATGAAGAACCTTTACATAAATCAAGAGACAGTTGTTCAGAAAGAACAAAGGGATACCGATTGGTTTAAAATCAGGAAAGGTGTGTTTCAGGGTTGTATTCTTTCACCATACCTATTCAATCTGTATGCTGAGCAAATAACACAAGAAGCTGGACTATATGAAGAAGAAGGGGGCATCAGCATTGGAGGAGGACTCGTTAACAACCCGCATTATGTAGATGACACAACCTTGCTTGCTGAAAGTGAAGAGGACTTGAAGCACTTAACTAATGCAGAGAAAAGACCACAGCCTTCAGTATGGATTGCATATCAACATAAAACAAACATCCTCACAACTGGACCAGTGAGCAACATCATGATAAATGGAGAAAAGACTGAAGTTGTCAAGGATTTCATTTTACTTGGTTCCACAATCAACAGCCATGGAAGCAGGAATCAAGACATCTAAAGACCCATTGCATTGGGTAAACCTGCTGCAAAGGACCTCTTTAAAGTGTTGAAGAGCAAAGACGTCACCTTGAAGACTCCAGGCACGGTATTTTCAGTTGTATCATATGCATGTAAAAGCTGGACAATGAATAAGGAAGACTGAAGAAGAATTAATACCTTTGAATTGTGGCGTTGGCAAAGAATATTGAATGTACCGCGGACGGCAAAAAGAACGAACAAATCTGTCTTAGAAGAAGTACAACCTGAATGCTCCTTAGAAGCAAGGATGGCGAGACTGCGTCTTACATACTTTGGATATTTTGTCAAAAGGGGCCAGTCTCTGGAGAAGGACATCATGCTTGGCAGAGTACAGGGTCAGCGGAATAGAGGAAGACCCTCATTGAGGTGGATTGACATGGTGGCTGCATCAATGATCTCAAGCATAACAATGATTTTAAGGATGGCGCAGGACCGGGCAGAGTTTCGTTCTGTTGTACATAGGGTCGCTATGGGTCGGAACCAACTTGAGGGCACCTAAGAACAACGACAACAATCTTCATGAATCAGGCTGCTACATCTTTCTCCTGTGGAGTGGCTGGTCGGTTCGAACCTCCTATCTTACGACCACCAGGTCTCCAGTGTGCACACTGGGCGACTTGAATTTTTCCCTGCTCTGCACATGTCTGTGGATGACTTTGAGAGCCCTGCAAGCACTGCTTTGGGAGTTACAAATAAATTTTATTGAGTAGGCAAATTCACAAATGTAGAATTTGTTAGTACTGGAGATTGACTGCATTTTAAATCATATACATGATGAAAGATGTATGCAGAATATATAAACAACACTTAAAACTTAACAACAAAAAGATAAACAACCCCCAAAAATAGGCAACAGATCTGAACAAAAACTTCACTAGAGAAGATATACAAATGACAAATACACACATGAAAAGATGCTCTACAATGTTGGTCATTGGAAAAATGCAAATTCAACCACAAGAAAATACCAGACATACTCATAAAATCATTAAAATTAAAAAGACTGAAAATATCAATTTTGAATGTAAAATGGTTCAACTGATTTGGAAAACAATTAGCTTCTTATAATGTTAGAAATATTCTTATGAAATGACCCAGCAACTCCACTTTTAAGAATTTATTAAAAAAATAATAGGTGCACAAAAAGTCCTGGGCACAAATATTTAGTCACTTTTTTCATAATATAAAAAAATGGAAAATGATCAAAATTTCCACCACTTGGTGAGTGAAATTTGTGCATATAATCATACATACGTAAGAGTGATACTCAGCAACATAAAGGGTACTTTATGATAAAGGAAACATTATGCTAAGTGAAGGAAGCTAGACACAAAAAGTGTATTTTTATAAATTCTAAAAAAAAGAATTTGATCTGTTGTGAGAAGAAGCAGATCGGTGGTTTCCTAGAGGATAAGGAGTGTGAAGGGGTGAGGTGGAACAGGAAACAGCAAAAGAGTCTGCCTTCCTTGATGTGATTCAGGCTTCATGTCGGGTCCACGCTGCCTGCCCGACTCCTTCATCTCCTAGAATGAAAAGTCACATTCTTAGGCGTCTCCTCAGACTTCATTAATTGGCAAAGCAAACTTTCCAGATATATTCAAGATAAGTTTTAATTGTAGCAGTGAATGCAAGTTAAGTTCAAATTGGAATACCTTTGACAAGCTTATATAATATTATATTTAGGAGAAGTATCCCAGGACAACTTGAGCATTAGTGAGCATTAAGGTGCAAACAAGTGTACCACAGAGTGTTGTTCTGTGGCATTGAGATGATTCTGACTCAAAGTGACCCTATATGACAGAGTGGAACTGTCCCATAGGGTTTCCTAGGCTGTAATCTTTATGAGACCAGATCACCGTGTCTTTTCTACCACAGAGCCACTGGTCTGTTCGAAACCTCTGACCTTCTGCTTAGCAGTTGAGCACTTAACCATTGCACTACCAGGGCTCCTTACCAGATAGTAGGGAGATAAATTCCAGTGAAAAGAGTGTGACCAGAGAAGTATATAAAAAGGAAGGTGTTAGCATATAGCACAAAGTGATTTACTCTTTCGAAGGAAGGATAGAGAGCATTGTTATTGCAACAACCTTTACATTCTAATACCCTAACCTGATATTAAAATTCTAAAGAAAGTTTCTACTATAAAAATTCAAATTCTTGAAGTGTTGCAGATTATATATGAAGAGCAAATTCTGTCTTAATTTCTATGGCCTGATTTCTCTTGACCTATAAAAGATATTTAATAGATTCTATCAGGTAGAAATTTAGAGAATGTTATCAAATGCATAAAATCATTAAAATAATTCTACCTAGAATAATCCAAAATAATATGTTTGCAATAAAATACCAAAATAACTAAAGTTGATTTCTAAATTAACAAGATGATCTCTGCTAGCAATAGTTGTAAGTCACAGGATTTCTGGGCTAATAACTTCCAAGTAAATCTCCTCTTTTTCTGTTGTAATGTGCTTTCTAAACCTTTCTTCTAGTCCCCAAAATTTAATGGAAGAAGCATATACCTCTTGATCTTACTTCCCAAAACTTCTTCATTGACTAATTTTATCCTTATCTAAAATATTGTCATTAGCTCGCGATTTCACTAATTTCAAAATTACACCACTGGTTATTTTTTAACATCCTTTTTTTTTTTTTCAACTCCACATGTCTTAACTGCATCTTTCCTTTTCTTATGATCAGTAAAGCACTCAATAGAGGATCATTACCTTCACATAATTAGCTCTCAAAATTCCCCCTGTCTGGCCATGTCTGTCTGCTGTTTGTCCTTAACTCTCTTCACAATTATTTTCTATGCTTATTTCTTTGGCCCAATTATTTTTCTTCCTGAAATTTCGTCGATGGTATCATTTAGATTAAATGTAATCTGTCAGTAAATGTCAAGGACCTTCTACAATCTTATCCTTTATACCCTGTGCCATATTTGACTTTTAAAAATTCTACTTTGTGTGCAACTCAGCATGAAGCTCCCTTTCAAAACAAGCACACAGGAGCTGTATCATCACCCATCTGGGTCCCCTCCTCCTTGAAGTCATTTCTCATTAACACTAATTCCTTATAATGTAGCCACAGTGAACTGTCAGTGCTGATTTGGCCTGTTCAGACTTTGACTTTCCTTGGCAGTTCTGACATAAATTCCAACGTTAGCATCATGAGAAAGGCCTAAGCAGCAATTTGCAGTTCAATCTGGAAATAGATTGGAAGTTGTTGGAAAAAAAATTCCTTCATTAAGACTTTCCTATATAAGTTTTCCCTATATCAGCTTAGAAACTCTGGCGGCATAGTGGTTAAGAACTACCTCTAATAACCAAAAGGTTGGGTTTGGATCCACCAGGCGCTCCTTGGAAACTCAATGGGGCGGTTCTATTCTGTCCTATAGAGTTGCTATGAGTAGGAGTCGACTCTACGGCAATGGGTTTGTTTGTTTGTTTTTTTTCCTTATCTAAGATTAGATCAGTTATAAGTTTTCAGCTCTGAATTTATTTTGTTTTTGGTGTACGTTTTGTCTGAAAGGCAATGTTCTAATTACTTGAGTGTTTTTTTTTTTTCTTTTCCTTTTGTCCTATTTCTCTCCCATTAGCCGTTTCTCTGTCCAACAGTAGGTAAACTGACAGTGTGTACTATTCTACTACTTCTAGAGCAATTTCCACCTCACCTCTTAAGGAATGGTACGATTTTATATCTTTTTCTCTCTTCTCCTGTGACAAGGAAATAGTGCCCCAGTTCCTGTTGGTTATTTTTGAAAAGATAGTATTTGGTTAAGACCTTGGATCCCTTATCCTGTTTGCTTGTTTCACAGTCTTTTCTTACCAAAGGCTCCTAAGAAAAATATAAACATAGAGAACAAGACAGGAAAACAAAGGAAAGGACTTTTATGTTTCAAAAGCCACTGAAATCTCTTGATAACCTGGGCTCAACCACAGAGAGGACACTTTAAGCCTTGTCCACAGGAAGACCTACTGATCTATAACATTAGAGCATGCTAAGAGGACCCAAGCCCACACAGAAGTCTTAGCCTTCCTATCATACCACACACATGGCAAGGTAAGGAAAAGAAAGTTAAAGAAAAAGGAAAATGAACAAAAATGAGAGAAAGTATTTTTGCTGCTGTTTGGTGAGGGTACCATTTGATAATGGTCATTTTGACAAGAGTTATTCCCTTGGACCACTCAACATCTTTATGTAGACTACGTCTGTGAAAATTCTCCCATCAGATAGGGTTGGGCATTTATAAACCTGTCATTCATAAGGAGGAGGAGCACTAGTGTTGCAGTGGTTAAGCACTTGGCTGCTAGTAGAAGGTAGGTTCCAAACCACCCCCGGGAAAATATGTGGCAGTCTGCTTCTATAAAGATTACAGCCTTGGAAACCCTTTAGGGCAGCTCTGCTCTGTCCTATAGGGTTGCTATGACTCGAAATCAAGTTGATGGCAATGGGTTTTTAACAGGTCGTACATAATTTCATGTAGTTCCCTAAAGTTTCTGCAAACTCTTTATAGACAAGTGAGAATTAGCAAACAGAAAAGACACTAACCAATGTCTCTATACATCCTTGTAGAAACCCTGGTGGCATAGTGGTTAAGTGCTACAGCTGCTAACCAAAGGGTCAACAGTCCAAATCCTCCAGGTGCTCCTTGGAAACTCTATGGGGCTGTTCTACTGTGTCCTACAGGGTCACTGTGGGTTGGACTGACTCAACAGCAATGGGTTTGGTTTTTTGGTATACATCCTTGTAAGGATCTCTTGTGGCCAATGATAAAGTGCTAGGCTGCTGACTGAAAGGCTGGCAGTTGGAACCCACCCAGGTGCTCCATGGGAGAAAGACTAGGCTATCTGATCCAGCAAAGATTTCAGCCTAGAAAACCATATGGGGCAGTTCTATTGTGTCATCATGTAGGATCGATTATGGACATGACATCATACATCCTTGCTTTATTGATAATTAGCATAGTTTGCTGCTCAGTTTGTTTTCTCAATGAGTGTTTCTTGATTAAAATTTTATATTATTTACATTCAAAGAAGTATTAGGAAATTGTTTCATTGTGATGAAGTTAAGAGATACTTAATTCACTACATACTGGCTTGCTGACAATTTTTGGTAGAGTACAACAGAGTAAAACTACCTTTGAACATTATATTGTACCAGTAAAATTTTAAATATATTTGAGTACTTTTCCTTTGTTTATGGATTTCCTGAATGTTTTCTATTTATAAGGCTCTGGTCTTTTTTCACTTATCTCAACCTATTCTCTTCAAAGTACTTGCAGATTTAAGATTAATGAATTATCTCCTTTTATAAAGCAGTAGTGTCTGTTTTACTATGTGACACAGTCTAGAAGAGGAAAACTATAAAGATAACCTCCTGGGAATAAAATGTTTTGAAAACATACGATTTTAATGGAATAATTTAAGAACTGTTGTATATCTTTTAAAAGATACTAAGCGTAATATGCTATAAAAGTAACTTAGATTGCTTTACTGAATACATGTTTTACGCATTTCCTCTTGTAACACAACCAAGTTTTAATTGGCAGGTTATGTGGTTTAAATTGCAGTAAGTCATAAAAGTTGTTTTTTCCTCAAGATATTGTATCACTTGTTTTGGTTAACAGTATACAAATAACAGTACAATATGTACCTTGACAATAAAGAATTTTAGGAGACTGAAAAAGAAATACACTACTAAAGATTAAAAAATTCTTGGCTGTAGGAATGTTCAAAATAATTCATCAATTTTGCTAGTATATATGAATAATGTATTTCCTAGTATATGCAAATAATGAAGTGACTCAATTTTAGTGCTATCATTTGAGGCTTCTTGTCTTTGCTGGTAAACAGTTAGTTGAAAATAAATTTTATCTAGGAATACAAAGAAAATTAGAATATACTTGGCTCAGTTTTCCAGAATCCACCAGGCACTCCTTGGAAACTCTACAGGGCAGTTCTATTCTGTCCTATAGGGTTGCTATGAGTCAGAATTGACATGACGGCAGTGGGTTTGGGTTTTTAGTTTTCCAGAGGGTTGAAAGAAAGCAAGATAACAGTCTTAACTCAAATTTAATGAAGGGTTATAACTGATGTAAGTTTCAGAGGTGTCTCTAGCAAGCATCACTTTGAGGGGGTAATAGAAGAGAACATGGTAAAGAATATTAAATATCTGATCATATTTCCCTGGGTTAAGTGCTTATTTATTCAAGGAAAAGTGAGATCCTTCATTTACGCTGCATTCTTTTTTCTTTCATGCTCCTGGAAGGATAAATAAACTTAACTTGGGAGTAAGATTATCAGTGAAGCCACATCTGAATGTTAACTATCTGCTTAATATGGTCACACAAAAATTAGGAACGATTTTTATGTTTCATTTCTTTAGTAGATGAGATGGAAAATTAATTTGAAACAAAATTGCATAAACAATTGGGTTAACCACTTTAATTCTGTAAGTTAATATTTTAAAATTAATTTAATTTCTCTTTTGAATTAACTCTCACAATATAGTACATACATATTGTTATACCAAGCATTTTTATCTAAATTGCCTTAGGCATTACTGGAAGACATTTCATCTATAATTTTTCTGTTCTGATTCTGTTCTGTTCTGATTCCTTGTCAATCTGTACTTATATAATCATTAAATTTGTTAAATGATTTCTGTCATAAGTTTAGCAAAGAATGCAAAAATAAATTTTGTCTTTGTAATAGTCTTATGCAGTATTTGGATGAATTTCCTTTTTTTGATAGTAGTTTACAAGGAAAATTAGTTTGAAAGAAGACAAAGTGATAAATATGACATACAAGAATAAACAGTCTTAATTGAACTTGTCACTTGAAACAGTTAGCCAAATAAATTTACTTATTATTTTTGTAACGCATCATAACTTATGTATGATCATATTGACAAAAGATATGTTCTGTAAGTAGACAAGAGCTGAAGACCCGTAGTCTGCAGTGAGATGGAGGAGATAAACACTAATTTGTTATGACAGGAAATATGATATTGTATTTGAGGTGCTCTACAGTATATTGCTGGTTATGTAGAGATTGTCTCTCATAATATGACAGATTAGACAGTGATAAATGTAACAATAATAACCAAGTGAAATCAAGGAGAAATTATCATATCTATGTGACCAGGCTTGCAATCTTTTAGTTATGTGACATCCTATAGGCTACAACTCATTTGCAGCAAATGGTAAGATATTGAAGAACTAAATAGCTATAAGACTGATCTCTCTCTAAGTCTTCCTGATGCAAAATGTCTCTATGTTACATCCTTGATATTTTTCTTTTGCTTGTTTTTGAGCTGATAATTCATATTCCACTGTCAATAATGGACACACAGAACTTTATTAGGATGGGATGTAGACACAAGTATTTAAGATTTACCAATATCCCCTACAACCCCATACCTCTCACCAAAACATACATGCAATTCCCAGATCATTAGGGAAATGGCCAAGGTGACATATTTTTTCAAATTTAAGATGCCACTGAAAATTATGAAAAAGAGCTTTTCATAAATCAAAAAGTTAAAAAAAAAAATTTTCCTTCCTATGATTGTGATCTGAATGAAAAAGCACTGAGACCTGACTAAATCTTCTTAATTTTAAGACAACCAGGATCTTGAGAAATGAGTAGAAAAAATTACGGCAAAATCAAATTAATTGCCATTTGGAAGTTGTAGGGCTAGAAAGAGGACCATGAGGCTGATGGTGAGTCCAAAATCTCTAATCCCTTTCCAATTGAGGATTAGAGAATATGACCACAGCTTCACTGGGAAACCTTAGGATTTCTGTGGCAACTACAGTAACAGAAAAATTGGAAGTTCAGTGGGACTTCTCCACTGCAGCATCCTTATAAAATACAAACATAGAAACACATAGAGAATTTTTTCTTTTTGTTTTTCTTCATTTCTCAGTTTCTCGTCTCTCTCTGCCTTCCTTCTTTTTCTGTCTCCTGAATATCTGGTGCTGTGTGCCATCTCCACTCCTTTTACGCAGGCTGGGCAGTACTGCTCAGCTTGGGAGCCACACCCCCAGTCCTCGTCGCCAACCAGGGGGCTCCCTTGGGGAATTTTTTTTTCCTTTTCTCTTCTTTTCTCAGTTTCTTGTCTCTCTCTACCTTCCTTCCTTACCGTTCTTCTGAACACCTGACACTGTGTGCCATCTCTGCTCCTTTTTGACAGGCTGTGCAGTGCTGCTTAGCTGAGAACTTGTTTCTGGTGGGCTCCTTTGGGGCATTTTTAAAATTTATTTCTTCTTTTTTTTTCTTAGTTTCTTGTCTCCTCTAGCTTCCTTCCTTACACTTCTCCTGAACACCTGGTGCTGTGTGACATCTCAGTTCCTTCTTGACAGGCTGTGCAGTGTTGCTCAGCTGGGGACCTGCTTCTAGTAGGCTTCCTTGGGAAATTGTTTTTTCTTTCTTCTTTTTTTTTCTTGGTTTCTTGTCTCACTCTACCTACATTCCTTTTCTTCCTCTCAACCACCTGGCATCTTTTTTTCTAAGTTTCTTGTCTCTCTCTACATTATTTCCATTCCTTTCTCTCAAACAGCTGGCCATGGGAGCCTTTCTCTCTCTTTTTTTAAATCTAGTTTCTAATCTTTGCTCCCTTCCTTCCTTTCCTTTCTCCCACCTACCTAGCTGCATGTGCCATATCTGCCCCTTTTTGATGGGCTATGCCTCATCACCCAGCTAGAAAGCCATTGGCACATGGCATCCCTGGGTCTGTGCCACTCCAATGGCAGGCTCCCTTAGCACTTTTTTTCTCTTGCTCCTGTTTGTCTCTCTTTCTTCTTTTTTACACACTTTTAGCTCCACACGTCACAACCTCCTCACTCCCTCCTGCCTATCAGAACCATATGCTGAGCATCACACCCTTCAGCAGCACAGGCATGGTCTACTGGAACCTGCCCTGCACTGACCTCCTGTCCCTGCCCTGTAAGCCCCAGTATGTGCCACAAACAACTTATCCCAGCCTCTCCCCCTCTGCTACACCTGTTCTGCTGCACCATAGCTAAGCAACTGGCTCTGACCATTGGAGTAGGGCGTAAGAAGTATCATACCCACAGACAACCAAACAACAAAGAATGCCCAGCCCGCCTGGTCAGATGTAACCAAATAAAACAAAAAGGCAGGACAAAACAAACAAATCTACAACCAATAAATAAAACAACAACAACAAAAACAAAAAAGACTACTTAATATCCTGAAGACAATAGAAGATATCAAAACATAAAAGGACATTTCCAGTAGGCATCCAAAATAAAATACAGATAACTTTCCAGCAGAAGAAAAGGCACAAAAACTATCAGACAGTGAATTCAAATCTCTAATGTTTAGAGTTATCCAATAGTTGAAGGAAAAAAGCAGAAAAAATGAGAAAAAAATAGAACTGTGGAAAAGATAGACAAAGCAATGGAAGAATTCAGGAAATTAATATGGAAACAAAACGTCAAAATAAATTCAAAACTAGAAACCATACAAAAGCAGCAATTAGAAATCCAAAAGGTAAACAACCAGATTTCAGAAATGGACCGTGTCTTAGAAGGATTGAGGACCAGATTTGAAACACAGGATCAGTGAAATTGAAGACAAGCACTTCAATACCATTTTTGTTTGAGGAAAAATCAGAGAAAAGAATGAAGAAAAATGAAGAAACCCTGAGAATGATGTGGAATACAATCAAAAGCAAAAATTTGCATGTTATTTGCGTTCCAGAACAGAGGAAGAAAATGGAAAATACAGAGAGGATAAGTGAAGAATTGCTGACAGAAAACTTCCCTACTATCATGAAAAATGAAAAGCTGACAATGAACTCTATATTGGGTAGATCCCAAAAGAAAATCACCAAAGCTATCATAGTCACACTCACTAAAACCAAAGACAAAGACAGAATCCTGAGTGTAGCTCGAGAAACACGAAAAGTCATACAGAAGGAAACAATAAGACTAAGCTTTGATTACTCAGCAGAAGCCATGCAGGCAAGAAGGCAATGGGATAACATATATAAAGCCTTGAAAGAAAAAATTTCCAACCAAGAATAATATATCCTGCAAAACTCTTGTTCAAATATGATGGTGAAATTAGGACATTTCCAGATAAACAGAAATGAAGGAAATATGTAAAAACCAAACCAAACTTACAAGAATTATTAAAGGAAGTCCTTCGGTTTGAGAACGAACATCAGGTGACAGCCTGAATCTGGGACACAAAACTGCATGAGCCAGATACCAACTTAGGCAATGAACTCTCAAGGATAAATCAAAACTAAAAGATTTACAACAGGGAACCAGAGATGTTAATCCGTAAATGACAACAGTGTTAGAACAACAAAAGAGGGAATAAACAGTGTAGGTATAGAACTTTCAGATGGAGAGGAAGTCAAGGCGATACCAAATCATAAAATGTTGTTTCAAACTTAGGAAGATAAGGGTAAATTTCAAGATTATCACAAATAAAGTTAATGAACATACCCATCAAAATAAAGACAAAAAACATAAAGTTTCGTTAAAACAAAATGTACAAAAACAAAAGATATGAAAAAAATCCTACAAATGAATTCAACACAGGAGAATAAGAGAAAAAATGATATTTTTGATTTATTTTTTCCATCCTTTGATTTTTAATAAATTTACCTCTTTGTTTCTAATGTGTGTCACTTATAGACAGCATATTGATGGGCCCTGTTTTTTTTTTTTTTTTTTTTTATCCATTCTGTCACTCTCTGTCTCATTATGGGTTCATTTAGGCCATTTACATTCAGTGTAATTATTGATAGGCATGAGTTTATTGCTGTCATTTTGTGGTGAAAACACATCATACCAAAACCTTTGGGACACAGCAAAGGCAGTCCGCAGATGTCAATTTATAGCAATATATGCACACAACAAAAAAGGAGAAAGGGAAAAATGAAAACAGTAGCTACACAACTCAAACAAATAGAAAGAGAATAGTAAAAGAAATCCACAGCCACCAGAATAAAGGAAATAATAAAGATCAGAGTAGAAATAAATGAAATAGAGAATCAAAAAACAATAGAAAGACTCAACAAACTGAAAAGATGGTTTTGTGAAAGGATCAACAAAACTGACAAACCATCGGCCAAACTGACAAAAGAAAAAGCGAAGAGGACAAGGACGTAAATAACTCAAATAAAAAATGAAATGGGGGGCATTACAACAGAAGATTGACACGTAAGCAAATTGTTATCAAACTCTCAAAAGCCAGAGATAGAGAATCTTAAAACTTGTAAGAGAAGAAGCAAATTGTCAATTCCATAAGATTAAGCACCAATTCTCCTCAGAAAACTTGGGGGCTAGAAGGCAGTGGGATGTCATAGTTAAAGTCCTAAAAAAACCACCAACCAGGAATTATATAGCTGAAAAATTTGCCCTTCAAAACTGGTAGCGTGATTATGAAATTTCTATATATACAAAAGCTGAGAGAGTTTGTTACCATGAGATCTGTCCTACAAGAAGTTCTAAAGTAAGTCCTTCAGGTTGAAATGAAAGGACACTAGACAGTAACTTTAATTCATTACAGTAAATGTAAATTTCATGGGTAAATACAAAGGCCAGTTTTATAGTATTTTGTGTTTGTAGCTCTAACTGTTATGTCCTACATTATTTAAAAGACAAATGAATCAAAAATAATTATAAATTTGTGTTCTCGATTTGAGTATAAAGATTTGAGTGACAATATTAGCATAAGATAGGAGGTGAGTAGCAGCACAAAACAATTTTGTAAATTATTGAAGTTAAACTGGTATCAATTTAAAGGGTTTTTATATATTTAGGATGTTCAATGTAGTTTCCATAATAATCACAAAGAAAATCTCTAAAAAAATGTTTAAAAAAAACTAGAAGGGAATCAAAATGATTCACTACAAAAAATCAGCTAAACACAAAAGAAGGCAGTGTTGGAGGAAATGAGGGACAGAAAAAAAGCTATAGGACACATATAAAAAAAATAATAAAAAATGAGAGAAGAAAATCTTTCCTTATGGTAACAGCGTTGGATGTAAATGGATTAGATTCCCCAGTCAATAAAGAGAGATTTGTAGAATGGATAAGAAAAGTCTATCCAAATACATGCTGTCTGCAAGATACTCTCTTTTGTTACAAAGACACAGATAGTGAAAGAATGGAAAGAAAAAAAAATCTTTTGTGTAAATAGTAACCAAACGAGAGCTGGAGTGGCTAATATGAAACAAAACAGACTTTAATTCAAAATCTCTTACAAGAGACAAAGAAGGACATTTTATAATAATAAAATAGTTCAAGAAGATAAAATAATTATAAATATATATACAGCTAACAACCAAGCCCCAAAATAAATGAAGTAAACACTGACAGAACTGAAATGAAAAAATAGTTCTACAATAATGATTAGAGTTTGCTGTATTCATTATTTTCAATGTAAATTATTATTTTAAATATTCAATATTTAAATGTTATTTTCAATAGTTGACAGAACATCTAAGAGATGTTGCAAAAATTATGCAACTTAGATTAGATGAAGAAGTTCCTAGAAATATAAAACTATGCAAAGTGACTGAAGAAAAATTTAAAAAATCTTAACAGACCTATAACATGTGAAGAGATTAAATCGGTAACCAGAAAAAAAACCAGAAACTATCCAATAAATAAAAGCCCTGTACCAGATGACTTCACTGGTGAATTCTACCAAATATTTAAAAAGAATTTACATTAACTCTTCTCAAATTCTTCCAAAAAAATAAAAGAGGTAGGAACATTTCCTAATTTATTCAATGAGACAGCATTATTACCCTGATACCAAAGTCAGAAAAAGATAAAACAAGAAAATAAACTACAGAACAATATCCCTTATGAGAAAAAATATAAAAATTCTCCACAAAATACAAACTGAATTCCACAGCATTTTGAAGGCATTGTACAGCACAACCAAGGGAGATTTATTCCAGAACACAAGAGTGATTCAACATAAGATAATCAGTCAGTGTAGTTCATCGCATTAATAGAAGAAAAGAGCCAAATGATCATCTCAATTGCTATCTAAAGGCATTTGAAAACACCCAACAAACTAGGAATAGAAGGGAAATTCCTCAACATGAAAAACTCACACCATACTCAATGGTAAAATATTGAAATATCTCCTTCTATGGTCAGGAACAAAATAAGGATGCCCACCTTCATCACCACTATTCAACATTGTAACTGCAAGTTCTGCTCAGAACAATTAGGGAAGGGTAGGAAATAAAAAGCATACAAATGAGAAAAGAAGGAATAAAACTATATTTACAAGATGACATGTTCCTATATACACAAAATAACCCACAAGAAAGCTACTAGAGCTAATAAATGAATTCAGCAAAGTTTCAGGGTACAAGATGAACATACAAACATCAGCTGTGTTTCTATACCACGGTTATGGACAAACTGAAAAGGATATTAAGAAAACTATTCTACCTACAATAACATCAAAAAGAATAAAATCTCTAGGGATAAATTGATCTATGTAGGCGAAAGACTTCTATACTAAAAAAAGTATAAAATATTGCTGGAAAAAATGAAAGAATACTTAAATTAATGGAAAAACATCCCACATTCATGGATTGGAATGCTTATTATTGCTAAAATATCAATGCTATACCCGAAGCAATTTACAGATTTAATGCAATCCCTATTAAAATCACAGCAGTAATTTTGCAGAAATGGAAAAGCTGACCCTTAAATTTATATTGATTTGTAAGGGGCCCCAAATAGCCAAAACAATATTGGAAAATAAGAACAAAGTATGACTTATGCTTCTCAATTTCAAAACACTATATAGCTACAGTAATCAAAAGAGTGTGATACTGGTATAAAAAAATAGAAATATAAACCAATGGAATAGAATTGAGAGACCAGAAATAGTTGTATACATCTATGACCAACTGATTTTCAACACAAGTGCCAAGTCCATTCAATGTGGAGTTTCTTCAACAAATGGATCAGGGACAACTGGATAAAATTTTTTTTTTTATATATCCACACATAAAATAATGAAATTGGACCCATATCTCACACCATATATGAAAAGTAACTCAAAATGGATAAATAACCTAACTATAAAAAGTAGAATTGTAAAACTCTTAGAGAAATCCTATGGATAAAGATTTAAGATAATGGATACTTAGATATGACACTAAGAGCACGAACAGGAACAACAGTGAAAGTAGTCCATGTGGACTTCATCGAAATTAAACACTTTTTGATGTGTCAAAGAACCTTATTAACAAAGTGAAGAGGTAAGTTGTAGAATGGGAGAAAAACATCTGGTTACTATATCTGATAAAGATTTAATATCTAGAACATGTGAAGAATTCCTACAACTTGACAGCAAAAAGACAATCAGCCCAATTTAAAAATGGGAAAAGGATTTTAATAGCCATTTCTCCCATGAAGATATACAAATGGCCAGTAAGCACAAAGAAAGAAACTCAACGTCATTTGTCATTTGTCATTAGAGAAAAGCAAATCAAAACCACAAGGAAATTCTACTTCACAAAATTAAACATTGAATTACCATACAAGTCAGCAGTTTCACTCCTCCATATATACCCAAAAGATTGAAAGCAGGGACTCAAACAAATACTTTATACCAATGTTCATTGTAGCATTATTTGAAATAGTCAAAACATAGAAATAACAGAACTTTATATCAAAAAATGAATAAACAAAATGTGGTGTGTCCATACAATGAAATATTATTCAGTTGTAAAGAAAAATGAAGTTCTGAAACATGCTATGACTTGGATGAACATTATGCTAGGTGAAATTTGAGACACAAAATGATAAATATCATGTGATCTCACTTAAAGGAAAAATTTAGAATAGGCAATGCTTATAAACAGAAGTTAATTAGTGGTTACCAGAAGGTGGGAGAGAGAAAATGGGAAATTATTGCTTAAGGTGTACTGAGTTTATGTTTGGGGTGAAAAAAAATTTTGGAAATAGATACTGGTGATCTAGTGAATGTAATTGATCATGTGAATGTAATTAATGCCACTGAGTTGTACAATTAAAAATATTTCAAATGGCAATTTTTTGTTATACACACACACATGCACACACCACACACACATACACACACATATTTTTTTTATGTGTATATATATCCACGATAAGAGTTTTTAAAATTTGTAGAAAGCAGAAAGATGGGTGGTGAAAGAAAACAATGATAGAAAAACATGAAGCCTTAAGATTCCCCTTCATTTAAATATTGGCAATATTGTGCAGTGGAGTATAATTCTGGAAATAAAATGTGTTCAAATTCTGGATTTTCCTCTTACTGTCTATGTAACTATGAGGAATGTATTTCTCTCTTTTTTTTTTTTTTGCCTCTATTTCCTCATGTGTTAATATTATTGTCTTCTTTGTCTATTTGTCCGAAAAAAAAGATGCCCTAAAAACCCACATTATCCTTCGTGTGCTACCAAATTGTATATATCCTTAAGTCTTATACAATGCTTTTTTTTTTTTTTTCATTTCCTATCTATTTCCAACTCCTAAAATTATTGCATTCATTATGTTCTATGGAATGCATGGTCCATCTAAAACAACATCCCTGTTGCTTCAATTTCTTCTCTGAAAGCACTCATCATCTTATTGCTTCAACAGAAGACACCGCTTGAAATATATGCAGAGGAAAAGGACTTAACTTGTCTGGTCAGCTATACTCCATTTTCTTTGTTCACCTGTGCAGTGAAATACCTTGGAAAAGTTATCAGTTATGTCTACTTCCTGTCATTCCATTCTTTATTGAACCTACTTTAATCAGGTTGCACCATTTAATTATTCTAAAGTTGCTCTTGGTAAAATCAGTAATGAACTAACATTGCCAAATACATTGTTTGATTACCAATCTGCATCTTGTTTGATAATAAGAAACATTTTACACAACATTCCCGTTACCTTAATATTTATTTTCACTTGAGCTCTGACACATCACACTCTATTTCCTAACACATATCCTGCCCTTCGTCCTTTGTCTTGTATTTTCTATAAGCAAGTACTCTCTTGCTGATTTAATTTATTCCCATGGCTTTCAATACAATCTATCTGCCTAAACTTGCAGTCAAGCTATCACCCCTGAAATCCAAACCATGTACAACTTTTTCATTCAGCAGTACCCCTTAGATGCCTGAAATATCTCAAGCTCAAAATGACCAAATTCTACCTTCTCATCTCTTCCGATTCCTCTTGGCTTACAAACTTCCTCAGCAATTGATGGCAAATTCATCATTCCATTTCCTTAGGATAAAACACTTTTAGTTTCCATCGATTCTATTTTTCTCACAATCTGAAAATAATGAACAAATGCTTTTGACTTTACCATCAAAATATTTTCATAATCTTAACTCTTCAGACTACCTCCAGTGCTACCAACTTGATCCAAGCCATCATATGGATTATTGCATTTGCTGACTAGTGTCTCTTCTTCAAATGTGACACAAAGTGATCTCAACACCTCTTCTCAATACAGCAACCAATGTGCTACTGTTAGAATATAAGTCGGATCATGTCATCCTCTGTAAAAATCCAACTTGTCCTCAATTTTTCAGAGTAAATGTCACTATCATAATAAAGGCATAAATGTCCTTAGATTTTTTTTTGTTATGTTATCTCTTGACCCTTATCTTCTTGTACTCACCTCTACTATTCTTCTTAGTAGGAAATGTATATGCTTTAGCTGAATACAATCTCTGTGAGAAGAATTTGGCAGTGGATAACAACAAAAAATGCATAATGTGAATATTCCATGACCAAGAAATTCCACTTCCAGATATCCTTCTGCCAAAGCTGCCTAAGGAAATGTTAGCTTGATTCTCAGAGGCATCAGATAACCTATTTAAATCCAATTAAAGTGCATTAAGTTCATAAATGTTCTTAGATGAGACCGAAAGTGTTTGTCTGGGAATTGAGAACAAATGGATGAAATTGTATTTATACCTAAGTATATTCAGAGCTGTACCTTGGCATGCACATTATGTATTGCATAAATTAGATTTATGTGTGTTACACCTGGCCCCATTAAGTTAGTCTCTGGCATACATTCAAACAGGTTATGTATAGAGAACTCATGTATCTTTAGGTCTAAAAATAAGACTTGGCATGAGGAATAGAGTTATACTTCTAAAAGTTCAAGTGCAGCTCTTATTTTCACAGCTGTTGTTCCCTCAACTGTATACCTGCTGGCTAGGTACAAGTTCTTGAACACTTGAACCTCTCTTTAAGAACATTGCTGATCTCCCTGAAGTTAATCCTCATTGTACACACCATTTTTAACTTAAATAAAATTAAATATATAGGAGTTACATTTAGACTGACAGTTAATTTTTCTAAAACAGCAAAGGAAGCTAGGGGAAAGTATTGTAATAATGTTAAATTTTGAAGAGAAAATAACTAAGTAAAGAGCTGTGTACTAGCTAAGCTATCAATAGGCTAGGGTCAAAGCAAATTTTACATAAACAAAAACTGAACAAATTTGCATTAACAAAGGAATTTTAAAGGATTTACTTCAGAGAGAATGAGAGTGACCTAAGAAAAAATACCTGAGATGCAAGAATAAATGGTAAGCAGTTAAACTGGCAAATTACTGTTAAGCCTAAACAAACACTCTCTTTATAAAACAACAATAACATCTATATTAGATATATACATAGATTTTGATTATGCAAAGGCATTCGACTATGTGCATCCTAACAAATTATGATAACATTATGAATAGGAATCCCAGAACACTTAATTGTGCTCATGAGGAACCTACACATAGATAAAGAGGCAATCATTCCAGTAGAACGAGGAGATACTGCCTGGTTTAAAGTAAGGAAAGATGTGTGTCGGGGTCATATCCTTTCACCATACTCAAACTGTATGCTGAGTAAAGAATCTGAGAAGCTGGATTATATGAAGAATGGGGCATGAGGGTTGGAGGAAGACTCATTAACAACTTGCCATGTGCAGATGACACAACCTTGCTTGCTGAGAGTGAAGAGGACTTGAAGCAATTGCTGATGAAGATCAAAGACTGATGAAAATCAAAAGACGCATTGCATTGGGCAAATCTGCTGCAAAAGACCTCTCTAAAAAAGTGTTAAAAAGCAAAGATATCACTTTAAGGACTAAGATGTGCCTGGCCCATGCCATGGGGTTTTCGGTCGTCTCATATGCATGGCGAAGCTGGACAATGAACAGGAATGACTGAAGAAGAATTGATGCCTTGAATTATGATGCTGGCAAAGAGCATTGAATATACCACTGATTGCCAGAAGGGCCAGAAGAACAAACAAATCCTTCTTACTAGAAGTACAGCCAGAATGCTGCTTAGAAGCACGGATGGCGAGACTTCTCACATATTTTGCACATGCTATCAGGATTTTTTATCAGGAGGGACTGACCAATACCTGTTGGTATTGATAGAAGAATTTCAAGCTGCACTGAAGGCACTGGGAAAAAAACAAGGTTTCAGGAATTGATGGAATAACAATTGAGATATTTTAACAAACAGCTGCAATCCTGGAAGCACTCACTCATCTTTACAAAGAAATTTGGAAGACAGCTACCTAGCCAGTTGACTGGAAGAAATCCATATTTGTACCCATTCCAAAGAAAGGTGATCTGACAGAAAGTGGAAATTGTCAAACAATACACTTAATATCACATGCAAGTAAAATTTTGCTGAAGATCATTCAAAAGTGACTGGAGCAGTACATTGACAGAACTGCCAGAAATTCAAGCAGATTAAGAAGATGACATGGAACAAGAGATATCATTGCTGATGTCAGATGGATTCTGGCTGAAAACAGAGAATACCAGAAAGATGTTTACCTGTGTTTTATTGACTATGCAAATGCATTCGACTATGTGGACCATAAACAAATTATGGATAACACTGGAAAGAATGGGGATTCTATAACACTTAATTGTGCTCCTGCAGAACCTGTACATAAATCAAGAGGCAATTATTCAATGAAAACAAGGAGATACTGCATGGTTTAAAATCAGGGAAGGTGTGCATCAGGGTTATATCCTTTCACCATACTTATTCAATCTGTATGCTGAGTAAATAATACAAGAAACTGGACTAATGAAGAATGGGGCATCAGGATTGGAGGAAGACTCATTAATAACCTGTGTTATGCAGATGATACAACCTTGCTTCCTGAAAGTGCAGAGAACTTGAAGCACTTACTGATGAAGATCAAAGACCACATCCTTCAGTATGGAAAGCCCCTCAACATTAAAAAAAAGAAAAATTCTCACAACTGGACCAATAAGCAACATCATGGTAAATGAAGAAAAGACTGCAGTTGTCAAGGATTTCATTTTACTTGTATCTACAATCAATACCCATGAAAGCAGCAGTCGAAAAATCAAATGACACCTTGCGATGGGAAAATCTGCTGCAAAAGACCTCTTTAAACTATTAAAAAGCAAAGATGTCACCTTGAAGACTAAGAGGCACTTGACCCAAACCATGGTGCTTTCAAATGCCTCATATGCATTTGAAAGCTGGACAATGAGTAAGGCAGTCTGAAGAAGAATTGACACTTTTGAATTACAGTGTTGGTGGAGAATACTGTATATATATCATAGACTGCCAAAAGAACAAACAAATCTGTCTTGGAAGAGGTACAGCCAGAATGCTCCTTAGAGGCTAAGATGGAGAGACTGCATCTCACATACTTTGGGCATGTTATCAGAAGGGATCAGTTCCTGGAGAAGGACATCATGCTTGGTAAAATAGAGGGTCAGTGAAAAAGAGGAAGACCTTCAATGAGATGGATTGACACAGTGGCTGCAACAATGGCTTCAAGCATAACAACCATTGTGTGGATGGCACAGGACCAGGCAGTGTTTCGTTCTGTTGTATATAGGGTGACTATGAGTCAGAACCGACTTGGAGGAACCTAACAACAACAACAACAAATATGATGAGACATGCAAACAATTGCTAACCTGGGCAGATGTTAGGCAGTATATTAATTGGTAAGGAAAAAATCAGTTAAAAATTTTAACAAATTGGTAAATGAATAGTTTGGGCTAATGTGAGACCTAGAAACCCTGGGAAACAGAGACACAAGGGGATTTGCATTTATACACAAGCTCTTCCCCAAGGATCTCACTGCATACTCTTGAAAAAGCCTGGAGGTAGAACAAGAGACAGAGAAATCCTTCCTCATGATACAGGCCTGGGTAGGGAATAGCTGTCATGTAGCAAAGGAGTAAAGCCTTGCTCCAATTTATGCCTGATAATAAATGAGCCTCTTCTTTTGCTTGGCCTTTAAAATGAGACCTTGAGTCAATCTGGTCAAGAATTGAACTTGGTTTGGTTTATGTTGTTACTGTGTATGTTTACCCTCAGTGCATAGCTACTTCAAATTTCTCTAGCATTACCCAGTGCTCTTAGTGGGGACTGGTCTGGCCAAGGACTTTTCTCAATTTTTGTTTCATCTTCAGCTTTAAGTGTTACTTTGTCTCGTTCCTCAGAAAGGGTCTCTGTCCATGCTCTTGCTGTTCACTGAGCAGTTGTTGTTGTTGTTAAGTGCAGTCGAGTTGGTTCTGACTCATAGACACCCTTTGTACCACAGAATAAAACACTACCCGGTCCTGCACCATCCTTACAACTGTTGTTATGCTTGAGCCCATTGTTGCAGCCACTGTGTCAATTTATCTTGTTGAAGGTCTTCCTCTTTTTCACTGACCTTCTACTTTACCAAGCATGATATCCTTCTCCAGGGACTGATTCCTCCTGACAACATGCCCAAAGTATATAAGACGCAGTCTTGCCATGCTTGCTTCTAAGGAGCATCCTGGTTGTATTTCTTCCAAGACAGGTTTGTTTGTTCTTTTGGCAGTCCAAGGTATACTGAATATTCTTCGCCAACACCACAATTCAAAGGCGTCAATTCTTCTTCAGTCTTCCTTATTCATTGTAGAGCTTTCACATGCATATGGTGCGATTGAAAATATCATGCCCCTTAGTCTTCAAGGTGATATCTTGATTTTCAACACTTTGAAGAGGTCCTTTGTAGTAGATTTGCCCAATGCAATGTGTCTTTTGATTTCTTGACTGCTGCTTCTGTGGGTGTTGATTACGGATCGAAGTAAAATGAAATCCTTGACAACTACAGTCTTTTCTCTTTTTATTGTGGTGTGGTTTATTGGTCCAGTTTTGAGATTTTTGTTTACTTTACATTGAGGTGTAATCCATACTGAAAGCTGTGGTCTTTGATCTTCATCAGTAAGTGCTTCAATTCCTCTTCACTTTCAGCAAGGAAGGTTGTGTCATCTGCATAACTCAGGTTGTTAATGAGTCTTCCTCCAATCCTGATGCCCTACTCTTCTTCAAATGGTCCAGCTTCTCAGATTGTTTGCTCAGCATACAGATGGAATAGGTATGGTGAAAGGATACAATCCTGATGCACATCTTTCCTGACTTTAAACCAGGAAGTATCCCCTTGTTGTCTCCGAACAACTGCCTCTTGAAGTATGTACAAGTTCCTCATGAGCACAATTAAGTGTTCTGGAATTCCTGTTCTTTACAAACTTATTCATAATTTATCATGATCCACATGGTCAAATGCCTTTGCATATTCAATAAAACACAGGTAAACATCCTTCTGGTATTGTCTGCTTTCAGCCAGGATCCATCTGACATCAGCAATGATATCCCTGGTACCATGTCCTCTTCTGAATCCAGCCTGAATTTATGGCAGTTCCCTGTTGATATACTGCTGCAGCTCCTTTTGAATATCTTCATCAAAAAATTTGCTTGTGTGTGATATTAATGATATTGTTCGATAATTTCTGCATTTGATTGGATCACCTTTCTTTGGAATAGGCATAAATATGGAGTTGTAATCGACTCGATGGGAGTGGGTTTTTTATGGATCTCTTCCAGTCTGTTGGCCAGGTGGCTGTCTTCTAAATTTCTTGACATAAGCAAGTGAGCACTTCCAGAGCTGCATCCAGTTGTTGAAACATCTCAGCTGATATTTTGTCAATTCCTGGAGCCTTGTGCTTCCTCAATGCCTTCAGTGCAGCTTGGACTTCTTCCTTCAGCACCATAGGTTCCTGATCAAAAGCTACCTCTTGAAATGATTGAACATTGACTAATTCTTTTTGATATAATGACTCTGTGTATGTCTTCCATCTTATTTTGATGCTTTCTGTGTATTTCCCCATAGAACCCTTCACTATTGCAACTAGAGGCTTGAATTTTTTCTTCAGTTCCTTCAGCTTGATAAACACTGAGCTTGTTCTTCCCTTTTGGTTGTCATTATAATACTTTACTTTGTCTTCTTGAGCTGCCCTTTGAAATCTTCTGTTCAGTTCTTTTACTTCATTATTTCTTCCTTTTGCTTTAGCCGCTCGACTTTCAAAAGCAGGTTTCAAAGTCTCCTCTGACATCCATCTTGGTCTTTTCTTTCTCCCCTGTCTTTTCAATGACCTCTTGCTTTATGTATGATGTCCTTGATGTCACTCTACAACTCATCTGGTCTTCAGTCATTAGTGTTCAATGGGTCAAATCCCTTCTTGAGATGGTCTTTAAATTCAGGTAGGATATACTCAAGGTTGTACTTCAGCTCCCGTGGACTTACTCTGTTTTTCTTCAGTTTCAGCTTGAATGTACATATGAGTAATTGATGGTCTGTTCCACAATCGGTCCCTGGCCTTGTTCTGATTGACGATATTGAGTTTTTCTATCGTCTCTTTCCACATATGTAGATGATTTGATTCCTGTGTATTCCATCTGGCGAGGTCCATGTGTATAGTCGCAGTCTATGTTGGTGAAAAAAGTATTTGCAGTGAAGAAGTCGTTGGTCTTGCAAACTTCTATTATTTGATCTCCAGCATTATTTATCTCACCAAGGCCATATTTTCCAACTACTGACCCTTCTTCTTTGTTTCTAACTTTCACATTCTGATCACCAGTAATTATTAATGCATCCTGATTGCATGTTTGATCAATTTCAGACTGCAGAAGCTGATAAAAATCTTCAATTTCTTCATTTTTGGCCTTATGAACTAGTCTTCCTTGTAGGTGTATGGATATTATCCTATCACTGACAGTGTTGTACTTCAGGATAGATCTTGAAATGTTCTTTTTGATGATGAATGCAACATAATTCTTTTCAAGTTATCATTCCTGGCACTGAGCAGTAGACTATTCTTATTTATTATGTTGTATTTTCTAGACTGTGGGAGGTGGAAAGGGTGACTTCTCTTTTGTCTTGGTTCAGCCTTATTTTTAGACAAATCCTCTATCCCTTATCTTGTAGCTTGGACTTTCTCATAGATCTTGCCCCACTTGCACTTATGGGGGATTTTTAATGCTTTAGTCTCAGGCTATTTCTCTTTTCCTCCTGCCAGAAATCAATTAAGGGACAAAAGGCTTAAGATGCTGGGAATGGTAGTAAACTTTTCCTCAGGTTCAGTTGAAGAGCCATTGCGTTAGGATAAGGGAAAAGAAAATAAAAACTTGGCCCTTAATTGATTTCTTGATCACTGCCTCCATAGGCATTAATTGTGAATACAAGTAAAATGAAATCCTTGACAACGTGAATATTTTCTCCATTTATCATGATATCACTTACTGGTCCATCTCTGAGCATTTTTTGTTTTTTTATGTTGAGGTGCAAGACATGTTGAAGGCTGGGATCTTTGATCTTCATCAGTAAGTGCTTCAAGTCCTCTTCACTTTCAGCAAGCAAGGTTGTGTTATCTTCATATTACAGGTTTGTTAATAAGCCTCCCTCTAATCCTGATGCCCCACTTCTCTTCATATAGTCCAGTTTCTTGGATTATTTGCTCAGCATACAGATTGAATAAATATGGTGAAATGGTAAAACGCCAATGTGCACCTTTCTTGATTTAGACCTCACAATGTCCACTTGTTCTGTTTGATAGACTGCTTCCTGGTCTATGACCAGATTTGGCATGAGCACAATTAAGTGTTCTAGTATTCCCATTCTTTGTAATATTATTCACACTGTCAAAAGCCTTTTTTATGATCCACATAGTCGAATGCCTGTGCGTAGTCAATAAAGCACAGGTATACTTATTTCTGGTATTCTTTGCTTTCAGCCAAGGTCCATCTGACATCACTAATGGTATCCCTTGTTTCATGTCATCTTCTGAATCCAGCTTGAATTTCAGGCAGTTCCTTGTCAAGGTACTGTTGCAGCTGCTTTTGAATGATCTTCAGCAAAGTTTTACTTGCATATAATATTAATGATATTGTTTGAAAATTTCCTCATTCTAATGGGCTGCCTTTCTTGGGAATAGGCATAAATATGGATCTCTTCCTGTCTGTTGGCCAGGTAGCTGTCTTCCAAATTTCTTGGCATAGGCAAGTGAGTACTTCCAGAGCTGCCTCTGTTTGTTGAAACATATCAATTGGTATTACATCAATTCCTGGAGGGTTGTGTTTCATCAATGCCTTCAGTGAAGCTTGGACTTCTTCCTTCAGGACCGCTGATTCTTTATCATATGCCACCTCCTGAATTGGTTGAACATCGACCAATTCTATTTGGTTAAGTGACTCTTTGTATTCCTTCCATCTTCATTTGATGCTTCCTGCATTGGTCAATATTTTATCAGCAGAATGCTTCAATATTGCAACTAGAGGCTTGAATTTTTTCTTCAGATTTCTCAGCTTGAGGAATGCTGAGCATGTTCTTCTCTTTTGGTATTCTAACTCCAGATCTTTGCATATTTCATTACAATTCTTTCCTTGGTCTTCTCGAGCTGACCTTTGAGACCCTCTATTAAGCTATTTTACTTTATCATTTCTTGTTGCTATATGTTCAAGAGCAAGTTTCAAAGCCTCTTCATCCATGTTAGTCTTTCTTTCCTGTCTTTTTGATGATGTTTTGCTTTCTTCATGTATGATGGATGTCCTTGAAGTCATCCCACAACTCATCTGGTTTTCAGTTATTAATGTTCAATGAGTCAAATCTATTTCCCTCCACTCATGTGTCAGTTTATCATACTTTGGTGACTTGTGCATTGCCGTGATGCTGGCTGCTCTGCCACCAATATTTCAAATACTGTCAGAGTCACCCTCACTGGACAGCTTTCAATGGAACTTCCAGCCTAAGACAGATTGGGAAGAAATACCTGGGAATCTTCTTCTAGAAAAAAATTGGCCAGTGAAAACCTTATGAATAGTAGCAGAACATTGTCTGATATGGTGCCAGAAGATGAGCTCCTCAGGTTGGAAGGTGCTCAAAATATGACTGAGCAAGATCTGTCTCCTCAAAGTAGAGTCAGCCTTAATGACGTGGATGGAATCAAGCTTTATAAATCTTCATATGCTGATGTGGCATGACTCAAAATGAGAATAAACTGCTGCTGCAAATATTAATAATCAGAATGTGGAATGTGCAAAGTATAAATCTGGGGAAATTAGTAGTCATTAAAAATGAAGTGGAATTCATAAAGATCTATAACCTAGGCATTAGTGAGCTGAAATGGACTGTTACTGGCCATTTTGATTCAGACAACCATATACCCTACTATGCCAGGAATGACAACTGCAAGAACACGGTATTGCATTTATCATCAAAAAGAATATCTCGAGAGGCGGAGCCAAGATGGCGGACTAGGCAGACGCTACCTCGCATCCCTCTTACAACAAAGACACAGAAAAACAAGTGAATCGATCACATACATAACAATCTACGAACCCTGAACAACAAACACAGATTTAGAGACGGAGAACGAACTAATACGGGGAAGCAGCGATTGTTTCCAGAGCCTGGAGCCAGCGTACCAGTCAGGTACGGCACAAGCACAGAGAGCGGCTCCACCCCCCTGAACTAACCCCGGGAGGGGGACCAGCCAGTTCCACGGGCGGCGTGGGACGCAGCCGGTAGGAGAAGTCCCCGGGAGGCAGTGACTGGTCTTGGAGCAGAAAGAGCAGCGTCTGAGCTGGGGAACCGTCCCGCAGGGATTTGGACTGAACGCAGGCGGCTTCATTAACATCTGAATAGCCTGAGCCAGAGGGAGAACTCTGATAGGGATCTGACTGCATTTTTTTTTAGCGGATTTTCTGGAAAAACTAGTTTCCCAGTGATGGCTCGGAGACAACAATCCATATCAAACCACTTAAAGAAGCAGACCATGACAGCTTCTCCAACCCCCCCAAACAAAAGAATCAGAATCTTTCCCAAATGAAGATACAATCTTGGAATTATCAGATACAGAATATAAAAAACTAATTTACAGAATGCTTAATGATATCACAAATGAAATTAGGATAACTGCAGAAAAAGCCAAGGAACACACTGATAAAACTGTTGAAGAACTCAAAAAGATTATTCAAGAACATACTGGAAAAATTAATAAGTTGCAAGAATCCATAGAGAGACAACATGTAGAAATCCAAAAGATTAACAATAAAATAACAGAATTAGACAACGCACTAGGAAGTCAGAGGAGCAGACTCGAGCAATTAGAATGCAGACTGGGACATCTGGAGGACCAGGGAATCAACACCAACATAGCTGAAAAAAAATCAGATAAAAGAATTAAAAAAAATGAAGAAACCCTAAGAATTATGTGGGACTCTATCAAGAAGGATAACCTGCGGGTGATTGGAGTCCCAGAAAAGGGAGGGGGGTCAGAAAACACAAAGAAAATAGTTGAAGAACTCCTGACAGAAAACTTCCCTGACATCATGAAAGACGAAAGGATAGCTATCCAAGATGCTCATCGAACCCCATTTAAGATTGATACAAAAAGAAAAACACCAAGACATATTATCATCAAACTCACCAAAACCAAAGATAAACAGAAAATTTTAAAAGCAGCCAGGGAGAAAAGAAAGGTTTCCTTCAAGGGAGAATCAGTAAGAATATGTTCTGACTACTCAGCAGAAACCATGCAGGCAAGAAGGGAATGGGACGACATATACAGAACACTGAAGGAGAAAAACTGCCAGCCAAGGATCATATATCCAGCAAAACTCTCTCTGAAATATGAAGGCGAAATTAAGATATTTACAGACAAACACAAGTTTAGAGAATTTACAAAAACCAAACCAAAGCTACAAGAAATACTAAAGGCTATTGTTTGGTCAGAGAACCAATAATATCAGATATCAGCACAACACAAGGTCACAAAACAGAACGTCCTGATATCAACTCAAATAGGGAAATCACAAAAACAAATTAAGATTAATTAAAAAAAAAATACACATAACAGGGAATCATGGAAGTCAATAGGTAAAAGATCACAATAATCAAAAAGAGGGACTAAATACAGGAGGCATTGAACTGCCATATGAAGAGTGATACAAGGCGATACAGAACAATACAAGTTAGGTTTTTACTTAGAAAAATAGGGGTAAATAATAAGGTAACCACAAAAAGGTATAACAACTCTATAACTCAAGACAAAAACCAAGAAAAACGTAACGACTCAACTAACATAAAGTCAAGCACTATGAAAATGAGGATCTCACAATTTACTAAGAAAAATGCCTCAGCACAAAAAAGTATATGGAAAAATGAAATTGTCAACAACACACATAAAAAGGCATCAAAATGACAGCACTAAAAACTTATTTATCTATAATTACCCTGAATGTAAATGGACTAAATGCACCAATAAAGAGACAGAGAGTCACAGACTGGATAAAGAAACACGATCCATCTATATGCTGCCTACAAGAGACACACCTTAGACTTAGAGACACAAACAAACTAAAACTCAAAGGATGGAAAAAATATATCAAGCAAATAATAAGCAAAAAAGAAGAGGAGTAGCAATATTAATTTCTGACAAAATAGACTTTAGACTTAAATCCACCACAAAGGATAAAGAAGGACACTATATAATGATAAAAGGGACAATTGATCAGGAAGACATAACCATATTAAATATTTATGCACCCAATGACAGGGCTGCAAGATACATAAATCAAATTTTAACAGAATTGAAAAGCGAGATAGACACCTCCACAATTACAGTAGGAGACTTCAACACACCACTTTCGGAGGACAGGACATCCAGTAAGAAGCTCAACAGAGACACGGAAGATCTAATTACAACAATCAACCAACTTGACCTCATTGACTTATACAGAACTCTCCACCCAACTGCTGCAAAATATACTTCTTTTTCTAGCGCACATGAAACATTCTCTAGAATAGACCACATATTAGGTCATAAAACAAACCTTTGCAGAGTCCAAAACATCGAAATATTACAAAGCATCTTCTCAGACCACAAGGCAATAAAACTAGAGATCAATAACAGAAAAACTAGGGAAAAGAAATCAAATACTTGGAAAATGAACAACACCCTCCTGAAAAAAGACTGGGTTATAGAAGACATTAAGGAGGGAATAAGGAAATTCATAGAAAGCAACGAGAATGAAAATACTTCCTATCAAAACCTCTGGGACACAGCAAAAGCAGTGCTCAGAGGCCAATTTATATCAATAAATGCACACATACAAAAAGAAGAAAGAGCCGAAATCAGAGAACTGTCCCTACAACTTGAACAAATAGAAAGTGAGCAACAAAAGAATCCATCAGGCACCAGAAGAAAACAAATAATAAAAATTAGAGCTGAACTAAATGAATTAGAGAACAGAAAAACAATCGAAAGAATTAACAAAGCCAAAAGCTGGTTCTTTGAAAAAATTAACAAAATTGATAAACCATTGGCTAGACTGACTAAAGAAATACAGGAAAGGAAACAAATAACCCGAATAAGAAATGAGAAGGACCACATCACAACAGAACCAAATGAAATTAAAAGAATCATTTCAGATTATTATGAAAAATTGTACTCTAACAAATTTGAAAACCTAGAAGAAATGGATGAATTCCTGGAAAAACACTACCTACCTAAACTAACACATTCAGAAGTAGAACAACTAAATAACAAAAAAAGAGATTGAAACGGTAATCAAAAAACTCCCAACAAAAAAAAGCCCTGGCCCAGACAGCTTCACTGCAGAGTTCTACCAAACTTTCAGAGAAGAGTTAACACCACTACTACTAAAAGTATTCCAAAGCATAGAAGATGACGGAATACTACCCAACTCATTCTATGAAGCCACCATCTCCCTGATACCAAAACCAGGTAAAGACATTACAAAAAAAGAAAATTATAGACCTGTATACCTCATGAACATAAATGCAAAAATCCTCAACAAAATTCTAGCCAATAGAATCCAACAACACATCAAAAAAATAATTCACCCTGATCAAGTGGGATTTATACCAGGTATGCAAGGCTGGTTTAATATCAGAAAAACCATTAATGTAATCCATCACATAAATAAATCAAAAGACAAAAACCACATGATCTTATCAATTGATGCAGAAAAGGCATTTGACAAAGCCCAACACCCATTTATGATAAAAACTCTTACCAAAATAGGAATTGAAGGAAAATTCCTCAACATAATAAAGGGCATCTATGCAAAGCCAACAGCCAATATCACTCTAAATGGAGAGAACCTGAAAGCATTTCCCTTGAGAATGGGAACCAGACAAGGATGCCCTTTATCACTGCTCTTATTCAACATTGTACTTGAAGTCCTAGCCAGGGCAATTAGGCTAGACAAAGAAATAAAGGGTATCCAGATTGGTAAGGAGGAAGTAAAGCTACCACTATTTGCAGATGACATGATCGTATACATGGAAAACCCTAAGGAATCCTCCAGAAAACTACTGAAACTAATAGAAGAGTTTGGCAGAGTCTCAGGTTATAAAATAAACATACAAAAATCACTTGGATTCCTCTACATCCACAAAAAAACACCGAAGAGGAAATAACCAAATCAATACCATTCACAGTAGCCCCCAAGAAGATAAAATACTTAGGAATAAATCTTACCAAGGATGTAAAAGACCTATACAAAGAAAACTACAAAGCTCTACTACAAGAAATTCAAAAGGACATACTTCAGTGGAAAAACATACCCTGCTCATGGATAGGAAGACTTAACATAGTAAAAATGTCCATTCTACCAAAAGCCATCTATACATTTAACGCACTTCTGATCCAAATTCCAATGTCATATTTTAAGGGGATAGAGAAACAAATCACCAATTTCATATGGAAGGGAAAGAAGCCCCGGATAAGCAAAGCACTACTGAAAAAGAAGAAGAAAGTGGGAGGCCTCACCTTACCTGACTTCAGAACCTATTATACAGCCACAGTAGTCAAAACAGCCTGGTATTGGTACAACAACAGACACGTAGACCAATGGAACAGAATTGAGAACCCAGACATAGATCCATCCACGTATGAGCAGCTGATATTTGACAAAGGACCAGTGTCAATTAACTGGGGAAAAGATAGCCTTTTTAACAAATGGTGCTGGCATAACTGGATATCCATTTGCAAAAAAATGAAACAGGACCCATACCTCACACCATGCACAAAAACTAACTCCAAGTGGATCAAAGACCTAAACATAAAGACTAAAACGATAAAGATCATGGAAGAAAAAATTGGGACAACCCTAGGAGCCCTAATACAAGGTATAAACAGAATACAAAACATTACCAAAAATGATGAAGAGAAACCTGATAACTGGGAGCTCCTAAAAATCAAACACCTATGCTCATCTAAAGACTTCTCCAAAAGAGTAAAAAGACCACCTACAGACTGGGAAAGAATTTTCAGCTATGACATCTCCGACCAGTGCCTGATCTCTAAAATCTACATGATTCTGTCAAAACTCAACCACAAAAAGACAAACAACCCAATCAAGAAGTGGGCAAAGGAGATGAACACACATTTCACTAAAGAAGATATTCAGGCAGCCAACAGATACATGAGAAAATGCTCTCGATCATTAGCCATTAGAGAAATGCAAATTAAAACTACGATGAGATTCCATCTCACACCAGCAAGGCTGGCATTAATCCAAAAAACACAAAATAATAAATGTTGGAGAGGCTGCGGAGAGATTGGAACTCTCATACACTGCTGGTGGGAATGTAAAATGGTACAACCACTTTGGAAATCTATCTGGCGTTATCTTAAACAGTTAGAAATAGAACTACCATACAACCCAGAAATCCCACTCCTCGGAATATACCCTAGAGATACAAGAGCCTTCAGACAAACAGATATATGCACACCCATGTTTATTGCAGCTCTGTTTACAATAGCAAAAATTTGGAAGCAACCAAGGTGTCCACCAGCGGATGAATGGGTAAATAAATTGTGGTATATTCACACAATGGAATACTACGCATCGATAAAGAACAGTGACGAATCTCTGAAACATTTCATAACATGGAGGAACCTGGAAGGCATTATGCTGAGCGAAATTAGTCAGAGGCAAAAGGACAAATATTGTATAAGACCACTATTATAAGATCTTGAGAAATAGTAAACCTGAGAAGAACACATACTTTTGTGGTTACGAGGGGGGGAGGAAGGAAGGGTGAGAGAGGGTTTTTTATTGATTAATCAGTAGATAAGAACTGCTTTAGGTGAAGGGAAAGACAACACTCAATACATGGAAGGTCAGCTCAATTCGACTGGACCAAAAGCAAAGAAGTTTCCGGGATAAAATGAATGCTTCAAAGGTCAGCGGAGCAAGGGCGGGGGTCTGGGGAACATGGTTTGCGGGAACGTCTAAGTCAATTGGCAAAATAATTCTATTATGAAATCATTCTGCATCCCACTTTGAAATGTGGCGTCTGGGGTCTTAAATGCTAACAAGCGGCCATCTAAGATGCAGCAATTGGTCTCAACCCACCTGGAGCAAAGGAAAATGAAGAACACCAAGGCCACACGACAACTAAGAGCCCAAGAGACAGAAAGGGCCACATGAACCAGAGACCTACATCATCCTGAGACCAGAAGAACTAGTTGGTGCCCGGCCACAATCGATGACTGCCCTGACAGGGAGCACAGCAGAGGACCCCTGAGGGAGCAGGACATCAGTGGGATACAGACCCCAAATTCTCATAAAAAGACCAAACTTAATGGTCTGACTGAGACTGGAGGAATCCCGGCAGCCATGGTCCCCAGACCTTCAGTTGACACAGGACAGGAACCATCCCCGAAGACAACTCATCAGAAATGAAAGGGACTGGTCAGCGGGTGGGAGAGAGACGCTGATGAAGAGTGAGCTAATTATATCAGGTGGACACTTGAGATTGTGTTGGCAACTCTTGTCTGGAGGGGGGATGGGAGGATAGAGAGAGAGGGAAGCCGGCAAAATTGTCAAGAAAGGAGACACTGAAAGGGCTGACTCAAGAGGGGGAGAGCAAGTGGGAGTGGGGAGTGAGATGTATGTAAACTTATATGTGACAGACTGATTGGATTTGTAAACGTTCACTTGAAGCTTAATAAAAGTTATTAAAAAAAAAAATAAAAAAAAAAAGAATATCTCAAGACCCATTCTGAAGTACAACACTGCCAGTGATGGGATAACATCCATATGCCTACGAGGAAGACTAGTTAATATGACTATTAATCAAGTTTACCATCAACCACTAAAGCCAATGGTGAAGAAATTGAAGATTTTTAACAACTTTTGTAGTCTGAAATTGATCAAGCATGCAATCAAGGTGCATTAGTAATCACTTGTGACTGGAATGTGAAAGTTGGGAACAAAGATAAAGGTACTTGGAAAATATGGTTTTTTTGATAGAAACAATGTTGGAAATCACATGATGGAATTTTGCAAGACCAAAGGCTTCTTCGTTACATATATCTTTTCTTAACAACATTAATAGCAAGTATACACTTGGACCTTGCTGGATGGAATACACAGAAATCAAATCAACTACATCTGTGGAGTAGCTCAACATCATCAGTCAGAACAAGGCCAGGAGCTGACTGCAGAACAGACCATCAATTGTTCATGTGCAAGTTCAACTTGAAGCTGAAGAAAATTAAAACAAGTCCACGTGAGCTTAAATATGACCTTGGGTATATGCCACCTGAATTTAGAGACCATCTCAAGAATAGATTTGAGGAAATAAATATTACCCAAACTGAAATAGAGGGAAAAATGAGAGAAAGGTAAAGAGGGGATAGAGCATCCAACAGCTGGGGAACTAATGGTCTAAAACACATATAATTTTAAATTGACTAGAAGAGAGAAAATGGGAAAAGAGAACTATTTGAAGAGATAATGACCAGGAATTTTCAAAAACTAATAAGAGACACCAAATTACAGATGCAAATAGCCCTGAGAACAACAATAAGAGTAAAGGCCAACAATTATGATTATGATCATTTTAATAGTATAGTAGTAGGAGGAGAAGTGGCAGTATGTTGCTGTTGTTGAAATAAAACTAACACATCAAAAATATCATATTCAAACTGCTGGAATTTAATGATAAAGGGAAATATTGAAGACATCTAGAGAAAAAAGACATATTGAACAAGAAAATCAAAGATAAGAATTATAGCGTGTTTTTTACCAGAAAATATGTAAGCCAGATGGAAATAGAATGAAATATTTAAAGGGCTGAAGGAAAAATATGTCAGTGCAGAATCCTATACCAAATGAAAATATTATTCAGTAGTTAAAGCAGAAAAATGTATTTTCCAACAAACAAAGCCACAAAAAACTAGACTTCTTGCCTTCAAGTTAATTCTGTCTCACAGTGACACTATAGGACAGAGTAAGTACAGTTGCCCCACAGGGTTTCCAAAGCTGTAATCTTTAGGGATGCAGTTTACCACTTCTTTATCTCCCAGAGCAGTAGCTGTTTGGTTTAAACCACCAACCTTTTGGTTACCAGCCAAGTGCTCACCCACTTTGCCACCAGGGCAACTTCCAACAAACAAAAATTCATTTCTGGCACATCTAGACTACAAGAATTGTTAAATAAAGACCCTCATGCAGAAGGACTATAATACCATACAGAAATATCATTGTACTCAAAGAAATAGTGTCAAAAATAGCATAAATGAAAGTTAATAAAAATTATACTCTTAATTGCTATAAAAGATAATTGCCAGTGTAAAGCAAAAACTATAGTAATATTTGTTTTTCTTTTGGCACTTGGAGAAGAGAGAAGAACAAAAATATAAGACAAAGCATGGGAGGGAGGGATTTTGTATATAATTTTACAAGTTTATATTGCTTGTGAACCAGTTCAATCTTATGTCAGGCATAACGAGAACAGATTAAGAGAAAATAAATAACAAACAATAGGAAGAGATCCATAGGTGATAGACATGTTGAAGTTATCAGAGGTTAACCTTAAAATAACTGTGATTCGTATTTAAGGAAATAACAAGTGGAATATTTTTTTCACCATAAAATTGGAGTCCATTGGAAAGAGTCAAATGGAAATTTAAGAATAAAAAGAACATGATAACTGAAATTATCACTAAAGAGATTGTTAAGGGTGAGATTGGACTCAGCAAAGAAGAGACAAGTGAACTGGAAAATATGTCATTAGAAAATATTCTGGCTGAGCAAATAAGCAAAAAAAAAAAAAAAAAAAAAAAAACTCAGGAAAAAGCCAAGAGAAAAATAGGACTCTTAAATATGTCTGAAATACACGTAATTGAAGCTTTAGAATGATATGAGGAAGCAGAAGCAGTATTTGAAGAGATAGTGACTGAGAATTTCTTAAAACCGGCGAAAAACAGTAAACTATAGATTCAAAAAATACTGTGGACTCCATTAGAATAAATATAAAGAAATGCCAACTAGGTACATCTTAGTATAACTTCTAAGAAAAAAAAAAAAAAGACAAAATGACAATCTGCAAAATGACCAGGAGAAAATGACAAATTATTCAAAGGAGCAACAGTAAGAAACAATATGACTGACAGCTGGCTTTTCAACTGGAGAGATAAAAGCAGAAGATAATGGGATAGAAATTTTAAAGTGCTGAAAGAAAGTAACTGCTGACCTAGGATTATAAATCAAGTAATAATATTCCTCAAAAGTGAAGACGAAATAAAGACATTTCCAATCAAATAAAATCTGAAAAGTTTCATTGCTAGCATACTAGCATTAGAACAAATAATAAAGGTTGTTTTCCTCAAGTAGAAGAGAGGTGATCCCAACAGGAAACAGAAGTGTATGAAGAAATAAATAGTTGAATAGCAATGGAAATGATAATTATGTGGCTACATCTTAAGAACAACTAAATGCTATAAACCAAAACAAAATCAATAACAAATAATGGTTCACACATATATGTTTGCGTATGTGTATGTGTGTAAAATACAGATGAAAAATAATAATATCATAAAGGACAGGAGGATCTATGAGGCATAAAAAGTTCTGTGATCCTAACATTCCCTCTAATGAATCAAAGATGACTGAAGTAATCTCGAGTCACAAATAGAGGGGTAATAAAAGAACATTTTCTTTATAACAAGCTTATAACAAGAAAAGGAAATGCTAGAATTATTTGAACATTGCAAGTGAAAAAAGGAAGAGAGCATCAACGAGGGGGCAAACACAAAAGAAAAAATGTACATGACAGATATAAATATATGTGCAGAATATTCTAGTTGATGTCTATCTTGTCATGAAATCTATCAGCTCTGAATATATAGTGAATGACTTGAAAATAACAATGATGACATGGATGTCATAGCTATCATATGTCCATGAACTTTACTCACTGTAAGTGGTTGGAAGACATCTGTAAATATTAGCCTTCTGAATTGTGAGCCCTAGTAAAAGAAAATGCAGAGTAGGGGTCTTGTGGAGAGACAAAGCCTTGAAATACTAAATTGGAGGAGCTGACCTTTGAAGCTCAACAACCCCAGAGGGAATTAATATATTGCAAAACAAACATCTTAGAAAATTAGTTTTGGATGAAACTTTAGGATTAGCAATTTATTTTTTCCTCACTTGATGCTACAAAGGTCATATATATTGTCCAAGATCACAAACCTAAGTAATAAAACAGAATTTTTAGGAACTGGTATTCTTCATATTTACTGCAAGTCCTCAAAAATATATTGTTGTGTAATAGCATTCTAGGAAGATTTCTATTAAAATGTAATAGGATTTTAATTTCCATTAAATTATTCAGGCATATTCAATTGGTATTTGAATGAGGTGTTTGCAGTTGCCTAGAAATCTTACATATAGTAACGTAATTCCAACAACACATGGAGTTTGCAACATTTTTATGATGACCTGGAGAAAGAAATACATCAATCATACATATACCCTTACATGTGTTTCTAAATAAAAATTTCAAATAACTATTCTTATTCTTATAATACACAGTGAAACCTGTGAGAGCTGAAACTCAAAGGATCTGCCTTGTGTTTTTGGTCTTCCAAGTTTTCCGCCTTTTACAGAGTGCAGTCTTACCCCTATTCGGTTGCTCATTTTAGTGGAAAATAATTTGAACTTTCCTTCTCTGACTGGTTTCCACCTTACACAGTTCCTGGATTTCTCAGGTTTACTGTTTACGACATTTTGCTGTTTTCCATTATATTTGATTGTATTATTTTAAAGACATAAAAATGCACGTCATGTCTCACTCAGTTCATTTGATAGTGTACTGACGGATTAAGACCTACAGTTTTAAAAACATTTCTTTACACCTCACCATTTCTCAAATTGATTTATGTACCCAAATGGTTCTGCATGACATATTTTCATTCAGTTTCACAACTTAGACTTGGGTACTAATATGAATTGCCAATCACAAAATAAAATCTGGGAACAGAAGAAAATTTCATAACAACATTGAAAATTATAACCCAGAGTACCAAGCTATAAGCACATATTACCTTGTAGGGCACAGTATTCTGGGAAAGTGAGGTTGGAAGAATCTGAACACACACACACACACACACACACACACACACACACAAATATATACATGTACAGGTAGTCCCCAACTTACGACAGGGTTCTGATGACTCCATGTAAAGTGGGTTCTGATATAAATCAAATACTGCATTTTTTTTTTTAATTTTCATTATTATTGCCTTTTATATATTAACAGTACCTTTATAAATTTGATCTTTATTTGTCTTTGGGGGTTGGAAACATTACATATAAACTTACAGAAGTATCTTAGTACAGACATACATTAAAAAATAAATTATAAAAGTTTACTCCTACCATGAAGAAGCGTTGGATAACACAGGCATTATGGCAGTTGCAGTAGTAACTTCACTTGTGGAATGTTCTGGATCCTCCAGATTATCCCTAGATAAGAGTGGTCTGTTTGGTCTTTTTTTTTTTTTTTTCCTTCATCTCTTTTGCAATAACATCTCACTGCTTCCCTAGTTTGCTTATTGACTTTAGCAAAGTGATTTGCAGTTCAGTCCATGTTTTCAAGTAACTGACCCCCCCTCCATTTAGTTCAGAAAAACTTCAGTTAAGCTTTTCACTGTAAAGTTTTTTTGACAACTTCTTTTCTTCCTCTTCTTCATTATTTCATTCTTCTTCAGCATTACTTTACTCTTCAAAATCTATTAAGCCCTGATCTACCAATTCTCCTTCTTCGCGATCTATGAGCTGTTTAATAGCAAGTTCTAAATTCAGCATTCTTGCTATACAGATTTTTCCATAGATCTCTTCCATCGCATTATCCTGATCTAATGCTTGAAGCGTGTTCACGTAACTCAACAATTTTTTCCATATTCCTTGCGTGCATTTTCCCATAACTTCTTCCCAGCAAGATGTATTGTTCCAGATACACTGACGATCATAAATGTGGTTCATCGTAACTCAAATATGTCATAAGGCGGAGACTACCTGTACATTTGTAACTATAGTTTTGGCTATAGCTATCTAGTGATAGTAATTTTGTTTGTGTGTATTTGAAGATTCTTTTAAGAATTTCTATTAGCTTCAGGGAGAAAACTAATTAACACCTAACAATTTTTAGGACTAAATACACTAGTAAGTGCAAGTCCTTACTAATTTGTTTAATCTTATTTTAAAAAAGTTATTTTATGGATTTCATTTTACCCTGAAATAGAAGAAACACTAATAAAGGCTATTTGGAAAACATTAATTGGAAAATGAGGTAGAAAGAGAAACTAATATTAATAGATTGCCTATAATGTGCCAAACACTACTTGACAAGTATTAAGAGTATGACAACTATAATGTTTGAATAAGGGATATAGAGGAACCAGCAAGATGATCACAAAACCAAATATATTCCCTTTTCTTTCTGAGTGCAAAGCCATCGAGTTCTTTGCAACTCATAGTGACCCCATGTGTGCAGAGTAGAACTGCTCTGTAGAATTTTCAAAGCTGTGACCTTTCACATCTCACATCTGGGTGGCTCCAAATAATTCATTCTCCTCAATTAAATTTAAATAAAATGATCTGAGTCATTTCTATTATAGAGCTGTGGAGAACAGATGCACCTTCTCTAATCTTGCTATATTTTCCATTTTCACCCTAGATAATACTAAGAAAACCTTGAGGCCACATATTTAAGCTCAGTAGAACTTAGGCCTTTGAATGCCTACAGAGACAGAAGCCCCTTCCACAATGAGTCCTCTCCCTGCCACACACACACAGAGCCAACCTGCATTCGATACTTAAGAAAGAGACAAATATTTATATTGTAATAAAATAAAAACTTTATTTTTAAAGTCACTAAAACGTTGTTTGCTCTCACTAATATAAGGAAACTAGAGTTCTGAGAACGTAGGTCACTAGAAATTTGGATAATCTTAACTATTTGGTTAATTAATTTGTAGTCAATTAAATAATAATTTTTGGTTAAATAATTTGTAGTCAATTAAATAATGATTTTCTATAGAAAATGTGATTTCTTCTTTAGAAATGTTTGCATAGGACATTCTTTTACAGTCTTCTTATAAAAGAAAGTTCCCTAATCAGTGCTTCATTTTCATGTGTAATTTCTACTAATAACAAGATAAATGGAGTTTATTACACTATAAGAAATTGTTTAACTTCTATTCATAATGTATTTCAAAAATGTCACATAGGTAAATCTTGCAAAATATGAATCAAAGCAGAAAATATTTCTCAATCTAAATGTGATTGACCTTTACAGTGGCAGCAAAAATCCAGAGATAAGTAACATAAGAGTAATTTTAAGTAGCTATAAGATAGTATATAAAAACTTTTTTTATATAAGATAGTAAAACATTAACATGAAATGATATTTCTGATTCATATATATGACATTTTTAGATTTGCATTTCAAGTCATTGATGCACTTGTTTCATCCATTTTTTAAAAAAATTATTACTTGTCTAATGAACTATAAGGTGGTGAATCCCAAACATAACAAAATGATGGAATTAATTTAATTTTCTTCTGCTAGATCATGCTATTAAAACTGTCCAGTGTGGCCCAAAGATGCATTTTAAGCAAGAAGAAAATTCAGAGACTTGCTATCTGTTAAAAATTATATACAAAATGTTAATTTCAAAATTAAAATCCCTTATAGCATTCTACAGAATAATGAAACTTCTTTGAAATTTTGACAAATTGAGGGTATTTTTGCTTTGTATTCCTTTACGATATTGATTAGAAAAAATTTTTTCTGGATACAATTGTCCACGCATTAACCAAGCTGATGGGACAGTTCAGAGACCTTGTCATTTAATTCCCAATGAAAACTTTGTATTATGGTTTGTGTGTTTAACATGGTTGAGACCTCAAAGAACAGACACAGCCTTCAAGGAAATCTGAATATGGCTCTTCCTTTTTTTTTTTTAACCTAGGGGTAAATCAATGAGCATAATGCTTTTGAGGGAAGAAAATTGACATACATTTTTCAGACCTAATCATTGTCTGGATATTTGCAATCCTGAAGCGTAAGATCCTTGAAATTGAAGCCCAATGACATGTAAATAACTAAATAAGAGATGTCTATAATCAGATCAATTGTTTTCACCTGCGTTTGAGAGACAATCCAAGAGGGAATAGCTTAATCACTTGGGGAAAAAAAAAAAAAGAATTAAGTCTTATAAATAGAAGCTTGGTTACTTGCAGGGTTGTCTATTTCAGTGGTTTAACAAAGTCACTGGTGTCCAGGTATTTTCTATCTTTCCACAGGGCCATCCTTAACCTACTGAATATTGCCCTCAAACATATTCCCTGTTGGCCACAAGTTGGCTCCATGAAAGAAAAGAAGCCAAAGAGGAACAGAGACAGACAATTCCTTGTCTTCATTTTTAAGAATTATTAAATCCTTTAAAGAATACTCATGGCATAGAATTATTAAATCCATCAAAGAATACTCACAACATATTTTCCATAACAACTACTTGGCCAGAATTTTGTCAACTGTCCAATCTTTATCACCAGAAAGTAGAGTGGGATTACCATTACCTTTACTGGCTTAGAATAATCAAGGTTCATCCTATGAGGTTTGGAAGCAGCCAGTCTCTCTTGAAGTTTATGGCTTCCCAAAAGGGAAGAACAAACTCAGCATTTCTCAAGCTGCAAGAAATAAAGAAAAAATTCAAGCCTCAAGTTGCAATAGTGAAGGATTCAATGGGGAAAATATTAAACGACACAGGAAGCATCAAAAGAATGTGGAAGGAATACACAGAGTCATTATACCAAAAAGAATTAGTCGATGTTCAAACATTTCAAGAGGTGGCATATGATCAGGAACCGATGGTACTGAAGGAAGGAGTCCAAGCTGCTCTGAAGGCATTGGTGAAAAACAAGGCTCCAGGAATTGATGGAGTATCAATTGAGATGTTTCAACAAACAGATGCAGTGCTGGAGGTGCTCAGTCGTCTATGCCAAGAAATATGGAAGACAGCTTCCTGGTCAACTGACTGGAAGAGATCCATATTTATGCCTATTCCCAAGAAAGGTGATCCAAACAAATGTGGAAATTGTAGAACAATATCATTAATATCACACACAAGCAACATTTTGCTGAAGATCATTCAAAAATGGCTGCAGCAGTATATCGACAGGGAACGGCCAGAAATTCAGGCCGGTTTCAGAAGAGGACTTGGAACCAGGGATATCATTGCTAATGTCAGATGGATTCTGGCTGAAAGCAGAGAATACCAGAAGGGTGTTTACCTGTGTTTTATTGACTATGCAAAAGCATTTGACTGTGTGGATCATAACAAATTATGGATAACATTGTGAAGAATGGGAATTCCGGAACACTTAATTGTGCTCATGAGGAAATGACATAGATCAAGAGGCAGTTGTTCGGAGACAACAAGGGGATATTGATTGGTTTAAAGTCAGAAAAGTTGTGCGTCAGGGTTGTATTCTTTCACCATACCTATTCAATCTGTATGCTGAGCATTCAGCATACAGTTCTTCTTCATATAGTCCAAACAGATGCAGGGCATCAGGATTGGAGGAAGACTCATTAACATCCTGCGTTATGCAGATGACATAACCTTGCTTGCTGAAAGTGAAATGGACTTGAAGCACTTACTAATGAAGATCAAAGACCACGGCCTTCAGTATGGATTGCACCTCAGTATAAAGAAAACAAAAATCCTCACAACTGGACCAATGAGCAACGTCATGATAAATGGAGAAAAGATTAAAGTTGTCAAGGATTTCATTTTACCTGGATCCACAATCAACAGCCACGGAAGCAGGAGTCAAGAAATCAAAAGACGCATTGCATTGGGTAAATCTGCTGCAAAGGACCTCTTTAAAGTGTTGAAGAGCAAAGATGTCACCTTGAACCTAGGTGTGCCTGACCCAAGCCATGGTATTTTCAATTGCATCATATGCATGTGAAAGCTGGACAATGCATAAGGGAGACCAAAGAAGAATTGACGCCTTTGAATTGTGTTGGTGAAGAATATTGAATATACCAAGGACTGCTAAAAGAACAAACAAATCTGTCTTGGAAGAAGTACATCTGGAATGCTTCTTAGAAGCAAGGATGGCAAGACTGCATCTTACATACTTTGAACATGTTGTCAGGAGGGATGAGTCCCTGGAGAAGGACATCATGCTTGGCAGAGTACAGGGTCAGCGGAAAAGAGGAAGACCCTCAACGAGGTGGATTGACACAGTGGCTGCAACAATGAGCTCAAGCATAACAACGATTGTTAGGATGGCTCAGGACTGGGCAGTGTTTCGTTCTGTTGTGCATAGGGTCTCTATGAGTCGGAACCAACTCGACGGCACCTAACAACATAAGAACAACAAAGCCAAATTTAATGGCAATTGCTTTAGGGAGGACGAAGAGGGATGTTTGTAACATAAGCAGCCAACATTGACCTGCTGCAGTGCATAAGCAATAGATGCTCTGGAATTTTGGAGAATGCCAGTGTCTTGCATATTATTCTTTTTTAATTAGTTCAGTCTTTTTTTAAGGACAAGTAAATTTTCAAAAGAACCATGTGAATTACGATCTGAAAAAAACATCTGATTAGTCATTGAATTTTTTAGAGGAGTCTAATTTAGAATCATTAGAGATTTTTTTCTCCATTACTCACCCCCTCTCCCCATGACCAAATAGAACAATTATTTTAAATTTCTAGTAGTAAGGTTAGGAAGAATATATGTGATAAACGTCTTCTCCAAATGTATTTTCAATGTCCCCTAAATACAGTTTAAAATCCAGAAAAAATGGTACACTCAATGTTAGAGAGTACCCTGGAACTGTTGCAGTTAAAAACTACTGGGAATCAGTAGAATTGGTTAGTTGCAGTGTCGATATTCATTGTCTTTTTTTTTTTTTTTCCTTAATAGCCAAGAGAAAAAAGAGCCTAGTTAAAGTCTATATTTCTCCATCTCTTTTGCAGCTAACTGTGCCCATGTGAAAAAGCTCTGGCTAATGACGCAAGCAAAAATTATTTAATCGAACTTGACAGAAAACTTCTCAAAATGGAATAGAAAGCTGGGAGTCTTTGTCATTCCCCAAATATATACATGGTGGCTGGAACTCTAGTAATTGTCTTAGACAAAATGGGTCTTTAGAGAGAAAAGCCAAAGATGACAGTGTAGAAAGATAAATGTGACCTCAATAATGGTAGAGCCCAGAACAAGCACTGGCCTGCCTACAGGAGGACTTCTTTTATGCAGATGAAAAGAATGAACAAACAACTTCTATCTTTCTTGTTATTTTTTGTTTCTGTTCATAACAGATGAATGCACTTCCTAGCTGCATTTCCTGTGACTCTAGGAATGAACCATGAAACAGACCACTATTTTATTATCAATAATAGTTGTGATCATGACAAATTAAGATTTCCATGAATCATTTTAACTAAAATTATGATTAACAATCTTTCATTTCACAAGTAATGAAAGGTAAATAAAGTCTATATGCTAATTATATTTTGCATCTGCAGAGGTCTTCAAGCTTGGACATTGGAAATATTAGTCATTATTTGCTTCATACTAACCAATGTGATTTAGAATAAACAAAGCAAAACAAGATAATAAAAAAAAAAATCTCGTATATGAATTAATTCTTTTTATTGAAATTATTCCATATTTGAGATTCCATTGCTGTAAAAGTCTCCATAAATGTTTCAATGTTATTTTCACAATCTCATATTATCTTCATGGTATTTTATTATTTTCTGGTTACATTTACCTATATTACCTTTCTAATTAGAAATCAAAGAAAAGGGCTTATATTTTATGTTTTAGCAATCCCAGTCATGCTCAGGATAGTATCACATGTATGTTCTGAACACCCAATAAACATTTAACTGAGTATAATAGTGCTGCTTATTCTTAAAAATTTGCCTTGATGATAATTAGATACCTAGCCTAAGCTCTTTATTACTGAATTTTGTATGGGCGAAATTTTGTTCTCATGTGCAATGCTAGGAAAGATAATTTGTTTATACATATTTGGTTATTGCCTTGATTATTTCCTTAGGATAGTTTCCTAGAAGAAGGATAATTGTATCAAAATACATGATTTTAATATTCTTGATATTGCTTTCTAGAAATCTGCAGCATTTTGCAAAGAGATACAAAATGTGGTATCTCATTTTAAATGTATTTTCTGATGACATTCAAGTAAGTCCTAAATTTTATCAATGTAGAAATTATTTTATAAGTCATATATTCCCAGACCCTAATACATTGCCTGACATATATTAGACAATTTATTAATAATAAATAAATTAATAAATACATTAAATTTTTTTCCATTTCTTCTTTGTATTTTTAATCTTTTTTTTCTAACAGGATCTTATTTTTTATATATCCATTTGCTATTAAATATTTCTATCATGTACGTGTCAAATGTATCTCAATTTATTTGTTTATTGCTTGCATTTTAATTTTTTATTGAAATTTTAAATTGCCCGAAGTAATACATATTTTTGTAACAAATTGAGTAACGCAGAGATCTATTTTTAAAATTTAATTATTCTCCTTTTGGTCTCTACCACTCATATTCCACACAGTTTGAATTCACCAGCCACTCTTTGGAAACCCTTTTGGGCAGTTCTACTCTGTCCTATAGGGTTGCTATGAGTCAGAATCAACTCGATGGCTCTGGGTTTGGTTTTGGTTCGGAGGTAACCAGTGTTAATATGTAGTGTGAAGTCTTCCATACATTTCTCTATACTCACGGAAACATCAGCTATGTAAAAGTTTTCTGATTTTCAGAAGTTTTTTTACAACTTAGTATATCATTAGCATTCCATCCAGTCAACATCTAGATCAAACATTTTATTGGATCCAAAAAAAAAAAAAAAAACTGAAAAAATAAATCCATTGTTATCCAGTCGATTTCAACTTATAGTGACCCTGTAAGTCAAAGTAGAACTACCTCATATGGTTTCCAAGGCTGTGAATCTTTACAGATGCAGACTGCCACATCTTTCTACCTCACAGCAGCTAGTGGGTTTGAACCACCAAACTTTTGGTTAGCAGCCAAGCACTTACCCACTCTGCCACCAAGGCTCCTTTTTTATTTTATAAAACCAAACCAGATCCGTTGCCATCAAGTTAATTCCAACTCATAGTGACCCTACAGTACAGCATAGAACTGCCCCTTAAGTTTGCCGAGAAGCAGCTGGTAGATTTGAACTGCCGACTTTTTGGTTAGCAGCCAAGCTATTTAACCACCGTTTATATTGTATAGCTGTATTATATTTCGAAACCATACATTTAACACTGTTATAAAAATGAATATCCTGACAGTTATTCTCTGTTATCCCCTTGTTTATTTCCTTCATTGAATCTATTGAAATCTTTTTTGTTTAGTTAATTATTGGCTGCCTCCCTAACTAGAAATTGTATAGCATGTGGACAGTTTGTCAGTCTTGTGTATTGGTGAATCACCAGCACCTAACCCAGTGCCTAGCAAATAGTAGATGTATATGTTAAATTAAATATGACTAGGTTTTTATATCAGATGAAAGAACAATTTCCCAAAATAGAGATGTCTGAATCAAAATGTATTTATGTTTTTTTCATTTTAGTATGTTCGATAAGATTTATTCCCAGAATGTTTAAGAGTTCACATGTACAACCCAGCAATGTAGAGCTTTGCTTTCCACAACTTTCCACAATTTTACTAACATGCTTGTTGTATCTAGCCTAGATGTAATAGGAGGTATATGGAAATGAAAAAGGCTTCGAATAGTCAATACAGTTTAGAAAAACAACAATTTACACTACCTGATGTCCAAACTTACCATTACCTTGCAGGACTCAACACTGTGTGATACTCATGTCAGGATAAGTACGTAGCTCAGTGGAACAAAATAAAAAGTCATAAATTGACTTACACTGCCTTGTTTTTGGGTCTTAGTTTCTAGTGTTGCTATAACAGAAATACCACTAGTCAATGGCTTTAACAAACAGAAGTTTATTCTTTCACAGTCTAGGAGGATAGAAGTACACATTCAGGGTGCCAACTCCAGGGGAAGGCTTTCTCTCTCTGTTTGCTATGAGGGAAGGTCTTTGACATCAGTCTTCCCCAGTCTAGCAGCTTCTCAGCCCAGGGACCCTGAGTCCAAAGTATGCGTTATTCTCTTGGCTGTTTCTTGGTGGTATGAGGTCCCACTCATTCTCTGCTTGCTTCTCTCTTCTATATCTCAAAAGAGATTGACTTAAAATATACATAATCTTGTAGATTAAGCCTCCCCCCACTTATTAACTTAACTGCCTCTAATCCTGCCTTGTTAACATCATAAACCGAATCCAGTGCCGTCGTTCATAGAGGTAGGATTTACAACACATAGGAAAATCACATCCTATGACAAAATTGTGGACAATCACACAATACTGAGAATCATGGTCTAGCCAAGTTGACAGATATTTTGGGGAGACAGAGTTCAGTTCATGGCACACACACATATTGTCAATTTGTTTTCAACAAAGTCACAAAGACAATGCATTGGAAAAAGGTTGTCCTTCCAATAAGTGGAGGCCTGGTGGTAGAGTGGTTAATCATTTGGCTGCTAATCAAAAGGTCAGCAGTTTGCATCCAACAGGCACTCCTTGAAAACCCTAGGGGGAAGTTCTACTCTGTCCTATAGGGTTGCTATCAGTCAGAATTGACTCAACAGCAATGGGTTTTTTTTTTTCTTTCAACAAATTGAGCAGGAGTAATTAGATAATCATATGTAAAACAATGAACTTGAATTCATACCTTGCATCACATATAAAAATTAACACAGAGTAGATCGTAGGCCTAAATGCGAAACTTAAAAGCATAAAAGGTATGGATGCAAATATAGGAAAAAATGTTTAATATTTGTAATCTTGGTTTAGGAAAAAGTTCTTAGATACACTAAAGACACAACCCATAAAGAACATACTGATAAATTGTACTCAATCAAAACTAAAACTACTGCTCTTCAAAGGACACTGGTAAGCAAATGAAAAGAAAAGCCACAGTGTGAGAGAAGAAGTTTGCGAAGCATTTGTCTGATGAGGAACTTCTATTCAGAGTGAAGGGAGCCCTGGTGGCACAGTGATTAAGCACTTGGTTGCTAATTGAAAGGCTGGCTTGGCGATTTGAACCCAGCAGCCACTCTAGGGGAGAAAGATGCAGCAGTCAGCTTCCGTAAAGATTTACAGCTTTGGAAACCATATGGAACAGTTCTATGCCACCCTATAGGGTTGCTAGGAGTCAGAATTGACTGGACAATAATGGGTTTGGTTTTGGTTTTGAACCAGAGTGAATAAAAAACTCTCAAAATTCCACAATAAGAAAACAACTGAATTTGAAAATAGACAAAATATTTGAGTAGACACTTCACCAAATAAGAAATATGATGTTAAAAAAATGAACTATTTATTCAGGTAGCATAATGAGTGAATTTGAAATTAATTATGATGACTAAAAGAAATAAGACAAAAAGAAAAGTGCTCATATGGTGTGATTCCATTTATATAAGAATTCTAGAAAATATAAACTAACCCAGAAGGACAGAAAGTATACCAGTGACTGCTTGGTGATAGACAGTGGTAAGGGGCATAGGTGAGGGGTTGCAAATGAATACAAGGAAACTTTTGAAGGTGATAGATATGGTCACTATCTTAGTTGTATGATATATGATATTTGTTTGATGGACGTATACGTATGTGAAACCTTATCAAATATATGTAGTTTGTTGTATGTCAATTATGCTTCGATAAAAGTGTTTAATAAATCTTGTATTTGAATCAGGTTCTGGTTCTGAGTAAGAAGTATTAAACACAGTCTGTCTTGTCTTTCCCATTGAATGTAGCTGTTAAATCTGGACAGAATGCATGCAACAGTTAGTTGAGGAAACCAAAAACATACAGTAGTTGTGGGACTGGGGAAGGAGATCAGATCTGAAATAACATCAAAATAGTGAGAAGTTTACCATTTTTTTTCTTCTGTACCCCCTAGCCTGAAGTCAATGCAGCTTGAAATCCAAATGTGTGCACTGAGTAAGGAATGAAAAAGTTTCAAGAGAAACCCTTTATTTTTGGCTTACCAAGTGGGAAAAGAAACTCCTAATAGTTCGGAAATAGTGGTAAAAATTCTGTTTCACTTTTCTTTTACTTTTCCCCATTGTTGTCTGGTCCAGCCACCAAGCAGTCTATGGTAAAGCTGCAGCAGCAACAATGGATTGCCTTGGAATAAAAACCCTGAAGCAGGGGAAACTTAGTCTCTGATTGGTACCAAAATGTTGGGGCAAACCCTGTTTAATTTTTTCTCTCTGTTTTATCAGCGCTTTGCTCTGTATGATGGCACAATTATGGAAGTGCACATCCGAGTGGGATAATTAATGTCCCTGGGTTCTAGCCATAGAACTGAAAAGGCAAATCCCAGGGGAATGGTAAGTACAAGAGGATTTCAGAGAGAGAGAAGTTAGGGAAAACTACGCCTAAAAGAATTTTATAAACTTCAAGGCTCACCCCAAACTGTGCATTTGTTGATCTGACCATTAACAACATACATAGACTTCAAAAAATAAACTAAAAGACCAATGCCTAAGCCCCAGGCTGTACATGGAGTGGTACATACATAGGACACATATGAATAGCACAGCAGTAGTTTTGAAAAGTGAATTAATCATGAAACCACACTGACAGAAACCTAATCAGAATATATTGCCCAACCTGACTGATTACTTGCTAAAACAAAAATATCGACATTCTCCATAATATTAAAAAAAGACCTAGAGCATCACTTATTACATAATGCTCAAAATACTCAGAATAAAATAAAAAATTATTCTGCCTCTGTAGAAATAGAAAAATCTACACTTGAATGGGAAAAGACAATAGAAACATATACCAATGTAGATGTTGCCTTTATCTTGCAAAGGTATTAAGTCATCCTTTGTAAAAATGAATCAACAAACGATCACAAAGTCCTGGCATGAATGGACAAATAGAAGTTTGACCAAAGAAATGGAATATACAAAGACTAATAAACTGGTAATTTTAGAAATGACAAATACAATGATAAAAGACAAAAAAATGCTTTATGGGTTGACTAATTAGCTGAAATGAGATGAAAAAGACAAGAGTCAGTGAATTTGAAGACAGATCATTAGAAATTATCCAAATGGAAAAACAGAAAAAAAAATTGAAAATAAAATATACAAAGATTAGTGACTTGTGGGATAAAAAGCAAACAGTGTGGTACTCATGTCACTGGACTCCCAAAAGGAGAGGAGAAATATTTCAATGGCAAAAAAATAATTTGAAGAAATGTTTGTAAACCTCCCAAATTTGAAGAAAGACATACACCCATAGATTCAAGCACTTAAGTGAACCACAAATAAGACAAATGCAAAGAAATTCGTGCCTCGATATATCATAATTTAAACTGGTGAAAACTAAAGATAAAATTTTGAAAACAGCCAGAGAAAAATGCATCCTCTATAGAAAAAAATGAGTTGAGTGACAGAAGATTTCTCATCAGAAATCATGGAGAACAGAAAGAAGAGACATAACATTTTTAAAGTGCTTAAAGAAGCTGTCAACCAAAAATAAAAGATACACATTGCCAGAACAAGAAAACAAAACAATCATGACTGTCTACAAGAAGCTCACTTCAAATAGATTAATACAGATATCTTAAAAGAAAAATGTCGAAAATAACCACATGAATGGACTCAAACATATCAATGATCATGAAGATGGTTCACCATGAATTGGAGCCAACTCCATGACAACAAAAACAATCAGTTTCCCTGTCTCTGTGTCTGGCACTTAGCAACCATCTCACACTTTCCTCCATCTCTGCTCTGTTGACCTGCACTACTACCTTCTTGTGCATATGACCTTTATCCAACTAAATGAAAGATTCTTAGAAGGCATGCAGGCTGCTTTGTACTGTCTTACATGCTTTATATTTACATAGAAAATGTACTAAAAAAGGTTTGTCACATGAGTTGCCACTTGTAAAAGGGGAATTCACATATTGATTTCTATTTTTCCTTGCCAGAACTCAAGTACCAGGCATAGTGGGAAGAGAGAGTACTATTTTGTGGTTATCTAGGCATATTGTTCCCAAGAATATGTCCACCATATTGGAAATGAAAGCAATCACAATGGCAGGGTTTCTCAAGTGGAAATAGTTTTCAAAGTCACTGAAAGCATTGCATACCTATCTGGTTTCTGCTGTTTTTTTTTTTTGAGGCCCATCCATGGTGGGTTCATATCCCAGTTTAGTCTCACTTATTGGCTGTGTAGTATTGGGGAAATTACTTAACCTGTCTGTGCTTCTGTTTCCTCTTCAGTTAAAGGGGCTAAAGGTGTTACTTATTTCATAGAGCTATTGTGAGATTAAATGATTTAAAAATATGAAGCACAGAAAAATTACTTGACACGTAGTAAGTGCTTAATAAATGTTAGCTATTATGAAAACAAAAAAAAAGAAAGGTATCAAATCACTAATCTAAGCTTTTCTTTCCAATTCTATATCATATGTATTACAAGAATAGAACACTACAGAAAATTATCCCTTGTGAACATGGATTCAAGATCCTTAACAAAATATTAACAAATCTCATACAGAAAAGTATAAAAAGGATAGTACATCAGAACAGTTGGGGCTTACCCAGGAATGCAACGTTGATTAAATAATTGAAAATTGGTGCATGTAATTCACCAAATTAAACAACTAAAAATGAAAACAAACATATGATTGTCTCAATGTTGTTGTTGTTATTAGTTGTCTTTGAATCAATTCTAATTCATGGCAACCCCATGTGTGCAGAATAGAACTGCTTCATAGGGTTTTCAAGGCTGTGATCTTTCAGAAGGAGATCACCAGACCTGTCTTCCAAGGCACCTCTGGGTGGGTTTGAACTGTCAATCTTTTGACTAGTAGTTGAATGCTTAATCATTCAAACCACCCAGGGATTCCTGGTGATTATCTCAATAGATGCACACAAAAAAAAGAGCACTTGAGAATATTCAACATCATTGAATGTTAAGTGTTAGTAGTTCAGTGTTTAACTATGCCACCTAGGGACTCTGTACATACAAAATATTAATTTTTATTTCAATACTAAAGTTGAAAAGTAGAGTTGGCCTTAATGACGTGGATGGAGTCAAGTTTTTGGGACCTTTGCTGATGTGGCACGACTCAAAATGAGAAAAAACAGCTGCAAACATCTAGTAACAATTGGAACGTGAAATGTACAAAGTATGAATCTAGGAAAATTGGAAATGGCAAAAAATGAAATGGAATGCATAAACTTCAGTAACCTAGGCATTAGTGACCTAAAATGGACTGATATTGGTCACTTTGAATTGGACAATCATATGGTCTACTATGCCAGGAATGTCAAATTGAAGAGGAGTGGCAGCTGCATTCATCATCAAAAAGAACATTTCAAGATTTATCCTGAAGTACAATGCTGTCAGTGATAGGATAATGTCCATACACCTATAAGGAAGATCAATTAATATGACTATTATTCAAATTTACCCACCAACTACTAAGGCGAAAGATGAAGAAATTGAAGATTTTTACCAACTTTTGTGGTCTGAAACTGATCAAACGTACAATCAGGATGCCTTGATAATTATTGGTGATTGGAATTCGAAAGTTGGATATGTCTTCATTGCAAATACCTTTTTTCACCAACATAAATGGCAACTGTGAACATGAACCTGGCCAGATGGAATACACAGGAGTCAAACTGACTACATCTGTGGAGAGATACAATGGAAGAGCTCAAAATCATCAGTCAGGACAAGGCCAGTGGCTGACTGTGGAACAGGCAATCAATTACTCATATGCAAGTTCAAGCTGAAGCTGAAGAAAATTTTTAAAAAGTCCACAAAAGCCAAAGTATGACTTTGAGTATATCCCAACTGAATTTAGAAACCATCTCAGGAATACATTTGGACACTAATGACCAAAGACCAGATGAGTTGTGGAATGACATCAAGGGCATCATAGATGAAGAAACAAGAGGTCATTAAAAAGACAGCAAAGAAAAAGACCAAAATGGATGTCAGAAGAGACTCTGAAACTTACCCTTGAATGTTGAGTAGCTAAGGCAAAAGGCAGAAATGATGAAGTAAAAGAGCTGAAAAGATTTCAAAGGGCAGCTCGAGAAGACAAAGTATTATAATGACATGTGCAAACACCTGGATATAGAAAACCAAAAGGGAATAACACACTTGCCATTTCTCAAGCTGAAAGCACTGAGGAAAAAAAATCAAGCCTTGAGTTGCAGTACTAAGGATTCTAAGGGGAAAATATTAAACAATGCAGAAGCATCAAAAGAAGATGGAAGGAATACAGTCACTATACCAAAAGGAATTGGTTGACATTCAAACATTTCAGGAGGTAACATATGGTCAGGAACTGATGGTACTGAAGGAAGAAGTTCAAGCTGCACTGAAGGCATTGGCAAAAACCAAGGCTCCAGGAACTGAGAGAATGCCAACTGAGATGTTTCACCAAACAGATGCAGGCTGGAAGTGCTCACTTCCCTATGCCAAGAAATTTGGAAAACAGCCACCTGGCCAACAAACTAGAAGAGGTTTGTATTTATGCCTATTTCCAAGAAAGGTGATCCAACCAAATGCAGAAATTATCCAACAATATTAACATCACGAGCAAGTAAAATTTTGCTGAAGATCATTCAAAAGTGGCTGCAGCAGTATATCAACAGGGAACTGCCAGAAATTCAGCCAGAATTCAGAAGAGGACGTGGAACCAAGGATACCATTGCTGATGCCAGATGGATCCTGAAAGCAGAGAATATCAGAAAGATGTTTACCTGTGCTTTATTGACTATGTAAAGGCATTTGAGTGTGTGGATCATAACAAATTATGAATAACATTGCGAAGAATGGGAATCTCAAAACATTTAATTGTGCTCGTGAAGAACCTGCACATAGATCAAGAAGCAGTCATTCCAACAGAACAAGGAAACACGGTATGGTTTAAAGTCAGGAAAGTTGTGTGTCAAGGTTGTATTCTTTCACCATACTTATTCAATCTGTATGCTGAGCAAGTAGTCTGAGCAGCTGGGCTATATGAAGAAGAACATGGCATCAGGATTGGAGGAAGACTCATTAACAACCTGCAATATGCAGTTGACACAACTTTTCTTGCTGATAGTGAAGAGGACTTGAAGCACTTACTGATCAAAGACTACAGCCTTCAGTATGGTTAAAAAACAAAGATGTCACCTTGAAGACTAAGGTGCGCCTGACCCAAGCCATGGTGTTTTCAATTGTCTCATACGCAAGGGAAAACTGGACGATGAATAAGGAAGATTGAAAAAGAATTGATGCCTCTGAATTGTGGGGTTGGCGAAGAATATTGAATATACCAAGGACTGCTGAAAGAATGAACAAATCTGTCTTGGAAGATGTACAACCAGAATGCTCCTTAGAAGCAAGGATGGCAAGACTTGGTCTCACATACTTCGGACATATTATCGGGAAGAATCAGTCCCTGGAGAAGCACATCACACTTGGTAAAATAGAGGGTCAATGAAAAAGAGGAAGACCTTCAATGAGATAATTTGACACAGTGGCTACAACAATGGGCTCAAGCATAACAACGATTGTGAGAATGGCACAGGACTGGGCAGTATTTCATTCTGTTGTACTCACTAGGAGTCAGAACTGACTCAATGGAACCTAACAACAACAACAAAGTTGAAAAAAAGAAAATCTTAAACTCGAGATTGAACATTTCAAATGTCCTGTTTGAACCTAAAATAATTTGAAAGTCAATATTCATCCTGCTGAGAAAGTTGTTTTCATTACTGTGTTATTGACCTAGCGATGTCAGATCATTGTAATGTCCAAAGTGACCCCAATTTATTTTTTCATTGCTTTGCTAGCATACTTGATCACAATTTTTCTATTATTTTAAAACTGTCAGGTGCCAGGGGCATGGATCAGGGAAACTATTAAAAGATGTGATTTCAGACAGGTGGTGTAATTATCATAAGGCACAATGTAGTATGGAGAGTAAGGCAGTGGGTATAATTTTGGTGTGACAACTTTTTCAAAATATAGTATACCATTTTTTTTATCAGATATTCCATCTTTAATGATCACTCCAAGAACAAAGCTACTCCAAAATACTGAGATTCCAAAGTTTAGAACTGAGCTCATTAAAAGTAAATGCATTTATTGATCTGACCTCTACCAATTTGCCAATTAAAGAGAACAAATTAACTCCAGGGAGATAGGCTTCCATACAAGAGTAGATCACTCTTATGCAGAGAAAGCATTCTTCATCTGACAATCAGAACAATCTAAAATTCTGTTATTTGATGCCAGGTGTAATATTTTGTATTTAATTGTTGTGGTTTATGTATAAAACAAGGTTTTAAAAATACTTTGACTTTTCAAAATGCTTCTTGGTTTATTAGTCTTATCTTAATTGTTTAATTCTTGGCCTCCTCTCTCTGCATTCTTGCCCTCCTTTTTTTATTGTAACCACCTCAGTTATCTAAAATGCACCATTTTTCCTTGGGCCATTTAATATGATAATGTATGAGCCAGTGACGTGATTGGAAAAAAACAGCACACTCAAATGTTTATTTAAAGAGAGTTTACCAAAGAGAATTTACAGAGCCATGGACAACATTAAGGGAAATATGAAAAGATGGTAATGTCTCTGACACCTAGCAACAGTGTGGAATGATCACCAACCCTAGGCCTGAAAGAGTAAAAGAGACCCTTACTGGAACTCCGTGAGACCTGCTGCCTGGAGATTGGGGCCCATGATAGTAGTTATGGCTATTATAGAGAGAAGAGCCCAGCAATTTCTGAACTGCAGACTGAAAGGCAGGAAGTAAATATATACCCAAACTTTCTCTCCCCTGCCAGAACCTCCCATTAACTGAACTCAAATGGGAACCGTAGAGGTCAGTTCATCTTGTGTACCGAGAAGAGCAGAGAAGGGTGGAGAAAAGTGTTGAGGTGCAAACAGAGAATATAGAGCACAATACACAACTTTCTCTCCTTAGCAACCATTCTTGGCCTTTATTTGGTTGAAGAAAACTGTCTTCAATATTGGGAAACACAGGTCCTTAGTAATCATGTCTTATATTGAGTTTCCATAGTTTTCCACTGTTATTATCAAGCATGGGAATACTAAGAGACACTGCAGTCAATACTTGATTTTCCACATTGTTCCTTCTTGCCCCCATTTTGTATTAATCAGTGGTAATTAGGATCACTCACTCATATCTCCTTGGTTCAGTGCTATGAGAATCTAAAAAATTTCCAAGGGACTGTCTTAGCCTTCAATCCATAAGAATCAGCACTGCTTGCTCTGGTAGAAATATTTATCTTTTAGGCATTCAGACTTCAAGCATATAAACCCTAGGGTGTGAGGAAAAAAAAAATTCCTAGCTATACTATTATCTGTTATTGTCACAGGTGCACTCCTACTTAGGTTGCTGGACCTTTGTAGTCTGGTTCTGCGGATAATAGCATCCCACACTGACCATTGGTTTAAAGCACATATACACGGCCCAACACTCTTCACCTTGTAGGATGTCATCTCCCAAAATACTCTTTACTTGACTTTTACCGGTCTATCTTCTCATTCTATCAAGCTAGGCTCTTTAGAGTAAAGGATACATGCAAGACAATTGAATACTTGGTGCATGAACCATAGTTGTACTTTCTTTTCTGTAAAATATGTTTTTGTACACACAATATCGTTTGATGAAAACCAAAGCATTCTGTAAGTCCCAAATGGTGACGATAGCATAAGCAGCAAGGCTTCAATGGGAAATTCACATCCAAATCATATGCCTATTTCTATGACGGCAGTCTCTGCCTCCTGTAAGACGGAAGCCACTCTATAAGTCAGCCAGTCACCTGGTGGGTGTTGCCTCTGCCACCACCTTCCACAGTAAATAGTTCCATATAGGGCTCAGTGTTAGCTCCTCACATTAACACAAGTTACCTGTATATCCCGTGCCCATTCTGAGATGTTCATCCTCATACTTCTCTCCTAGACTGCCTTGTCAACAATCTTCTACTTTTGTGTTATCTGTAACATGACTAGTACAGAGCATTTCCTCAACTATTTATTTTACTTAAAGTATACAAAACCAAAAAACCCATTGCTGTTGAGTTGATTCTGACTCATAGCAACCCTATAGGACATAGTAGAACTGCTCCATAGGGTTTGCAAGGAGCATCTAGAGGATTTGAACTGCTGACCTTTGGGTTAGCAGCTGTAGCTCTTAACCACTATGCCACCAGGGTTTCCTAAAGCATACAACTCGATATATTTTCTTAAAGTCACAGGACAAGGTGAAGCATACTTTAGTTTTCCTTCTTTTCCCCCACTCTTATGGCCTAAATATGCAACTCCTCTCAGGTTCCCAAAGCAATCTGATTTTGTGGAAACTTGCCAAAATATGTATTTATTATATCTGAAACTCTTCTGATGTGAATAGCAAAACTATCTTCTCATTCTATTATGCAGTGTGAGGACATGATTGAATCATTGGGAGAAAATGTGAGTCACATTTTCATAAGCTATTGTAACGAGAATCAGCCTGACATTAATTGCAATGATTCTTTTTATGCAGTTACATCTGCTGTATTCTGATCTCATCATAGCAGTGTATAGATTGTTACGAAATTTGTATGTGTTTAGCTGATTAAAGCTCCCTATAAAGATTCAGGCAATATGAGCTGTACACATTGATTTATGAATTTATCTGCACATAGAAAATGTGACATTTGCTGTGTAAACCCTTAAGGGTTGGGAACCAGAATTTCTCTGGGATGAACACTAATGCAAAGATCTAACTGCTGGCTGTGAAAAGATGCAAAGGAAAAAGTTTATCAAATTACGTTCATGAAGATGAATAAAGTTTTATTCTTCTTTGCAGCCAGTTATCAACTTGCAGAAAAAATTAGAAAGCTATTTGAAATGATCTTTCCCTATTACATAAAAATCAGTAAAACTGGATGAGGATTATAAAGAAAATATTAACAGCTAGTTCTTTACATTTACTTACCTTCAATGCAAATTATAAGAATTATATTATTATGAAGTTAAATGGTCTTGTTAGTTTTTTTTTTTTTTTTCATTGCTACTACTAAAACTATAGTCAGATTGATGGGAAATCAAAACTTCCATTAAAGATTTGAAATCTGGCATTTATTTTGTTATCAGCGAAAAGCGGAGATGTGCTTTCTTTTCAGTTACAGGTGTAGATTAGACATCTTGAAATTTTGACAGCTGAAAATGTGAAGTTTTGGCATGATCATCTAATTTTTTTTCTTCTTTTATGAGACATTGCCTCTGGTTAATAGCAGTAAATGTTAATTTAGACTTTGATAGAGCGTATTAGCTTCATCACTCAGAACAATTTTGGTATGCTACTTCTAAAGTAAAAATATCTCTGATTAATGCATGAATCAGTATGAAATCTACTGGATGTCTGAAATGACCAAGCTGATCAAAGCAGCCAAAATTGTATGGTGAAGCATCTGTAGTGTTATATGAATGCATTCCCAGTGTTATATATTACATGATTTCAGGAATTATAAATGAAAACTCTAATAACATCTGAAAGCATGTGCATTATACTGTTTTCTAAGCTATTACCTGATTATACATATTTTTAAACTTATTTTGCAGCCAATAAAAAACATCATCTGTTTTCCTCAGTGTTTGCCAATTACATTCATAGTCCTTAAAATAGATTGTTGTAATAAGAAAACATGACAATAACAACAAAATATTTTCTTCTGCTTCTAGTTAGTTGGTAGACTAAGGATGATTTATTTAGTCTATTGTTATTGCTACCAAATTGTTTCATAAAATACACAGCTGTAGGAAGAATTCTACAGCCATCATTTTTTTTTTTTTTTAACCGTACCTACTTCTTCTTGGCTCATGCTTACATTTAGTATATATTTTTTCCCTATTCTATGCTATGCTTTTGGGATGGTCTCATCACACATTTTCACAGTTGTTTCTGTGTCACTCAGAGTATTCTCCACCGTAGTTTATTTCCTGAGACATTGCAATCACTGATGGTTGCTAGTCTTATTTATTTCAAATCCTACTGATGTCTTGTCTGTACATTTTTAAAACTTTGTACTTGGGATACTTTTGCATGAGGCAAATATGTTTACACAAAATTTAGTGTTCCTGGTACACTCTTCATCAGGACAGTTTCTTGTGTTTATAGGTTGGTGTTTAAGGGTTATCTACTAATCAGTCATTATGTTCAATTCTACAGTTCTATATTTAATCTTCACAGCACTCTTGTAAGGGCATTTCAATCATTTAAAGTATTCAATCTGTTTGTCAATTGGATTCACTGTTAGGATCTCATTTCTCTTGCCATCATCCTCAGAGAGAGGAGATTATCTGAGGGAAATGATAACTCTATGTGCTCATATGATCAGGGGGCATGAAGAATGAAGGGGATATGTAATTTGTGAAGTTAAATAATTTAATGAGTGTCTTAGGGTTATGTAGAGAAACCGGAGAGACAGAGAGAGAGATTGGTTGATTTTGAGGAATTGGCTCAAGTGATTGTGGAGGCTGTCAAGTTCAATCTGTAGAAAATTCTGGCAGACTTGTACCCCAAATCAATCAGGTCAAGCAGTGAGGGAGAGCAAGGAAGTCTGACAGAATGTCTATTTACAGACTGGAGGCTGAATCCTCCCTCAGGAAAACCCTGGTTTTGCTCTTAAGGCCTTCAACTAATTGGATGATGCCAGCCCACATTATGGGGTAGGGAAAGATAATCTGCTTTACTTAAGGCCAACTGATTTAAATGCTAATCACATGTAAATACTTCGTGGCAACATCTAGACTAGTGTTTTACCAAATAACTGGCACCATGGCTTAGCAAGTTACACATGAAATTAACCATTACAATGAGTTATGATCATTAACAGTCTGTATGTGCATTCAACTTTTCTGATATTGGTGCTTATAACATTAACAATTTTTTTTTTAGTTTATTACCTTTTTTCTGAGTCACTTAAAGTAATTTTAAATTTATTATCTTATTTCCTATCTAGATTTTTATTAATTTCCACCCTTCCTGTACGTGATTTGGATGATATGCTATCCAATAGCAACATAGTTTATACAACATTTTCTCTATTTAAATATGCACACGTACATATATTATAAATGATTATGTGATGTTTTTATTTTAAATACGTTCTTGAAGACTGAGATAATAAATAACTATGGAATATGTATCTTTGGGTTATTATTTTCAATTTCTTTACTCAATATTG